>NC_137165.1:30568681-31848681 GCF_951394435.1 Stenella coeruleoalba | reverse complement strand
AAATTTAATCTAGCAAATTAGGAAATTCTTGGTATAATTATAATGCCCCTAAATGGTAAGGGTGTGGCAAACTTGGAATTCTTTTAATATCAGATATAAAAAATCTTTTAAACACTTTAAAAGAGCAAGCTGGCAATAGCAACTTTCAATATATATCAAGAAACTATAATGTTCCTAATCTTTTACCCAATAATTTCCTTGCTGAGAGTTAATATAGGGAAATAATTTTAAACATAGAGAAAACTTTATTTTTACACGTATAGATGTTCAGTGCAGTGTTATTTATAATGGTGAAAACTGAGAACTAATTCAAATGCCCAACAAAATAGGAATGGTTAAAGACAACTATATATCCACTCAATGGAATAACTTCAGTCATCTGAAATGTTTTTGAAAAATAAGCATAGAATCTGAAAAGGCTAAATACTGTGTGATTCCAACTATATGACATTTTGGAAAAAGCAAAACTATGGAGACAGTAAAAAGATTAGTGATTGTCAGGGGTTGGGGGCAGGAAGGATGAATAGGCAGAGTACAGAGGATTTTTAGGGCAGTGAAACTATGTTGTATGACATTATATTAGTGGATTCATGTCATTTTCATGAATGTCATGTCAAAACCCATAGAATGTACAACACCAAAAATAAATCCTAATGTAAGCTATGAATTTTGGGTGATGATGCTGTATCAGTGTACATTCACCAATTGTAACAAATGTACCACTCTGGTGCAGGATGTTGATAGTGGGGGGAGGCTGTACCTATGTGAGGTCAGAAAGTATGTGGGAAATCTCTATATTTTCTGATCAATTTTGTTGTGAATCTATAACTGTTCTAAAAAATAAAAGTCTGTTAAAAAAAGAAAAAATGTATATCATGCCATGATGTTAGAGTGTTTAAAAATACAATATAAATAATATACAATGAGAACATAACTATGTAGAAAACGTTCAGGGTATACATACAGATAGTATCCTGTTAACATACTTTTTTTTAAGGTAGTAGAATTAGGCATTATTTTTCCCTCCATTTATTAGTATTTACTATAATGAGCATGTAACTACTAAAATCAGGTTTTTAAAGGGTTCTTTCCTATACCTGAAGACTAAAACTAATTCATATATTTAATCTGAATCAAATAAATTGTAGAATATGTCAAATAAGTTGAACTCCAGTAGCTTTACATTTGAGGACTTTGGTAATTTTGTTGAAATAGTTATCAAAATAAGTCTCCACAGATGTACGCAATAAATACAAATCCTCACTGTAAGTCAGAATAGTTTTTTAACTTTCCTTTGACATTCATTATTTAAACACTATCTTTTTTTATTATTACTTATTGATGTGCTATCTGGCACTCACTGTTTATAAAAATCCTACAGGCCCTAATATCTACTAGTTATTAGTTTATCATGCATTTTCACTTACACAGTACTTGAGATCAGAGATGTTTACATTGACTCCAGTTGATCTCTTTAGGTTCTCATCATGTGACACTACAACTTCTTCATCTTTTGTGATATGGCAGTCCAATTCCAACATATCAGTTCCAACTGTAACTGCACTGAAGAAATACAAAGAAGAATAATGACATTCTGAAACATTTAGGTTACATACATTAGATGAAAAAGTTCAGAGTTACAAATCAAAATAGTAGAAAATCCCATAATACTAAAATTTCTCCTCAAGACTATTATCTATTATGAATAATTGATATAAAAATATTCTAACTGAACTTAGAATAAGAGACTCATGTTGCCTCCTTTCCATAACTAGCAATCCTTAATTCTGGCAACCCAGTATAAAGGAAAGAACACTGGACCAGAAGTTGAGATTTGGGCACCAGTTCCTGCTTTGCTATGAACTTGCTGGGTAACTTTGGGTGAGTAACTGCTCCTCTCTGAGCCCACATTTCCACATCTGTAAAATGAAAGCATAAAGAACAAGAAAAGGATGCCCACTTTTGCCACTTAAATTCTGCATAGGATTATAAGTTCTAGAAGGGCAAATGAATAAGAAAAAAAAAAGCATCCAAGTTGGAAAAGAAGAAGTAAAATTATCTCTATTTGCAGATGACATAATCTTACATGTAGAAATAAAGGTTCCATATACACCACTGTCAGAACTAATAAACAAACTCAGTAAAGTTCTGGAATACAAAACAAACATACAAAAATCAGTTTTATTTCTATACAATAATAATGAAAATCTAAAAAGGAAATCATGAAGTAATTCCATTTACAATTGCATCAAAAAGAATACAAACTTAGGAATTAACTAAAGAGGTGAAAGACTTGTACAATGAAAACTACAAAACATTGTTGAAAGAAATTAAAGATATAAATAAATGGAAAGACACCCCATGTTCATGCATTGGAACACTTAGTATTGTTAATATGTAAATACTACATTGATGTACAGGTTTAATGCAACTTGTATCAAAATCCCAATGATGTTTTTTACAGAAATAGAAAATCCATCCTAAAATTCATATGGAATCTCAAGGAACCTTGAATAGCTGAAATAATCCTGAAAAAGAGTAAGAAAGTTGGAAGACTCACACTTCCTAATTTCAAACTTACTACAAAGCTACAGTAATCAAAACAATGTGGTACTGGCCTAAAGACAACATATAGACCAATAGAAGAGAGAGTCCAGAAGTAAACCTTCACACATATGGCCAAATGATTTTTGACAAGGATGCAAAGACCATTCACTAGAGAAAGGGCAGTCCTTTCAACAAATGGTATTGGGAAAACTGGATATTCACATGTGAAAGAATGAATTTGAATTCTTACCTAAAACTATATCCAAAAATAAACTCAAAATGGATCAAAGATCTAACTGTAAGAACTCAAATGAAAAAATCTCAGAAGAAAACATACAGAAAAAGCTTCATGACATTGGATTTGGCAATGATTTCTTGGATATGACAGCAAAAGCACAGACTAAAAAGGCAACCCATAGAATGGGAAAATGTATTTGCAAATCACCTATCTGATAAAGAATTAACATCCACAATACATAAAGAATTCCTAAAATGCAATGACAACAAGACAATCAGACTAAAAAATGAATAGACATTTTGCAAAGAAGATGTGCAGCACACATGAAAAGATGCTCAACATCATTAATCATTAGAGAAATGTAATCAAAACCACAACGAGGGGCTTCCCTTGTGGCGCAGTGGTTGACAGTCCGCCTGCTGATGCACGGGTTCGTGCTCCGGTCCAGGAGGATCCCACATGCCGCGGAGCGGCTAGGCCTGTGAGCCATGGCCACTGAGCCTGCGCGTCCGGAGCCTGTGCTCCACGGTGGGAGAGGCCACAGCAGTGAGAGGCCCACGTACCACAAAAAAAAAAAAAAAAAAAAACCCACAATGAGATACTTCACTCTCATTCAAATGGCTATTAGAAAAAAGAAAGAAAGAAAAGAGGGAAGGGAGGAAAAGAAAAACAAAAAAACAAGTATTGGGATTTCCCTGGTGTTCCAGTGGTTAAAAATCCGCCTTCCAATGCAGGGGACGTGGGTTCGATCCCTGGTCGGGGAACTAAGATCCCACATGCTTCAGGGGATCTAAGCCCACGTACTGCAACTACTGAGCCCACGAGCTCTGGAGCCCACGCACCACAACTACTGAGCCCATGCGCCACAACTACAGAGAAGCCCACGTGCCACAAGGAAGAGACCATGCACCGCAACGAAAGATCCCATCTGCCACAACTAGGACCCAATGCAGCCAAAAATAAATAAATAAATAAATATTAAAAAAACAAAAACAAGTATTGGCCAAGATGTGAGGAAACTGGAACCCTTATACATTGTTGGTGGGAACGTAAAATGGTGCCGCCACTATGGAAACCAGTATGGCAGTTCCTAAAAAAACTGAACATAGGTTTACCATATGATACAGTAATTTCACTCTGGTTATATATAGAAAAGAATTGAAAGCAGGAACTTGAAGAGATATTGTTATACCCATGTTCATAGAAGCGTTATTCATAATAGCCGAAAGTAGAAACAACCCAATGTCCATCAACTGATGAATGGATAAACAAAATGTGGCAGATACATACAATGAAATAGTATTCAGTCTTTAAAAAGAAAGGAAATTCTGATATATACGACAATATGGATGACCTTGTAGACATTATGGTAGGTGAAAACAAAAACAAAAGTACCAATATTTATGATTCTACTTATACAAGGTACCTAGAACAGTTTAATTAACAGAGACAAAGTATAATGGTGGTTACCAGGGCTGTGGGACAGGGAGCTTGGGTAGTTAGTATTTAATGGGTACAGAGGTTTAGTATGAGATGACTAAAAAGTTCTGGAGATGAAAGGTACAAACTTCTAGTTATAAGATAAATAAGTGCTAAGGATGTAATGTACAACATGATGACTATAGCTAACTGTTGTTATGATACATAGGAAAATTGTTAAGAGAATAAATCCTAAGAGTTCTTTTCACAGGAGGATTTTTTTCCTTTATTCTTTTTTATTGTATCCTTATGAGGGGATGGATGTTAGCTGAACCTACTGTGGTAGTCATTTCACAATATATGTAAATTAAACCATCATGCTGTATGCCTTACTCTTATACAGTGATGTATGTATTTATTATTCCTCAATAAAACTGAAAAAAATAAAAGGTGAAAAAAAAAGTTGTAGAGATGTATAGTAGTGATGGCTGCATAACAATATGATATACATAATGCCACTGTACTGCACACTTACAAATGGTTAAAATGGCAAATTTTATGTTATGCAAACTTTACCATGATAAAACTAAAATTTTAAATTTAACAATTTAAAAATTGTTTAAAAAAAAGAAAAACATTGAAAAGATAATCTCTAAGGTTCCTTTCACCACTAAGATCTTTCGACTTTTAGAGAGGGTATACCACAGTGGTTAAGAGCACAAACACTGAAAAAAAAAGGTAAATATGTGAGGTGAGGGATGTGTATTCACAATGTATACACACATTATCATTTTCACATTGTACACTTTAAATATATTATAATGTTGTCAATTATACCTCAATAAAGCTGAAAAAAAAAGCAGCACAGACATTGGAGCCTGCATTCAAATCCTGGCTCTGCCACTTACTTGGGCAAGTTCTTTACGCTTGTTTTCTTATTTGCAAAACAGTGATGATAATATTACTTCTCTTCACCTCCTCCCCACCTTGCACCTATACTCCAAGCAGCCCCATGCTCTCTAAATACTTCCTCTGTCTGAAATGTCTTTCACAGAAAAACAATATAATTGTTTTCTCACTTCACAAATGAGAATTTCCAAATGTTGAATAAACGTATGAACAGAAATTCAACATCAAAATTCAACAGGGAGGAAGGACTTCCTTGGTGGTGCAGTGGTTAAGAATCCACCTGCCAATGCAGTGGGCATGGGTTCGAGCCCCGGTCCAGGAAGATCCCGTATGCCTCGGAGCAACTAAGCCCGTGTGCCACAACTACTGAGCCTGTGCTCTAGAGCCTATGAGCCACAACTACTGAAGCCCGGACGCTCTAGAGCCCGTGCTCCGCAACAAGAGAAGCCACCACAATGAGAAGCCCACACACCGCAACGAAGAGTAGCCCCCACTCATCCTAACTAGAGAAAGCCTGCGCGCAGCAACGAAGACACAACGCAGCCAAAAAAAAAAAAAAAAATTCAACAGGGAAATGGATGTTAAAACTACGAGACAGCACTATACACCATCAGAATGCCTAAAATTAAAAGGACTGACAGTAAGTTAGCAAGACAGTGGAGCAAATGGAACTCTCATATATTGCTGGTGGAGTGTAAGTTGGTACAATCCTTTGAAAAGTATAAATATCCACCTACCCTATGACATAGCAATTCAACTTCTGCTAAGTATATACCTGAGAGAGATGAATGCATTTGACCATTAAAAAACATGTACGAGATTATTTCACACATCATGGATGAATCTTACAGATATAAATTGAAAGAAAGAAAAGCCAGAGACAAAAGTGTAAATACGGTATGATGATATTTATGTTATCAGGAACAGAAAAAATCAATCTATTGTAATAGAAACTAAAATAATGGTTATCTAGGGGAAAGGAGTACAGGCTGGGAAAGGTCACAAGGGTGCCTTCAGGGGTGCTAGAAATGTTCTATAATTTTATCTGGGTGGTGGTCACAAAGGTGTATACATATATTAAAATTCTCTGGGCTGTGCACTTAAGATTTGGGCATATTACTGAATGTATATTATACATACTACAACAGCAGTTTTTAAAAAAGTCTTTCTTCTTCCCCTTATCTGCTAACTCTTATTCATCTTTCAGGTGTAAGCTTAAAAACTACCACTTCAGGATACCTTCCCTAATCCCCTGACCCCAGACTGGATTTTGTAGCCTATCTACCAGTTATCTGTCAAATTGCCAGGACTTCCTGTAGCACCTGCGTTTACTGTGTCAGAGTACTTACCACACTGTTTTGAATACATCTATTTATCTTCCCCTACTTGCCCAATTAGACAGGTACTCTCTGACGAAAGGGTTTGTGAACTATGGCTTGTTTACTATTGTAAACAAGTGCCTACGCATGGGGATGGGCACAGCAGGTACTCCATACGTATTTTTTTTTTTACTTTTTAAATATTTTTTTAATTATTATTTTTAGCTGTGTCAGGTCTTCGCTGAGGCATGTGGGATCTTTTTTTTTTTTTTTTTTTTTTTGCAGTGCACGGGCTCTTCATTGCAGCACGTGGGCTTCTCTCTAGTTGTGGCATGCGGGTTTTCTCTCTGGTTGTCGTGCACGGGCTCCAGAGCACGTGGGCTCTGTAGTTTGTGGCATGTGGGCTCTCTAGTTGAGGCACTCAGGCTCAGTAGTTGTGGCGCGAGGGCTTACTTGCCCCGCGGCATGTGGGATCTTAGTTCCCCAACCAGGGATCAAACTCACGTCCCCTGCATTGGGAGGTGGATTTCTTAACCACTGTTCCACCAGGGAAGTCCCATGTATTTGTTAAATATTGAATTAATGAATGAAAAGAGATAGCTCTCTGTATATATAAAATGCCTACACAGCACTTTATGTTTGTTTTTTTGTTGTTGTTTTTGTTTTTTGGCTGCGCAGCATGCAGGATCTTAGTTCCCTGACCAGGGATCAAACCCGTGACCCCTGCAGTGGAAGAGCAGAGTCTTAACCATTGGACCTCCAGGGAAGTCCCTTGTTTGTTTGTTTTTGTAAGCACTTTATGTATCAATTACCACCAGTGACATTTCAAGATGAAAAAAAAAAGTAAACATGGGTGCGGCAGGGAGAGAGTTTTAGAAAGAAACTTTTACTTTTTTAAAATTCAGGAATGGAAAGAATAAGGGCTGGGGTGAGCAGAGTGAGAAAGCAGGAATGAGAAAACGTAAAAGTAGATAAATTACAGTTTATGTAATATATTCCTATACATTCAAATTATTTTTTATAAGATGGAAACAATTTGAAATGGAAATGACTTCATATAAGGTCATGTCTCTACAACTAGATACTAAATTCCTAGTGAGGAAGGTATCTGTCTGTTCCATACTTTCCAACGTTCACGATGTTGGGCATATTGCAGGTATTCACACATTTCTAAATGAGCAGAGGGACTTCCCTGGTGGCGCAGTGGTTAAGAATCCGCCTGCCAGTGCAGGGGACACGGGTTCGAGCCCTGGTCCAGGAACTAAGATCCCACATGCCACGGAGCAACTAAGCCCGTGCGCCACAACTACTGAGCCTGCGCTCTAGAGCCCACAAGCCACGACTACTGAAGCCTGTGCACCTAGAGCCCGTGCTCCGCAACAAGAGAAGCCACTGCAGTGAGAAGCCCTCACACCACAACGAAGAGTAGCCCCTGCTCGCCGCAACTAGAGAAAGCCCGCATGCAGCAAAGAAGACCCAATGCAGCCAAAATTAAATTAATTAATTAAAAAAAAATAAAAATAAATGAGCAGAATGAATATTTTGGTTATCAATGGTTATCAAAGCCATATCAAAGGCATCAAAGCCATATTTTGGTTATCAAAATGTCTATGAACATTTTAAATTTTAATTAATTATCATCCAGCTAGCACCTAAATGTTCATCAATGATAAGCCATAGCCATAGTAAGTACCACACTTCAAAGAATCAAGTATTCACTTTATTCAATGAAGTTTTTATTCCAACAATGGAATGTCATTGTTGAATCTAAATGAAAAAAAAAAGTAGGTATGGTATGATCCCATTGATAAAGTGTGTGTGTGTGTGTGTGTGTGTGTGTGTGTATGTGTATATATATATATCTATATATATCTATATATCTATATATATATATATATATATATCTGACAAAATTTACCTTTGGAGCCAACCACTTCGGAATTTTCTCATACTTGGTCTCTTCTGATGATCCAAGCCCATCAGAATCCCACTCCAAAAGACCCAATGGCCACTTGCTGCTTTGTGCCAAAGTCTCATACCGCTCCTCTACTTCTCCTTAAATAATCTTCCCTTTCATTGTTCTGATTATCACCAGTTGTTAGAGGAAAACAAACAAACTTGGCTCCTTAATGTAATTCTTACTAAGATGTAAATAATTGTTAATTGTACATGTCCTCTTCTAAAGGACATCCACCTTTAAAAGAGATTATTTGCCAGTTGTGTGTTTGCTAGAACCACAAATGTGTAAAAATAAAATCGAAAAGTAGGCAAATAAGGACTTCCCTGGTGGCCCAGTGGCTAAGACTCCGTTCTCCCAATGCAAGGGGCCCGGGTTCGGGCTTCCCTGGTGGCACAGTGGTTGAGAGTCCGCCTGCTGATGCAGGGGACACGGGTTCGTGCCCCGGTCCAGGAAGATCCCACAGGCTGCGGAGCGGCTAGGCCTGTGAGCCATGGCCGCTGAGCCTGTGCTCTGCAACGGGAGAGGCCACAACAGTGAGAGGCCCGCGTGCCACAAAAAAAAAAAAAAAAAAAAAAAAAAGGGGCCCGGCTTCGATCCTTGGTCAGGGAATTAGATCCCACGCCAGGGAATTAGATCCCACATGCCTGCCGCAACTAAGAGTCTGCATGCCGCAACTAAGACCCAGCACAGCCAAAATAAATAATAAATAAATATTAAATGTTAAAAAAACCACACAAATAGGCAAATAAAAACAGGTTTTAGGTTGATAGAATTATTTTTCTGTATTTTAAAATTTCCTTGAATATTGTTAAACTATGTTTAGTTTTTTTAAAAAAAGAATAAAAAATGTAGACACTGTAAGTGACATATAGAGCCAGCAAACAGGTTTAAAATAAAATTCCAAGATTCTTTATATAGCCAAAAAAAAAAAATTGGTACTGTTGGTACTGCTGATTTTTGGTCACATACATGTCTTTCTTTTATTTTTGTTTTGGTTTTGTATGAGTGTGTAAAGGAGGGTAAGAGCAGGGGTTATCTATATTTTCCTGTATTTAAAAAATATTATACATATTACCTAAAATCTTTCTAAGTATGAAGTTTGCCTTTAGCTGAAATGTTGGATATTTTTAGAAATGTTTAGGAATTATAAAAAAATTTTTCTATTTATTGTATGTTTATCTCTTATTAACAAGCTAATAAGTAAAAATTTAGAACAATAGTAAGTGTATCTAGGGCAATTTGTAAATTATTCTAATAAAATTATCTCAAATTTGATACACAAACAGCTAGAACAGAGCAAGAAAACTTATTTTTAATCACTTTGGCTTTCAAATTTTTCCATAAATAACAATATGCATCTACTTCAATTGAAACACCAAACATTGTATAGTTGCGTTTCTGATAAGCTGATGACAAACACAGAAAAAAGCTAGGGAAGCCAAGGCTTCAACATTTCCAGAAAAAGAAATAAAAACTCTAGCTCTAAAAGAAGTGAAATTACTTCAAACTTCACAAAAACAATGCATCACAACTTAAAACTGACTCTATGTTAAAGAATTTATTTGAATCTCATTTATTCCTCAAAACATTGAGGTTGTATTATTATTCCCATTTCAGAGATGAGATAATTAGTATTGTATTAATTAGACATTCTAAAGAATTTTATCATGAGAATCAGGTCACTGATTAATTACTCTGACTGTCTGCCAACTTATCCTTGCAGCTATTGCCAATACAATTTGTTTCTTTCTCTAAGCATTCGTGGTAATACCACAGGGATCGAATTGTCCTATGGGTATTTACAAAGGCAGCCTGGTTTAATAACCTAGTTTTATTAGCTCTTAAGAACCAGATTTTACATACTCAGGGGCTTAGTGACTCTGTGTGTGTGTGTATCTTTGTAGTACAATTCCTTAGTTTTTGGTTACATATTTATTATGAATGGGATTCTGTCTCTGTCTTCTGTTAAAATTCTGCTTTTTTTTTTATTGGAGTTTACTTGCTTCACAATATTGTGTTAGTTTATACTGTAAAGCAGAGTGAATCAGCTATACGTATACATATGGCCCCTCTTTTTTGGATTTGCTTCTCATTTAGGTCACCACAGAGCATTGAGTAGAGTTCCCTGTGCTATACAGTAGGTTCTCATTAGTTATCTATTTTATACATAGTATCAATAGTGTATATATGTCAATCCCAATCTTCCAATTTATCCTACCACCCAATATTCTCCTTTGTTCTTGAGTGCCGCATTCCATGTATCATTCAGTAAGTGATTAGTGAGAACCTATTAGCACCAGAGCTAAATGTTAGGGATTGAGAAATCAATAAGGATTCTGGCTCCCAAGGAATCCCAGAAGAACCACATTCATAACTTAAGGTGTCTGTTAAATTATTTTATAAAGCACATTAAAGAACTTTTATAAATTGTGAGATGTAACTATTTCTCTGTGTCAGTACTAATTACTTCTTTAGCCCTACTATAATGTAATGAACATATAATGAATTAATTTTCCATGCATTCTTAAGGTCCTTTCAATTTTCTAGATGTATCTTGTCCACATACCATCACATCTTAACCTCAAACATTTCACATTTTTAAAATAGCTTCTTCCTCTCCACCAAATGATAGCTCTCCTAATCCTGGTATCTTTTCAATTTTCTGGTTAATCTTAACTAGGCTTCCCACACCAACTATTTATATTTTCTCTAATATCATCTTCACCTCCATGTCATAATATACATGCTTTGTGAAGTATATGTCTAACCGTATATATAAATAAGATCTAAGTTTTAGCTGCTCATTGTATTTTTTACTACCTCTCCTTCAACTATATATCCTTTCAAGCATATACCATAATTAAGAACAGTGTCTGTCTTTCGTCAATTATGTATTATAACTCTTTATCTTTTTAGTATATAGTATCTTAAAAATAGTACGCTTAAACAATTTTTTTCTTGTTGTTCATGAAGTAGGCATATTAAAAAAAAACTTTCTAAGTGTCCTAGCAGTTAAATAGAATATTTATAAATGAAAACAAAGTACAATTTAAAAAACTACTTATTGAAAGTAAGAGCACTGATGCATAAGACAAAACAAAACAAAATCATCACCACCACCAACAACAAAAATTAAGTTTAAAATTAAAGCCTATTTGATTTAGGTTTTCTATAAATTTCAAAGTCAATTAGCAAACAGCCTTACAAATAAATATATCTAATAAACACTAATAATAACATACGGAAGAGTTGCTTTCTTCTTTTAAAGTACCAGAAAAACCTCCAAAAAACTAAAGTTATAGAAAGCTACCACATGATAGACTGTAGTACTCTTCAATAGTTACTGCTTGAACAAAACAATATAAAAACAAACCGCTTGAAGACTGGAAATGAAATTTTGTATCTAGCAAGTAAAAACCATCTAAATTATTCTTTGAATATCAAAAAATTTTTCAGAGGATCAAAGTCTTCAAAGATAAAAAACATTTAGATACCATCCTTAGAAATAATGTATTATACAAATGTACCATCCTTAGAAATAGTTTAATTTCATAAATAAGGGTGTTTCGTAAAGATTTAGCAAAAAAAAATATGGAGAAAAACTTACAAAATAATATACTTTTACATAAAGGAATGCTAAAAACCACTCAAAGTTATGAGCAGTTTTTCCCCAGGTAATATATATTACTACAACACAGGCAACAAATATTGGATAAATGATAGTGAATGAGGGTGTGCGTGGGTATGCATATGTGTGTGTATATCACAGTGAAAACTGTTCACATAAAATTAAATATATTTTGCTATAGGAGCTAGCTACATAATCTCAGTAGAGAAGATAACAAAGTAATTTAAATTAAATTATTCTGTTTCACAGTCAGTGACAGGAGGAAAGATTTTGCATTTTAGAGCTGTAAGAGACTTGAGATTACAGTCAAAAGCATCACATTATAGAACAAAAAGAGTAAGCAATGACAAATACAGGAGGATAGGATTTAGACGAAACTAGACTATGGAAAAGCAGTACCTTGGGACCTGGTAACAGGAAAAGTAATCTCTAAAGTGTCTTTGAATGATGAGAAGCAGAACAAAAACTTAAGCCAAATTATCCTGATTTATTGGCCCCAATTATACACATAAAAATGGCTCAAAAATTACATAAGAAAATATTTTTCTTACTAAATATGGATAGTAATGTTTTTCATGGGAGTTAACTTATCACATTCCCCATCTTATTTTTCAGGGGACAGAAAACTGTTCGCACCATTACCACAGACTGATGATAATCATTCACTCTAAGACAAAGAACAAGGTATCAATCAGCTTTCATTCCTGTGTCTCCGGCTGCTTCTCTGTGAGGTGCTCTAAAAGACATCTATATGAAATATGAATAATCTAAAAATTGAAAAAAAATTTACCTGATTTTAAAAAATAAGATCAACACTCCTAAGCCTTCAAAGAAGAAAGACCAGATGACAGCTTGACCTGACCTGTGGAAGAATTACTGAGTAGACACATAATCCTACTCATAAATAACAGCCAATGTAACAGTGTTTTCATTTTCTCCTTTTCTCTTTCTCTCTGAGGCTAATTAGCATTACACACAGTATGTGCCTTGTTACAAATGCCTTCTTTCAGCTTTGGAACTATAGTATCTTTTGATTACCCAAAACTCTGATCTAGTTTTTCAGTTATGCAGAAGCCAAACACTCTTTGTAACACTTCAGACTAACTAAAAAAAAAAAAAAAGCCATTTTAATAAAATAGAAACAACTACCACAAGTGGATGCTACACGTGTACTATCCTCACTTGGTGAATCATCATCACTTTAAAGATAAACTGTAAAAGAAAAGAATACCTTTTTATATACTTACTGCTGAAAGGCTGCCATTGTATTCTCCAAATTTTCTCCAGCACCTGTGAAAACATTAAATTGAAGCTAATTTGAACATTTTATTTTGCCAGAAATTCACCTAAAAAAGATACATCAAATGAATCATGATGTTTGTATATTATGTAGACATTACAAGTGTTTTAAAGAATGTAGGGGTATTTTGAATTGCTTTTAGCTGCACCAAGAAGAATCAAAGATCAAAGCACAGCCACAGCAACGCAGGAGGGTTACAAGAACCTAAACATGCATTTAAAGCTATAATAGAAAAGACAGAGGAGGACTTGCACATATACACCTCCTCAGAGTTAAAGTGCCTCTCCTCTGGGTCCCCAAGGTCTCTCACGCATCTTTCTACTAAGGCATTTATCATATTTATAGCATAAAGTGTTTACCCATCTCTTTTCTCCCTTTCCCATTAATTACTTAAGAGAAGTGACTGTTTTAATCATCTTGGCTGAGGGTAATATAGTGTAGTAGTTGAGGGTGGGGCTCTGGAGTTAGGATCTCTGCTCTCAAGTCTGTTTGATACTTGTGTGACCTTGGGAAAATTACCTCACCTTTCTATGGCTGAGCTTCCCTATCTATAAGGATGAGAAGGGACTTCCCTGGTGGTCCAGTGGCTAAGACTCCATACTCTCAATGCAGGGGGCCTGGGTTCAATCCCTGGTCAGGGAAGTAGATCCCACATGCATGTCACAACTAAGAGCTAACATGATGCAACTAAGACCTGGAGCAGCCTAAATAAATATTTTTTAAAAAAACAACAGAGAAGAAAAACCCAAACGAACTTTTTAGCCACCCAATAATTAATGGAATGCACAGGAAAAATACTTTGGAAATACTTTTCTAAATACTTGGAAAAACAGACAATTTCTTTTTTTTTTTAAATAAATTTATGTATTCATTTATTTATTTATTTTTGGCAGTGTTGGGTCTTCATTTCTGTACCCAGGCTTTCTCCAGTTGCGGTGAGCGGGGGCTACTTTTCATCGCGGTGCACGGGCTTCTCATTGACGTGGCTTCTCTTGTTATGGAGCACAGGCTCTAGATGCGCAGGCTCAGTAGTTGTGGCTCACGGGCTTAGTTGCTCCACGGCCTGTGGGATCCTCCCAGACCAGGGCTCGAACCCGTGTCCCCTGCATTGGCAGGCAGACTCTCAGCCACTGCGCCACCAGGGAAGCCCGACAATTTCTTCTTAACAAAAGAGACAATTCAAGTTTAAGGTGCTGTTCAAATAATAGAATTAAAATGTCTTACATACAATAACATCTGAACATATTTGCGAGAGTATTAGAGTTTTCTTCTTTTATATTGTTAGATTGTATTTTTATGGCAACCTAATTAATAATCAATAGAAACACAAGGTATGAAGAAATGAATATATTAACCTAATGTTCTAAAAGTTCCATCAGTTTAGCAGAGAGAAAGGGGTACCTATGTGAAACAAGCTACTTTGGGGACTTCCCTGGTGGTCCAGTGGGTAAAACTCCACACTCCCAATGCAGAGAGCCCAGGTTTGATCCCTGGTCAGGGAACTAGATCTCACATGCATGCTACAACTAAGAGTCCACATGCTGCAACTATGAAGTCCGTGTGCCACAACTAAGAAGTTTGTATGCTGCAACTAAAGATCCCATGTGCCGCAACTAAGAGCCGGTGGAGCCAAAATAAATATATATATATATATATATATATATATATATATATATTTTTTTTTTTTTTTTTTAAAGCTACTACTTTGACTTTAGGTTCACTTTAATTACTAGAGTTAAAGCACAATAGAAAACAGATGAAGCAAATATGGAGATTAAAGTTTTTTCAAAAGTAAGTGCTCTTTTGACATTAAATGACTTTTAAAAGTCCAGTCAGTGCTTGTTTTAGTCAAAAACTAAAGAAATATGTTATAAACAGATCATCAATATTCAAGAACAAAGCACTCTAGAATGCTACCTAAAAGAAAAGAGTGCTAAAATGGTTACTTGTAGATTAGGTTAAACTGCTGCCTGTTGTACCAAAAAGCAAGGAAGTTAACAGGACACAGAAGCCAGTTTGAAGAAGCTCTCACTGGCCAAACCTGAGACAATGTTAGCATCAAAATAATGATAGTAACAAACTTTAAACCATTAAACAAAATAGGATATTCTGAGTCCACTTTAATAACTGGACCAAAAGTTTGATAAGGAATGGAGTGTTTATGTGGTTTCAAAGTACTTTCCTACAAAAATACTTACTAACTACAAAGAGAAAAAGTAACTTCACAATGGAAAAGTCTGGCAGACACCACTTTCACCAAGTAATCAAAGTCAACATCATTAGCTCCTTCAAGCTGACTTCTGTGTCCTTTTAATTTCCTTGCCTTTTGGTACAAAAAACAATCCATTTGGGAATTCCCTGGCAGTCCAGTGGTTAAGACTCCGTGTTTTCACTGCTGAGGGCACGGAACTAAGCTCTTGCAAGCCGCGTGGAGTGGGGGGGAAATATTCACTTCTCAACTCCTCTGTGAAGCACTTTATAAAAAAATTACTTCAGATTACAATGATTCTTATTACAGTCAAGAGTTAATGCCTTAAACTAGCAGGTCCTAACCATTTTGGTCTCAGGACTCTTACTGAGTACCTCAAAGAGCTTTTTTTTAAAGCATTTTTTAAAAATTAATTAACTAATTTATTTATTTTTGGCTGCGTTGGGTCTTCGTTGCTGCACAAGGGCTTTCTCTAGATGTGGCGAGCAGGGGCTACTCTTCGTTGCGATGTGCAGGCTTCTCATTGCGGTGGCTTGTCTTGTGGCGGAGCATGGGCTCTAGGCGCATGGGCTTCGGTAGTTGTGGCATGCAGGCTCAGTAGTTGTGGCGCAGGGACTTAGTTGCTCTGCGGCATGTGGGATCTTCCCGGGCCAGGGCTCAAACCCGTGTCCCCAGCACTGGCAGGAGGATTCTTAACCACTGCGCCACCAGGGAAGTCCCTCAAAGAGCTTTTGATTATGTGGGTTATATCCATTAATAATTACATATTAGAAATTGACTTCTAAATTTTAAAACTTTGAAAATAACAATAATAAATCCATTACATGTTAACGTAACATTTTATGAAAAATAACGATCTGACAAAAATATTTAACACTAAGAGTGGCATTGGTTTACACTTTTGCAAATCTCTTTAATGTCTGGCTTAATAGAAGGCAGCCAGATTCTCGTATCTGCTTCATACGTACATATCAACCTTCACACAGATAGTGGGAAAAGAAAGATTCTTCTGTGATACTGCACCAAAATTCAACAAATGGCAGATTCTTAAAAGTTAGTTGTAATGTGGAATCTGAACCGTATTAATGACCTCTTCATACTCTATTACATGAAAATCGATTAGCCCATCTTGAACTTTGAATGGATCTTTCACCCATGCATGGTTTTTTGGAAAATACTGATTCACTGAATTATGCTGATCTTCTAAATACTGACACATTTCATTACACAATATTTTTTAAAAATCACATTTGTTAATACCTGATACCATCAGGAAAATCTTTAAAAATTGGAAAGCTACCAAGCTCACAGTGGATGATATAAGTTTTTCAGAAGTCTAATTTTTGCTTGAAAGCTCAAATTTAATCATTGGCATTGCTTTAATAGAAGGCAGCTAGATTATTTTTATTCTAATGACAGACTCACTTTATTAATTTTCAAGAACATATCTGTTGAATACTCAAGGCTGAATAACCAGTTCGTCAGTCAGTTTTTTAAGTGAAAATGGGGTTCTGTGACCCTCCTGCACTGTTGGTGGGAATGTAAATTGATACAGCCACTGTGGAGAACAGTGTGGAGGTTCCTTAAAAAAACTACAAATAGAACTACCATATGACCCAGCAATCCCACTACTGGGCACATACCCTGAGAAAACCATAATTCAAAAGGAGTCATGGGGCTTCCCTGGTGGCGCAGTGGTTGAGAGTCCGCCTGCCGATGCAGGGGACACGGGTTCGTGCCCCAGTCTGGGAAGATCCCACATGCCACAGAGCGGCTAGGCCCATGAGCCATGGCCGCTGAGCCTGCGCGTCCGGAGCCTGTGCTCCGCAATGGGAGAGGCCACAACAGTGAGAGGCCGGTGTGCCGCAAAAAAAAAAAAAAGAGTCATGTACCAAAATGTTCATTGCAGCTCTATTTACAATAGCCCGGAAATGGAAACAACATAAGTGTCCATCATCAGATGAATGGATACAGAAGATGTGGCACATATGTACAATGGAATATTACCCAGCCATAAAAAGAAATGAAATTGAGCTATTTGTAATGAGGTGGATAGACCTAGAGTCTGTCATACAGAGTGAAGTAAGTCAGAAAGAGGAAGACAAATACCGTATGCTAACACATATATATGGAATTTAAGGAAAAAAAAATGTCATGAAGAACCTAGGGGTAAGACAGGAATAAAGACACAGACCTACTAGAGAATGGACTTGAGGATATGGGGAGGGGGAATGGTAAGCTGTGACAAAGAGAGAGAGAGGCATGGACATATATACACTACCAAACGTAAGGTAGATAGCTAGTGGGAAGCAGCCGCATAGCACAGGAGATCAGCTTGGTGCTTTGTGACCGCCTGGAGGGGTGGGATAGGGAGGGTGGAGGGAGGGAGACGTAAGAGGGAAGAGGTATGGGAACATGTGTATATGTATAACTGATTCACTTTGTTATAAAGCAGAAACTAACACACCATTGTAAAGCAATTATATTCCAATAAAGATGTTAAAAAAAAAATGGTGTTCTGTGGAAAACAATAAAGGCTAATTCAGCTCAGAATTCAAGCAATTGCACAAGTACTTTTCCTCAAGACAATCATCTTCCTACTTTGGTATGCAGCAAATGTGATTTTTGTGTACTTCCAATTTTGTCACACAGAATATTAAAACTTATGTGTACTCAAGGATTGAAATTTAATAAAATTAATAATTTTTCTAATACATCAAAGATATTCTTAAATGAAACTGCCTTTTTAAAAAAAAATGTGAGTGCATGATGGTGAGGAATACAATGGCTACTAGTACATTTGGTACCAGTATTTTCATTTGTGCTAAAGCAACAGCAGTTTTACCGACTACTGCTTTTGCACCATCAGTGCAAATGTCAACAAGGTGAAAAAGGTAAGTAATGTCTTATGAAAATAATTTTGACCTTGTAGACCCATGAAAGGTCTTGGGGACTCCCAGGAGTCCACAGACCACACTTTGAAAACCACTGTCTTAAATAATCAAGGATCAGGGCTTCCCTGGTGGTGCAGTGGTTAACAATCCACCTGCCAATGCAGGGGACATGGGTTCGAGCCCTGGTCCGGAAAGATCCCACATGCTGCGGAGCAACTGAGCCCGTGTACCACAACTACTGAGCTTGTGCTCTAGAGCCTTCGGGCCGCAACTACTGAAGCCCGTGCGCCTAGAGCCCGTGCTCCGCAACAAGAGAAGCCACTGCAATGAGAAGCCCGGGCACCACAAGGAAGAGTAGCCCCCACTCACCGCAACTAGAGAAAGCCTGCGCACAGCAACCAAGACCCAACGCAGCCAAAAATAAAATAAATTTTTTAAAAATTCAATGATCAGAAAAGTCAGAGGAGTGGTCACCTCTGGGGATGGAGAAGGATAGACTGGGAAGGGAACCAAGGGAATCTTATGGGATTCTAGAAATGTTCTATATCTTGATCTGAGTAAATGGCTACCTGGATGTACACATATATTAAAAAAGATATTAAGCTGTACACTTAAGGTTAGTGCTACCACATGTATGCTATGCCTAAATGTTTGTTCAAAAAGCCTTTATTTCTAAGTCCTATGTTTTTTATATTCTGGTACACCACTTAAACCTTGAGGCGGCTTTTTTTTTTTTTTTTTTTTTGTGGTACGCGGGCCTCTCACTGTTGTGGCTTCTCCCGTTGCGGAGCACAGGCTCCGGACGCGCAGGCTCAGCGGTCATGGCTCACGGGCCCAGCCGCTCCGCGGCATGTGGGATCTTCCCGGACTGGGGCACGAACCCGTGTCCCCTGCATTGGCAGGCGGACTCTCAACCACTGCGCCACCAGGGAAGCCCTAGAAGGCTTTTTGAAGGCAAGTATTGAGAGGAACATCTATCCCCAGCTACCTGTTCCCACCTAGTGAAGGAAAATTCCACTCTAGTCCGCAAGGAGGGAAAAGAATGGAAGGAACACTTTTAACCCTTCTTTATTCCCTCATATACTCCTCCCCATGGGAGCAGAAGCCACGTAGGAGAAAGAGCTGTCCGTCCATCTGTGACTCAGCCCTTCATAGTCCCCTTAATTTGGAGTGGCCCACCCTCAGAAGGAACAAAATTTCTGCTCAGCGCAGCATGCAGGATCTTAGTTCCCTGAGTCCCTTGCAGTGGAAGCACAGAGTCTTAACCACTGGACTGCCAGGGAAGTCCCATACCTCTATCTTTCTGTTGCATGCATTTTATTTCTAAGTTGGTTCCAAAGTTGGGATGGGAAAGTAAGCCTTCTCAAATTTCAATAGCAAGGGCTTTGTAATATACATGTGTAAGAATATTCCGCAAAACAGTGTTCAACAAATATTTATTAAGTTTGAAACGATATGATATTTGTTTCAAAATAGTACAGGTGAGAAGAATGGGCAGGGATACAGATGAAACAACATTGGGCATGAGTTGATAATTAGTTGTATCTGAGTGATAGAGTCTTACTACTTTTGTATATGATTAAAATGTTCCATAATAAAAAGTTCAAAAGATACTTATAGTTGGCTCTTTTTGTTTTGAGGAAAAGGAGTTAGGAAAAATATAAAATAGAGATTCAGAAATCTGAAATAAATTTCCCCACAGTTAATATAATTTTTACTACTAATATTTACATTCAAAGTCTACCTGTTTGTCTTTTATGTCTCCTTTCCATATTAATTTTATTTGTAATTCATTTAAACCTAAGAGCTTAAGCATGCAAGCATTATTAAGATCTTTGATCTACTTTATAAAATTAATAGCCAGTACTAAATAAAATAAAATATTGAAAAGGTGGTCAAGATATTAATAATTAATAGAAGCTAGATACTGTGCTTAGCACTCTATATATTATTTCATTAAAATGCCCACAACCATGGCAAGATTTCTGGCATCTCCGGAAATAAAATTGGGTAAGATCACATAGCCAACAAGGGGAACTGAATTTCGAGCATAAGCAGTATGACTTCAGATCCCACCCTTTTTACCACTAACTATGCTGCAGTTTCTATGCTTCCATTCATATTTCTCCTTATTTCAGTTTTACAGATAAGTTACTTGTATTGGTCCTTATTTCCATATTCTTACACTTGTTTGTAAAGCTTGAAGATAAATCCCACAATGATAATACCCACAAATTACTTGTTAAGATTCATATGGTGAAAGCCCCGAGAGTAACTAAGGGACTAATTTAAAAGTAGACTAATTTAAAAGTATGCCATTCCTCTCCAAAGAATTATTTGGTGATAGCTCTTCTCTCACGAAATGGTTTGAATTCCTTCTCCTTTCAATTATCATCATATCATTCATAAAGCACACCTGCCGTTAATTTTTCTTTTTCCTCAATAAGCAGGTTAATGCCTGGCTTTGCAAATAACCATTCAACATGTAAACAAAAGTTTGTTAATTAGTTATGAAGTTAATTATGAAATGTGGATGAGGATGAGTATCATAGATTTGACATGCTGTCCTACTATAATTTGTTCATAATTTCTCTGCTTATGTCCCCCTGCCTCCCTCTCCGCCAGTTCTCATTTTTCACTTCTTTGAGAAAGCTTCACTTCCTAATACTATACAAAGCTATATTTCCCAATTTTTCATTCTATATTAACTTTCCTCTCTTAATAGTACCTCATAATTACTTTGTGATTGGTTAATTTCTGTTAGGATAGGAAAAGTAAAGGAAACATTCTCTTTTGTATCTTTAATTAGATTTAAATGCTGTAAAGGAAAGAAATGTCTGGTCAGCTTCCTTTTTACCTCCCAAATGTTTTATATACCAATAAACATTCAACAAACATTGTACACTTGTTTTACAGTTATCCTCCAATGACCACTATCATTAACATCTTTTGTATACATGCTATATGTGTGTGTGTGTGTGATGTTTATAAAACCAATGACAAATATGACAATGTGCACCAGCCACAAAAGAACAACTTCCAAATTAAAATTTTTCTGATATTGGAAAAGATAGCTTAGTGCAAATAAAACATATTTTAATGTTTGAAGACATAACCTTATATCAACTTAAAATGGAGTTGTTATTCAGTAAATCAAGCAACAAAGTAAGTTCCTTCTCCACTTCTAAATTCACTTGTTCATTCAACATTTATAGCGCACTTTGGAAACTATATATTTCCATAAGAGCATGAAGAGCTTGTAAGGACTACAGATGGTATATACAAAAGAGCATTTCTCAATATGCGATCCCTGGAACACTGCGGAATTGTTTCTATATTTCAAGGGGAAAATATTAGTG
This sequence comes from Stenella coeruleoalba, assembly GCF_951394435.1. Lineage (NCBI taxonomy): Eukaryota > Metazoa > Chordata > Mammalia > Artiodactyla > Delphinidae > Stenella > Stenella coeruleoalba. Next base: position 31,826,899 of record NC_137165.1, on the reverse strand, counting down.
AAATATATATTTGCAGATATAAGAAAAAAATTAAACACATCAATAGCATAGAAGGATGATATTCAAAGTGTATATTGATACAGCGGCAGCATTTACCAACTAACCACCATATGTGTGCTCTTTTCAATAAGTGGTTTTTGCTATCTTGTCATACGTTCAACTTTTTCTATAACGATATTTAATTTTTCTAAGTTTGTAATATGTATAATTTTTTTAATACAGGGAAATATAGATAACACCTGCTTTTACCCTCCCTTTACACACTCATACAAAACCAAAACCAAAATACTTCCAGTGACACTTTGAGACTCAAACTGATGCCTCACTTTCCTCCTTGAGCAAACAAAGTTTAGGACTCAGAAGCAGCCAGTGTCCATGAGCAATATTTACCCTCAAACTTATCACCTCTGAAATCAATCTGGCAAAATGCCCAGATTGTGGCAATACTTTGCCTTGCAATCAAGGGTGAAAGATTAAAAGGTAAGGTGAGGAATTTATCAGTTGATGATTTTTTTTTTAATTCTTTGGCCACCGAACCCTAATAAATGAATCTCTTTTTTAAAAGCCTGTTGCTTAATTCAATTGGCCCATAGAGATAGCTTAGGGAGTATGAAAAAGTTATTTCCCTGCTATCCTAACTCTAGTTAACTCAGTGGGCATTTGAAATATGTGTATATATGGTATGATTCCAAATGTAGTAAAATACGTACTTAAAGGATACACTTCAGGGGACTGCCCTAGTGGTCCAGTAGCTAAGACTCCACGCTCCCAGTGTAGTGCGCCCGGGTTCAATCCCTGGTCAGGGAACTAGATCCCCCATGCCACAACTAAGAGTTCGCATGCCACATCTAAAAGATCCCACACACGGCAACGAAGATCCCACGTACGGCAGCTAAGACCTGACAGCCAAATAAATAAATAAAAATAAATATTAAAAAAAAAAGACATACTTCAAAATGTTAACAGAGATTATGTCTGGATGGTGAGTTTTAGGAACTATTTTTTCTTTTTTAATTTCTATATTTCCCAAGTTTTCTACAATGAATATGAGTTACTTATGCAATTGTAAAAATATTAATAAAATTCATAATTTCATAGAGAAATTATAAAAATAGACTTTGAGAGTATGACTTGCTCTCGATTTAACCCAAAGGGTACATCTTTGGTCCTATTGGTATTTCATCAATACACCGTAGTTACAAAAAGTGTTCTTTGGTCAAATAGATAAGGAAAGACATGGAAAGTATCTAGCACACAATAGATAATTAGCAGACAGCAAGCTATTATTTTAAGTGTATGTTAGGATCTGTACTAGAGGCTAGAGACCCAAGCATTAGTAAAATCTAAAATCTGCCCTTGAGGAACTCATAGTCTAATAAGGGAAGCAGGTATTACAATATAATGTAATACAATGTATGCTTTAATGAGGTAAGAACAAAGCAGGCCTACACCACTTAATTTTTAAAACATTAGAGTATTTTCTACTTTCAAGGACAATCAATCAGTAAAAGGCAAAAGTGTTCATTAAAACTAAGACATTAAGTATAGGGTGATCTCATTTTCTCTCACTCAACTCAAAGTCCTATTGCAAAATACAAATGTGACCCCTTGTATCCATGCTTATATTTCTAAACAATTCTACTGTGTTTAAAGTGCTTTCTGTACACCTAATCCTCATAACAACCCAAAGAGAAGCAAGGTTATATTGCTTCTATAATAATCAAGGCTTATTCCCAAGGTTAACTAGTGATAGGTCCAGAATCTGACTCAGGTGATAGTGCTTTCATAGCAGACATAATATAGTACACATTAAGAGTTTTAAGTTAAAGCAATTCAGACGTATATACTTTATACATATATAATGATCAATGTTTCAATCTTGGAAAGATCATACATCTGGTTTTCATGAAATATCAGGTATTTGCAGTTAGGGCAATAGAGAATTAGCCCAAATGTTCGTGACATGCATGGAAAAGTTTGCACAGATAACACTGATTGCTGTTATCAGTGTCCAAGACAAAAATAAAAAGCAAGCAGAAGCTGACTGCTTCCTAGTCTATTATTTTCCAGAAACTTAGTATCTTGAGTTACAAAGTGTTTTTTAGTAAATATATCCGCTATCACCCTGGATTCAACTGTATTATTTGACATACATACTCAACAAAAGCATATTAAGCACTAACACACAGGAATTTACTACAGTGATTTAGGACTGTAAACGTATTTCAAGCCTACAGAGTTAAGATTATTTCTTCTAAAATAAAATCTAGATCACCCATAACGACCGTTTAGATAGCTTTTTAGAGGACCTAGTTTTGTTTTGGGTTGTTAGTAAGCACATTTCTTTTTTTTAAATCAGTAAACACAACTGGCAGAAGGTACTGACTATCTCCCGAGTAGGACTACTACCATCGAAAATACTTCTATGGCAACAACTCAAACACTAAAAGTTGTTTTTTTGGCTGTAGTGGTTGAAGGCACGTTAGTAGTCATATGTCATCCTACAATTTAACTTTGTATCCATTAAAATACAGGTAAACCAAATAAGAAATAACTTGGCATTTAGCTGGTGATAGATCCCTTAAAACCTTTCACACTTTTCATGAGTAGGAGACTAGCATAACCACTGAAGTCACTCTTTAGTACTATGTGTAACTGATTAAATTATACGGATTTTACAGGAGCATGCTAATGTACTTCTGTGATATTTAAAAACTTATTCCTGGGACTTCCCTGGTGGCGCAGTGGTTACGAATCCGTCTGCTAATGAAGGCGATACGGGTTCGAGCCCTGGTCCGGGAAGATCCCACATGCTGCGGAGCAACTAAGCCTGTGTGCCACAACTACTGAGCCTGCGCTCTAGAGCTCGTGTGCCACAACTACTGAGCCCACATGCCACAACTACTGAAGCCCGCGCACCTAGAGCCCGTGGTCCACAACAAGAGAAGCCACTGCAATGAGAAGCCTGCGCACCGCGATGAAGCGTAGCTCCCCGCTTGCCGCAACTAGAGAAAGCCCACGGGCAGCAACAAAGACCCAATGCAGCCAATAAATAAATTCATTAAATTAAAAAAACCCCAAAACACAAAAAAACCCCTTATTCCTGGCCAATTCTTGTTAGCAAAGGAGTCATGGTACTAAATCAAATTTTAGACTGTAAACTAGAATTTTACCATTTCAAGTATTAGACTGTAAATTCCAAGCAATTTTAACCTAGTTTAACATTCATCTCTAAAGAACAAGCTAAAATTGATTGAAATAATCCAGTCTCACAACATTTTATACATCATGCGTGAAATGAAATAAAGACATTATTGCACAATAATGAAGAGGCAAAGATTTGGCCTGCTGTCTGGGAAATGAGAGGGTTCATCTACATTCCTTTTGGCAAGACGCTGTTCCAAAAGAAACTTCTTTGTTTTCGTCAAACAATACAGTCCTGTCATTAACTAAATCATCTTTTTGTCTTTGGAAATCCACCGGTCACTGCTGGGGTGCAAGGTGGGGTTGGAAAAAAAAAAAAACAGGTGCGAGGTTTGCAGCTTTGGGAACCAGGACGCTCCAGTTTCTGTCCCAGTCCAGCCCAAGCTATAACCGTGACCTTGGGACGTGTCCCCGGCTCAGGGACTCGGTTTCCCCCTCTTCTCAATTATCATGCTTAGAATGGGGGGATGGAGGGGTGAATTGGGACCGGCCCCCAGGGACTGCAGATGCCCAGGCTGCACCACGCTCCAGGTTCACGCAGTTCCTCAGCCCTGGAAGCAGTTCGCCCCATCTTCCCACAAGCTCAGCCACTGGCTGTCTCGGAACAAGTCTGTTCCCGGTTCCCCACTGCGGGGTACCCCCGGCTCGGCCCGGTGCTCCCCACTTGTGCCTCACTGCTAGGAAGGTAGCTTGCCATCATCCTTCCCTCCTCCGAGAAACCTCCATCTACCTTTCATTCTCACCCTGGTCCTTCCTCCTTCTGAGAACCCCTGACATCGCCGCACTCGAGAGGTCCCCACCTTGGCTCTGTCTCAAGACCCCTTTCCTTCCTTCAGGCGACCTCCCCTCCACACTGCCTTCACCTCCGGGGTAGCCCTCTATCCACACACGCCCATCCTTCCTCAAACTCTCACGTATTTCCACCCGCCTGCCTTTTGCGGAGGACCCTCAGCTCTAGTCGTGCTGGGGCAAGGTGGGGGGCCTCCCCCACCTCCGCCACCTGGTTCTGGGGACCCCTCTCACCTCCGCGGTGAGAGATGTGTTTACTGAGGAATCGTTGCTTCTTTCTCTGGTGCAGCAAGGTCGGGTATTTGAGCAACAAGAAGGAAGTCACCAAGTACCCTCCCAGGGTGGAGAGAAGGTAAAAAGCCGCGGTGGACGACATCTCAGCCACCCTGTGGGAAGTCTCCCACCGCCTGGCCCTCTGAACTCCGCTGAGACGGTCGCAACGGCTGCAGCGGCGGCGGCAGCTGCTGAAGAGGTCTGTTCGCCCCCAGCCGGTGCCAGCGGTGCAGCGCACTTGCCGGCGCCGGCCCAACACGCAGGCGCAGCCGGACTCTGGCAGCCAAGCAACAAAGGGGCTCCGACACGCAGGCGCGCTCAGGCTGCAGGGTATGAGCCGGCGAAGGTCCCAGAGCCCGCTTTTGTCACCTAGCTTTGTGGTCCGACTCGCAGCGCAAGTTGAGTCGAATGCTTGGAAACCCGCCAGTGCCTTCGCCATCACTCGGACCGAAAAGGCTATTCAAGGATAGCCTTCAGGAAGGCCTGACATAATGAGAAAGTTCACATCAAAAAGGGATGATTCCAGGGCGCGTCTTTAGCCCTAGTCGAAGAAATGCAAAGAACTCTTACCGATGGAGGAGTTAAAGCTTACTGAAAACAAATAATAAACACACTCATTTGTCCAGCCAAGGGAGAATTTTCCCTTTTGTCACACATACCATCAAAGGTACTAGTTTATCAGTCAAGTATTTGAGGGATGGTTCCTCTCCTCTCGCATTTTACTGTTAAAATGCAAACCTCATGCCTTGTACGCGATAGGCAGTCAAATGTTTGTTGACTTACAAGTCCGTTTAAAATAAGGAAACGTTGACAAGGTTATAGGTTATAACTTAAAAGTCTTGGGAAGACTGGAAACTAAATTTCCTTTCATCCCACACAAACTACTAATTCTAAGAGCCACATTTAAGTGCAAAAGAATTAACCCAGGGCTGAGGGAGAAATTTTGGCCAGAAAAACAGGTCTCTCACAGAAGTAGAATGCAGAGTGATTATTTAAAATCATGTGATTCTTGACTCTGGCCTTAAGCAAATTTCTTTCTTCTGTTTTCTTATCTGTAAAATGAGGAATTTTTTTACTAAATGATAACTTCCAACTCACACATTCTGTTAATAATGACTTCCCAAAGATTTTACCTTCCTTTAAGAAGAGTAAATAAAATTTGGAGGATTCTTGAAAACAAGGGCCTTCATTAGATTTTAAAAAGTTGCAGAGAAAGACTTTTGCATCCGTTTACCAACACAGTAGTCTTATTTCTTGGTCTAACACCAATATACGCAAAGAAATGATAAAGCCTTTGTAGAAGAGAACTAAGTATAAAAATTTCCACATACAACCAAACTTAAAATTAACAACATTTAAAGGGAACTCACAAGTTGAAAAATACTGCCTTGTTAGGAATTAAGGAAAGTATCTGTTTAGGGCTGTCAAATTATATCCTATAGAGTAGCTGTGCTCATGGTTCTGTTTCCCATTTCCAAAATCTCTCTTGACAGCAACTTTAAATTTGATGACTACTTTATGATTAGTATAGATATATGTATATGATAAATATTACCAGGAAAAAAAATGTAACTAAGAATATTTAACCTTCAACTATAGAGGCACCAGTGGCGTAGCAGACAGAGCTCTAAATGTAGAACCCATAGATTGATTTATTTATTTACTTTTTGGCCACACTGCACAGCATGTGGGATCTTTGTTCCCCAAACAGGGATGGAACCCACACCTCCCGCACTGAAAGCACGGAGTCTTAAGCACTGGGCTGCCAGGGAAGTCCCTAGAACCCATAGATATAGCTATGCTATTTATAAACTGAGTGACTCTGGGCATATCACTTAGTTTAAGCCTCAGTTTCACATCTGTAAAATGGGGGATAATAATATCTAACCTCAGAGCAGTATTTTGAGGATCTAAGGAAGTAAAATGAAAGCACTGAAAGTATCCTAGGGAATTCCCTGGTGGCCTAGTGGTTAGGATTCAGCAACAAAGTTGGGGAAAGTATACAGAATTATTCAAAATAAGTAACCAAGCAGGAGCACACATGCCTTAGTGCAGGCCCAAGAAAATTAACACCAATGAAAGAACAGGTGAAAGTATAATAGTAGAAAAGCATCTTTTAAAAAATTGCACTTATATGATGAGAGATATCTTCCAAGATGAAGGCCATATTTTGCGGGAAATTTATGAGACTCCAAAGTTAATAAGACATTATTTAAGCCAAGAAAGGCAATTAGCACAGGCAATCAATTATCATAGGGGGAAAATGTTGGAAAAGAAAGAGTATCAGAAATCACTGGCCTGGGACTTCCCTGACAGTCCAGGGGTTAAGACTCTGGGCTTCCACTGCATGGGGCATGGGTTCCATCCCTGGTCAGGAAACTAAGATCCTGCATGCTGTGCAGCATGGCCAAAAAAATGTTAAAAATAAGGAAAAATAAAAACTTAAAAAAAAAGAAATCGGGCTTCCCTGGTGGCACAGTGGTTGAGAGTCCACCTGCCAATGCAGGGGATACGGGTTCGTGCCCCAGTCGGGGAAGATCCCACATGCCGCAGAGCGGCTGGGCCCGTGAGCCATGGCCTCTGAGCCTGCGTGTCCGGAGCCTGTGCTCCGCAACGGGAGAAGCCACAACAGTGAGAGGCCCGCGTACCGCAAAAAAAAAAAAAAGAAAAAAAAAAAAAAGAAATCACTGGCCTGTTTCATTGAGAAGAGAAAACTGATATCTGGAGAGGTTAAGTAGTTTGCCCAAGACTATACAGCTAGTGGCTGATATAACAACGTCATCAATCTTAACTCAGTTCAAGGGGTTGGAGAAGATAGTACTGATCTTACGAAAAATAAAAGATTTGAAAAATAATCTTGCTCTTCATAGAAGATAGCATTAAGGAAATTCCCACTTAAAAAGTGTCCTTGGAAGCATATCAGAGGTAGCAGATCCAGGATGCGGTATAGTGAAAAGAACATTCATGCTAGTCAAATGTTTCCTTAACCTGTCATTTCAACCCCATCTACAACTGTATTGCCCAAATTATTAGGGTTCTAGATAGCAGATGCAATTGACTAGGAACATAGATCATGGGGACCAGAAGGCATTTACCCAAGAGTTCTAAAGGAACCCATAAATTACAGTGTGATACTATGCTAAATAAGAAAACTGCTGCAATAAACAGCTAGTGTGCAGACAGACTGGCAGACTGCCATTAGGATTCTCAACTCTAACAGTGGGAATCTGATACTAGGTTAGAGCATGGTTCAACTTTCTTCAGGGCAATTTAGCAAAATATATCAAAACGTAAAATGTGTATATCCCTTGACCCATCAATCCCAGGCCTAACAGTTTATTCTGCAAAGAAAATTTCACAAGTATTAATAAAAGATGTATGCACCGTGGTATTCCATCGTTCATAGAAGCCCTAAATTTAAAAGAACCTAAATATCAAACAATAAAGGACAGATTATATAATTCATGATAAGGGAAAACAATGCAGCTATTAATAATACATTCATTTATTGACAGGAAAAATGTCTACCATATACTGTAGAGTGAAAAAAAGCAGATTACAGAACAAGACGTATTCTATGATTGCAGTTATGTAAAATTGAATACATATCCACATGTGACTGTCTGCATGAGATGTTTAGAAGGATATTCACTAAAATGTTGCCACTGGTTAGCAGAGAGCATTTAGCAAAGCAGTGGAACTTCAGGTAACTTATTCTTATCTTTGTTTAAAAAAAACCTATGAAACAATAACAGATACAATGACTACATATTCATTTTACAAAAACAACAAAGGTATGTTCAAAACCAAAAATTGTTTTACATGGGATTGTAAACTAAGGAGTCTTGCTTTTATATTGAGAAAATAGCCAGGATAATGTAAAGGATAAAAGTCACTCAATACTCGAGACTTCCCTGGTGGTCGAGTGGCTAAGACTCCACGCTCCCAATGCAGGGGGCCTGGGTTCGATCCCTGGTCAGGGAACTAGATCCCACATGCAGCAACTAAGAGTTTGCATGCCTCAACAAAGATCCCACGTGCCGCAACTAAGACCCGGCAGCCAAATAAATAAGTCACTTGATCCTCAAGTACATGTAACTTTGTAGGAGAAAGGAAGTAATAAGCAACTGTGGTCATATAGTCCTCTAAGAGTGTCTACCATATCTCATTTTTCTGACATTAAAAACTCACCCAGGGGACTTCCCTGGTGGTCCAGTGGTAAAGAATCCGCCTTACAATGCAGGGGACGTGGGTTTGATCCCTGGTCAGGGAACTAAGATCCCACGCGGGGCAGCTAAGCCCACGTGCCACAACTACTGAGTTCATCTGCCTCAACTAGAGCCCACGTACCGCAAACTACAGAGCCCATGGGCTCTGGAACGCACGCACCACAACTACAGAGAGAGAAAAAACCCACACGCCGCAACAAAAGATCCCACATGCCTCAACGAAGATCCCGTATGCCACAACTAAGATCCAACACAGCCAAAAAAAATAATAAAGTAAATAAATAATAAATCTTAAAAAAAAACCCAAAACTCACCTATTCACAAGTCTTAAGACCAGAATCAAAATATTCAGCTGGAGAAACTGACACGCAGGTTTTATTTTTATATTTTCTAAGAAGGCAGAACATAGGAAGAGTACAGCTTTGAAGTCAGAGTCCTCAATTTAAATTCTGACTTTGTTACTTCCTAGCTATGTGACCTGGGACAAATTATTTAATCACCTCAAGCTTTAATTTCCTGATAAAATGGATGATATCTATCTTGCAGTGCTCTGAGGATTAGAGGCAATGTATACAAAATGCTTACTAAATTACCTAACAAGAGGATATTCAAGAAATAGCTATTATTATTGTGTGCCATTCAGTACACAGTAGCTATGGTTATTTTTATAAATCAGGCTTCTCTAGTTCCATTTTTCTAATTTTTTTCCTGTTCCTTTAAAGTCTTTTCAAATTTTTAATTTAAACTAAGAAACAAAACTCACTGTTTAAGTAGTGCAGGGGAGTCTTAATTTTAAGTAAACCAACGTATGAAACCATTTAAAAAATTAGATTAATGTAATTTACTTTATAAGGTTTATCATAGTAGTCCTTTAAATAGTTAGCACTCTTGAATAAAATATGATTTACTTCCTAAAAATTTTAATTCTATACAACTCTTCAAGGACACATCAAAAGACTTACCAATAAGCCAAAGAATGCCCTTCTGTCCTAGTGATTCTTAAAAAAGAATCAATTTGAAACATTTGCTTATATTTCAAAAAAAAATCTACTAAGCAAAGGACAATGCAAATGCTGCTACAGAAGAAATATAATTTCTTTAAAAAAACCATCACGTTTGAAGTTTGCTGAAATAAGGTTTGTAGGACTAAAGAGAAAGGTAGTAAGCAATACAGACCTGCATAGTCCACATTTCTCTAATGTGACACCCTGTAAACTTATTTATGGATAAAAACAAGCATGAAGAAGTGCTGCAATTGTGTCTTAAGCAAGTTATAAGTACAAATAGCATAAAAATTTTGTATTTACTAAGTGAAGTAAGTCAGAAGGAGAAAGACAAATACCATATGATATCTTACATGTAAAATCCAACATATGACACAAATGAACTTATTTACAAAACAGAAACAGACTCACAGACATAGAAAACAAACTTATGGCTAACAAAGGGGAAAGGGGGTGGGGGAGGAATAAATTAGGAATTTGGTATTAGCAGGTACAAATTAGTATATATAAAATGATAGGGACTTCCTTGGCAGTCCAGTGGATAGGACTCTGTGCTTTCACTGCTGAGGGCCCAGGTTCCACCCCTAGTTGGGGAACTAAGTAAGATCCCACAAGCCGCATGGCATGGCCAATTAAAAAAAAAGATAAACAAGGTCCTACTGTATAGCACCGGGAACTATATTCAATATCCTGTAATAAACCATAATGGAAAAGAACGTGAAAAAGAATATGCATATATAGGGACTTTCCTGGTGGTCCAGTGGTTGAGAATCTGCCTTCCAATGCAGGGGACGCGGATCTGACCCCGGTCCGGGAACTAAGATCCCACATGTCGCTGGGCAACTAAGCCTGTGCACCGCAACTACTGAGCCCGTGCACTCTGGAGCCCGCGCACCGCAACACAGCCCAGCACAGCCAAATAATAAACAAACAAACAAACAAACAGATGGAACAAAATATTATGCACAAAATGAATAAGCTACAAGGGTATATTAAAATAAAAAGAATATGTATATATATACGTATAACTGAATCACTGTGCTGTGTGCCAGGAACTAACACAACACTGTAAATACTTAAACAAAAAAAGTTTTGTATTTAAAAATGCTATAGAAATTCAAATTAAGGTGGCTTCTGTAACCAAATATAATCAAGGAAAATTACTTACTAATTTTAGCAGTAATGTAAAGTTGTTCCATGTAGAATGATATCAAAAAGGAAATAAAGAAAAAAAGACACAGGTTTGCTCTTCTGAAATCTATCTGTTCTCATAAACTACTTTCTTATAGTTCCTCTGACCTACAAGCTTACGCAACCTGTTAGTCAAGTCTTAGAGGCTATTAAAAAACAATACAACTATTAGTATATGTCCTACAGAACAGTCTAGCTATATTTCCCAAATGCAACTACCGACGACTATGCTTAATACAAAAGTAATTGTGATTTTTAAAACTGATATAAAAGGAGTGAAAGATATAAAGGAAAAGGATGAAAAATAAGGCTGAGATGAAAGAAGAATATAGACTAATTTTCATATTGGCTCAGATTCTCTTCCTAATTAAACTACAGTAAAATAGGCATAAAAATACACCTAATTAAATTACAGTTTTAAATTGGCTGCCAGTTATGTGTTTCTCTATATAGATTTAAAAATCAAAACCTAAGTAAGTAACTGTTTTAAGCTGGTAGCAAGATGTGTTAAACAAATACTACATTTCATGGGACTTCCCTGGTGGCACGGTGGTTAAGAATCCACCTGCCAATGCAGGGGACACAGGTTCGAGCCCTGGTCCAGGAAGATCCTACATGCCGTGGAGCAACTAAGCCAGTGCGCCACAACTACTGAGCCCACGTGCCTAGAGCCCGTGCTCCAAACAAGAGAAGCCACCGTGATGAGAAGCCCATGCACCACAATGAAGAGTAGCCCCCGCTCTCCACAACTAGAGAAAGCCTGCGTGCGGCAACGAAGACCCAACGCAGCCATAAATAAATAAATAAATAAAAACAAATACTACATTTCATATATATTGCAACTAAAATCTCCAATTCTATTTGCTCAGCATTTCAAAATCAATGTGCCCAGGAAAATATAATCAGTTACATTAGAATTCTGGCATATTAACTTATTTTGCACACTTAGCTAATTAGTGATATATCAGTGTCACCATGTTGATGCTGGTGAACGTTAACATCAATATGAATTAATAAAATTTGTATCACTTAGCAAATTGTTTCATAGTATAGCAATTTTCAAAGAATAAAGTATGTACTAATATCCTGGATAAGTAAGTTTTAGTTCAGAGAGCATTCATTTAAAATATGGTATCTCATCAGTCCAAGAATAAAATGGTGAGAACAAAACAATGTAACTCAGGTACCAGAACGGTAAGCCAAACAGTAGGACATATTTTTGCAATTAAGTCCTCATACAATTACCAGATAACCTACTGGATCATCTCGTTTTTTTTTTTAAAGATACTGTGGTTTCTGCCTCTCTCTCTCTCTCTCTCTCCCCCTTTTCTTTTCTTAAAATGTATTTATTTTTTGGCTGCGTTGGGCCTTCGTTGCTGTGTACGGGCTTTCTCTAGTTGCGGTGAGCAGGGGCTACTCTTCATTGTGGTGCATGGGCTTCTCATTGCGGTGGCTTCTCTTGTTGCAGAGCACAAGCTCTAGGCACGCGGGTTTCAGCAGTTGTGGCTTGCGAGCTCTAGAGCTCAGGCTCAGTAGTTGTGGCGCCCGGGCTTAGTTGCTCTGTGGCATGTGGGATCTTTCTGGACCAGGGCTCAAAACTGTGTCCCCTGCATTGGCAGGTGGATTCTTAACCACTGCGCCACCAGGGAAGCCCTGGATCATCTTGATTTGAAGATAATTTCAGGAGCAGCATTTTAAGGAAAATCCCAGCTAAAACATTTTAGCAATAACAAAGCTTTGGCTCAACATGATAATGCAACATTCAGTTATAATAGAAATATGTTTTATTATGGACAGTGAAACAGAAACAAAGAGAGAGTAGAGGTATCAACCATGTATTTCATGTCCTTTTCTAGAATAAACAATGTTTATTAGGAAGCTGTACCCCCATTTACAATAAGTATCAACAATATCATGAAATAGTGGAACAATTACTGTCCAAATACTGAACTCCTGTAACCAAAACACATTTTATGTTCAAGAAAACACAGTATCACACACCAAAAATCACCCCATACACACCAAAACCAAAAATCAGCTCCAGTTTAGGACTGTACTGGCTGGAAAACACTTATTGTGTTACTGCTTTAAGAACCCCACGGAGCACCTTGTAACTCATCAACTGCACATTTTCCTTCGTAGGGAAACAAGGTCCTCTCTCAGTCACGTAGGCATATGGAAATCTCAAAACCCAGAGGCCATCAGGTGGGAGAGTGATTTCTTGTTTTTCTGGGTAGAATACTGGACATGGTGGTGGGCCTGGCTGAACCTGAAAAACACAGGTTATATGATTAATATATTTCAATAAGAAACACCTGAAAGATAAGTGCCTAAACAAAGGATAAGTTCACAGAGCACATAAGATTAAGCAGGTAATGTGTACATTCTTAACTCCAATCATATCTGATATTACATTAAATAATCTCAAATACTATCCTGCTTTTCTACAGATTTTTAACTTCAAGTTCTGCCTCTAACCAGATGACGTGAATTGATGGTGTGAACTGATTAACACACCTACAATCTATTTTTCAAGAAACACAATGTTAGGTAGAAGAGGTATTTAAAATTAAGACCTGTTTAATTAGTTTGATACCCTATACTTTTTTCATATAATCAAAACAAGCATCGGCATTTTTTGTTTGTCTGGGGACAAAAAGGGTTATATTTCTTACCTGAGGCATTAGTATTATCTGCAAAGGAGCATCAGGAACCACAACGAAAAGCCTCATAAGTTGAGCATAATGTGGTTTTAGCCCTCTACCCTGAGATGATGACAGAATATATAAGGGCATATCACTATTCAGGGCTTTTAAAGCTGATTCCTTGGGCCCACTTCCCATTACTTTCATTACTTTGTCAGGTCCTGAGCACATAAATCTTCGTCCTCGAGAGTCTTCATATTCAAAGCCCACAAATGCTCGCGCTATGTCATCTCGCCGTCTTCCTCTTCCCATTACAACTGCACTTCTCTTTCCAGGAACAGCTTTATTTGGAGCAGGCCAAGAATTTGTGTCTAAGTCTCCTTCATCTTCAGCCCTAGTCCTGATGACAATGTCCCAAGGCATAAGATAGTTTGTTCCTGGAATGAAGCCCTGTTGGTCCAAACCAGTATGAAAGTTATAAGACTTAGCAGGGCCTAGTTTAATCAAAGACCAGCTGGAGAATTTAGGTAGGAGACCTTTGGGGCAATTTGAGTGTAGCATGCCCGGGAGATATTCAACCGTGGATGCCTGCCGATCAACCAAGTTTGGTCTCTTCTCAGTTTTTACTTCTCCTTGACCGTGAACTTCTGGATTATCTCCTCCTGCTTGTGGGTCAGCTGGATAGGTACCTAAACTATCTGTGGATTGGCCTAAGCTCAAAGCTAAACTCAGGCTTGTGCTCTCTCCTTGGGTTTGAGGTTCTTTTTCTTTAAGTTTATCAGCATCTGCATCTGGAGGGGCAGGAGATGATTCGTTTTTGGCAGGAGCAGGATCTGGAGTACTTGGTTCAAATACTGGGAAATTGATGTGATCCAATTTTCCACAACATTTTTCTTCCAGAAGCTATGGAGGAAGGAAAAAAACAAACTAATCCTGTGAACCTTTCACTGAAAACAACACATGCTTCACATTAAAAAGCAAGATCAACAGTTAATGGGTAAGCAAATAAGTACATATAAAGAAATTTCCCTTGTTAGATATCACACTGCAAGTCACATTTACTTATCTAGATATTTTGCTCCTGAAAAAGTATATTTTTACTCAGATGGTCGTTAGCAAAAAAAAAATAAAAAATAAAAAAGAGAGAGAGAGAAGAGGAGGAAAAAATGTAGAGTCTACCTGATAAAAGTCATAGTTAGCTGCCTTGATATCAAAGGGATCATCTCGAGGTGCCTGTTTCCTTCCACAGTTACAGGCACCAGTGGATCGAGCTCGGCTATTGTGATACAGCACAGGAGGATTTCTATCAGGCTCTGGTTTTTCTCCTGGAAAATATAAGTCACTATTAATTTTACACACAATGCAGACCCAAAGTTATTTTGCATTCAATTGCACCTTAACCCCCAAATTTCTCCAACCAGTTCTTTGGAAATGAGAAGTAAAAAACCACCCAAAACACAAAAACTTGACTACACACATCTAACAGAAGCAAGTGAAAATACATGACATAATACATATTTTTAATCTAAACTTTCAGGGTCTCTAAGTAAATTTTATCATCATCATAGTGCCCATACATTTCACTATATTCATTTCAGTTAAACAAAAGGTAAAAATGTTAATATGAAATTCCTGAAACTTTGTATTATTTAATAGTTCTCATTTACTAATCCCCTAGGGTTCATTCTTTAAATACAAGAACATAATTAGTAGTCATAGCTGATTTTTCTTTTTACAGCAGGAGAAAAAACTTAAATCTGATGTACCTAAATTTCTGCAGGCCCCTCTTTTTAAAAACATAATGAACAAACTCTCTTAAAACAAGAATAAAAACACAGCTCAAAGTTTTGATTTCAAAATACTGAGAAAATTTTGGCCACCTGATTTAGGTAAGGAGTGAAATTTATGTACACAGTGTTGATCAGTTAAACTCCTCTCCTCACAGAGCTGATGGCCATTGCTCCAAAACTTGTAGCAGTCCTCGTGTAACTGCATGGCATATTTGTGAAAGGCTGGACCCCTAGCATGTTGACTGTACACTCGAAGAGCCTGGGCAAGCTGATTCTTATGGACAGTCATTGTGTAATTATGAGGCAAATTTGACTGGTAGGCACTATGGGCCATGGGTAAAGCTTTCTGGCACCGGTTCTCTGAGAATTTTGTGTCAATATCCAAAAACCCTTCCAAGACTTTAATACTGCTTAAAATCTTAGACGTTAGCTCCCCAGTGGGAGAGCCCGGGTCCTCCTCTTTCCCATCGATAGCTACTTCATACAGTTTTGAAGCTGCTGAGATCCACTTCTGATAAGTAGGAAGTTCAAAATGGGAAGGCTGTGGGTTCCTGCCCACACTGTCATCAAAACCTTTCTTGCTTAGTACTAGCTCTACATGCTGCCATAGGAATTCCCGAAGAGTGAAATCCACTAGCTGCCCAGAAGAACTGGAACTGCTAGTGTCAGTGTGGAAAGACAGCTGTTGTCGGCTGTGCTGCCTCATCACCTGGTATCGCCTGGACCCAGAAAGGGGTGCAGGGACCAGCAAAGATTCAGGGTCTTTCACAGTACAATGACTCCTAAGTTGGTCCAGCAACATGCCTACTGGGTCCTCCTCCTGGCTTCCAGGAACTATGTACACAAACGCCTGATTGGCCGGCACAGTAAAGAGGCAGTTGATACTCTGATTAGTCAAGACACGACTCTTCCGGAAGATTCTATAAATCTGGTCTTCCAGGGCATGCTGCAGTCTCCTTTTGGGAGAATGCTTCTTGGGCTTCTCTGGATGAGCTGGGTCTTGATTCCGAGGGGGTTCCACCTTGAGTGCTCCATTGAGTTGAAAGAGGAAAAGGAGTCTAGGTGGGCAAGGTCTGCAGTTTAGCTTCCAGTCTTTGCCAACTGGACAATCCTTAATGGCTGTTTTGAGGAGGGGCAGTACTTTCTGTCTCAGTCCATCCAGGGCTCTGAATACTCGATCATAAGTGATGTCAAAGGAACAAGTGGGATGGACCAGAAGCAAGATGTGGCAGACGGAGAAAAGGTAAAGGAGATTGAGGCACTGCAGTTTCTCTTGATGCTTCCAGAACTCGTGCGCTTCCGCATGAGGTAAAGGGAGGCCACCTCCAGCTTCCCCGCTCTGAAGGGCCCGACAAGCCCGGAGAAGCTGGGAATTGTCACAGATGGAAGTTAAAAGAAGATACAGAACTTTGCTTTCCTGGTTGTAATAGGCTTGCAGAAGGCTGTAGTCCTGGGAACCTGGCTCAGTTCGGTTCCCTTCCGCGACAGCTACACCTCCCCGAACTGGATCCCCGGACCCGGCGCCAGGGACCCCGGCTCCACCAGCCTCCCCGACGACCCCAGCCTCGGTCCTGATTCCAGGCCCCGAGTCTCCAGGATCTTGGCGGCGAAATAGGGGGAAAACCTGTCGGTCGCACACGGTGTTCACAAGTGAAAACTTCTCGGAATTCAGGCGCAGAGCCGTCTTGCCGAAGATTCCCACCACGCAGATCTCATCCTCCCGCCAAGGAGGCTCCGGTCCGCCAGCCGCGCTCCCACCACCCTCTGTAGGGGACCCCTCGGGACTTTCAGAGCCTGTCCAGGCTGAAGCGCCCATTAAAAGCTCTCTCAAACTGACAGGACCCGCCATGGTGCGGAGACTACTCTAGCGTTCTTCCGGTCCCTCCGGTAAACAGAACCGGCTCTCGTCCAAGTTTGAAATCCCTCCTCCGCTTCTTCAGTTCCTGCTTTCCTCTCACTTTAGGTTCCGCCTCTCGCTTCTCCTGTCATAGTTTTTCACCAAGGTTTTACCTAGTCCTACAGCACAGCTGATTTAAGATTTTCCTTAACCGGAGACTGTAGGAATTGAAATATCAGAAAGACATTTAGAAGCAGTTAGGGTTTTTTTTGTTTGTTCTTCTTGATAGACAAAACGTTTAATGAATGTTAAAAGTTACAAAATCATTTTAGTGAAAAGGAGAGCTGTGTTTGTGACAATCTAAAATGACATTACATGCAAGATAAAGGCAGAAGTAAGTAGTTTTGAAAAGGAATTATATTCACACTATGCTAGATTTAATTCTTGTCAAATATTTATAGAGCATCTACAACAGGTTTATTGTCCTCACCACATTAACCTCTTAATCCTTTCTACATCGTATTTTCTTTCTGACAAACAACTACTCACCCACCCACTCATCTCACCTCCAACTTTTTTTTCACTACCAGTAGTGATTTTATTTTATTTTTATTGAAGTATAGTTGATTTACAATGTTGCATTAGTTTCAGGTGTACATCAAAGTGATTCAGTTATACATACTTTTTCCTGATGCTTTTCCGTAATAGGTTATTACAAGATATTGAGTATAGTTCTCTGTGCTATACAGTAAATCCTTGTTATTTATCTATCTTATATATAGTGCTGTGTATCTCTTAATCCCATACTCCTAATTTACCCCCCTCCTTTTTTCCCTTTGGTAACCATAAGTTTGTTTTCTATGTCTGAGAGTCTATTTCTGTTTTGTAAATAAGTTCATTTTTGTGTTTTTTTTGGATTCCACATATAAGTGATATAATATTTGTCTTTCTCTATCTGGCTTACTTCACTCAGTATGATAATCTCTAGGTCCATCCATGTTGCTGCAAATGGCAATATTTTATTCTTTTTTATAGCCAAGTAATATTCCATTATGTGTGTGTGTGTATGTCATATATATGTCACATATATATGATATTATATATGCCTCATCTTCTTTATTCATTCATCTGTTGATGGACACTTAGGTTGCTTTCATGTCCTGGCTATTGTAAATAGTGCAATTGGGGTGCATGTATCTTTTCAAATTAGAGTTTTCATCTTTTCCAGGTATGTGCCCAGGAGTGGGATTGCTGGATCATATGGTAAGTCTATTTTTAGTTTTTTTAAAGGAACCTCCATACTATTTTCCATAATGGCTGCACCAATTTACATTTTGACCAACAGTGTAGGAGTGTTTCCTTTTCCCCACATCCTCTGTAGCATTTATTATTTGTAGACTTTTTGATGATGGCCATTCTGACCGGTGAGAGGTGATAACCTCATTGTAGTTTTGGGTTTGCATTTCTCTAATAATTAGCAAGGTCGAGCATCTTGGAAGCAGTTAGTTTGCAGTTCAAGGAATAAAAAAATTCCACAAAAAAGAGTGTCAAATCACTCTTCTAAAAGTAGGAAACTGTTTCACTTTAAGCTCCAGAAACTTGCTATAGAAGGATTAGTCTGCAGCCCACAGAAGGAGCTTTTTAGAAATGCAGAATCTTAGTCCCCACCCCAGACCTACTAATCACAACATGAATTTCAATAAATCCTAATGATTTGTACACACTTTATAGTTTGAGAAGCACCACTTTAAAAACATCTTTCAAAGCAAGGTGAACAGATTTCTTTCTTGACTCGTATCAATGGAAAAAAAAAGGCAGGGATTTTCAAAGGTTTATGGAATACAACAACAATAAAATATTATCAAACTCAGAAGAATATATACCAAAATGTTTAAAATGTGTTAGGATTTGTTTAATTTTTTTCTTTACTCCTTGTTTCCCTGCTTTTTAAAAAAATGGATTTTTTTTTAGAGCAGTTTTAGGGTCATAGTGAGATTGAGCACAAAGTACAGAGTTCCCATATACCCTTTGCCCCTACACAGTCATAGGTCCCTTTACTATCAACACTGGGCTGCAGAGTGGTACATCTGTTACAATCTCTGAAACTACTTTGACACATGATTATCACTCCCAAATTCATAGTTTACATTAGGGTTTATTCTTGGTGCTGTGCATTCTGGGTTTGGATATGTATCCACCATTAACGTGTCATATAGAATAGTTTCACTGCGCTAAAAATCCTATGCATTCTACCTATTCATTTCTCCCTTCCCCCAAACTCCTGGCTACCACTGATCTTTTACTGTCTCCACAGTTTTGTCTTTACCAGAACGTCATACAGTTGGAATCATACATACAGTGCATAGCCTTTTCAGATTGGCTCCCTTCACTTAGTAATATGCATTTAAGTTTCTTCCGTGTATTTTATGATTTGCTAGCTCATTTCTTTTTTGTACTGAATAATATTCCATTATCTGGATGTACCACAGTTTATTTACCTATTCACCTACTGAAAGACATCTTAATTGCTTCCAAGTTTTGGAAATTATGAATAAAGCTCCTATAAACGTCTGTAGGCAGGTTTTTGGGTGGACATACTCTTATTTTTATATCTCTATTTTCTAACTTTTCTACAATGAACACTTTCTTCAATGTGTAATATTAAAAAAATTCTTCCTTGAAGAAATGTGGAAAGCCTTAATTCAATGTTTGATTTAGCTGGCTGGAAGTTCAAATAGTTAAGCTTTATTACTTTAAGAAAAATACTCTGGCTTTAAAGTAGAGATGAGATTAATTTGTGTTTAATGAGCTCTTACTTGGATGTCAAAAAATGATCACAATAAAAATCAAACAGATTAGTTACTCTGTGTATGGCTCTGTGCTAAGTCCTTACCAAGAATTATCTCATTTATGCATGATCTCACTTATCTGTGGAATCTAAAAAAAAAAAAAACCTAACAGAAACAGAGAACAAAGTGGTGGTTGTCAGATGAGGAGGTGGGTGGGGTAGTGGGGTGGATGAGGGGTAGGAGGGGAATGGATGAAGGTGGTCAAAAAGTACATACTTCCAGTTATAAGGTAAATAAGTTCTGGGGATGTGATGTACTTCGTGGTGACTCTACACAGTGAACAATATTGTATATTTGAAAGTTGCTAAGAGATACATCTTAAAAGTTCTCACCACAGGAAAAATATTATAACTATATAAGGTGACCAAGTTTAACTAAATTTATTGTGGAAATCAGTTTGCAATAGATACATATATCAAACCATTATGTTGTATACCTTAAACAAATACATTATATGTCAATTATATCCCAAGAAAAGTGGTTGGGGGAAGAATTATCATTTAATTTTCAAAGGAAGGGAGGGGCCCTAAGTCCTGGTGATGGTGTTTTTAATATATTAAGCTGTGTTGGGCTTCCATAAATTCTTCTCAATCAACACTTATTTACTAACAAGAATTTAGAAAGGAGTAGAGGTGGGCTTTCAAATGTATTTTTAAAAATTTTGTTTGTCTATTGGTTTTTACTTGTTCGCTTCTCTACTTCTATATGTCCAGATTCTATCTCTCTTCTAAAAGCCAACTAAGATAAGAAATTGTACCTGTTTATCCACATAAATTATATTGTGATACTCATCATGTAGATTATTTGCTATGTTTAGTATGTGACTTTGCTACTATAATTTTAACAATTCTTTGACTTACAAATCCAGGAAAAAGTGTATATTAATCACATCCATTTGTATAGATTTCCCAAGTAAACAAAATGTTGAGAAACCAAATTGAAAAGACTCTCTATGCAGCTGCTTCCCACTAGCTATCTATTTTACATTTGGTAGTGTATATATGTCAATGCTACTCTCTCACTTCGTTCCAGCTTACCCCTCCCCCCTCCCCATATCCTCAAGTCCATTCTGTAGTAGGTCTGTGCCTCCAATAGATGTAAAAAAAAAAAAAAAAAAGAATCTCTAGAAGAAAACAAGAGTAACAACTCTCATACTTTGCTGAAGGGACCATAGATTGATTGGTACAACCACTTGGAAAACCAGTTTGACAGTATCTAGAAAATAGGCATGCTTTATAACCTAGCAGTTCCACTCCTAGATATACACACTAAAGTAACACTTGCATAAATGTACATGTTCAAGAATGTTCAAAATGGCATGCATAGCTCATGATAGCCAAAAACTAGAAACAACCTTAATGTCCAATGACAACAAAATCAATTAATAACTATATTCATACATCAAAAATAAATTATCTATAGCATTGCACAATAATATGGTTGAATCTTAAATGTAGATTGAAAGAAGCTAAAAACAAAAGAATATATAACGTATGATTCTATTTATAGAGTTCAAAAGTGAGCAAAATAAACCATAGCATTTAGGGGTGCATACTTAGAGGGCAAAGCAAAAAAAAAAGCAAGCAGATCAGTAGTTACTGGGTTTTTGTTTGTTTGTTTGTTTTTTAATTAATTATTTAATTTTTGGCCGCATTGGGTCTTCATTGCTGCTTACAGGCTTTCTCTAGTTGCGGCGAGCGGGGGCTACTCTTCCTTGCCGTACGCAGACTTCTCATTGTGGTGGGCTCTAGGCGTGTGGGCTTCAGTAGTTGTGAGCCCAGTAGTTGTGGCTCGCGGGCTCTAGAGCACAGGCTCAGTAGTTGTGGCACACAAGCTTAGTTGCTCCACAGCATGTGAGATCTTCCCAGGCCAGGGCTTGAACCCGTGTGTCCTGAGTTGGCGGGTGGATTCTTAACCACTGCGCCACCAGGGAAGTCCTTCATAGTTACTTCTTAAGGAAAAGTATTAAGATAAGGGAGGGACACAGGCAGGATTTCTAGGCACTTAAATGTCCCTTTTTTGGTATTTATATGAGTGTTTTATGATTTAATTTATATATTTATATTTTATGCACTTTTCTGTATGTGTAATATTTCTAGTAAAAAAATGTTAAAGAAGAGAAAGACCAAAGGCTCAGTCTCAAAATAAACACTGGAAGCATATGATCAGCAACAATTTAATGAGGCCATAGCAGTTACAGGATTCTCAAATGGGTACAGTATAAAACCTGTCATAAAATTAGTAAGAGATGTAAGACAGAACACACTTCAATACTGGTACAACGGTAATAGCAGCTTTACAAATGTTTATCTATAGGATTTCTATAGTTTTTTTTAAAAATGAACCTTTATCTCACAAGAATGATCAAATCATTTAAAATAAATTGATACAGTACACAGTGGTTTATTAATATTATAAACATTATAAATGTCCCAGAAAATATTTACAAATACTCACTGGCTTTATTCTCAGTGATTATTCCCTTTAATTTCACTTAATATGAACATAGTAGCAGGTTTAAAAAAATTATTAGAAACAGACATATTTCTTTTTTTTAATATAAATTTATTTATTTTTGGCTGCATTGGGTCTTCGTTGCTGTGCACAGGCTTTCTCTAGTTGTGGCGAGCGGGGGCTACTCTTCATTGCACTGCATGGCTTCTCGCTGCGGAGCACGGGCTCTAGGCACGCGGGCTTCAGTAGTTGTGGCTCGCGGGCTCTAGAGCGCAGGCTCAGTAGTTGTGGCACATAGGCTTAGTTGCTCCGTGGCATGTGGGATCTTCCCGGACCAGGGCTCGAACCTGTGACCCTTGCATTGGCAGGCGGATTCTTAACCACTGAGCCACCAGGGAATCCCAGAAACAGACGTATTTCTTAACTTCCATTATCTGTTTAATTTGCATCCATAAATGTAAATATAAATGTGGGTCTCATGAAAAAAAGAACACTGTCCCCACGTCTGCCTTCCAGTTTGGTGACTTTCCACAACACTGTATTTGGCATCTCAAAGCTATATGTATCTGAGGAAATATAGGCATTTTGGGGAAATTGCTAAAATATCTCTCTAGCCTGAGATAACCAGGGGATATTTCAGAGATATCATCTTATGTAGCTGTTTCCTGTAGGGCTAGAAATTTCAGTGAAAAACTGCCACTCCTTGTTTCCCCTCCATGAGAAGCTGCTATCCTTATTCTTGGAACTGCAGCAGAAGTTATCAGCATCAAAGCTAATCCTGTGCCTTCAGAGTCACACTTACCCTAATGAGAGTTCCTCTTCTTCCATATTTATCGCATTAGTGATTAGGGGTCCTGGCTGAAGCTAGAGTAGTGTCTACTGCTAAGTAGACATGTCTGACAAACTGGGGGCTCCCAGAAATTGGCAACTTTGTAGAAGACTGACTGATAGGGTTGCCAAATAAAATATAGGATGTTCAGTTGAATTTGAATTTCAGATAAACAACGAATAATTTTTTAGTATAAATATGTCCCATGCAATATTGGGGACATATTTAAACTTCAAAAAATTATTCATTGTTTAATGGGACATATTTATACTTAAAAGTTATTTGTTTATCTGAAATTAGACTTTGATGGGGTGTCATGTGTTTATATTTGCTAAATCTGTCAACCCTGTACTGTCAGGAAAAAGCAAAATCCAGTGAGGTGTGCATGATCACTGTTATTGAATCAATAGGTGGCTGAGGACAGGGAATCAGATCTCACAGTGAACCTGCTATGGACTTCAGAGAATCCTTGGTGGGGCACTGTGGAAAACACAAGGTTCCTGTTGAGGTCTTCATGAAATTTATATTTAGCGTCATGAATGTGGATAGCAGATATCAAAGTGAGGAATATCTCAGACTTCAGTAAGCCAAATATAACTACCTACCTAAGATGCTAGAAATGATATTCTAATTTTTTTAAAAACCATTTATTTATTGTTTTGGTTACGCCGGGTCTTAGTTGCAGCAGGCAGGCTCCTTAGCTGTGGCTCCAGGGCTCCTTAGTCGCAGCTTGCCAGCTCCTTAGTTACAGCATGTAGGCTCCTTAGTTGCAGTATGCGAACTCTCAGTTGCAGCATGTATGCAGGATCTAGTTCCCTGACCAGGGATTGAACCCAGGCCCCCTGCATTGGGAGAGCGGAGTCCCATCCACTGCACCACCAGGAAAGTCCCATGATATTCTAATTTTTAAGGTCACATTGGAGTTTTTGTTTCAAATTCTTTTGGAACAGTTAGGTTTGAATGGGGGATGGTTTTACTTCTTAATTGATTATAGGGAACAGAAATAAAATCTAGAGGGTCTGTTTTTTATGGTTAAGTTTGTAGCACTTAATGAATGCATGAACTTTACAGGCTGAAATACTTTGCTTTTCAATTACCTGAGACTACCCAAGATGAATGGGCACCAGGTTATTTTCTTAATGTCATAACTGCACCTATAGAGTAAAAATTAGAGTTATCCAGTTAAACTTGAATAACCTCCCCAACCTAAATTTGGTAATTGCAGGATAAACATCACTTTGGGGATTGCATTTTCCCATCTGTTCTATTATTGATCATGTAAACTAGAAAATATCCTAATACTTGCTTTATACTACAGTATGTATGGGCTCCATACATATTTTAATTCTTCGAATGAATTATATATTAATATAATTCTTTATACATACTACATTAAAAAAAGGATTGGGATAATATTATCTGTATATTTTATGGATCATCATATGGAGTCAGGCAGAGGTGGCATCATTTTGTTCATCAAAGCTGCTTGTAGAAAGTGGCAGAGTTTGAGTTGGGCTTCTAGGGTGAGCCAGCTATGAAAAGAAACAAAGGTCCCAAGTATAATATGAATTATGTTCTTGTGGCCAGCACAGCTCTTCTTCTTCCTCACTAACAAAACCCAGATTTTATGCAAGGCAGCAATGCATCTGGTTTCTAAAAACCACTTTTCCCCAGCTTCCCTGATATTATCAGAAGTTCCTGGATATCCCCTGTTTAAAGAGATGAAGGGCAGCTTAGTTAGCACACCCTTTTGCCCTTTGCCCTTCTTATCTTGCCTACAATGTGAACGTGAGGCTTCAGGAAGTGTTGATATTCTGCACCGTAAGGATGAAAGCCACATATTAAGGATGGAAGAGAGGTGATTACATGGTCAAGCTGCTGTACCCGTTACGCACTGCACTGCCTATTTCCCAAGGCAATATGCAGAGAAGAAAAATAAGGCCTTATTTGGTTAAGTCACTATAGTCAGATTTCTATTACGAGTAGGCAAATGCAAAGCCTAACTAATACAGTTGCTTCAGAATTAAACGAAAAAGGAAGTCTAAGGAGTGGGAAAAGTCATTCCATGTCTAACAACAGTTTTTACTAGATATCTTCTAGTAAGTGGATTTTGAGGAGCACAACATATGGCATAGGTCTTATGTGTGATTTTTGATGTCATTGCTCAATATATGGGTTTATCGTTCACTATATTTTTAATTGTTTCCACATTACGCAACCCACTATAGTAGTTATGGGGTAGGGCAGGGACAAAAAGGATCCTAGAGCTAAACAAAGAAAGGAAGTGAGGGTTCTTCCCTCTGCCCATCACAATTTGTGGTATTACCAAGGATCTGGGGGTGGACTCCTATTGGATGCTCCAAAAGGAGGAAAGAGGAATCCAGTCACACCTCCAAAGAAGGTCATATAGTGCCCAGGAGGACCAAGTTGATCGGCAAGAGGGAAACAAAGCTGTCCTGCAAAAGGCACTGATTCTCTCTTTTTTAAACGGTAGTTGATTTACAATGTTGTATTAGTTTCAGGTGTACAGCTTCAGATTCTTTTCCACTATAGGTTATTACAAGATAGTGAATAGAGTTCCCTGCACTATACAGTAAATCCTTGTTGTTTATCTATTTTATATATAGTAGTGTGTATCTGTTAATCCCATGTTCCCAATTTATCCCTCCCCCCACCCCCCGCCTTTGGTAACTGTAAGTTTATTTTCTATGTCTGTGAGTCTATTTCAGTTTTGTAAATAAGTTCATTTGCATTATTTTTTTTAGATTCCATATAAGTGATATATAATATTTGTCTTTCTCTGCCTAACTTCACTTAGTATGACAATCTCTAGGTCCATCTGTGTTGCTGCAAATGGCAGTATTTCATTCTTTCTTATGACTGAGTACTATTCCATTGTGTATGTGTGTTTGCGTCTGTGTTTGCGCGTGTGTGTGTGTACCACATCTTCTTTATCCATTCATCTGCTGATGGACATTTAGGTTGCTTCCATGTCTTGGCTATTTATAAGTAGTCCTGCTATGAACATTGGTGTACATGTATCTCTTTTAATTAGAGTTTTTGTCTTTTCTGGATAGATGCCCAGTAGTGGGATTGCTGGATCATATGGTAACTCTATTTTTAGTTTTTTAAGTAATCTCCATCCTGTTTTCCATAGTGGCTACACCAATTTACATTTCCACCGACAGTGTAGGAGTGTTCCCTTTTACCCACACCCTCTCTAGCATTTATTATTTGTAGACTTTTTGATGATGGCCATTCTGACCAGTGCATTTCTCCAATAATTAGCAATGTGGAGCATCTTTTCATGTTCCTGTTGCCCATCTGTATGTCTTCTTTGGAGAAATGTCTATTTAGGTCTTCTGCCCATTTTTTTGGATTGGGTTGTTTGTTTTTCTTGTTATTGAGTTGCATGAGCTGTCTGTATATTTTGGAAATTAAGCCCTTGTCAGTCACATTGTTTGCAAATATTTTCTCCCAGTCTGTATGTTGCCTTTTTTTTTTTTTTTTTTTTAAATTCAGGTTGTATTCTGCTGTCTTTTTTGTTTTTTTAAGATTTTTTTGATGTGGACCATTTTTAAAGTCTTTATTGAATTTGTTACATTATTGCTTCTGTTTTATGTTTTGGTTTTTTGGTCTAGAGGCATGTGGGATCTTAGCTCCCTGACCAGGAATTGAACCCACACCCCCTGCATTGGTAGGTGAAGTCTTAACCACTGTACTGCCAGGGAAGTCCCTGTAGGCTGTCTTTTTGTTTTGTTTATGGTTTCCTTTGCTGTGTATAAGCTTACAAGTTTGATTAGTTGTCATTTGTTTATTTTTGCATTTATTTCTTTTGCAAAAGGCACTGATTCTTAACAAGGGAATGAAGGAAGGGAGGACAGTGCTGGGGTGGGAAGAGTGTCTGCAGTGGAGTTTGTGGTGTGTCTCTTGGCCCAGAGGGAGATGGAAATATAAGCTTCATAGCCAAAGAGGCCAGCAGCCCTGTGCCCCAGCACTCTAGCAGGGGTGGTGGAAGGATGGCTCCTTCTCACAGATCTGATGATAGAGGTGATCAGGGAGATGAGACAAATAGGGTTTGGAAGAAATCACACAAGGGCCAGCTGATGCACTGGATTTTGGTGTATGGGTCATACATGTAGGTGACAAAGAAGAAAGCTGCCAAGACCTTTTCTTATCAGCTCTGCATGATCTGACTCCTATCCCCATCTCTATTCCTATCTTTCTGTTACAGCCACACTGGCCACTTTTCAATTCCTCAGATAGACTGTGATCCCTCCCACAATGAGACCCTTGCACCTGCTGTTCTTTTTCCCTAGAGCTCTCCTCCCTGACATCCAAGGTGGGCTCACTCCACAGCTACCCTCTCCAGTTAATGCCTATTCATCTTTCAAGTCTTACCTCATCCCTTCCTAAGGGAATCTTTCCTAGATCATCCAGGCTAGATCAAGTTCCCCCCAACAGAATCTTTTTCCTTTCCTTCACAGAAGTTACTTCAGTGCAAAATTATACAAATTGTGATTATATGATTAATATCTACTTTCCCCACTAGACCGAAAGATCCAAGACAGCAGATCTGTGTCTGTTTTTGCTTACCACTATACCCCTGGTACTCCAGCACAGTGCCTGGCATATAGGAAGTGCTTAATAAATACTTATTAATGAAATTAATAAAGCCAGACGTTCATTGCTAAAGTGGAGATGATAATCCTAGCTATCTCATAGAATTTCTTGAAGCCTAAATATGAAAGTGCTTTATAAAGCATAAGGAACTGTTTTAAAATTACTATTATTAAGAAAGATGCTTTAGATTATGATTCTAAATAAATACATTTGAAGAAAAGGATCCAAAGTCTTTTCTTCCCTAAAGGCTTACCTGAAACTTTCTCTTCAAGGCCTGGGTCATTACTGGGGTCAGCCCAGTTCCTGTTTCCATATTTTCTTTATTGGTAAGTGGGGTTCCACCTGGGCTCCTGCAAAGGTATTGAAAATATTAGGAGCTGTGTTTTATGCTGAATTTTCAAATGAATTTAGAAAGCATAAAGATAGGAGAGTGGATTACCTCTCTACATCGACTTTTCTGAGTAGTTTTCGCAGATCTAACTGGCTTTTACCAGGAGTACTGATAAAATACAGAAACAAAAGTTAGAGCTTGCCAGATTTTATAATTTTTCCAAAGCAAAGCAGTCATTTCTATAGGCAACATCCTAGAAAGTAGTTTGTTGCATTTGTTACTATTTATTACATTTAAAAATAGCAGTAGATGCAGATAGGAGCATAAAGTGATATAGTGATTCTAATAAGTAATAGTTTTTGACTCAGTAATTACACATGTAAGAATCCATCTTAGGGCAAAACTCAGCTATGCATACAGATGATGGACAAGGATGTTTACTGAAGAGTTATAGAAAAAAAAAATCACAAACAACGTAAATGTCTCAAAACAGGATTTTTATCTATGAAATTCACATATTAAAAAACTGCATCTATTGAAGAAGTCAAAATGATGGTTTAAACTAATTTTTAATGAGATATGGGAAAGTTCATGACATATTAATGGGAAAATCCATATCTGTATGTATAATGATTATACACAGGTACACACATAAACATATCATATTTCATTGATTCCAAAACATAAACATATCATGTTTCATTAATTCCAAGAAAACTAGTTTTCTTATTTTATTATTTCTGAAATTGTGCTGCTTTGAAAATTCCTGATAATATTTCCCCCCCCAATCTGTTATTAAATCAATGGTATATTTTGTAATAAACAGCATCATGAAATGGAAATAATAGAGTATATGTCCAGAGAAAGACTAGAATGATAAACAACAGTATGTTAACAGTATGTGGCTATCTCCAATGATAGGATTATTTGCATGATTTTTGTTTTCTTCTTGAAACGTTTCTGTAGATTTCAATTTTCAATGATCACATGTAACTTTTAAAGTTAGAAATAAGCAAAAAATCATTATTTTAAGTAGCAGTAGAGTGTAGTACTGTGTATTTCCTTACATTAAGACATTTGTAACTCGAGTTGATAACACTTTGGACTTCGGTTTCAGGGAAACGCACCGCAGGTCGGAGACAGTAACTAGTGGATTCTGTGCCTTTGGTGATGGTACAAGCTTTAATCACAAAATGAGACACTATTAAAAACACATTTAAAAATAGCATTCAAAATGTAAACATACTAAAACAATAAATATTTGAGTGCTGAATATGTGTAAGATATATCTATTCAATTTTTATTCCAAAGCTTCAAAGTATATCTCTGCCTCTTCAAACTAATGGTTGGTAGATAAAACTGCCTAATTAAATAATTTGGGGATTTACCTATTTTGTTGAGGAGATCCAAAATTACTCAAGAAAAAAAAAATCAAATACTTACCTCAGAATGGTTTCTATATTTAAGACTTATGCTTATTTTCCATTAAGGGACAACCAGGTTAAAAGCCGAAAGACCACATGTTTGGTCAATGACATCTTACCTTCCTCCTTTCATCAAAACTCTGTGTCTTCTTTAATTTCACAGTCAGTAGATCTTTAACTGTTATATGCATGGGTACATTTTTTTTTAATGGTCCAGCCTTAAAATACATGGAGAGGTTAGAATTCAAATTGGAACCAGGACATCTAGTCAAATGCAAATCCAAATCTAATTTTTAAAGACTCTTTAAAAATTAACTTAAAAATTAACTCTTATTTCCCCTAGGAGCCTATCAAATTCTTTCCATTCAACCAAGAACAATTCTGTTTTCAGTATCCATGGATGCTAAGGCTATTGAAAAGTATTCACCAAAATGTAAGGCTTTGATAGTAAGAGATGAGCTAGTTCCTTGTAACTATGCATCTTCCTTAGGAGTCATTGTAATAGGACAGGAGATGAAGGAGTTCCTTAAATCAAAGTGAAATTTTGGGGACTTCCCTGGTGGCTCAGTGGTTAAGAATCCACCTGCCAATGCAGGGGACATGGGTTCGAGCCCTGGTTCGGGAAGATCTCACATGCCATGGAGCAACGAAACCCGTGCGCCACAACTTCTGAGCCTGCGCTCTAGAGCCCGCGAGCCACAACTACTAAACCCGTGCGCCACAACTACTGAAGCCCGCGCGCCTAGAGCCCGTGCTGCGCAACAAGAGAAGCCACTACAATGAGAAGCCCGTGCACCGCAACAAAGAGTAGCCCCCGCTCGCCACAACTAGAGGGAGCCCGCGCGCGGTAACGAAGACCCAACGTAGCCAAAAATAAAAATAAGTTAATTAATTTAAAAAATTTTTTTAAAGAGCAAGTTAAAAAAAAAAAAACAAAGTGAAGTTTTGCCTGATCTCCCTAAAAGGATGACTCAGTTCCCATAGAGGAAGGACGTATATTCAAAGAGGTATATATTAGGGCAAATATAACAATAGGCTCTGCATTTAATTCAGCCATTTTCAACCAAATATATCTGTAGTGAAAATTCAGCAGATTTTTAAATAGGGCCAGGCCTATCTTAGTGATTCACAAATACTCTGGTCCCCTTGGAAGATAAGTAACTCTAATGGAGACTGGTTCTCTAGCCTAATGGCATTATACTTTAGGATCCACAAATTCTTTTTATTCTGACTTCACTCACTAAGCTATCTTTGTTTTTAATTTGGTTTCCCAGAGAGATTTCCATTATTGTAAAGAATCCAACAGGAATCTCCCACCTTGCTGGATTTCATTCATTTATCCTTGAAAAAAAATCACTTTCATTTCCAAATCCCACTTTCGTGATCTCTCAGAGGACTGTGTCTTTAAAAACAATAATTGACATAATTAAGATATGGAAACAGAACAAAATGCAGCCCTTCCTGTCAAAGCCCTTAGCCCAGCCTTAAAAGGACACCTGGCTGTACTCCTTCATTACACACTGACCAAAACACACCTTTACTAGATTGTTTTTTACCTGATGTGCCTTAGTGAGATCAGATTTTCTGAGCAGCAAAGGTGCTGTCAGTGGTGGAGGCGGAGGGAGCGGGGGCGGAGGGGGAGGGGGCGGGGGCGGGGGCGGGGGCGGAGGATGACGACTGGCTGGCTGTGGCAGTGAGGTGGGCAGTACAGCCTCGGAGTCTCCAGGGGTGGTTAGAGCACATGCAGGCACATTTGTAAGTTTACCACGCATGTGACACATCTGACCACAGCTTGGACAGGAAGAATTTTCTGAGACGGCCTGGAAGAAAACGTTACAGTTGGCAACTGAAGAACAGATTTATTTGGTTCTTATGGTTGAGAGTCATCAAAACCATACCTACCATGTATTGAATGCTTTCTCAGTATACCATATGCTCCGTAATATTTTCTCATTTATCACAAGCTCATTCATTCATTCATATATTTGTTTTGTGTGTGCTATATGCCAGGCACTGTGGGTACAATATGAGCCCTGTCTGTCACCTCATCGAGCTGACAGTCCGGCGAGGAAGACAAGACATTAAACATACACAAAACACATTCAAAACAAACCAAAATGATACTTCAATAAGAGCCATGAAGTGTGCTGTGAGCATGAATAGTCAGAGGTCTGGGGAGTGATATTTAGCCATGATCTCAAAGATGAATTTAGCTTTAGCAGGTGAAGAAGGGAGAGAAAAACTGGGGGAAGAGTTCCTGGCAGAGGGAAAAACAATGCAACCAAGAATATAGTATGTTCAAGGAGCTGATAAAAAAGTTCAAGGGCCTGGAACATGACTGTTATGGGCTGAATTGTCCTCCCCCATTACAACTCATATATTGAACCCTCAACCCCCAGTACCTCAGAATGTGATTGTATTTGGAGATAGGGCCTTTAAAGAAGTGATTAAATTAAAAGGAGCCATTAGGGTGGGCTCTAATCCAATGTGACTGGTGTCCTTATATAAAGACGAAACTTGAACAAACAGGAGACACCAGGGATGCATGTGCACAGAGAAAAAACAATCTGAGGACATAGAAGGCAAGTCGAGGAGAAAGTCATTAGAAGAAGCCAACCCTACCAACACCTTGAGCCTAGACTTCTGGCCTCCAAAATTGTGAGAAAATAAATTTTTATTGTATAAGTCACCCAGTCTGTGCTACTTTGTTATGGCAGCCCTAGCAGATGAATACAACAACCCTAAGAAGTAAGGGGGCATACTACAGGCTGCTGTAACAAAGTATCACAAACTTGGTGGCTTAAAACAAAATTCATTCTCTCACAGTCCTGGAGGTTAGAAGACTGAAATCAAGGTGTCAGTAGGACTGCACTCCCTATGAAGGCTCCAGGGAAGAATCTGTTTCTTGTCTCTTCCAGCTTCTGGAATCTACTGGCATCCTTTGGTTTGAGGCCCCATGACTCCACTCTCTGCCTCTGTGGTCCCACTGCTTCTCCTCTTCTCTGTATGTTCTACTCTGCGTGTCTTTTATAAGGACACTTGTCACTGGATTGAGGGTCCCCCCAGATAATAAAGTATGATCTCCTCACCTCAAAATCCTTAACTCAATTATATATCTGCAAAGACCCTTTTCCCAAAAAAGGTAATATTTACAGGTTCCAGGGATTAGGACTTGGACATGTCTTTTGGGGGGCCATCATTCAGCTCACTACAGATGGCATCTTCCCACTTTATAGATGAAGAAACTGAGGTCCAGGTTGTGAAGTCCAGGTAATGAGGTGATTTGCCTTTCCTCCTCTGGTTAGCTCATCTTGAGGCACAAATTCTGGAAGTAGGGGTGTAATCCCGGAAGTGTCTCTCCAAACCAATGAGCACAATGTTTATTCTTTAGGTTTTAGACACTGAGAATAGGGGTCCTGCTTAGGGGAGTTCGGAGAGAGTGGATATTTATAGTTTTTTCCTGCCTACATCAGTCAAGAAAATAGAAACCACCCTGAGTATTTAGAAGAGGGGACATGTAATATAGTGAGTTGGTTATACTGCTGATGGAAGAGCTGAGAAGCACGCAGGGGACAGTGAGGCATCCCAGAGATTAGCAACGGCATAAAGCCATGAACACCCTGACACTGCATGGCCAAAGAGAAGGACAGTATAACCAGATCTCTGGAGCTGGGTTAACCCAGAGAATCTAGAAACATGGTTGACTTACCTAGTGGGAGCTGGAGTTAGGGAGGCAACAACAACAATTGCTGGAGAAATTGCCCAACACAGAGAACAAAGGGGAAAAATACCCCATCCTCTCTCTCCTTCTAATCTCTCATCAGTGTCTCCCATTAGTCCAGCACACCAGGAGCCAGATGACATGGAGCTTGGGGAATGTAGCCTGCAGGGGTCAGCCCCCCTCCAGCAGAGCCTCTGAAGTTTAAGGACTAGACCTGACAGCAGCCATGCCCAGAACTAGCACTAGCCTGTAGCCACTCCTCCTTCTAGTAAAAGCACACTGGGGTTCCAATGGGGGACAACCCCTTCCCTCCTTACCTAATTCTGGATTTGTTTTTCATTTGATAATACTAACCTTCAATGCTTCCTGGAGCTTGTGTAATTCACTTTCCAAAATGCGAAACCGTTGTTTTAGACTATGAAGTTCTTGGTGGCAGAAACGGGATGGAAAGATGGTGTTTTTCAATACTTCCAAACTCTGAAATTAAAAATAATCAAGCCTGAATCCAATGAGCAATATGATAAGGACAAGAAAGTGGTTTGATGTATGTTTTATAGAAGTGAAGGCAATAACAAGGACCTACTGTATAGCACAGGAAACTATATTCAATATCTTATAATAATTTATAATGGAAAATACTATGAAAATATGTGTGTATGTGTGTGTGTAACTGAATCACTTTGCAGTATACCTGAAACTAACACATTGTAAATCAACTATATTTCAATTAAAAAATTTTTTTTTATTGAAAAAAAAATTGGGCTTCCCTGGTGGCACAGTGGTTGAGAGTCTGCCTGCCGATGCAGGGGACACGGGTTCGTGCCCCGGTCCGGGAAGATCCCACATGTCGCGGAGCGGCTGGGCCCGTGAGCCATGACCGCTGAGCCTGCGCTCCGCAATGGGAGAGGCCACAACAGTGAGAGGCCTGCGTACAGCCAAAAAAAAAAAAAAAAAATTGAGGGCAGACATGACCACAAAATTTCATCTCATCTGAGTTTAGCCTGAGTGTCTGCTGACCTGAGCACACACACACATGAACACACACACCCAGTATGCAGAAAAACCGAAATGCTGAAAATATGTATGTCAAACCCATACCCAGGCCATGCAGTTCTGAAACCAGTTGTATATAGACCATACTCTATTTGTCCAAAGCTTTACTGCATCTTTAAAATTGGGAAATTTGAAGTTCCAGGACGGTCTTAGCCAGCTTCTGCTAAGGGGTGTATCTGTTGAAGGAATAACCACTCTGTAGGAAAAACAAAACCAAACAAAGCAAAAACTCCTAAGTTGGAATTAGAATTAACTCCTAAGTCTAATTAAATAACAAGCTAGTTTTATAGTATGACTCAGGAGCAGAGACTATCTAAAGCCAAATTCTTCATTTACTTCTAGAATTCCCAGATTAACTTATGCAACAAATATTTATTGAGTAAATAAATAGTAATAAATAAAACAACATAGTAAACAAATAGGTATCTGAGATTTAGTAATGAACAAAATAGATAAAAATCCTGCCCTCATAGAATTTACAGTTTCATGGAAGAAAGGTAAAAATAACTAAATGAATAATATATGTGGGTTGTTAGGTAGTGAACAAATGCTAAGGAGCAAAAGATAAAGCAAGAGAGGGAATGTGAAACGTTGGGTGGAGGTGAAAATTTAGATAGGGTAGCCAGGGAATGTCTCACCGAAAAGGTGACTTTTGAGAACAAACGTCAAGGAAGTGAAGAAACTAGCAGAGCAAATATTTGGGATAAGAGCATTCCTGGCAAGAGCAATAGTAAGTGCAAAGGCCCTGAGGTGGGAGTTTGTCTGAGGTGTTTGAGGAATAGCAAGGAGGCCAGATGACTAGGGTGGAAAGATTGAAGGAAGAGGATTAACAGATAATGTGAATCAGACCATAAAGGTCTTGTTGGTCATACAAAGGATTTTCATTTTTACTCTGATAGAGGAAGACCTTGGAGAATTTCAGCAGAGGAGCAATACGAAATGATTTTAATAGGCTCACTTTGGCTGCTATGTTGAAATACACTGCAGAAGCAGCAAGGGCAGAGCAGGAAGACCAGTTAGAAGGCTTTTGCAACATTCGGGAGAGAGAGGAGTCAAGGATGGTATCATGGTTACTGCTTTTTGAGGGTCTGTTTGTTTTAAAATTTTTTCTGTAAAGAGACCTTTAACAAAAAATGTATAAATATGTTATTGTGAAACCTACTGCCTTAGAGTTCTTAGATTTTAGAGTCTCTTTTAATAACACATTTAAGCCCTGAGTCCCAGAGAATAAATGATCAAACTTTACCAAAATAAAGATTTAAGTTTTAGTCATATACACCTCTTTCATCACTAAGTTACCAGGTTTATACAATTAAATCGACTAGGAAAGTAGAAAATAGTTACTGTGCACCTCAAACACAATTCCTTGTGATTTTTACTTCATTTGAACTCTTAAGCTATGATCGCTACATAAAATCAGGACGCTCAGTTAAAATTTAATTTCAGATAAAGGGTGAATAACTTTTTAGTATAAGTATGTTAGAAATGTTGCATGGAACAATACAAAAAACTCATTCATTGTTCATCTGAAATTCGAATTTAACTGGGTGTTCTGTATCTTTATTTGCTAAATCTGGTAACTTGTTCCTAAAATGATCAGATTTTTAATATTTTCTCTGTTCCATATTACGCCTTACCTTTCTGGTGAGGGTGGTGGAGCGGGAGGTGTAACTAGCTTAGACTGAAAGTGAGAGGCCTCTTTTCTTTTGAAAAATCTTTTCGCTTTGGCTTTTAGCTTTCTTCTTCGTTGCTTGAACTTGGGCATGGTTTCTGTAGAGAAAATTTGTTTTTACGTTTTTTATTGAGGAATAATACATATACATAGAAAATACACAAGTTTTAACTACAGTTCAATAAATTATCACAAAGTGAACACATTCTTGTAACCGCCACCTTGGTTAGGAAATAGGTCACCACCAGCAACCCAGAGTCCCCTTGAGGCAGGAGATAGATGGGCCCCAGGCTGAGCAGCTGGAATCTGTCCCCTGTAGACAGATATTTCAAGATGAAGATAATGGCAGGAGCAAGAAGGAGCTGAGTTCTGTTTGGATAAAAAGCTAAAGAGACCACATATTTCTCATTCTTGAGGTCAAGGAGACCCCCAAGCGACACATGTGCAAAAAGGATCCTTGGGGAGGGGGAGCCAGACCATAATATGTTCTGCTAACTCCTCAGAGACCAAAGATGGAATCCATCTCGGCTAAAAGGTGTGCATGCACACAGGGGAGGGCCCTGTGCCAGACCAAACATGGACTCAAAGTCAGACAAAGCAAGATGATTGGCCAGTGGTAACCCAGAACTGCCCCCATATAAGTAACATAATCCACCCCAAAAGTGTGTGCCGCTCTCTCTCTCTTGCTCTCTGAGTTCACCCGTGCTTTCTCTGCATGTATCTTCTCTCCTAATAAGCATGTTACTTGTCTCACTACTTTTTATCTCTTTGCCGAATTCTTTCTTCAAAGCAGACAAGCACCAGGGCAGTGCTGTGGTCAGGGTTCAATCCCTGGTCAGGGAACTGAGGTCCCACTTCAAGCCACCGCAGGCTGGAGCCACCTCACAGCCACCCAAGATCACCCTAAACTGGAGGAAAATTTAAACCCAGATTTAAACTATCTCTAGAGATACCTTGGCTTTGGCATTATATTACTCTCTAATTTTGTTTTTGTTTTGCTTGGTTTGCTTTTCTTCATTAAGTCAAGTGAATTTCCCTTTCTTTATAATGAAATCAAGCAGGACCTTTCAGGGCCTTCCCAGTACAAAAGCCCTTTTTGTTCCCTTTCTCTTGTTTGTAGAAAAAAGACTTCAGTCTCCTAAGCCTTCCTCAAGTTCCAAAGAGCAGACTCAAGCAGTTACTAGTTAGAAAAGTGAGGGAATGCAGAAACAATGATAGGTTAAACAATAATTCAGAGATAAAACAGTCACAGGACTCCTAGTTCCTCCTCAAGGGATATATATAATGATCTGATGCATATCTTTGTGTTGTCCTGCAGAATCTAAGACCACACCCCCCAGGTAAAAGATGGTTACCACATGCTGACCACCAGCATTTAGACCCCAGACTGGTTAGAACCATAAATGTTGATGATTAAGATTCCCCAGATATCACCCTGTTACCTTACCACCAACCAAAAAGTTGAAAGTCCGCCAGCTGATCAGGCATCCTATTACCCTCACCCCTAATGCTGCCTTTAAAAATCCTTGCCTGGGCTTCCCTGGTGGCTCAGTGGTTAAGAGTCCACGCTTCCACTGCAGGGGCTGTGGGTTCGATCCCTGTTCTGGGAACTCCCGCATGCTGTGTGATGCAGCCAAAAAAAAATCCTTGCCTGAAAGCCATGGAGGACTTTGGCGCTTTTCAGCACCAGCTGCCCTTTCTCCTTGTTTGGTGCCCTGCAATAAACACTGTACTTCACCACAACCTGGTGTCAGTTGATCAGCTTTGCTCTGAGTTGGGTAAGTGGACCTGAGTTTGGTTCGGTAGCAATAACAGAGAAGATGGCTACAGTTCGG
The DNA here is from genome assembly GCF_951394435.1 of Stenella coeruleoalba. Classification (NCBI taxonomy): domain Eukaryota; kingdom Metazoa; phylum Chordata; class Mammalia; order Artiodactyla; family Delphinidae; genus Stenella; species Stenella coeruleoalba. The sequence continues at coordinate 31,789,146 of NC_137165.1, read as the reverse complement.
TTATGTCAGTTATTAAAAGGAAGTAAATTTCTTTGCTGGTAACATTTACTGAGATTCCAATGTACAAAGTTGAGTTGGTAGTGAAAGAAAAACAAAACTAACCATTTATATAATGCCCATTTACTTTTAGACACCTTCACATACATTTTTTTCAGTGAATCTTCATTACCGTGCAAGGCATTTTTCCTGAGGAAGAGGATTTTTATTCCCATTTTTACATAAGAATAAATTGAGGCTTAGAAAGATGAGATGATTTATCCAATGTAATGCAATAAAGCATTAAGTCCAGATTCATAAGTCTCCAAAGACCACTTTCTTCCTAATACACTGTGATGCAATAATAGAATAGGTGATATACAACAAAATAACAATTACCCCAAATCTAAGACATGGGTGTTTCAAAACATTTATTTTAAAGCACTTTTAAACACTAACTAGTATATTTAGATTTTAACCCAGAATCCTTTTCTGAAGAAAATTAAGTCAGAGCTGGTGTGATGTGAAGAAGTGCTTTGCCGGTTTCAGTTTTTGCTACCTGAGGAACAAAGATGTCCTTATTCAAGTAGCAGAACTAAAAATGGTCTCAAAGGCTGGGCCTCCTTCTCTTCAAACTTACATTTGAATAGGAACAATTGGTCTTTAAAATACACATTCATTCCACTTTTGTTCACCCTGTAACCCTCCAGTACTTGGTATGTAGCTCTATGCTTGCTCAGCTCTCAGATTCCAAGGGCTGAAGAACCTCCCCCAGCTCCAATGTGGATAGTAAAAACTAAGAAATGTTTTAGTTCCAAGAGCACTGGACTCGCAGAGGGCACCCTCCATGGCAATGGGTGATAGAACGTATGTCAACAACTGGTCTAGGAGTAAAGTTTCTTGATAGCATCTTATTTAACAAATTGCCAGACCTCAGATTAACAGCGTATTTCTTAACTGTTCTTACAGGCTTGGGAGACATACCCCAAGACACCTGATTTCACCTTTATTGCATCACTTTTCCTTTCTACTGAAATAATGAATAAAGGCTAAGTGGGGATTATTAAACACAAGGGATATCTACAGGATTAAAAAAAACCCACAAAACAAAAATACTACGAATGAAGATATTTAGGAAAGCCTCAGGAAGCAACAAAAAACTTATGGTTGCTTGGAAAAGAAATTAAACCTCATCAAATCCATGGCCAAGACTACCTGTCAAGAAATGTCACTGGAAACCTCTATCCAAGGCCCAGAGTTCACTGGTTGGGATCCCCAGAATCTGAGATTTCCCCAGTAACCTCCCCTTCCTGTCTTCCGTCTGCCCCTTCACAGCCCTCCCCCATTCTGTTCCTGTTCCCTCTCTCACCTGCCTTGATGTCTTTTGTTAGAGAGCAAACTGACACAGAGAACTGGCCTCCGGCCTCCCTTTTTCCTACATTCACCAATCAATCCCTCAGTTATGAAAACAGACTTTAGAAAGGAGCTGGATGTTCTGGTTAAACTCAGTGGATTGACTCTATACCTTAACCTCCACTCCAGTGGTGTGTTGGGATTAGCCCCGACTTTTACATTTTTAGGAAGTCTGTGAGCCAGTTGTTAAACAAATCTACCATTTAAATTAAGTTATATAAACTTACAATTAGGTAATTTATATTTTAAAAGATAATCAATACACAAAACTCACCACTCCCTAATGATCTTACTATTATGTATGCTCTTGAGGTTTTGGTTTTTTTTTTTTTTTACCTGATTGTATCTATACAGTGAAAATGCTTTAGAATGGTGTATTATTGCTCATTTTTTCCCAACTGCACATTCAGTGACTTCATATTGGAAACTTGAAATTGCCCATGATGGGAGAATTTACACCACGGCTATTATAAAACACTACAAATTAAGGCTTGGTTTATTATTTTGTTGATTGTTAAGAAAGTGATGAAAAGAATGTTAATAGTGCAGATTAAACTTAAAAGTGTATCTTGTCTGTAGTTACATTGTGAATAGCACAAAAAAATTGAGCAGTATTATTCCAGTATTTGAAAATGATTATCTGATTCATCAGAGGTTGCTTACTGAAGTGAAGTTCCAAAATAAATCTCTGTGTTTTGCTTTTGTCTTACTTCACAGAGTAAATGAAAATATAAACCAACATTCATATCGGGACTAAGCTTGTTCATAGATTGCAACCACAGGTTGGTTACAAATAAAAGAAGTCTATAAAAATCAATAATAGCATTTTGTGAGAATCAATTGGCTATGAAATTTATGAGTATTATATATTTTATCATTGCTTATAATAATTATGTTATATATCATAACAGTATATAATATCAGTAATTTATAATAAAATTATGATATATATATTTATAAATATTTATTAGCACACTACTGGTGGAGCATCATGAAAACATCATGAAAAAGGCAGTAAAGGAATAAAAAAGGCATAAACCCACAGGACGAAGAATGGGAGTAGACCCTATAATAGATGATAGATGTGAACTAAATCATCTACAAGTAGTAGTAACTGACTTGGCAAAGCAGAGGAAAGCTGAGGCTTGCCTGCCTGGTAGGGAAGCCAACAGGAAGCAAGACCATTCCCAGAACTCTGAGAAGATTCGGGACTTGAAAGCACCTAGCTCCTTTGAAGGTTTGGGGTAGGGCTTAAATTGGATTGATTAAAAGTCTTTATAAGAATTGGATAGGCCTTTGACTTCTGCCCTCCCATCCTTACAGCCAGACAGTGTCCTGGCTTTCATTTTATGGACAGGTTTATTCTCTGGAGAAGTTGAACCTAGAGGTGCTGAATTTGGGTCACCAAGCATAGCAGGGTCATGTCTCTGTCACTATACAGAAGATAGGGGATGATCCTAACCGAAAAGTGAGACTTTCAATCCCCTTCCTCAGCTCCGCTCCCAAAATACAGGCCACCAAGTTTTTTTTGTTTTTTTTTTTTTTGGGCTGCGTTGGGTCTTCGTTGCTGCGCGCGGGCTTTCTCTAGTTGTGGCGAGTGGGGGCTACTCTTTGTTGTGGTGCGCGGACTTCTTATTACAGTGGCTTCTCTTTGTTGTGGAGCACAGGCTCTAGCCGTGCAGGCTTCAGTAGTTGTGGCACATGGGCTTCAGTAGTTGTGGCTCACGGGCTCTAGGGCACAGGCTCAGTAGTTGTGGCGCAGGGGCTTAGTTGCTCCGCGGCATGTGGGATCCTACCAGACCAGGGTTTGAACCCGTGTCCCCTGCATTGGCAGGTGGATTCTTAACGACTGCACCACCAGGGAAGTCCTACAGGCCACCAAGCTTAATTCTCAGCCTCAAACCCCCACATCTCTCATTCCTCCTGGAGGAGACTAGAAGATTCTTCTCCAGGGAAATTGACTGGCCCAAGAAAATAGACCTACAGATATTGACATTTGGGGTTCTAGCCAAAGTGGCCAAGTCCTTGATGATCAATTACCCACTGTGGTGCCCACAGGTTGACAATATCCACCTCCACTACTTTGAGCTGCCAATCAATTATCTTTTTTGTGTATTCCTTTGATAAATAACAGCCAAGGATCATCAATCATTTTAGGAAAAGTCTTTACCATGAAGAGCAGAGACCAAAATAAACAGGGAGAGAAAAAAAAAAAAAGAAATGGATAAATTACCTAGTGTGTTTGATCATTCTGAGCAGAATTTGCTGTTTTTTCTGTAAAGTTAGGGCCAAGTTACTGGTAAGAGCTTGAAAAAGTAAGCATATTAAAAATGTCTGGGAGGGGGTGGGACTTCCCTGGTGGTCCAGTGGTGAAGAATCCGTCTTCCAATGCAGGGGATGAGGGTTCGATCCCTGGTCAGGGAACTAAGATCCCACATGCTGCGGGGCAACTAAGCCCACGCACCACTAGAGAGCCTGCCTGTTGCAACTACTGAGCCCACGCCACAACTAGAGAGAAGCCTGTGTGCTGCAATGAAAGATACTGTGCGCCGCAACTGAGACCCAGTGCAGACAAATAAATATTTTTAAACATTTGTGTTTAAAAATAATTAAATAAAAAAATAAAATATTAAAAAAAAAAAGTCTAGGAGGGGGAATTGCCTGGAGGTCCAGTGGTTAGGACCTGGTGCTTTCATTGCCATAGCCTGGGTTTGATCCCTGGCTGGGGAACTAAGAGTCCACAAGCTGCAGGGCGTGGCCAAAAAAAAAAAAAGTCTCGGAAAAAAGTTCTACAAGAAAAGAAGTGAAATCATAGTAATTATGTTCAGCTGTTACACAATCTTTTATAAAATATTTAATAAATATTTTATAGTATAAACACTGAATGTTTATTTAACTAAAAATTATGATATATTGGGAAGACAGAAGGAAAGAAGGAAAGAAAGTGGAAATCAGCAGTTGTCTAAATTTATATAATGTTTAACCCATTGGGGGGAAGAAAGAAGGAAGAGTATTATAAACATGTTACTTAGAAACATGGAGGTAAACACCAGAAACAGTTACAAAAGTGGATAGGGTTGCCTTTGGCAAGTGGGAGTCAGGATTATAGAGAGAGGATTAAAAGGACTATCGTTTCTTGTTTGTTTCTTTCTAAATATAAAAAGCCTTCCGGTAGTATTGGACAGTTAACCTTTGGTATGTACTATTAGCTGGAAAAATAAGAGTACCACCATTCTGAAACTGGGCCATCATTTTCTAGCCCTTTCCTGGTGGTTGTTCCAGCGCCCATGCCTTCAAATTTCTAAAGAGTTCTACATAAGCCAATGTATGTCATTTTGGAAATTATTATTATTATTATCATCATTATTTTTTGGGCTGCCCTGGGTCTTCATTGCTCTGTGCGGGCTTTTTCTTTTCTTTTCTTAATAAATTTATTTATAAATTTTTATTTTTTGGCTGTGTTGGGTCTTCGTTGCTGCATGCGGGCTTTCTCTAGTTGTGACGAGCGGGGCTACTCTTCATTGCAGTGCGTGGGCTTCTCATCGAGGTGGTTTTTCTCTTGTTTTGGAGCTTGGGCTCTAGGCACGTGGACTTCAGTAGTTGTGGCGTGTGGGCTCAGTAGTTGTGGTGCACAGGCTTAGATGCCCCGTGGCATGTGGGATCTTCCTGGACCAGGGATCGAACCCATGTCCCATGCACTGGCAGGCGGGTTCTTAACCATTGGACCACTAGGGAAGTCCAGAAATTATTTTTTAAATGAAAAAAAATCTGGGAACTAAATCATATTTTCTCCTCTCTCTTCTCTGTGTGTGTGTGTGTGGGGGGATGTCCTGGGCCCTGGGTCATTATTACTATTTAATAACTTTCTAATTCAATACAGTAATTGACACATGCAGAGAATTAAAAGAATATGTCAAATCTGTCAGGATAGAAGGATGCAGTCTGAGATAATTCCTAGATTAACGTTATATTAAAAAATAATCATAGCTCTTCCAAAAGTGAAAGATAATGAATTCCTACCTCAAACAGGACAGAGGACACAGCAAGCTAAGGTTTGTTTTATTATCACTGCTTTACTAAAAGCTTTAGATACTCTGCAGAGGATAACTGTCCAATTATAAAAAGAGTACAGAGCAATCTTTATCTAGGTGAGACATGTAAAGTCCCCTTTCCAAAAGAGTAATGAGACATACAAATTCTTTTTGCTAGATTAGGTGGGATTCCAATTGCTAACACTAGACAGAAGCTCATTCTTTCATGATTACTCAAAGCATTTTTCCTATCTCTTAAATTGAAAAATATACTTCCTTTCTTTTTACTTGCCTTGTTTTGAAAAGAATCTAAGGCCAATTAAAAACAAAAACAAACCTGTACCACAACATTAAAAAAAAAAAAAAGAAAAAGTGAGGAAATTAGAATACTCCATTATAGAATAGGCTATACGGGCTTCCCTGGTGGTGCAGTGGTTGAGAATCTGCCTGCCAATGCAGGGGACACAGGTTCGAGCCCTGGTCGGGGAAGATCCCACATGCCACAGAGCAACTAGGCCCGTGAGCCACAACTACTGAGTCTGCGCATCTGGAACGTGTGCTCTGTAACAAGAGAGGCCGCAATAGTGAGAGGCTCGCGCACCATGATGAAGAGTGGCCCCCGCTTGCTGCAACTAGAGAAAGCCCTTGCACAGAAACAAAGACCCAACACAGCCAAAAATAAATAAATAAATTAGAATAGACTATATTAAAATTATATATTATTCATAAACATGAATCAGAAATAATTCTCTGATTAATTCATCCTGTCCCTTCTCCTTACCATCCCTCCCCTTTCTGTCTTGTATCTTCAGTTGCCTTCACCATCTTTCCCTGGGCTCTCCCTAGTTTTCCATCTTTTTTTAATTTTTATTTTTTAATTTTTTTTATTTTTGGCCGCGTTGGGTCTTCATTGCTGTGCATGGGCTTTTTCTAGTTGCAGTGAGCGGGGGCTATTCTTCCTTGTGGTGCACGGGCTTCTCATTGCAGTGGCTTCTCTTGTTGCAGAGCACAGGCTCTGAGCACACAGGCTTCAGTAGTTGTGGCATGTGGGCTCAGTAGTTGTGACCTGCGGGCTCTAGAGCGCAGGCTCAGTAGTTGTGGCACATGGGCTTAGTTGCTCTGCGGCATGTGGGATTTGGACCAGGGCTCGAACTTGTGTCCCTTGCATCAGCAGGCGGATTCTTAACCACTGTGCCACCAGGGAAGCCCTGTCTTTTGATATAGTCTATTTTCCCCTACTCTTTTAATTTTGAAAAATTTCAAACCTTGAGAAAATTTATAAGAATAGTATAATTAACACTCATATATCATTTGCCTAGATTCACCAACTGTTATCTGTTAATTATCTCTCTTCATAGGGGTATATATATATGTGTGTGCAATGTACAATATATATTATACATGATAATGTATAAAATATATAACCACGTGTTTATGTAATTTATATAATTTTTACATATCATATTACACAGACACACCCCTATACAGAAAGATAACAGTTGGTGAATCTAGGTGCATGATATATGACTATTTATTATACTATTCCTGTAAATTTTCTCAAGGTTTGAAACTTTTCAAAGTAAAAAATATAATATATAATAAACGTACATAAATATAAAAAATACTTACATATGCATAAAAGTTTTTAGTTTTTGACTGAGCAGAGTTAGCTGCAGACATCATACTTCACTCCGAGATACTTTAGCTTCAGTTTCCTTACATGAACATGGACATTATTCTACAAAACCACAATCAGGAAATTTTACTTTTGAATATAGTCCATATTCAATTACTATTCAATAGTCTGAACAATATCCTTTACAGCTGCTTCCTTTCCCTCTCCACATTGCATTTATTTATTTATTTGTTTTTAAAGATTTAATTTTATTTATTTTTGGCTGCATTGGGTCTTCGTTGCTGCATGCGGGCTTTCTCTACTTGTGGTGAGCAGGGGGCTACTCTTCGTTGCACTGTGTGGACTTCTCCTTGTGGTGGTGTCTCTTGTTGCGGTGCACTGGCTCTAGCATGCAGGCTTCAGTAGCTGTGGCTCATGTGCTCTAGAGCACAGGCACAGTAGTTGTGGCACAGGGGCTTAGTTGCTCTGCAGCATGTGGGATCTTCCTGGACCAGGAATCAAACCCATGTCCCCCGCACTGGCATGTGGATTTTTATCTACCACTCCACCAGGGAAGTCCCTCTCCACATTGCATTTAACTGTAGTATCTCTTCAGTCTCCTTTAATTTATAACAGTTCCTCAGCCTTTTTATGTAAGTATTTGCCTTTCTTCATGTTTATATTCTTGAAGAATTCCAGCTAGTTGTTTTGGAAAATGTTCCTCAGTTTGGATTTGAGTGTTCCTCCAGTGATCTTCCTACCTTCAGTCCTTCTCCTTGCCAGTTTATTTTCTACAGTGTTCTGGAGTTAGTCTTTTTTTTTTTTTAATTATTTTTTAAATTGATGTATAGTTGATTTACAATGTTGTGTTAATCTCTGCTGTACGGCACAGTGATTCAGTTATACACATTCTTTTTCTTTTTAATATTCTTTTTCATTATGGTTTATCACAGGATATTGAATATAGTTCCCTGTGCTATACATTAGGATCTTGTTGTTTATCCATTCTAAATGTAATAGTTTGCATCTACCAACCCCAAACTCCCAGTCCATCACCCCCCCACCCCGACTCCCGCTCCACCACCCTTGGCAACCACAACTCTGTTTTCTATGTCTTTGAGTCTTGTTTCTGTTTTGTAGATAGGTTCATGTGTGCCATATTTTAGATTCCACATATAAGTGATATCATATGGTATTTGTCTTTCTCTTTCCGACTTACTTCACTTAGTATGATAATCTCTAGTTGCATCTGGAGTTAGTCTTTTAAAACAAAAATATGACCCTGATATTCCCGTTTAAAAGCATTTGAAGGATACTTATCACCCACTGGATAAACCAAATTCCTTAGCATACCTTTCAAAGCTTTTCACAATTCAGCTCTAACAGCCCTTTGCAGGCTCATCTCTTCTAATGATCAACAGTTTGTACTTCAGGCAAACCAAACACCAGATACTTTCTATAGTGTTATCAGTCTTTCCCCCTGCTTGGGATATCCTCCTTCAGGTCAATTTATGTAGCCTTCCAGATTCAGTTACTTTTTTTTTTGCCACGCCTTGCGACATGCAGGATCTTAGTCCCCCAGCCAGGGATTGAACCAGTGCTCTCGGCAAAGGAAGGGCAGAGTCTTAACCACTGGATTGCCAGGGAGGTCTCTCTTTGTCTTTTTGGTGAGTGCTTATAATCCTCCAGGTACTATGGTAGGTGCTAGGATACAATATAGTCTCTGTCCTTATGGAATGTTTACTGGCTGATACGTCATCTCTTTTGTGCTTCTATAGCACTTTATACACACCCTTATTGTGACATTTATTATATTGCATTGTAATTTTTGTTTGCACGTTTGTCACCCCACTGGATTTGAGTTTTTCAAGGGTAGGATAAATTTTATTCATCTGTTTCCCCAGGACCTAGAGTATAGCAGGCATTAAATACCATTTCATTCAATAAATGAATGAAAGAATAGCAAGTGTTCTCTATTTTGATTAAGGAATATGCTTTAATACCATTCCAGAAAATCTCTTGGTGAGGGAGATTTTTAATTCTTCAAATCATACTGCACCTTCATATGGTTAAAGGATGGGTCCAAAACTATTTCCAGTAGGAAGATGCAATAAATAATAGAGTAAGAATTACACACCTCTGCATGAGTTGGCACTGCTGCTTCTATTAAAACTCCACCCTGTGATACAAAAAAATGCTTTTGGTCAGGGGGTACTTACAAAGCTGTGGCAGCAACAGAAATTGAAACCAAGTCCTATGTCTAATTTATAATGAAAACTAATGCCCAGGTTTTTGTTCTTTTTCTTCTTCCTCTTTTGTTCCCTTTTGGCCTAGCCCATACCTGTTGGATCACGTTTGCATAATCAACAATAAGTAATGAAAGTCAGGTGCCTTAAGGCACAACTTTCAGATAAACATCACTGTTTATCTGCTGTTCTGAATTATCTTCCAGGGTAAGATGACCTTTATAGATTATGTTGACATAGATCCCGGGGGCCACAGACCACTGGACTAAGGACAGGGTAGACCGCAGATGACTAAGATGATTAACCTCAGCTCCTTTGTTCTTCCCCTTTAAAAACCCCTAACTCAGAGACCAGTTGGAGTGACTTGTCTCCCACTTCCTCGCCTGGCTCCCTGCAATAAAATCTTTGCTGCAAGCTCCCGCTGTCAGTTTGGCTTTCTGCACTGCGGGCACAGGAGCCCTTTGTTCGGTTTAAAAACGACAATTGGATTTCTTTAATATTGTCCTAAAACACATTTTTATGGAAAAACTGTGTTTACACTCCCACAAACAGCTTTCTGTCAATTAATCACTTTCCATTACCAGTTCAACTGATTCCTCTTGAACATCCATAGGGCTATTGCTGGTACTTGCTTATATCTAAATTACATTTTATGTTGTGCAGCATTATTTTGTTAGCTCCTGTCTTGTTTCTCTAGAGATTGCGGTTCCCTAAAGCTTAGTCCAGCACAGTACTAGTCACATAGAAAAAAGGACACACTTTTTAAACTGATACTCTCCCAGAAAGTCGGACGATATTAAGACTGTATTAAGGAACATAGTACTACTCCCTATCAAAAAGTGTATGTTCTCAAACTTAAAGTGCATAAGAATCACGGGGCGGGGGGAGGTCTTGTTAAAATGCATATTCTGATTCAGTAGGTCTGGGTGGAGCCAGATAATCTGTATTTTAAACAAGCAGCCAAGTGATGCCGATGCTGTTGGCCCGCGAACCACGTTTGGAACAGCAAATATGTAAAGGACTGTGCAAAAGGAAGGCGACTTTGCTCCAAAACATATTTTTGAAGAGCGTTAATTAAATAAAAGTATGATTAAAGTGGAGCCAGGCGGAGCACTTCTTACCCAGCCTTAAACCTCCTCTTTTCCGATCCGTCTCCCCTCCGAGTCCAGCGAAACTTCCCACCTCTGTAAACCGTAAGACCACAAGCAGCAACAGGCCCAGCTACGGAAGATGCGAGCCCAGGTAACGTAGAAAGATACCCCTGCACTTACTAGGCTAAGAGTCCGGGGATTCGATGGGGTCCCGGCAGTGGCCTCTCCCTCGCCATAAAGAAAAATTCAAAATTAAAACCTTATCGTGTAGGGACCAATCGTAGCCTTGGTCTTTCCACAATTCGCTCTGCGTGTAGCGTAGGATCACAGCTTGGCTTGTGATTGGCTGAGGTAGAGCCACACTCCGACCAATCAGAGCCGAGGCGCTTCTTGTATGAATATGGAGGAAGGCGGGAGCGAAGTGGAGGGGAAGCTGGAGAGGAAAGGTGTGTCACGTCTTCTTTGCTGTTTCTGGAAGCTTTTGTGTAATTGGTTGGCTCTTCTTCCGATTACACCAATCGCAAGCTCTTCTCTGCTGAATTCTAACTGTGAAATTGAAAGTAGAGATGAGGGTGCAGCCAATGGAAAAAAAAAAGGGTACAAGAGCCAATCCTCCTGCGGCGTTTTGTGTCCTTGCCCAACAGGAAAAGGTGTTTCATGCGGAGGGGCGTTTCCCAGTCGCCAATGGGCGGGCGCCGGTGAAGCGGCGGAACCAATGAGCGCGAGACGTTGAATGACAGCTGTCCAATAGGGACCCTCAGTGCTAGTACGGTTTGCGGCTTAAGCGCCGCCGCGGTCTGAGGAATGTCAACTATTCAACATGGAGGCGGAGGTCGATAAGCTGGAACTGATGGTGAGTGTAAAATGAAGGAGATCTACTGGGTAGTTTATTCTTCCCCGATGGCCTCCAATGTGGAACGCAATTTGGAGTCGCCGGAAACCCTGGGCGGAGGAGGCTGGACTAGACTCGAGCTCCTCCTCCTGCACCAAAGGGAGTCGCCGCCGCCTGGTCTCTTAACCGCCGCGGGGGGAAGGGGTTACATCCGGGAAACTCGTGAAGGAAATGGCGGGAGATGCTGGGGGTCCGGGGCCTTTGGAATTCCTTGTTCCTCGCCCTCACCTTTCGCCTCTCAAGGAACTGTGGCTGGTGCAAACAGCGTTCTGTGTATTTCCACCAAAAAGACCTGACTGTAATGGTCTCTAAACGCCCCAAGAAGGGGAGAGGTTTTTCACAGTCCGAGAAAGGGGGATGGAGGGTGGGGAATAAACAGAGAAGGGGGGAGAGAAATCCCTTTAGGGCTGAAGCGTTCATATTCAGCCCAGGGCAGGCTGAGAAAGGATGCGAAAGTTGCGTGCACAACTTCCTAGCGGCCAAGGAAGCCCCTAGACCAGTTTGGCCCATCGGTGGGGGAGACGTGTGAGCCTTTGGAATCTCAACCACGAGCTTCTTTTCCTGGAGCGCGGGCGGGACCTGGGACGTGGGAGGCTCCGCTGCTCTGGAGTTGCCTAGTTTCATTCATTGTGAAAGTAGGGGGCGGGGGCGAATAATTGGGAAGGACTCCCGCGGCTGCTTGGCCTGCTCTAGGGCGCCAAACTGGAGGGCCGTACTAGTTTTTTCTTTGGATTCTTCCCTCACTTGTCCTCTTTATTCTCTCCCTCCCATCCCTAGACTACCGGCTGGATCGCCCGCGCTTTTTTCTTAGTTCCCTTGTTTTATCTTCAGTCCCTTTACCCCCAACGCATTACGAGTGTTTGGATTGGGCTGGCTTCCTTTAGAGTGGGGAAGTTGGAGAATGCACCCATCATCGAACTCCTGTCCGTTTTTTTGTTAAAGAAAAACAACAAGATTAAGTAAAAAAGCCAAAATCTCCATCACAATCCTCTCCTCCCTGCCATTCCTTGGCGTTACTCCTTAAGTACCATTTGTGCCTGTGCTACTCTTCTCCAAGCGGAACCTTGGGTCTCTTTAATATCTGCAACGTGTAGTGATCTTGGAAGACCCTCACCCCCAGAAATTGCGAGACCTTGATATATCTTATTACTGTTTTCTTCTGATGTATTAATGAATTGTAGTGGCTCTCATATACAAAATTGACTTTCATTTGCTTCTAACGTTTTGAATTTTGATTTTCTTTGTGGGGTGTGTGTGTGGGAATTGGGAAGGTGAGAAATGGCAGCAAAGAAGGAAGAATTTCCTGCAGCTTTCCAAACCCTAAATAATGAACTTCTAGTTCAAAGTTTTGTTATTCTTATCATTAACTGTCTTTCAAAAAACAAAACAAAAAAACAGTATTAAGTATTGTAATTTGATTCTACCAACAGGCACAGATATTAACATTGTCTTGCCCATCTCCTCCATCATGAATTCCTCCCTCCAGATGGATATTTCTGCCTAATTGTAAGATGCTAAATGATACTAATTCTGCTTTTAACAGTTTTTTTTTTCCCTCTCAAGTTGGCTTTTAATTTTGAGGTACCAATGAAGCCTTTTTTGAAGTTTGCATTAGAGTCAATAGTCTCACAGGACATGTTTAAGATTGAACACATTTTATTTTAAGGGGAAAGCAATTACGTGTACATCTTGAAAAAAAAGTAGGTTTTAGAAAATTATGAGGTAGCCAGACTCGAACTTTTAGGTGTTTGAATGATGGGGTAGTTTTTAAAAATTCTTTTTATGAGAGGAAGAGAAGAAAACAGATCTTCTTAAATTCCTTTTAACTAACTTAGTCATAACTTTTTTTTCCTGTTCAAATTATTAGTTTCTTTCCATAATCATTAGGGTTTAAAAATTGTATTTGAACAATTACACTTTTATTATTACTGCTTTGTACTGGCTGGGTAGTATAAGACCATACATCTCACCTTTAGATTTGCCATGTGCTTTTAGAAAAAAATGTTATATCTGTGAACTGGTTTATTTTCTAAGATTCCAAAGGTAAATGATTTCCTGTACAATCCTCTGAGTTTTGGTTTTATATTACTTGAATAAAGGATTTGTTGAGGAACCAATGTTGAATATTTAATAAGTGAAATAGAATACTTATTATCTAACTTTGAAAAGAAAGTACTTATCTTAATTTTTTAAGATATCAGACAAATATCCTGATCCTCTTAAGTTTAAAATTTTCATATATTTTTCTAGTTTTAACCTGATTCAGAAAATTAAACATTTGTTTTTTAAAATTTTATTTATTTTTTTCTTATTGCTTATCTGTTTTATACATATTAGTGTATACATGTCAATCCCAATCTGCCAATTTATCCCACCCCCCATTTCCCCCCTTGGTGTCCATATGTTTGTTCTCTACATGTGTCTCTATTTCTGCCTTGCAAACAGGTTCATCTGTACCATTTTTCTCGATTCCACATATATGCTTTAATGTATGATATTTTAAACAATGGAAAGTGTTTTTGCATCAGTCAACATTATTAATGGAGGAATAAACTCATTGTAGGGTAATCTTTGTTCTATAACTTTTTTCCCTTCACTTATTGACTGAGTGGTATTTGGCTAGTGTCTTTCTTTTGTGATACAGGTAGAGATTGTACACAAAAGGTAGTGCAATGTGATACTATGATACTATTTCTATTTCTGTGTTGACATCTGACTTCACAATGGTTTCTTACCAGTTAAAAGGTTAGAATGTTAATTGGCTTGAATCCAAGGAAACCTCTTAAATCTCAGAGCCGTCTCCTCCTCCCATTATTATTTTCTCTTTGATTTTTCTGCGTTTGAAGGAAATGGAGATGTTCCTCTTATATTTAAGATGTTTTAGGGGTTATCTGAAATTTTAAAATCCCCTTTCATAGCATTCAGTTAAGTAGCTCTAATGGTATCCTGTTTACGAGACATTGATTCCCTGGAAGTCTGTGAACTCTTGATATAAGGTGGTAAGTGCTTTTTATATTGTAGTTTAGATTCGAGAGAGATAGGGTTTATAGAAATTGGGAAATATTATTTCACTTTTCATTTATTTTCTTTGGTAATCTTACTCAAAAGGCTAGTTTTATATGGCAGTTAATCGGTCAATTGCTATGGAGGAGCTAACCAACACATCTCATGACAGAAATATTTTCACAACTTTGCCTTAAGTAGTAATTATAACCTGTTAATACCAGTCCTGAGGTATTAACAATACCCATGTGAATAACTTATACAGCTTATAACATATTTACAAAATTCCTTTCTACATCTATGCATGTTTTCAGTTTGCATATTAATCATAGGTTAGTCGTCAAAAACCAATACCACTTTGATATTTAAATCCTAGTCTTCTTTTTTTTTTCTTTAACATTGATATAAATGTTCTTAGGTTTTGGATGTCTTCTGTCCAAAGAGGCAACCCTTCTTTGTATTCTTTTCACTCTGAAGCTTCAACTGATGCAAGATGCTCTTGTGTGTCTTTCCTACCTATTACTGCTGACGAATGCTCTGACTTTATTGCACTACTGTACTTTACAGCTAGCAGTGCAATAGTATTGTCAAAGCATCTGAAAGCAGAATGTACACCAGAATTTTGGTTCTTGCCTTACATCTTTCTTCAGTGTCTGTGAGTAATTTACCACAACCTTTGTTGCTGAAAACTATATAATTTTATTACAAAGTATATGTTTTAGAAAGTTATAATTTGAAAAAAAAATGTTTTCAACTAATTAAAAATTCACCACTGTAATGCATTATGAAACACATTGAGAGGATACATTTTATAGCTAAAGTTGTTATGGCTTGTCTAAACAAGTAGTACTTTGTCATTTGCTTTCTGTTACAGATTTGGATAGGTTCTGACAAATCTCAGGTTTTCTTTAATTGAGTTTGAAGATGAATTAGTATGTGATGAATACAATCTTTGCTGTATATTTCCTGTGGTAACCTGCCTCAAATCTTAAGTGGTGTTAATTTTGTGTATTGTATAGTAAATGCTTGAGTTTAAAACTTTAGAATGCATGTCTTAATGTTCTTTTTGTAATTATGAGATATAATAAAATGTGACTCCATCACTTGTTTTTTTGTAATCAGTTTGAGATAATTTGCATAGAGTAAAACTCAACAGTTTTAGTTGTACAATTTCATGAGTTTTGATAAATGTGTACAGTCATGTAACCACCACCACCAGTCATGATATAGAACATTTCCCTCACCATAAAAAGTTCCCTTATGACCCTTTGCAGTAAACCTCCCAAACTCCCTGGCAGCCACAGACCTCTAGTTTTGCCTTTCCTAGAAGTTCGTAAAAATGAAATCATATACACAAACCTTCTAGTCTTTCGTGTCTGGCTTCTTGCACTTAGCATAATGCTTTTAAGATTTACCCATGTTGTTGCATGTATTAGGAGTTGGACCATTTTTATTGACGAGTAGTATTCCATTGTCTAGAATGTCACAAATTGTTTATCCTTTCACCAGATTATGGAATCGTTAATTGAAGATTTTGCCTATTATGAATAGTTGTTCTAAACATTATAATACAAGTTTTTATGTGGACATAATGTTTTCATTTCTCTTGGGCAGCATGATAAAAGTATGATTGATCTTAAAAGAAACTGCTAAAATCTTTTTCAAAGCTCTGTATTAGGGTTCCAGTTTCTCTAAGTCCTCACCAACACTTGGTACTATTGTCAGTCTTCTTCATTTTAGCCATTCTAGTAGGTGTGTAGTGGTACTCATTATAGTTTCAATTTGCATTTCCTTAATGGCTAATGGTATTGAACATCTTTTCATGTGCTTATTTGAAGTTGGTATATCTTCTTTAGTGAATATCTGTTAAAATCTTTTGCCTATTTTCAAATTGAGTTGTCTGTCTTTTTATTATTACAAGAGTCCTTTGATTTTATCTATTTGCCTTCTCCCTTAAAATTTTTTGATGGAGTCCAGTTTATACATTTTATTCTTCTATGGTTTATGCCTTCTGTGTTCTATCTAAGAATTCTTTGCTTAACTCGAGGTCACAAATGTTTTCTTCTAGAAGATTTATAGTTTTAGTTTTTACATTTAGATCTCAGTCCATTTTGAGTTAAGTTTTGTTAGGAAGCCTTGAAATCATCTAGTATAAGGCTTCACCCATTGCTCTTGTTTTCTAAAACTTTAAAATTAATTTACATTTCCACATAATTTTTCTGTCAATTTCTATAAAAAAAAAGAGGTGTACTGGGATTATGTTGAATCTAAAGAACAATTTGGGAAGAATCGCTATCTTAACAATATTGAGCCTTCTGATACGTGAACATTATCTCTCCATTAATTAGGTCTTTTAAAATTTCTCTCAACAGTGTTTTGCAGTTTTCAGTTTATAGGTCTTACTTACTTTTTTTTATAACCTGCTTAGTGTGATTTTTTTTAATTAATTAATTAATTTTTGGCTGTGTTGGGTCTTCGTTGCTGCATGCGGGCTTTCTCTAGTTGCAGCAAGCTGGGGCTACTCTTCATTGTGGTGCACAGGCTTCTCATTGCAGTGGCTTCTCTTGTTGTGGAGCACGGGCTCTGGGGGCACGGGCTTCAGTAGTTGTTGTTCCCTGGCTCAGTAGTTGTGGCACACGGGCTTAGTTGCTCCGCGGTATGTGGGATCTTCCTGGACCAGGGCTTGAACCTGTGTCCCCTGCATTGGCAGGCGGATTCTTAACCACTGCACCACCAGGGAAGTCCTAAATAAGTCAATTCTTGATTCTTTAATTCATTGTTTTTGTTCTCATTTTATAAATGAGGAAATAATCTCAGTTTTCACTTAAGATTTTCATGTAGTGATTAGTGACTGTAAAATAAATTTAGCTTTTCAGAACAATTTATTTTTGTTAGGAGATGTGAGAGTTGTAGTAGTTCTTATTAATTCCTCCTCTCCTCTCTGTAATTTCTCCAATTTTAGATGATAGTACTTCATACTTTCTTTTGGTAAGTGTTACTAGGGCAGGCTGGTACCAGAGGCTAGAGATATTAAGGAACTTATCTGGGAGACATGGCTAAATACATTGAAACAGATGCCATGATGGGATAAGTAAATGTCAGTTGTTGTGGGGGCACATTGGAAAGAGGCACCTAACCTGGGGAAGGATTCTTGTTAGAGGTGAGAGGTAATCTGAGACTGGAAGGATGAGTAGGGATTAGCCAGTGAAGGAAACAGAAAACTTTCCAGGCAAAGGAAACAGTGCGTGTGAAAGTACAGAGGTGTTGCACAAGTGGGGGAAACCGCAAGTTGTCAGTACAGTTTTGAGATGGGGGGCAGGGGGGTTGAGATGAAGAACTAGTAAAATCAATTCTAGCTATTAAGTTGAAAACCTCCACCACACTTCCTTTATTACATTCTAAACATTTAAAATTATTGTAAATATTCATGTTCTGTAGTAATTATGAACCTATGTTCCTTAATTAAAAAAAAAATCTTATAAACACCCAGTTAAGGTTTTGGATAAAATATAGGGAAATTTAATGACTTCTGATAAAATTATATATTGATTTCTGTGTTCAGAATATAAACACCCAGTTAAGGTTTTGGATAAAATATAAACATATTACATATAAACACCCAGTTAAGGTTTTGGATAAAATATAGGGAAATTTAATGCCTTCTGATAAAATTATATATTGACTTCTGTGTTCTACACTCTTTATTGCTCTATTTATAAGGCATAGGATACCATAAATAACAGAGAAATCTTTAAAAAAAAAAATAATGAAAAGGAGGACTTCCCTGGTGGCACAGTGGTTAAGAATCCACCTGCCAACGCAGGAGACAAAGAGTTCGATCCCTGGTCCGGGAAGATCCCACATGCCATGGAGCAACTAAGCCTGTGTGCCACAACTACAGAGCCTGCGCTCTAGAGCCCGCAAGCCACAACTACTGAGCCCGCGTGCCACAACTACTGAAGCCTGCACGCCTAGAGCCCGTGCTCCGCAACAAGAGAAGCCACTGCAATGAGAAGCCTGTGCACTGCAATGAAGAGAAGCCCCCACTCAGCAACACAGCCCCAACGATGAAGACCCAAAGCAGCCAAAAATAAAATTTTTAATTAATTAAAAAAAAAAGACTACGTTGTATAGTCTAGATTCTTTTTTTAAAAATGTATTTATTATTTATTTATTTAGTTTTGGCTGCGTTGGGTCTATGTTGATGCGTGTGGGCTTTCTCTAGTTGTGGCAAGCGGGGGCTACTCTTCGTTGCGGTGCGCGGGCTTCTCGTGGCGGTTGCTTCTCTTGTGGAGCACGGGCTCTAGGTGTGTGGGCTTCAGTAGTTGTGGCACACGGGCTCAGTAGTTGTGGCTCGTGGGCTCTAGAACGCAGGCTCAGTAGTTGTGGCGCACGGGCTTAGTTGCTCTGCAGCATGTGGGATCTTCCTGGACCAGGGATCGAACCCTTTGTCCCCTGTGTTGGCAGGTGGATTCTTAACCACTGTGCCACCAGGGAAGTCCCTATTCTAGATTCTTTTGTAGGTATATTTTTATTTTTTCTAAACCAGGTTCATTCTATATATTATGAAAATCAAAATCTATCCCTGTAGTCTATTATGTGTCCATAGCACAGTTAACATAAATAACCTAAGATCCTGAAAGCTTAAAAAAAGTTAAGTAGACTACTTTAACTGATAAAGTCAGGCTCATGTGTACTACTCTCTTAATTGTTACATAAAAGTCTGCAGATTAGGAACTGATGAACCTGGAACTTCACACTGTCTTCTGCTTTGATGTTGTTATTTGCCTGAAATAACATGTCTGTAACTGGGTGCTTGTGCATATTGCTGCTTATCTGTTTCAGACAAGCATAGACATGTGTTTGTTCTCTCTGGAAGAGAGTGGATAATAGTCAACTCTCTGGCAGAAATATACAAAAAACCAATTTTGACTGTGTAGACATTAGAGGTGGCGCTCAACTGGTTAAGAGCTTGAAATATTTATTAAAACAGGCTTTAGAATGTTGTTGGATTCCCAGGCTGTTCTTTCAAATGAATAAATGTTCTTTAATCTATTCCCTTTTTTCACTGCATATTAAAAACCAGGGATATAGAAGTGAAAAGACAAGTCTCTTGCCAGCAAGAAACTTGAAATCAAATGGTGACACTACCATGCAAACAAATGATTGCAATATAAGACATGACTTGGTAAACTTTATCCATGAAAAAAATAAAATGAGAATAGATAAAGGTGTTTCTAAACCTGTATTGGAGAGATAGGAATGTAAGGAAAGGGGTGCTTTAAGTAGTTTCTTTGGTTGATAATACAGCTAACCTAGATCTAGGAGTGTTAAGATACCTAATTTGCCGTTAAAACAATGTTTCTATGGAAAATGTATTTCTAAGCCTAGCCACTGAGTCCAGAACATACCTCTACCAACTCCTCTCATCAGAGGCAAGGCTGCCGTATTTTCCCCCTTCATTTCCCTGTGTTTTGATGTTGAGACAGGCTCTCTCAGAAGACGATGTGTTTGGAGCTGGTCCTTTTGAAAGGGAGCATTTTTGTGGCAGTGGGAATCTATGGGTTTTTGTAAAGAGGAAATGTTTTTTTAAACTGTACTGCAATTATGTTCTTTTCTCCTTGCTGCCAAATACTTGAGTGGTATGTCATACAGTGTGCCTTTTATCTAAAGCCTTAAGCTTATCATAATAAAAACTAGTATGACGGAATGTTGTGTTTGTGAAATATGTGGCATGCTCTCTAAAACTCTAAATTATTTCCTGAAGTATTTTTTTCCCATTTGTACAGTATCATCCTTACAATCCCAGTCTTCTTCCAAGGATGTCCAATTGGCAGAATGTAATTTGGTGGTCTTTGGGGCTTTAACATTGATTTCCATGGACTTTTCCCAGCTAAATTGCATATTTCATTTACCACTCTTAGGATTGATATAAAACTTTTCCCATTTATTTTTATTACTGATTTAGAGAAAAACTGTGAATATGAATGTCTTGGGCTTTAAAAAATTCACTAGTTTTATTTTAAATATTCTAATATGCCTAAAAATAAGACAGGTAGCTAAAACTAATTAAACAGCAACCTCATTGTTTACAAGGCTTCCAATGTGAATGAAGTTTAGCAATATCATTTTGTTCCATTAATCAGACACTAATGAGTTTTGGAGACTGTCATAATTGGTCAGTAAATTTCCTACCGTGTAACTAGAAATTTTCCTGTTTATCACCAGATCCTAGAACCCTATCGATATTGTCTCTGCTGTGTAAATAGTTCTGAGTAGTGCAATATTGCTTATAGGGTTTTGGTGTTTGGGAAGAACAATGGGCAGGTTGCAGAAATGATGCAGCTGAAACTGAAGCAACAGTCATCTTTGTTTAGGAAGAAAACAAATAGTAGAAGCTACTTTTCAATACATACATTAAAATCTGAAACTCAAAGGTCAAATTTTTTTTTTTTAATTTATTTTTGGCTGCATTGGGTCTTCGTTGCTGTGCGCGGGCTTTCTCTAGCTGCGGCCAGTGGGGGCTAGCTACTCGTTGTTGTGGTGCACAGGCTTCTCATTGCGGTGGCTTCTCTTGTTGCAGAGCACGGGCTCGAGGCACGCAGCTTCAGTAGTTGTGGCATGCGGGCTTCAGTAGTTGTGGCATGCGGGCTTCAGTAGTTGTGGCTCGCAGGCTCTAGAGTGCAGGCTCAGTAGTTGTGGCGCACGGGCTTAGTTGCTCTGAGGCATGTGAGATATTCCCAGACCAGGCCTCCAACCCGTGTCCCCTGGATTGGCAGGTGGATTCTTAACCACTGCACCACCAGGGAAGCCCCAAGTTTTTATATATTAGGAAAAAGAAACACTTTCATTAATTTTAACATTTTGACAAATTAAACTTTGGTTTATTTGTGGTATAATGATATAATAGAAGTTTAGTGTTGAAAGGGACTAGATTTCCATCTCTCTCATTTAATAGGAGAGACTCAGAGGGAAGGTACTGGAGGCCACATAGCTGGTTAGTGAGACCAGAACTAGAACTTCTGCCACATATCTCAATCCTCTTATTTTCTTTTCTTCTGTACCAGACTACCAGGTTATATTCAGAGAGAATTTTTTAATGGACTAACTGCAGAGATATTAGATTTAAAACTTAAAAAAAACTGTTTAAATTTAATATTAGGTAAAGTCTTTACATTTTTCCCCCATCTATGTGATTCTTATTGGATTTAATGTCATGTATAACTTTGGTCTAACTACATAAAAACAGAGTAATGAAAATAGAACTAGAGGGAAGTCACTTAGACTATTTCTTCATTTATAAAATGAGGGGTTCAGATCAGAGAATCTTCATTGTTTTTCTCTTTCTCAACATTGCATTGGCACCCTTTTTCCTTTTTTGTCCCCTGCTTAATCCACAGCCCACTGACTTCGCTAATAAGTAAATACTTCCCCTAGGTTTTATCACAAAATGTTCTGTTCAGTTCTTCAAGGAGGATAACATTCTACTCTCAAACTGTTTTTCCTCTTTTAAAAAAGTTTTAAAATTGTGGTTAAATACACATAAAATTTACCATTTTAGGCATTTAAAATGTAAAGAACTCAGCAGTGTTAAGTACATTCTCATCATTGTGCAACCATCACCACCATCCATCCCCAGAACTTCATCTTTCCAAACGGAAACTCCACATGTTAAACAATAACTCCCTATTCCCTGTACCCCCTGTCTTTTAAAATCTGTTTAAAATTCTATTTGTTCTCTGAAATATTTTCCAAATAGAAGTGTGGGTATATTACTTAAAGGGGGGATGGAAATTTTTTAAAAAACCTTTTGAAAGCAGTGGTATACATATAAGTGCAGCTGTGGTGGGAAAGTGGGAAGTCCTGAATTTTAGCATTTGCCAGTTTCCCTGGTGTATATATTTCCATCCTAGCCGAGTTTAAGCTATCAGCATGATGTCACTGAAAATGGAGTTGGAAAGACATGCAGTAGTAGCATGTGATATATTTCTACTGTATAGATATGATAGACCTCAAGAGCATAGATAAGAGTAAAATATAGTAAAATAACTAGGAAGTTATGGTTTTTGTGTATATATTTGTTTTTAATAATTTATTTAGTTGTAAATTTAATAACTTAATTTTTAGTGATGGCTGTGTTTAACAATTGGCTTGCAAAAATTCCTAAAAATTTAGCTGGCTCCATCATGCCATTGATTGGAAGCACACTCTTTGGTATCATTTATTTATTTATTTATTTATTCATTCATTCATTCATTCATTTAGCTGTGCTGGGTCTTAGTTGCAGAACGCGGGATTTTAGTTGTGGCATGTGGGATCTTGTAGTTGTGCAATGTGGGATCTAGTTCCCTGGCCAGGGATTGAACATGGGCCCCTGCACTGGGAGCGCAGAGTGTTAACCACTGGACCACCAGGGAAGCCCCTGGTATCTTATTAAAATATAAATACTTAAGGGAAGGAACCACTTCTTTTTGGTACTATTGGTGATTTTAGTACGTTGTGGACCCCCAGGTATTACGTGAAGCCATAGCTGAAACCACTCTCTTGAAGAGGAGACATTGTTAAATGGACTGTGGGATTATACTAGATAAATTTAAGCAGAACTAAAATATCAAGTTAAAAAACATTGGGCTTCCCTGGTGGCGCAGTGGTTGAGAGTCCGCCTGCCGATGCAGGGGACACGGGTTCGTTCCCTGGTCAGGAGGATCCCACATGCCGCGGAGCGGCTGGGTCTGTGAGCCATGGCCGCTGAGCCTGTGTGTCCGGAGCCTGTGCTCCGCAACGAGAGAGGCCACAACAGTGAGAGGCCGGCATACTGCAAACAAACAAACAAACAAAAATATATAGGCTTGGGACTTCCCTGGTGGCACAGTGTTAAGAATCCACCTGCCAATGCAGGGCACATGGGTTCGAGCCCTGGTCCTGGAAGATCCCACATGCCGCAGAGCAACTAAGCCCGTGTGCCACAACTACTGAGCCTGCGCTCTAGAGCTCGTGAGGCACAACTACTTAGCCTGTGTGCCACAACTACTGAAGCCTGCTGCGCCTAGAGCCGGTGCTCCAAAACAAGAGAAGCCACCGCAATGAGACACCCGTGCACCACAACGAAGAGTAGCCCCCGCTCACCGCAGCTAGAGAAAGCCCACGCGCAACGAAGACCCAACACAGCCAAAAATAAATAAATTAATTAAAAAACACAAAAACATAGGCTTAAGAATATCTGTTCC
This sequence comes from Stenella coeruleoalba, assembly GCF_951394435.1. Taxonomy (NCBI): domain Eukaryota; kingdom Metazoa; phylum Chordata; class Mammalia; order Artiodactyla; family Delphinidae; genus Stenella; species Stenella coeruleoalba. The sequence continues at coordinate 31,765,652 of NC_137165.1, read as the reverse complement.
ATAAACAAGGGTTCCTAGAATAGAGATTCTATTTTAAGGTAACCCTGGAGCAACAAATCCCATAATCCTAAGAATTTTGTGGTAACTTAATAAGTTTTAAAAACTTTTATTTAAAATTATGCTTTAGCATGTTATACAGGCCTTGAATTATACATAAAGCTACAGAATTGTGGTCTACTTCAATAATTAAAACAAATCAGGTCTTCAATGTGTAGAGCCTTTGCTTTATTTGATTTGTTCTACCCCATCCCCTCCCCCTACTTTCCATCCACATGTCATACAGGTTAGTGTACTTTTTTATATAAAGAAAAAGATAATTCTTGAGCATATTTTAATGTGGGAATTATGCCAACAGGAAATTCTTTATATATACACACATACATATATAGTAATTACTGATATGCTTAATCATGGCAGCTAATAGAACAAGTGTATATGACAAATGAAATGCCTCCGTTTTTGGAAAACATTATAAACACTTTTTAAATAGAGAACTTCTAGATTTGTTTTTCTGGCTCATAGCAACTCCTTGTTGTTAGAGATGCAAATCAGATACTGATTATTGGAAAATTTTTAAAAACAAAGGCTGACTCTTTTCTTCAATTTCTACTCTAGAAGTTTTTGGTTATAAAGATAGAATTTTATTAATTGCAAAGTTTTCCAATCAAATTTAGGCCAATGATGAGAGAAATTATTAGTGATGGAAGCTTTAGTTTATCTCTTTCTGAAATTCTGTTCAATAGTGACAGCTTCTGACTTCAGAAGCATTTTAACTTCTGAGAGCCATTTTTTCTTCCTCACTCTACCTTCCAAAGTAGAATCCTTGGTTTACTTTTTGTATAATAAAAATATCTGTATACTGCTTCTCATTGGATCTGAGAACTACTTTTAACAGTTTTTGTTGGTTTATACTTTTTCCGTTAAGGCTCCAAATTTTCAAGAAGGAATCTTTAGTCCAGAGCTTAAGTTGACAGAAAGGTCAGAAAATCTTCTCAGCTGTGGGCTATGAACAGGAGACCTTCCCTGAGGAAATCATGTTTTGCCTTTCACAGTAAACTCAAAGGATGGTGGTTGTTTCCCTGACAAATTCAAGGCAGTACATGCTTTAAGATCTAGTAAAAGATGTAGAATTCCCCCAAATTAAGAATAATTTGTAGATTATATCACATTCAGAAATAAACCACTTTTAACACCCTGATATATGTCCTTCCCAACGTTTCTCTGTGTACGCACAAGTATTTTACAGCCTATGGCAGTTTTCTGCTTTTTCTCTCTTAGAAGTTTACTGCAGATCAAGGTCTCACGCTAGGACCCAGTTTAAATAAATTGGAGTTTTTCGGACTGCTACTCCTGTATTAATGTAGCTTTTTTTGTGTAATTTATGACCCTTTAAGCCTTCCAATTTTGGTCTGTGTGGCACATATTTGTAGTTCTTTGGTTAATGGGGTTGCAAATTATGTTAACAGCCGGAGTATCCCTGAAAATAAGTTTGTTCAGTGTTTTAATTTGAAACCACATATCCTACCAGAGGTAGAAAAACTGCCTATTTGATGAGAGTGTTAGTAACCTTAGGGAATTCTTGAAGCCATTGCTAGTTCTTAATAGAGCATGGGTATTCTAGATCAGGGGTCCCCAACCCCCTGTTAGGAACCAGGCTGCACAGTAGGTGAGCACAGTAGGAGGTGTGCGGTGGGTGAGCGAAGCTTCATCTGCGGATGCCTTGCATTATAGCCTGAACCATCCCCTATCCCCACCCCCGCCCACTCCCCCATTCCGTGGAAAAATCATCTTCCACAAAACCGGTCCCGTGTCAAAAAGGTTGGGGACCAATGTTCTAGATGATGGAGGTTCTGTATACTTTTCTATTTCCATATTTTCAAAATCAGTGTATATCATATTAAAATATGTGAAAATATAAAGAAAAAAGAATACAGTATCATGTTTAGTAATACATATTTTAGTTCATGAAATAATTATTTCTGCTGATCTTTAGTTCCAGAAGGCTGACTCTGATCTGGATTACATTCAGTACAGGCTGGAATATGAAATCAAGACTAATTATCCTGATTCAGCAGGCAAGGTAATCTGAAAAAGAAATGTTTTTTTAACAGAATATTATATTAAAAGATTTTCTGATAGTATTTCTAATAGTAGTAGATTATAACAATTACATTATTAAATTTATAGAATCTTTTTTGTGTTGGAAACTTGGTCACAGAATATTGGAGAGATTATACCCATAGTCAAGGAAATTTGTGGCTCCTCTTTTTTTTTTAACCCGTAAATAAGAATTATTGAGTCCAGAGGTGTAAACCACTATGGAAGCCTCTGAAATTCTGAGAGAATATGGATACCTCTAGGGCAGTGGTTAAATAAGAGGGGAGAAATCCTAGCAGTGATGATATTCTCTGAGGAAGATGATGATATACTATTAAATTCATTACATGAACTGTGATTTTTGCATAAAATTATGTACTTAGTTATTTCTAAGTTTAGGTTGATTAGAAATATTATCTGTTTATATGCCATAAATTATAACTACATGTATACACGCCTATCTATAGAGATAAAGCAGACAATTTTTAAGCATTGTCTGCTAAAATTAATTTAGCACTTAAAATATTAATTTACCACTTAAATCATTAATGTTTATCTTTTATAGCATTTGCTAGTAGACAAGAAATATCGTATTTTACTGTTTCTCAAAAAATTTATACAATTAAAATTTGGGAGGAATTGAGTGGAAGTGCAAATTAAAATAACATTTTATATAAAATTGGGAAAGCATTGTGAATGTTCAGTTTTTACTGCTTTACATGAAATAATGGAATGCCAGGATTCTATGGGAGTACAGTTTTAACTGTTCTACCTCCTTAACTGACTTGACTTTTTCTTTGTCTTTTCCTCTTTTCTCTTTTACTGAAGAACAACCAACCAATTCTGGTCCAGTGGTACCACCTAATTGACTGGCCAAAGCACTCATCTGAGTCAGTATCTTTCGAGTACCATGTGGAAAACATTTCATGCGGGGCTTCCCCTTTTCTTCCACCTTCCATCTCTCATTTTAGTTACACTTCCAGTTGTTTTTCTCTTCTACAACTTTTTTTTTTAAACAGCTTTATTGACTTATGATTCACATACCATGAAATTCACCCTTTTAAAGTATACAGTTCAGTGGTTTTTAGTATATTTAGTTCATTGGAATTTTTAGTAATTTAGTATACTGTACAGCCGTCATCACAATAAATATTTGAATATTTTCATCACCTCAAAAAGAAACCCATACCCATTAGCTGTTTCTCCCCATTAACAACCACTTCTCCTGCCCCTGGCCAGCTCCCAACAACTACTAATCCACTTTCTGTCTCTGAAAACTCTACAGATTTGCTGTCTGAACATTTCATATAAATGGAATCATACAATATGTGGCCTTTTATGTCTGGTTTCTTTCACTTAGCATGTTTTTTTTTTAATTGACATATAGTTGATTTACAGTGTTTCAGGTGTACAGCAAAGTGATTCAGTTTTACATACACACACATACATATATATATATATATTCTTTTTCAGATTCTTTTCCATTATAGGTTATTACAAGATATTGAGTATAGTTCCCTGTGCTATACAGGAGGTCGTTGTTATCTATTTTATATACAGTAGTATATATCCGTTAATACCAAATTTCCAATTTATCCCTCCCCTGCCTCTTCCCCTTTGGTAACCATAAGTTTGTTTCCCATGACTGTGAGTCTGTTTCTGTTTTGTAAATAAGTTCATTTGTATCATTTTTTTTTAGATTCCACATATAACTGGTATCATGATATGTCTTTCTCTTTCTGACTTCACTTAGTATGATAATCTCTAGATCCATCCATGTTGCTGCAAATGGCATTATTTCATTCTATTTTATGGATGAGTAGTATTCCATTGTATACATATACCACATCTTCTTTATCCATTCATCTGTCGATGGACATTTAGGTTGCTTTCATGTCGTGGCTATTGTAAATAGTCCTGCTATGAACACTGGGGTCCATGTATCTTACTATTTTTTTTTTTTGTGGTTCGCTGGCCTCTCACTGCCGTGGCCTCTCCCGTTGAGGAGCACAGCCTCCTGACGCGCAGGCTCAGCGGCCATGGCTCACGGGCCCAGCAGCTCCACGGCATGTGGGATCTTCCCGGACCGGGGCACGAACCCGTGTCCCCTGCATCGGCAGGCGGACTCTCAACCACTGCGCCACCAGGGAAGCCCTTTTTTTTTTTTTAAAGAAGATGTTGGGGGTAGGAGTTTATTAATTAATTATTGCTATGTTGGGTCTTCGTTTCTGTGCGAGGGCTTTCTCGAGTTGTGGCAAGCGGGGGCCACTCTTCATCGCGGTGCGTGGGCCTCTTACTATCATGGCCTCTCTTGTTGTGGAGCACAAGGCTCCAGACATGCAGGCTCAGTAGTTGTGGCTCACGGGCCTAGTTGCTCTGCGGCATGTGGGATCTTCCTGGACCAGGGCACGAACCCGTGTCCCCTGCATCATCAGGCGGACTCTCAACCACTGCGCCACCAGGGAAGCCCTCTTTTTTTTTTTTTTAATTAATTAATTTATTTTTGGCTGCATTGGGTCTTTGTTGCTGCACGCAGGCTTTCTCTAGTTGTGGCGAGCAGGGGCTACTCTTTGTTGCAGTGCGCGGGCTTCTCGTTGCAGTGGCTTCTCTTGTTGCAGAGGGAGCATGGGCTCTAGGCGTGTGGGCTTCAGTAGTTGTGGCACATGGGCTTAGTAGTTGTGGCACACGGGCTTATATGGCTCTGCAGCATGTGGGATCTTCCTGGACCAGGGCTCGAACCCGTGTCCCCCGCATTGGCAGGCGGATTCTTAACCACTGTGCCACCAGGGAAGTCCTGTAGGTTCTTTTAAATTTAGTAACACAATTAATGGCATGTTTCCTTTTGTTTCTTTCAAAAGACTTAGTTTTTTGCTCACATATTGGCTTTTCTTCTTCCTCATCACTAGCACTGTCATAACCAGAACACTTCTTGGATATTTTTGTGAGCTACCAAAAGTGATCACCCACTTATAATAAATAAAACCCTAAAACGAATTGAAATGTTATAGGCACAAAATTAAATAAAGTGCAGAATAGTTTGCAAACACTAATAAAAGAACACGGTGGCTCCCAAGAAGCCAGTCACTCAAAACAGGCTGTGTGCACAATAATGTTTTCCTCTGTGGTGTGGTGCTAAGTCCTAAAATCACGTTTCCTGAGTTAATCATTGCCATCTCAATTTTACTAGACCCAGTTACTGTCACAAAACACGTAGTATGGGTAATTGACGTTAACTCTTAGCTCTATGGCTGTTTATTCCTTACACCTTATTCACCAATTCCTTCTTTTTTCCTAGTTTGGGAGATCATCAGGATTAGTTCTTAACACATTTTTTTCCCCTATAAATTTGTATCAACATTTGGGGAATTCGTTATTCTTATGGTTTATATGTACAGTTCTCTGATCAATTCACTACTGAGCTCCATTCTAAAGATCATTTATAATTGCCTGATCCCCTGCCGTCTCACAGTTGATGTCCTCTACCCTCAAATCAATTTTCCTCCCAACCTGAAACTTATATTTCTGTCAAATTAATTTTTATAAATAATTAGAAAAGTCACAGAAGTACATAGTTACAAATAGTAATTCCTTGTTTCACACTTTTATTTCAGCATCTTCTTGTATTTACCTCTATATTTCTAAGTAGTATGCTTGTATTGCTATTTTTCCTCTGATCTGAAAAATCTACTGATTTCCTGGATACATACTATTCTAGTTCAAATCCCAGCTCTGCATTGTGATCTTAGGCAAGTCACTTAACCTCTCTGTACTTAGTTTCCTCGTCTATAAAATGGTTTATTACTGCCTACTTTGTAGGTTAAGAGAGAATAAAATTATATATATACATAATGTGTTTAGAACTGTTTGGTCCAGAATATGCGATATATTTTAGCTGTTATTATTAATAACTTCCTGTTATTGAAGATAAAGATTAAATACTTTACTATCCATAAGTATCCTCATCTTCACAATTTCTGGATATATCATTCAGTATTTGTTTATATTATTATGTCTTAGTCTGTTTTGGGGGCTGCTATAACAAAATAGTAGACTGGGTACTTTTTTTTTTTTTTTTTTTTTTTTTTTGCGGTACGCGGTCCTCTCACTGTTGTGGCCTCTCCCGTTGCGGAGCCCAGGCTCCGGACGCGCAGGCCCAGCGGCCATGGCTCATGGGCCCAGCCGCTCCGCGGCACGCGGGATCCTCCCAGACCGGGGCACGAACCCGTATCCCCTGTAGCGGCAGGCGGACTCTCAACCACTGCGCCACCAGGGAAGCCCTGGGGCCTTCTTTTGGGTTGCAGACTTTTGGTTGTATCCTTAAATGGCAGAAGGGGAAGATCTCTCTAAGGTCTCTTCTATCAGAGCACTAATCCCATTCGTGATGGCTGTACCCTCATAACATAATCACCTCTCAAAGATCCCACCTCTTAATTCCATCACCTTGGGGGTTAGGTTTCAACAAATAAACTTTGCAGGGACACATTCAGATCACAGTAATTATGGCTCTGCAAATATTGCTTTTATCCAAGTCGTGCAATATACTATGTTTGCTTTTCCTTTCTTACGCAACTTGTTTTTCTGGAGCTAATAATTGTTTTCTTTTTTTCCCCTTCAATTTTCTTAGTTTTTCTATGCATTTATCATTAATTCAGCCTCAGACTTTTCTACCAGAACTGTTAAACTCCTGTCAACATTGTCAGACACATCACATGATCCTTAAGTTTCATTTTCTTCCACATCCCTTGTGTGCTGTCTGTCCTCTTGCTCCAATCTAACCTTTGGCTCTACAGGCTTCCTGCATGGCTGGGAATTTCTTTACCATAATTTTGGTAATTCCCTTTGTTTTACTCCCTTTAGTTTGGATCATATATTTCACTCTTTGAGATGTCAGATGTTTGAAAATGTATTTACTTAACCCTTATTTAATCCTTTAGTTGATGGATGGTTTGGTTGAGTATGGAATTCTAGGTTAGAGATTATTTTCTCTTAATTTTAAAATCATGGTTTTGTGGTTTCCTAGCTTCCAGTGTTCTTGTTGAGAAATAGATGCCATTCTAATTCCTGATCAGTTGTATTTGTCTTCCTTCTTATTTTATACCTTCCATCCCCCCCCACCCCGCCCCCAAATCCTGCAGCACACCTATCTGTCTTGGAACTTTAAGAATATTTTATCTATGCTGTGAAATTTTATAATTATTTTATGATTATGATATAGGTTTTTTCATTAACTGTGCTGTCAGTTGGTGGGGCTCTTTAAATATGGAACACGTGAATCTAAAGTCATATCACTTTTCTTACCCATATATTCATAAGAAAAGAAATCCTCTTTTGTGGCCTTTCCCATTACTGAAATATTGGACTTCCTGAATCTATCCTCTATTTTTCTTATCTTTCAATTTTGTCTATTTCCCCCCTCCTTTTTAGGATATTTTTTGGACTGTATTTTCCAGTTTTTCTACTGGCAATCTCTTAGAATGTCTAGATACATTATGAGAAATGAAGGGTTAGGGTACAGGTCTCAGTGTCATTGGGGTGTTTACTGAGTTGATATCCCAAAAGGCATCTTAATATACAGTATTTGCCAGACTATACATTTGGTGTCATCTATATTTCTTTGCCCATATCAAACATACTATAAGTTTTCTTAACTTTTTTATGGTGTCTCTTTTGTCCTTTTCCTGCTTCTACTCTTCATGCCATAGGTCTTGGTCACTCTCTGCAGAGTTATTTTAACAGTCTTTAAGTTAGATTTTCTGTTCTTATTCATTCCTGTTAGAATCATCTTTATTTATCAGTCTCCAAAGAAGAGGGGAGTAGAGGGCCATGAACTGAGCCTCTGACTATAGCCATGAGGTAGGGTCCACAAAGGAGATACTTGAAGAGTGGGAAGATAACCAAGATACTATAGTTTTGTGGAAATCAAGAGTTCAGTTTAAGAAGATTAGAATAGGAAAGAAATAAGGAGAGGCAAAAAGAGGGATATCAAAATTATAGAGCAAGTCTGACTTTTTGATTGTTTAAAATAATTTGGCAAAGGACTCTGGTCTATGGGGTCTTCTATTATTATTATTTATTTATTTATTTTTGGCTGCTTTGGGTCTTTGTTGCTGTGCGCAGAGCTTTCTCTAGTTGCGGTGAGCGGGGGCTACTCTTGGTTGCGGTGCGCAGGCTTCTCATTGCTGTGGCTTCTCTTGTTGCGAGGCACGGGCTCTAGGGGCACGGGCTTCAGTAGTTGCAGCCCACAGGCTCAGTAGTTGTGGCTCGCAGGCTCTAGAGCGCAGGCTCAGTAGTTGTGGCGCACAGGCTTAGCTGCTCCACAGCATGTGGGATCTTCCCGGACAAGGGCTTGAACCCGTGTCTCCTGCATTGGCAGGTGGATTCTTAACCACTGTGCCACCAGGGAAGTCCCAGGGCTATTTATTATTAAAAGGCCTAGGAAATGTATTATTATAGGACCTAGAAGGTTGGTGGCAAATGGAGTAAGAAAAATGAAACTGGTTTTGAATTGCAACAGAGTCAAGAGAAGAGTTAATTTTCCCCTCAGTATGGGGAAAATTTATATATATTTGAGGTCTGTATAGAGGGAGGTATGAAAAGGTTATTGAAATATAGGAAATTTAAGGTTCTGGAGGATATGGGGAGGACACAACAATAATAGTGGTAGTGGGACTTCCCTGGTGGCACAGTGGTTGAGAATCCACCTGCCAATGCAGGGTACACGGGTTCAAGCCCTTGTCCGGGAAGATCCCACATGCCATGGAACAACTAGGCGCCTGCGCCACAATTACTGAGCCTGCGCTCTAGAGCCCGAGAGCCACAACTACTGAGCCTGCGTGCTGCAACTACTGAAGCCCGTGTCCCTACAGCCTGTGCCTTGCAACAAGAGAAGCCACAGCAATAAGAAGCCTGCGCACCACAACCAAGAGTAGCCCTCGCTTGCTGCCCCTAGAGAAAGCTCGTGTGCAGCAAAGAAGACCGAATGCAGCCAAAAATAAATAAATAAACTAATTTATTTTTAAAAATAGTGGTAGTGTTAGGGGCTAAGTAAGGATCAGAATGTCCACAGTGTTTTCATTTTCAGTGAAAACGCAGGAGTAGAAACTCCTAGATGGTTTCTGTCTTCTCAGTAAAGTAGTTGGGGTGAGGTATTTTGCCAAGAAGGGGTGGATGGGAACTGGAGGGAGTGGAGAAAGTTTGGAATAGCTAGTATTGGAGGGTTTGCTAAGAAACCACCAGGGAATGAAAAGAATAACCAAGTGGCAGAAAGCACCCAGTTGAAATGTCTTTTATGGAATAGTGGTTTATATTCCAAAATGAATTTGAAAAACTAATGTAATTTATAAATATAGTTGCTTGAGTTGGCATGCATTTTGTATAGTGAGGTCAGTGAATTGGTGCTCATACATACTTTAGCCCCATGACAGTGTATTTAAGAATTTCAGGACTTCCCTGGTGGCGCAGTAGTTAAGAATCTGCCTGCCAATGCAGGGGACACGGGTTCCAGTCCTGGTCCGGGAGGTTCACCCATGCCACGAAGCAAATAAGCCTGTGCGCCACAAATACTGAGCCTGCACTCTAGAGACCGTGAGCCACAACTGCTGAACCAGCGCGCCTAGAGCCTGTGCTCTGCAACAAGAGAAGCCGCGCAATGAGAAACCCGCTTACGGCAGCGAAGAGTAGCCCCGCTCTCCTCAACTAGAGAAAGCATGTGTGCAGCAATGAAGACCCAATGCAGCCAAAAATAAATAAATTAATTAAAAAAGAATTTCATCCTAAGTGGTTTCAAGTTGTCTTATTCAACAAATCAAAATAGTTCCTTAAATCACCTTCTGTATAATAACATTTAGAACTGTATTTTAGAAGTATGGTGTAATTAATTATTGTGAGCTATACATCAAATATTACATATCTGATGTGACCTTATTTGCTGTTTAATATTGCTGTTTTGTGTGTGTGTGTGTGTGTGTGTGTGCAGGGGAGGGGTTATTTCTGTGCCTAGGCTTTAAATTCCTTGAGAATAGGATGTAGGTCTTATACTTCTCTCTTTTTTCCTTCCTCCCATCCTCTGTCCCATAGTTGCGTATTAAATACAGTGTTCTATTAAATGGATGGTAGAATGTGCTGTATATATTTTAATTCTTAAAAGAAGCTTAATTTTTCCTTTCCAGGTTTAATATATATTAATTTTTTTCCTGATGTAGAAAAATCCTGTTACACTCTTAAAGGAATTGTCAGCAATAAAGTCTCGATATCAAACTTTGCATGCACGCTTTAAACCAATTGCTGTCGAGCATAAAGAGACTAAGAGCCGCATTTGTGCTACTTTCAATAAGACTATGACCTTGATACAAGAACTACAAAAGCAAACAGACCTGAAGGTAATGCTTTCAATTGACCAGTTGGATTTGTAGAATTTTAATTCTGAATTTCTCTTTGAAAGATAAATCCCCAGTAACTCTCATTTTGAAATTCAGCAGTTGGAACTGTTGATAGAAATGAGATTTTCCTGATTCCCTGAAGTATAATAGCGCTCATCTTCTTTATTTTATAAATTTAATTTATTTTTGGCTGTGTTGGGTCTTCTTTGCTGTGCGCGGGCTTTCTCTAGATGCGGTGAGCGGGGCTACTCTTCGTTGTGGTGCGCAGGCTTATTGCAGTGGCTTCTCTTGTTGCAGAGCACGGGCTCTAGGCACCTGGGCTTCAGTAGTTATGGCACGTGGGCTTAGTTGCTCTGCAGCATGTGGGAATCTTCCCGGACCAGGAATCGAACCCGTGTCGCCTGCATTGGCAGGTGGATTCTTAGCCACTGCACCACCAGGGAAGTCTCCCTCCTTTTATTTTAAAATAAGCAGGTGGACTTGACATGGTTAATGAAGAGGTATGCTGTCTTGGATTATGTAGCCATGGCAGAAGAGAAATCTTCCTAATACTTATTAAATCTACCAGTTCTGCTGGTTCCTGTAAGAACTAGTGAGACTGAGAAATCTAGAAAGCATCTATACCAGTGACTATTTTTTAGTTCTCCTTTTCTTCAGTTGGGTTGGTGGACTTGGGTAAGCCTGACCTTCATCCCCTTCTTCCATTCTGCACCCTCTTCTCATTTACTGTAAGAATCTCATTTAGTGTAATCCTCTATCACTGATGTGTAAAACTCTTTAGATATGTTGGAGTAGGAAAAAGAATATGAACTGCTGACCTAGGCACTGAGATCTCGAACAGCCAATTGAAGAGTTTGCTCGCATTTTCATTTACAATGCAAAGGTGAGGGCTTTTGAAAGAAAAGATAGCCTAATGTAGATGGAATCATAGAGTTGAATTTAATTATCTGGACAAAAGATGTCCAATAGGTTTTAATTTCTGGTGCTAACTCCAATCAGTTAACTGGTAACACCTGCTTAGAATGCTGTATTAAGGAGCTGTGTCTGGGCATGGCAAAAAAGCTATCTGCTGTGGCATGCTGCTAGGGGCAGCATACATGGTATTTATTTGCCAAGTCTGAACTAAATTATGGCTTAAGTTACTTGAATTATAGGCTTGCAGCAAGAGTAGATCTCAAAGGTTGATTACCCAGGTTAATTTGATCAAGAATTCTTTATGTTACCAATGGAGGAAAAGAGAACAGTGCCTGGGTAAAAATCGTAAAATGACACCTTAAATGCATGTCATGGAGAAATGAATAGTGGAAGAGGGGAGGGCAATTAAAAAGGGCACAGAGGGAATAGGGAGCAGGAATTTAAACAGTATGGGTGGCGTCACCTGCTAATAAATAAAATGCAAAAAAGATGTAATAACCTTTATAAATAAAATCAAGTCACATATTCTTCATTGTACATGTGATCAGAGCCTGACAACAGAAGCACAAAACTTGTTCTAAGGAAACAAATCTTGAAGGAGAGACTAAGAGTAGTTCTGGATGTATATATCAACATATATGTATAGAAATCCATGAATTTATTGAAGCACAATAAATTTGGGTGAGTAAAGAGAAAAATGAAAGAGAAAAATGATTTTTTGAATATTTACTAAAAATTGTCTCCATTAGATACAATAAATAAATGGCATATTTCTGAGATTAAAAAAGTGGTACAGAAAAGTAGTTATGATAGTGATAGGGGATGTCAAATCATTTAAATATCTATAAAAGTCTTCATTTAGTTAAAAGAAGTATCTGAAATGAGGAATAATTATATCAAAGGTAGGAAGCTAAGGGTTTTCACTTTGGATCAGATGATGACAAATAAGGAGAAATGACTGAAAGGCAGGTTATAAACCTTGAAAAAGGAGATCATATTTTAGAATCAATGATAGCCAAGTTGGGAAATGTTGAATATAGTGGGTCTTATACCCACTAGTTTAAAAATGAGATAGCAGTAGAAAATTAAGGGAATTTTTTTTTTTTTTTTGCAGTACGCGGGCCTCTCACTGTTGTGGCCTCTCCCGTTGCGGAGCACAGGCTCCGGACGCGGAGGCCCACCGGCCTTGGCTCACGGGGCCAGCCGCTCCGCGGTGTGTGGGATCCTCCCAGACCGGGGCACGAACCCACATCCCCCGCATCGGCAGGCGGACTCTCAACCACTGCACCACCAGCGAAGCCCAAGAGAAAATTTTTATGATCAAAATGTGGAAGAAAAGGGAATGGCATCTATAGAGAGTTATATAACCAAAAATAGTTCTATGAGCCCAGAGTGTAAAGGAATTTCAAGTATAAAAAGAGGTATATTAGACATATGGTCAGAACTGTGAGAATAGTTAAGAAAGCCAAAGGCTAGATTGAGCTGAGGATTCTGAAAACTTCTAAAATAACCAAAAGGGCTTTTAAAATTATTTTGGGAACATGAAGAACAAGAAAGGGATCTCTACTTAGGGCAAATGGTCCTTTGTTCATAAACAAAAGAAAGCAAACAAAGTAAAACGGTTCAGTTATTATCTTGCTATGATTTTTATCAAGTTGAGTGGTTTTTCATTTGGAAGGACAGAAAATGTATATTTGAATTAAAAAAACTTGAATTGGTAATAGTAAAAAATAAATAGGGGGGCTTCCCTGGTGGCGCAGTGGTTGAGAGTCCGCCTGCCGATGCAGGGGACACGGGTTCGTGCCCCAGTCCGAGAAGATCCCACATGCCGTGGAGTGGCTGGGCCCGTGAGCCATGGCCGCTGAGCCTGCGCGTCCGGAGCCTGTGCTCCACAACGGGAGAGGCCACAAATAGTGAGAGGCCTGCGTACCGCAAAAATAAATAAATAAATAAATAAATAGGGAGGTAAGAACAGAAAAGGAGGTGGAAGGAAGGGAATGCATATTAATTTCCTGATCTTTTTAGTTGCTGTTAAGACACTGAGGTTTAAATATAGTTAATTGTAAAGGTGACCATCAAAAGAAAAAAAAGGACTAAACTTGTTCCAAATAGAAGATAGCAAAACAACCCCTCCCAAACAAAAGTATAGCAATAAACAGAAAATTAAAAAGGCATTAAAGATAGAATGTATGGTATTCCATCGATGCTCTGAAACATTTGTATTAAAGAAGAAAAATTTCTACACATTTTAGACTAGTTAACTCCTGGAAAACCTCTTTGAAGTTTTATTTTATAAACAGATGGTCTGAAATCTCTCTGAATTTCAGAGATCACAATGAGAAACATGGATTCATGGAGAACAAACTCTTCCCAGAATAATGCCATTTCCTGTTTTTGAGACAGAAGAGGGAAATTCTGTTACTATTTGGGCTGCAGTAAGGCCTATGATTGTTTTTCATTTTATCCATGTGAACATTTTGGGCAAATGATGGCTTGATAAACGAAACCAGGTGGGGTGTCCAATGGCCTCATGTGGCTATATAAATTAAAATTAAAAGTAATTAAATAAAATTAAAAATTCAGTCCTTCGTCTACTGATTGGACCGTGCAGATACAGAATATTTCCAGCATCACAGCAAGTTCTATTGGACAGTGTTGCCCTAGAGCTTCTGATTCTGTAGGTACGAGGTGTTCCAGATTTGGCAGTCTCTCTAGAGATGACCTATATAGTTAAGCAGATTTGTAACTAGTTGAGTGATTCTTCAGGTCCTACCTCCTATTATTTCCTCATTAACCCTATGTTTCAGCTAGCCTGTTTGTTGGTGCTCCGTGAAAGCCCCTTACAACTTGCCTTCGGCTTTTCTTTGTTTTTTAATATATAAATTTATATACTTATTTATTTTTGGCTGCGTTGGGTCTTCGTTGCTGAGCGTGGGCTTTCTCTAGTTGCGGCGAGCAGGGGCTACTCTTCGTTGCGGTGCGCAGACTTCTCATTGCGGTGGCTTCTCTTGTTGCAGAGGGTGGGCTTCAGTAGTTGTGGCTCGTGGGCTTTAGGCGCAGGCTCAGTAGTTGTGGCGCATGGGCTTAGTTGCTCTGTGGCATGTGAAAATCTTCCCAGACCAGGGCTTGAACCCGTGTCCCCTGAATTGGCAGGCAGATTTTTAACCACTGCGCCACCAGGGAAGTCCCCTTCTCTTTTGCTGTTTAGTAGTCCTTCTACCTGCTTTTGTGAATTCTGTTTGCTGGTTGTTTTCTCAGCATCTGTTCTCTCTTCCTGCCTAAAAGATTACTGACTCTCTTGAGATGTGTGCCATTCCTCAGGCTCAGGCCTGAGGTAAAGTTGCTGCTATCCTCAGCTTCAGGGGGTGTGCCTGATTTGCAAGGGGAATGGATTTTCCTTTAACTAACATTGGTTCAGGAATAGGTTTGTAACGCAAATGACATATGAGGAGGGAAAGTCTGAAAGTAGGAAATTAGGAAGAGTTTCCCCACTGCTGAGAGAACCCTGGGAAGAGAAAGCTTTACTTCTTCTAAACATTGTGTACAGATGTGATACCTAGCACCGCTAGAGCCATTTTCCTGTCAGCTTGAGGATAAAGCCACCATCAAGGATATCAGAGCTGTTAGATGGAAAAAACTGAGTCCTTACATTGTTGAGCATAAACCAGCCCTGAAACCTGCCCTTCTGTATTTATTGTGCAATGATAATACATTTTCTTATTTATCCATTTTCAAATGTGTCTCTATTACTTGCAGATAAAAGCATCTTAATTATCCTTCAAAATTTAACCCAAATCTCTACTTCTGAAGAAACTTCCAGACTATTTTTGTTCCCACTTCTTTTTCAAAGTACTTTTAGAATATGCTGTTCAAATGTGACTTCCTTGGTTCTGTTAAATTACTGTCCTTAAATTGTTTGATTTCTTGGTCTTGTTTCTTCAATTTAATTGCAAGTTCTTTGGAAACTCAAACATCAAAGTAGCTTGTATATAGATAGCCAATATGTACTTTTTCCTTGCCTTCCTAAATTTGTGATTATATACATAGTATGAACTTATGGAAACATTTATTGGTGTAACAAAGCAGAAATTAATTTAGCAGTGTTTAAAGATTTTTTTAATTAAAAAAAATTTTATTGAAGTATAGTTGATTTACAATGTGTTAATTTCTGCTCTTCAGCATAGTGATTCAGTTATATACATATATACATTCTTTTTCATATTCTTTTCCATCCTGATTTATCACAGGATATTGAATATAGTTCCCTGTGGTATACAGTAGGACCTTGTTGTTTTAAGGGATTTTGAAATAAAGATTTTGTCATTTGTTTTGTAGCTGTTGCCACTGACTGAAGAAGAGAAAACTGCGGCAGAGCAATTAAGAGCTCACATGTCAGACTTATGATGAAGAAATGGACTTGCAAAAGGGAACTCTAATGGGGAAGAGATCAATTCCAGAGAGATTTAGGAAGCTGTCTTGTTAGCATTTGATTACTGTTGGTGGGGGGATGACAAAGGAGATTTGGCTTGGGTTACTGGATAGTGATGCCTTCCACGAGAGAGGGGAATACAAGAAGAAGGGCAGATACTGTACTCATAATGTTCAGCCAAAGGGATGGAATGGAAATAAAGAGATTTAAAAATATATATGCGTATACACTTAGTCTTGTAATTTCAGGCAAGTCTCAACACCATTTTGTATCTGTTTTTGTATAATCAGGATAACACAGATGTCCTGGCCTATTGTAAAAGAAAATTATGTACCACCAGTCAGTCAAATGTGAATGAACATGCTTTGGAAATTAAAGGATAGAAAAAAAATTTGTATTATGTTATATATATGTATATAATTTTATTATTGAAAATTCTGATTGCAGATGTGGTCACATTATTTGTGAGACTGCTAATGTGTGACTTAACAGTCTCCCATAAAACCTAACTTAGTAATAAGCTGGCTTTTCTGTGACAGCCTCACTTTTATTTTTGTCCTATTCCTTCTTCCTGCTAATGTTGAGCAGCATGAGCTCTGCTTTCAAACGCTGTTTTAGATTGTCCCTGTTATACTTCAATACTACCTTTGTTCTCCTCTGGTCTATATTACTGTAATTGTTCATTCTACTGTATATGAAAGCTAAGAAACTGAAATGAGAGGATCACTGACAACCGCTACTTGCCAGTTTGTTTTGTGTGTGCGCGCGCGCGTGTCAACTTCCCTATTAAAAAAAAGAAAAAAACTAATGGCAAGTAAATATGAAAGTAAATCATGGTATATCTATACAACAGAAGGTCAGGTTGCCAGTAAATTATTACTGTTAATGTTCTGGGAAATGTTAAAGCTATGCTAAATAGGTAAGAGGAGAAGCAGATATTGTAGCTTTGTCGTCAAGATTGGGCTTTGGACTCATACCGGATATGTAAACACAGGTTTTAAATTCTAGCTGTATGACCCTGAGCAAACCACTTGACTTGTGTGTGTCAGGATGGCTGGAAGCACAATAAGATGGTAAAGTATTAGCGTTTGATATTTAGTAGTCCTTCAATAAATATTTCTATATATGTCATAAAAACAAGGCATTGAAAGATTAGGAAAAGTGTATCAAATGTTAGTTTTACAGGTTATAGAATTATAGTTTAATGTAATTTTAAAAGAATTTTTTCTGTTATGTTATTAACAAACTTATAATAGCTGACAGACAGGGTTGGAAGAGTAGCTTCAGTTAAAATTGTCTTGTCTCTTCTGAATATCTGGAGAACAGAAAGTAACCCCCCCCCCCTTTTAAATTACAGATAAATAAGTCACACCTTAGTAACAGATACTATTTTTCTTCAGTACTCAGGCAATGAATATTGAGGAAGTTCCTGTCATGGTATGGCTCTGGGATGTGATGGTGATGGTGATATTGAAAAATGGTGGTTATCATGAAGAGTTCTTAACAAGTTACTGGTGTTACAGGGTTTTGCTTTCAATCAGAAAAAAAACTAGATTGTACTGTTTTTCCTCTATGACTTCCTTCACAAGTTACCTTCTAAATGTTGGTTCTTCCCCTCATCCCTCTTAAAATTGCTCTTGTTTATATATTCATTTATTTCCCAAGGTTCATTTATTGCCCTTTTGGGGAATGATTCCCAAGTATAACTTATTTCACTAGACCTAGATCCAAATTTCCAATAAAAACCTCTACCTGAATATTCAAATTGAACATGTCCAGAATACTTAACAGATTTTCTTATTTTGTTAACAGCAACTATTCTGTTAGCTGGCATTAAAGTTTGCATCCCTTTATCTTCTTAGTTAATAAAATCTATAATTCTATATAATCTATAATTCTTTGAAATCTATAATTCTTTGAAATGTTTGTTGTATCCAACCTTCACTTTACCTTCACTCTTACTACCTAATTTAGACCTTTTTTATTTCTCATCTGGATAATTGTTTTCTCCTATGTGACTACTAGTGTTTTTATGTCTTAAGTTGTGATACAAATTAATTTTAATTAGGTTGTATTTTAAACACAACTTTAATTTTAAGAAATTAAAAAAATATAAGTATGCTTATTCTCCCAAATAACTGCAACTTTTTAGATGTTTCTACATGTATACAAATTAAAAAACATTTTAAACAAAAATAGGCTGATACTATATACTGTACTGCAGCTGCACCCTTTTTTTATCTTAAAAATATTTTTGGTATCTTCATATCATTCTTTTGAACAGCTGTATATATAAATTTACCATAATTTTTACCAGTTCCTCTTTTATAGGTGTTTAAGCTGTATAATACACAAATTAGGAGATTTGGAGGGTGGGTAAAGGAGGATGGCAAGGTCAGCCTTTCCTTAAGGAATTCTAATAGAGCACATGACAGGTTTCTCAACGACACACAGCAGTTTAGCATCCTGCCAACTAAATTCCTTTTTTGCTTAGTTAGCCAGAATCTGACAGTGCTTGCAAGCAATGACCCCTAATTAGTTGTACGGGTTTTCTAATTTTCCACTGTTATGAACTATGGCAATAAATCTTTAAACATTTTGGGGCTCTTGGGCAAATATATCTATTAGTACAAGAACCTATTTTAATATTTATCATACATTGTAATTTTACCTATTTGCTTTCTGCTATGCTGGGTTGCAAAGACCACTTCTCATTACCCTTTGAGTCCCAAGTAGTATAGTACCGTGTTTCCCAAGTAACTTTTTAAATTGGGGTAAAATTCACATACCATAAAATTAACCATTTGCCATTATTAAAATGTACAACTGAGGGCATTTTAGTATAAAAGATGTTCAACTGTCACCTCTATGTAGTTCCAAGACCATAAATAATTTTTGCTGAAAGAATTTTTTCAGGCACAATATTCCTAAATTATATCTTTGTACATGGCTCATGGAGTTAAAAAAAATTGTTATGCCCACTACTTATAAGAAAGTCCAAATGCTTTGATATTTAAGAAATTCTTCCTAGATAATTGTTGATTCTTTTCAGGTGCATTCACTTTCCGTTAAGTGTAACAGTTGTTTGCAATAAACTGGAAAGGAAAAATTAAACTCAAGAATTTGATGTACATCCTTTGCCTCACACCTTCAATTTCTGCAATCTTTAAACATTTCTTACGCTAGAAAACTGTAGAAAGCAGACGCCAATATGGGAAAGCTGAATACAGCTGATACTCTTGCACTTTCCACAGTCTCAGGGCGATAGCTCACCTCGAGCCCCAAGCAATGCAGGGCGAGTGTGGTTGGGTGTGGGTCTGACGTCTACACCGTCCGTGGTCCCGTCCTCCCACTCCCGACTCTGAAATTACCGCTCTAAGCTTCACAATCTGGAGCTTTGCTTCCGTACGTGGGGCGGAAGTCTTAAAAACCTGAGAATCTGGGCTTGCTCCCCGAGAAAGCAGCACTAGCCACGAATCCTCTGCACCACAGTTTCTCAAGGTGCGGACCACAAGCCACCTGCAGCCAAATCACCGAGAGAATTTGTTGAAAACGATTTCGTGGAGCCCCACCCTAGAATCACGGAGTCCGAATACCTAGGGGTGTTGCTCCGGAGTCTGCATTTCCCACAAACCCTCCAGGTGGCTCCAGCCTTTGGCGCGCGAAAGTTTGAGACGGGTAGAGCGCCGCCCCTCCCCTGAGGGAAACGGGGCGCGGTCAAGCGCCGCGCCCTCCTCCGCCTGCGCTAACACGGGCCGAAGGCACGCAACTCCGCAGCAGCCAGCGGCCAAATCTCGTGTGCTCCCCTGCACCGCGGGAACTAGGCGCCCGCCGCTGGTCCGCTCCCTTAGCGCTGCGGCCTGCGCGCATGCGTGCACGCGGGCCGCGCCTTTTCTCACAGCGCACCTTCCGCTACCGTGGTTACCGTTGGTGTTTGCGAATTCCCAGCGGCAACTGAGTCGCGGAAGACCAGCGCCGCCGGGTTTCAGCTGCGGTTTGATAGGCGCGCGCCCGCGTCACGTGGGCAAGGCTCCTGCTCGGTCGCTGGCGGGCCGCTCAGCCGGGAGGAAAGAAGCTTGTGGCTACCGCTCACCCTCCCACTGCGCCCTAGGGCTGGCGCGCGGATAAAAATGGCGAAGTGTGGGTAGCTGGCGCCGAGCCTGAAGCGATGGGGCACGCAGGTGGGGCGGTGGTCGGAGACCCCTGATGTAGGCGCCCGGCTGTTCTCCGCGGCGATTTGACTTGGTGACCTCAGGCCGGCGCCTAACAGGTCAGACCACGGACTCCGCGGGTCGCCGAGCGCCCCGCCGAGAGCCGGAGGCAATGGATGAACAGAGCGTGGAGGTGAGGGGGCTTGAGGAAGGTGGTGCTTAGTCTCCCTCGCCACCCGCTGAGCGTTCTTTATTCGAGGCGCTTTGCCTTAGTCCACCCTCTCGTAGGACGTCTTGCCCTAGTCCCCCCACCCCGCCGCTGCCTTTGTGGAGGGGGCTGGCCCAGTGCAGAGGACGCCGTGCTCGTTTTGCAGCCCTCCGGCTGCCCTGTGCTCTGACCCGCAGTCAGGTGGTGCGTATCCTGGCGTTTTCAGGATGTCTTGGCACGGGTACTCATCCCCACAGGGTTTCTGCAAACTACAGCCTGTGCAGAGCAGAACTGCAGATTCTTTAGACGGACGTGCGCTGCGACTCGCCACCAGTTCTTACGAGTTTTTGCGCGGATCCAAATCTCCCTCCGAATGGATAATCATTCCCTCCCAGCGGTACATTTTGTAGACATCTGCCCTTCCTAGGTTGATTGAGGATATAATTTTACTATCCTGTTTGACTGTAGTTTTCCAGAGCAACCTATTCTTTTTATATATGACTCTTGTAAACGATGATTTCAAACGTTTGGGGTATTTACGTTAATGCTAGGAACTTAAAAATGATTGCTTATTGGACATAATTGTATAATAATAATAATTGTCAAGACTTGAACCTTGCAATTACTAAAATACTAAATCGTTGATAAGGAACAGCTATATTACCTGGGCACTCCACTTGAAACTAGTTCATCCAATGGTCGTATTTTCCCCCGCCGTACCCCCCATCCCCCAACGTCTGCATCTCACAGATTCTTTCTAGTCCTGCAGAGTCATGGTTAGACTCGTGAGTAATTTTCTCCTTAATTCCTCATGTAAAAGTATTATAAAAGTTTTGTAACCTTACCTTGGTTTTAGAAGAGTTTAATTCCTCTGGAATGGAGTAAAAATAAATGTGAGTACTGTAAAAATAAACTTAAAATATATAATAACCTACATTTAATTATATCTGTTTTCTTGTCAGATACTGCCTAAATGGATTCATCTGAGGCTGGCAAAGATAATACTGCTTCTTCTGTTTACGTATTTTTTTTCTTCCCAAAGCCTTCATAGAGCTACCACCAAAATTCTCCATACGGACAGAATTTCAGGCTCAAATAAGTAGCTAGTTGGTTGCAGCAGCATGGCAGAAATTCAGAGCAGAAATTCAGATTTATGGATTCTGAATTACATTGTTTCTCTCTTGATCAAAGTATGCTGCCATTAATGTATCTTTTTATACTTAAATTATAAAAGCAGTGCATCCCCCTTGGGGAAATTGCAGAAAAAGTCACAAGTTCATAGTGTTCATACAGTCACAGTTTGCCTTTTTTTTCCTTACTGTCACACATCATAAGGGTTTTTTTTGATCATTAAACAATTCAAAAATATTTCTGTGACTATCATAGTCTATGTTAACTCCTGTAACTTAATATTTTGACGTTTGGGCTATAGCCAGATTCTTGCCATTATAATTGATGTTTCCGTGAAAATATTTGTGCATGTCTGTGTTTGCATTCCATATTCTTTTCTTAGACTAGAACCACTGTGAAGCTTAGAAAAAAGGAAGCATTTTTTTCCCAGGAGATGTTCTGAGGTACCCTGGACCTTGACTAACCAAGTCCTGATACGGAATATAGTTAAAACTGGGATGTTATCAACCCCAAATAAATGTAATTGTCAGGTGAATTATTGCAAGCATGCCTTTTACTCATGATTCAGTAGCGTAATCTGGTGAACCTTATATCTATTATTTTCAGAGCATTGCTGATGTTTTCCGATGTTTCATTTGTATGGAGAAATTGCGGGATGCACGCCTGTGTCCTCATTGCTCCAAGCTTTGTTGTTTCAGCTGTATCAGGGTAAGTTGTATCTCTTTTTACATACATTTAGTATATATAGGGTGTATTGTAAAAGCCATTTTCTTTATCTTGTTTTAATTTTACATTTTATGTCCTTTTAAAAATGTCTTAAATGATTGTTTCTTAATAGGGAGACCATCAATGTGTATTGTTCAGTACTATGGAGATGAATAATCATCAAGTCATAATTGCCATGAAGTGTCTGGAAACCAAAGCCCAGTGTAACTTTAGTATATTTACATTATTAAATCACTGTACATTTAACAAGTACTTACTAAGTGCTTACCTGCGTTGTGTTTGGGGTTGAGGATACTAAGATAAGTGATGGAAGTGCCTGCCCTGCAGAAGCTTAAATCTAATTGAGAGAACGGTCTTTGTGTTTATATTGAAGAATGTGCAGTGTCCTAAAGAGGCACTCACAAAGTGCTGTGAGACTCAGGAGGGAGAGTTTATACTTGTTTGATGGGTAAGATAGAGAAAAAGCTAGTAATGGGTTAAAAGGCACATAATAAAATCATATAATCTTATAGTTAAAAGAGACCTTAAAGATGAATATAATCCAGTGGCTTTAAAAATTGAATGTAGGTGAACCCCAGAAACAAAATTATTAGGAAGCTTAAGATGTAAAGCAGAAGAGCTTATTTTGGTTGTGTGTGGGGATTCAGTCACACATCTGCAGGCCATAGTTGAAAACTGCCTGGCCCACATGACTCTTAGTAGATTATTTCCTTTATTGAGAAAGTCAGAGTCATCTAACATGCTCATCATCTCAAAATTTCTCTGTGATTCCTTATTCCTGCCTGAGGAAGATAAATATCCCTTTGTCAAGAGTAATATCTGTAACACTTAAATCATTTGCTTCCAGTCACACATTTAGCAAATGATGGAGCTGGATTTGAACCCAGGAAGCCTGGGTCAAGAGTCTGTGTTCTTTGACACTACACATCTACAGAGGGCCTAAGTTACATACCATGCTGGTTCTCCCACTCATAAACTGAGAGACTTGATCTTAGCATTGTTTTCTCAAACAATAGAATGTGGATAACAAGATCTGTCTCACAGGATGGTTGTGGCATTAAATGAGATAAGCTAAAAGGTAATTTAGAAACTAAAATGTAGTTAAGACTTCACCTTCCAATGCAGGGGGTGGGAGGTTCGATTCCTGGTTGGGGAGCTAAGATCCCACATGCCTCTCCACCAAAAAACCAAAACATAAAACAGAAGTAATATTGTAACAAATTCAATAAAAACTTTAAAAATGGCCCACATCGGGACTTCACTGGTGGCGCAGTGGTTAGGAATCCGCCTGCCAGTGCAGGGGACACGGGTTCGAGCCCTGGTCCGGGATGATCCCACATGCCATGGAGCAATGAAGCTCTTGCGCCACAGATACTGAGCCTGTGTTCTAGAGCCCGCGAGCCACAACTACTGAAGCCTGCACGCTTGGAGCCCGTGTTCTGCAACGGGAGAGGCCACTGCAGTGAGAAGCCTGCACACCGTAGCGAAGAGTGGCTCCTACCCCCTGCAACTAGGGGGGGTACGTGTGCAGCAATGAAGACTCAACGCAGCCAAAAATAAAAATTAAAAAAAAAAAAAGGTCCACAACAACAAAAAAAGAAAAAGGCTGATGGTGGACACTTGTTTAAAAAAAAAACTAAAATGTACTCTCCATTTGTAAGGTGTTGTATTATTCTATTGTAAAAATAGCAACTCATACATATCATTATGTTTTATAAATGGTAAAGCTGAATGAAGCTAGAGAAATTAAGTAATTGGCCTCTATCACTGTAGTTAATTTATTGGTAGAGTAGATCTGGACTCAGCTCTTTTGATGAAGGTTCAGCATACATATGATCTCTGGTTATTACCTTATACCTCACTGATTCTTTTTTTTGTTAAGTTTTTTTTTTTTTTTTTTTTACGTGGACCATTTTTAAAGTCTTTATTGAATTTGTTACAATATTGCTTCTGTTTTATGTGTTTTGGTTTTTTTGGCCCTGAGGCATGTGGGATCTTAACTCCTGGACCAGGGATCAAACCCACACCCCCTGCATTGGAAGGCGAAGTCTTAACCACTGGACTGCCAGGGAAGTCCACTCATTGATTCTTCATTTCTTCACTTTTCCTCTTCCACCTCCTGTTCCTTACAAGTATTTATTTCTTAAATATTGCGCTGGCATTCTCTATTATGAAGTTTCTGGGAAATTTTTATCTACTTTGAGAAATTTGATTTACTGTTGCAGGTTTAACTATCATCTGTGTGCATGGCTCCTAAATCTACTCCTTCAGCATTGACCTATAAATGTCTTATCTGATTGTCCTTCCAGCATCTTGAACTTTGTTCTAGATCAAATTCTTCCTATTATTTTCTCAAATTGACTCTTTTTGAATTTTTTTGTTTGTTTGTTCTTTTCTACTAATCAAACTTGAAACCTCTGACACCAATAATTTTTGTCTTGTCAGTTATCTCCTAGTGTCATTTATATCTGTCCTACCTTTCTGTTCTTATTATTACCATCCTAATAGAGAAATACAGACATCTATTACCTCATGCTTAGATAATTATAGTTACTATCTAACTGATCTCTCTGTCTTGAGTCTTTTCTTCTCTCGTCCATTTTGTATCCTGCTGCCATATTGATATTTTCCAGTAATGTCATTCTTTTTCCCTCCCAGAAGCCTCAGAGATTTATTGCCTGAAGGATAAAGTCCAAGAACATTAGCCTTATATTCAGACTGTCTGAATAATATGGTTCTAACCTTCCTTTTTCAGAGTTGTTCTGGTTCCTGAATTCACCATTCATTTGTTCATTCATTGAACAAATATTAATTGTGGACTTGGAGTTAGGCACTGACTTCTCAAGGAATTGACTTGTTTTCTAGTTGGGATATAGGCAAAAAAGTAAATGGCTATATGTTAGATATTCTTCATAGCATAAAGAAAAATGAAACTGGCTTAGGGTATAGAGTAGGCGCGCTGGCTTCTCATTGTGGTGACTTCTCTTGTTGAGGAGTACAGGCTGTAGGCACGAGGGCTTCAGTAGTGGCTTGCGGGCTCGGTAGTTGTGGCACATGGGTTTAGTTGCTCCGCAGCATGTTGGATCTTGCTGGACCAGGGCTCAAACCCATGTCCCCTGCATTGGCAGGCTGATTCTTAACCACTGTGCCACCAGGGAAGCCCGCGGTATGATTAAATATAGTTCTTTGTTTAAAAAAAAAAAAAGAAACAAAAAACCAATTTGTGACTCTGTGATACTCCAGTTCAAAATTTTGGACTAGTTCACTTTATTACAATACTTGTAATTTTTAAAATCTTAAAAAAATTTAGATATAATTCACATAACATAAAATTCACCCTTTTAATGTATAAAGTTTTTTTATTTTAATATGTAAAGTTTGAGATGTTTATTATACATCTAACTGGAGAGGTTGACAGTTGGAAATATGAACCTGGATTTGAGGAAGGGGAATGAACCTGGATTTGAGGAAGGGGACGTTAGAGAGATTGAATAATTAGCATATAGATAGTATTTAAAGGCAGGGGACTAGATCAGACCACCAGATTACCTCCTGTGGGAAGACATTTTTAGGTCTGAACTCTGGGTCACTCAGTGTTTAGATGTTAGGAGAAGGATTCAGCAGGATAATAAGAAGGAGCCAGGAGTAGTGAGGCATCACAGAATTCAACTGAAAAACATGTTTCAAAAAGGAGTAGTTTAGGGCTTCCCTGGTGGCATAGTGGTTAAGAATCTGCCTGCCTATGCAGGAGACACGGGTTCGATCCCTGGCCCACGAAGATCCCACATGCCGTGGAGCAACTAAGCCTGTGTGCCACAACTACTAAGCCTGTGCTCTAGAGCCCGCGAGCCACAACTACTGAGCCTGCGTGCCACAACTACTGAAGCCTGCGTGCCTAGAGTCCTCAACAAGAGAAGCCACCACAATGAGAAGCTCGTGTACCACAACAAAGAGTAGCCTCCGCTTGCTGCAGCTAGAGAAAGCCCACACACAGCAACGAAGACCCAACACAGCCAAAAATAAATAAATAAATAAAATAAAAAACTAAAAAAAAAAAGAGAGTAGTTTAGCTGTGTCATATGGTTCTAGCCTGGGAATTGACCATTGGATCTGATTTTTTCTTTCTTTTTTTTTTTTTTTTGGCTGCACTGCGCAGCACGCGGGATCTTAGTTCCGTGACCAGGAAGTGCAGTGTCTTAACTACTGGACCACCAGGGAAATCCCTTGGATTTGAGAATATGTAGGTTATTGGTGACCCCGATAAGTAGTTTCAGTGGAACAGTGGGGGCAAAAACTTGATGTCAGAGAGTGGGAGGAGAATGAGACAGCAAGTATAAGAACTGTCACAGAATCTTGTTGTAAAGGGGAGAAACAAGGTAATGGGTTGAAGGGGGATGTTGAGAGTCATCTTTTAGGAGAAGGTTTATACCTTCCTGGGACTGAACCAGTCGAGAATAATTGGAGAGAGGAGGGGTAATTACAGGAGCAAAGTCCTTGAGACGCTGAGCACTCCACACAATCATATTGTAATATTGTTTATTTGAATGCTTTCCCTTCTCTTCCATCTCATCTCTGTTCATTTGTCCACAGAAATTGAACTATCTTTGGCAGTCCAGATACTTGTGTCATTTTAACAAACTAAGGCCCAGACGCATGAATAGACTTGTCCAAAGTCACGTAGTAGTTGGTGACAGACCAAGACTAAACTTATCCCCAGGCCAGCACTCTACCCACAACTCCCTGATGCCTCCACAGGCATACCCAAAAGCAGGAACATTGGCTGTGTTTTCAGGCCAGGTCTTCATTTATCTAGCTGTACTCAGCTGATTTTCTCTCAATACCTGTTGCTCTTTTGTATTTTTTCCCGTTATTTTGCCACATCTTTCTCATCCAGTTTTTTCTTACCCCCTCTTGATTTTTAACATTGGTAGCAATTTGCCAATAATTATTGACTTTGTTCTTAATTTTTCAACCTTTTAAAATTAGGTATATTTGACATACAATAAACTGCACGTATTTAAAGTACACAGTTTGATAAGTTTTGACAAATGTATACACTTGAAAAACCATCCCTACAGTCAAGATAATGAACATATCTCTAATCCACAGAAGTTTCTTTGTGCCTCTTGGTAGTCCCTGCCTCCTCTTGTCTTGTTCTCAAGCAACCAGTGATCTGCTTTCTATCACTATAAATAAGTTTGCATTTTCTAGAATTTTATACAAATGGAATCTTATAGTATGTACTCTTAAGGGTCTGGCTTTTTTCTCTCAGCAAAATTATTTTGAGATTCATCTATGTTGTTGTATCAATAGTATTCCTTTTTAAAATGGTACAGATGAACCGGTTTGCAGGGCAGAAATAGAGATACAGACATAGAGAACAAGTGTATGGATGCCAAGGGGGGAAAGTGGCAGGGGGAGGTGGGGGTGGTGATGGGATAAATTGGGAGATTGGGATTGACGTACATATACCAATATGTATAAAATAGATAACTAATAAGAACCTGCTATATAAAAAAATAAATAAAATTAAAAAATAGTATTTCTTTTTATTGCTGCATAGTAGCATTCCGTTGTATGCATATGCCGTAATTTGTTTATCCATTCACTTGCTGATGGACATACAGGTTGCTTCTAGTTTTGGGCATTTACGAAGAAAACTGCTATGAATGTTTGTATACAAGTCTTTCAATGGACTTAAGCTTTCATTTCTCTTGGGTAAATAGGAGTGGAATGGCTATATCATATCGTAGGTGTATGTTTAACTGCTTAACAAATTGTCAAACTGTTTTCTAAAATAATTGAATCATTTTACATTCTCAACAGCAGTGTATGAGAGTTCCCATTCTTCCATGTTAATGCCAACACTTGGTATTGGTATGTTCAGTCTTGAATTTTAGCCATTCTTATAGGTATGTAGTAGTACATACTTCCCCCTTAAGATCAGGAAAAAGACAAGGATGTGTAGTTTTATTACTTTGGTCCATTACCCTCCCCCAACCCCTGGTAACCACTGTTCCTTCTTTATGAATTTGACTACCTCGTATAAATGGAATCATAGACTATTTGTCCCTTTCTGTTTATTTCTGGGCTCTCTATTCTATTTCATTGTCCTTATGCCAGTACCAAACTTTTAATTTACTGTAGCTTCGTAGTAAACTTTGAAATCAGGAAATATGAGCCCTCTAACTTTGTGACAAGTTTCCAGTCTTTCACCATTGAGTATGATGTTTGCTGTGGGTTTTTTATGTATGAACTTTTATCAAGTTGAGGAAGTTTCCTTCTTTTCCTGTTTCTTGAGTGTTTCTTTGTTTGTTTGTTTTTGGTTTTTTTGTGGTACGCGGGCCTCTCACTGGTGTGGCCTCTACCGTTGCGGAGCACAGGCTCCGGACACGCAGGTTCAGCGGCCATGGCTCACGGGCCCAGACACTCCGCGGCATGTGGGATCTTCCCGGACCGGGGCACAAACCCGTGTCCCCTGCATCGGCAGGAGGACTCTCAACCACTGCGCCACCAGGGAAGCCCTCTTGAGTGTTTTTTTTTTTTTTTTTTTTTTTTTTGTGGTACGTGGGCCTCTCACTGTTGTGACCTCTCCTGTTGCGGAGTGCAGGCTCAGCGGCCATGGCTCACGGGCCTAGCCGCTCTGCGGCATGTGGGATCTTCCCGGACAGGGGCACGAACCTGTGCCCCCTGCATCAGCAGGCGGACTCTCAACCACTGCGCCACCAGGGAAGTCTGAGTGTTTTTATTATGAAAGGATATTAGATTTTGTCAGATGCCTTTTCTGTATCCATTGAGATGATCATGTGGGTTTTTCCTTCATTTTCTTAATGTGATTATTATATTGATATATTATAATTGATATATATAATATATATAATTATATATAATATATATAGATATATTATAATTGATATATATATAATTGATATTGATATATTAATATATATTGATACATTATATCAATTTAATTGATATAATATATCAATATATATTGATATATATATAGATATATTATATCAGTTATATTATATATATTATATATAATATAATTGATATAATTGATATATTATATTGGTATGATTGATATATTGATATACATAATTGATATAATTGATATATTATATATAATATATATAAAATTATATATATTATATATAGATATAGATAATTATATATATATTATATATTATAATTGATATAATTGATATATTGATATATTGATATATTGATATATATAATTGATATATCAATTTAATTGATATATATATCTATATATATTGATATATCAATTATATTATATATATAATATATATAATATATATAATTGATATATTGATATAATTGATATATTGATATATTATAATTGATATATATATAAAATTGATATAATCGATATATTGATATAATTGATATATTGATATATTAATATATTATAATATATTATTATATTTCTTAATGTGATGTATTATATTGAATGATTTTTGTAGGTTGAACTATCCTTGTATCCCAGGAATAAATCCCACCTGGTCAAGGTGTATACTCTTTGTGAATTTGGTTTGCTAGGTTTTTGTTGAGGATTTCCCTTAAACAGCTTTGCAGAGTAGGAATGCTGATTCTCTTGTTGCATATGAGGAAATTTGAGATCAGTCACGTGTCTGGTGTCGCATAGTAAGTGCCAGAGCTAGGAATAAGACTCAGGTTTGAATAATGTCTCAAGCTTGTGATTCTTCCATTTAATGAAGGAGAGAAATTAATTCTTGTTTTTTAAATTTTATTTATTTATTTATTTTTGGCTGTGTTGGGTCTTCTTTGCTGCGTGCGGACTTTCTCTAGTTGCAGCGAGCGGGGGCTACTCTTTGTTGCTGTGCGTGGGCTTCTCACTGCAGTGGCTTCTCTTGTTGCGGAGCACGGGCTCTAGGTGCGCGGGCTTCAGTAGTTGTGGCTTGCGGGCTCTAGAGTGCAGGCTCAGTAGTTGTGGCGCATGGGCTTAGTTGCCCCGCAGCATGTGGGATCTTCCCAGACCAGGGCTAGAACCTGTGTCCCCTGCACTGGCAGGCAGATTCTTAACCACTGCACCACCCAGGGAAGCCCGAGAAATTAATTCTTAAATTGAATGTGAGGGAATTGCTACAAAGGTGTTTCTTTAATATTATTTGAGTACTAATATTGTATCAGTGGTTCTTACCTTTGGTTTTGGTTTGGTAGAAACATTGTTTTTCCTCAAAGTATTAAAATTGCCATATTTGTTTTGTGATTAAATTAGATTATAGAATACAAGGTAAAAATGCCACAAATAATAAGAGAAGGGAAAGATCACTAGCCTGGGATAGGCAGGAAAGTATTATGGACATAATCAGTGGACATTCCCATGGGACAGCACGTGGCTAGAGGGACAGTATAAGCAAATACACAAATAGGATGCCAAGAGTGGTATATATTATAGCAATAAGCCTGTTTTGACTGGAAGGGAGGGGCATAATAAAAAATATAGACTGTGTCATTCCTTACCATGGTCCCAACCTTTATAGGGCTTTTACTTTAGTAGGGCAGGGGAGACAAACAAGTCAGTATACCAAGTGTTATAGGTACAATGAAAGGGGAAGTACAGGTTACTGTGGTAAAGCATGACAGTGGTATTTAAATAGTCTATAGTCAGTCAGGGAGTTTTCTGGAGGAAGTGACATGTAATCTGAAATCTAAAGGATGAGCCGGAATAATCTAGTTAAAGAGAGTTGTTGAATATCCTGGGCAGAGAGGGGAAACATATTTAAAGACTTAATCTTGCTGGATCCCCTAGGGTGAGGTAGAAGATGAGGCTAGAGAGGTGTGGGCTGAGACCAGTTCTGGAGGAGTGCTATGACTTTAGCAGAGCATTGTTTGAGGGAAAGAAACCTGACCTAAATCTTGTTTTGCTCAGGGACCAAAGAAATGATGT
Organism: Stenella coeruleoalba; assembly: GCF_951394435.1. Classification (NCBI taxonomy): domain Eukaryota; kingdom Metazoa; phylum Chordata; class Mammalia; order Artiodactyla; family Delphinidae; genus Stenella; species Stenella coeruleoalba. The sequence goes on along the minus strand of NC_137165.1, from coordinate 31,734,679 downwards.
TCAGGGTTGTTAATGGAATCCTTTCCCATCTATTTTTTTTCTTACAGCTTTATTTTCTGTGGTATGAAGTACACTTCCCCCTATTTAATCTTCTATTGTTCTTTAAGGATTCCTTGGGAATTTTATTTCTGAGTTAATTATTTGACTTTAGGTAAAAGCTTAGGTTCTTTCATAGAAATAGGAAGGGATAAACAGAAATAACAGATATTGAGAGTACATAGCTATTGGATTATATATTTATTTACCTCAAAACCTGTTTACCAGACAATTAAAACAAAATATTTAACCATGGAGCTATTGTTTTTGGAAAGGTATTAGCATCTCCTTTGTATATGGTGTAAAACTGCTCCCTATCCAATAATAACTAAAATGGTTAAATTAATAGAATTTGAGGTTTAGTAGAGATATTATTCTCTTGTAAAACTTTTTATAATTACGAGGAAACCAGGTTATATAGATGTTTAAATGACTGAACTGTAGAACTCTTTTAAGACAAAGTTTTGCTGTATTGCTTATTTATGTTTTTCTGTCTAATTTATATAGCCATAATGTATATACCTTACAATTAGATTGCTTTTCAAAAAGGAATTTAGTAGTACCTTAAAATTCCTCAGAGATTTTATGGTGGTGGGTTAGTTAGAAGAAAATCATCATAGTGGCTTATTTTGGGGGGGGGTAGTAACAATATCATTATTATTTTTGTGAAGATTATTCACACCTTCCCTGTGAGATCCAGAGTCCTAGGATCACTTTCTTCCCTGTGAGAGAATAGCTTCCTAGTAATTATTTTGGAATGAGTTCTGTGCCTTTGAAAATTTATTCCTGTCGCGATGATAATGAGACAGATTGCTTGCTATTCTATATGTATCCCTATAATTAATGCAGGCACTAGAGAGTTAAACTCATTAAATTTGGTATGTAAGGTTTCAGTATGTACAAATTAATGGTGTTATCTGCAATCAAAATCTAATTTTTTTGCCTCCTTAGCGCTGGCTGACAGAGCAGAGAGCTCAATGTCCTCATTGCCGGTAAGTGTTTTACTATGATTATTTGTGAATTTGGAAAGTAGTAAGGTGATGGGGTCAGCGTGTGTCCTAATACTCATAACATTCTTTCTGCAACCTGCCACATTTCTACTCCTTGCAAATACAGTTGAAAAGAAAATAAGCAATCTATCTCGATAAAGAAATGCAGACTAATTTACCTGACTTAGAGTTATGTAGAACACATTACATTGTTTACTTTCTTTTGGAAAATCATTGTGTAACTTCTTAACTTACCTTTTGTAACTAAAAAAAAAAATAAAGTTTCTGTTAAAAAAAAATCCAGATAGTAATAAAAAGGTTTCTGATTCTGATACCTGACTTGATATTTTCATGATTTAACTTTCAGAAGAAATTGTTAGTGTTAGGTTTGGATACCTGTTCTTCTAGACATTTTTCTATATATGTACTGATGTATGCATATAAATGTTTTCTTAAAAAGTACAAATGATATAATATTATTTTGCTTTGCTTTTTTTTCCATGTAACATATGGTGATGCCTTTATTGATCATATGTACATATATGTCATTTAAAATCAGTGTTTGAATAATAATCCACTGTAAGATTATACATTGTTTTTTTTTTTTATGCTTATATTGAGACACATATAGGTTGTTTCCATTTTTGGTTATTTCAAATGATGCCAGATTGCATTGAAGGGAAAGGTCTTTTTACCATTTTATGTTCCTAATAATAGATATTGAAAATGCTTCTTCCTCACATTCTTGCCAACACTGGGTATTACCAGTCATTTACTTTTTTGTCATTCTGCTAAGTGAAAAATGGTATCTCGTTTTTAATCTGCTTTTTAAAAAAATGATTGAAACTGAGCATCTATTAAAACATTTTTAGCCATTTATAATTTCTTTTTTTCTTAAACTACTTCATATCTTTTGCCCATTTTTCTTCATGTACTGTTCACTTTTTTCATACTAACTTTTAAGAAGATCAGCAGTATCAAATAGAACTTTCTGTATGATGGAAATTTTCTATAGCCTTGCTGTCAACTGTGGCAGTAGAGCACTTGAAGTAAGCCTAGTGTACTGTGTAAAGAAATTTTCTTTTTTTTTTTAACTAATTTGAATTTTTAATTTAAATAGTCACATATGAGTAGTGGCTGTCATTTTGGAGAGTATAGCTTTAGACTAAGGAATTAAGAATTCAGTTTGGGGCTTCCCTGGTGGCACAGTGGTTGAGAGTCCGCCTGCCGATGTAGGGGACACGGGTTCGTGCCCCGGTCTGGGGAGATCCCACATGCCGCGGAGCGGCTGGGCCCGTGAGCCATGGCCGCTGAGCCTGCGTGTCCGGAGCCTGTGCTCTGCAACGGGAGAAGCCACAGCAGTGAGAGGCCCGCGTACTGGGGAAAAAAAAAAAAGAATTCAGTTTGTAATCTGAATTGCTAATTTTTTTATTCAGTTTTTTTTGTAAATGATACATCATTGTAAAAATAAGTTACAAACCATACTTTTCATTGTGTCTTTGTTACTATTTTGATAGTAATATGGTATGAATATGATTGTGAGCCCTATTCTGAAGAGTGTTTATTTTTTCTTGATTTATAATTTCCTTTTTTTTCCAGCTTTGTTGAGGTATAATTGACAAAATTGTAAGGTATTTAAAGTATAAAATGTGATTGTTTGATACACATATACATTGTGAAAGGATTCCCCCCATTGAGTTAACACATTTGTCACCTCAGTATTTACCTTTGAAATGTGTTTTAGAAAATGATCTCAAATTCCTGACTGAGAGTACATGTATGTATATTTTCTCTCCAGTGCTCCACTCCAGCTACGAGAACTAGTCAACTGTCGTTGGGCAGAAGAAGTAACACAGCAGCTTGATACTCTTCAACTCTGCAGTCTCACCAAACATGAAGAAAATGAAAAGGACAAGTATGTCCTTAGTTTCTTTGTTCAAGTGTTTCATAGATTGTGCCACATGGTATTTTAATGACATTATTGAAAGTTTAAGCTTCCTAGGTGAACACTAAGACAATTTTCTTCTGGCATGGTGTGGGTGTCTCTATTTGGAAAGACCCTCTAACTCTGACTTCTTTTATTAAAGCCTCTCATAAAGGATTAGAACTGCCACAATTTGCTAATTACTAATCTCTCTTCTTTGCTTCTTGATGCCTACTGGCCCCCCCTTGGGTTTGCTAAAGGTGCCTATATATAAGCCATTGATTAATAATGGTTCTGATAAATTTCCTATATTGTAAAAGCTATATTCTAAATTCGGTAGTGTGGAAATCATGCTAAATGAGATAGTATCTAATATGCTGTTTCTTCATGCTTTTATTAATTTCCTATTGGATATTCAGATTACTTATAAATGAGAAATACAAATTGTCGACCTATTTAGGTATTTTCTGTAAGCTCAGTGTGATTTATCAGTGAAAAGCTTTTTAAAATTGCAACAGTGTGTCCCCTTTATAGGCAAGAGAAACAATTTTTTAAATTGCGGCAAAAGAAACAACATAATATTTACTCTCTTAACCATTTTTAAGTATATAGTTCATAGTGCTAAGTGTATGCACGTTGTTGTACAGCAAATCTCCAGAATTTTTTCATTTTGCAAATCTGAAGCTCTCAATTCATTAAACAATAATTTCCTATTTCCCACCATTTTACTTTCTGTTCCTATTTTCTCCCATTCCATAGATTGCCCTTTTTCTCTGTTTATTGTGTCTTTTAATGTACAGAAGTTGTTAATTTTGATATAGTCCAATTTATCTATTTTTACTTTTGTTGTGTGTGATTTTGGTGTCATACCCAAGAAATCATTGCCAAATCCTGTATCATGAAGCTTTTCTCCTGTGTTTTCTTTTAAGAGTTTTATCATTTTAGGTCTTATGTTCAGGTCTTTGATCTATTTTAAGTTACTTTTTTAATATGGTATAAGTTAAAGGTATTTAACTTAAAGGTATTTAACTACTAGGGCTGCCATAACAGAATACCACAGGCTGGGTGGCTTAAACAACAAAATTTATTTTCTCATGGTTTCAGAGGCTGGTAGTCCAAGGTCAAGGTATTGTCAGGGTTGGTATCTGGTGAGGCCTCTCTCCTTGACTAGGATATAGCTACTTCTCACTCCATCCTCACGTGGCGTTTTCTCTGTGAGTGCACACTCCTGCTGTCTCATTCTCTTCTTGTAAGGACACCAGTCCTGTTGGGTAGGCCTCCACCCCTGTGATTTCATTTAACCTTCATTACCTCCTTAAAGGCCCTAACTCCCAATACAATTACATTAGGGCTTCAGTGTAGGAATTTGGGGGCACACAATTCAATTAATAACCATGTCCAACTTTATTCTTTTGCTTGTGGTTATTCAGTTTAAGGGAAAACTTTTTTAAATTGAATTGTTCATTTCTAATGAGGATCTGGTATTGTGCAATTAATCACCTGTGTCTTGGTTATTGTTGACTTTGGTCACATGTAGAAAAAGTGTGCATGCATACATGCTCATGTAGGCATGGACGCATAATCTGATTTGCCCAAAATGTAGTAATAGGATAGAATTTATCGTCTATACAGTTTCTCAGAAATGATGTTATCTTTGTACTTTAAATAGAAACTAGTCTGCATTTTTCATGTAATTTTAAAGTCCTTATAGATGGATGAAAACAATACTTAAAAAAAATTGTCTCTACATGTAATTGTTCGGCTTAATTCACAGAAGCCATGGAGTACATTTTATATTTCCTGAGATATAGTCATTTAAAATTGACTGACCTGTTTGCCCAAACTTAGGAATTTGTTGCAGTAACTATGTTCCAGTTTTTAAATTTATTTAATTTATAACTGTACTTTTTTTTCATAATGTATAGATGTGAAAATCACCATGAAAAACTTAGTGTATTTTGCTGGACTTGTAAGAAGTGTATCTGCCATCAGTGTGCACTTTGGGGAGGAATGGTAAGCGGAACAAATTCAGCATATTATTTAGAGTGTAGAAAGCACTGAAATATTTGTTTGTTTTAGATAGAAAGTAATATCATTTTACTCTGTTTATAGAATGAAAGTTAAATGTATCTGCTTTATAGCGGAAGGTATTGTACCTTCTCTTATTCCAGAGAAACTTCTTTTGTTGGGAGATTTTGATGTATGATGTGCAACCCTTACATAAATATTTTATTTTAATTAAAAACCTGTAAAATGTCTACTCATATCAGTTGATCTGATATCCTGGCTGTGATTTCCAATTTTAGTTTCTTTAAAATGGAACAAAAACTTTATAGACATTTGTGAAACAATATGAATGCAGACATCTAGTTCTTATGATTTTTTTTTAATCTTTCTTCCTCAAGTACCTTCCTAATTTATTCATTTGTGCTAGAGACTAGGGGTTCAGAGATGAACACGGCAGATATCAAACAACTAGTTCTGTACTTAATTACTGTTGTGATAAATATTAGGAATAAGTATACAGTGCTGGTGAGAGTGAATAACCATGGGACCTGACCCTGAGTTAAGCTCCAAAGGATTGAGTAGGAGTTAAGTGGGTGGAGAATTTGGACAGGGTGGATGAAAGAGAATTATTTTTGAATAAGATGTTTCTTTTGCAATGGGCTGTGGGAAGAGGTTTGAGGTCATGGAAGAAGGCTAGTACTGACCAAAAGAAGAGTGACAAATAAGGTTGTGTCAGGTGGTTTGGGCCATTGTTAAGGATTTTGCTTCTTTCTAATGAGTGAAAACTTCTGGATAAGTAAACATTTTGCTAAAGTCCATTATCTAAAATCTTGAAGGATTTCCTATATGGGCCAAGTGATTTTAAGCAAACTCTGGCCTGTTTTAACAAAGTGAAGGCAGCCAAAAGATAAAATTCATTTGAAATTGTTTACCAGTTTATTAGTATCCATAGAGTGTTAAGGAAGGAATGTAAATGCAGATGAGATATATGGAAATGTTCAAAAACTACTCATTACTTTAAATAGCATGGTGGACATACCTTTAAACCTTTGGCGGAAATTTATGAGCAGCATGTTACTAAAGTGAATGAAGAGGTAGCCAAACTTCGTCGGCGTCTCATGGAACTGATCAGCTTAGTTCAAGAAGTGGTAAGACTACTACTGAAAGATCATTATCCCTTTTATAGTCTATAATATATATTTTTCATAATATAAACCAATCAGATGTTGAACTCAAGATTTGAAATTTTGATAAGATATACTTATAGTTCTCACCAACTTCAAACTAGCTGAGGAATTTGCATCCAAACCCCTTGCCTGTTCTGAAGTTGGAGCCAGAGAATTGCCTCCTCTTATGCAGAAATAGCGAATCAGTGAATGAATTAAATAAACCTGTTTGTTACATAGTCAGTAATTGACTCCTAAACAGAATCAGTATTGACTTTTACAGTCATTAAGTCATTCATTCTTTGGGAGAGTTTCTGCTACCAGGGAATGAACTATTTCTGATGTCCTGAATTAAAACTGAAGAATTCAAAGAGTAATATTTAACACTACTCTTTAGATACTGAATGGGTCAAAGAGCTCTGGTGAGCTATTTACCATTTGTAATATTTCTATGGGAAAATGTAATAAGCATCAAACATTTAAGTACTAAATATACTTTTGGAATATATTTTGTTTAAAGTTACCAGAATGACAGTTATTCCTGAGGTTTGCAGACCATTCCTAACTCAAGATGTTGTCTTTATTGTACTCATGTAGGAATCAAGATCGAGATCATCATTTATAACATTCTTTATACAGAAAATAATGTTTTTGAGTTACATGTATGCTACACAAAGTCATTTTGGAATATAAACAAGTTGGATGGCTTCTATTTGGCCTTCGTTTAGTTACCTTTTTTTCTATTATTTTCTCTTGACAGCATTTTAATTTGGGCATTAGGGAGGTTGTTCTAGTTTGAGATTTTCACTGCTGTGCTTATAATAATACTAAGTATAGGAAAGATTGCTTTTTATTTTTGGTAGTATGCTATTAAAAAAACTATGTGCTCTGCAATCTTTAAAAACCCTATTTTTTTCTTTGTTTGTTTCGTTCTGAAAAAAATTTAAAACTTTGTAAATTGGAGTAGATGTGGTTTTTCAAATTTTTCATTTGTTTTAGAGTTTTGTGTGATGTGAACTGGCTTTAGTATAATTTTTTGGTTTTGAACAGTGGTTTCCTATATGATTGGGGCTTTGAGTATGTGTTTTGTATGTGTTACCCAAAGCAGTTTTTTTTTTGTAATTACATATCTTTCTGTTTAACTGTTAAAATATTGTGTACTTTGTTATGCTTTAATTGTTTAAGAATTTTTTTCTGAGTTTCAGGAATTCAGCTGACTTTAAGAATAATTGCAGTGATTGCATTAATGTCTGTTTACTTCTATTTAAAAAATTTCTTCAATTAAAATTTTTTTATAAATTTATTTATTTATTTTTGGCTGCGTTGGGTCTTTGTTGCTGTGCACGGGCCGTCTCGAGTTGTGGCGAGCGGCTGCTCTTCGTTGCGGTGTACGGGCTTCTCATTGCAGTGGCTTCTCTTGTTGTGGAGCATGGGCTCTAGGTGCACGAGCTTCACTAGTTGTGGCACGAAGGCTTAGTAGTTGTGGCTCGCGGGCTCTAGAGCACAGGCTCAGTAGTTGTGGCGCACGGGCTTAGTTGCTCCGTGGCATGTGGGATCTTCCCGGATTAGGGATCGAACCCGTGTCCCCTGCATTGGCAGGTGGATTCATAATCACTGCGCCACCAGAGGAGTCCTAAAATTTTTTTACCTGCTTATCTTCTAGGAAAGAAATGTCGAAGCTGTCAGAAGTGCAAAAGATGAGCGTGTTCGGGAAATTAGAAATGCGGTGGAGATGATGATTGCACGGTTAGACACACAGCTGAAGAATAAGCTTATAACACTGATGGGTGAGTTTTTCTATGCTGCTTGTGTACATGGTGCTTTGAACCTCCTTGAGGTTCAGTGGTTGGTGAGTTATTATAGGCTAGGAAAAGATTGCTTTAAAAAATAGAAGTTCTACCTGTTAATTGTTCCTCTGTATCAATTAACATTACACCAAATTGATACAACTTCTGCTAACTTCATGGGATATGCTTCCAGCTCTTCAGACTTTGTGATTTACAAAGTAGGTGGTCTGATTTGGCAAGCGTGCCTATCTTTTTTTTGTTTTGTTTTGTTTTTGTGTCATGTAAAGCAGTTTCTTTCTTGCTTCTCTATAATAATAATTTCTGTAACAATAATTCCTTTATCCTTCTGTGTTTCCAGCTTCTTTGAGACTGTTTTCCTCTCTGGACATTCTTTTTTACAGGTTCCTATTATGTTCAAAGCACATACCTCTTGCTGACATTTAATATAAACAAATGGCCCACTTAACTACATTCATCTTTTTAGGCTGCATTTAAATTTGGGGGGAGGAATTATTTTAGAATAGTTGATTGATTAAAAATGTTAGTTTTCTATAGCTTTATATTCCTTTAGAAGAAGCAATAATGTTAATTTCATTACAAAGTATACTGTCACTGTATATTTCTTAGAAGTATTTAATAGACCCTGCATTGTCCTTTGTAACTGTAGTTAGGGTTGGTTCTGAAATCCTCTTGTCAAAGCTACTATAATTAAAACTCTGGAAAAAATTTTTAGGGTAGCTGTAATGAAGAAGTTTTGCTTACTTGAGATTGATTCCTTGTTATTGAACATGTTCAATGAAATTTAACTTTATTCTTGAACCATAAAAAGCCTGAGTGTTGGTCTTCTCCTGTTTTTTAAATAGGTCAGAAGACATCTCTGACACAAGAAACAGAACTGTTGGAATCCTTACTTCAGGAAGTAGAGCACCAGGTGATGAAATATTAAATGAAATGAGATAAAGTCTTTATCCTTTTTCTGTTCATGTACTTTAAAAGTTTTTTGACAGATTATGTAAGATCAAAAGATCTGGGGATCTGTGTGCTATAGTAGGGATTTTTATGAAATAGGAATCAGCTGATTCAAGGTTTCTCCATCATGTATGGGAACTAGATAAAATAATACTAATTTTGTTTTTGAAAAAAACAGAATTATTTTTACTGGGAATAATAGCCAATAGGAATCTTTAAAACATTAAAATCTTCTGACATTGTGACTTAAGTGGTGACTTCGAGATAGAATATTATTGCCAATTACTTACACATAATGATTCTTAGGGTAAAATTAGCATTTTTATTTATTAAGGAAATTTTTATTACATACCAAATAGATAGCAGGCATTGCTTTAGGTGCTTTGGAACACAACAGTGGACACAATGGCAAAATAATCCTCAGAGAGTTTATAATTTAGATTCGGGGTAGGTGGGGATAAAGTACATAGTGAATGAATAAATAAAATGTATAGTGTCACATAAATATTTGATAATTTTATCTGTCTTGAATTTGGTTTTTGGAATTCTCGAATTCCTCTCTATGCCTGATACACAACTGTCTCATGCAGTTGTTCTCTTAATTATCATCCTGGGGATCCCCTTCATTTCTTTCTTGGGATTCAACCCAAGAATCCTGATTCCTGATTTTCATGGCTTCCATGCTCTTGATTTACACGTTTGTTTTGGTATCACGTTTCCTCTGTGGCTTTCATGAAAGGGTAATCAGAATAAATTTTTTGAGACTGCATGTCTGAAAATATTTTTATTCAATCTTTACATTTGGCTGGTAGAGTTCAGTACATAAGTATTTATATATTGTTTTTCTCTTCAGTATTTTTTTTGACTGTGCTGCACGGCTTGCGGAATCTCATTTCCCCAACCAGAGCCCTCGGTGGTGAAAGCTCGGAGTCCTAACCACTGGACTGCCAGGGAATTCCCCAGTATTCCCATTCTTAATTGTGCATGTTGTTCTCCTAGTCCAGAGATTTTATTTTATCCCTTCCAGAGAATAAACTAGCAGCCTTCTGCTGGAGTGATAGGACAAATTTAAACCAGCTATATAAGTGGAGTAGGGGTGGGATCTGGGGATCTGTGCACTTTTTTTTTCTTTTAACAGCTTTATTGAAGGATAATTGACAAAAAATAAGCTGCATGTATTTAAAGTATATAATTTGATAAGGTTTGACAAATGTATACACCTGCGAAACTATCACCATAGTCAAAATAGTAACTTTTTTCCTCCAGAATTTTTTGTGCCTCTGTATAAATTCTCCTGCTTCTCCCAACACTTCCCTCTCCAGGCAACCCCCTATCTCCTTTCTGTCATTATAGATAATTTTGCCTTTTCTAGCATTTTATGTAATTAGAATCATACACATTATATACTTGTTTTATGTCTGACTTCCTTTACTTAGCAGAATTATTTTGCAGTTCATTCATATATCAATAGTTGTTTCCTTTTTAATTGCTGAGTAGTATTCCATTGTATGTATATACCACAATTTGTTTTTCCATTCAACTGTTTATGGTCATTTGGTTTGCTTTCTGGTTTTGGGTTTTACAAATAAAGTGGCAGTGAACATTCATTTACAAATCTATAGATGGACATATATTTCCTTTTCTCCTGGGTCCTCCTAAGATAGAGTGGTAGATACATGATTAGGTTTTTAATAAATGCTGTCTGTTTTCCCAAAGAGATTGTACCATTTATATTTCCATCAGTAGTCTTTGAGAGTGCCAGTTCCTCCACATCCTTGCTAACACATGATATAGTCAATCTTTAATTTTAGCTGTTCTCATAGGAGTGTAATAATATTTCATTATGGTTTTAATTTGCATTTGCCTTATACCTAATGATGCTAAGCATCCTTTCTTGAACTTATTTGCCATCCATATAGCTTCTTTGTTGAGGTGTCTGTTCAGATCTTCTTTGTTGTTTGAAGTTCAGATCTTTTGCCCATCATTTTATTGACTTGTTTGTTTTTTTACTGAGTTTTGAGAGTTCTTTATAAAAAAACTGGATAGAAGTCCTTTATTAGATATGTACTTTGCAAAGATTTTCTTCAAGTCTATGGCTTGTCTTTTCATTCTCTTGAAAGTGTCTTTTAAAGGGAAGTTTTAAAATTTTGATGAAGTGTAAGTTACCGATTTGTTCTTTTGCTGTCATAGCTAAGAAATCTTTACCTAACCCAAGGTGACAAAGATTTTCTCCTGTGTTTTCTTCTAGAAGTTTTGTAGTGTTAGGTTTTATATTTAGGCATATCCATTTTGATCCTTTTTTTTAAAAATTTTATTTATTTAGCTGCACCAGGTCTTAGTTGCAGTATTCAGGATATTTTAGTTGTGGCATGAAGGATCTAGTTCCCTGACCAGGGATCGAACCCAGGCTCCCTGCATTGGGAGCGTGGAGTCTTAACCACTGGACCACCAGGGAAGTCCCTGGTCCATATTTGTATGTGAAGTATGGATCCAAGGTAGTCTTTTTGTTTCTGTTTTTTATATATGGCTATCCAGTTTTTCCAGCACTATTTGTTGAAGACTAGCCTTTCTTCACTGAATTGCCTTTGCATCTTTTTCAAAACTTAGTCCATATACACATTGTCTATTGATTTATTTTATGTCACTACTGCACTGTTTTGATCATTGTTGCTTTATAATAAAAGGCAGTGTTAGCTCTCCAACTTTGCTCTTCCTTTTTTTTTTAGAGTTGTTTTTTGTTATTCCAGATCCTTTGCATCTTTATCTGAACTTTAGAATCAGCTTATTAATTTCTGCCAAAAAAAGTTTTGGGGTTTTGATCAGAATTACATTGTATCTATAGATCAATTTAGGGAGATGTGATATTTTAGCAATACTGAGTCTTCATTTCATGAAGACTTTATTTCAGCAGTGTTTTGTAGCTTTCAAGGTACAAGTTTTTCACATCTTTCGTCAGATTTATTCAGTATTTCAGAATTTTTGATATGATAAAGGATGTTTTTTAAAAATTCCAATTTCTGACTTGTATCTATACAATTGATTTTTATATATTGATCTTGTATCCTGTGATTTTGCTAAATTCATTTATTAGTTCTAGTGGCTATCTTGTAGATTCATTGGATTGCCTGCAGATAGTCATGTAATCTCTGAATAAAGACAGGTTTCCTTCCTTCCTTCCTTCCTTCCTTCCTTCATTCCTTCCTCCCTCCCTCCTTCCCTACCTCTCCCTTTCCCCCCTTCCCCCTTCCTTTCCTGTCTTTCTGTGTTTCTATTTATTTATTTACTTGGCTGCTAGGTCTTAGTTGCGGCACATGGGATCTTCAGTTGCAGCATGTGAACTCTTAGTTGCGGCATATGGGATTTAGTTCCCTGCCCAGGGATTGAACCCGGGCCGCCTGCATTTGGAGCGCAGAGTCTTAGCCAGTGGACCACCATGGAAGTCCAAGACAGATTTTTTTCTGATCTGGCTGCCTTTTATTTCTTTTTAGGTGTTACTGCCCAGAACTTCTCGTATAATGTTGATTCAAGTATGATGTTAGCTGTGGGTTTATTGTAGATGTCCTTCATCAGGTTTAGGAATTCATTTCTATTCCGTTTGATGAGAGTTTTCATTAGGATTGAATATTGGATTTTGTCAAATTCTTTTTCTGTATATATTGAGATGATCATATGGTTTTTCTTTTTAGTTCTTAAAATAGATGAACATTTAAGAAAAATATCAAACCAACTTTTATCCTGGGTTAAAAACCCTAAGTTGATTGATGTATTGTCGTTTTAATATATTACTGGATTTGATTAACTAAAATTTTGTTTAAGATTTTTGCACTTCTGTGCATGAAGGATATTAGACTGTAGTTTTCTTTTCTTAAAGAATTGTTGTCTGGCTTTGTTATCAAAGTAATGCTGGCCTTAAAGAATGAGCTTTAAATTATGCCCTCTTCAGTATTTTGGAAGAAGTTGTATAGAACTGATAATGTTTCTTCCTTAGTTGTTTGATAGAATACACCAATGAAGCCATTTGGGCCTTGTTTTCTTTGTGGAAAGAAAGAAGGAAAACAAAAAGTTTTCAGTTTCTTTAATAGATACAGGGCAGTTCTTGGGACTTCCCTGTTAGTCCAGTGGTTAAGACTCTGTGCTTCCTCTGCAGAGGGCACAGGTTCATTCCCTGATCAGGGAACTGAGATCTTACATGCTGCGCAGTGCAACCAAAAAAAAAAAAAAATTTAGATATAGGGCAGTTCATATTGCCTACTACTTCTTTTTTTCATTCATTCATTCATTCATTTATTTTTGGCTGCATTGGGTCTTCGTTGCTGCGTGCGGGCTTTCTCTAGTTGTGGCGAGCAGGGGCTACTCTTTGTTGTGGTGGAGGGCTTCTCATTGCGGTGGCTTCTCTTGTTGCGGAGCATGGGCTCTAGGCACACGAGCTTCAGTAGTTGTGGCTCTCGGGCTGTAGAGTCCAGGCTCAGTAGTTGTGGCACAGGAGCTTAGTTGCTCCGCAGCATGTGGGATCTTCCTGGACCAGGGCTCGAACCCGTGTCCTCTGCATTGGCAGGCAGATTCTTAACCACTGTGCCACCCGGGACGTCCCTGCCTACTTCTTCTTGAGTGAGCTTTGGTAGTTTGTGTCTTTCAAGTAATTATTCCATTTTATTTGAATTTGCTAAATTTATTGGCATAAAATTAATAATATTCCCTTATTATCCTTTTAACATTTGTAGAATGAAATGTCACTTCTCTCTTGACATTGGTAATTTGTATCTTCTATCTTTTTTCCCTGCTCAGTCTGGCTAGAGGATATTGATTTTTGTTGATCTTCTCAACTAGGTTTTGGTTTTCGTTTTGGTTTTTTTCTGTTGTTTTTCTTTCTTTTTTATTGAGTTTTATTTTGATTTAACTATTTTCTTTCTTTTGCTTAGCTTGAGTTTCATTTGCTCTTTTTTTCCTAAAATCTTAGGGTGGAAGCTGGGGTTATTGATTTGAGACCTTTCTGTTTGAAATACATTCTTATATCCCCTGTGACTTCTTTGACTCAAGTAGTTTCCAAATATTTGGGGATTTTTCTGATAGTCTATAATGTCAGGTCAAGTTGGTTGATGATGATATTCAAGTCTACTATATCCTTGCGAATTTTCTGTCTCCTTGTTTTATCAATTATTGAGAGAGGGGTATTGAAATTTTTAGCAATAATTATGGATTTGTCTGTTTCTTGCAATTCTTTCGGTTTTTGCTTCATATATTTTGGGTTTTGTTTGTTTGGTTTTTGTTTTTTAAAAAATATTTATTTATTTATTTGGCTGAGCCAGGTCTTAGTTGTGGCACATGGGATCTTTTAGTTGCAGCATGCGGGATCTAGTTCCCTGACCAGGCATCAAATCCAGGCCCCCTGCATTGGGAGTGTGGAGTCTTAACCACTGAACCACCCGGGAAGTCCCCAATTTCATAAATTTTGAAGCCATACTAGTAGGGGCATAAACATCTAGGACTGTTATATTCTTTTTTTTTAACTTTCTTTTTTAAAATTTATTTATTTTACTTATTTTTGGCTGCATTGGATCGTTGTTGCGCGTGGGCTTTCTCTTCTTGTGGCGCGTGGGGGCTACTCTTCGTTGCGGTGGGCGTGCTTCTCATTGCGTTGGCGTCTCTTGTTGTGGAGCATGGGCTCTAGGCGTGCGGGCTTCAGTAGTTGTGGCACGAGGGTTCAGTAGTTGTGGCACACGGGCTCCACAGTATGTGTTGCTCCACAGTATGTGGGATCTTCCCTGACCAGGGCTGAAACCCATGTCCCCTGCATTGGCAAGCAGATTCTTTTTTTTTTTTTCCCCCGGTACGCGGGCCTCCCACTGTTGTGGCCTCTCCCGTTACGGAGCACAGGATCCGGATGTGCAGGCTCAGCGGCCATGGCTCACGGGCCCAGCTGCTCTGCGGCATGTGGGATCTTCCCGGACCGGGGCACGAACCCGTGTCCCCTGCATTGGCAGGCGGACTCTCAACCACTGCGCCACCAGGGAAGCCCGCAAGCGGATTCTTAACCACTGTGCTACCAGGGAAGTCCAAGGACTGTTATATTCTCTTGATGAATTGTTTCCGTTATCAGTGTGAAAGACCTGTTTGCTTTGAAATCTAGTTTATTTGATGTCAAAAAGCCATTTTAGCTTTCTTTTAACTAGTATTACTATGTCATATCTTACTCTGTCATTTTATTTTTAATGTATTTTTTCCTAAATATTTAAAGTGTGTGTGTCTTGTAGGCAGCATACAATTGGCTCTAGTTTTTTTAATTCAGTCTGACAGTCTTTGACTTTTAACTGGGATGTTTAGTGTGCTCACTTATAGGGTGAAGTTTGAGTCTAATATCTTGCTGTTTGTTCCACCTGCTCTTTGTTCCTTTTTTTTTTTTTTGGTTATTTTTAGGTTGAGTATTTTTTTGGATTTTGTGTATTGTCATTAGTGGATGACACTTACATCAGTAATAAAAATAAATGTAAATGGATTAAGTCGAAGTTTTAAAAATCCCATGGTGAACTTCTTAAGACAGATATAGAGAATGATGAGAAATTTAAAGTGAAAATATTACGAGTGATAAAAAGGAAACAATCTACCTTAGGAAGATAGGACAGTTATGATTTTGTGTTCCCAAAACATAAATTCATTATATATAATGCAGATGCTGACAGAATTATAAGATTTTCATAAAATTACTATCTGTAGTGAGTGATTAAAAATAAATTATTTTATTTTATTTAAATCTGATAAACTAATAGTTCCAACTAACAAAAGATTGTAAGAATAGAAGATCTTTGAAAAAGAAAATTGAGAGCTTTATTTAAAAGGTATATGTGGAATTCTGAATCCCAAACTGAAGAATATATATTCTTTTTAAGTCCACATGGAACAGTTTCAACATTTTGTCACATACTAAGGTATATAGAATTCTGAAGAAATTAATAAATTTATATAAACAACATGTTCTGTGACCACAGTATAATTAAGATAGATATCAAAAACACAGTTTAAAAATTTACATATATGTATGTAAGTACGCATTTAAATATATGTTAAATATCTCCATAGTTCTTAAGTGAAGGAGGACATTGCCATTGGAATGATAAATTATTAAAATAGATGTAGCTACAGGATATTTAGAAGGAAACTTTTAGTCTAAAACGAAGTTTAAGAAATTATGAATAAGTGAAAAAAGACAGAAAAAAGAACAATGGTATAGAAGCATAAAATGGAAGGAAATCACAGAGGCAGTGATGAAATAACAAGAGAGTGCCGTGAAATAGTTGAGAGGATCAACATACCCAGTACTGGATCTTTGAATAAATTAATTTAATGGAAGATACTCTAACAAGGTTGATTAGGAAAAATGAAGAAAATGTCCAACAGTATATTGGGAAGAAAAATGGGACGTGACTACAAATATAGTAGAAATTTAAATAATAAAAATATTTTACAAAGTAATTATGGATATAGCATTTACTATATACCAGGCACTCTTCTATGTGCTTTACAAAAATGAGCAACTTTATTCAGGTAGAATCTACATGAAGAAGATAGTTTTCCAGGAAATTGTAATTACCAAAAATGACCTAAGAAAGAATATAATTTAAAGTAAGAAACATTACGTAAATTATATTGGAAGTATATAGTCAAAAGACATCAAAAAACATCAGATCCAGACTAATGGAAAATTTTTACCAGATCTTTAAATATCTGTTATCTATCATAAGCACTTTTTTTTCCTAAAAGAATACAAAATGTACCAAAGCTAACATCTCAGTCTTTGAGATTGATGTAATGTTAATAACGAGTCAGCATTAAGAACACTGTAAGAAAACAAAATTAAAGCCCAACTCTATTATAAACATAAATACCATAATGTTAAAATACTGACAAATCAAAATTAGTAGGATACTTACTAAAACAAAACAAGAAAGCAAGACTTGGTAGGGTTAATGAAAGGAATGAAAGGAATGTTTCATTATCAGAAAAATCTCTTGATTGTAACTCAAGAGTTTAAAGGGCAAAACCACATGAACATATAAGTAGAAATGAATAGAATAATATTAATTTTTAAAATAACATTCAATTATATTCGATCCTCATTCATGGCCAAATTATTCAGCAAACTAAGAGTAAAAGGAACTACCTTAACTTTATTAAAGGTATCTATTTAAAAGTCTACCTTTGGAGGAAATAAGGTCAAGGAGGGATACACATAGTATGCATTCAATAAATATTTGAATGAAAGCTATAAATTTTGGTATTTATCATATGATACCAGTTATGTTATATCGTTATTCTTGGTGAGCTGTAAGCAACTATCTTTTAAAAGACATAAACCCAGTTGTCGTGGATTTTTGAATATCATTTGTATGGCACTTGATAGTGTATTAGTTTGTTAGGGCTTCCGTAACAAAACACCACAGACTAAGAGGCTTAAACAACAGAAATTTATTTTCTCAGTGTTCTGGAGGCTGGTAGTCCAAGATCAAGGTATTGGCAGTTTGGTTTTCCCTGAGACCTCTCTCTCTGGCTTGCAGATGGCTGCCTTCTCGTTTTGTCCTCTGAAGGGCTTATCTCCAAATATAGTTACACTATGAGGTACTGGTGGTTGGGACTGGAACAAATGAGTTTGGGATGGGGACACGATTCAGCCCATAGCAGTTTACAAAGCTGTCTCACATACAGCTTCATGCTTGATCTAACAAACCAGCACAGCAAGCAGCGGTAGATATTATTCCAGTTTTACACATTAACAGACTCTGAGCCACATAATTGGTGTGTGGCAGGACTAGGACTTCAAACTGGTTGTCTTGAGTACAAAATCAGTAGTCTTTTAACTACCATGCTTATTTTGCTAAAGTTGGATTTCTCACTTTTTACCTTTGGTATAACTTAATGTTTCCTAGATTGATAGAGGTTAAGACTTTCTTCTGTGTGTTAGGTCGTAACATTTCTCTGTTCCCTGGAGTGCAATTTGAGAAATCCTTGTTTGAAGGTCGTTGACTTTTAGGGGTTTGTTCATTTATATACATAATGGCTTCACTGTACCAGTCTAAAATACATTTGTAGTTGCTTAGAATTGGATTTATGCTAATATACAATGAGAGAAAAATACATTAAAATCAAATACATTTACTCAATAACTTTACTGTTATAATGGAAATTAATAAACCTAGATTCTTAACTTTCAAACCCACTTTGAAAGAAGCTATTGTGTTGGCCAAAAAGTGCCTTCGGTTTTTAAGTAAAAATAAAAGACATATTTTTCATTTTCACCTAGAACTTTATTGAACAACGTATTCACCCTTTTGTTCCACTACCTTCTGCCATATTTCAGACAACTTCATAATTCTGTCTTCTGAAAACTTTTTATCTTTTTGAGCAAAGAACTGTTCCAGGTGCCTTTTGCAGTTTTCCAGGGAATGGAAATTTTTTCCATTAAAAGAATTTTGTAAAGACCTAAATACATGGAAATCTGAAGGTACAGTGTCTGTTGAATATAGCAGATGAATCAGAACGTCCCAGCCAAGCTGTAACAGTTTTTGCCTGGTCATCAAAGAAACATGCAGACTTGCGTTGTCCTGATGGAATATTATGCGTTTTCTGTTGACGCTTTTTGTTGAGTGCTGCTTTCAGTTGGTCTGATTGGGAGCAGTACTTGTTGGAATTAATTGTTTGGTTTTCCGGAAGGAGCTCATAATAGAGAACTCCCTGCCAGTCCCACCATATACACAGCATCACCTTCTTTGGATGAAGACCGGCCTTTGGTGTGGTTGGTGGTGGTTCATTTTGCTCGCCCCATGATCTGTTCTGTTCCACATTATTGTTCAGTATCCACTTTTCATCGCCTGTCATAACTTTTTTTTTTTTTTTTGTGGTACGGTACGCGGGCCTCTCACTGTTGTGGCCTCTCCCGTTGCGGAGCACAGGCTCCGGACGCGCAGGCTCAGTGGCCATGGCTCACGGGCCCAGCCGCTCCGTGGCATGTGGGATCTTCCCGGACCGGGGCACGAACCCGTGTCCCCTGCATCGGCAGGCGGACTCAACCACTGCGCCACCAGGGAAGCCCTGTCATAACTTGTTTTAAAAATGGAATATTTTCATTGCATTTAAGTATAAGAGAATTGCATGCGGAAATATGGTCAAGAAGGTTTTTTTCACTTATGTGGAACCCAAACATCAAAGCAATGAACATAACCAAGCTGTTGCAAAGGATTTTCAACACTTGATTTGGATATTTTGAGTATGTCGGCTATCTCCCGCGTGGTATAACGTCAATTGTTCTCAATTAATGTCTCAATTTGACCACTCTCAACTTCAACTTGTCTACCCGGCTGTGGAGCATTGTCCAGCTAGAAATCTCTAGCACGAAACTTTGCAAAACACTTTTGACATGTTCAATCAGTCACAACACCTTCTCCATTCGCTGCACAAATCTTTTTTTTTCATTTTGGTTGCGTTTTTATCTTTCTTGAAATAATAAAGCATAATATGCCGAAAATGTTGCTTTTTTCTTCCATCTTCAGTGTTAAAATGGCTACACAAAAATTCACCAATTTTGAGAAGTCTTTCTTTAAATGCACCCTGATATGACAGCTGTCACATACAATCTAACAAAACTTTTGAATGAAGTTAAAGACAACTAAGTGCTACTACAGCCAGCTTACAGAAAAAACCGAACAAAACTTTTAGCCAACCCAATATTTTTCTTTATCTCAGTTTTTTCAGTATATAACCAGAATAATTTCCATTTTCCTTCTTTATTAAGGATTTTGGGGGTGCCAATGCATAGTAATTTTTTTATTCAGACAGTTCTTTTCCTCAAACAGTTGCGATCTTGTAGTAAGAGTGAGTTGATATCTAAGAGCTCAGAGATCCTCATGATGTTTCAGCAAGTTCATCGAAAGCCCATGGCGTCCTTTGTTACCACTCCTGTTCCACCAGACTTTACCAGGTATGACACATTTTTTTTTACTTTATTTTCTTTTGAAGTTTATGTGCAAATGCATATACTTGTTTCAAAAGAAAGCTATTGCTAACAACTAGAACTCAGGTAGTTCTCCCTGACCAATAAGGTAAGTCTTCATTTCTTTGTGAATTAACAAGCCAGATAAAATATTTATATCTTATTCAAGCACTGAATATTAATAAAAGGGCTGGGTATTTGCTCTTGTTAAATAGATTTGAGTCAACTAGGGATATTCATTAATATTCCAAGGCTGCCTCTTTGATAGTGTGGTCAGCCATTTCAGTTTTGAAGATACCTTTTCTGAATTACTCTATCCGTCATCAGTGGAATGAAACGAGTTTTGATATAAATACCATATATGGAGATAAGGGTTTTACAATTCAGAATAGGGTACATGGATCTCCTGTATCAGAGCCAGCAGGAGTGTTGTTCCAAAATGAAAATTCTCAGGGCTGTTCCCTGACAGTCTTTGGAGATGGTATCTAGAAAATGAATCTTGAGCACCTCAAGTAACTCTGCAGTAAAGTTTGGGTACCATTGATAGAGGTAAACTCCTATACTGATACTACTTGCAACAGGTTATCAGGCAAGCAACTCTGCTTGACTTCTTTTTTTAAAAAAAAAATTTATTTATTTATTTGACTGCGCCAGGTCTTAGTTGCCGCATGTGGGATCTTCGTTGTGGCATGTGGGATCTTCAGTTGCGGCATGTGGGGGTCTAGTTCCCTGACCAGGGAACAAACCTGGACACCCTGCATTGGGAGTGAGGAGTCTTAGCCATTGGACCACCAGGGAAGTCCCTCTGCTTGACTTCTTGAGTGTCAGTTTCTGTCACATCCAGTGATTATTTTGATTTCTTTTTTTTTAATTAATTTATTTACTTATTATTATTTTTTTTGGCTGTGTTGGGTCTTCGTTGCTGTGTGCGGGCTTTCTCTAATTGCGGCGAGCAGGGACTACTCTTCGTTGCAGTGCGTGGGCTTCTCATTGTGGTAGCTTCTCTTGTGGAGCTTGGGCTCTAGGTGTGCGGGCTTCAGTCGTCATGGCACGTGGGCTCAGTAGTTGTGGCTTATGGGCTGTAGAACACAGGCTCAGTAGTTGTGGCGCACGGGCTTAGTTGCTCCACGGCATGTAGGATCTTCCCAGACCAGGGCTCGAATCATGTCCCCTGCATTGGCAGGCCGATTCTTAACCACTGCGCCACCAGGGAAGTCCCTATTTTGATTTCTTTTTCCTTTCTAATTGCACAAGGGACTCAGAACCCCAATAATACCTTCCTTTCACTACCTTCTTTTTTGGGTATAGATGGAAGGGACTGAAACTGGGGTTGGGATGGGGGAGGCAGGAGGCACATCAATAAAGAAAAAACCACCAAAAAGTAAAAAATAAAACTCTGATATTTAAGGAGATTTCCCTGGGAAAAGGTCACCTTAGGGCCCTCTCCCTCTCTAGTAAACCTTACTGTCTTACTGGAAAACTTGCCTTATAACTTAACTGTAATTTTTATTAGAAACTTAGTTTATGATTTGCAGTATAGAGGAAGCAGGTGTTCCATCTGTTGATTCATTGATCAGCAAAGAAAAGAGGGCCAAATAAGAAAGGCTAGGGGCTTCCCTGACGGTGCAGTGGTTAAGAATCTGCCTGCCAGTGCAGGGAACACGGGTTCGAGCCCTGGTCCGGGAAGATCCCACGTGCCGCGGAGCAACTAAGCCTGTGCGCCACAACTACTGAGCTTGGGAGCCACAACTACTGAAGCCCGTGCACCTAGAGCCCACGCTCCACAACAGGAGAAGCCACTGCAATGAGAAGCCCGTGCACCGCAATGAAGAGTAGCCCCCGCTTGTGGCAACTAGAGAAAGCCTGCGTGAAGTAAGGAAGACCCAACGCAGTCTTTTTTTATTTATTATTAAATAAATAAAAACATACATACAGGGCTTCCCTGGTGGCGCAGTGGTTGAGAGTCCTCCTGCCGATGCAGGGGACACGATTTCGTGCCCCGGTCTGGGAGGATCCCACGTGCCGCGGAGCGGCTGGGCCCGTGAGCCATGGCCGCTGAGCCTGCGCGTCCGGAGCCTGTGCTCCGCAACGGGAGAGGCCACAACAGTGAGAGGCCCGCAAAAAAAAACAAAACAAAAAAACATACATACATACATATGTAAAAAGAAGAAAGAAAGGCTAGCATTTATGGACATTAAGTTAAAGACCAAAGTTTAGATGTTCAAAGCAGCGGTGATTGTTTCTAAGCTTTGAGATCATGGAACTGAGTACCTTATATTCCATCGGTTGATGATTTGTGATAGAGCCACAATGGCGAATAAAAGGTCATTAAACAAAGGAATGTTATTTATTAAAGGTCATCTATGTGCTCAGCACTGTTGTAAGTCCTGCATAGGAGCCATGGAAGAGGAAGTAATCTTACTGGATATATATTCCACATGAAATGGTAGAGAATTGTATATTAAAATTGAATATTTGTTACTTAGTTACATCAGAAATTCTGAGAAGTCAGGGTAGACTGCTGTGGTAAAGATGACTTCATAGCCTAGAAAGGAATTGTGGAAGACCTTGAAAGATACTTAGAATTTCATTAGGCAGATGAGAATGGGATATGTATACATGAACAAAAATATGGGGATGTGATAAGAGCTGCTATATTTGGAAGTCAGCAGAGAAATCATTTCAACCAGAATTTGAAGGGCTGTATTGTTGGGGCATTTAAGTCTCTCAGGGAGGACTTAAATAGCAGAAAAGTACAGTTCTCAGTCCATAAAGAGTTTTGGTTTCTGGGAGAATGGTCAAGTTGGGATGGAAAACCAGTTTTTACGTAGCTGACCAGTCTGTTTTCTCAAGGGAACAATGGATACTTATCCTGTTTTTCTTCCGTTCATCCCTTAAGTCATGATGAAGTCTCTGGTCTAAAGATTTGCAAATCAGTATTTTTCAGAATACTGGGCTAGAGATGTTTTGAGGCTAGCCTCTCCATATTCCATGAAGCTTCACTGACACCATCGTGAGATGAATCCAGTCATCATAAAGACCAGAGTAGAAGAGGTACAGAAATAAAAGTTTGAGAACATAAAGCTGTGCCTTATTTGCAGACAGAGTGGTAACACCAGTATGATTATAGATAACCTCTGAACAAGTGAGCATAATGTGGAGATGTTAATAAATACTTAAGGATGGTAGAATTGATAGAATTAGGTGGCTTAGCGGTCGTTGTGGCTTTGTGTATATATGTAAAGAATGCAAAAGAAATTTTGAGTAAATACTTCTACCAAATTACAAGAATTTTCCAGCAAATATTTGTAAATATCCATTCATTCAGTGAATATTTGAATGCCAGCTATGTTCCAGGCATGTGCCAGATACAAGTAGAGAGCACAATAGAGAGTTCTTGTTTCCTCATATTGTGATTTAGTGAAAAAGATAGGTGATTGAAGCAGTAATAAAATAAAATGTGATGACTGGTGATAGGGGAAGTATATGTATCCTGTTTTAATGCTTCCCCATAGCACTAATTTATTATAATGTTATTTGTGTCTGAAAAGTTTTGGCTAAAAAATTATACATATGTAGGAGTATGTCATAGTAGGATTGATAATTGTTTTCTGTGCTCTGAATGTTAACATTTATTCTCAGCAAGTGAGAGCCATACTGTACCCTCTTGGTTAGTAAGCTTTAGCTACCTGTATGCTTTAACTTGTAAGCTTTCTATCTCGCTGTTCTAAGTTAAACATGTCCTCTTCATCTTCTGTTTATTTTGTGTCTTGGTGAGCTCTTTGACCCTCAAGAGCTGATTAAAAATAGGACAATGATATTCTGGTCTTAGAACAAAAACAACAACAAAGGAAATATATCACACCGAGTATTAAGGACATGGTGGAAGAAACAGTATGAAGATCAGCAGGCAACTGGGGATTGCCTGCATAATGTCTGTAGACATTTTGAAAGATGTTTAGTGGGAGAACTGAACAACGTTTGTGCAGTTGGAAGTTGCACAAAATTATAGCCAAAAGCATATTATAACTTGACCAAATTTGAAGACTATCCTGGAGAGATTCCTTGGAGCTCTGATTAGGTTCTTGGTTCCAGGAAGGCTTCCCAGGCATTAATTGCATTGGTTCTGATAATTGGAGTTTTGTGTATATTGAATGCTAAGAGAGCGTATCTTGGGGAGAAGTTAGAGCAGACCTCCAAAGGTATGTGACTTCTAATTTGTTATCTGAAGGAATTGTAAGGATTAACCAGACAAAAGGATCTAGGAATGAGGAATGTGAGAAAAGGTAACTACTGCCTAGGGCTGTGGTTAGGGGTGCTTGACAATTGGATAATAGCTCTACAGTTAATAGTTGCAAGGCAAACCGCATCTACTTGTGAAAAAGATGTGAGCTGTTTAGCTACATATACTTAACCATAAAATAAGACTGATGTATTTTTAATAATGTATACTATATTTCCACTGGCAAACCACTAATTTCTTCAGGTACTGTCACAGTGTGAAAATGCTTTAGATGCATTTTATGTCTTATTTTGGTAATAACACATTTTCATGAATTGAACTTTAGAAAATATAGCTGAATATGTGGTGAAATGGCTTGCAGTTTATCTTTTTGGTAAATTTATAATTTTATATATTAAATATATTACACTGTATTACAACACTATGTATGATAGTGTCTTTATCATAAATGTTTTACTATCTCTGACTTTTGAGGTGTTCTAATGACAGTGCTAGAGACTATTAGCGTGCTGTGGGTGTAGTTTAGTTCTCTTTGAAGATGTAGTTTAGTTCTCTTTGAAGATGTAGTTTAGCTCTATGGATGTAGTTTAGTTCTCTTTGGAGAAGACTGTATGGAACTAAAGTTCCCTAGGTAATCTTGCCTTGCCATGAAACTGTTAATGTGCTTATCCTGCTTGACCCCTATGTGATTATGTATTCTTATCCTATAAAATTGTATAGATTTATTTGCTAGTAAATAGTCTCAAAGTATTTAGGGTCTGTCAATATTCCTCATAATTTGTTCCGAAGAAGGAAGTTTGGGGATTTATTGTAATATTTTATCCTTTTGTTGTTTCTTTTGATTTTTTAAAATAGTTTATATGTTTTCTATTTCAGGTGTCCAGCCTAAGTACCTAACTTTTTTCTTTTCCTATTTCCATATTAGTTTTTAAATATCTCTTATAGTTATTTTAATACTTAATCATATATTGCCTTTTTTTAAAAAAGCTATATTATAAAGTATTTGTTGAGTCTCCAATTTAATTGCAAACCTTGGATGTCAGCTTTTGATGGTTTTATGAATTCATTTGATTTAATGTTGTTTAATAAAATTTTAAAAATATTTCTTAAGGCCTTATTTTAGTTTAATAAAATTTGTAAGATGTTACTGAGAGACTTAACTTCGTTTCTTTTTTTTATTAAGATTTATTTATTTTGGGGGGCTGCGTTGGGTCTTCATTGCTGAATGAGGGCTTTCTCTAGTTGTGGCAAGTGGGGGCTACTTTTCGTTGCGGTACGCGGGCTTCTCGTTGCGGAGCATGGGCTCTAGGAGCGTGGGCTTCAGTAGTTGCAGCACGCGGGCTTCAGTAGTTGCGGCGCGTGGGCTCAGTAGTTGCTGCGCAGGCTCTAGGGCACGCGGGCTTCAGTAGTTGTGTCTCATAGGCTTAGTTGCTCCCTGGCATGTGGGATCTTCCCCGACCAGGGATCGAACCCGTGTCTCTTGCATTGGGAGGCAGATTGTTAACCACTGCACCACCAGGGAAGTCTGACTTTGTTTCTTAATTAAATGAAATGTTAAACTTGTATAAGCCAAATAATTTTTTTCTCTTTTGTTTCTTTTTAGTGAGTTGGTACCATCTTATGATTCAGCTACTTTTGTTTTAGAGAATTTCAGGTAAGAGTTTTTGACAACTTTAGTGTTTTTTTGTATGTGTACGTAAGTAAGAGCTAGGTAGGTGTCCTTCCTGGGTAGCATACAGACCTAATGAACTTTGTCACTCAGTGTGTAGTCTTCGAAGAAACAAGTTTTGTATTAGATACATAGAGGTCATTTGTCTGGATTGTTTTATATCTTCTAGATGGATTGCTCCTGTAGGGTGGGGAATGGAACTTTTTTTTTTTTTTTAAAGAAGAGGGTGTACTTAGCCTTTGCTAGTAAGGTAAGGTGAATGGGATGATAGAGATCAATGAGCCCTCCTACCCATCCTCAGAAATAAGAGTGGCGGGAAGTAAGAAATTGTGGATGGGAGGGTATTACTGTAAGAAATTTGTAAGCTTTGTAACTTGCATGCTAAGTTTGTTAGCTTTTACAGCTTTTTCTCTAAGATTAGAAGCCAAGATATTAAAACACAAAGGTCCTAAGGGACTTGTCTTAAAGGGCAGCGTGGAAGTGGGGAATGAAGAATATAAAAGGTCTTGCCTTGGGAAGAGAAAATCCCAAGAGGTGATACCATCAAACTAAGGCCAAACTGAGAACTTATACCAGTCCCCATTTAATTTGTTTTTTCTTATGGGATAATTCTGTGGCTAAGATATAAACCGAGGATTACCCCACATTTTTTTTCCATATTAGAAAAGGATAATTATACTGTGGGGATGTGAGGAAGAAACTTTTTTTTTTCCTTTAACGGTGGAAGACTGTTGAAGTGGTAATTAGATTCAAGGCACTTAGTTATATTTTTCTTTTCCCTTAAATGACAAAATTTTGAGGGTTTTTTTTTAACCTGAAACTTAAAAGATACTGCTGAATATTTCTGTATCATTAAAGTTTCTTTTATTTCAGAATGTTAGTATATATAAATTTATACAGTGGAATCTTGACTTCTTCAGTCACCTTCATTTACTGGTCCAGGACTTCAAATAAGTAACATGAAGTGGTTGGGTTTTGTTTTTGCCTGTTTGCTATTTCCCAACAGTTTTGATCTTGGGATTCAGTTGGTTTTCTTTTACTTTAGTACTTTGCGTCAGAGAGCAGATCCTGTTTACAGTCCACCTCTTCAAGTTTCAGGACTTTGTTGGAGGTTAAAAGTTTACCCAGTAAGTTTTTCATTATTTCTAATAAATTTTGAAACCAAGATCTTTCTTTTAGGGTTCTATAGTACACTGGTTCACTTTTTTAGTGGAGAAAGGAATTAAAGTAATGACAATTTTGTTTCTTTATAGGATATGTTGCTAAACCTGTGAAAAAAATGAGTTAAATATAAACAGTGTAAACACTGGCATATTACTGAACCTTATTTCACTAACATTTAGAAGAAATGTTTAAAATTCTTATTTTAAAAATCATTAAAAAAAATACATTTACAGATGGTCATCAGAAACACATGTGTGTTGACTGCATACTCATGGTGCATTTCAGTATGTTTCTTTGGCCTGTAGATTTGCTGCATATTGGCAGCTGGACCCAGTGGTATGATGAGCTGCATAGTCAATTCCAATGGTAAGAATATAAGCAGTAGTGTGTGCTTTTATCATATCATATCTAGTTGCATATCTTTTTGTCATATTGATGAACATTGCCTACATCTGTTAATTCACTGGAAGTTGCAGAGTAGTGATTCTCATTTTGTTTCTTTTTTGCTTATTACGTGTAATGCTTTTATAAAGAGATGCTTACCTTTACCTATTGTTTGGTTATCCAGTATTACAGTTCATATAGAATAGGCAAGACTCTTTCCTGTTATTTAGTGATTTTCCTTATTCTCTGAAAGTAATTAACTAGGTTTTTAAAAAAAAAATCATTATGAACTCATGGATTTATACATATTTAGTCTCTTTAAGTTGGCTTCTGTGTCACTTTGCTCTGACCCTAATAGTCTAGTAGTGACGCTAGTAGTTAGCTTTCTTGTCCTCTTCCGTGGCAAGATGTTCTAGTCTCATCTTGTACATTTCCTACTCTGTACCTGAAAATTGGTCATTTTATCCAAAAAGCCCTGATTTCTTTTAGTGGGAAAATTGTATTTCAAGACCAAACTGGGCGTTAAGGGTGCTCATTTCTACCAGGTTAGTCACTGTTTCTAGGCTTTCTTCATGAACAGAACTAGGGAATTACATAGGCAAATGTATGTGGGGGTTTGGGAAGGGGGAGGGATTAATATGTATGTATGTATGTATTTAAAAATTTATCTAATAGACTCTATTTTTTAGAGCAGTTTTAGGTTAACAGCAAAATTGAGTGGAAAGTACAGAGAGCTCTAGTCGCACCCACTGCCCCCACACATGCACAGCCTCTGCCACTATCAACATGCCCTGTGCCAGAGTGGTACATTTTTTGCACTTGATGAATTTACATTGACACATTATCACCCAAAGTCCTAGTTCATTCTTGGTGTTATACATTTTAGAAGTTTTATTTGTTTGTTTTTAGCCCAAAGACCATACTTTGAGAAAAACTGGGTAGGAGTGTGCTTAAAATTGAAGTGGAAAAACTCCAGTGATCTTAATAGAGAAAAAATATTTATGAACACTTTACAATTGCTATATAATTATAGAATATCAGGGTGTCACATGTATGTATGTATTTTTTAGAGATAAAATAACTCCTGAGTTAATGCTCATGTTTACAATTCAAATTAAGGATTATAGAGTTTTTTAAACATAATCTCTTTACATTACACCTGTATCTCCTTTCTTCTATTCTAGGAATCCTACTTTTTGAAGCCATAGGAAGTGATAGAATTATAATCTCATAATCAATCACTTATTTGCCTTATTTCACCTTACAAACACAAAAATCTCAGAAGGGGAACTCTAATTCCATCATTGATTTGATTACTGAGAAATGTTTAAAATTTTATTTGGAAGTATACTCTCCACATTTCACTATGCCATGTCTGGACAACAGTTAGGGTGTTCAAAGCTTGTTCTCTAGTAAATGCTACTGGAAGGGCTAATGAAAGCAATATTTCCTGAATTTTTGTGTGTTGAAAATAGTTTCTATCCTTTATAAGCTAAAGCCAGTATTGCTGGATGCAAAATTCTTGGCTCATGTTTTCTTTCACTGGGTATCTTAAATATTCAATTCCATTTTCTTTTGGTAAAGTCTGATGATAAACTGATCCTTAAAAGGCATTTGCTAATATTGTCTAGATGCCCAAATAATCTAATTCTTTTTAAGTCCAATAATTTACTACTATATGTTTTGGTTGTTCTCGGTCAGTATTCTCAGTTACATGCTGGGCTCTTTCAATATGTAGTTTTAGACTTTTTAAAGAAAACGTTTCCTGAATTATAGTTTTAAATATTTACTTTGTTTCTGTCTTTGGTTTTCTCTCTTGGGACTTGTATTATCTTCATTTTACATCTTCCTTGCCTGTCTTCAATATTTACCACTTTCTCTCTGAACTTTTCAGCTTTTTCTTCATTTCTTTTTAATTTTTAAAATTTTCTTTTGTTCACTTATTTTTTGAAAGATATAAACTGTTGTGCTTATTTGCTCTTGTGTTCCTTTTAGTTCAGTCTTTATTTCTTAAATAACTTTTCCTTTTATTTCTCTTTCCTTAGTCCTATTACCTGATTTCTGAGTTTTTCTAATACTGATTTGTGTTATTCTTTCATATCATATTATTTTCTTATTTTTTCTTTTCTTCCTGTGGGCCGTCATATTATTTTCTTAGTGTCTATTAGGTTCTTTTGAAATGGTTACAATTTTGATCTTTGAGTATGTTTTTCTAGGGTGCTTTCATTGTCTGTAGGGATGTTATTCTCTTTATTTCCTCTTTTTTTAATCTTGGTAAGTGATGCATAACATAAAATTTACCATTTTTATCATTTCTAAGTGTACATTTAGTATTGTTAAGTATATTTACATTGTTTTGTAACCAACTTCCAGAACTCTTTCTACTTGCAAAACTGAAGCTTTCTGCCCGTTAAACAGTAATTCCCCATTTCCCCCTCTCCTCAGCCCCTGGCAACCACCATTCTACTTTCTCTATGAATTTGACTACTCTAGATACTTCATGTATGTGGAATCGTAACACAGTAACATCTTCTTGTTACTGCTTCTTTTACTTAGCATAATGTTTGTAAGGTTCCTCCACTTTGTAGCATGTGTCAGAATTTCCTTCCTTTTTAAGACTGAATAATATTCCATTGTATGTATGTACCACATTTTGTTTATTTGTTCATCTGTCAGTGGACACTTGGGTTGTTTCTACCTGTTGGCTATAGTGACTAATGCTGCTGTGAACATGGGTGTGCAAATATCTCTTCAATATCCTGCTTTTGATTCTTTCAGATATATGCCCAGAAATACTATTGCTGGATCATACGGTAATTCTGTTTTTAGTTTTTTGAGGAACCATATTGTTATCTACAGTGGTTGCACCATTTTACATTCCCACCAACAATGCACAAGGGTTCCAGTTTTTCCATATCTTTGTCAATACTTTTTGTTTTCTGTTTCTTTGATAGTAGCCATCCTGATGGGTGTGAGGTAATTCATTGTGGTTTTGATTTGCACTTCCCTAATGATTAATGTTGTTGAGCATCTTTTTATGTGCTTATTCATGGCCATTTGTATATCCTGTTTAGAGAAATGTGTATTCAAGTCCTTTGCCCATTTTTTAATCAAGTTTTTTGTTGTGTTGTAGGAGTTTATATATTCTGGATATTGACCCCCTTATTAGATACCTGATTTACATGTATTTTCTCCTATTCTGTAAGGTTTCTCTTTACTCTGTTGATTGTGTCCTTTGATGCACAGAAGTTCTTAATTTTGTTGTTGTCCAGTTTGTCTATTTTTGCTTTTGGTTTCATATCCAGGAAATCCTTACCAACTCCAATGTCATGGAGCTTTTCCCCTATGTTTTCTTCTAAGGTTTTATAGTTTTAGGACTTATATTTAGATCTTTGATCTGTTTTGAATTAATTTTTTTATGATGTAGGGGTCCGACATCATTCTTTTGCATGTGGATAGCCAGCCAGTGTGATAACAATCAGAAATCTGGTGCCTTGCTTTCTGAGAGATTTCCTCGTTCTTCTTCCCTTCTCATCTGGACCTTTTCCTTCCTTTGTTTGTATTATTTCTATGCTGTTTATCTTTTATTTTCCTCCTAGCATTTCCTTTGCAGTCTTTGGACCTGTCCTAAAAGGCCGTACTTACTCGTCTTTAAGAGTTTAGAGTGACTAGACTGCATTTAGTTTTCAGACTTTTTTATATTAGGCCCCCTTATACTCAGTTGGTATTACATTGAGCAACTCTTCAGTTTCAGCTGTCATATGTGGCTTGTGATGCTTTTCAGTGACTAACTTTTGTCCATTTTGTGGTTTTCCTTCTTTCGGGTCCATTAGACGTCCCATTGCTTCTCTTTCCTTTCTCCCACACTGTTGATATCATGCAGGTCTTTGTGGTTATAATTGGTATGTCTTTACCTGCTTGTGTTTTGGGGGTTGTGGAGATAACCTGTCATTTAATTTTGTTATAAATGTTGTTTGTGAGCTTTTGGTTTTGTTGTTCAGTTGTTTTGTTTTGTTTTATGTTTGGATTTAGAGAGTTGTAAAAACTATGCTGCCATTTTGGCAGTCTTTCCAGAATCCTCTGCCTATTGAAATTCTTAAAGCTAGGGACTTCCCTGGTGGTGCAGTGGTTAAGAATCCACCTGCCAATGCAGGGGACATGGGTTCAAGCCCTAGTCCGGGAAGATCCCACATGCCGTGGAGCAACTAAGCCCGTGTGCCATAACTACTGAGCCTGTGCTCCAGAGCCCAAGCACCACAACTACTGAGGCCGCATGCCACAGCTACTGAAGCCCGTGCGCGTAGAGCCCGTGCTCCACAGCAAGAGAAGCCACCACAATGAGAAGCCCGCACACTGCAACAAAGAGTAGCCCCCGCTCGCCGCAACTAAAGCCCACATGCAGCAACGAAGACCCAACGCAGCCAAAAATAAAGAAAGAAAGAAAAGAAAAGAAAAGAAAATTCTTAAAGCTAGTATTTTGTTAGAGGTACAGATGGCATGTCAATAAAAGTAGTAAAAATTTTGTTCCTTAAGATTATGATAGGGCTTCCCTGATGACGCAGTGGTTAAGAATCTGCTTGACAGTGCAGGGGACACGGGTTTGAGCCCTGGTCCGGGAAGATCCCACATGCCACGGAGCAACTAAGCCCGTGTGCCACAACTACTGAGGCCCTCGTGCCACAAATACTAGCCCGTGCGCCTAGAGCCCATGCTCTGCAACGAGAAGCCACTGCAATGAGAAGGCTGTGCACCGCAATGAAGAGTGGCCCCCACTCGCCGCAACTAGAGAAAGCCTGCGCGCGGCAACGCAGACCCAACGTAGCCGAAAATAAATAAATAAATCTATTTTAAAAATAAAAAGATTATGATAAAAATTAAGTCAAAGAAATTTCTAATCTTATTATCTGTTAAAATTAGGAGTGAAAAATGTTCATTATCTTTTATTAATTGATTTCATTCCAGGGAAATCGTTTTAGGAGCATAATTTAAAAGAAGAAAAAAAACCCCAGCTATTTGAACAAGGATATTGGTTGATTTTTAAAAATCAGTGTAATTTGCTATGTAATTTATGTTCAGTAGTATTCGCTAATTTTAGCAAGTTTTCACAAATATATATAGTTGTATAATCATTGTCACAATCATGACTTTTATCACCCTCAGAAGTTATGTAATTTATCCTTTTCACATAATCCTTTTTTCTCCTTTCCTGGCCTTTCTGCAACCACTGATCTGTTTTTGTTACTATAATTTTGCTTTTCCAGAATTTCATATAGTAGGATTATACAACATATAAGCTTTTGTGTCCAGCTTTTTTCACTTAAGTGATGATTGATTTATTCGTAATATTTATTGAGTGATTACCATGTCAAACCCTGAAAGCTGCCTCAGGACCTTTTGGAGCAAAGTAGCCTAGAAATGAAGGGGTTAAGAAGTACATGTACCCCTCTATAGACATATTCCTGCCCTCAGCCCTCACAGTCTAGTTGGGGAAACAGATCTTTTTACACATAGTTATAACAAATATAATCTTCTCGCACAGTACTGGAGAAATACAGAGGGGAATAATTGTACTCATAAAAATCTCTGTAACAGAAATTTAAACAGCTTTTCAATCTCCAGACAGAATCTTATGTGGAATCCTAACATATAAAACATAGAAATTGTGGGTTCGTGCCCCGGTCTGGGAAGATCCCACATGCCGCGGAGCGGCTGGTCCCATGAGACATGGCCGCTGAGCCCGCGCGTCCAGAGCCCGTGCTCTGCAACGGGAGAGGCCGTAGCAGTGAGAGGCCCACATACCGCAAAAAAAAAAAAAACATAGAAATTATATTTAATTACTTTCAACATCAATCAAGTGTTACCTTTTTCTATTTTACTCTCTTTTGATCTTATATATCTTTTTTTTTTTTTGTCTCATTCCTAGTGAAATTGAGGCTTTTCTTTTTTTGGCGTTTTTCTTTGGGGTTTTGATTTTTCTTGGAGGCTCATTATTAAGAGTTCTATATGTGTTAAAACTCTTAACTCTTTTCATAGTAGTTGATATTTTCTTTAGTTTGTATGCTTTAATATATTTTTTTAATTGCAAAAGTTTTAAATTGTTATAGATTCAGACCTCTTGGTCTTTTTATTATCTCTTATTGTTTTTAAGCTTAAAACTACTTTGGCATCCAGATATCTGTATTTTGTTTGTTTCATTGTGGCTTAAATTTTTACATTTAAATTGATCTGGAGTTTGTATAACATCTTTTTCTTTTTTTTTTTTAAGGATGGAAATGGAGTTGTTCGTGGTTACTACTTATCTGTGTTTCTGGAACTCTCAGCTGGCTTGCCAGAAACTTCCAAGTAAGACATGCAATTAAGTAACAAACTTTCGTGTGTGTTTACATACCTTCTTAGCATTTTTTATTAACTACTTTTGTTAATTACTACATTATGTCTGTTAAGATGTATACTAGTATGGAATCCCTGGCATAGTATGATGGCATAGACTGACAGTTCTCAAATTATATGGCCTCAGGACTCTTTATACTCTTATTAAATTTTACTGGGAATCCCAAAGAGTGTTTCTTTATGTGGGTTTTATCTATTGATATTTTCTGAATTAGAAATTGAAACAGAAAAAATTTTAAGTTTTTATTAACTCAGTTTAAAGTAATAATAAACCTATTACATATTAACATAAATAACATTTTCTTGAATAACTGTTTTTCTAAAGCAAAATAATACTTGGTGAGAAAACTTATTGTTTTGTGTTTTTAAAAAAATCTCTTAATGTATGGCTTTTCAATTTACTGTAATAAGTTGTTTTGGTTGACGTATATGTATAAAATCTGGCCTCAGGGATTTTGGATTTCATATGTAGTTGGGAAAAGTTTTTTTTATATGAGATACAATTCACATACCATAAAATTCACCTTATAAATAAGTGTACAATTCAGTAGATTTTAGTATATTCACTGAATTCTACAGCTATCACCAATATCTAATTTCAGAACATTTCATCACCCCACAAAGCAACCCTGTACTCATTAGCAGTCACTTCCCTTTCCCCTCCCCACCCAGTCCCTGACAACCATTAATCTTTTTGTTAGGGAGGAACACTTTAAAAAGCAGTTTTAGATAACTGTGAATTATCTTTGATTTTACCCCCAAATTGAACAAGTGGTTGTTTCTTAAATGTAATTTGCAATATGAAATCTGGAACCGTATCAGTGAATTTATTTCACTCTGTTACATTAAAATCTGTTGGTTTGGTATGAGATGTCTGCTTCCAGTTATGATGGAGTAATGGAAGTAACCGTTTCTTCTGCAACAACTGAAAAGAAAAATAACATTTCCTAGACACTGGACATGAGACAACAAATGAAAACAATCCCTAGAGACAATAAATAAATAAATCAGATCTATGATTGCCTCGCTTAACCTTGAGAAAGTTTTCAGGCTGTAACACGTGGAGGCACACTGCAAGAGTCTGGCTGACTCCTTGAGTTGAGGAAACAGTGCTGAGTGTCTAGGAAGACCAGCGCTCCTAGAGTGCAGTAGACAGAACACCAGAGGAGAGAGCTGCACAAAGAACTCCAGAGACTTGTAGAGAGTTCTCTTCAAATATCAGCAGAGTACTGAGTAGGGCATGCACGTGAAGAAACCTACCTGAGGTTGGGAGAATAACCATTTGCAAGGATTAGAGGGAGTGGTGCCTGGTGCCAGTAACTGTGTCAGTTCCTACCGCTATAGTGGAGAAACTTGTAATCCGTGGGACACTGGGTGAAGTACTCAGGAAATTTTTGCCTCACTAGTGGGGAACAGTTAGTCCTAGACTGGACACTGCTCCACACCCATCTAACAAAGGCAAGACCTGAAAGGATCAAATTGTTTCCAAGTAACCTAACTGCATCCCAGAGCAGAGCGCAAGAAAATTTATAAGATTACAAAAATATCCAGCACCCAACAAAGTTAAGTTTACAGTGTCTGTTGTTCAATCAAAGATTAATTGGCGTGCAAAGGGGCAGGAAGATATAACCAATACTGAGGAGAGTAATCAGTTAATTTAAATCGAGAAAGAACTGTTTTTTTGTTTGTTTTTTTTAATGTGGGTTATATCTATTGGTATTTTCTGAATTAGAAATTGAAACAAATTTTAAAAACTAATTCACTTATAATAACCTATTGCATATTAACATAAATAACATTTCAATGAATAGTAACTTTCTCTAAAGCAAAATAATATTTGATGAGAAAACTTGTACTGTTTCTGTTTTTGGAAATCTTTGTATGGCTTAAAAAAAGACAACTGGATTCTCATGTGAGAATTATGAGAGAATATTTAAGACAGTTTTTATAACCACTCCATTTGTTCAGAAGTTAAATAGAGATATGGAAGATATAAAAGACCCAAATTGAACTTCTTGAGAATGAACTATATTTGAAATGAAAAATACACTGGATGGCATGAACAACAGATTAAACATTGCAGAAGAAAAGATTAATGAACTTGAAGGCATTAGCAGTAGAAACTATTCAAAATATGAACATAGAAAAATGAATTCCTAAACTGAAAAACAGCTTGAAGTAGCTTAATGTACAGATATCTGGAGTCCTCAAAGGAGGGGATGGGAAGAAAAAAGTAAATACTTTCTGAACTTGATGAAAGCATTAAATCCACGGATTGAGGAAGTTCAGTGAACTACAAGCACATGAAACATGAAGAAAACACCAAAGCACATAATAATCAAATTGCTCAAAGCCAGTGATAAAAAAATCTTAAACTGGCAGTGAAAAAAAAGATGTTATATTTAGAGGCACAAAGATAAGGGTGAAATCAGGTTTCTCACTGGAAACAATACAAGTGAAATGATAATACAGCGACATTTTTAAAGGATTGAAAGAAAGAAATATTAACCTAGAATTCTATAATCAGCAAAAATATATCTTAAAAAATATAGTGAAACTAAGACATTTTCAGGCCTGGACTATAAGAAATGTTAAAGTGCATGCTACAGATAGAAGGGAAATAATACCAGTTGGACCTCTGAATCTAAACAAAGAAATGAAGAGCATCAGAAATGGAAATTGCCTGGTTAAATAAAATTTTTTTTCTGTTACCAAAGTAATTTTAAATGATAATTGTTTAATCAAAAATTATAACATTGTATTTTGGGATTTTTAACCTATGTAGAAGCAAAATACATGGTAACAACAGCTGTATAAAGGCCAAAAGAGTAGAGCATGGAAGTATAATGTAAGATTCTGACAGTATATGTGAAGTGTTATAATAACAATTAAAGCTAGACTGTGATAAGTTAAAGATACGTACTATCCTATTTCTGTTGCCTGCTATAACAAATTACCACAAATTTGGCAGCTTAAAACAATAGGAAAAATTTCCCTCACAGTTTTGGAGGCCAGAAATCCAAAAACTATTGCTAGGGCAAAATCGAGGTTTCAGCAGGGTTGTACTAGCTCCAGAGACACTAAGGGAGATCCATTTCTTGCCTCCTTCAGCTTCTGCTCGCTGCCAGCATTTCTGGGCTTGTGACCATGTCACTCCTGTCTCTGCCTTTGGTCACATGGCCTTATCTTTTTTTGTGTCTGTCAAATCTTCCTCTTCTTTTCTCTTACAGTGACACTCATGGTTACATTCTGGGTCCACATGGATGTTCCAGGATAGTCCCCTCATCTCAGGATCCTTGGCTTAATCACAACTGTATATTCCCATTCACACGTTCCAGAGATTAGGATATTGATATCTTGGGGACACTGTTCAGCCTCCCACAACTATAAACTATAAAGCCACTGCTAAAATGACAAAGACATTTAGTTTATAAAGCAACAAAGGGGATAAAATTGAAACAAATCCTAATCTTAAGGAAGGCAGGAAAAGATAACAGGTAACAAAAAACAGATGGGACAGATACCAAGACGTCGTACTATAAATGGTCTACACACCCCAATTAAAAGACAGAGATTGTCAGATTGCCTACAAAAGCAAAACTCAAGTGTATGCTAACCCCAAGAAACATACTTTAAATGTAAAGATATACCATACTAGTACTAATCAAAACCAAGTTGGAACTGTTGTTTTAATATCAAAGTAGATTTCAAAGGAAAGCATATTACCAGAGATAAAGAACTTTATTTCATAGTGATAAAAGGATCAGTTAATGAAGAGGACATATAACGACTATAAACATTTCTGTTTATACCCTGATAACAGATCTTCAAAATACATGAAACAAAAACTAATAGAAGTATAAAGAGAAATAGACAAAAACTAATCTCTCAGTTGATATAACAGATAGGCAGAAATCATCAAGGTTATAGTACATTTGAATAGCACTGTCAACCAACCTGACCTGATTGACATTTATAGACCATGTGATCCAACAGTAGCAGAATACAAATTATTCTTATGTGTGCACAGAATATTTACCAAGAAAGACCATATTCTGGAACATAGAACATGTCTCAATAAATTCGTAAGTATTCAAATCATTCAGATTGTTTTTTTACCATAATGGAATTAATTTAGATGTTAGTAACAGATATTTTGAAAATCTGACGTATTTTAAAGTTAAATAACACACTCCTAAATAACCCCTGGATCAAAGAGGAGATTATAAGAGTTTCTTTTTAAGTGTTTTAAACTGAATTAAAATGAAAACACAACATACCAGAATTTGTAGAATGCTGCTAAAGCAGTAGGTAGGGGGAAATTTATAGCACTAAATGCCTACGTCAGTGAAAAGCAGAGAGGCCTTAAATCAGTGATGTCAATGTCTACTTTAATAAACTAGAAAGAAGAAGTTAAATGGAAAGTAAACAGAAGAAAGGACATAACAAAGATCAAAGAGTGCAGTGAAATAAACAAATGCTGTAGAGAAAATCATTGAAATCTAAAGGACAACAAAATTTGAGGGCTAATACTATATGACTAAGATTTATAATAAGGCCACAGCATCAGCATAATACAACATAGTATTAGCATAAGAACAGACAGATGAAGAATGGAATATACAGATTTCTTCCACTGTCCAAAAGGAGAGCGGTCCTATGAAACCTTTTGTAGGCTGAAATGGCATAAAGTGAAGGAACAATTACCTTAGGACATATCTTGCTAATGGATGCACAAAATATATCAGGACGAAGCATAGATACTCACAGACACAGTTCAAAGCTATGGCGGCTTGATACTGAGATGCTGGGTATGATTCCCAGGGAAGGAGCTTGGTGGTGCTGCTCTTGCTGCTTGGAGCATGCCTCTATAATGGCTTTCTACAAAATAAGCACTGAATGCTGTTTTCACTTTTCAGCTTTTTTTGTAAAAACAAAATTTCTCTTCAGATTTCTTTTGGTTAGCAAAAACAGGTACTAGTGTAGGTTCTTTTGTAAAAGTTAAGTGGCATAAAAAGAATGTTCAAAAATGGGGGATACCTGTACTATGATTCTAGAAATAAACACGCATTCATTAGGAAACTATTTTTTGACAAAGATGCAAAGACAACGCTATGGGGAAAGTGTAGTCTTTTCAACAAATTGTGCTTGAACATTTGGCTATACATATGCAAAAAATTGAACTTGGATCCATACCTCACACTATATACTTAAACTTACTGAAAATTGATCATAGACCTAGATTTAAGTCCTAAAACAATAAAACTTACTGGACACAACATAGGAGAAAATTTTCCTTTGGGTTGGGCAATGATAGTTCAGTTACAATGGAAAAACACAATCCATAAAGAAACACATTTGTAAATTAGGCATCTTGAGAATTGTAAAGTTCTCTTCTTCAAATTATGTGTATTTGTATCAAGAATATATAAGGAATTTGAAATTCAACAATAAAAAAATAAACAAGGTCTCTTTTCCGTAAGGGCAAATAGTTTGTCAGACACCCCACTAAAGAAGATTTATGGATGGCAAAATAATCCTGTGTAAGATGTTTAATAGTATAAGTCATTAGGGAAACAAATTTATCTACAGGACTTCCCTGGTGGTGCAGTAGTTAAGAATCTGCCTGCCAATGCACGGGGCATGGGTTCGATCCCTGGTTCAGGAGGATCCCACATGCCACGGAGCATCCAAGCCCGTGCACCATAACTACTGAGCCTGCACTCTAGAGCCCGCGAGCCACAGCTACTGAAGAGCTCCTAGAGCCCGTGCTCTGCAACAAAGAGAAGCCACTGCAATGAGAAGCCCGTGCACCGCAACAAAGAGTAGCCCCCGCTCTCCACAACTAGAGAAGGCCTACACGCAGCAACGAAGACCCAACACAGCCAAAAACAAATAAATAAAATGAAGAAATTAAAAAAAAAAGTAAATTAAAAAAAAAAGAAATTTATCTACAATACCACTGTGTCCTATTAGAGTGGCTCTAATTACAGAGATCATACCACGTGTTGGCAAGAATATAGAGAAATTTGAAGTCTTATATGTTTCTGGTGGGAATGTAAAATGATACAACCACTTTTGTAAACCATTTGGTGATTTGTTAAAAAGTTAGACATATGGGCTTCCCTGGTGGCGCAGTGGTTGAGAGTCCACCTGCCGATTCAGGGGACACGGGTTCGTGCCCCGGTCCGGGAAGATCCCACATGCTGCCGAGCGGCTGGGCCCGTGAGCCATGGCTGCTGAGCCTGCGCATCCGGAGCCTGTGCTCCGCAACGG
Organism: Stenella coeruleoalba; assembly: GCF_951394435.1. NCBI lineage: Eukaryota > Metazoa > Chordata > Mammalia > Artiodactyla > Delphinidae > Stenella > Stenella coeruleoalba. The sequence goes on along the minus strand of NC_137165.1, from coordinate 31,694,697 downwards.
GAGAGGCCACAACAGTGAGAGGCCCGCATACCGCGCAAAAAAAAAAAAAAAAAAGTTAAACATACACTTACTGTGTGACTCAGCTAAACGACTCCTAGATATTCACCCCAGAGAAAAGGAACTAGATGTCCATTCAGAGACTTCCAGAAATGTTCATGGTAACTTTATTTGGAATAGCCAAATAAAATCAACCCTAACTGCCACCAACAGATGACTAGATAAGCAAATTTTGTTATGTCTATACAGTGGAATAACACTCAGCAATAAAAAGTAATGAACGGTTGATACGTGCAACAATGAGAATGACTTATTTTTTTATTTCTTTTAATATTTACTTATTTATTTTGGCTGTGCCAGGTCTTAGTTATAGGATCTTTTAGTCGTAGCATGCAGACTCTTAGTTGCGGCATGCCTGTGGGATCTAGTTCCCCGACCAGGGATCGAACCCAGGCCCCCTGCGTTGGAAGCACGCAGTCTTACCCACCACCAGGGAAGTCCCTAGGAATGACTTTTAAATTAATTATTCTTAGTGAAAGCAGCCAGATAAAAAAGAGATATATATGATTCCACTTATATAAACCTCTAGAAAAATGCAAACTAATCTATAGTGACAGAATGCAGGTGTGCGGTTGCTTAGAGATCAGACAGGCTGGGCTAAGGTTGGGTGGAAGGTGGAGGGAGAAGGTAAGAGGGAAGAATTACAAAAGGCAGAGGAAACTTTGGGGATGATGGATATGTTTAGTATCTTGATTGTCATAATGGGGATGGTTTTATGGGTATATATAAATATGTGTGAAACTTACCAAATTATACATTTCAGTTACACTTCATTAAAGCTGTTTTACTCATTGGTAAAATGTCATTGGTCTGTCTTATACTTTGCATGGATCTTTTACTCATGCGTGATTTTGTAACAACATGGAATAATCATTTGGAAAATAACAACTTACTAAGTAATGTTGACACATTTCATTATGCAGTATCAGTCACATTCATGGATATCACCGTTTTCACAACGAAAGTCTTGAAGTATTGGAAAGCTTTTAAGCTCATGTGGTACATACAGATTTTCCAGGATTATGTTTTTTCACTTGAAAGTGTGTTTTATCATTGGCAACAAACACTGACAGTTCTTTTCCTTAGTTGTTTTGGCACAGAAAATGTCTGCTGGGTATCCACAACCAAATAACCATTGTTTGTCAGTTCTCTGAATTTGAGGTTTCACAAAAAAAGTAACTGATGATCTTGGAACTCAGCTGAACAAAGTGATTTTTCCAAGGCAACCATTGCATATCACAATGCAGCATAAGTACTTTATGTATATTTCCCATTTGTGACACCAAGCATTGAGGTTTAATAACATTTATCATTTTTACTACTTCTTCAAAGACATTCTTTTTCTAAAAAACTTTATTTTATTTATTTATTTTTGGCTATGTTGGGTCTTCATTGCCGCGCATGGGCTTTCTCTAGTTGAGGCGAGCAGGGCTGCTCTTTGTTGAGGTGCGTGGGCTTCTCATTGTGGTGGCTTCTCTTGTTGCAGAGCATGGGCTCTAGGCGTGCGAGTTTCAGTAGTTGTGGCACACAGGCTCAGTAGTTGTGGCTCATGGGCTCTACAGCGCAGGCTCAATAGTTGTGGGGCATGGGCTTAGTTGCTCCACGGCATGTGAGATCTTCCCGGACCAGGGCTCGAACCTGTGTCCCCTGCATTGGCAGGCGGATTCTTTTTTTTTTTTTTTTGTGGTATGCGGGCCTCTCACTGTTGTGGCCTCTCCCGTTGCGGAGTGCAGGCTCAGCGGCCATGGCTTACGGGCCCAGCCACTCCGCGGCATGTGGGATCCTCCCGGACCGGGGCACGAACACGTGTCCCCTGCATCGGCAGGCGGACTCTCAACCACTGCGCCACCAGGGAAGCCCAAAGACATTCTTGAGAGACATTGAAAATTTTTTTTCCCATCTGAAAGTGTGTAGCAGTGAATATAATGATTACTGGTACATTTTAACTACCGTTGCTTTTGCACCGTTAGTGCAAACGTCAAACACTGCGAAAAAGGCAAATAACATCTTAGCGTTATCATGAAGATAGTTTTGACTTTTTGGATCACTGAAAGGATCGTGGGAACTGACCCCCAGTGACACAACTTCTGACATAGACTAACCTTAGTGCAGAATATTCTTGCCATGACTGGTGAGTCAAACTACGAATAATGCTAGTAATATGGAAAGGATTCTGGCCTCTGAGTTGAAAGTATGTTTTAGTCATAGCTCTGTTCCAAATCTCCTGTGTGATCTGAAACAGTGGACTTACCTGTATTGTTATTGTAACAGCTCACCTCTGCTGAATATATACTTTGTGCTATGCACTGTGCCTGTATAACTCATTTTGCTTTACTACCGCCTCGTGAGCTGTTAAATGCTATTTATCACTCCCATTTCACAGGTGGAAATATCATAGCTAAGTTATTCACTCGAGTTCAGCATTGTTAAGGTACAGTCTTTTTAACATAGATTTTTCTTTCTCTGTATTCTTTGTTCTTAACCACCAAGCTCTGTTTTATTCCCTGAAATCAGCCCTTGTGATTGGGAAGGTGGTTGATCTTAGGCAGAATTATAAAAACTTTAGTGATTATAGGATTTTGTTCATAACCCTGTTGCTACCATTAATCTTGGTTCTCTTCTTGTCTCTTGATTAATTTATTTCCTATATACAGGCATACTTCAAGATATTGCAGGTTTGGTTCCAGACCACCACAATAAAGCAAGTTACATGAATATTTTGCTTTTTTGGTGCATATAAAAGTTATGTTTAAACTATACTACAGTCTATTAAGTGTGCACTAGCTGTATGTCTGAAAAAAAATGTACATACCTTAATTTAAAAATACTTCATTGCTCTAAAATGCTAACCACCACTGAGTCATAATCTTTTTGCTGGTGGAGGGTCTTGCCTCAGTGTTTGATGGCTGCTGACTGATCAGGGTGGTTGTTGCTGAAGTCTGGGGTGGGTGTAGCAATTTCTTTAAACAAGACAACAGTAAAGTTTGCTGCATTGATTGACTCGTCCTTCCATGAATGATTTCTCTGTAGCATGCAATGCTGTTTGATAGTATTTTACCCACAGTAGAACTTCTTTCAGATTTGGATTCAATCCTCTCAAACCCTGACTCTGCTTTATCAACTAAGTTGATGTAATATTCTAAATCCTTTGCTGTCATTTCAACAATCTTTACAGCATCTTCACCTGGAAGTAGATTCCATCTCAAGAAACCCTGTTGTTTTTTTTTTTTTTTTTTTTTGCTTATCCATAAAAAGCAACTCCTCATCCATTAAAGTTTTATCATGAGATTGTAGCAATTCAGTCACATCTTCAGGCTCTACTTCTGATTCTCATTCTCTTGCTATTTTTACGATATCTGCAGTTACTTCCTCCACTGAATTCTTGAACTACTCAAAGTCATCTGTGAGGTTTGGAATCAAGTTCTTTCAAAGTCTCCTTAATGTTGATATTTTGACCTCTTCCCACAAATCATGAATGATCTTAATGGCATCTAGAATGGTGAATACTTTCCAGAAGGTTTTCAATTTACTTTGCCCAGATCCCTCAGAGCAATCACTGTCTACGGCAGCTATTGCCTTACGAAATATATTTCTTAAATACTAAGACTTGAAAGTCAGAATTACTCCTTGATCTGTGGGCTGCAGAATGGATGTGTGTTAGCAGGCATGAAAACAGCGTTAACCTTGTACGTCTCCATCAGAGTGCTTGGGTGACTAGGTGCATTGTCAATGAGCAGTAATATTTTGCAAAAAATCTTTCTTTCCAGAGTGGTAAATCTCAAGTGGGTTTAAAATATTCAGTTAACCATATGTAAAGAGATGGGCTGTCATCAGGCTTTGTTGTTCTCTTTATAGAGCACAGGCAGAGTAAATTTAACATAATTCTTAAGGGCCTTAGGATTTTCAGAATGGTAAATGAGCATTAGCTTCAACTTTTAAGTCACCAGCTTACATTAGCTCCTGACAAGAGAGTCAACCTGCCCTTGGACGCTTCAGATCCAGGCATTTACTTCTTCTGGATAACTTGCTGCAGCTTCTATATCAGCACTTCTATGTTATGGAGACAGCTTCTTTCCTTCAACCTTATGAACCACCTCTGCTAGCTTCAGACGTTTCTTCTACTGCTTCCTTGCCTCTCTCAGCCTTCGTAGAATTGAGAGTTAGGGCCTTACTGTGGACTAAGCTTTTGGCTTAAGGGAGTGTTGTAGCTGGTTTGGTCTTCTATCTAGACCACTAAAACTTTCTTCATGTCAGCAATAACTGTTTAGCTTTCTTAATCATGTTTTCACTGGAGTAGCACTTTTTAATTTGCTTTTAGGAATTTTTCCTTTTCATTCACAACTTGGCTAACTGTTTGGCACAAGAGGCCTAGCTTTCAACCTGTCTTGGCTTTCAACATGTCTTCCTCACTAGCCTTAATGATTTCTAGCTTTTAATTTAAAGTAAGACATGTGATCTTTTTCTTTCACTTGAACACTTAGAGGCCATTGTAGGGTTATTAATTGGCCTAATTTCAATATTGTTGTGTCTCAGGGAATAGGAAGGCCCAAGAAGAGGGAAAGAGATGGGCGGGGAGGAGGGACAGATGGCTGATAGGTGAAGCAATCAGAACACACGTAACATTGATTAGTTAAGTTTGTCATCTTATATGGATGTGGTTTGTGGCGCTCCAAAACAATTCCATCGAAGGTCACTGGTCACAGATCATGACAACAGATGTAACAGTAATAATGTAAAAGTTTGAAATATTGTGAGAATTACCAAAATGACACAGACATGAAGTGACCAAATGCTGTTGGAAAAGTGGAGCCAATAGACTTGTTTGATGTAAGGTTGCCACAAACCTTCAATGTGTAAAAATGTAATATCTGTGAAGTACAATAAAGCAAAAACACAATAAAACAAGATGTGTCTGTACCTGTTTCTTGCCTTGGGAAGATTCTCCTTCTCTTACTGGTATGTAGATTTTTTGACATTTCTATTGTTTTTGGTACAGGTTTCATCTTGGGTACTTTTATTGTTGACATATATACTTCAGGAACTTAGTTTACATTGTCTTATAAGCAGTAATAACATTATCAGTGGTAATGAAATATTATCATTCAGGATACTAAGGTTGAAAGAGATTAGAATTTGTGTATTTGTTAGATATTATCTGAATACCTTAATAAGAATGTTCTATTTGGATAAAAACAGACATCTTATCCTCTTTTTCTTTTTTTTTTTCTGGCCATGCCATGCAGCTTGTGGGATATTAGTTCCCTGGCTAGGGATTGAACCCGCACCCTCGGCAGTGAAAGCACAGAGTCCTAACCACTGGACCGCCAGGGAATTCCCTTATTACCTGTTAATTCTCTTAACACTTCGGCAAGCCTAGAGAAGAGTCTTGAATACTTTCTTATTAATTACTGAAATGTCATTCAATTATGAAATTGAGAGTTTAACAGTGAGGTAGTTTTACTGTCAAAGTATGAAATAAAAATGTAAATCATTGTATTATCTAGTAGATTTTAATAACACTTGGGACCCTGCAGAAGTACTTTCATAATTTCATTATACTTAAATATCTTTCTCACTGTGTGTGTTATAATACACCTATGTAGGCTTTCTGAGGAAATTTGTGCATGAGTGACATCCTTGAATTGACTCTTAACAGTATTTACTAATCTGACTTTTGTTTTAGAGAAGGAAATTTCTTTGAGTTGCTTAAGCAAAGAGTAGAACTTTCCCTTGGGGAGTAATATTAATGAGACTAAAATTTTAAGTTAATAATTGTTAAATTCATTCAGACTTTCAGTTTGATAAAAGAAGGGAATTTAAGTTGGAATATTCAAATTTGAGGTTTTAGTTTTATCTAAGATTAGGGTTGAGATGCTCTATAAATAATTTAACTTGGATTAATTGCTGTATTTAATAGAAACATAGGTATATCTCTGTCATGATTTTAAAGAACTAATGCAGATGAAACAATGATCTTTTTTCACACATTATATGCTTTTTCATATAAAAAACTGATTTTTAAAAAAGTGTTCTATATTGATTTTAAACTTTTACCTGTCTTGATCCTGGATGTATTTAACCATCTGCATTAATGTCTTTCTCCTTAGATTTTCAATATTGTTGGTTGTTTCTCTGAATTTTGAATTTTTTTACTACTCATTTTTAAAATAAAAGTAAAAATTTTTTTTGAGGTGAGATTCATATAATATGTAATTAACCATTTAAAAATACACAATTTAAGGACTTCCTGGTGGCGCAGTGGTTAAGAATCCCCCTGCCAACACAGGGGACACGGGTTTGAGCCCTGGTCCGGGAAGATCCCACATGCCACGGAGCAACTAAGCCCATGCGCCACAACTACTAAAGCCCGTGCGCCTGGAGCCCTTGCTCTGCAACAAGAGAAGCCACCACAATGAGAAGCCCATGCACCGCAATGAAGAGTAGCCCCCGCTCGCCTCAACTAGAGAAAAGCCTGCGCACAATGAAGACCCAACGCAGCCAAAAATAAATAAATAAAAAATACACAATTCAGTGGGACTTAGTGCATTTCCAGTGTTGTACAGTCACCACCTCTCTCTAGTTTCAGAATGTTTTCCTCATCCTAGAACACCTCGTACCCATCCCTTCCTTCCCCCAATCCTAGATAACTACTCTTCTCTGTGTATTTGCCTATTTTGGATACTTCATATAGAAGTTCATACAATTTGGGATCGTTTATGTTTGGCTTCTGTTTACCTAGCATAGTGTTTTCAGGGTTCACCAAATGTTGAAGCATATATCAAAACTTCATTCCTTTATATGGCTGAACAATATTCCATTGTATATATGGACCTCAATTTGTTTTTCAATTCATCTATTGATTGACATATGGGTTGCTTCCATCTTTTGGCTATTACGAATAATCCTGCTCTAAATATTCATGTATGAGTTTCTATATGGGCATATGTTAATTCTGTGTTTTTAACATTTTGAGAAATTACCAAACTGTTCTCCACAGTGGCTGCACCATTCTCTGTTCCTACCATTTTAAGATTACATTTTATAGCCATCCTAGTGAATATGGAGTGGTATCTCATTGTGGTTTTGACTTGCATTTCCTTAATGACCAGTGAAATTGAACATCTTTTCATTTGTTTTTTTGGCCATTTGTATATCTTCTTTGGAGAAATGTCTGAAATTCAAGTCTATTTTCCATTTTTAAATTAGGTTGCTTGTCTTTTAATTGTTGAGTTCTGAGAATTCTCTCTGCATTTTGTATACTAAACCCTTATCAGACATACAATTTGAAAACTTTCTCCCATTCTGTGGGTTGTATTTTTGCTTTCTTGATAATGTCCTCTGATACACAAAAATTTAAAATTTTTGCGAAGTCCAAATTACCTATTTTTTCTTTACTTGTTCATACTATTTGGAGTCAAATCTACGAATCCATTGCCAAATTTGAATTCATGAATATTTACCCCTGTGTTTTCTTCTAAGAGTTTTATAGTTTTAGCCCTTACATTTAGGTCATTGATCCATTTTGAGTTAATTTTTGTATATGAAATTAGAAAGTTGTATGTGAAATATACATATGAAATTTGTATGTGAAATTTGCACGTAGCAATCATTTTCTCAGCACCATTTGGGTTTTTTGTGTTTTTTGTGTTTTTTTTTTTTGTACGCGGGCCTCTCACTGTTGTGGCCTCTCACGTTGCGGAGCACAGGCTCCGGACGCGCAGGCTCAGCGGCCATGGCTCACGGGCCCAGCAGCTCCGCGGCATGTGGGATCTTACTGGACCGGGGCACGAACCCGCGTCCCCTGCATCGGCAGGCGGACTCTCAACCACTGCGCCACCAGGGAAGCCCTTTGTTGTTGTTTTGATTTATTTTGTTTTGGTGGGATCCCAGTTGCTTGACTAGGGATTGAACATTTCACTGCAGTGAAAGCAGAGTGTCCCAGCCACTGGGACACCAGGGAATTCCCTCAGCACTGTTTGTTGAAGAAACTTTTTTCCCTATTGAATCAGAACCCTTGTCAAAAATCAATTGCACACTCATATTGGGGTTTATTTATGGACATTTAATGAAACCCTTTGCCTTACAACTGCCATAATAATCAGGTAGACAAAATATCACAGCTTTTGTATTAGTTTGTGCCATCAATCTGTATAATGCACTGTGAGAGATACTAATATAAAAATCATTTGACAGTACTTAAATACGGTTGACCTTTGAACAACGCAGGGCTTAGGGGCGCCAACCCTCCACACAGTCAAAAATCTGCATGTCACTTACCATTGGCCCTCCCTATCCTGGGTTCCTCTGTACCCATGGTTCTACATCCTTGGATTCAAACAACTGCAGATTGTGTAGTACTGTAATATTTACTATATTAAAAAAAATTCACATTTAAGTGGACCATTGCAATTCGAACTTAGGTTGTTCAAGGGTCGCCTGTACACGTTTATTTGTAGATAAAGAGCTGTAATTTTTTCTTTTGCCTTTGCAAGTAGAAATAGCAGACTGAGGTATTGGGTTTTTCTTTTAAAAGTTTATCTCTGCTAAAAAAGAAGCTTTATGGCTACTGTTGGATGTTCCTTCTGATGATCTTTATTTTTTCACTTCTCTTTCTTGCAATAGCAGTACTTTCTTAGTAAAAATGACTTCGAAGACTTGAGAGTTTTATACTATGTAAGATACGGAAATCTAAATTTACTGGCTTTCCCATTTATACTTATTTTCTATTAGAAAATTTTATAGGCTTGAATTGCTGAATACACAGTTGATTTATGATAACTTGAATTGGAAAAATATAGTAGAGTATTCAAAATTTATTATTTATTTACCTCAAAGAAAATGGCAGAACATTGTGAGGAAACATAGGTAATGAATATATGGAAAAATACATAGTGTTGCTAAAATGTGTAACTTTGAAAGTACTATTTTATACAAAATTTATTCATTATTTGAGGTGGTATTTTATACCTGCTATATTGGTAAACATTTTTAAAGGGGAAGAAGGACCTAGTGCCAATCATATTGTGGTAGCCCATTTATATTACTGTTGTGACAGTCCTTTCTGAAAGACATGTAGCTGTGTATATCAATAAGTTTCTTCTTAGGTACTTAATCACCTTAATGTTTTGATGTCATTTATTCTTGCTTTACTAACTCTATATTAATAGTCTTTTCAATTTTAGATACGAATACCGTGTAGAGATGGTTCATCAGTCCTGCAATGATCCTACCAAAAATATCATTCGAGAATTTGCATCTGACTTTGAAGTTGGAGAATGTTGGGGTTATAATCGATTTTTCCGTTTGGACTTACTTGCAAATGAAGGATACTTGAATCGACAAAATGATACAGTGATTTTAAGGTAATAGGAAACATTTATATCATGGCTTTTATCACAGGGAATAATGTCATCAGAATTTTAAAGTCTTTTCACTTAACAAAGATGAATATCGAAATTCATTCTAACTCTAACCTTACCATGTTCTTAACCATTTAATTTCAGAAGCCCTGTGTGGTCAGTGAATAAGTTAGTCAGAAATGTGTTTGACATCTAGTTAGTAGTTCCATAAAAAGTAAACTACTGGGGCTTCCCTGATGGCTCGGTGGTTAAGAATCCGCCTGCCAATGCAGGGGACTTGGGATCGAGCCCTGGACTGGGAAGATCCCACATGCCACAGAGCAACTAAGCCCATGTGCCACAACTACTGAGCCTGTGCTCTAGAGCCTGCAAGCCACAACTACTGAGCCCATGCACCACAACTACTGAAGCCCGAGTGCCTAGAAGCCCATGCTCCACAACAAGCCACCGCAATGTGAAGCCCACGCACCACAACGAAGAGTAGCCCCCACTCACCGCAACTAGAGAAAGCCCATGTGCACCAACGAAGACACAATGCAGCCAAAAATAAAGTTTTTAAAAAAAGTAAACTACTACTTCCAGTAAATGTGGTAATGTCCCATTTATCTATTGAACTTCTAGCAACCTCACCATTTGGAAATCCAAGAATAGTGTGGGATCAAGTGCTTTTTTTTTTTCGTGGTATGCGGGCCTCTCACTGTTATGGCCTCTCTCGTTGCGGAGCACAGGCTCCGGATGCGCAGGCTCAGTGGCCATGGCTCACAGACCTAGCCGCTCCGCGGCATGTGGGATCTTCCCGGACTGGGGCACGAACCCGTGTCCCCTGCATTGGCAGGCGGACTCTCAACCACTGCGCCACCAGGGAAGCCCTCGAGTGCTTATTTTTTTCCACTTGGCATTGTGTATTATGTTTGGATGACTGGTTTTGAAAGCTTAATTTAACAAAAAGATTTTCAGTTTCTTCTAGATAACAGCAAATTAAAAGTAAGGGAATAGAGATGAAAATTGATGAAAATAAACAAAGTGATGGTAGTTGGTGTGTTATTTGCAAGAAAGGACAGAACGTAAACAGTGACTATAAAGCTACAGCCCTATTTAATATTGGGGTAACCCTTGTAATTCAGTTTTGGGGCATCATTGCACGGTTTAATTTGATGATCAAAATGCAAGCTTGAGTTTTAAAAAATAAATAAATTCAGGGACTTCCCTGGTGGCACAGTGGTTAAGAATCCACCTGCTAATGCAGGGAACACCGGTTTGATCCTTGGTCTGGGAAGATCCCATATGCCGTGGAGCAACTACGCCCGTGCACCACAACTACTGAGCCTGCGCTCTAGAGCCTGTGAGCCACTACTGAAGCCCGCGTGCCTAGAGCCTGTGCTCTGTAACAAGAGAAGCCACCACAATGAGAAGCCCACGCACCACAATGAAGTGTAGCCCCCGCTCACCACAACAGAGAAAGCCCGCATGCGGCAACAAAGACCCAATGCAGATGGAGCCAAAAATAAATGTATTTAAAAAATTTAAAAATTAAAAAAAAAAATTCAAATATGTTTTGAACTGAGTGGTTTCAGAATGTTCAACAGTTTAGTAAGTTTCCATCAAATAATTTTAAAAGCTCTTTTCCTTAAAAGAGATTTGAATATACTCTTTTAAATTTCACTTATTCTGATTTCTTTGTCCTTGAGCATGCTGGATGAGTTGCTGTCATATCACCCTTTACTATTATGTGTTCTTTATAACTTTTCTGGGAGAATAAGGACGTATAAAAAGAGATTATTGCATTTTGAGTGTAGAAAAAAATTCATGTTTTTGTCATCTCTTTTGGGGGATTATTTTAATATCATTTTATAACCTTTTAGGTTTTCTTAAATTATTCACTAAAAGAAATATGAATAATTTGTTCCCGTTTCACACTTTAACCAGAGAGGATTGTAAAACTATTCAAATACTAATTTTACCAGCCTGCAAAACAGCCTTTTTTTTTTTTTTTTTTTTTTGCGGTACGCGGGCCTCTCACTGCCGTGGCCTCTCCCGTTGTGGAGCACAGGCTCCGGACGCGCAGGCCCAGCAGCCATGGCTCACGGGCCCAGCCGCTCTGCGGCATGTGGGATCCTCCCGGACCGGGGCACGAACCTGCGTCCCCTGCATCGGCAGGTGGACTCTCAACCACTGCACTGCACCAGGGAAGCCCAAAACAGCCATTTTTTATGACCTTAGTCATCTCTTTATTGGAGTCATAGTAATGTAAATGGAGTCATGTTCAGCTATCTAACAAAGGTAGGGACGGGTTTTTCTTGCTTTAATAAGTATTAGTTTTTTTAAAGTACCGATAACTCTGAAGAGATCAAGATTCTATCGTGTATCCATTTATATGCTTTAATATAGAGACACTTGTTTTTTTCCTAACCCCAGCTGAAATATGCCATATTGTGATATATGGAGAGTTTGGATTTTAAACTGCTATCTGGATGGGGTTGGGAATGTAGGTTATTCAGAGCATGTAATTCCTTGAGGGACAGTAAAGCAGTCCTGGGTAGTTGACCCTTTACGTGATTTTTTTTTTTTTTTTTTTTTTTGCTGTGGAGTAGGAAATATGGGAACGGGAGATAGAAAAGGAATGACAAAGAGCAGTGCCTGAAACAAACTTCGCCTGTTTTACTAGGGTCTGACACAGGCAAGAAAGGAGAAGGAAGGCATTAGCTGTCTCCTTCCTGCATAGTGTGATCCTCTTCTTCCCAGCCTATGATCAACACTGTATTTGAGCTAGATTATTATAGTAAATATGTTTTAGTAGATGAGTTTGGAAGTTTAACTGTGATATGTAATGTTATTTCTTTAGAAAAATACAGTTTGAATTTAGACAACTGACTTTTCAGAACCATGTCATTATAATTTGTGAACTACATATATAAATGGCAGATACCAGGAGCTCTGAGTTCTGAATTTTGGCCTTATAATGTAATCAAGTAAACTTAAAATTCTAGAATTTATAGTTATAGACTTAAGGCTTGGTTCATAATATTTTACTGTTCGGATTATTTTTCATGTGCAGTTACTCTTTTAAGGTTTCAGGTTCGTTCACCAACTTTCTTTCAAAAATGCCGGGACCAGCATTGGTATATTACTCAATTAGAAGCTGCACAGACTAGCTATATCCAACAAATAAATAACCTTAAAGAGGTAAGCAAAAAAACATATATTTGGTTTTAGTGTTTCATATTGTCTTACCGGCGTATTACATTTGTAATTAGATTTTGGATATTATTGCTGTTTGTAATTTTGTAGAAAAATCCACTTGTTCTTTATTCTCACTACCTTTAAACCTCTAATTCTGGACTGTCCAATTCAGTAGCCACTAGCCACATGTGGCTGTGTAGACATAATTAAAATTAAAAATTCAGTTCCTTAGTTACAGTAGCTAGCTTGTATTGGGAATTGCAGATGTAGAACATTTCCATCATTGCATAAAATTGTATTGGACAGTGCTTCTCTAGTTGAGGCAAACTCTGTTTCTCTCAGTGACTTGGATATTTCTCTTTCCCATGCTGTTTTGAATTTAGAGGATTATAAGCTATGGAACAATTGAATGTTGCCCTATCTTGAAGTCTCACTATTGTTGAACTGAGCGCTGGGGAGGATCAGTTAATGAATTTTTATTTTACAGTGGTAAACTAAATTATGTAAGGAATGTCTCTTTCTACAAGTGGATATGGGGATGTGATGAGAAGTTGGAAGTGCTGAGAGCGGTTAATATATGAGAGAGGAAAAGATGAATATTTTCAAAAATTTTCATGTTAAGTTAAACTGCCTGTATTTACTATGCGGTTTGCTGATTGTATAGCTTGGGCTAGAAATGAGAAGAAAGATGAAAATAAATTGGGCAGTTTTTCTTAGTCATAGATTTTTCCATAAGCAAAAGTCAGGAAGGTATGAGATAGATGGTGCAAGAAATGGTTTTATGAACATCTGGATATATGGTTCGTTTTTTTTTTTGCTTGAAATAATTTTACTGTACGAGTGGAGGACTGCTTATGACTCTGCTTGTGTTGTTTTGTTTTAAAAGAGACTTACTATTGAGTTGTCTCGAACTCAGAAATCAAGAGATTTGTCACCACCAGATAATCATCTTAGCCCCCAAAATGATGACACTCCTGAGACACGGGCTAAGAAGTCTGGATCATGTGCTGACATGCTTCTCCAAGATGGTCCTACTACAGCTTCTGTAAGAGAGGCCAAGGAGGATGAAGAAGATGAGGAGAAGATTCAGAATGAAGATTATCATGTAATAATTAGACCTATTTTAGATTCATTTTGTGTTTGAAAAGAGAAATGATATCATGGTTTCCAACATATGATAGGGGGAATCAATGTGCTGAAAATCTTGTCCACTTATATTTTCATTATTAGTGTATGCCCTTTTATAACTGTTAATAAGTCAGAAGTTGTTGCATCAAAATTATTTCAAGGTTCTAAAAATTAATTTATTGTAGAAAACTGTACATTCTACAAAACAAACTGTGATGTACATTTTAGAAGCTATGTAAGTTGTGGATTTTTAAAATGTGTCCTGGGGCTTCCCTGGTGGCGCAGTGGTTGAGAATCCACCAGCCGATGCAGGGGACATGGGTTCGAGCCGTGGTCCAGGAAGATCCCACATGCCGCGGAGCAACTAAGCCCGTGTGCCGAAACTCTAGAGCCCGCGAGCCACAACTACTGAGCCCATGTGCCACAACTACTGAAGCCCACATGCCTAGAGTCCGTGCTCTGCAACAGGAGGAGCCATCGCAATGAAAAGCCCACATGCCGCAACGAAGAGTAAACCCCACTTGCCACAACTAGGGAAAGCCTGTGCCCAGCAGCAAAGACCCAACACAGCCAAAAATAAATAAATTTAGAAAAAAAATCTTAAAAAAAAAAAGGTGTCTGCTTTCCGTTCACTGAATCTAGTTAAAGTACCTTATCATTGCCTATGTATGTAGGATGATTTAGGTTTTGGGAGATAGCCAGGTTTTGTCCCAGCTAAACTACAACTAGAATGAGATTTCAAGAAGTGGTTGTTATTGTTTAAGATGAGAGACAGAAGGAGAGAGAAGCTCTTTTTGAGGCTTCAGATATATGTTATAATGAAGGAGCCAGTGGGGAGAAAGATTGAAAATAAGGTCCAGGTATTAACAAAACCATTTATTTAAGGAGATAATAGAGGTTGGAATGGAGCACTCAGGTGAAGCAGTTAACCTTTGATAGAATGAGTTAAAGGTAGGGTGGAGTTTGCAGGTAGGGCAGCTGAAAGTTGTGGGCATTTATGCTTAATAGCCAATATGTTTTTCTGTGTAGATAGGTGACAGGGTTTTATAATCACATTGAGGATAATAGAGGTTAGATAGGTCTTGAGGAGTGATGGTTTGAAATGTTACTTTGTGAGGAAGCTGATGTGGACTATATGAAGCATTTCCAGTCATATCGAAGGCCCAGCTGACATTGGCAGAAATAACTTATTAGTGGTACCAGGTAGTGTGGTTATGTGAGTTATCTCTACAGGGCACAGCAGTCTAGGCACAGGAGCGGAGAATTCTGATGATTACCTTATTCTTTGGTGCTGGTGCTTGGGCCATGGGCTGAGTGAAAACATTTGAGATAGAAGTCTTCTTTCTTTGCCTTAATCTAGCATGAGCTTTCAGATGGAGATCTGGATCTGGATCTTGTTGGTGAAGATGAAGTAAATCATCTCGATGGCAGCAGTTCTTCTGCCAGTTCCACAGCAACAAGTAACACGGAAGAAAATGACATTGATGAAGAAACCATGTGAGTGTTCACATTAACTACCACTATAAATCATCTAAGTGGTAATTATTAGAAGCATATTAATTAAGTTAGGCCTAAAAATGTGGATATTAAGGATTTTTTTTTCTTGATCTACAGTATCTTATATAAATAAATAAAGGAACTTGAAGGGAAGAGTGAACTGATTTCCTCCCTGTCATCTCTGGGTTCCAAACTGAGTTTTAGTTTTTGCTTTAGCTTTAATTTTGCAATTATTTCATATTTAAGAAAAGTTGCAAAAATATTAACAGGGAATTCCCGTATTTCCTTTGCCCAGATTAATTCCCCAAATTTAATATTTTGCTTTGTTATGTTTCTTTTCTCTCACTCTATATAATTTTTTTGTGAGACATTTGAGATTAAGTGAATATACTTCTCATTGTGTACTTCTAAAACCAAGTATGTCTCTTATGTAATTTCAGTACCATTATCAAAATCAGGAAGTTAACATTGATGTAGTACTATAATCTATGACCTTATAGAAATTTTGACAGTGATGTCCTTTGTCTGGTTTAGGATCCAATTCAGGATCACATGTTGCTTTTTTTTTTTTTTTGCGGTACACGGGCCTCTCACTGTTGTGGCCTCTCCGGTTGCGGAGCACAGGCTCTGGACACGCAGGCTCAGCGGCCATGGCTCACGGGCCCAGCTGCTCCGCGGCATGTGGGATCTTCCCGGACCAGGGCACGAACCCGTGTCCCCTGCATCGGCAGGTGGACTCTCAACCACTGTGCCACCAGGGAAGCCCCACATGTTGCTTTTTGTTAAGACACTTTAATCTGCTTCAGTCTGGTTCATGTAGTCTTTTTTTTTTTTAATTTGTTTTTCATGAGTTTGACACTTCAGAGAAATACAGAGTGGTTATTTTGTAGGAAGTCCCTCAATTTGGAGTAGTCTGATATTTCCTCATAATTAGATCGAGGTTATGCACTTTTGGCAGGAATAAGACAGAAGTGATGATGTAGCTTTTTCAGCGCATCAATATGAGGGGACAGTGGAAGGCGCATGTCTTCAATCTGTCCCATTATGGTTGATTGATTTAGAATACTTGGTTAAGGTGATATCTGCCAGATCTCTCTACTTTTCCCCTTTGTAATTAATAAGTATCATGTGGGGACATATTTGGAGACTGTAAATATCTTATTTCTTGTTGTACTTTAGTCCACTAATTTTATCATTCATGGGTGATTCCAGCTTGAAAAAGATTACTGTGTTGATTGCTGAATGATGATTTTCGAATGCCATTATTCCTTCTACGTTTATTAATTGGAATTCTATTCTAAGGAAGAACTTTCCCCTCTGCCCCATTCATTAATTAACTAATTAATTTCATTAGTATAGACTCATGGAGTTTTGTATTTTTAAATCATTTAATCCACTTACTATCATAATTTATTGCTCGGATTGTCCCAGATTTGGCCAGTGGCAGCCTTTTAAAAACTCCTGTGTCCTTTCTAGATGTCCTCATTATTTTATAAGCACTTTCTTATTTTCTGGCACTACAAGGCATTCCAGGTTCATCTTGTACTTTCTCTGTCCCAGCCCTGGCACCAGCCATTTCACAAGAGTAAGGTGAGAGTTTTAAACCCCCTATTTGACCTCACCCCCCATTTCCACAAATTAGCTCCTCAAAATAGACCTTTTTCACTTAATGTTCCCTCTTTAGCATACGTGGCAAATTGCCTAAAAGGGTTAGTTGAAATGTGAAGCCTTTAAGTCACCAAATGAGAAATCATTATTAGTGATATTTTTAAATATATAGAATAGAACTGATTAATTTGAATTAACATGGAAAATTCTTTTAGATGGTGATTCTATAAAGTGGAATCCACCTTGATAATAGCTTAAATACATGGTTCTATCTGAATTAATTCCTTTGACTGTTAGGTCTCTTGACTTTTTTCAAGGTAGTTTTGAGGGCAATTGGATTTTACGTAAAATTGGATTCACAGCATCTCATTAGATTGACTTTTTAATGCTTTTTCTACTAGAAGGTATTTGATTATGTTCCCTTTATATACATCTACAATAATATCTTGATCCAAACTGTTTTATATAATTCATAGAAACAGCACAGTTAATTTTAAGCTAATTTGAGCATCTGGGGAATCATAAACTGTTAGCTCTTACAAATTAAGGTCAGTTCCTTGTATAGATGGGGAAATAGATACACAGTTGATTTGGGTAATGGTTATTATAAACAGCTTTTAGTTAACTAGAACACATGTATGAAGTAGGCCTTTCTTCTCTTCCTCCACCTCAGTCTTTCTATGATAGTATTATATATTTTCTTCCTGCTGTTTTTTTCTTTTTATTTTGAGGTAATTGTAAATTCACTTGCAGTTGGAGGAAATAATACAAGATCCCATATACCCTTTGCCAAGTTTTCCCCAGTAAAATTTGTATACATGCTTTGCAAATACTTTCTCCCACTCTGTAGCTTGTCTTCTCCCACTCTGTAGCTTGTCTTTTCATATTCTTAACAGGGTCTTTTGCCAATCAGAAGTTTTTAATCTTTCAACAGTGTTTTGTAATTTTCAGAGTATATGTTTTACACATCTTTTGTTTAATTCATTCCTAAGTATCTTATTCTTTTTTATGCTATTGTAAATGCAATTGACTTTTCTTTTTAAATTTCCTTTGTGTATTGTTCTTTTGCAAGTACATGAACATCCAGTTGATTTTTGTTTCTTGCAACATTGCTAACTCGTTTATTAGTTCTAATAGTTTTTTTAATGGATTCTTTAGGTTTTTCTATATACAGTATTACATCTGTAAATAGATTTAGTTTTACTTCTTTTTTTCCAATTTGGATGCCTTTTATCTCTTTTTCTTGCCTAAGTTCACTGCATAGAATGTTGAATAAAATTGGTGGTAGCGGACATTCTTTTTTTTTTTTTTAATAGATTTATTTATTTATTTAGGCCACATCAGGTCTTTGTTGCTGCACGTGGGCTTTCTCTAGTTGCGGTGAGTGGGGCTCTTTGTTGCGGTGCACAGTCTAATCATTGCAGTGGCTTCTCTTGTTGCAGAGCATGGGCTTTAGGCATGCGGGCTTCAGTAGTTGTGGTACGAAGGCTCAGTAGTTGTGGTTGTGGCTCATGGGCTCTAGAGCGCAGGCTCAGGAGTTGTGGCACAGGGCCTTAGTTGCTCCACGGCATGTGGGATCTTCCCAGACCAGGAATTGAACCCGTGTCCCCTCCATTGGCAGGTGGCTTCTTAACCACTGCGGGGAGTGGACATTCTTTCTTGTGTTGTTCCTGATATTAGAGGGAAAGCGTTCAGTCTTTCACCATTAAGTGTGATGTTAGCTGTGGGTTTTACATCTATGCCCTTCTAGTCCTGGTTTATTGAGTGTTTTTGTTATGAAAGGGTATTGGATTTTGTCATATTCTCCTTCTGCATCTATTCAGATGATCATGTAGTTGTTTTTTTTTATTCTGTTGATATGGTGTTTTACATTAGTTGATTTTCAGATTCTAAACCAACTTTGTATTCCTTGGTTAAATTCTATTCTGCCTTGGTGTGTAATTCCTTTTATGTTTTTCTGGATTCCATTTGAGAGTATTTTTTTATGTTCTTAATAGTGTTACACCTTTCTCTGTGGCTCAGTTTTTAGAGCCTGCTTCCTTCTGCAGGCAAAATCTCTGAGCCAGAGCTCTGAAGCTGGAGTGAGCACAAAGGTGTGCTTATTTCTCCCACTTTAGAAGCTGACCCATTGTGGATGGGCAAGTTGGGGGCTGTAGCCTCAGATCTTTTCGGTTTGTCTTCTCAGGCCTGGGACTTCTGCTTTATGAGTGAATTGGGGCACTGGGGATCTGGGCCCCAGTTACCTCAGCATGCTGCATCCAAGGTAAAGCCTTGGGTCTGGGTAGAAGAAGGGAATCCCTACCTCTTGGTCACATACACCTGACTTTAGCCTCAGCCACGGGTAGCTGGGAACAGGATGAGAAATGCTGAAGTCTCACTCCTCCTGGGAATATAGCCCTTCTATTGGGGAGCTGTGGGAAATGGGAGCCCTATGTTCTTGGCTGCACCAGTCTGAAGTGGAATTTCTGTATCACTGAATGGGGGTGGGGAGTGGTCTTGGTTCAAGTACCACAGGCTCACTGTTGTTACCAAATTTTAGTACATTTTTTTGAGGAGATGTTTTCATTTGCTATATGCTCTTAGAACCATTTCCAGAGTCTAAATGGTTACTTTAAAAAATAATTTTCACCAGTGTCACTGGAAAGCAGATCGGTAGAGCTCCTCGTGCTGTCAGTCCGGGAACTGATTTTAAGACTACTTTAAATACTCAAAACTAGCACTGATTAGTGCTGTTCCATATAGTACTTTGTCATTTAAAATAAGGTGATTGTGTTTTGATAGACAACACCCTCTTTTCTGAAATAGTATTTTAAGAAAATAGTGTTTAGTCACATACAGTAATTTAAACATCTTTCTTAACCTTAAAGTGTACTGTGTTAAGCCTAATTTACTACCATTAAGTTACAAATCCTTTGAAGCTATAATCTCTTCTGCTTACAATGGTTTTCAGATTTTCTATTTTAAAAATTAAATGTTGCCAACCTATCTTGGTATTTTAAAAAGGTAGATTGAACATTAATAATACTGCCCATACATGTGATAATGACAAAAGGCTTTTCCCTCAATTTTGTATTTAGAAATATTCTATTACTTCACAGGAGAAAGCTATACACAATTGTTATGAAGTTCACTGAGGTGTGACAAGTAATATTAATTGTACTTACTATGTGGAATGATGAATTTTATATATTCTTAGGTCTGGAGAAAATGATGTGGAATACAACAACATGGAATTGGAAGAGGGAGAACTCATGGAAGATGCAGCTGCAGCAGGACCTTCAGGTACTGAGGCCAGGCCCCACAAGCTCTTCTGCCTTCTCTCTGCTCTTCTCTGAATGTATCATATTTTGATATGTGGCAGCCATTGCTCTACATGGTTCATGGTGTTAGAAGGACTATATTTTATGTATGGATTTTAGAGTGAATTACTAATAGTATTTAAAACAGTAATAATAGCTAAAATTTAATGTGTTCTTATGTACCAGGCACTGTGCAGAAGCACTTTATGTGTACCTTATCTCATTTGCCTATAAAATTCTTGGAGATAGGTTTTAATATTACCTTCTTTTTATAGCTATAGAAACTGATGTGTAAAGGAATTAAGCAACTTGCTGTCTTTTCACAATTAAGTAAATGAAAGAGAGGAATTAGAGTTTTCAGTTTATTTGAATCCAAAGCTCATCATCTTATCTACTTTTATATACTTAACTGTCTTTTACGATACATAAGTCTTACTTGTATACCTATCTCAATTATAAGAATAATCTGAATAGAATTGTTGAATCTTTGACTTATAAAGGACCTTTTGAGAACTCATTTTATATGTGGAAATAACTCAGAGATTTAGTTGCTTAGATCACATAGGTAGTTGTTGGTATAGCCAGACTAGAACCTCATATCCTCTTCATGGACCCAGTTTTTTGCCAAAGTACACTGCTCCTCCTAGGATAACCTTACTTAAATAGTAGGTGTTTCTTTTGTGTTCTTGGACCTATTTAATTAAGCATGGGAAACTTGGCTAGAACAATTATCAGCTAGTTTGTACTACTTCTACTTTACTGGTGCTGCGTCGGGTCTTAGTTGCGGCACACCGGATCTTTTGTTGCAGTGCACAGGCTCAGTAGTTGTGGTGTGTGGGTTTCTCTCTAGTTGTGGCATGCAGGCTCCAGAGCACGTGGGCTTTGTTGCCCCACGGCATGTGGGATCTTAGTTCCCCCAGCCAGGGATTGAACCCGTGTCCCCTGCATTGGAAGGTGGATTCTTAACCACTGGACCAGCAGGGAAGTCCCCCATACTGTTTGGATGACTGTAGCTTTGTAGTGTAGTTTGAAATCAGGGAGTATGATACCTCCAGCTACATTCTTTCTCTAGATTGCTTTGGCTCTTCAGAGTCTTTTGTGTTTCCATACAAATATTAGGATTCTTTGTTCTAGTTCTGTGAAAAATGCTGTTGGTGTTTGACTCTGTAGATTGCCTTGGGTAGTATGGTCATTTTAACGATATTAATTCTTCCTATCTATGAGCACAGTGTATCTTTCCATTTGTGTTGTCTTCAGTTTCTTTCATCAATGTCTTAACAGTTTTCAGAGTGCAACTCTTTTATCTCCTTGGTTAGATTTATTCCTGGGGTTTTTTTTCTTCTTAATGAAGTTGTAAATGAGATTATTTTCTAATTTCTCCTTCTGATAGTTTGTTACTAGAGTATAGATATGCAACAGATTTTTGTTTTGTATTAATTTTGTATCCTGAAACTTTACTGAATTTGTTGAAGAGTTCTAGTAGTTTTTTGGTGGTATCTTTAGGGTTTTCTATGTATAGTATCATGTCATCTGCAAACAGTGACAGTTTTACTTCTTCCTTTCCAATTTGGATTTTTACAAAAATTTTTCTTCCTGTCTAATTGCTGTGGCTAGGACTTCCAGTATTATGTTGAATAAAAGTGGTGAGAGTGGACGTCCTTGTCTTGTTCCTGATCACAGAGGAAATGCTTTCATCTTTTCACTGATGAGTATGATGTGAGCTGTGAGCTTGTTGTATATGGCTGTTATTATGTTGGGATATGTTCCTTTTGTACCCACTTTGTTTATAGTTTCTATCATAAATGGATGTTGAATTTTGTCAGAAGCTTTTCTTGCATTTATTAAGATGAGCAATTTTTATTCTGTAATTTGTTAATGTGTTGTATCACATTGATTGAGCCATCCTTGCATCCCTGGGATAAATCCCACTTGATCACAGTGTCTGATCTTTTTAATGTTTTGTTGAATTTTGTTTGCTAAAGTTTTGTTGAGCGTTTTTGTTACTACGTTCATCATTGATATTGGTCTGTAATTTTCTTTTCTGGTGGTGTCTTTGGTTTTGGTATCAGAGTGGTGCTGGCCTCATATAATGAGTTTGGAAACATTACTTCCTCTTCAATTTTTTGGAATAGTTTGAAAAGAATAGGTGTTAACTCTTTAAATGTTTGGTAGAATTCACCTGTGAAGCCATATGGTACTGGTCTTTTGTTTGTTGGGAATTAAGTTTTTTTTATTACTGATTCAGTTGAAATTTTATTACTGGTAATCAGTCTGTTCCTAATTTTCTATTTCTTCCTGATTCAGTCTTGGGAGACTGCACATTTCTAGTAATAATCCATTTCTTCTAGTTTGTCCATTTTATTGGCATATAATTGTCTGTAGTAATCTCTTATGATCTGATATGTCTCTTTGTATTTCTGTTGTGTCAGTTGTAACTATTTCTTTCCTTCTACTAACTTTGGGTTTTGTTTTTTCTTTTTTTTTTTCTAGTTCCTTTAGTTGTAATGTTATGTTGTTTATTTGAGACTTTTCTTACTTCCTGAGGTAGGCTTGTATTGCTGTAAACTTTTCCCTTAGTATTGCTTTTGCTGTGTTCCATAGATTTTTTGGACCATCGTGTTTCTGTTTTCATTTGTCTCAGGTATTTTTTTATTTCCTCGTAGATTTCTTCAGTTGATTAGTAGCATATTGTTTAGCCTCCACATGTTTGTGTTGTTTGCAGTTTTTTTCTTGTAGTTGATTTCTAGTCTCTTAGTGTTGTGGTCAGAAAAGATGCTTGTTATGATTTCATTCTTAAATTTCCTGAGACTTGTTTTGTGGCCTAGCATGTGATCTGTCCTGGAGAATAATGTTCCCTGTGCACTTGAAAAGAATGTGAACTCTGCTGCTTTTGGGCAGGATATTCTGTATATAGAGATCTATATCTATATATCTCTATTAAGTCAATCTAATAGATGGACTAATGTGTCATTTAAGACCAGTAGTCTAATGCGTCATTTAATGCCAGTGTTTCCTTATTGATTTTCTGTCTGTATGATCTATCCATTGATGTAAATGGGGTGTTAAAGTCTCCTACTATTATTGTATTACCATCTATTTCTCCCTTTATGTCTATTAACATTTGCTTTATATACTTAGGTGCTCCTACGTTGGGTACATATTTATTTACAATTGTTATATCTTCTTGTTGGATTGATCCTCTTATCATTACATACTGACCTTCTTTGTCTTTGTTATGGACTTTGTTTTAAGTCTGTTTTGTCTGATGTAAATATTGCTACCCCACGTTTCTTTTTGTTTCCGTTTCCATGGAATACCTTTTTCTATCCTGTCACTTTCAGTCTGTGGGTGTTTTTAGATCTGAAGTGAGTCTTGTAGCCACATATATATGGGTCTTGTTTTTGTATCCCCTGGGCTACTCTGTGTCTTTTGATTGGTAGGTTTAGTCCATTTATGTTTAAAGTAACTATTGATAGGTATGTACTTATTGCCTTTTTGTTAATAGTTTTCCGTTTCTGTATTTCGTTTTTGTTCCATTCCTCTTTTGCTCTCTTCCCTTATGATTGATGACTATCTTTAGTGTTAGTTTGGATTTCTTTCTCTTTTTTGTGTGTGTATCTATGGCTTTCTAGTTTGTGGTTACCATGAGGTAACACACACACACATACAGACAGACACATGATTATTTTAAATTGCTGATCTCTTAAGTTTGAACACATTATAACAACCCTGAATTTTTATTCCCCTCCCCACCCCCACTCCATGTTTAATGTTTTTATGTTATATTTTACCTCTTTTGTTTTGTGTACCTCTTAACTGCTTATTGTGGACATAATAAGCTTTTATCCTTCGTACTTGCCTTATAAGTATTTGATCTACTACAATCAAGATGTTAAGCTGTCCATTAAACAGATCTTTCTTATACAGAAGCCTAGGTATATAGTAAAATAGTATTTACTAAATTTAATTTTTTAGACAGTATTAAATAATGATATAGCTTAAAACAAATATTTAGTGACTCAGGTGGCCTCATTCCCATAAGAATTGCTTTTAGTTTATTCAGTTATTTTCGTTTAGTTGCAAGAGAATTTAGGCTTAATAATATGTGTTGAAAAGGGTTTTAAATATTTTTCTAATGTAGAACATTAGCTAGTTGAAACAGCTGAGTATGAAAAATCTATTCTGTTGATATAATTGCCTGCCATGTGTAACTTATGAAACACTGCAATAATACTTCTAATTTGAGAACTAAAAAGTTTTGACAGTATAATACTTTTGTAAAACAAATTGACATTGTATAAAGTTATATTACTCAAAACATCTGTTATATATTTCAGGTTAAAGATTTTTAAGGTTACTTGTTCCACAAATGTTTAATGAACACCCACTAGGTATCAGCCATTGTGTTGTTCATTGGGTTTATAAAATGAATGAGCATCCCTTTTGCAGCACTAGTCATTGCAAAACTTTGTGGTTATAAATATAGATACAGGGTGACACCAAAAATGGAAAGAACAGCTAATTGGAAATGGGTGAAAAAAGGTTTCAGAGAGAGAGAGTGATACTTGATCTTCCTCTTTAAAGATGAGCTCAGTTCATTAGGCGAACAGGGAAATAATGAGATTAAAGAGCAAAGGCATTCTAGGCAGAAGTCGCAGCATTGTCCTTTTTGGGAACTTCAGATATTTGAGAGTTTAGTTTATATGGCGGCAGGCCAGTGTGAGATTGGTAAGCAGGAACAAGATTAGGTAATGGAAAGTCTTATTTGCCAGACTATGGAGTTTGGGCTTTAAAGGTCTTTTTTTTTTTTTTTTTTTAAATAAGTAAATAAACGTGCATTGGGTCTTTGTTGCTGCGTGCGGGCTTTTCTCTAGTTGCGGAGAGCAGGGGCTACTCTTCGTTGCGGTGTGTGGGCTTCTCATTGCGGTGGCTTCTCTTGTTGTGGAGCACGGACTCTAGGCGCATGGGCTTCAGTAGTTGTGGTACGCAGGCTCAGTAGTTGTGGCACACGGGCTTAGTTGCTCCGCGGCATGTGAGATCTTCCCGGACCAGGGCTCGAACCTGTGTCCCCTGCATTAGCGGGTGGATTCTTAACCACTGCAACATCAGGGAAGTCCCTACTAAAGGTCTTTGAAAGCGAATGTGATCAGATTTGTCTTTATAATGGAAAATGGATGAGCTAAGATTAGTTAGAAAACTACCGCGGGAATTCCCTGAGAGTCCAGTGGTTAGGACTCCATGCTTTCACTGCTGAGGGCACGGGTTCAGTCCCTGGTTGGGGAATTAAGATCCTATAAGCTGTGTGGCAGGACCAGAAAAAAGAAAGAAAGAAAAAAAAAACTACCTCAATATTCCAGGAGAGAAATTTTTAGGGCCTAAAATAAGGTAGTAGCAGACAAGGTAAAGAAGAAGAAACCTTTTGAGAGATGTTAAATAGTATCTACACAACTTGCGAGTGTCTTGCTGGATTGGTTGGAGTTGGTGGAGATGTGGGGATGATCCTTAACATTTCTAGGTTAGCCCGTACCATTACATAAGCGAATGAGTCCAGGAGCAGAAGATAGTATATTCCGTTTGATCCATGTTGGTCTTGAGAGGCCTATGGGACCCCCATGTATTGATCTCCAGACCCGTATAACTGGCTGCTTAGAAGACCACAGGTGTGCAGTCTGGTCTATTAATGTATATTGCTTTTTAAAAATAAGTATCAGAATTTTTATTCATTAGAATAAATGAATTAATTAAAAATATTATTCAAAAGTTGTATCCATAATATATAAAGAACTTTTACAAATCAATAAGAAAAAGATAAGACAACCTTTTAGTAAAAAAGACAAAAGACAAGAATAGACACTTCACGAAGGAGGCTGTCTAGGTGACCAGTACACATTTTTAAAGGTGCTCAGCCTCTTTTGTCAGAGAAACGCAAATTGTGATGTGTCCCAGTGTGGATCTCTTGAGTTTATCCTACATGAAGTTTGTTGAGTTGAGTTTTTTGGATGTTTAGATTAATAGATTTCATTATATGTGGGAAATGTTTATCCATTTTTCTTCAAATAATTTTTCTCCTCCTCTCTAATTCCCATTGGTGGGTACACTTGGTGGGGTTCCACAGGTCTCTGAGATTCTGTTCATTCTCTTTTTCAGGAAATGCCAGATAAAAACCACATTATGATACCATTGTATACCCACTGTAATGGCTAATACATTTTAAACTGGCAATATTAAATATTGAAAGCATTTGGGGAGGTGGAAACTCTCATAGCCTGCTGGTAGGAATGAAAATTGATACCACTCCTTTGGAAAACTGTTGGGCAATACGGGCTGAAGCTGAACAAACACATCCTATGGCTTTCCCAGTTCCAACAGAGTGGGAGGTGGTGTTTGCCAGTCGAATTTTACAAGATAATTTAGAGCAGCATTGTTCTTTTTCAGGTGGTTTTGTTTTCTTGTGTTTTTAATTTAAAAAATATAAATGTAATTTATAACAAAGTAAAGGATGTGAAAAACTGGAGAAGACTAGAAAGGTAGTTTGGGTCTAGACTGTGTAGAACCTTGAATGTCATTCTGATGCATCCAGGCACAGAGCTTAGGTAGATCGATGTAATATTTTAGCAGGGTTAATCTGCTTGGCTTAGGAGGAGAGGATCCGTTTTCTTTTTTATGAGGTGTTTTTGGTTTTTTTTTTTCCCGAGTGAAGTTCAAGAGTAGATATCTGCTTGTAAGTTCAGTAGCTTTATTCCTAGTAGCCAAAAGCTAAAAGCAACCCAAATTCTTTCCTAATAGTAATAAGGAAAGAAACTGGATATATTCACATTTTGGAGCCCTGCACAGAAATAATGAAAATGAATAAACTGCTGTATATAACAATATAGATGAATCTCATGAATATCATGTTGAGCAAAGAAGCAGGATATGAGTACAACTCTATCATAACATTTATGTAAAGTTCAAAAACAGGCAAAACTAATCTATGGTGTTTAACTCTGGATGGAAGTTACCTTTGAGGAGGAAGGTTAGTGAGCAATTTTAGGAGGCATGGAGGAATTTTGGGGTGCCATTAATTTGTGACCATACACTAGGCTGTATACTTATGTATGAGACAGACAGACAGACAGACAGACAGACAGACAGACACACACACACACACACACACACACACACACACACACACACACACAGAATGATGGCAGTGTTAGCTCTGAGAGAGGGAAACTGAAATAGATGCTAAAGTCTTTGATGCCCGTGGATGAATGTGATAGTGAGTAGAAAGGGTGGGAACATGGGAGGGAGGGAGTAGCTGAAGGGCATGAACCACAAAGGAAAGGAGTTTTTGTTCATTGGTGAGAGTAGTGACCTGGAAGAGGGGTTAGAAACAGAAGACTGTTAATGCTCCTTTCTGTACTGGGGGTCCATTTAACATGGGAGAATGAGCAACTTTTTTTTTTAAAGAAGAACTAGATATCCGGGCGGTAGATACCATACTCTGGGCTACTGAGTTTATTTACTAAACAATCAGAACCACCTGAGTAGCTTTTTGGAAAAAGGTCCTGGATCCCATTCTAATATTCTCGTTCAGTACATCTAGAGTAGGGCCAAGAATTTAAAAAATTCCTCCAACTGACTGATATGCAGCCTGATTCGGGAACTCCCTAGTAAAGGAAAAGGGCTAAGAAACAGTTTCGAGGTGGAGGGGGGATAGTTTTCTGCCTTTTAAAATAGGAGTTGCAGTGGGTACAGAGGCTGAAAGAAAAATTGGCAATGGGATAATCCTTAGAAGAGGAAGAGGATGGGGACTTCCCTGGTGGCACAGTGGTTAAGAATCCGCCTGCCAGTGCAGGGGACACGGGTTCGAGCCCTGGTCCAGGAAGATCCCACATGCCGTGGAGCTACTGAGCCTGCGCTCTAGAGCCCGCGAACCACAACTACTGAAGGCCGCGTGCCCAGAGCCCGTGCTTTGCCACAGGAGAAGGCACTGCAATGAGAAGTCCGCGCACTGCCACGAAGAGAAGACCCTGCTCGTCACAACTAGAGAAAGGCCGCGCACGGCAACGAGGACCCAATGCAGCCAAAAATAAATAAATAAAATAAATAAAATTTTTTTTTAAAAAAGGAAGAGGATGAAGAAGTAGGAGAAGGTAAGGACATAAGAATGTGAACATAGATGAAAAACATATAAGTAAATAACTGGCCTGAAGCTTCTGAATAACTAAACTTTTCTCCTAAGTTTTTCCCCCAGATCTCTTTGGAAGCACTGATGAATAGTCAGAACCTGATTATTTCATGCTATTTTTTATATTATCTACTTTAAGACTTTGCTGCATGTAACATTATTTAATGTTGTGTTTCTTTAGAATATATTTAAATAGCTTTATTTAAGGAGGTCAATTTTTTTTTTTTTTTTTTTTGCGGTACGCGGGCCTCTCACTGCTGTGGCCTCTCCCGTTGCGGAGCACAGGCTCCGGACGCACAGGCTCAGCGGCCATGGCTCACGGGCCCAGCCGCTCCGCGGCATCTTCCCAGACTGGGGCACGAACCTGTGTCCCCTGCATCGGCAGGCGGACTCTCAACCACTTCGCCACCAGGGAAGCCCAAGGAGGTCAGTTTTAACCAACATTTCCATATCTAACACTTGTTAGGCGTTGTACTAGGTGCTAGAGAGAAGTCAGATGGTTTCCTTGGCTTAAGGAGCTTATTATCAGTACAGGTAATATAGAGATGACATTATTTTCAGATGTCTATATTATGCATCAGTCATTAGCAAGGTAAGTCTGAAATCTTCAAACTGTACTTCAGTATTTAATCAAACTAGAAAAAATGTCTGCCAAACCGTCATGACCTGAGCATTTTGCTGTCCAGAGACCTGGAGAAGACTTCTGCTATTTTGGTGTCTAGTTCCTTGGGATCTGTTACACCAGGGAGCTTGACTTTGATCCAAGACCACTGGGTTATGTGATATATTCTCCTTTTCCTTACCTTCATACCCCTAACCATATATACTGTACACATTGTCACCTTTTTATTTCTAGGGTTCAGGATGGGGTTGAGGATTATGCCTGAATTTTGAGTAGTAATGAGGCCAGTCATCAGCCACTGTTCTTTGTACACCTCTCTGGGCAATATGGTTTCTTCTCTGTGCTTCTTATCATGAACACCAACTCCTAAGAGGTCCATAGACAAGTATTCAAACAACATCAACCAGTTTACTTTTTCTTTCTTTCTTTCTTATTCAATTTGTCCAGTTATATAGCTTTCATTTTCTACATCTCTTTCTTTTGCAGGTAGTAACCATGGCTATATGGGTGCCAGTAGCAGAATGTCAAGAAGAGCACATTTATCCTCTGCTGCTACCAGTAGTTTATTAGACATTGATCCTTTAATATTAATACATTTGTTGGACCTTAAGGACCGGAGCAGTATGGAAAATCTGTGGGGCTTACAGCCTCGCCCGCCTGCTTCACTTTTGCAGCCCACAGGTAAAATATTAACAATAATTTCCCATTTTTCTGTGCTTCTCCAGAAGAACTCTTAAATTTGAACCCAAGTATCTTAAGTGTTGGAACATGGTATGTTTCTGTAGCAAATTGATTTTTCATTGTATGTTATAAAAATATATCAATCAAATCAATTTTTTGTTGTTATTGTTCAAAGGTGTTTTGTGCAAAAATAATGTCAAAATGCCTGTAAGAAGGTTTTTATATGATTTGCCTTTTAGATTGTGACTGATTGACCGTTTGATCCATATGAAATACAGTTGTCCTCTTTGTGAATGGACTTCAAGTTTTGCAGGCTTCATGAATACCCTAACTTCTTAGTGGAACTGTGTCTAAGTTAGAAATAGAAAAAGAAGGTTTACTTATGTTTTGATGTTTAATAGCCTAAAAATGTATACCAATTAGTATTTTTTTTTGAAAAATTATTTGTTAAAGAGGAGTGACATTTGTGTTACTGTAATACACTGTATACACATACACAATTTAAATGTATAGTCAAACCTGGACTTTTTGAAACTTTTAGACATAGGCATTTACTTTAAAATGACACATTTTAAAAACCATTTTTGTTGGAAAGCTTCCTAAAATATACTGCACATTTTTCTTTCTTTTTTCTTTTTTTTTAAGGAATATTTATTTTTTGGTTGCGTTGGGTCTTTGCTGCTGTGTGCAGGCTTTCTCTAGTTGCAGCGAGCAGGGCCTATTCTGCGTTGCAGTGCACGGCTTCTCATTGCAGTGGCTTTGCTTTGTTGTGGAGCACAGGCTCTAGGAGCACAGACTTCAGTAGTTGTGGCATGTGGGCTCAGTAGTTATGTCTCGCGGGCTCTAGAGCGCAGGCGCAGTAGTTGTGGTGCACGGGCTTAGTTGCTCCACAGAATGTGGATGCTTCCCAGACCAGGGATCGAACCTGTGTCCCCTGCATTGGCAGGCACATTCTTAACCACTGCACCACCAGGGAAGTCCCTACTGAACATTTTTCTACCTTCCTAAACAACAGTTACTATACAGATTAAATCAATGATTTACAACAGTGATTTTGATGCTTCTTTAAAGCAGCAGAACTCATTTTTCAAGTAGAATTTAAGGCAGAGTCTCAGTGTAGAAAACAGAGAAATAGAGCTGCTCTAGTGGGGGATAGATCAGAGCTTGGATTATTTAGGCCTCTTTTTTCCTAAGGTATACTTCCTGGAAGCCTGGGTCCTCAATCTGAGTGTCTCCAATCAGGTTATGAAACAGTTGCGTTTTATCTATGGTTGAAGTACATTTTGTATTATGCCTGTACTCTTGTAGTACTTACCACATTGTAAATAATTTTACATTTTTTTTCTGAGACATTTTTGTTTTAGAAAACTTTTTTTTTTTTTTTTGTGGTACACAGGCCTCTCACTGTTGTGGCCTCTCCCGTTGCGGAGCACAGGCTCCAGACGCACAGGGTCAGCGGCCATGGCTCATGGACCTAGCTGCTACGTGGCATGTGGGATCTTCCCGGACCGGGGCACGAACCCGTGTCCCCTGCATTGGCAGGCGGACTCTCAACCACTGCGCCACCAGGGAAGCCCTAGAAAACTTTTAAAATATAGAAAATTGTAAAGAAGAAAATAAAAATTACACATAGTTCTTGTGATCAACAAAGAAATACCCTTAAAAAAAAACCAACTTATCACACTGGCAAAGGTTTTGCTTAAATTATAACCAGTGTTAGGGCTTCCCTGGTGGCGCAGTGGTTGAGAATCTGCCTGCCAATGCAGGGGACACGGGTTCAAGCCCTGGTCTGGGAAGATCCCACATGTCGCGGAGCAACTAGGCCCATGAGCCACAACTACTGAGCCTGCGCATCTGGAGCCTGTGCTCCGCCACAAGAGAGGCCGCAATAGTGAGAGGCCCGCGCACCGCGATGAAGAGTGGCCCCCGCTTGCCGCAGCTAGAGAAAGCCCTCGCACAGAAACGAAGACCCAACACAGCCAAAAATAAATTAATAGGTTAATTAATTAAAAAAAATTATAACCAGCGTTGTTTGCAAAGACCTAGTGAAACAGACAAGTTCTGTTTCTGTAGGTAGATGTATACATTGGTTTAACAATTTTGAAGGAAAATTTTGCAGTAGGTGTAAAATACCTCTATCCTTTAATCCTGTAACTTCACTTCTAGGAATATATTCCAAAGAGAAAATAATCAGAGTTGTTGAAAATATCCAACAATTCAGTTATGGTTGAAAAATTACAGTTTTGCCATGGAATAGCATATTTTATAGACAGGTAAAATCATGTTTTTGAAAAATATTCAATGTCATCGGAAAAAAAAGAATGCAGACTACATAAACAGAGTAAGATCTTGGTTCTCTGAAAGTTTAGCTTTCTGTTAAAATTAATAATATAAATGAGATGACTTGAGTTTCAAATCCAGGTGATTAACATGCTGATGACAAGGAAGATGGGGGAAATAGTAGAGAGAAAGAGCAAGGCTTGGATTTAAACATCTTGAGTTTGACATACCAGTGGGATATCACGGTAGAGATGCCCAGTAGACAGCTAAAAATTAAGAACTGGAATACAGGCAGTTATTTGCCTAGAAGTGATACTGGCTAATTAAAACTAAGGGAGTAAGATTGCAAAGGGGTGAGTTTCAAGAAGTTTTTCAAAGAAAGGGGCTAGGGACATAATCATGGTGAACATCTATTTTTATTGAGTGTGTGGAAGATGAGTCAGATGAAGAGGCTTTGGAAAGGAGAGAGAACAGAGTCATGGAAGCCAAATGAAGATAACCTTTCTATGAGAGGATATTTAAAGGATAATGTTAGAAAAAGATCCAGCTTTCTTTTTATTAAAAAGATTGCTTGGATTTCGATGTTCATTTTTGATTCTTTGCATATTCTTTCCTTCTCAGTCTGTATACTTTCATTTCCTTTTTTTGTCATACTGCATTAGCTAGAACTTCCGGTAGAGATTAAAAAGGAGTGGTGAAAAGGTGTTCCTGATCTTGATGGGAAAGCTTCAAGTTTCTCACCATAAAGTATGATACTAGCTGTAGGTTTTCTTTTTTTATATATATAAATTTATTTTATTATTTTAAATTTTTGGCTGCGTTGGGTCTTCATTGCTGCATGCAGCCTTTCTCTAATTGTGGTGAGCAGGCGCTACTCTTCATTGCGGTGCGGTGGCTTCTCTTGTGGCGGAGCATGGGCTCTAAGTGCGCAGGCTTCAGTAGTTGTGGCACAAGGGCTCAGTAGTTGTGGCACAAGGGCTCAGCAGTTGTGGCTCATGGGCTCTAGAGTGCAGGCTCAGCAGTTGTGGCACACGGGCTTAGTTGCTCCGCAGCATGTGGGATCTTCCCAGACCAGAGATCGAACCCGTGTCCCCTGCATTGGCAGGTGGATTCTTAACCACTGTACCACCAGGGAAGCCCTATAGGTTTACCATAGATATTCTTTATCAAGTTAAGGAAGTTCCCCTTTATTCTGAGGTCTTATTATCATGAATGGTTGTTGGATTTTGTCAAATGCTTTTTTTTGCATCTGTTGATATGATGTGATGGATTACATTAATTGATTTTCGAATGTTGAACCAGCCTTGCATACCTGGGATAAATCCCACTTGGTTGTGGTGTATGAGTTTTTAAATATGTTGTTGAATTCAGTTTGCTAATATTTTGTTGAGGGTTTCATGTTCATCAGAGATACTGATCTGTAGTTTTCTTGTAATGTCTTTGTCTGGTTTTGGTATTAGAGTAATGCTGACCTCATAGATTGAGTAAGGAAGTGTTCCCTCTGCTTCTTGCAGAGATTGTAGAGAATTTATATAATTTCTTCTTTAAATGTTTGGTAGAATTCACCAGTGGACCCATCTGGGCCAGATGCTTTCTGTTTTGGAAAGGTATCAGTTACTGATTAAATTTCTTTAATAGATGCAGGCCTATTCATATTGTATATTTCTTCTTGTGTGAGTTTTGGCAGATTGCCTTTCAAGGAATTGGTCCATTACATCTAGATTCTCAAATTTGTTGGCATAGAGTTGTTCTTAGTTTTCCTTTATTATCCTTTTGTTTCTTTCAACACATATTGAGTGAACACCTATCATGTATCAGACTCACTGCAGGTTTTTGTTCTTAACCACTGTGCCATAGAAAGAACATCGTAAGGGGTATCAGGGTTTGAACAACAGATAATGTAGCTGAACTAGATTTTGAGGTACATGTAATGGTAAATAGAAGTGGAAAGTCAAGTTGGATCTGTTCTGTGGAAGGCCTTTCATGCTTGCCTGAGGAATTTATTCATAGTGGACAGTGGGGAGCCATTGTTTTAGTTTAGGAGTAGTTTGATTCAAACTGTATTTTAGAAAGCTTGCAGGGCTGAGAAAGCTATCAGACCTGAAAATCTAATCAGGGTATAGTTGTAGAAGTTTATTTGTGGTTCCTAGTATGAGAGGACAAATTCCTACATTTCTGTGTATTTTCTCAATTATTATATGCTTAAAAATATGTGGAGCTGGGATAAGGTCTTCAGAATCTTTTGACATTATAAAAGTTGTACTTAACCTCTAGGGAACAGATTAACCTAGGCAATGTATAATTAAGATTTTACTTATAGCAAACAGTTATGCTTGTAAAGGTAGAGTTTATGGGGCTTGGCAACTAATTGTAACATGGTAAAGAGGACTCTGAAGTGACTTAGGTGACCAGGAGAAGGGTGACAGCATTGACAGATACTGAAGTCTGGAGGAGAAGCTGTAGAGAATTGTCATTCTTGAAAGGTACAACTGAGTGATATGAAAGAAGTGTTATAGCTGACACTCTCAGTTCTATTAACCTTATAACTTGGCAAATTCAGGAAGGCTTCTCATCTTCAGTGCAGTAAGTATCCTTAAGTTGTCAGGTTCCTTTGGTGAAATTCCATAGCACCTTACACTCTCCTGTCTTAGCACTTAACCACACAGTACTGAAGTGGATTGAGAGCTTTGTGAGGGCAAAGACCGGGTGTTCGTCTTGTTCACTGTTATATCCTCTGCACAGCACAGTGCTTAGCATTTGAAACAAACTCAGTAATTGTTTATTAACTGATTTTTCAGATGATGGAGGTTTGTTTAAGTCTGTTTTGTATTTTCCCATTTGGGCTTCCTACTTTTAAAAATTCTTGTCAGTTTCTAGTAATAATAAACCGAACCATGTGGTTTAATACAGGTTTTCATATTTAAGTCCAGGTGGATGTGGGGTGGGAGGTGGGAGCCACAAAGATTTTATTTAGCAAAACATTTTGAGTATTTTGTGCCATAGGCTGCTTGGCCTGGAATATAAAGATCACTAAGATGTAATCTCAGCCCTTAAGTTGTTCACATTCTGCATGTTTGTCTTCCTTACTGTAATGTGATAAGTACTGCAGTAGAAGTGGACTCCCTGTGCTCTACAAAATTAGGTGAGAATTGATTTGAAAGAAGGGGAGCAGCTGGTGGTTTAGGTGCCTGAAGAAGGAGACATTTCAGATTACACCTGATGAGTTTGGGTTAGTACAGCAAAGGAAAGAGGACGTGTGAAAAGGATGAAAGCGAGATAGAACATGGCTGGTATGTTAGAGATGCAAACAGTTCCAAAAGGTTGGATATGTTTGGGATAGAGGCAGAAGATAAAGCCACTGAGAGTGAAGGTGGAATCAGATAATGTAGGGCCTTGTGTGCCATGCTGGTGCTTTCCTCAGTGAATCTAAGCGGGAAAGTAATATCTGATTTGGGTTTTAGAAAACAAACTGCCCTGACATCTTGGTGGACAATGGGTTGAATGGAAATGTGCTACAGAGTGTTTTCACAGACATTAAATCTTCTGAGCTTCACAACTGTCCTGTTACATGTATATTATTGTCTTCATTTTACAAATAAATAATAAGTGGACTCAGAAGTTGGAGGACTTAAAGGAAGTTACAGCAACTAAATGGTAGATCTGCAACCAAACCCTGGATTTCTAAAACCTCTCTCTTATTCTTGCTTTCAACTGCAAGTAACAAAATGCTGCTAATAGTGGCTTAACTAATAATAATAAAGGCACTTTATTATGCATATTAAGTCTGGAGGTAAGTGATTCCAGGTTCATCAGGTATTTAAAGGCAGGGCAAGGGATGGTCTTCCTGCAGTTCTCTTGCCTCTTCTGTCATGGCAATAAGATGACTGCCACAGCTTCATACATCATTTATTCACAAGAATATGTTACTAGCAGGAAAGAAAAGACTGGATGGAAAAGAGACTTATTCCTTGACGCTGGAGAGCAAAGTTATTAATATTAAGATCACTGACTTTGGAGGCAGACTCCTTCGTTTGAATTCAAGCTCCTCTACTTATTATCTGT
This sequence comes from Stenella coeruleoalba, assembly GCF_951394435.1. Classification (NCBI taxonomy): domain Eukaryota; kingdom Metazoa; phylum Chordata; class Mammalia; order Artiodactyla; family Delphinidae; genus Stenella; species Stenella coeruleoalba. Next base: position 31,658,751 of record NC_137165.1, on the reverse strand, counting down.
ATCACCCAACATAATAAATCTCCCTATCAGGATAGAAAATCTCTGCCTCCGCTCCCCCCAGCTTTTGGATGAAACTCTGAGTCATGTGCCCACCCTAAATGCTCAAAGAAGAATGAGCTTAGACCAGTCCTAGACTCATATCCTCTGGGGCCGAACAAAGGATGGACCTAACCGTCCAGAGCACACTGCTGCCCACCTAATACCTGAACACAATCTGGGTTCTTTTCGCATGGTAGAAGTGGGGTGATAGCTGTTGCACACACTAGGATGCTACCTTGCCCTGTTATATGGCAGTAGATTGTTACAGTGTGTAAGCAGGTTCAGCTATCATTCCGAATTGTTCTTTTGTCTACTTAGGGTACCTATTGGTCCCCTGTTTGTTGGGGGGTGTGTGTGTTATTTTTTTGGGTAGGGAACTTGGTTTCTTTTTGCTTTGTGTCAGTCATAATGTTCTTTGATTTCCAAAATATCTACCTCATTTGCTCTTCCTGCATAGAAAGTGTGTGTTTTCCTTGGTCATTTCTCTCTTCTTAATATTTGGGTGGGCGAAAAGAAATTAAAAACAACTTTAACTACTTTCTCTTGGAAGAGTGAAAGCATTGTTAGTTTAGTGGCTGCAAAGACTCAGTGACAAGGAACTAGTTTTTTATGATATTCCATGGCACTTAATAGCTATATCTACATTGGATGATAGTTCAGTAAATCAATTTTTTCAATTCAGTTAGCATATATTTTTTATATAATATGTATAGCATATTAGACTAAGTGGCTTCTAGGTTTATGTTTTTTCTGTTTTTTTTATTGTGAACATAATAAAAGCTCAGTATAGAAAATTTGAGAAAAGTGGAAAACTATAAAGAAGAAAGCCCAGGCAGTAGGGCAGCTTTTAAAACTTTTAGAAGTAAATACATAATTCAGATTTGAGTGATTATAATGTGACCCAGATTTTAACTTTGTAGGTGTGAATAGAGTAGGATACTTGTGTCTGTCTTTATTTTCATTAATGGGATTTAATGCATGCTTTTATGTTGATACCACCTAAATCACCTTAAGTTATTTACACCTCAAATTTGCTTATAGTCACAGTATAGAATGGTTTCATGAATGTTAAAGTCTATATTAACACGACTTGTCACTTTCTCTCTGAAGCATCGTGTTCTCGAAAAGATAAAGACCAAAGGAAGCAGCAGGCAATGTGGCGAGTTCCCTCTGATTTAAAGATGCTAAAAAGACTCAAAACTCAAATAGCTGAAGTTCGATGTATGAAAACTGATGTAAAGAATACACTTCCAGAAATAAAAAGCAGCAATGCTGCTTCTGGAGACATGCCGGCAAGCCTTCTTTCTGTTGACCAGGCAGCTCTGGCTGCATGTGGAACCGAGAACTCTAGCAGATTACAGGATTTGGGAATGGAGCTCTTGGCAAGGTCATCAGTTGCCAGTTGTTACATACGAAACTGTAAGTGAAAAAGATCCTATTAGTTTTATTTCTCCATGTGTCATTTGGGAGGCTAGAGGACAGGTTATTTTCAGAATAATAATATTCAAACATCTCCCTCACAATGAATTAAGACTACAAATGCAAACAGCCTTTTCTCCCATCCAACACTGACTCTATATTTTCTGCTGTGTAATAGAGCTAATATTTCTTGGTTGCTTATTCTATATGGGTCAGCAAACAAGACAAAATCCTTAACCTCGTGGATCTTGCATCCATGTATTCATGTGATAGGAATTGGACATTAAAATGTGTAGACAAGTAAAGATAATTTCAGTTGGTAAAAAGTGCGTGAAGGAAACAACAGAGTGAGATGGGCAGAGCAAGTGAGGTGTGTGCTATTTTAGTTAGGGTAGTCAGAAAGTCTCTCAGGAGGCAACAGTTGAACTGATATCTGAAGGTTAAGAAGGTGGCAGCCATGCAGAGATCTGGGGGAAGCATTCTTCAGCGTAAACAGAATGGAAAATGCAAAGTCCCATATAAAGGATTTGCTCTGCATGTTTGAAGGCTCGAAGGAAGACCATTTTGGCTGAACATGCTGAATTAAGCAGAGGCGAGAGTGACAGGAAGTAAGTCAGAGAGGTAGGCAGGATCTAGGTCAGGTAGGTCTTATAAGACCTCAATAAGGAGTTTGAGTTTTATTCTGATTTTAGGAGAAAGTCTCTAGAGAATGAAAATCAGGGGGGTGTTTATGATCTGATATACCTTTTTACAGAGATGACTTTCTTTGTTGTGTGAAGAAGGGTCTGAAAAGGGTTGAGAGTGGGAGTTGTGAGACCAGTAAACAGCCTGTAACAATAGCTTGTGTGAAATACGGTGACTTATTCTGGAGTTACTACACTGGGTAGGTGGGCTTGCTCATGGTCTTCCAGCCTTTCTTAATTCTCCCAAGGATGGTATATAACTAGTACTACTCTAGATACATAGGACAGAAGTTAATCTATTACATACAGTAGATATTTTAGACCAGGAAGGCTCAGTTCTTTCCCACAAACCTCGTAAGAAAGGTTTAAGGGAAAGAAAAAAACTAAGAATGATGTTTCAGTGTTTGGTCTAAGCAACTTAGTGACAGGTGGTGTCATTAATTGAGGCACAAATCAAATAAGGAAAAAGACACAAATCAAATATGGGGATTGTTGTGCCATAGGGGCAGGAAGTCGGGAGTTCTTTTTTAAACATACTAGGTTTGAGATGTCTGCTAGATACTCTAGTAAATATCTCATAGGCAGTTGAGTGCTACATAAGTCTGAAGGATATGGGGTTAAAGCTGGATATAAACAGTTGGAAGTCAACAGTATCAGATGTTGTTTAAAGCCAGGGATCAAGTATGAAGGGAATTTAAATGGAGAAATTTTGGTTCTGGGCACTTAAATATTTAAAGGCCTGGTAATGAAGGGGAAGCCAGCAAAGGAAATTGAAAAGAGCAATCATTAAGGGCAGAGAAAAACTAGAAGAAATGAAATCTCAAAAAAATTTTTAAATGCATCTCAAAACAGTGGAGTGGTTGTATCATTGAGAGGTGTCAAAATGAAGGGCGGGTGACCCTTTTAAGAACCATTTCCATTTAGGGGTATAGCAGAAGTGAATGAGGTGAGAAAGCAGAGCATGTCTGCGCAGCTCCTTCAAGAACTGTCACAATAAATTGGGTGGTCCCTGGAGGGGTTGTGGAATCAGGAAAGAGTTTGTTATCTGTGTGTTGTTTTCTTTCATTTTCTTAAACGTATATACTTTTCTTACCTGGGTGTTTTTGGTGGTACATATACATAACATAAAATTTACCATTTTAACTTTTTTTTTTTTTTTTTGCGTTATGCGGGCCTCTCACTGTTGTGGCCTCTCCCGTTGCGGAGCACAGGCTCCGGACGCGCAGGCTCAGCAGCCATGGCTCACGGGCCCAGCCGCTCCGCGGCATGTGGGATCTTCCCAGACCAGGGCACGAACCCATGTCCCCTGCATCGGCAGGCGGACTCTCAACCACTGCGCCACCAGGGAAGCCCCATTTTAACTATTTTTAACTGTACAATTCAGTGGCATTAAGTACATTCACACTGTCGTGCAACAGTCATCACTATTCACCTCCAGAACTTTTTCATCATCCCAAACTGAAATTCTATATCCTTCGAACAGTAACTGGGCATTCCCCCTTTCCCCTACCCTCTGGTAACTACTATTATACTTTCTGTTTCTATAAACTTAACTATTCTAGATATCTCATATAAGTGGAATCATACAATATTTGTCTTTTTGTGTCTGACTTATTTCACTTTAGCATAATTTCTTCAGGGTTCATCCATATTGTATCAAGTGTCAGAAATTCATTTCTTTTTCAGGCCAAGTAATATTCCCTTGTATGCATGTGTGTATATATATATACACTACATTATGTTTACCCATTCATCTGTTGATGGACATTTGGGTTGTTTCCACTTTTTGGCTGTCATGAATAATGCAGCTATGAACACATGTGTGCAAATATCTGTTCGAGTCTCTGCTTTCAGTTTTTTGGGTATATACCTAAAGTGGGATTGCTGGTTCATATGCTAATTGTGTTTAATTTAAAAAAATTTTTTTTTAAATCATGGTAAATTTTACCACATTTTGTTAAACAAAATTTACCATCTTCACCTTTTTATGTGTACCTATCAATGGCATTAAGTACATGCACGTTGTTGTGCCAGCAACACCACCATCCATCCACAGAACTTTGTTTTTTATCTTGCAAGACTGAGTCTCTATACCTATTAAACGGTAGCTCTCCCTTCTTCCTCCCCCCATCTCCTGGCAGCAACCATTTTGCTTTCTGTCTGTATGAATTTGATTTCTCTGGGTACCTCATATAAGTGAAAACATAGAGTATTTGCCCTTTTGTGGTTGATTTATTTCACTTAGCATAAGCTTCTCAGGGTTCCTCCATGTTGTACCATTCAGTGCAAATATCTGTTCAAGAATAGATGTTTCATGAACAGACACAAGGAATATCTTGTGGGATGCTGATATTCTCCCTTTTTATGGCTGCATAACATTCCACTGTGTGTATATACTCATTTGTTCACCCATTCATCTTTTGATGGATACTTGGGTTGACCATGTATATGAGGATTTATTTCTGGGCTCTCCATATGTGTGTTTATTAAAATGGGATATATTAATGCTTGGTACTGATGGCAATAATACAGTGAAGATGAATAGGAAAGGGGATAATTGCCAAATACATGGGATTCTCTTCAATAAAGATGACAGTATAATAGAAAAATGAGTAAAGATTATGATTAGGTTGTTAACATAAGTAGGAATACAAAACGGCAGTAAATGTATGAAAAGATACTCAACCATATCTAGTTGTCAAGGAAATGAAAATTTAAAACCAAAAGAAATAATGCTTTTTGGATGGACTTTTGCAAAAAGTTTTTGTTACATATTTCTGCAGATACTTCCCCTCTTGTCACTTGTTTTTGTTTTCTGCTAAACATGAAATTTTAAATTCTTAAATTTCAAGATCTATTAATAGTATTCATGGTTTGGGGATTTAATGTTTTTATTTGGAAGGCCTTTTCAACTCCAAGTTTATAAAAACAACACTTATTGCCTTAGTTCTAGTTTTGTTTTTTAACTTTTTTACATTTAGGTCATTATTCCATATGTAATTTGTTTTTTCCATGATGGTGTGTGAGGTAATAAGTTCAGTGATCCACCCCCCTGCCCAACCCACCCACCCAAACGAAACATGTTTTTTGTGGGGTTTTTTTGTTTTTTTGCGGTACGCGAGCCTCTCACTGCTGTGGCCTCTCCCGTTGCGGAGCACAGGCTCTGGACGCGCAGGCTCAGCGGCCATGGCTCATGGGCCCAGCCGCTCCACGGCATGTGGGATCTTCCCGGACCGGGGCACAAACCCGTGTCCCCTGCATTGGCAGGCAGACTCTCAACCGCTGCACCACCAGGGAAGCCCACGAAACATGTTTTTTGAAGAATCTGCTCTGTTCAACAATATGGAACTCATCCTTTATATTATAGACCAAATTGCCGTATTTACATAGTTCTGTTTTTAAATTCATTCATAGAGGTTGAACCAGGTGAAATTGCCAATATGAGACTTTTTGTTTGTTTCTGGCCACACCACTCGGCTTGCAGGATTTTAGTTCCCCGACCAGGGATCGAACCTGTGCCCCCTGCAATGGAAGCACAGAGTCCTAACCACTGGACTGCCAGGGAATTCCCAAGAAACCATTTTCTTTCTTTCTTTCTTTTTAATATTTATTTATTTATTTGTGGTTGCATCGGGTCTTAGTTGCGGTGTGTGGGATCTTTCGTTACGGCACACGGGCTCTTTGTTGTGGCATGCGGGCTTCTCTCTAGTTGTGGCGCATGGGCTCCAGAGTGCATGGACTCCAGAGTGCATGGGCTCTGTAGTTGCACACGCAGGCTTAGTTGCCCCTCAGCATGTGGGATCCTAGTTCCCCGACCGAGTATCGAACCCGTGTCCCCTGCATTGGAAGGCAGATTCTTAACCACTGAACCACCAGGGAAGTCCCATGAAACTTTTTTTTCACATATAAAAAGAGCAATTTGATATTGTTCAACCAGATATTTGTTGTGTTGTGTACCAGACCCACACTTTTTTAACCATTGTAGTTTTATAGTTTGTAATACTGTGATATGTTTGCCTTCTTTTTTTTTAATTTTAATTTTCAAAAAATTTTATTGGGGTAATTTACAATATTGTGTTAGTTTCTGCTGTACAGCAAAGTGAATCTGTTATACAAATACATACAATCCAATCTTTTTTAGATTCTTTTCCCATAGAGACCATTACAGAGTATTGAGTAGAGTTCCCTGTACTATACAGTAGGTACTTGTTAGTTATTTATTTTATATGTAGTAGTGTGTATGTCTCAATCCCAGTCTTCCAATTTATCCAGCCCCACTCCCCGGTAACCATAAGTTTATTTTCTGCATCTGTAACTCTCTTTCGGTTTTGTAGATAAGTTCATTTGTAGCCTTTTTTTAGATTCCACATATAAGCGACATCATGTGATATTTGTCTTTCTCTGTCTGACTTACTTCACTCAGCGTGAGAATCTCTAGGTCCATCCACGTTGCTGCAAATGACATTATTTTGTTCTCTTTTATGGCTGAGTAATATTTGACTGTATATATGTACCACATCTTCTTTATCCATTCCTCTGTTGATGGACATTTAGGTTGCTTCCATGTCGTAGCTATTGTAGCCTTCATTTTATTTTTGTTTTCAAAACTTCTTTGATGGCTCTTACATGTTTACTCTTCCAGAAATTAATTTTGACTGGAATTGTGTTACATTTAATGCATTAATTAACATTTAATTTGAGGAATTGACATCTTTTCAGTACTAAAACATTCAAATTTAGGAATGTGGTGTTTCCATTTATTCAAGTCATCTGTTATGGACATATACTTCTTCAGAGTTTTAGTTTTCTTCATATAAGTTCTGCATGTGTCTTGTTATTAATTTCTAGGTATATTATAATTTAGGTTGCTGTTGTGATGGGATCTCTTTTTCCCCCCCCATAATATTTTCTAATTATTAGTTACTGACATACAGGAAGACTACTGGTTTTAATATGTATTCAACCCACTTAGTGAACTTTTTAAATTGTTAAGTTTTTTAGTCAATTATATTGAATTTTCTATGTAGACAATCATATCATCAGGAAATAGTCATCGTTTATCCACTCCTTTCCTGCCTGTTTACTTTTCATATTGCATTATCTAGGCTGGGACCTCAGAACAATGTTAACTAATAGCAATTATAGAATTTTTGTAATGTTTTCAACTCTATTTGGGAATTCCTTTAGTTCTTAATCTCATTAAGTTTGAATTTTGCTATATGTTTCAAAAGGTAGTTGTTATCAAGTTGAAAAATATATCCTTCTATTCCTAACAACAATAATGTTTAACATTTACTATAATGGTTAACATTTACTAAGTGTTTATTGTGTACCAGGTATCATTCTAACTATTCTGAGTCACATGTATTAACTCACTTAATCCCAACAACTCGATGAGGCAAGTTATTTTTATCCCCAATTTACAGATAAAGAAACTGAGGCACAGGGCATTAAAGGGTCCTAGAGTTTCACAGTGGTAATTGTAGAGCTAAGAACTTGAACCTTAAAGCTTGTGGCTTTCACCATTACACCAAACTACCTCTTTTCCTACTGTGAATGAAAAAATGTTGTGTGCCATATCAGTAAACAAAGGATGTTGCAGCTGCGTGAGGAAATTCAGAATGGGAAAGAGTCCTGAGGGAATTCAGGATGAGAAAGAAAGGAATGATTTCAATTAGCCCAGACTCTTGCATCTTCCCATACGTAGAAAAGTGCTAATTCATTAACTTGAGATATCTGTGGGATTTTTTGGGTTTTTTGATATTTTGTAACAGACTGTAATCTTTTGATGTGCCAACTACCTACCTGGTCTTTGTTGAAAAAACCCATATATATCCTGGCTCCTCCATTGCCTCTTTGGAACAGTCCCTCAGAACTATTCTGAGAGGCTGTCTCCCGGGCTTGAAGTCCTCAGAAACTCCGCCAAATAAAACATAATTCTCAACTTTTAGGGTGTGCATTTTTTTCAGTCAACACTACTTACTAAGAGTTTTTTTAAGTCAAGAAGTTGTGTAGAATTATGTCAAATGCTTTTTTATTGTCAGTCAAAACAATCATATTATTTTGCCCTGTTACTTTGTGAACACAGAGAATTATATTATTTATCTAATACTGACCATTGTTGAAATTCTAGAATGTGTCTTTCTACTTGGTTTGGTTTGTAGTTTTTTAATATACCATTGACCCTTGAACAACATGGTTTTGAACTGTGTGGGTCCTCCTATCCACAGATTTTTTTCAGTAAATCCGCAGCTGGCTGAGTCTTTGGATGCTGAACCACTGATAAGGAGGGCCGACTCTAAAGTTATACCTGGATGTTTGACTGCATGGAGGGTTGGCGTCCCTAATCCCCTATTCTTCAAGGGTTAACTGTACTGGCTGTTTTTAGTTTGCTAATACTTAGGATTCTTTTTTTTTTTTGGCTGCGCAGCATACGGGATTTTAGTTCCCCCTACCAGGGATCGAACTTGCACCCCCTGCAGTGGAAGTGTGGAGTCTTAACCACTGGACTGCCAGGGAAGTCCTAGCTAATACTCAGGATTCTTGACTATGTAGTCAATAAGTAAAATTGAGCTATAGTTTCATTATACTATCCTTAACACATCTGAGTTCCAAATTTATGCCAATCTCGTAGGATAAATTCAGAAGCTTTTGTCCTTTTCTATGCTGTAAAATTATTTTAACATGTTATCTGCTCGTTAAAAGTGTAATGAAACTCATCCATAAAGCTATCTAGTGGTTCTTTCAGGGATAAAACTTTAACAGCCTTTTTCATTTCTGTGTGTTTATTGGTCTCATATTTCTGCTGCTTCTTAAATCAGTTTTCATAATTAATTTTCCTAGAAAATTAATTTTATTAGATAAATGTATTGGTATAAAGTCATTTGTTCCCTTAAATTTTAGAAACTTCCTCTGCATATGGGATATTAACTTTTTCAGTTATATCATTGCTTATTTGTGTTTTATTTTTTCCCTTGATTTGACTTGCTAGAGGCTTGTCCATTTTATTCATGTCTTCAAAGACCTAGTTCTTAGATTTATTTCATCTACTGTCTTCTTTTTCTTATGTTAATTTCTGCCTTTGTTTCTGTTAATGCATCACTTCTTCATTTTTTTCCCTTAACCAATAGTTTATGTATACTTTGCAGTGGAGAAATTGGTCATAATTTTTTCTCACAGCACCTTTTTTCCCCAGATGTACAATTCAGCAGTTTTTAGTATATTTACAAAATTGTGTGACAGTCACCATTATCTAAGTCTAGGACATTTTCATCCCTCCTCTTATTACCAAACTTAGGTTCGGCTGCTTGCTGCTCCAAAGCCAATAATTTGAGAGGCAAGTGTCAGTAGAAAGGAAAGGTGCTTTAATCAGAAAAGCCGGCAGTCTGGGGGGACGGTAGACTTGTGTCCAGAAGCCAACTGCGAAGATCATGCTTAGCCATGACAGTTTTTTTTGTTTGTTTTTTTTTTGTTTTTTTTTTGCGGTACGCGGGCTTCCCACTGCTGTGGCCTCTCCCGTTGCGGAGCACAGGCTCCGGACGCGCAGGCTCAGCGGCCATGGCTCATGGGCCCAGCCGCTCCGCGGCATGTGGGATCTTCCCAGACCGGGGCACGAACCTGCATCCCCTGCATCGGCAGGTGGACTCTCAACCACTGCGCCACCAGGGAAGCCCAGCCATGACAGTTTTTAAGGGGAAAAATGGGGTGGGGGGGTGGGGGGGAACCTCAGTGAATCATCGAGGCAGGAGGTTGGATTCTGCATCATTCTCCAGTTTGTGTGCACATTGGCTGGCTCTCCCTTCAGATGTTATCTTGCCCAAGTGATCCCAAGCAGGATTGCTTAGGGGGGCTGTTGGGAGTAGAAAGCTAGTCATTTTTTTAAACTGCTAAATTCTTCATTCTTACTTCTTTTTTTCTAGGAAAAGAATCAACAAGGCATGGTGTGCATTCAGGAGAGCAAAAGTCAAGAGTTGGGTTAAATTGCCTAGTGATCTCATTCCTATAATTAGGTTCTTTTAAGGTTAGAGGGGAACAGAAATGGGCTAACAGGAAAGGGACAGAAGAGCTGCTTTCACTCTTGCTGTAAACTCCATACCCATGAGTTGTTATTCCCCATCTTCCCCTTCCCCCTATCCCCCTGATGACTGCTAATCTATTTTGTCTATGTGGATTTGCTTCTGGACTTTTCATATAAATGGAATCACACAATATGAAGCCTTTTGTATCTGGCTTCTCTGGCTTAGCATAATGTGTTCAAGGGCCATCTGTAATGTAGCATGTATTATTTCATTCCTTTTTATGGCTGAATGATACTTCATTGTATGTGGGTACCACTTTTTGTTTGATCTACTCATCAGTTGATGAGGGCTTGGATTTTTTTCCCCCACTTTTTAGCTATTATGAATAATGATGCTATGAACATTCATGTACAGTTTTTTGTGGGGACATATGTTTTTATTTAAGTATATGCTTAGGAGTGGAATTGCTGGATTGTATGAGAACTATGTTTAACTTTTTGAGGCACAGCCATACTGTTTCCAAAGCAGCTGCACCATTTTACATTCTTCAGCAGTATATAGGGTTCCAATTTCTCCATATCCTTATCAACACTTGTTATTGTCCATCTTTTCTTTTTCTTTGCCCATTGAATTATCTTGGCCTCCTTGTCAAAAATTAATTGACCATAAATGTAAGAGTTTATTTCTGGACTCTCAGTTCTGTTCCATTGGTCTATACTTCTGTCTTTACACCAGTACCACAATCTTGATACTATAGTTTTATGGCAAGTTGTGAAATCATAAGTGTGAGTCCTCCATACAAGAGTGTTTTGGGGTATTCTGGATCTTTTGCATTTTTCTATGAATTTTAGGATCAGCTTGTCAATTTCTGCAAAAAAAAAAAAAGACAGTTGGAATTTTTATAGAGATTGTGTTGAATCTGTATTGTAGATCAAGTTTGGGAGTATTGCCATGTTAACAATATTAAGTCTTCCAGTTAATGAACACAGAATATTTTTCCTTTTTTCTTTATTTTCTTTCAAAAATATACAAGTCTTAACATTTCTTTGTTAAATTTTTCCCTAAGTATTTTATTCTATTTGATGCTATTGTAAATGGAATTGTTTTCTTAATTTCATTCTCGGCTTGTTCTTTGCTGATGTATAAAAAGTCAGTTGATTGTTGATCTTATATCCCACTACCTTGTTGAACCTGTTTATTACCTTTTTTTTTTTTTTTTTTTTTTTTTTTCGGTACGTGGGCCCCTCACTGCTGTGGCCTCTCCCGTTGTGGAGCACAGGCTCCGGACACGCAGGCTCAGCGGCCATGGCTCACGGGCCCAGCCGCTCCGCGGCATGTGGGATCTTCCCGGACTGGGGCACGAACCCGTGTCCCCTGCATCGGCAGGCAGACTCTCAACCACTGCGCCACCAGGGAAGCCCTGTCACCTTTTAATGCATCTCTTCTGCTTTCTTTTTATTTCTTTTTATCATTTTTCCATCTCCTTGAGTTTATGCATGTTAGGCCATTTAGTTTCCGTTTTTTCTAATTCTTTTTTTTTTTTAAGAAGCTACTCTTTATTTTAGACAACTTCATAGAATTATTTTCACACGTCCCCACTTCTTACCTTTCATCCTCTTAGTTGAAAAGTCTTGAGAGAGGTGAAAGAAAAATCACAGAGGGTAAACTTTGCAGCAGTAACAAAGTGCTTCCCCCAAGTACAGCTAACCGTTTCCGCAAACTGGCATTCTGCAGAACAGTCTTCTAAAAAGTGTTGCTAGGTTTTCATGGGATAAAGGAGTAGGGGCTAAGACGTCCACGCTCAAATAGTGTGGGAAATGGTAGATTAAGGTTGGTGTTCTGTACTGTAACAGGAATTCTCAGAGTCCTTAATATTCTAAGGTGGGTTGATCTTCAAGAGGAGAAAAGGGATATGGAATACTCCCTAAGCTTTTTGAGCAAACAATCTTTTTTTCACAGAACACAGCAGAAGTAGTTTGAAGTGTGCAGTAATCTCAGGTTTTTGAGCCGGAAGTTAGAAAGCCTGATCTCTTCACATTTTTCCTCCCATTCTTTGCTAATGCCAGCAATAGAGTGACTCTAGAATCCGGACCACAAGTCATATTTAGAAAGGACAGGTTCATCAAGGATGGAATGGAAAGAGCCAGCTACCTCCTCCTTTTTCATTTTACATTTTTCTTTAAACCTCCCCCTCCCCGTGTAAGCTAAGCAATAGGTACACTTCCTCCCTTAAGCAATCCTTGGCTGCTATTTCCCTGCTTTTGTGACAGAGCAACTAATTCATCACTACCTGAGGAGACAAAAAAGTGCTACCAAGGCAAGATGGTGGGCTGCCGGAATTTGTCTAATAATAGCTAAAACACCACAAAAAGCAGCACACTCACAGAGAGGAGGACAGCCTCAAGAAATAATGTGGACACATCATCCAAGCAATACTTTTCCAAGCACTGGTCAAATCTCCACCAGCACAACTGAGAAAGCATTTATGTGAATACCTCAGGCCTGGGTACTGGCCTCTTGGTTTGAGATGTGGCTAGATTTTCCTGAGAAAGGCATCTGCCTTAGACTCTGTCTCATTGGTTTACTTTGTTCAGTCTCTTCCGGGCCTGGGCACAGTTCTGCCACTGACCTGCAGCAAACTCCTAATTCCTAAAACAGTGTGACCACATCAAAGAGTTGTAAAGCAATCTCCATGGTTATTTAGCTAATTAAACTTGCATTCAACATCATATGCTGATAGGATGAGGCAAAGGATAAGATTCCAATCTTGGGTCTTTCCAAGCAGGGCATGTTAGATGGTGACAAGAGAAGGATTAGTTGCTAGCTGGATCTGAGCTCAGGCTTGGCCATGGAGGGAACTGGTTTGGAAGCGTGAGGGGTTTCCTGAGCTCTGGTGCAAACTACAACGGTTTCACTCAAGGAAGGGTATGATGTGGGCATAAAACCATGCTTCAGACCGTTGAAGATGGTCCCCTTCGAGAGCCAGGAACACCAGCTGTCCTGCGTTGTCCATTGCCTTTAGCCCCAGGGGGTCCTGTGTGTACAGGGTGCTCTCCTGTAAGGGAATGATTTCCTTGGCTTGGCCACTTCTGTAAAATCCAAACCACTCAGAATCCACGGGGTCCACAGTGGAATCATTGAGGAATTTCACCACCACAAACTTCTTCAGGGCCATCAGGTTTTTCTTGTAGGACTCATTGACACCTCTCTCCTGATTAGTATCTGCCAAGAAGATGCTGTGGTTGCTATGTCCTTCTTTATGGGGTCGTGCCAATATTCTGCTTGCACCAGGCGTTCTTGTATAGCTTTGTTGTAAGCTCCAGCATTCACTGTTTTTCTGATCAAGTCACAGATGTGAGAGCTCTCTCCTGGGCAGTGAGGGAGTCCAAAAACACCTTGATGTTGTCCCTCAACTGAGATGAGATTGATCATAGGAGCATCTCTGAGCCACTGCCCTCAGAAATTGGCCTCCCTAGGAGAATCCCATAGCATTGTAGCCTTGCTGCAATTTAGGATCCTTAGCAAGAATCTGACACACCATTTTTACTTGGGAGTTGACATTCAAAAAGAAGCTGTTCTCCACATCCTCTACCAGGATCTTCCCAATCTCTAAAGATAAGACGTAAATTCCAGGTATTTTCTTCTCAACCATTTGTTTAATAGTGCCCGTGCTTAAGGGATTACAACAGCTGTCTCCCATCCCATGCCAGATCACCAGGGGCAGTGGCGCTGGCAGGTCAAGATGCCCCAGCACCGGGGAAGTGCAGGACCCCGGCAGGAAAGTGAGAGCCCTAATTAATTCATTTTAAGGCTATACATTTTCCTCTAATTACTGTTTTAGCCACAAACATCTTGAAGTATTATAATTGTGGCTTGTTTCTAATTTAGCGTTCATTTCTTTTTAATCCAGTAATATTCTACAGTTTCCAAGTGTTTTGGTGGTTATTGTTCTGTTGTTAATACTTAGTTTAATTAAACTGAGATTAGAGTTCATGTCTGGTACGATTCTCCTTTTGGAGTTCACTGATAATTTTCTACTTTTGTTAAGTTGAGACTGTTCCACAAGCAGCAAAATAGGAATACCTTTGGCATAAAACCCCAAATAAACCAGTTGGGACCAGAGTGTTCTGTTTATTTTTGGACACAGTAGATGGGAATACCTTTCATGGATGATAAGATTAAATCTTTCTCTGACTTCCTAGGTAATAAGTTTTGTGCTATTTTATCATAATCAGAAATATTTTAAAATGTCTTTACAGCCACAAATAAGAAGAGTAATTCACCCAAGCCAGCTCGGTCCAGTATAGCAGGTAGTCTGTCACTTCGAAGAGCAGTAGACTCTGGGGAAAATAGCCGTTCAAAGGGAGACTGTCAAACTCTGTCTGAGGGTAAGTATGGAGAGTTTAGAATGTGATCTTGGTGGGTAGATGTCTGTTACTCGAAATTGATCTGATGGTATAGCTTTAGACCTCTAAAGGCACCAAAAATGCTGAAACTCAATTTGAAAGTTCCTTGATCACACAGAACAGACCCATCAGTAAGAAAGTGCAGCCATTAGACTGCATATTAAATAGTTGGCATCAAAAAGACTAGGTTATATTTTAAAATTGTTTTTGAGTTTTCCTGCAGTTTAAAACTATATGTATAGTGAGATCTCCTAACGTGGAAACTAGAGAGAGAACTTTTTGTTTGTTTGCCTTCTTTCTGAATATCCCCTTCATTTTTTGTAGGCTCCCCAGGAAGCTCTCAGTCTGGGAGCAGGCACAGTTCTCCCCGAGCCTTGACACATGGCAGTATTGGTGACATTCTGCCAAAATCTGAAGACCGGCAGTGTCAAGCTTTGGATTCAGATGCTGTTGTGGTTGCAGTTTTCAGTGGCTTACCTACTATTGAAAAAAGGAGAAAAATGGTCACCTTGGGGTAAATTAAGTTCTTTTTTTTATGTAATGGAATAATAGCTAATAGTTTTGTTTGGCACTTTAAGTCTACAACATAATGAACATAATAAACTTCTAGTTTGTTAATTTTTTAGCAGACAGTTTATTTGTTGTATTAAAATGTAACTTCAAGCATCAGAGACCTTACCTTTTTCTTTCTTCACAGAATGAGATAGTACCAGAAGTTCAGTTTGAATACATTAGAGCTCATTTTCACTGGTTAGGATAATAATGTTATATAACCTTGGGTGACCTCTGCCTTGTGACATTTTTGGGTCAACTTTTTTTTCCATCTGTCCCATATTTTTCAAAGACATTTGTGCTATGCTATATTATGTCCCATAGGTCTTTTACATGAATTTTGTATAGAACAAAGCACTTCTGGCGATTTTATTTTAAAACTGCTTTTCTGCTTTCATCTCACCTTTTTTTTCCCTTTTATGAAAGTGTCCTCAAAACACATAGTTGGAATTTCCCAAAAGGATATATATATGTGGTCATCAGTACCTTTATCTCTCTCCCAGGAAACATAAACTCAAATCCCAGTCATGTCACCCAAACATAAATCCCAGTCATGTCACCCAGTCGACATTGTCAATTAAACTTCCATCCATTTAAAAGAGAGTGATTATGGAATGTATTGTCTGTGAATGTGCTAGATGAGCCATTAATATCCATTTGCTGATCTATTATATGCATATTAAATACATTTCTAATTTTAAACAATGGAATAATTCTACCTTGGAGGCTTTGAAAAGAACTTTGAATTAAATTTAGAGAAAGATTAATATCCCTTAAGTTTACTTAATTGTATAGAGTTTTAAGATCTGGATAATTACCAAATCTAATAGGACAGCTGGTGGCTGTTTTCTGTTCTAGCTCAAGTTTAAGCAGTGGAAGGGTGTTACAATCATTGGAGATTGTCTGGTCCTTCGCATTTCCTAGCCTGGTTTTATACATGTTCCTTTCAAGATGAAGCTGCAACTAGTTTTTATATTTTGTTATGGAGATTTATATCTGCCTTTAGTCATAAAGATTAAATGTGTACGAATGTGCACTTTTTTCTAGATTGTAAAATCCTGTATAAATGTGTAAAGCTCATAGCTATAACCCTCATTTTACAGTTAATTACACTGCCAACCTGGGTCATGTGGTGTTTTCCAGCTTGTGTTTTTTTTCCTTGCCTTAAGGTAGTATAAGCAAAAATTTTAAATGCTAGTAATAAATGGTTCAAAAATGGAAGTTAAAAAAAAGAATATTAAGTTAAAATTTCCCCATCTTTGTCTCCCATCTGCTTTGTTTTCCAACCTTCTGCCCACACACATTCCTGCTGTTTTTAATTTTTTGTATATGCTGTCTTCTCGGCTTTCACGCATATTTAAGCAATATTTAAGTGACCATATAGCTTTTTTAATACGAAAGGTGCACCTTGTTTTCTCACTCAGTATACCTCAAAAGTCTTTCCATATTGGTGAGAACATGTTATTAAGGACTTATATTTATTTTTAAATTGGAATTCTTATTGAGATAATTGTAGATTCACATGCAATTATAAGAAAGAATAGAGGGAGCCTGTGTACCTTATCCAGTTTCCCCTAATTATAACATTTTGCAAAACGCTGACATATTATCACAACGAGGATATTGACGTTGATGCAATCTACCACTTTATAACCTTTCATTGTGAGTCTTCTAGTGAATCTTTTAAAAGTAAAACTTGAAATTTAGTATTAAACACCAGTGCCCTATACCCTACTTAGTTTGCTCAGTTTCTGGACAGGAAAAAAATCTAGATTATTGTATCAGTGACTAGTTATACAAGAATATCAGGTTATTTTCTCCCTCTTTGAGGACTAGTGTTAAAGGAGGTCGTCTGGAAGGAATGCAAATGACTGATTTGGAAAATAATTCTGAAACTGGGGAATTACAACCTATACTACCTGAAGGAGCTTCAGTTGCCCCAGAGGAAGGTAAGGAATGGTAAAGTCATAGTTGGCGGGAGGCGAAATAATCTTTTTTTGGTGGTGGTCGGGAGTGGTTGGTTTAATAAAACAGTTACTGAGATGTTATCTACTATCTGACATGCTTGATCTGAAAACAGCATTTGTTGTGCCTCTGAGTTTGATTTACTAGGACATTAAGCACAATGGAAGGCAAAATGGATAATCGACTACATAAAAGGACATCTTACTAGAACAGGCATTTACAGGGAGAAAGTCTGCAGATACTTCATTTGCTCATTCATTAAAAATGTGTTATGCTACCTACATGATAGGCATTGAAGTTTTGCTAGATATGAAAAGATTAAATTGGATATGTTCAGTGTCTTACAGGAAAAACATGCCCCCAGACAACTAATTAGAATATTAAATGTTAAGTACCTTGTCTTTTAAAGTCAGTCTTGATTAATGTTTATAGATTACTTTGCTCTTTTAGAAGGATTCCAAACTTTAACCATTTAAAAAATCCTTTATGGTAACTGACTTCTACTCTGCCAGTTCATTCTCAGTTACATTTCTAGTATTTGTCTACGTGTTCTTCCAGGTCCATTATTCTTTATCTGAAAGTGTAGAAGACTTTTTTGTAATTTTGAGTTAACAGAAGGTGCTTGAAACAAGGCTATGTGTGTTGCCCTTGCTTGTCCTTTATATGTTAGCAGAAAAGCATGTCAACTTTATTAATGATATTTGACACTGAGATTTTTCATTTCTTAGTGAAACTCTGCCACCTACCACCTCTGCACTTATTTGAATTTCAACGATTGATGAATTGTAGCTCAAAGCATATATAAAAGGTGCCAGCGTCTACCTCTGACTGCTCTGTGAGTGTGTGTGGGTGGTGGCATTTTCAGGCTTTTCAGTTAAAGAACACTAAACATTTTGGTCTTCCATCTTAGTTGGTGCTCCTGTGGTGGGCAGCATTATTTCAGTAGAAATTAAATGGAAAGGATTTTCAAAGTGAAGTGTTGATTGTTAAAACAACAGGAAAAATATATTATGATTGATCTTTATAGAAAGGACCTATAAGGATTAGCTAGTAGGGCTTAGCTAGTTTCCATGTATTTATACATACTGATTATAGATTGTAGTGGCTTAAATTGTTTTAGCATGTGCTGGAATTGTAGGCTCCTTCTGTTTATGCACCATTTGTGAAATGCTTCTAATGTGTCTGGCATTGTTTTGATGCTGGTGATAAAGTAATTCCTGAACCTACTGTTTAGTTCAGGGTTTCTCTACCTTGGTGCCATTGACATTTTGGGCCAGGTGATTCTTTGTATTAGGGGCCTGCCCTGTGCACTGTAGAATGTTTAGCAGCATTCTTGGCTTTTAACCACTAGGTGCCAGTAGTACCTCCTCTGAATTACAGTAACCAAAAGTGTCTCAAGACATTGCCAAATGCCCCCGGGAGGCAAAATCATCCCCAGTTGAGAACCACTGGTTGAGTTGAAAACTCAAACCAGGGGTGACAACTCCTTAAGAATCACTTGCCAGAGTGGGTCATAGTTACAGATGGGAGCAAGGTGTCCTCAAGTATGCTGGGTATGTGTTGGTGGTGGTGGGAAGGGAGCAGGGAGAGCAATTGAAAACCAAACAACAGGTGTTAGAGACCAGTTAATAGCCAATTATGATATGGAATGATGAGTGCTGTGATGGGGTATATAGGGAGCTCAACTAACAGGTATGTAATAATAAAAATAATAGATAATATTTGCAAGCCCTCATTAGGTATTAAGACTGCTAAAGACTTTACCAGTATTATGTTTTCTCAGTACAGACCTACATGGTTACTTTATTATATTGATTTTACAGGTGAGTAGGCTGAGGCCTAGAGATGTAAGTTACCTTACTCAAAGTCACAGAGCCGATGCTCTTAACTGTCACCTCTCTACCAACCTAGTCCACACTTGGAAAGATCATCCTAAGGGATGAGTATGAGTTAGTATGAGTTGTGAAGACTGGTGAAAGATGAGGCCAGAGTGGAGGCAGAGGTCAGATCATGAGGAATTATACTGTATGTCTAGCTAGAATTTGGACTTTGTCCTTTGAATGGAATATAAGCAAGGAGTGAAATAATAAAATTATGTTTTAAAATTCCTACTCTAACTGAGTTGGGGACTGGGAATGGGGTGTGGAACTCTGGGGACAGGAAGACTGGTAAAAGAAGAATGTTAAATTAAACTTGGACTTTTAAATTTCAGCCTTCATCTCATAAATTCACATTTTCTCAGCAGTTTTTCTATGTAAATAGCTAGTTAGCACCAAAAAAAAACCCCTAAGTTTTGACATTAGTTCCATTTCTTTTTTTAAAGCTAATCGTCAACAGCTTATCCTAAACTGGAGAAAGGCATTTGCTTGGCCACATTTAGGATCTGCTCTGCACTTTCAAGTCTTTGAATCTGAGATTTAGTGCTGTCAGTGTTACTCAGTAACACATTTTTTCTTATGTAAGGAGTGTTGTAGTGATGCAAAGCACCTAGAACTCAATAAGAAAAGTTACTGTAAACATGCAAATCAGTAGTGCCAGGGAAGTCCACTATTGCAATTTGTTGGTATCTAAACAGCTTATTTACCACTAGAGTCCCAGGATAGGCAGTGAGGAGACTAATTGATAAGGCTGGAAGAGGGGAATAGGTAAACTAAAGGAGCTCTGTGCCTTTTGAAATTTGCTTTGTGAGAGGAGAATGGGGCCTGCCTTACTGCTGTGGGTATATTCTATCATCAGCAGGAGCCAGTTCTCAAGAAAACCTTTACTTTTCGCACCGGTAAGCCTTGGTGAAAAGTTGAGTGGGGTTGTCTTACATCTGTGCTTAGGAATAACGAGCCTCTTCATTCTTAAGCAGAATGCCTAAAAGAAAATTTTCTGTGGTAGGTCACTGTAAATTGGTGCCTCTTTCCTCTCCTCTTCCTCCCTCCCTACTGCCAGGCTGTTTGAAGAAACTTTAAAATTTTTTTTAAAGTTTCCAGTTTTAAAGTTTTTAAAACTTTAAAATTCTTTGTGTTTACTAGTTGGGAATTTGGGACAACTAAAGTGGTCTCTTAAATGTTCCTGAGAGTCAATAAAAAGTGACTTTTCTTAGACTTGACAGTCATCAACAGGCCTTTTCCTTTCTAACTGGGATCATATGGGACAACCTTGTGTTAATCTCCTAGTTAATGGCTGCATTGCAAAAATCTTGATTTCCTTCTCACACACCCCCTACCCCAATTGATACCTACAGAATTCCTTAGGTAGACCGGTCTCTTCCTTGTTCTTTCTAAAACTGGAGACTATGCGATTGACTTCTGAATTAGCACAGTCCTTTTCAATTAAGTCAGGGGTGTCACCCATCCCAGGGAAAGCCATGGCATGCCTATTGCAAACCTTACTGGCACCCTATCTAAGAGCAGTACACAAGTCTGATGCTCCAGCATTGCTGATCCCTTTTGGTGTATCAATGAAGACATAAGTTACAAAAACCCAATCAGCTGGTTTAAGCAATAGGAAGATTTACTGTCTTGTATTAACAAGAAGTCTCACCTAACTCTGGTAGGGCAGTTTCAAGGTTGGAAAATTTACCTGCTTAATGTCATCAAGAACTCATTTCCTCCCACCAGCCCCGTCCCCCCATCTTTTGCTCTGCCATTCTAAGTGAGTTGGCTTAGCTCCCTTCAGGATGGCAAGGTGGTTGCTACAGCTCCAAACTTTATATGGAGTCAGAAAAACATTCTGGGAGTAGGGGAGGATTATTTCATTTTATATGTCTCTGTTTATCAATGTTTATCAATGAGAGCACATCTCATTAATCAGTAGTGAAAAAAAAAGGAAACTTGGCAAAGTCTGAACATTTGGTTCCCCTCCCTGATCCATTCCACGTGGCCACTTGGAGAAGGGAAGACGACTGAACAACATTGAGGTTCTGCTGGAAAGGAGGAAGGCAAGTGAAGCATTAGTGTTTGGTCTACCAGGTGGTTAATGTATTTTCCAAGCAGCTGAAGTTTGAGCACCCCTGAATAAGGGCGTTATAACTCATAAGTTAGCTTTGGACTACTGAGCATATAGTGGATACTCAAAAAATATGGTAGGTGATTGATATAGAAATACCTTATTTCACATTTTACTTTAAGATGCAGGGTTGATTTTGGGGTTTTTTTCCCCCACATGAACATCGCTGAAGCATCTTCCATTTAATGGTATCTTACAATAATTATCATTGACAGCCAGTTTTGTGAAAACTTGTTGACACCTTCTGGTGAGATTAAGAAAGGTCCTGTATTCAAATTTCTTATAGTTGGTGAAATATCACTAGTTTGCTTTAACCTTAATGCAGTGGGTAGACATTGCAGTGTATGGGGCAAGGCACATAGCAAATAGCTTGTGACCTGTTACTTGACAGTAGCTACTTTCATTTCCAAAAAATGAAAGTATTTGACCTTATGTTGTGTTTACTTGCTCTCACTGATGTCAATGAGTTGTACAGGACCTGGTGACCCCATAGGTCAACTATTAAGCTAGAGGTCAAGAGACCAATTATTTTTCTCATTACATTCACAGAGCTAGGGAACTTCAGATCTTAGGACTTGATAAAAAAACAAGTAGTGTTTTCATGCAGGAATTTGTTTCCAACACTTCTTGGGAAATGCATGTTTTTCTGAATCCTAAGAAAAGTAGGTCAAGAAATCAGAAAACCAGAAAAAATTATTCTAGTTCTCCTGTTAATCTTAACAGTCAACACAGAAACATGGGGACTTCCTGGCGGTCCAGTGGTTAAGACTCCACGTGTTCACTGCATGGGGCACAGGAACAGTCCCTGGTCGGGGAACTAAGATCCCACACACTGCATGATGTGGCCAAAAAATGAATTAAAAACAAAACAAAACAGAAAAAAACAGAGAAACATGACTGCTTTGGAAGAATCCACTAATGGCAAGTTGAAAGTATAAACTGGAAATGCTGGTACGT
Source organism: Stenella coeruleoalba (assembly GCF_951394435.1). Taxonomy (NCBI): domain Eukaryota; kingdom Metazoa; phylum Chordata; class Mammalia; order Artiodactyla; family Delphinidae; genus Stenella; species Stenella coeruleoalba. Next base: position 31,636,716 of record NC_137165.1, on the reverse strand, counting down.
AGAATCAAAGGTTAAGATCAATGGGAGCACCTTGAAAAGAAGCAGTTGCAGTCAAATCAGCCCTGGCTGTAGCTGTTGCCATTTTATAAGTATGTGTTCATGGCCCTGTCTGCTGCTATGTAAATATTAATGAGTCTATACTATACTATACAGGAATCCTGTGAGCGGTGCTCCAAGAAATAGGAAGTTTCAAAAGCAAAAGAATTCCTCATATTGGCATTTTTTAAAATAGATTTATTTTTGGCTACGTTTGGTCTTCATTGCAGCGCACGGGCTTTCTCTAGTTGTGGCGAGCGGGGACTACTCTTCGTGCACGTGCTTCTCATTGCGGTGGCTTCTCTTGTTGCGGAGCACGGACTCTAGGCGCACGGGCTTCAGTAGTTGTGGCGAGCGGGCTCTAGAGCGCAGGCTCAGTAGTTGTGCACGGGCTTAGTTGCTCCACGGAATGTGGGATCTTCCCGGACCAGGGCTCGAACCCGTGTTCCCTGCATTGGCAGGCGGATTCTTAACCACTGCGCCAGCAGGGAAGTCCCCATATTGGCTTTTTTTTTTTTTTTTTTTTTTTTTTTTGCGGTACGCGGGCCTCTCACCGCTGCGGCCCCTCCCGCCGCGGAGCACAGGCTCCGGACGCGCAGGCCCAGCGGCCACGGCCCACGGGCCCACCCGCCCGGCGGCAGGCGGGATCCTCCCGGACCGGGGCACGAACCCGCGCCCCCTGCATCGGCAGGCGGACTCCCACCCACCGAGCCACCAGGGAAGCCCCCCCATATTGGCATTTTTGATGTGATTCCATGTAGTGCTATAAACCTTACTAAGAGTTCTAAGTGTACATTATTCAACTATTACCCAGTAGTGTTCACAGCATTTTCCAGTATTTGAATATTCACTGTAGGCTACAGTTCTTGTAAATACTACAAACTAACCAAAAATTTTAAAAGATATATAACTTTATTAGAGTTTGAAAAATATTGTAAGTGTTTAAAGAATAACTTGAGATTTGGGGAATTCCTGAGAATTCCAGTTCCTCGTTTGTGAATCCTGGAGGTTAATATATGTCAGGAGTTCAGAAACACTAGTACGAAGAGGTCAAATTTGTGCCTAGAATTTGAGTAACTCATGTGGGTTTGAGTTTTCAGCAGCAGTTCCATGAAGGGCCAGAAGGTGGAGGTGGTGCTTCATGCAAGTAGCTGGTTTATTCTCTTAACAGTTAAGTATCACTCTTGACTCTTGAGAGCAGGAAAGTTTTTTCCTTTGCTTAGTAAGGAAATTTCAGAAACGTCCACACATCCAGCCTATCTTCAAAATATTTAAGGGAGAAGTAGTACTACACAAACTCTTATTGAAAACAGAAGAGAAGGAATTCACCAGTAAAGCCATCTGGGGCTACAGTTTTCTTTGTTGATCTTTTTTTTTTTCCCCCCTTAAAATTTATTTATTTATTTTTGGCTGCGTTGGGTCTTCGTTGCTGCGAGCGGTCTTTCTCTCTAGTTGTGGCGAGCGGGGGCTACTCTTCGTTGTGGTGCATGGGCTTCTCATTGCAGTGGCTTCTTTTGTTGCAGATTACGGGCTCTAGGCGCACGGGCTTCAGTAGTTGTGGCTCACGGGCTCTAGAGCGTAGGCTCAGTAGTTGTGGCGCACGGGCTTAGTTGCTCCACGGCATGTGGGATGTTCCCGGACCAGGGCACAAACCTGTCCCCTGCGTTGGCAGGCCAATTCTTAACCACTGCGCCACCTGGGAAGTCCCAGGGAAGTCCCTGTTGATAGTTTTTTAAGCTACAAATTCTGTTTCTTTAATACTTAAAATACCTATTCAGGTTATTTTTACCTGAATGAATTTTGGTAGTTTGTGTCTATCAAAGAATTTGTCCATTTCATCAGTGTTCTTGATTTCAAGAGCATAAAGTTTTTTATACTGTTCCCTTATTACCCTTTTAATGTCTGTAGAATCTCTAGTGATGTCCCCTCTTTTATTCCTTTTTTTTTTACTCTCTTTTGTCTTGGTCTGCCTAGAAGCTTTTCAGTTTTATTGGCGTTTTCAAACAACTCTTGTTTCAGTGATTTCTTTTTCTTTTGTTTTCCTGCTAATTTAATTTCTGTTCTTTATTTCCTTTTACCCAAGTTTATTTACTCTTTTTTTTCTAGTTTCTTAAAGTAAATGCTTAGACCATTACTTTGAGGCCTTTTTCTCTTCTAATATAAGCATTTGATGCTGTAACTTTATCTTTAAGCACTGCTATAGCCACATCCCCAAACTTTTGATATGTTGTACTTTTATTTCCATTCAATTCAGAATGTTTTTCATTAATTATGGAGAATTCTTGGCCATTTTCTCTTAATATATTGTCTCTCCTTTGCTGTCTTTATGGCTGTCTAGTTGACACAGTTTGAACCATTCCTTTTTTATCCCTGTGTTTCTTAACCTTTTTTTTATAATGGCAATCTCATTGTTCTTAAAAACTCTGGTTAATTTTCTCAGTTCTGTCTTTAAGTTTTTCAACCTTGCCTAAATTCATCTATTAATAGTTTAATTTTAATGACTATATCTGAAAAGTCTAGTAATTAAAAAAAAATCTGTCCTTTTCCACATTAAACAGAATTTTGTACTCTATTTTGTGAAAAAATTCGTGGTATTGTCCTTCTATTTGTATATCTGCTGACTCTTACTTCAAGTAGATTGTCTGCCTTGTTTGTAAATTTTGATTGGAACATAACTTTTTGAGACTTTTTCTACCCCTTGTGAGAATCATCCCCCCCACCCCCCGCCACTATAATTGTTGTGACCTGGATTGTGGAAGCTTCCCACCACAGAGGTCTTTTAAATATGTTTCAAGACTATTCATGAGCATTTTTATATCTGCTTTAGTCTGTGTTAGATAATTTCAACATTATCTCTGTCATCTCAGCACTGATGTTCGTTCTTGTCTTTACCTGGTTTTTCATACAGTGAAGCAATTTTGGATTGTATCCTGGACATTTTTAATATGATTTTGTGAGACTCTGGGTCTTGTTTAAATCTGCCAATTTGTTGGTACTTCAAATTCTTGTCTACTCCAATATGCCTGTCCCTGTTTACTTTTCAGAATCCTCAAGTAGCCACTTCATGCATTCTGTCCAGGTTTTATAGCTGCATTCAGTGGGAAAGATGGGGTGGAGTATGCTTGCTTCATCTTACCTAGAACCTTCCCTCTAGAGGAATAAATTGCTTTATTCGGATCACACTAGCTCCTGACCAGTTTTTATGTTACTTTCCTAAGATTTGAACCTCAACCTTAATCCCAAACTTAAATGATGCACACAGGCCTTAGTTTGAATTCTGAGGTGAGCTGAGCCCAGAAACAAGACAAAATTCCCTGCTGTCTTCCTGTGACAGTAGACAGAATTATTTAGTTTATTCTTTCAGTAAGAGTTTTAGCGTTTTGCAGGGAGTGCAGTTTTAGTCTCACTTTCAACTCCCTTTCTATGGTGGATCCAGAGGTTTTTTTCCTATCCCCAACAGAGTATTAAAGACTTCTGCATCAAGCTCTCTGGGGCAACTGCATCTACCCCACTAGTTTTCCATATCCGTTTTGTCTCTATACCTATGGATTTCCATTCGTTCTTTTAAATATAGCTGTTCATTAAAATTTTTAAGTTTATATTTTATCTAGCATTTATAAGGGTTTGTAGCAGAAATATTTTCAGATTTTCTTGATCACTGTTTTGTTGAAACAGAAGTACTTTCTGTACTATAAAAATTCTATAGAACTTTTCTTTTAAGAACCTACTCATATGCAAAAAACAAAATTGGAGGCCCAAATGGGATAGTAACTCATTTATTGCTAAAATTACTGGAATTTTTTTATACACACAGCTAAATATAAGTGTAAATATGTATTTGTATTTATGAGTGTTTATATTTATATATGTTTTAGGCTAGAAACTGTTGAATCAAGATTAAAAGAGCTGTTATCTCTTATGACTCTTTAGGGGGGAAAAAAACCTATGTTTGCCTTGGAAAAAGTGTTCTCAGTATAATGAAATTAATACTGGCTTCAAATTCTAACTTTTCAGGTACTGTGGAAAGGGCAGTTTTAATTTTTGAGGACGAAAATAAATACTGCTCTAAATAACTAAAGAGAACTTAGGTTTGTGTAGTTACTTTTTTCTTTGTTTTGTTTGCTTGATATCTTCTGTTTTCTTGGCATTCAGTGTAAAATTCACTAGGAATCTCAATGTATGATAGGGAGATTGCCTTTTTCTTGCAGTGGTTACTTGTCAGAAACATGTTCTCTGCTTCTTTCCTGCCAGGAATGAGTAGCGACAGTGATATTGAATGTGACGCTGAGGACGAGGAGCAGGAGGAGCGCGCCAGCTTGGGCAGATTTAGCGACTCCTTCATGGCACGGCTGCCGGATGAAGGTGCAACCCATGACGTCATTTCATGGGGATTAATTAAACCATCTCTTCTGCTGCTTCCTTTGTTCTCTTTCTGCTTCTGCTTCTTCTGCTTTGCTGCTTCTGCTGCTTTTTCTTTTTTTAAATTATTGTCATTTGTGAGACGACATTCTGTGGGATAAGCTAAATGGTGCGCGTACTGAAAAAATTTGGTAGGCGGTCAGACACCACCTAATACGTGCTACTTACTGGGTGGAGCAAGTGTTGGCAACCTGCTTTGGTACAGCCCATGACCTGAGAATGGAAGAAAAAAAAAAAAGCCAAACAAAAAAGAATTTTCCATGGAGAACACTTGTGGCCTGCAGTGCCTAAATATTTACTATCTGCTCCTTTGTAGAAAATGTTGCCAGCCCCTGGGGAGGTTTCAGATTTTTTTTTTTTTCTTTTCAGAGATATTTGTAGCCTAGCTAATAAGGGAACTTTTTTAAAGATAACTCTTTCTGACTTCTTAGAAATGCATGCTGATTATGGAATCATTGATTTTATTACCACTTCCTCCTAAAAAAGTCTTAGGAAAAAACTCACTGAGAGAAACCCATTGTTAGTATTTTGTTTTGTTTTATTTTAGGTGTACAGCATAATGATTTGATATATATATACAATGCAAAATGATCACCACAATAAATCTAACATCCATCCCCCATTGTTAATATTTTATCCAGAGACCTTAACGATCAATCTGAGCATTCCTCTGTAAGAGTTCCTGGAATAACAGCATTGTCAGGCTTATGCTAATTGTCGGCTTTATATTTTACATATTTCTCTGATATTCTAGTGTCTTTTTTAGTACAGACTCAGTCACTTGATGATTTTTTAGGTATTAAGGTACTCTTAGCAATCTTCTCTGCTTATAGAAGCAGCAGCCAAATTTCAGGCAAGTTATCTTGAGTGCCGATGAGTTTTTGTAGTGATATTTGCATGCGCAGTTTAATTGGCTTTGAAATACATTTTATATTTACAAAATCAGTCTTTAGAGTGTACATCGTCATCGTTTCCTATTCCCTTCTTTAGCTGCTCCCATAGTGTCCCCAGGGCGACAAAGTCAGGCAATGCCTTTCATCTTCTAATTGTGGGCGTCTATTACACATTTTGGTTTTTTCTCCTTTATTTTTTTTCCCTTTGTGTTTGTTACACTTGACTCAGATCAAAAATTCTCTAAAAATAGAGATTTGTTCACAACCCAGCACATCTTTATCACTTAAATAACACACTTGGTAAGATCGTTTCGAGATAAGGAAAAGAAAATATTGGTCTTTTAAAAATGTTAACTCTTTTTTTTCTCCTAGATACACGTTCCAGTTTTCCTGATGGTGAACAAATAGGCCCTGAAGATCTCAGCTTCAATACTGATGAAAGCAGTGGAAGGTAATTTTCAAATCAAGAAAACTGACTTGCAAGCTACCTTGAATTTTGCTGTAGTTGGTGCTCAAACTTGTCAACAGTCAGATAATCAGATTTGGTCTTATTTTTTTCATCATCTCTACTTGAAATAGTAATTCTGAAACTTTAGAAAGTAGCACAATTCTAGTGTAAGACATTAGTACACAGGAAAAAGTTGTGTGGGAAGAATTCTGTGTAATGTAATAAAATAACAGTGTAGCCTCAATTAATTTAGTAAATAGTATATTCATAAAAGGCAGTTTGTCTACTGTAACAGAAGGGCAATTAACTGCCAGGAAACGTACCTGGAGACAGTGCATGCACTCAGTAACCTGCTCAGCATCGGTGCTCTTCTGTCTTGGCTAGACACTCAGTTGTGTTTAAATGACCACCTTTATATTTTGGGTTTTAATTATAGTTTATAGTTTCACTAGTGCCTGTAGATTAGTGAGCAGAAATATTACTAATGTGTAGATTCTTCCCTGTAGACACTTTATGTGGATAACTGAAGTAACACTAGACTGAATCTCCTCTTTGGAATATGTTGACTGACTGAGGTTAATTTATTTATCTTTTCTTGTTTGTTCAAGTGCAGGCACACTAATTAATGACACCTAAGCTTTCTTTTGTGTGACCTTTACAAATGTAATTTTAAATGAATTAAGTTAATATGGATTGGTTATGTTTCTGGTCGTATGAACACATGTAAGAACATTTAAAATTATTTCGTTTTTTCTGCTTCTTACTAAACAATTATAATGTAACGGGTATTTTAAAACCCTGTTTTCTCCTTTATTTTCATTAGTTGGACATTGATTTCAGTGTCAATACATTTAAAGATTCTTATATATTGTACTGTGGCTTACATGAAACTGTGGTATAAAGTTTACTTTCATACTCAGAATTAGTCCAAAATAATTGCCAAACTATATCATTGTGCTCTTGCATTTGTTTTTGAGCTGCTATGCTATTTGTGAAAATTACACTGAAAGTTGACTAAGAGACTATTGAAAAAGCATGAATATATACACGTGAGAGGCATCTCATCTGCTTATTTTTTACTTAATGAATATTGTTCCCCTTTCCATGTCTAGTGTCTTGCCGAATGCTGTGTGATTCATGGTTTGCTTTTCTTCAAAACAGTTGGCACTTTTTGTTAATAAAATGATGCTGAGAAAATGTTATGCCTCTGCAATTTATTAAAAGTGGAGCAGGAAGCCCCCCTTTTTCCTATTCCTATTGCCTGTGTATAATAGAGCCTGTTGAGCTGTAAGTAGATGCATGGGGAAGTTGGAAGACTTATTTATGATCTCCATAATGTGTAATGTGTGGTTACTTCTTCTCCTTAAATTAGTTGGAAATATTTAAGTAGTATAATCACATGAGAAGTTAAAATTTAGCATTTGCTTACTGCCATGATAGCATTGGCTTGCTGTCGTATAGTTATTAGGTATCTTATTGTGCAATGCTCTGAAACATTACTGGTAAGTTCTTCACATTTCATTTTCTATTAGCTGGAAATGTATTTATGTTCATTACATCTTGATGAGATCATATTCTAAATCAAACTTATTTCTGTGCTACATTGTAATGGGTAAAACTATAATGTAAGAATTTTGCACCTTTAGTGTTGAGCAAATCATTGTAAGAACTGATTTTGTAGAGGTTTATTTTTTAATTAAGGCTTATCAGAATTCATAAAGACAAGAGTGATTGACTCTGCTTTGGAACTCTCACTATTGTGTAGCTGTTTCTTGACCTGTACATGATATAGAACTGAGTGCTTTCCAGTGTACCTTTATAACTTATTTTCAAAATATGGAAAACCACTGTGGTTAAGAACTAAGAGAAGCCAGAGAATAGACTGTTCATTTGGGGAAATTTACTTGTAAGAGTTTTTAGCACAAGTGATTTAATCGTGAGATTCTTTTGGGTCATTAATCTAGACAATAACTTTTTTTTTTGAATTTTTGAATTTTATTTTATTTTTTTATACAGCAGGTTCTTATTAGTCACCCGTTTCATACACATCAGTGTATACATATCAATCCCAATCTCCCAATTCATCACACCACCACCACCAGCACCCCGCTGCCTTCCCCCCTTGGTGTCTGTACATTTGTTCTCTACATCTGTGTCTCAATTTCTGCCCTGCAAACCAGTTCATCTGTACCATTTTTCTAGGTTCCACATATATGCATTAATATACGATATTTGTTTTTCTCTTTCTAACTGACTTCACTCTGTATGACAGTCTCTAGATCCATCCATGTCTCTACAAATGATCCAATTTCATGCCTTTTTGTGGCTGAGTAATATTCCATTGTATATATGTACCACATTGTCTTTATCCATTCGTCTGTTGATGGGCATTTAGATTGCTTCCACAACCTAGCTATTGTAAATAGTGCTGCAGTGAACACTGGGGTGGGTTCATGTGTCTTTTTGAATTATGGTTTTCTCTGGGTATATGCCCAGTAGTGGGATTGCTGGGTCATATGGTAGTTCTATTTTTAGTTTTTTAAGGAACCTCCGTACTGTTCTCCATAGTGGCTGTATCAATTTACATTCCCACCAACAGTGCAAGAGGGTTCCCTTTTCTCCACACCCTCTCCAGCATTTGTTGTTTGTAGATTTTCTGTTGATGCCCATTCTAACTGGTGTGAGGTGATACCTCATTGAAGTTTTGATTTGCATTTCTCTAATAATTAGTGATGTTGAGCAGCTTTTCATGTGCTTCTTGGCCATTGTTACGTCTTCTTTGGAGAAATGTCTATTTAGGTCTTCTGCCCAGTTTTGGATTGGGTTGTTTATTTTTTTGTTATTAAGCCACATGAGCTGCTTGTATATTTTAGAGATTAATCCTTTGTCCGTTGCTTCGTTTGCAAATATTTTCTCCCATTCTGAGGGTTGTCTTTTGGTCTTGTTTATGGTTTCCTTTGCTGTGCAAAAGCTTTGAAGTTTCATTAGGTCCCATTTGTTTATTTTTGTTTTTATTTTCATTACTCTAGGAGGTGGATCAAAAAACATCTTGCTGTGATTTATGTCAAAGAGTGTTCTTCCTATGTTTTCCTCTAAGAGTTTTATAGTGTCTGGTCTTACATTTAGGTCTCTAATCCATTTTGAGTTTATTTTTGTATATGGTGTTAGGGAGTGTTCTAATACATGTAGCTGTCCAGTTTTCCCAGCACCACTTATTGAAGAGACTGTCTTTTCTCCATTGTATATCCTTGCCTCCTTTGTCATAGATTAGTTGACCATAGGTGTTTGGGTTTATCTCTGGGCTTTCTATCTTGTTGCATTGATGTATGTTTCTGTTTTTGTGCCAGTACCATATTGTCTTGATTACTGTAGCTTGGTAGTATAGTCTGAAGTCAGGGAGTCTGATTCCTCCAGCTCCATTTTTTTCCCTCAAGACTGCTTTGGCTATTTGGGGTCTTTTGTGTCTCCATACAAATTTTAAGATTTTTTGTTCTAGCTCTGTGAAAGATGCCATTGGTAATTTGATAGGGATTGCATTGAATCTGTAGATTGCTTTGGGCAGTATAGTCATTTTCACAATATTGATTCTTCCAATCTAAGAACATGGTATATCTCTCCATCTGTTGGTATCATCTTTAATTTCTTTCATCAGTATTTTATAGCTTTCTGCATACAGGTCTTTTGTCTCCCTAGGTAGGTTTATTCCTAGGTATTTTATTCTTTTTGTTGCAATGGTAAATGGGAGTGTCTGCTTAATTTTTCTTTCAGATTTTTCATTGTTAGTGTATAGGAATGCAAGAGATTTCTGTGCATTAATTTTGTATCCTGCAACTTTACCAAATTCATTGATTAGCTCTAGTAGTTTTCTGATGGCATCTTTAGGATTCTCTATATATAGTATCATGTCATCTGCAAATAGTGACAATTTTACTTCTTCTTTTCCAATTTGTATTTATTTCTTTTTCTTCTCTGATTGCCATGGCTAGGACTTCCAAAACTTTGTTGAATAATAGTGGTGAGAGTGGACCTCCTTGTCTTGTTCCTGATCTTAGTGGAAATGCTTTCAGTTTTTCACCCTTGAGAATGATGTTTGCTGTGGGTTTGTCATATATGGCCTTTATTGTGTTGAGGTAGGTTCCCTCTGTGCCCACTTTCTGGAGAGTTTTTAATCATAAATGGGTGTTGAATTTTGTCAAAAGCTTTTTCTGCATCTATTGAGATGATCATATGGTTTTTATTCTTCAGTTTGTTAATATAGTGTATCACATTGATTGATTTACGTATATTGAAGAATCCTTGCATCCCTGGGATAAATCCCACTTGATCATGGTGTATGATCCTTTTAATGTGTTGTTGGATTCTGTTTGTTAGTATTTTGTTAAGGATTTTTGCATCTATATTCATCAGTGATATTGGTCTGTAATTTTCTTTTTTTGTAGTATCTTTGTCTGGTTTTGGTATCAAGGTGATGGTGGCCTTATAGAATGAGTTTGGGAGTGTTCCTTCCTCTGCAATTTTTTGGAAGAGTTTGAGAAGGATGGGTGTTAGCTCTTCTCTAAATGTTCGATAGAATTCACCAGTGAAGCCATCTGGTCCTAGACTTTTGTTTGTTGGAAGATTTTTAATCACAGTTTCAATTTCATTACTTGTGATTGGTCTGTTCCTATTTTCTGTTTCTTCCTGGTTCAGTCTCAGAAGGTTGTGCATTCCTAAGAATTTGCCCATTTCTTCCAGGTTGTCCATTTTATTGGCATAGAGCTGCTTATAGTCGTCTCTTATGATGCTTTGTATTTCTACGGTGTCTGTTGTAAATTTTCCTTTTTCATTTCTAATTTTATTGATTTGAGTCCTCTCCCTCTTTTTCTTGATGAGTCTGGCTAATGGTTTATCAATTTTGTTTATCTTCTCCAAGAGCCAGCTTTTAGTTTTATTGATCCTTGCTATTGTTTTCTTTGTTTGTATTTCATTTATTTCTGCTCTGATCTTTATGATTTCTATTCTTCTGCTAACTTTGAGTGTTGTTTGTTCTTCTTTCTCTAGTTCCTTTAGGTGTAAGGTTAGATTGTTTATTTGAGATTTTTCTTGTTTCTTGAGGTAGGCTTGTATAGCTATAAACTTCCCTCTTAGAACTGCTTTTGCCACATCCCATAGGTTTTGGATCGTCATGTTTTCATTGTCTTTTGTCTGTAGGTATTTTTTGATTTCCTCTTTGATTTCTTCAGTGATTTCTTGGTTACTTAGTAACGTATTGTTTAGCCTCCATGTGCTTGTGTTTTTTACGTTATTTGCCCTGTAATTGATTTCTAACCTCATAGCATTGTGATCAGAAAAGATGCTTGATATGATTTCAATTTTCTTAAATTTATTGAGGCTTGATTTATGACCCAAGATGTGATCTATCCTGGAGAATGTTCCGTGCACACTTGAGAAGAAAGTGTAATCTGCAGTTTTGGGATGGAATGTGCTATAAATATCAATTAACTGTATCTGGTCTATTGTGTCATTTAACGCTTGTCTTTCCTTATTAATTTTCTGCTTGGATGATCTGTCCATTGGTGTAAGTGAGGTGTTAAAGTCCCCCACTATTCTTGTGTTACTGTCAATTTCCTCTTTTATAGCTGTTAGCAGTTGCCTTATGTATTGAGGTGCCTCTATGTCGGGTGCATCTATATTTATAATTGTTATATCATCTTCTTGGATTGATCCCTTGATCATTATGTGGTGTCCTTCCTTGTCTCTTGTAACATTCTTTAAAGTCTATTTTATCTGATATGAGTATTGCTACTGCAGCTTTCTTTTGATTTCCATTTGCATGGAATATCTTTTCCATCCCCTCACTTTCAGTCTGTATGTGTCCCTAGGTCTGAAGTGGGTCTCTTGTAGACAGCACATATATAGGTCTTGTTTTTGTATCCATTCAGCAAGCCTGTGTCTTTTGGTTGAAGCATTTAATCCATTCACATTTAAGATAATAATCGATATGTATGTTCGTATTACCATTTTCTTAATTGTTTTGGGTTTATTTTTGTAGTTCCTTTTCTTCTCTTGTGTTTCCCACTTAGAGAAGTTCCTTTAGTATTTGTTGTAGAGCTGGTTTGGTGGTGCTGAATTGTCTTAGCTTTTGCTTGTCTGTAAAGCTTTTGATTTCTCCATTAAATCTGAATGAGATTCTTGCTGGGTAGAGTAATTTTGGTTATAGGTTCTTCCCTTTCATCACTGTAAGTATATCATGTCACTCCCTCTGGCTTCTAGAGTTTCTGCTGAGAAATCAGCTATTAACCTTATGGGAGTTCCCTTGTATGTTATTTGTCATTTTTCCTTGCTTTCATTAATTTTTCTTTATCTTTAATTTTTGCCAATTTGATTACTGTGTGTCTTGGTGTGTTTCCTCTTGGGTTTATCCTGTATGGGACTCTCTGTGCTTCCTGGACTTGGGTGGCTATTTCCTTTCCCATGTTAGGGAAGTTCTCGACTATTATCTCATCAAATATTTTCTTGGGTCCTTTCTCTCTCTCTCTCTCCTTCTGGGACCCCTATAATGCGAATGTTTTTGTGTTTAATGTTGTCCCAGAGGTCTCTTAGGCTGTCTTCATTTCTTTTCATTCTTGTTTCTTTTTCTGTTCCATGGCAGTGAATTCCATCATTCTGTCTTCCAGTTCACTTATCCGTTCTTCTGCCTCAGTTATTCTGCTATTGATTCCTTCTAGTGTGTTTTTCATTTCAGTTATTGTATTGTTCATCTCTGTTTGTTTGTTCTTTAATTCTTCTAGATCTTTGTTAAACATTTCTTGCATCTTCTCAATCTTTGCCTCCATTCTTTTTCCAAGGTCCTGGATCATCTTCACTATCATTATTCTGAATTCTTTTTCTGGAAGGTTGCCTATCTCCATTTAGTTGTTTTTCTGGGGTTTTATCATGTTCCTTCATCTGGTATGTAGCCCTCTGCCTTTTCATCTTGTCTTTCTGTGAATGTGGTTTTTGGTCCACAGGCTGCAGGATTGTAGTTCTTCTTGCTTCTGCTGTCTGCCCTCTGGTGGATGAGGCTATCTAAGAGGTTTGTGCAAGTTTCCTAATGGGAGGGACTGGTGGTGGGTAGAGCTGGCTGTTGCTCTGGTGGGCCGAGCTCAGTAAAACTTTAATCCGCTTGTCTGCTGATGGGTGGGGCTGGGTCCCCTCCCTCTTGGTTGTTTGACCTGAGGCGACCCAACACTGGAGCCTACCTGGGCTCTTTGGTGGGGCTAATGGCAGACTCCGGGAGGGCTCACGCCAAGAAGTACTTCCCAGAACTTCTGCTGCCAGTGTCCTTGTCCTCCCGGTGAGACAGAGCCACCCCCGGCCTCTTCATGAGACCCTCCAACACTAGCAGGTGGGTCTGGTTCAGTCTCCCCTGGGGTCACTGCTCCTTCCCCTGGGTCCTGATGCACACACAAGTTTGTGTGTGCCCTCCAAGAGTGGAGTCTCTGTTTCCCCCAGTCCTGTCAAAGTCCTGCAATCAAATCCCTCTAGCCTTCAGAGTCGATTCTCTAGGAATTCCTCCTCCCATCGCCAGACCCCCAGGTTCGGAATCCTGACATGGGGCTCAGAACCTTCACTCCAGTGGCTGGACTTCTGTGTTCTAAGTGTTCTCCAGTTTGTGAGTCACCCACGCAGCAGTTACGGGATTTGATTTTATTGTGATTGCACCCCTCCGACCGTCTCATTGTGGCTTCTCCTTTGTCTTTGGATGTGGGGTACCTCTTTTGGTGAGTTCCAGTGTCTTCCTGTCGATGATTGTTCAACAGTTAGTCGTGATTCTGGTGTTCTCACAAGAGGGAGTGAGAGCACATCCTTCTACTCCGCCATTTTGAACCATCTCCTAGAATAGCATTTTGAGGTGTCCTTCTGTCCTTTATTTGGGGGAAGTATCCATTGTGTTTTTTGTTTTTAAATTGTAAATGTTCTTAACCTTTACTCTTATTTTTAATGACCTTGAGGTCTTTTTAGTCAGTGGATTCCCCATAATGGCATAGGGATATTTGAACCATAATACATTTTGGATCTTGAGTATTTTATTTGGCTTTTCTTACGCTGTCAAGTTATGTATAAAAGCAATTAGGAGTGCTGCCCTTGTTTTGGATGAATTGAGAATTGGTTGAGACCCTTTTACATTGGTGGAATTTGAGATCACTGTGTCAGCAGGACTATTTTTGGTTGTTATAGCTATAGGAGATTTTGAAGGTATTTCTTTATGGTTGCACAAAAATTTTGTAGGGAAAATTATTTGAACTTAATTGGTATATTATCTTCTCATATATTTTAGAAACCCAAGCCATTTGTACCATATTCTGATTTCTGATTCTATATTAAGAATAAAGTCTATCTCTTGAAAAGCAAAAAATGTAAGCTTCTAAAGAAATGGTTTGTAACTGCCCTCCTGGCATAAAATTCTCTATTTTTATAATTAAAGTTGATAACAGGTTTCATGAAAAAAAAAACAAACTTGTAGGCAGCTAAAGGATGTACTCAAAAGCAGTTCTCCTGTGATGAAGAAAATCATGTCCTGTCTGTTTTGTTGGGCTCCAGCTCACCTCAAGTATTGTTGTTTGTGAATTTAAAAATAGTAAGAAATGAGCTTCCCTGGTGGCGCAGTAGTTGAGAGTCCGCCTGCCGATGCAGGGGACACGGGTCCGTGCCCTGGTCCGGGAAGATCCCACGTGCCGCAGAGCAGCTGGGCCCGTGAGCCATGGCCGCGGAGCCTGTGCTGTGCAACGGGAGAGGCCACAATAGGCCACAATAGTGAGAGGCCCGCGTACTGCAAAAAAAAGAAAAAGAAATATGCAGCATATACAAATTCACACGGTCCATTGAGGTAAACCTCTGGGGTTCAATTAACAAGTATCTGTCTGGCATTCCCTCTAGGCGTAGACGTCCACCCTGTTGTGTGAATCAGAACTTTATTCCTTTTTACTGCTGAATAGTGTTTCACTGTATGGATGTATACGATTTATTCATTTACCCATTGAAGGACATTTGGGTTATTTCTAGTTTAGGGTGATTATGAACCTTATAAACATTTGTGTGTAGATTTTTGTGTGTGAACATAAGTTGTCATTCTCTAAGAGGGTAATGTTTGCCTTGGAGTGGGATTGCTGGGTATGTAATAAGGAATTTGGCCTTTGTCCCTGGTTCTGGGGACATAGCCTCTTAAGTCCTTGGAATTTCCTGAGCGATAGGAGTGTCTATGTTACTTATGGTGGATCCTGATAGCTTAGTTAATGAGATGACTCAGGATAAGGACTGGCCGTGCCAGAAAGACTAACCATGTGATTAGAGGATTGGGCCACTGAGTCACATGTTATCAGCTGAATAGTTTAGACTCATTGCTAGTGAGTCAGTAATGCTTATGTAATGGACATTGAAGCTCAGCTGAGCTTCCCTGGTTGGCAGTACTCTGTCATAAATTGATGTTTTGGGAGGGTAACGTGCCGTCATCACAAGGAAGCTTCACACTGGAACCCTCCTCTACCTCACCCTACGTGTCTCTCCTTTTGCCAGGTTCTGACTGGTATCCTTTTGCTATAATAAAACTGGAATTGTAAGTATTTTCCTGAGTTTTGTGAGTTGTTCTAGTGAATAATCACACCTAGGGGAGGGTTGGTGGGGGACCCCAAACTTGCAGCTGGTATCTGAAGTGAGAGCAGTCTTGTGGCTGACTTTGCCTTTAACCTGTGAAGTTTAACCTAACTCCAGGTCGTTGGTGTCAGAACTCATTGCACTGAGTCATGTGGCAGGTATATGCTTAACCTTATAAGAAACTGCCGAGTTTCCAGAAGGCACTGCCGTTGCATTCCCACCCGCAACATATGAGGGTTTCCAGTTATGCATATGTTAGACTGGTACTGTTCCATAGCTCTTATATGTTCTGTTCTGGATTTATTTTGCTTTTGTTACTCATTCATTCTTTTTCTTGTGTTTCACTTAAGGTAATTTTTATTGACTTATCTTTAAATTTTCTGATTCTCTTCTCAGCAATGGTAGATCAACTGATCAGCCCATCAAAGGCATTCATCATCTTTGTTATAGTATTTTTCATTTCTGGTATTTCTATTATAGTTTCTGTTTCTTTGCTGAAAACACCCATATGATCTTGCATGTTGCCCACCATTTCCACAACATATTAACCATAGTTATTTTAAATTCTGTCAGCTCCAAAATCCTCGGCATATCAGATTCTGGTTCTGATGGTTACTTCACTCTGTGTGTGGTTTTTTTGTTTTTGTTTATTTTTTGGAGTTCATGTTTTTTTAAAAATTTTTATTAGAGTATAGTTGATTTACAATGTTATGTTAGTTTCAGGTGTACAGCAAAGTGAATCAGTTATACATATACATCTATTAACTCTTTTTAAGATTCTTTTCCCATATAGGTCATTACAGAGTATTGAGTAGAGTTTCCTGTGCTATACAGTAGGTCCTTAATTAGTTATCTATTTTATATATTGTAGTGTGTATATATCAATTCCAATCTCCCAATTTATCCCTCCCCACCCCCTTCTCCACTGGTAACTAATTAAGGACCTACTGTGTAGGTATTTACAAACATAAATTTGTTTTTCTATTTACAAACATAAATTTGTTTTTTACATCTGAAACTCTGTTTTGTAAGTAAGTTCATTTGTACCATTTTTTTAGATTCCACATATAAGTGATATCATATGATATTTGTCTTTCTCTGACTTCACTCAGTATGACAATCTCTAGGTCCATTCATGTTGCTACAAATGGCATTCTTTTGTTCTTTTTTATGGCTAAATAATATTCCATTGTATATACGTACCACATCTTCTTTATCCACTCCTCTGTTGATGGACATTTAGGTTGCTTCCATGTCTTGGCTATTGTAAATGGTGCTGCTGTGAACATTGGGGTGCATGTGTCTTTTCGAATTATGGTTTTCTCCAGATATATGCCCAGGAATGGGATTGCTGGATCATATGGTAGCTCTATTTTTAGGTTTTTAAGAAACCTCCATACTGTTCTCCATAGTGGTTGTACCAGTTTACATTCCCACCAAGCTCAAATTTAATTGGCTCAAGTTACAAAGGTCCCCAAGGAGGGGCTGGGAGGGGAGGCCACCTGGAGAGAACCTGGGAGAGGCAGGTTCCCTGCCAGTACCCACCACCCCGGTTAATTCACTCTTAAGAACACATCTTTTCTTGTTTTCAGATGCATCTGTGTATTTTGTTGAAAGCGGCACATTTTGTGTAGGGCAGTAGATTGATGAATGGTTTTTCTGCCTAAAAATGGGCAGGCCTTTCCTGCTGCTTAGACCTTTACTGCAGAATTTGAATTAATCTAGTTAGAAGTTGTGTTTGGTTTGAGGTTCATGGTTGCTGTGATTAACTTTAGTGGCTTCAAGTTCCTATAGCAATACATTGCATTCCTGATTGGGGATGGATTACCAGAGCAGTGTCTCTTCCGACCTTGAGTTTAGGGCTTCCCTTTGTACTGTGCCTCAGAGAGTTGTTAAGTCTCTGATGCTGTTGTTGCTTTCCTGTCCTTCTCCCAGAAGTGTTGTTATTTGAAGCTTGACTGGAGGCAGGGGAAGGACTGACATTCTCCGATTAAGGGGAAGCTTTAGGCACTGTGTGTTTCGGGTTACTGTGTCTTGATACACTTGCCCCTCCACAGCTAGCTGTAGGCCCCGTGATATTCCTGCCTCCTCAAGAGTAGGGTTTTTCTCCCCTGTTCCCTTTCATCAGCTGCAGTGACGTTTCATAGGTACCCTAAGGGTGGCAGCATTTGTGGCCCTTTTCCCCCATAGAATAACATTTATGTAGGAGAGATGGGAGAAAAGGTCTGATTCTTGACTCTCCCACATCCCACTGCTGGGTCTGAACCACAGTTGACCCTTAGGGCCCTTTCCAGTCTTTTCTTTGAGCACCTGGTAGAGTTTGCAAGAGAGTGCAGACTCCACTAATTTCTGCAGCTCCCAGGACTTCCCACTGTCCTGTCAGCACCAGTTCATTACTAACTCATGCTGAACAGTTTCTTCCAGTGTCTGCTTATAGCTGTCCTATGTAAACGAGTGCCGACGGCTCGTCTTTCCAGGCAGGTGCCTGCCCCTCTTTAGATTTGGGCCAGTTGCAACCTCAGCTCTCTGATGGGTTTGAAAAAAGTCATAATTTGAAGTTAATCTGGACTTTTATTTATTTTTTTTCTTTTGTAAGGGTGGAAGCAATATTCCCTTTAGCTCTACATTTCAGAATTGGAAGCTGGAAGTACTGTGGTTTTCAAAATATATATAATTATATTTTTTGAATTAAAAACATAAGCATAATTAATTTCACATTCACAATTCAGAAAGTAATGAGCCATTCTTAGTTTTCTATCCAAAAGAATTTTTTATTTTTCTTTTAATTATAAAGGTGATAAGATTATAGAAAAGTTTGGGAAGTACAAAACTGAAAGAGCCATGCGTGTGTTTCTGTTCCTCTTAGTTCTTTCATAGTGATATTTTTAGATTTCCCCTCATTTATCGCTAGTTCCCATATTAACATATAGCCATACATGGCTTCATAGTCTTATAGAAGTTTCATAGAGGTTTTAAAATTCTGTCTAGGGAGGGTTAAGAGCAAATGGTGACATCTGTCATTGTATAGTTTGGGACATAAATTATATGGACTGCTCTGTTTCTAAAAACCTTTTTCTCCACTTGGCACATTTATGTGTTTTTTCCTATTACAGAGAGTCTTCTCTTCCATTCCTGCAGAGCCTCTGCCCAGCCAGAGCCCTTGCCTGAGTCCTGCAGGGCAGTTAAGTCTGTCTCCTTATGTGCCTCCCTGCCATTCAGTTTCATTTGATCCCACAGCAACTCTTATTTGGCTTAATTGCCCACCCTGAATGCCCTAGCTCCAGGATCTCCCAGTGTTAACAACTGGCAGGGACAACTTTTTCATCTTTGGTTAAATTCCAGTTACTCATTTGAAACATGGTTTCTCCAAATACATATAATTCCTAACATATTTCACATTTATTTTTTCCCTAGTCCTAAAGCAGGATAAGAAAAATCAGAACCTGTGTGTGAAGGGCCCCTGCTTGCACCATGAAGCAGGGCACATCTCATCTGGAGGTTTCATGACTGGGGGTCTTAGGCTCAGCATAAGAGGGATGCTAAACTCAGCTGCTCAGGGCGAGAGCACTTTTCTCCTGATCACCACTTAACAGTTTTGGGTCTCAGAGAGGAATTAGATTTGTTTGAAATATAAATTAAAAAGGATCTTCCATGAGATGATTCCTTGGCCAAGCAGAAGTAGGTTTTCCTAAAGTGCAATAGAAGCGTGTTCTTTACTAATTGCTGTTAAAATGACAGAGGACAAACTTGTAATGGAAAAAGGAAATGAACAATTAAACACCTTATTTCAGGCAATCATACTTGATAATTTGGTAATTTAGATAAATTTCTATTAAATTCAAATGAGTTCAGTATACTTAGTGGTTTGCTTAATATCTTGCTGTGTGCTACTGCTTCAGAAAGGCATGTTCCTTTTGAACTAAGAATACTAATAGGGGATTTTTTTCAAGTATAAATAATACTTATCATAATATTGCTTTTCTTTCATTCCCTGCTTTAGCAAACTCTTGCAAATACATGATTCTTGCAGACCTTCACTTTGTTTTCTCAATTATTCTTTCTTTGGGGGTCTATATAGAGTCATACTAAGTACTTGAATGAATTTAAGTAATTAGGAGTTTAAGGTTGTTTTAACTATGAAATTAATTTTCTAGGAATTAATGGTGGGGAGAGGAGGGTAAGAATGCAGTGTATTGATTAGGTTTACTTACTTATTTTTCAGGTTTAATGCCATTCCCTTAGATGGAGATGTCTTGTTTTATCAGCTTTATTTCTGTCCCCCACGTTGTCCTTTCTTTCTCTTTTTATCTCCTGTTACTCTCTTAAAGCATTCTTCCTGACAGACTTTCAGCCGCAATTCACCTGATTATTTCCTTTCTTCCAGTTTGAAACGAAAAGGGGAAAGACTTAAGGGAGAGGCAAGAACTTGGGCTGGACGCAGAGTATGAAGAATAAAGTAGTTGGAGATTGGAGGAGTCAGCACTTAGCCGTTGGCAGGTCCTGTTCCTCATTCATCTCTTTTAGGATAACCCGCTGCCCCCAACATTTAAACTGATGGGGGAAACGTGTTAAGATGAGCTATATCTCTTCTGGATTTTCTGGGGAGAGAATAACAGTTGTAGCAGCACTTAGCAAACTTTCTTTTTAAAATGTTCCCACTTTAAGAGGTTTAGAAAACTGCCACCTCAGGATTTTCTTTTCAGCTCTGAGGGAATCACCCTAAATCCCAGCACGAAATAACCTTCCTTTGAATAAAAAAGACAAATGCCTAGTGGTTTTAAGTTGCTGGGTTTTATTAAGATATTGGCAAAATTTCAACATACTTCTTACCTGAATGAACAGTTTTAATAAAATATGAAGGATCACTCATGATTACAACTGAACTCAAAAGTGAGCTGTAGAGAAGATTTATAAATTGATAAATTTGCTTGGTAAGAAATGATTCACTTCATTTGCTCCACTCCATAGAGAATTCTTTGCAGAGAAATGTCATGAACAAGAGAACAAAGCCTGTCTCTCACCAAAGAGCACCTAGAGTAAGAGGTAACACTGACGTGTCTGTACGTTATTTCATACATCAAAGTTTATCAGAGTATTTTCCTTTTCCAGAACAACTGCTGTGTCAGTCTGGAGCTCCCTATCTTAGTTCATATTTTCTGATTAGTACAATATAGTCGTCTTTAAAACAAGATAAAATGCTGCTAGAGGAAGTAACAATTATTTTTCAACACAGTACCATTTCTGGGAAATAGTCATAACACTGGAAGTATCTTGTTTTGGAAAAAAGCATTTAAGCTATTCACGGGTCAGAACGGAAGAGTGGGTATCTGTCCTTTACCGTCATGTGATTTTTTAAAAGGTGAAAAGAAGCATGTTCTTTTCTTTTTCTAATTTATGATCCAAAGACTAATTCTCCTGAATTATGGTATGACCAAAACTTTTATGGCATTGCTTCGGTGTGAATGATCACTGAGTGAACAAATTATGTTTAAACAAACATTAAAATAATAATTTAGATCACTTTCTCACAAAGCCTCAGCAAGCCTTTGATGGGGAAGGAAGTACTGGAACCACAGCAGTTGTATCTGTAAACACTTAACTTCTTTATGCATCATTTCATCTGCCCGTTGGATGTTGCGCTTCTTACTGGCACAGTGTTCCAACAAAGGAGTATGGTTGTCATGAAGATGCAGTGTGACACTATACCACCACGTTGACATTGTAGTACCACTATAAATGTGGTCAGAATCAGACTCAGTGTTGACATTGACATTGTTGACATTGTCCTTGGAAAAGGTGTTAACTTTCGAGGATCCTCCTAGTTAAATTAAATGCAACAGTAACTTTGTATTAATTCAAGGACAATGGATGGCACTTTTAGGTAAAGAAAAGTTATATACATGTATTTCCACCATCCTTTTCAGTACAGACCTAAATGGGATTAATAGCCCCAGTGTTTGGTGCTGTAATGTTGCTTAACCTCAGATATCCCTCAAAAGTACACATCCAGAAAGTGAACAAAGGAAACCTTTAAATTAGGGACTGATTCCCTTTGAAACTCACAGTGAATGTACAAGGAGTTTGTATTGACTTCAGTTAGTGACTTGAAGTCTGTTTCCCTAACCAGTACTACACTTTCTTTTTTATATTTATTATTTCCTATTCTAACAAAACTTGAGCAAGCAAACAAGTTGATGCAGATCATGTTAAACTGTAAAAGGGATACTGCCATCTTAAGGACTGAATGTAGAACTTCCACCATCACTAAATTACACAATGAATAAAAGTACAAGACACGTAATTCAGACTGTACCTCAGCATTAACGGTTAATATATATTATATACTTTTATATCTGTCTAATATTTTTACAATCACCAGATACACCATCATTAAATACAAGTTACAGAAATGTGTAGACACCATTAGTAAGAGGGGGGACTTATTGCTTACGTCAGCAAGCAGCAGATGAGGGCACAGGATTTGAACTGAAGGGAACTACTTTCTATCACCAGTGGCATTAAGATATAACACTGCATTTCACAAAGCACTGCTTTTTATCTAGTTTATAGAACCAAGAGCAGTATATATCAGACCAATAACCACTACTTTAATATGTATTATAGAATTTTAAAGGACTTACCTTACAAGTGGTACCTAACTATTCTATAAATATGCATGTCGTGAACAAATGAATAGTAGTTGCTATTTTTTCACAATATTGGCTTATAACGTGACCACACTAGAACTACTTTGCTTTATTTTCTAGAGGGCTACTGGTATCAGAAATGGAGTTAACACTGCTTATGTAGTTACACCTACAAAATTCAGACCCTTAAAGATGTGGTCTCTTAGTCCCAATTTCATCCATTTTTCCCCACTGAAAAAAACCTGTCATTTGTACCTTATTTCCTTTCACCTTCTTTATTCTGATCAAAATCATTAGCAATAGACAACTATAGAAAAATCTTTAAAAAAATTTTAACTTAGCTTAGTGCTTTGGGCTATAATATATACCAGTGTTCTGCTGCCTCTGTTTTCTTGCTTCCTTAGATGATAATTTGATTTGAAACTGACACTGCACCTGATGGGTTGTTAACAAGATCTAGGCTTCCAAAAATGACAGATGTGAGTGAGGTCCATGTATGGGGGTAAAGCATCAGGATGGTGAAAAGATTCTGGTACTACGGTTGGAGCCATGGGTGCTCCCTCCTTTTCAGCCATGTGTCACAAGACTTGAGAAGAAATGACTTCAAAATAAGGGAAAACGAATACTGAAAATCTCTACTTACATCCAAACTTTAAAAAGTAAGATCTGTAGATTATCAATCTGTTGCTAAAGTGAATCTGTTTTTATTTGTTTGATATAGCTACACTGGCACCCCAAAATACGCTGCAGTCCTCTGTTTTTAAGATCCAGGAATCTTAGTCCTCCATTATGAGTCTGGGGAACATAAAGTAATTAGTGTGTTAGTATTATGTTAAAACAGGATTGCTCAGTGCACGTTTCCCAGCAAGAGCATTTAGCACCTCCCAACAGTATGAGGGAGTGAGCCCTGCAGCAGGCAGCTCCTGTGCATTGGCGTGGCTGCTCCATGCTCGACTGGGGGAGGGTAAAATGTCACGTGGAGACACGATTCTCAAAGGATCAGGCTGCCTCACTGAATGAATCTGATTATTAGTTTATTTGCCGCCTCTAGTTGCAGATATGGTTCTGACTTGAAACTGTAGAAATGACAAAAAGCAGACAATTTCAGAGTATCAAATGTAAATAAATATTGAAAAGAGAAACGTATACTATTTGGTCTGACGCTGCAGGACTCAAATTTACAACTGAACAGACCTCAGCTGCAGTAATCTGCATTCTCCTTTGCACTTGGCCTCTGGGCTCACTTTAGGCAGTACTTTCAGCCTCTTCCACACCAATTATTTCATTCCCTTGGGGGAAACAATTTTATAGAAGTTAAAACTAATATTTTTCATTCTCCAACACCACTTTTTATTTGATCGTAGTACATACCTTTGCTGTCTGAACTTTTTTTAAAAAAAAAAAAAAGCAGAAAAAAATAGAAATACTATTTGATTTTCTTTTAAAATGGCAACTTGATTCTAGTATATCTGTACCTGAAATCATCTCCATTAAAGAAGTTTTACTCCTGAGATGAAGGTACAGTGAAAAACACATTAGCATCATAGGTTAAAACCAATTGACAGCAGTCTTCTAAAAAATAATAATAATTCCGTCAAAAGCACCATAACAGGTTATGAAACTCCCAAATAGCTACAGCCCTAGGAAATACTTTTTAATTCAAAAAATTTTCATTGTTGGTCTTCTATGTTACAGGAAAAAATTAGTGAATCTGTTTGACTATATACCACCTCACAAGTCTGAGAATATGACATTTTTACACTAGTTTTCTACTTTCATTGTTACCAGTTAAAACCCATGTGGCTTTTAGCCTTTTACCTACCAAAAAAGGGGAGGGGCTTTCCCTTATAGTCCCCAGTCTTTTGAGGAACATTCCCCAACTAGATCTAATTCTGCATTAAGTTTTCCAGAGATCTATTAGGCACATCAGAACAGATTTCACCTGCTGTGAGATTTCAACACTGTATCTCCTGACTGAAATAACCAACTTGCAAGCTTCCACTAGTGACGTGAAAGGGTCATGGGGTGGGGGTGGTACGTAGGTACAGAGACACGTCACTGGGACCAGGTGTATAATTTTGCGAGTGAAACCGCCAGTACTTTTTTATTAGACTGAAAACACTGTAGTGAGTTTCCTAGAGATCTATTTACATTTAAGAGTTGAGCCATCCATGGCTCATAATGAAGCACACAATATTTCAGAAATGTCTACCTTGTTTCTACTCTGATAGTGATGTCTTTACTGGGGGAGAGCTAGCTAGCCTACTTTAAAGAGAAGGTTATTTATTATATTTTAAAACTCCAGGGAAGAGCTGGGTATGGAATAGCATTACTCTTTTTAAGCTTCCCCATCATGTTTTCACTGTACCCTTTCCAACTGTTTTGTCTCCATGGCAGAGAACTTCTTAACATCCTATTTCTCTTCCCACTTCGAATAAGTGAGGACAGGCTAGTGCCTGTTTTGTGGGAAGGCTCTCGAACAGAGAGAAAAGAATAAAACTTTGGATTAAATCTGAATCCGTGCCGCCTCTTTGAGTAGTGGTAGTGTAAACGATACAATCTAGAAACTCTCTTTCCCAGGAATTTGAACTGTTCATTTTCCAACCTAGAACAAACAGGAGACAAGCTCTCCATTCTGCATATCTGCTGCCCTGTTGAACCCAAATTAAAAGAAGAGGGAAACTCTCCAGCACCACTCCGTTCAGGCAATGATGATTGAACTGATTTTTTCTCCATTATTAGCTCATTAATAAAATTTGCTTTCTTTGGTGCACCAGGACCAAACCTCTCAACTGGCGGCAAAAACTGGGCACTGTGAGGTTTGCTTGCTTCTATTTGTGTGAGATCTAGGTAGCCTGGGTCTTCCAGCACGTTGACTTGGGACCCTGGGCTCAGGCTAGTTCTATCAGTGAACGAATCCACACGCCCATCATAGCCTAGATCGGCCGGTGCTGAGCACTGGTGCTGAGGCCAAGGGCGTTTGCACTCTCCATGATTCTCCTTATCATCCCCACCATCTTCTTGCCCTCCTTGAAAAGAGTTCTCTGTCCAATCTGATTCCTCACTAACATTTACAGCTTTGTTCATGTCCCTCAGGAATACCACAATAACAGTGATGTTATCACTTGACCCAGCATCACGAGCTGATGCCACTAATTTGTGGGCAACCATGCTGCTGTCTCCATTATTCTCCTTCAGGTGATCAGACACAACTTTCACTGCCTCATCAGGGTTCACGGTGTCATAGAAGCCATCACAGGCCAGAATGAGGTAGTCTTCAGTTCCATCCAGAACAGTAGAGGCAGAATCTGCATCCCCACAGATATATGGCTTATGTTCAGCATCTCCTGTGGGCATTAGAAAATACATCAGATTTTGGTCTATCTTGCATGTAAAAACGTTTATGCCCAGCTCAAATGGCCTAAGCAGAGAAGGGTGCTCTGTTGAGGGAACAGTATCAGCAAAGACACAGAGGTAACTGTTAGGGAGTAATCTGTACTTGAATATTGGGTGCTTGGAGTGGCAACAGACTGGAGACCTGGGGCCCAACTAAGCTAGGTTTCTGTCACCAGATTACTGAGATAATTCATCATCTACAGAGCATTCTGGAACTTTCAGATCCAGAGCACTTCCAGATCCCCTGCTTGTTTATATTCGTTGTTTTCCTTTAGTACTTGGAGAGAGCCTTAGCAAACAGGTCCTTTGCCTGTTGGGTAACCAAATAACATTACTACAAGGGATACTCATTTACTTCTTTACATAAAAAACATGGAGTATTGAGCAATAGTTCCTAGTTTAGGGTATCATAATTCATTGGCAAACAGTAGTTTAAAAAAAATTTTTTTTACAAAATGCTTTATCATTCTTAAAGTGGTAGCATATAGCTTAGTGGTTAACAATGCAAGCCCTGGAGTCAGACTGCCTGCATCCGGATCTTAGCACTTGTTACTTACAAACCCTCTTCAATTACTGTCCATTTTATTGTACTAAAACTGAACTATCTGATTAGGGGAAGATAAAATGAAGTTACATATACTTACTTAAACGATGTGGCCATATTGTCACTGTTTCTGATATCTGTTATAGGTTCCCTTCTACCCAAGTAAAGTTCTCTCCAATATTTCACATCCCTGTTTAATCCTCAAATAGGCCCAAAAAGCTCAATGGGAACCCTATGGATAACTCTGCTAGAACCACTGTGGGCCACATACCCTATCGAGCAGGCTGCATGACGGGACACCCTGAACAACAGATACTTACTTAATATTTAATTACCTGGGTTAGTTTATCTACAAAGTAAGAAACTAGTCTTTTTCACAGACTAAGGTAGCCAGAACCATCTTCCTCAAGTATGGTTTTGATTTCGTCAACTTCACTGCTATACTATGGCACCTCCCAGTAGCCTGTTAAAGCTAATTAAAACTTCCAATCAGGCTTCCCTGGTGGCGCAGTGGTTGGGAGTCCGCCTGCCGACGCAGGGGACACGGGTTCGTGCCCCGGTCCGGGAGGATCCCACATGCCGCGGAGCGGCTGGGCCCGTGAGCCATGGCCGCTGAGCCTGCGCGTCCGGAGCCTGTGCTCCGCAATGCGAGAGGCCACAACAGTGAGAGGCCCGCGTACCGCAAAAAAAACCCAAAAAACAAAAACAAAACTTCCAATCACTGAGGATTCAGTGTCCTCCACCAACCCACTTTACTAAATTTCCCCATTCCCTACTCCACCTGACTGTATTATTATCATTATTTTCTGAATTCCAACTCTAAAAATAAATGTGTTCTGAGTCATACTGTTCCCAAAAATCTTAGTGCTTCAATTAAAAGGCTACTGCAACTGTTAGGTTGGAACAGAACATACAAAGATCTGCACAGAGAAAATGCTGCCAGAATTCTGGCTTTTCACCTGATCTACTGTTGGATGTCAAATTCATGACACTCTGCCCCCAAATTTGGTGGGAGGGCATGACTCTCCATTTCATTGTAGAAATGGCAACATCCTTTTGTCTAAAACTTTCTCTCTCCATATGCTAGATAACATGTGCCTCTTGTCAACTTTGGATCATAAATCTGAAGGGCTCATGGGGAGAAGCAGTTGAAAAGCGTTGTATTTTTAAAGTGTTAAGTGTTATTTACTTTCTAAGCAGAGTTGAACTCTGCTCAGGAGTCCTTTTTCTTTTTTTTTTAATTAATGAATTAATTTATTTATTTATGGCTGTGTTGGGTCTTCATTGCTGTGCCCTGGCTTCCTCTAGTTGCAGCAAGTGGGGGCTACTCTTTGTTGCGGTGCATGGGCTTCTCATTGCGGTGGCTTCTCTTGTTGCGGAGCACAGGCTCTAGGTGTGTGGGCTCAGTAGTTGTGGCTCACGGGCCCTAGAGCGCAGGCTTAGTAGTTGTGGCGCACGGGCTTAGTTGCTCCGCGGCATGTGGGATCTTCCCGGACCAGGGCTCAAACCTGTGTCCCCTGCATTGGCAGGCAGATTCTTAACCACTGCGCCACCAGGGAAGTCCCAGGAGTCCTTTTTCTTGTCCTTATTTAGCCCCTATTTTATTCCATGAGCTTTCCAAATCTTTCTCACATTCTTCAACTCTTTCCAATTAAGTTATTGGATTTTGGTAGATGGCCTAATTTCCTACTTCAAAGAAAATTAAGTTTATCAGGCCCGAATTCCCTCAATTCCTCCCTCCGACTTAAAAAAAAAACTTTAGTGATTCACCTATATCCACAACCATTTTCTATTTTCAAAATTCTATGACTTGACCTCTGCAGCATTTGACCCTGTTGACTACATACTCCTAGAAACCCCCTTCCCCAGCATCTGTGATACCCCATTTCTATGTCTCTGATCCCTTCCTGATTTTCTTCACTGGCTCCTTCACTTAAAATCACCAAAAATCATTGTGTGCTAAGACTGTGCCAGGCAGGGTTCTAAGTGTGGTGTGTGTATTATGCCATTTAATACAGAAACTCTATGAGGTAGATACTGTTACTATTCCTGCTTTACGAAGGGACAAACAGATACAGAGAAGTGCGGTAAATTTCTCAAGACCCACAGCTGGTAAAGTGGCAGAGCCAAGCTACAAACCCAGAGAGCATGACTTCATGTTATTCTACAAGTAATGAGTCTCATCCTTGGTCTCTCTTCACACTAAATATTCCTGGGCAATGTCATCCAGTCCTATAGTTTCAACTAATACACACACAGACACACACACACACACAGACACACACACACACACAGACACACACACACACACACACCCACCCCTACCTGGGCAATGTCATCCAGTCCTGTAGTTTCAACTAATACACACACACACACACACACACACACACACACACACACACGCACACACACACACACACACACACACACACGCACACCACTTCACAGGTTGCTAATATTATTGCCAAAATGGGGTGAATTCCCATATCTCTATCTCTAACGCAGAACTCTGCTCAGGTCCAGATCTGTATTTCCAATTGTATATAAATTATCTCTTCCAAGACATCCCACAGGCACCTAGAGTATAAAATATGTCCAAAATGAACTCAGTATCTGCCCTCCTCCCCACTCCCAAACTGCTGCTGCTGCTGCTTTATTACAAATGTTTTATCGTCTTCTCAGTCACACAAGTCCGAAACCTGGAAGTTAACTTTCCTCTTCCCCCACAAACTGTCGTTTCTGTCTCAGCAATTTATACCCTCCTCTGTATCCCTTTTTTAGCTGTCCTATCTCTGAAGCAAGTATCAACAGCCTCCTGAATGACCTCTCATCTAGGCTTTCTACTCTAGTTCGTCTTCCATAATTATTACAAATATTTATAAATACAAACCTGACCACATGGGCCCTCGTCTTATTCACCTGACAAAGTCCAGACACTTAGCCTGGCATTTAAGCCCCTTTGTACTCTGGTGCCAACACTTATCTCTTCCCACTCCCACCCTCTGCCCCAGCCTCCTGCACTTGTCACTGTTCCTAAAACAAGACATGCCCTTTGAGATGCCCATGTGTTTGTATTTGCCATACCTGGGATGTCCTTCTCTGCATACTATCCTCCATGTCCACTTCAGAAGTCACTTCCTCTATGAAGTCAGCCTGGTTTTCTCTTAGATTGTCACTTATTCAAGGACATTCTTTCCCTGCTTTTCCCCCTTGTGTCATATTCTTAGAAGCAAGAAATGATAAGTATCCTCTAGTATAAAGTTGGTTCTATAACAAGCATTAAAGTTACTTCTAAATACTCGGACAAAGACAGATCAAGAGAAGAGGTCTTTGGTTGGAGTTGTCAAAAATAATTCTATTTGAGGGTGTGTTTTAGAAATCAGAAATTTCTCCCTTTGGCCTTATTCCAGAGTTCCTAATAACTCCCTCAGTCTAAGGTAAAGCCAGCTCTCAGTTTTTCAAGAGGTACTGCAGAATCTTTGAGCTTCCTCCTTCTCTCTCAGCCTCTGCTGCTCCCATTTGGGCCACTTCACAGCTTGCCAGCACCTTCCCAAAGAGTAGGAGGGAAATCACATCAGTGGTGAAACTGAAATCAGTCCTTTGAGATTTTGTTAATGTTCCTGGAATATTTTGGTAATGATAAGCAAAATTTGGGGATTAGACCTCAATTCCATTTGTCCATGTTATCCCTGTGTCAAACGACTTCATTTATTTAGGAGGCAGTGACTGAGAACTGCAGTTTATGTGCATATATGCATACCACCCCTATAGATACATGCACATTGATTTGTTCTTTTTAAAAAAACATAAAGTGGAGCTGAGCCACGAAGCCTAAAGCAACAGACCCAGGTGCAAAAGTGAAACAGACAGAAGCAGCACTACAGCCCAGTGCTTTGGACTCTACACCTCTGCATTCTGTCCAAACAGCTGAGCTGTTTACGCTCTCAATTTTAGACAAAGAGTTGTATCGACTTCCCCTTCTTTTAAAGAATTTAGGTCCAGGGAAGCAGATTCGCTGAAACCCCAGGGTTATCTGACAAATTACTATATTCCACATATAGTAAAATTAGTTTTCTAATTTTAATATAGTAAAAATTGTTTTCATCTAAAAAGCACATTATTTGTGTTATTTTAGATTTCACTGAAAAAATTAAAGATATAAGCAAGGTAAAATATGGGGGGGAAGCTTCTATTTTATGGAAAGTACTGATTTAAGCTAAGTATGACCCAAAATGGAATGAAAATCACGGTGGTTTTAAGCAGATTTGTATGCTAAAGATTAAAGGCTTCCATTAAAAAAAGAAACTTGTAAGAGAACATTTCTTAATATAGTTCTTTTAAGAATGGAATTTATATAAATGAGTAGGTTAAATAATTAATTAAAAGAAGCATTATCCAAATGTTATTTTAAACAGTAATAAGCACTCTGAAAATCTGTTATCTTCTCAGGTTCCCTTGTTGTATCAGATTAATATAAGACAGTGTTCTGGTAAAGGAAGTTTGGAGAAACAAAAATTAATCGGTTTTTCCTACCAATAGCTCTGGAGACCGACAGACTTCCATTCACCCTCCAGGCACCAAACCAGACTACACAACCTCCAAGGGCCTCAATTCGCTGCTTTTCGTCCTGTACAGTAATGTAATAGAAAGAAGCAAATAACTGGATTCAGGATTTATTCATCTACCTTAACAGTAAACAACAGATATAATACTCATCAGCTTCCTGGAAAGGGTTCTCTTTATTATTCCTTTGGAAGGTGGGCATGGTTACTGAGATAATGGTGATATAAATTATAAGTGAAAATCCGTGACTAGAAGACTGCCTTTGTGGCACGTGCCCTAACAGAACAGACCATACTTACCTCTCTGTCCGGTTTGTGTGGCTTCATTAGTTCAACAGCTTGGCCCTTTCTCACAAGCATAACCTGGGAATCACCTACCCAGGCCACATGTAGCATGTTGCCTCTGATAAAAGTCACCACTCCTGTGGTCCCGCATCTTAAGCTCTGAAAGTAATTTAAATAAGAGTCACTAAAAATAAGTAGACAGCAAATTCTCATTGAGAAGCAATTTATAGGTAACACAGACTTTTCAGTTGGAAGCTAGACTACTAATAACTCGATTTCACAAATAGCACTTCCCATTTCTCGATGCATTCTTATGTGCTTGTATTGTTTATATGTGCACACACACATACAGACCATTTTATCTGTGATGTGCAAGGCAGAGACAATTATCAATTCCATTTTATACACAGGTACTGTGGCAGGTTATGTGACTTGCCCAAGATCAGGTAACTGATTAGAACAGAACTGAAATTTTCTCCTCCTAGTCCAGTGCTAAGCCACTGTATCAATCCTTAGAGTAAAGATTTCCATACTCTGGTCTCTGTTTTGTTCAGGGGGAGAGTCCTGGCTTCACAAAATAACATACAAAGCATCTGGTGTGTACACAACAAACGCTTCCATACTCTGGATATTAAAACAGGAGCCAAGAGATTACATACATCCCCTGGAGTGCTAAGTTGCTTGTACCTTTAAAAAACAAAAATAAAATCTCCTACAGTAATTTTAGGGACCTTTGCTTTCAGAACATTGCATAAAAAAACAAACAGCCTGGAATTTCATCACAATAGCTCAGTACCACTGTACTTAATGTACTTGATACTACTGTCCTAAAATGACATCTCCATTTGATATGAGTCACTACCAAACGAGCATGACTTTCTGTTACTAAGGACTTGGCCTAAATTAGAACCAATGCGTCAAGATGGTAGAAGGCCCCTTGTATCCAATAAGAAAACAACTTCTCATTTTCCCTATATAGGGAAAGTTTGTTATAAATCCTCACCCACCAATAAAATGTCTTCCCACACAGAATGTTCAAAACCTCAGCCCCCTGGAATACACGATAAAGACACTTCAGTACATATGCCCCTGAGAGAACAGGAGGCAGGGCTGCTGCACAACAGGAATAGCTACTTTCTTCCCAGCAGTTAGCAGCACATGGAAGCACAAGGAGAAAAGTAACTGCTGAGACAAACCTAAATTATTCACGAGAACTGTTGGCAAGACTAAGAGACACTAGGATCATTGGCAAAGCAAATGAGGTGAACACGGTCAGAAAAAAAAGCCATGATTTTGAGGACACAGAGTCTAAAAGGGATAGAACGGAGGATGAAGAAGACAAGGTGATTCTCTTAGTTTCACGTTCATGATTTACAGATCACCTCTCAGGGGCCAGGTCTTGTCCTCAGTCAGAATGATGACAGCCGGCAGCTCCAAGACAGGCAGAACCAAGCAATGCCGGACCTCCAGAGACTGGCAAAGTCTGAGGTCAACAACTGTATTTTGTCTTCTAGCCCCACCTCTATTTGCAGACCACAGTGGTTACTATTGTTGGATCTGCATATTAATCTAAACCTGGGGTGCAGGTGGGGAGATAGAGAATATTGCCCTTGCTTAACACCAAGTAGTTCTGAATTATTGCTTCATTAATTCCAAACCCCACTGTTGCTCTGTAGCATAACTATGAGATCAAAGAAAAAGACTCAGTGATGACCCTGTTCTCTCCAAGTCCATCTCAAAAAGAGTTAATAATGTGTAAGTCACAGGGCAGGAATCTTATTTTCTGTGTGTATACAATTCTGCAATTACTTTTTAAAATTAAAAGTTATTCTCTTTCTGTTAGTCCCTAGTTGGAAATGAAGATAGAGTCCTGTAGTTAATTGTGTACCAATGCCCAGAATGATAATAGATAAAAATTTTTACTTTTAGATCTTAATTTAGAGCCCCTGTCGTTCATTCAGAGTAAAACCTTAGGTCTGATTAACCTTAAGAAATTAGGACATGAGCTCTGACCTTTCTTCCTGTTAAGAGAAAATCAGTTCAAGGATCATCTAAGGATTTACTCTCTCCAAACAAAACTTTGTTCAAGAGATACACAGCAAAACACTGCCAACCCATTTAGAACCAGCTGTATCGAGAAATCCCAGCTTCTGTTTCTCTTTTACAGACCACTGTTTTAATCACCATATCCAGATTTTGTCAGCAAAAGTCTGCTTAGAGAGATGGTCCTGGTGTGAACCTGACAGGCAATGGTGAATAAGATAAAAGTCACCTGCCAAATCCAGCAATGGACTGGCTTTCTAGAAAATTATAGCTTGGGAGTTTCTATACAGTACATCCTAGCACCCCACTAAATCTATTCCTAAAGAGAGAGTCAGAGCTACAACAATCCAATACTGTGTGTCAAGAATATAGTTTGGAAGAGAGCTTTAAATAATGTCTACCACAAGAGAAAATCCAAAATAGCCTTTTAACCGCAGAACAAGTAGATCTCAGCTAATGCATCATGGCTGGAATTTATGTGGAAACGGCATACCTCCCTGGCTGCCTTCTGTACAAACCGCTCGTCAGTGACCCGGAAGGCCCGGCACAGGGCCTCAGCAGGATCATGGGGGAACATCTCCTGGCGTACTAAGTTAACATGCAGGTGAATGGAGGCATAAATGGCAGCGTCCACTCCCCCATGGCCATCAAACACTGCAAAGTAAGCTTGTTCTTCCTGGTCCTGTCAATAGGAACACAGAAACAGTTAAGGGAGTTAGGTATAGCATGACTCAAATGAGCCAGTCCCCCGCACTGCTGCCCATCCTCCTCCACTGCTTTGTCACCCAGATAATGAGACTAAATGTTTCCCTTTTCTGACGTGCCTGATCAAATGCTAAAATACCTGCAACATTAGGGCATCTGTGTTTACACACCAGAACACTGGAACACATCATGCCCAATTAGCTCAGGCTGAAGCGCCCTCTCTCACTGTGAAAGCTGTTGTCTTGTACCATGGAAACCACCTACATACACTGGCTTCAAAGTTGCTGTTATAAGTTGTGGGGAGGGGGAGAAAGAAAAGATATGAGGAGGAATTAAAGCAAAGGCTGTTCTGGATTGAGGATTTTTGTCAAAAGGAAAGTACTTTAATAAAATCAGAAACTGAGAACAATAGGAAATAACTGGCCTTCCAAGCACAAGGCCAATTATGTTAGATTGTTTAAAATACACAGAGAAAATGAGAGCATACACATACTTCTAAACTATAATATCACCTTCATAAATCATTCATGGTCACACTGTATTCTCACCATAAATAACACAGTCTTGGGCTTCCCTGGTGGCGCAGTGGTTGAGAGCCCGCCTGCCGATGCAGGGGACGCGGGTTCGTGCCCTGGTGGGGGAAGATCCCACATGCCGCGGAGCGGCTAGGCCCGTGAGCCATGGCCGCTGAGCCTGCGCGTCCGGAGCCTGTGCTCCGCAACGGGAGAGGCCACAACAGTGAGAAGCCCGCGTACCACAAAAAAAAATAATAATAATAACACAGTCTCTAAATTGGTTACCCAAACTTGAACCACATCAGATGTCTATGTCTTTACCTAATCCCCTAATTCAAGATGTAGCTTCACATTTCCTAGCTCACCCTCTGCTTGAAGCCCTGTGGCAACTGCCAGAAGAGAGTCTTCCAAACCTGTGATTTGTCTTGACAATGGAAGCCTAATCACAAGAGTACCTTTAACTCATTAAGTACTTAGTTTTTTCTTTCTCTTCAACTGAAGTGTTTAAATCTCAGCTCTGGCTCACTTAGGAGATCTGTAACTCACTGAACTCTCACTGAGTTCTGGGCTCCTTTTAGGCAACACTATGTAATAATTTTCATTTGGAAGCTTTGACTTCTTCCTTGGGCTCTTGGAGAGTTGAGTCCAGGCCCTGTCATTCAAAGTGAATAAAATATACAAAGTAAAGCATATAATTTTCTTGTGCTTGTTTTTTCATCTATTAGGTAGGGATGAGTTGGTATCTCATGGGGATTTGGAAGGACTACTAAAATATACTAAACAACAGGTATATTTGTGCTTTGAAAAAGTTCTTTTGAAACGAACTATTACATTTACAAAAGTACCAAATATAAATGTCCATAGAGTAACGATACAACCTAATATTATGAAATCTATATCTAATACAGATTATTACAACTAGTTAATTTAGCAATATAATCAAACCATCTATAATGCCACTGAAGATGACACTGATAAACAGAACTCTTTAGAAAAAAACTCTGACATGTAGAATTTCTACCTTGTACTAAAGAAGTACTCATTTTTCGACAAGGGGGTAATATCCAAACTATATTAAAATATATATAATATGTTAAAAACATTAAATATATAAAATATAAATATATTTATATATATATAAATAGTTCATATGAGTCAATATCAAAAAAACCCAAATAACCCAATCAAAAAAAATGGGCAGAAGACCTGAACAGACATTTTTCCAAAGAAGATACACAGATGACTAACAGGCATATGAAAAGATGCTCAACATCGCTAATTATCAGAGAAATGCAAATCAAAAGAACAAAGAGATATCACCTCACACCTATCTGAATGGCCATCATCAGGAAGAACACAAGTAATAAATGCTGGAAAGAATGTAGAGAAAAGGGAACCTCCTACACTGTTGATGGGGATGTAAATTGATGCAGCCACTGTGGAAAACAATATGGATGTTCCTCAAAAAACTAAAAACAGAACTACCGTATGATCCAGCAATTCCATTCCTGGGTATATATCCAGAAAAAACAAAAACACTAATTCAAAAAGATACATGCATCTCAATGTTCATAGCAGCACTATTTACAATTGCCAAGATAAGGAAACAACCCAAGTGTCCATCAATAGATGAGTGGATAAAGAAGATGTGAAATAGATATATATTATCCAGCCATAAAAAAGAAATTCTGCCATTTGCAGCAACACAGATAGACCTAGAGAATATTATGCTTAGTGAAATAAGTCAGACAGGGAAAGACAAATACTATGTGATATCGCTTATATGTAGAATCTAAAAAATAAACCAAACAAACGTATATAATAAAACAGAAGCAGACTCACAGATATAGAAAACAAACTAGTGGTTACCAGTGGGGAGTGGGAAGAGGGGAGGGGTGAGATAGGGATATAGGATTCAGAGATATAAACTACTATGTATAAAATAAAAAAGCAACAAGGATATATTATATAGTACAGGGAATTATAGCCATTATTCTTCTAATAACTTTTAATGGAATATAATCTGTTAAAATACTGAATCATTATGCCGTACACTTGAAACACATTATAATGTAAATCAACTATACTTCAATTTTTAAAAAGGGATAAAGAGATGTGGTGTGTATGTATACACATACACACACACACAAAACAGAATAGTACTCAGCCATAAGAAAGAATGTAATTTTGCTATTTGCAACAACATGGATAGACTTGGAGGGCATTAGGTTTAGTGAAACAAGTCAGACAGAGAAAGACAAATACTGTATGTTATCACTTGTATGTGCAATCTAAATAAAAGAAATGAATATAACAAAATGGAAATAGGCTCACAGATACAGAGAACAAACTAGTGGTTACCAAGGGGAGAGGGAAGTGGGTGGGGGCAATGTAAGGGTAGGGGATTAAGAGACACAAATGACTATATGTAAAATAAATAAGCTACAAGGATATAATGTATAGCACAGGGAATACAGCCAATATTTTATAATAACTTTAAATGGACTATAATCTATAAAAATTTTGAATCACTATATTGCACACCTGAAACTAATTATAAATCAAAATACCTCGATAAAAAATTCTTATTTAAAATAAATAGCAGTAATTTTTTTTTAATGTACTCATTTTTAAATAGCTCAATTGGCAGGATAAGGGTAAAATTGAAAAACTGCATGTCCAAGCAGTTTTTTTGGTTTTGGGGTTTTTTTGAATTTTTGAATTTTATTTATTTTTTTATACAGCAGGTTCTTATTAGTTATCCATTTTATACAGATTAGTGTATATATGTCAATCCCAATCTCCCAATTCATCCAAGCAGTTTTTAAATGATGAGTGGGCTGATATGGGATCATCACAAAGAGGAAGAGGGCAATAATAGCTTTATGTGGGCATGAGAATGTAACTTTAAACAATGTGAGATTGGTGAGGAGATTCTTAAACAATATAACATCAGAAGAAACAAAGGAGCCAAGTGGATCTCTTTAAAAAAAATACTGATGTCTTCCCTGTTATAAAGATAATGTATGTCTATGGAAGCAACTTAAATGTCCATCGACAGATGAATGAATAAAGAAGATGTGGTATGTGTGTGAGTGTGTGTGTGTAATGGAATATTACTCAGCCGTAAAAAAGAATGAAATAATGCCATTTGCAGCAACATAGATGGGCCTAGAGATTATCATACTAAGTGAAGTCAGACAGAAAGACAAATACCATATATCACTTACATGTAGAATCTAAAATATGACACAAATGAACTTATTTATGAAACAGAAACAGACTCACAGACATAGAAAACAAACTTATGGTTACCAAAGGGGAAAGTGGGTGGGGAAAAATAAACTAGGAGGTTGGGACTAGCAGATACAAACTAAAATACATAAAACTGATAAACAACAAGGTCCTACTGTTTAGCACAGGGAACTATATTCAATACCCTATAATAAGGCATAATGGAAAAGAATGTGAAAAAGAATATATATATGTATTCTTCAGAATACATATATATATATATATATTCATATAAAATAACTGAATCACCTTGCTGTACACCAGAAACTAACACAACACTGTAAATCAACTATACTTCAGTTTTTAAAAAAAGATAATGTATGTTTACTTGGACTAATAAGAAGTGTACAGAAGGAAATAAATATCTCTAATCCCACCATCCACAGATAACCAGTCTTTTTTCTATAAATGTAAATTTTTAATAAAATAAAATTAGAATCATAATGTACATAAAATTTTATATCCTGCTTTTTGTTATTTGCCTTATCATTAGCATTTCCCCCAAGTCATTAAGTATTTAAATGGATAAGTACTATACACCTTAGGAGCATATCATAGTAATCATTTCCTATATATGACTTAGATCATTTCCAGTTTTTTATTAGTGACTATGTTGTGTAAAACATTTATGTCAAACAAAACATGTAAGAATTTCCTGCATTTCTTTTACCTTCTAAAAGTAAAAGTGAAATTATCGGGTTTCCCTGGTGGCGCAGTGCTTAAGAATCCACCTGCCAATGCAGGGGACACGGGTTCGCGCCCTGGGCCAGGAAGATCCCACTTGCCACAGAGCAACTAAGCCCATGCGCCATGACTACTGAGCCTGCGCTCTAGAGCCCGTGAGCCACAACTACTGAAGCCTGTGAGCCTAGAGCCTGTGCTCCACAACAAGAGAAACCACCGCAATGAGACGCCTGCACACCACAACGAAGAGTAGCCCCCACTCACCGCAACTAGAGAAAGCCCGCACGCAGCAATGAAGACCCAATGCAGCCAAAATTAAATACATAAAATATTTTTTTTTAAAAAGTGAAATTATCAAATCAAAGGGTGTGAGGGGCTACCCTGGTGGTGCAGTGGTTAAGAATCCGCCTGCCAATGCAGGGGACACGGGTTCGAGCCCTGGTCCGGGAAGATCCCACATGCCGTGGAGCAGCTAAGCCCATGCGCCACAACTACTGAAGCCCGTGCGCCTAGAGCCTGTGCTCCGCAACAAGAGAAGCCACCGCAATGAGAAGCCCGCAAAGCCGGCAAACCAAAACGAAGAGTAGCCCCCGCTCGCCGCAACTAGAGAAAGCACATGTGCAGCCAAAAATAAATAAATAAAAAAATTTAAAAAGGGTGTGAAAATTTATAAGGGTCTAAATATATGTTCCCAAATTGCCCTCAAGGTCTGTTTCACTACAGCAAAGCGCTCCTTTCTGAGTGAGGCCTTTGGGTTGATTTTTGAGGCAAAATGAAAACCAACCAGGTCAACAAACGGCCATGATGCCCTCAAACCTGAGTATAATCTTCAAGTGGGTGCAGTGATTTAAGGGCTGTTTATCACAGTACAGCCTTTAGGGGTTACATTTGCACGGGTGTGGTATTAGCTGATCTTTCTTGTAACGTAAGCACCAATTACCAGCCCACCATCACTGCTTACCAGACCTTGACAGTCAGCTAAAATTTAAAGTTAGCTGCTAAATGAAGGAAACAGTGTGCTTTGTATAAATCACTACATTGTAATTTTTAAGTTATGGACTTGAGTGAGGAAAAGCGGCAAGTGACAGGCATAGGAAACAAACCTACATCTGTTTGCATTAACATAATAGAAAAAAAAGAGGAAGATAAGAAAATGGTTATTAAATTGACAAGGCTCATATGATCCAATTTGTCAGTCACAGAGATTCATGAAATGCAATTCCAGCTACTTTCCTATCTCAGAAACCAAGATTTAAAAAGTAAAGTCACATGAGATCAGAAAACTGTCTTAGTCTTAAATTTATTCTTTTATGTTTGTGTTTTGTGTTGCTTCAGAAACATAGTAATGTGGGAACTTAATAGACAACGTTTGATTATACTATAGAAATAGGTTCCTTTTAAAAACAGCTTTATTGAGATATAACAGCTTTCCTTTTTGTTTATATGTTTATAGAATGTCTCTGGAAGGTTACACAAGGTCTGGTAACTTTGCTTGCCTCCGTGGAGGGGATATGAAGTGTCTGAGAGACAAGGATAAGAGAGGGATTTTTATTTTCCAATTCTAAACCATGTGAATGCATTACCGATTCAAAATAACGTAAAATACCTAGAGTCTGTCATACACAGTGAAGTAAGTCAGAAAGAAAAAGACAAATACCGTATGCTAACACATATATATGGAATTTAAGAAAAAAAAAAAAAAGTCATGAAGAACCTAGGGGTAAGGCAGGAATAAAGACGCAGACCTCCTAGAGAACGGACTTGAGGTTATGGGGAGGGGGAAGGGTGAGCTGTGACGGGGCGAGAGAGAGTCATGGACATATACACACTAACAAACGTAGTAAGGTAGATAGCTAGTGGGAAGCAGCCGCATGGCACGGGGATATTGGCTCGGTGCTTTGTGACAGCCTGGAGGGGTGGGATAGGGAGGGTGGGAGGGAGGGAGACGCAAGAGGGAAGAGATATGGGAACATATGTATATGTATAACTGATTCACTTTGTTATAAAGCAGAAACTAACACACCATTGTAAAGCAATTATACCCCAATAAAGATGTTAAAAAAAAAAATAACGTAAAATAGTTCCTTTCCTTTCAACTAATGGAAGCAAATTTGTGCCACTTTGCCCTTAGTCCTATTCGAACCTATCAGAGATATTACTACAGCATATTAGAAGTTCTCTCGGCAGAAAACAGGCCTGTGGTGGTGTTTTGCTTTCCAAATCTCACTGACACTTCAGAAGTGCCCTTTACCTCTAGGTTGAAGAGCATATTGAAGTCAGGAATGCAGACATGTTTGTCCTCCATTTTCCTGCGCATGTTTTTGATGGCATGGATTGATGTCTCATAATAAAGCTGGGGTCTCCTGCGGAGAGGGAAGTCTTTCACCCAGCTGCAGCAAATCTCGTGTAGTTTACTGAAGACAGAACGGGCCAATTTCACTGTCTCAATCTCTGTGAAAGAAACAGAAACCCCCAGTGAAGACCCTTGTAAAACCGCTTTTCACTTGCCTGCTTGGTAAAGACCAAAGTAGGTCACCTTGGTCAAGCTCCTCCTTAATAGAAGAAGTTCCTCCTTCTCAAGAGAAGCGAAGTGTTGCTGCTGAAGAGAGAAAATGACAACCTATCTAGCAGAAAACCATCAGCCAGCAGCTGCCACTAAGATATCCTTATGTCATGAGGAGAAAACCTCTGAGCAGGGCTGATCTATTCCTAGGCTGGAGTTCTTCCAGCCGGTGAAGTGCTCTGGCAACACCATCTAGTTCAGAGCACTTCTGTTTGGCTGCCAAGGTTATCATCTGGAAACCCAAGCCCCCTGTGCTTAGAAGAATGACTGAAATATGAACAGTGGTCATCCAACTAATTGGAATATGAAAGCCTTATGAAAACAGATCATTCATTTATAAACAACACGAATAAGAAGAGTTTACTTTGATTACCATTTGTCTTAAGTCTCTCTCTTTCTTCCTGACCTTTTCCTTTACCTCACTCCAGTTCCCTTACTTTTCTTTCCTGTAACTGATTATAATTCAGAACTAAATTATATATTTTTGTTATCTGATGTATTTTTAAATTAAAGTGGTAGGCAATAGCTTAAATAGTTTAACCAAGAGGTTAACAAATGAGTCTAAAAGTTTGATATTTCTCTAAGGAAAACATGCTTACATTCTGTCTATGTGTATAACCCTAGATAGAAGAAAGGAGATAGCAATCAGACGATTCTTCACCCTAGACTATTAAGTCTACTACTTGACCCATTAAGTGGAGTAGACTAAGCTCACTTCTGAGGCTCCCTTGCATCCCTCAGTGGATGGACAGGTGTGTAAGCCTTTCAGGCAACACTGAATAGTACTAAAGAGACTGTATCTCACATCATCTCCACTCAAGCGATCCTCTACTCAAATTGCAGCTGTTGAAATAACCAAGGGAAGATTAGGTTATCTCAGGCCAGTAT
Source organism: Stenella coeruleoalba (assembly GCF_951394435.1). NCBI lineage: Eukaryota > Metazoa > Chordata > Mammalia > Artiodactyla > Delphinidae > Stenella > Stenella coeruleoalba. The sequence goes on along the minus strand of NC_137165.1, from coordinate 31,595,182 downwards.
TTTAGAGGGTCCCCCTACATCCCAAGTAAAAAAATTTAGAATTCTCCAAAAAAAATTTTTTTTTAACTTTACTCAATCAGATATAGCTTGACAGCCTGAGAAAACGTGTGCCAGATTGGCACACATGTTGCACATACCTCTTCTGATCTAGAGCACGAATCTCAAAGAAGAGAGATTACGTGTTCTAGAATGGCCTGGGAACTTAGACTCCCATTTCTTTATTCTTTACCCTGCTGTTGCCTTAATCTGTAACTTTACCTGTTTTCTTATTCAGAATTCTTCTTTCAGTGACTATACTCAGAAATCTGGTCTCAAGGTTTTTGTTGCTTTTCTTTTTCTCATTAACATAGTACAGGGTGGCAAACCATGTTTGTGACTTTGTCCCCTTTGACATTTTTATATAACCGAAAGTCAGGGGTACATTTGAAAGAGAAAAGAAGTTCAAAGAGCAAGCACAACCTGAGGAGGTGTGTATAAGAGGGAAAAACTGAGGCCAGTAGACAACCCAACATTTAGCAACTCCAATCTTTCTGTTTGTTTGTTTAAAGCACCAGTTACCAGAGACTGTCTCTTTCAGCCAGCAATTACCTATTTGTATCTCTCCAACCCATCTGGTCTCTGCAACAGCATATCCCCCCAAATCCAGACCCTACATTTGGGTGTGCATTTGACTCAATCACAACAGAAGACTGCAAAACAATAAGTGAATTCAGAAACTTTGAGGGAGCATGGGGTGGGGTGAAACAAATAACTGATATTAACTACCAGGATAGTTCCCAGATTCCCAGATAATAATATAAAACATTATATCATACTTTGGTTTGATTATTACTGTTTATATGACTCTTAGTATATATACCTCTACTGTCCATTCAGGTAGTTTACTAGCTACATGTGGCTATTTAACTTTAAATTAACTAAAATTACATAAAATTTAAAATTCAGTTTTTTGGTCACATTAGCTATATTTCAAGTACTCAGTAACTATATATGGCCACTGGCTACCACATTGGACAATGCAGGTAGAGAACACTTCCATCATTGTGCTGTCTACTGGACAGCCCTGGTATAGACAGATTAAATTGATCAAGGGAAGCAATACCAGCTTTCTCTGATATTCAGTAGACCACTAGATCTGTCTTTGATCACACCGTCTATTATAGCTCTTACCACAGTTTTAAACAATGTATAACATTTATTGACTATATGCTACATGCTATGTCTCTGGAACATTTCACAAACAGGCGATACCATTCTCAGTGAGTACTGCCTGTGAGTCTATGTGAGTCTATCTGTGAGTCTATCTGACTCACACCCGTGCTCTACTTTTCCCAAATTAGATAGCAGATAGAGACTGTGTCTTAATTGTCCTGGATCAGTCATAGTAAGTACCTAGCAGATAGCAGGAGCTCACAAGATGTTGACTAAATAAATGAATAAGCAAACTTTAATAACCACTAAAATATTAAAATATTTGTATGCTTCTTGGTTGTTAATTCTTCTTCACTGATCTCTCCAACTGTTTCTACAATGACGCCATTCTTTAAAAATTACTATAACTTTATAACGTGCTTTAATATGAGGAGAACTAATTTTCCTATCATTCTTAACTTTAAAAGACGTCACTTGGGTAGTTTGACATGTTTATTCTTCCAGATGAACTAATTATTTTGTCAAAGTTTGAGGGGGAACTGTGTTGCCATTGTGTTTGGGATCATATTGAATTTACAGAGTTATTTGGGAAAAAATTGACTTCTTTTTCATATTAAGTCTTATTCGGGAACAAGTTATACTGTTTCATAAATTTAAATCCTTTGTTTGTTGCTCAATAGAGTTTTAACATAGGTCCTTCTTATTTCTTACTGAATTTATTCCTAGTTATTTTATTTATTTGCTACTCTGAGTCAGAACTTTGTTTTCATGTGTTATTTGCCACCTAGCAAACATTCCTCTTTCTACCAGGAACATTTCCTTCTCTACTCTCAGTCCATGTGCATCTAGGGGTAAAACGTTATTCAGGTCTAGCCAATTAGGAACCACATTCCTCTGGCCACAGTTATTCGTTCAGGAAAGGGAAATAACCTAAGCTGGGCTGATTACAGTGAATCCTGTGATTTATGTAGGAGCAACTGAGTAAAGTCGCTCTTATTTTCCTGCTTGTTTTGAACCTGGGCAGATGAACATCTGGTGCTCCTAGCAGCCATTTTGCCATCCCACAGAACCTGAAAATAAAATCAAGATGAAAAAGAGTACAGCTGATGGTTGGAGAAATGCCAGGTCTTTATGACATCATGTGAAGCCTTGAATCTAGCTGTGTAGCCCTTACCTGAAGGGGAGCCAGTAAATTGTTTTGCTGAAGCCAGCGGTCACTTGCAGCTAAAAAATTCTTTAGTATATACTTTAAGCATACCTGCTAGGTTTTTGGTTTGAGCCAAATCTGGTCCTACAGTGTCCAAGATGTATCCATCTAGTTCTACTCTATTAAGTGTATTTTAAAAATTAGGAATGAATATTGAAGTTTATCAAATGCTTCTTTGGGCATCCTTAGAGATTATTCTGGTTTTTTCTTTTGACCTATTAATATACGAATTATGTAATAAATGTCCCAATATTTTTGTTTTTTTCACTGCTGTTTCCCCAGGACAGTGCTAAGCTATAGTAAGCCCTCAATAAAATACTCATTAAATGAATTGTTGTACTCAATATACAAATATTTCACTTAAGATTTTTTACATTGATTACTAAGACTTATCTCTCATTCCTTATTTTAGTTTTGTCTTAGGCAAGTTTTGGTATCAGTGTTATGCTGTGCAAATTTTCCTTCTTTCCCTATGCAATTGGATAATTCATTTTAAAAAGCAATGGAATTATCTGTCTTGTTTGAAAATGTTCACCTGTAGAATCACCTACGCCTTTTGTCCTTTTTGACAATCTTCTCAATTTCTTTCTTCTTAGGTAAAGTTTTGTTAACTTGTATATTTCTAGAAGATACCCAGGTTTTCAAATTTATTTTCACAAAGTTTTCATAATTTCTTTTAATATCCTCTGTATTAGTGATCATTTTCACCTTCTTGTTTTTAATTTTTACATTGGTATATTTTAAATTGATTTTAGGTTTTCTGGGCAGGAGTTATGTCTGCCAACAGAAATGCAAGGTTGTTTAACAAACATTGTTAGGGATGACATAAACATTAAAAAGAACTTTAAGGTAAGGATTTTTCTTCTTTAAGTCTGTTTTTGGAAACACCTAAGAGAAAAGTCAAAGGGCATTTCAGTGGGGACTTCAGTGCCTTTAAGACAATGACAGCAGGCCTTATTCAGTATGCTCATTTCCCATTCTGATGTATGGCTAAACACAATACGCCCTGTAGGGATTCTCCTCAGTGCAGTTCACACTGAGTGATTTGGGTTAAAGAGAGGAAGGACGTGCAAACAGTCTGGAACTATAATAGATCATTCTGAATCACAGCAGTGGCACGGAGACATTACTGGGTAGTCTCTTGGGAAAATATGAAATCTGAATGACCAATGATATCCACCAAAACAATAATCCTTAATTACACTTTCGCTATCTTATGGGGGTTCAGAAAATTCTTCCAAAGTAGGCACGTAGGGCAACACTTCCATCTTGCTACGTTAAGTATTCTCCTGCAGGAAGTGGTGTAAGAACATCAGTATATAAATAATTGCTGCTTGAAATGGAAAAATAAAATTAAATTAAAAAGGGTGCGAAAAAGAGAAAATTGTCCAAAGTAGCAGTCCACCCCCTCACAGCTGTAAATTACTCATCAGTCGTTAATGTCACTGTACTGAGCTCCGCTGAGTCAGCCATCACCCTGGCTGCAGTGAAGCAGAATTTAATCTCCCTCATCTTTTCATTATAGGGCTTTTACTTCATGCATCAGTACAAGAGGAAAGACCAATGCTTTGCAGCAGGAATTCCATCCAACTTGACTCTGGAACAATTTGGTTCCAAGTGAATCAATTACTCTCAGTAAAAACAAGCAGAGGAATTCCTTCTTTGCCAGTTTTCTGTCAAAAATTATCTGGAGAGATAAAGGAAGAATAAGAATGTTTATTTTTATATCTGCCTCACATTCTCTGGAATCCAGCTGTCCTGATTCATTAATATACGCTTTGTTCCTTCTGCACCATGTTTAAAGGCAAATGCTTAAAATAGAACAAACAGTGAAATATTAAAATTCCCAACAATTTTGAGTAGCCATTCCCTAATTTTTACAACAATTGGTATTTTTTTAGTCTGTCAAATATGTATAAGGCTAACACATTAATAAACATGCCTTCGTTAATAATTAAAGCCTCATAATTTACCTGGAAAAAAGATGTACAATGATCCAGGCAATTAAATCACATTACATAACTGTCACCTCTCCATTTATCTAGGTATTATTTATGATAACATACTGTTACGATAATCTCTCACTCCAGTTACCTTCATGTGGTTTCAAAATATGCCTGTATTTTCCCCTCTTTTCCCTACTTTTATTGATTAGTTTGAAAAAAATTTTTTTGCTTTTTTTTCTCTTGCTACTACTATAAAATCAACCAGTGGGTAAACATAATTAGATACAGTATTTTGTAGACATTTTCTGTGAATCGCTACACAGGAGAAGATTTTAAAATTTAAAACAAATAATGCAGAAAAGTACTTACCCACAGTCCCCTCTGTGCCATCGGTTTCCTTTGGAATATAATGTGCAGAAAGATCACTCTGAAGGACTTCATCTGATGTGGCTCTGGCTAAAGCAGCAGCCAAAAAGGAAGGGCAGTTACTAAAAGAGAAAAAAAAAGGCTATTTCAGTAAGAATTAGGAACCATCACATTTTAAATTATTACTAATTACTTATTAATTATTAACATTGTCTCAAAACAAAATTATACCTTTAAACAATATTCACTACATATTTGTTGAGAGCATATAATATGGTAGGCAGTCGCCCAGGCACTGGGTATACACTGGTGAATAACACAGATATGGCCCCTGACCTGGGGAGGCTTAGGGAGACAGATGATAAGTAAACAGATAGGATATAACTTAAAATTGCGATACGTTTTATAAAGGAAACAAATAGGATTGAAAGTATTAAAGGGAAGTACCTACTTAGAATAGTCAGGAATGCCATATCTCAAAGGATGAGAAAGACGCAGTTATGTGGAAGTGGGAAGCTGGGGGAGAATATTCCAGACAGAGAAAACAGCATGTGTACAGGCCCTTTCTGAAAGCTTGGTATGTTTGAGGAACCGGAAGAAGCCCAAAGAAGATAAAGTATAGTGGGTAAGGGGGAAAGTAGTGAGGAATAAGGTCAGAGGAACAGGAACAGGCCAGTTACATGGATGTTTTACTCAAAATGCAGGGGGAAGTAACTGAAGATTGTGAGCTAGACAGTGTCATAACCAGGCATATTAATTAAAATATTACTTTGACTGCTGTGTCAAAGAAAATTGGACGGCAGCAAGAATGAAGGAGGGTGACCAATAAGGAGACTGTTGCAATCCAGGTGAGATTTTTTTTAAAAAGTGATTTTGGAGAAAGAAAATATAGAACTTGCTGATTACTGTATGTAGAGGTGAGAGACAGAAAGGAATGAGCCTGAGTCCTAAGGTTTTGGTCTGAGCAACTCAGTGAATGGTGGCATCATTCACCTAGATGGAGAAACCAGGAAAAGACAGATTTGTGGAGGAAAAGGGTAAAGTAGAAAATAAGAATTCATTTTAGCCATGTTAAGTTGGAAAAATCTGTGAGATATCCTTGTGAAGGTGTCAGATGGCTCATTATATATTTTAGTGTGGAGCTCAGAGATGTTAGGAAATTTGGAAGTCATGAATGTATGGATGGTATTTAAAACTATGGAAATAGAGGGGAATTCCCTGGCAGTCCAGTGGTTAGGACTCCGCAATGCCACTGCAGGGGGCATGGGTTCCATCCCTGGCGGGGGAACTAAGATCCCACAAGCCGCGAACCGTGGCCAAAAAAAAAAAAAATTTTTTTTAAACTATGGAAATAGAATAGATCACATAAAGAAAACATAAAAAGAGAACTGCTATGGACCAGTGACTTCTATGTGCCTCCTGTTTTCCCCCTTTTGGTATAGTAAGTACCTTCCCAACATACGCATTGTATGTTGGGTAGTAGTGGGGAAGGGGGTAGATAATATGCCTCTTTAGTCCCCAAGTTTTCAAATCAAATGGAACTATATTCAAGGAGCTGTCATCAAGAAATTATACCCAAGGAATCTCACCTGGACCTGACCTCACTGAGATCCTGAACCTCAAGCCTGAGCCTGATGCCATTAAGGGATGAAACTTTGGGAGACTTTGTGGGGAGGGTGAGTGACTTTTTTGCATGTGGGAAGGATGTGAATTGTGCGGCCAGAACAGACGGTGGCAGATTGTTTTTCTAAAAAAGGTCACAGCAATATTTCTGGTCCTACATGCTCTTTAAGAACTTTACCGTTCCAAGTGAAGAGGCAGAATCTGTTTTCCCTTCTTCGAATGTGAATGAGACTTTGACGAAAAAAAAAAAAAAGTGGCAAGAGTGATGCTGTGACTTCTGGAATTTGGTCATAAAAGACTACAAGACTTCCCCTTGGCTTTCTCTTCTCTCTTCCTCTCTCTTCCTCCCTTTTCTCCTTTTCCTCCCCTTCCTCTGCCATTCCCCTCCCTCTGGGACATGGACAGGTTCATGTGGGTGTCAGCTGAGGCTCCCAGTCAATGGCTATTATCAACTGCCTGACATGTAATGGCAAAGGCCTTCAGATGATACCAGTCCCAGCCTGAGGCCCCAGACATCCTGGAACAGAGATAAGCTGACCCTGCTTTGCCCAGTCTTAATTCCTGGCCCAAAGAAACTATGAGCATCATAAATGATTGTTTTATGCCACTAAGTTCTGTGCTAATTTGTTACACAGCCATAATAACTGAAAACCCAACCCTGAGAAGCTTGGTGGAAGATAAGGAACCTATAAATACTGAAAAGACAGCAAGATAAGTGAAAGGTGAACCAAGAGAGTAGAATATTTGAAGAACAGAATGGTCAGCTGTGTCAATACTACTGAGAAGTCAAACAAGATAAGGGAAAAATCAGATACTGAATTTAATAACATGTGAATAAATCATCACTGACTGGGCGCCAAGACAATTCAATGGGGAAAAAATAGTACTTTCTACAAATGGTGCTGGGACAACTGGATATCCACACACAAAATAATCAAGTTAGTGTCTTTCCTTACACCACATACAAAAATTTACTCAAAATGGATCATGGACCTAATTATAAGAGCTAAAACTATAAAAATCTTAAAAGAAAACACAGCAGTAAAACCTCAAGACCTTGGATTAGGCAATGGCTTTCCTAAATATGACACCAAAAATACAAGCAGCAAAAGTAAAAAAGAGTTAAACTGAACTACATCAACATTAAAAACTTTTATGCCGGACTTCCTTGGTGACACAGTGGTTGGGAATCTGCCTGCCAATGCTGGGGACACAAATTCAAGCCCTGGTCGGGGAAGATCCCACATGCCGCGGAGCAGCTAAGCCCATGCGCCACAACTACTGAGCCTGCGCTCTAGAGACTGTGAGCCCCAACTACTGAAGCCCGCGCGCCCTAGGGCCCGTGCTCCCCAACAAGAGAAGCCACCGCAATGAGAAGCCTGCGCACCGCAACGAAGAGCAGGCCCCACTCGTCGCAACCAGAGAAAGCCCGCACGCAGCAACAAAGACCCAACGCAGCCAAAAAATAAAATAAATAACACTATAGAAATATTAAAAAAAAAAAAAGAATTTTAGTGGTAGTGGTAGTACTTGGGCATATAACCTAAAAGGATGGAGTGTTGTAGTCTGAGAACAGGATACCTGTGTGTATGATTTTGGAGCTGGTGCAATTTTTGTGATAACAGGGTTTAGGTGGGACCAAGAAAGTGAGTGGTTTAGAAAGAGATAAAATTAAAATGTTTATGTTCTAAGTCCCCAAGGGAAAATTAAAAACTTAGAAAATTCTGTTTATCATTCATCAGTATTCTTCAAATTGTAGATTATGATCCATTAGTGGGTAAATCAATTTATGAACTGTGAGCATTTTTTTTAAAAAAAGGAAATAGAATAAGGTGCATGAGGTAAAGGTAAGTATTCCAGATATATATTAAGTACATACTGAATCCTGATTATGATGAAAAGAATTTTGAAAGTTACTACCCTTTAACAATTATGAAATAAATTGATGGCATCCTTTGAAATCCAAATGCTTTATAAACAATATTGCCATTTCTCCTTTCATGCTAAGTTAACTGAATTTTTCTTGATGAGTCAAAATCTTCCTTCATAGACCTAAACTCTTTGTCAGCATTGCCTGTCTTTACCTTTCATCACGCTTTATTTTGATTAACTGGACACATCCAGATATTTTGCCCAAGTGGACTTTTAGTATATAGTTATAACATTTACTTGGTCCCTTTGCTGTTTTAAAATTAATGTTTAAAAAAACCTGAAAACCTTTACTGCAACCTTGTTCCCAAGAGTTGCCCCCAGAAAGGATATCTTTTGTATAATTATTAAACTATCTGGATCTCGTTCACCAAAGGTAAGAATGTGAAAACTTCAGAGAATAAGGCAAGAACCATTAGTCTCATTAATGTGTCATCTGCAATACATTTTTAGTCGCAGTTAATGTAATTTTTTACTTTTTGTCAGACAGAATGAAAATATTTTCAGTGAAGTAGGGAGGAGGATTAGCTGATGAATAGCTAGAGATAAAACATCAAGCTAGACACCTCACCCACATCAGCTATTCCTACATGTCAAAAAGCTACAACACTTAGCATGAATAAGTTCCTATGGTTTTGACTCTGATTGAAAGTGATTATTTCTGAAAAATCAGAATTGCAAATATATTTTAAAACATAGTCACATCAGAGAATATTTGATCAACTCAAATGAAAGCTTATCATTAAAGCCTGTCATTTCTAAGAGAACTACCGAGAGAAACTAACATGATAATAACATAGCAAACTGCTTGCTTTCATCATTTCTCATACAATACTTGAAAGATCCCTATATAGCAGGTTTTAGAGTTTTAAAGTTTGGCAAATGTATTACATAGAAAATATCAGAGGAGGGCCAGTAATCAAGGCAATCTGGGGAACTGGGATTACAAATGTTACTATGTTGAGAACATTGCTGAAGAAGAGTATGATTAGAAATTTTTTAATTTTTGCAGTATGTGTCATTTTGGGGGACTGGCTCTTTTAAAATCAAATTAATCTTGTTAAGGCCCTTCAAATATAGTCCAAGAACACTCTTTTGCTATTTACTTATATTAACAGATATTTATAAGTGCTTATTACCATTCCTATCTTCAAGCAATTCACATCCTGCAAACAAACGGAAATACGTTTTCATACATACCAATTTGTTACTTTCTTGTTTGTTTTGGGAATACGAGTACAGACTTTATATAGTCATAGATAAAAATAAAATCTTTAGTTTATGTCTAAGTCATATACGAACTATATGCATAAACACCTTTTGAACAATGTTGAGATATCATTAGGGGTCTGGTTAGTTTTAAATTTTATTTATTTATTTTAAATTAATTAATTTTTGGCTGTGTTGGGTCTTCATTCCTGCACGCGGGCTTTCTCTAGTTGCAGTGAGCGGGGGCTACTCTTCATTGAAGTGCATGGGCTTCTCATTGAGGTGGCTTCTCTTGTTGTGGAGCACGGGCTCTAGGCGCGCAGGCTCAGTAGTTGTGGCGCATGGGCTTAGTTGCTCCGTGGCATGTGGGATCAAACCCATGTCCCCTGCATTGGCAGGCGGTTCTTAACTACTGCGCCACCAGTGAATTCCCTGGTTAGTTTTAATTTTTAAGTTCAGTGACATACATAAAAAAATTCCACTTCATGGGAATTCCCTGGTGGTCCCGTGGTTGGGACTCCTTGCTCTCATTTCCGAGGGCCCAGGTGAGGGCCTGGGTTCAATCCCTGGTCAGGGAATTAGGATCCCACAAGCACAAAAAAAAAAAGAAAAAAAATTCCACTTCATTAAAGCTATTTGTCAATGAATACATGAATGCATATTTGGATTTCTGTGGATACTGACTTTTTCAATGTTATGTATCGTGAAGCAGAAATCCAGCTCTATTAAACTTCATACACTGAACTCTATAAACAAAGCACAGGGTCTTGCTTTAAGCTAACAATAGTTCTTCAGACACACAAAATAAAACTCAGATTCATAAATGTTCTGACTCTTCTTCCCTGCTGCTCAAATTGGCTAGTGTCATCTTTATCCTCAGACTATTTATCTGAGTAGGTCAGTCTCGACTCCTCAATTCTATTTCAGAAATAACCACAACCCAAAACATGCCTGGTGGAAGATTTTGAATTATAAAAATACAGTTGTACCCTAGTGACCTTGAACAGTTCAGTACTTATCAGTGTTTATACTATTTTATTTTAATCAGTATTTTCCCAAATTAGTCCTTTAAAAAGCCATAGAGTATATCTGGGAGCAGTATTTAAGGATGAGGTGGATGTTAAATCATTGTTACAGACTGAAAGTTTGTCCCCCCCACCACCCAGATTCATATGTTAAAATTTTAATCCCCAGTGTAATGGTATTTGGAGGTGGAACCTTCGGGAGGTAATTAGGTGATGAGGGTGGAGCCCTCATGAATGAGATTAGTGCCCTTATGAAAAAGAGACCCATGAGAGCTCCCTTGCCCCTTCTACCAGGTAAGGATACAAGGATAAGACAATTATCTATAAGCCAGAAAGCATGCTCTCACTAGATACCAAATCTGCCCAGGCTTTGATGTTGGACTTCCCAGCCTCCAGAAATGTAAGAAATAAATTTCTGTTGTTTATAAGCCTTCCAGTCTATGGTAATTTGTTAAAGCAGCCCAAATAGACTAAGACAATCATTATGGAACTACTCAAATCATTATCATAATTAGTGGAGCACAAAGAAGGAAAACTTCAGTACTGAGTATGTTCATGTTTTTTGCTCTAGATGAGCATTGATTTCTTTAGATTTCATAACAGGACCAAGTCATAGGAGAATCCCTAGCATTACTTTCACCTAATGTGCTTGCAAGAATTTTTTTAAGTGATAAAGAATAATGAGGGATCACTTTGAAGCCTGGACATAAACACAAGCGAGACCTAAAGTTTCTGCCAACTTATTTAATTGCTATTCAACTAACTTGTTGGAGACAGATTATAGCATAAATATAAGGAGTCAGAAAGCTGGGTTCTAATTCTAGCTGGGTAACCTGAAAAAAGACTCTTAAATTCTCTGGATTTTAGTTCCTCAATAGAAAAATTAAGAAATTGAAATAAAATAACTCTTAAAGTCTCTTCCAGGTTTAAAATTCTAATTCTATGATTCTATTCCAATAAGGTTTTGAGTTTGTAAGATGGGACAAAGGCAATGTAAAGGTAAAAATTAACACACTTCAGATCCAAACAAATGTTTTTATATACACCAGCAGAATGGAAATAAATTCTATATATTCCTTTTGTAAGCAATATAGGGATATTCTGCTTTATGTACTAGTGTCTACTTAAAAGCTGAATGTATATTTATTTTGATAAATATAATCAATCCTTGCAGTGAATCTACCAGTTAGGAAAGGATCCCTCAGATTTTATATATTAAAAGAAACATGCCATAACATCTACAAAATAATATAGTTACCAACTGGTTATGAAGCTTTATATTTCAAGCAAAAGAGTACTATTTCGGGGTTCCCTGGTGGCGCAGTGGTTGAGAGTCTGCCTGCCGATGCAGGGGATACAGGTTCGTGTCCTGGTCCGGGAAGATACCACATGCCGCGGAGCGGCTGGGCCCGTGAGCCATGGCCGCTGAGCCTGCGCGTCCGGAGCCTGTGCTCCGCAACGGGAGAGGCCACAACAGTGAGAGGCCCGCGTACCGAAAATAAATAAATATTTAAAAAGAGTGCTATTCCTTACCTCTTTAAAAATATTTATTTACAAAAGCTTATTCTTCCTCCACTCTATAGGTTGACATGAGTCCAATCCAATTTTTCCATTAGAGAAAAGGAAAGGAGTCAGATTGGAATTGAATATGAAAGCTGGCTCTCTTTCAGCACTATATATTGCCATCTTGGTATAAAACAGGAACCAATAGATAAATAGATTATTCTAGCATAAAACATGTAATTTTCATTTATTTTCATATATCATGGGTGGGTAAGTTTTGTTAGATGGACAGGACAGTATTTTAGTCAGATCTTTTTTCTAACTTGTTAGTATCTTCCACATGCATATTAAGACAATACACATTTTAAGACTGCAAACTGAATTCTTGTTATAAACCAAGCCAGGAAGCATCTTCCTCACAATGCCAAACCTACACAAATCACTAAAGACATTATTAGAGAAATTAGAGGTTTAAAAGTACATCCTAAAAAAAAAAAAAAAAAAAAAAAAAAAAAAAAGTACATCCTTCCTGACACTGGCAATGTGGGCGTCAGCACAGCACCCACAGCTGTGTTTCAGTCTTGGCATAGCATTCCTAAGGTAATAAAAATTCTCGAAGGTGGGTAGTTTCTGTCAATTAACTCTGAGAGAAACTCATCTGGAGCAGACTCACCTCAGCCCACATATCACGATGATGCTGTCTACTCAATATGCCCTTGCTAGGGTGACAACATGTAAATGTTAAGTTTCTGATCACTCCCCTCCCCCAAGTTAATCATATGTATTCTAAATCTAGAATACACATTAAATTAAAGAAGGCAAATTCTCCACCAGACTTGGTATTCTTTTTCTTAGTGGACCAAATGGAGTTAAACTCAGGGTTGAATTCCTTCCTCGTTAAGCTACTTTCTTTCTTTCTATAGCAGCCTCCAGGAACGCCACCTGGAGTCAGCTGATTATAATGCCCACACATCACAGATTCTCTTAGTTAGCCTTGAATATATATAATGCCAACTACCAAATGACTGGCTCCTGAGGTGCTGGGTTTGGGGTTCTTACAACAGAAATTTCATTCCCTACTGTTGCTCTCAGTGGAATCTTAACAATCATTTGTTCACTCTGACCAGGTTGATACTGAAGCATAGCCAGCAGGATCTTAAGTTTTCTGTGAATGGCAACCTAGATGTTACACATTTACCAAAGATCAAGCTACCACTAGTGTCATAAGACCACAAAAAGAAGAGAGCTTAGGGCTTCCCTGGTGGCGCAGTGGTTAAGAGTCCGCCTGCTGATGCAGGGGACACGGGTTCGTGCCCCGGTCCGGGAAGATCCCACATGCCACGGAGCTGCTGGGCCCGTGAGCCATGGCCGCTGAGCCTGCGCGTCCGGAGCCTGTGCTCCGCAACGGGAGAGGCCACAACAGTGAGAGGCCCGCGTACCGGAAAAAAAAAAAAAAAAAAAAAAAAAAAGAAGAGAGCTTAGCAGTAACTCTTCTTCGTCATTATTCTTCCATGACCAAAAGGAATTAAACTGCACAAGTTAACTGAAACTTGTCAACATCATCAATGTACCTTCCTGTTGCTAACTCCTACACCCTGTTCTCAGATCTGACTCACTTAGAAGCATCTGACTGCTGATTATTCCCTCTACTTTGATAAACTCCCTTCTCTAGGTTTCCAGAACATCACACTCTATGTCACTCACAGGATTCTGTCTTCTCAATCTCATTTGATGGTTCTTTCTCTTCTTCCTGCCCTTGGGATTCCTCTTATCATGTTGTCAGTCTTTTCTTTTTCTTTTTGCATAGCCTTCATCAATTTCCTGTATACAATATGCATTTCTTATTTATTATGTTTATCATTTATTTTATGACTGCATTCTTTCTCCCACTAGACTGCAGATATTTTTGTCTACTTTTGGTCATTGATGTCTGATGCTCAGATCAGTGCCTGGCACACAGTGATCAATAAGTATTTGCTGAATAAATAAACTTCTGTCTTTCTGATTTATATTGATATATATTTAAGCCATTCCCTAACTTCTTAGAATGAATGTTCCTTAAGAGGAGAAAATCAATACATTTACATAAGAGTATGTCACATAACATGATGTTGAGTTCTTACATGTAGGCTATGAAACTTGGGCTAGTATTAGTAAACAGGTGATAACCATTGGCAAACAGGAACTATGGTCATATTTACACTTTTGTTGTCAACTCAAGTAACTGGTTTATGCTATCTCTAGTCCCTTTCACTAAGAGATAATGTATTCAAAAATTTAAAATATGTATGGCTTTTTAGTAGGAACTTTAATTCAACCAATATTTTTAAACCATTGACCAGTTTTAAGAAAGCGGGGGCTTCCAAACCCCCTAGGCTGTGCAGACAGCCATGGGGGGCCCCAGCCCAACAACCAGGAGGCCAGCAGCAGCCCCATGTACCTCCTGGGTTGCAGAGTCAGCCTGCCCTCCAGTGGGCGCACAGCCACTGCACAAGACACAGCCTCACGGCCAACCAGACTAGGGGCCAGCCCTGCCTACCAGTGCACCTACAGCAGTCAGCTCATCACAACATAAGGGACCATGCAGCCCACACAGGGAGCACACCTAGAGCATATAACTCTGGTGACCAGAGGGGAGTGTGCTGTGGGGCCCCACAGGATGTCTCCTAAAAAAGGCCACTTCTTCAAGATCAGGAAACATAATCAACTGACCTAACACATAGAAATAAACAGATAATTGGGCAAAATGAGGAGACAGAGGAATATGTTCCAAACAATGGAACAAGACAAAAACTTCAGAAAAAGAACAAATGTGGAGATAAGCAATCTGCCCAATAAAGAGTCCAAGGTAATGATCATCAGGATGCTCAGCAAATGTGGAAGAAGAATGGAGGAACACGGCGAGAACTTCAACAAAGACAAAACATAAAGAAGAACCAAACAGAGCTAAAGAATACAATAACTGAAATTTTAAAATACACTAGAAGTAATCAATGGTAGATCGGATTATACAGAGGCATGGATCAGCAATCTGGAAAAGAGAGTAGTAGAAATCACCCAAACTCAATAGAGAAGAGAATTGTAAAGAAAGCAGGATAGTTTAAGAAACCTCTGAGACAACATCAAGCATAATAACACTCACATTACAGAGGTCCCAGAAGGAGAGGAGAGAGGGAAAGGGGCAGAGAAACTATCTGAAGAAATAATAACTGAAAACTTCCCTGACCTGGGAAAGGAAACAGACATCCAGGTCCAGGAAGCACAGAGAAGCCCAAACAAGATGATCCCAGAGAGATTTATACCAAGACACATTATAATGAAAATGGCAAAAATTAAAGAGAAAATCTTAAAAGCGGCAAGAGAAAAGCAACTAGTGAGGTATTAGGGAACTCCCATAAGACTATCAGCTGACTTTTTAGCAGACACTTTGCAGGCCAGAAGGGAGTGACATGATATATTCAAAGGGATAAGAGGAAAAAACTTACCAAGAATACTCTACCCGACGAGGTTATCATTCAGATTTGAAGCAGAGACAAAAAGTTTTACAAACAAAAGCTAAAAAATTTAGCACCATTAAACCAGCTTTAAGAGAAATGTTCAAGGGACTTCTCTAAACAGGAAAGAAAAGGCCACAGCTAGAAATATCAAAATTATGAAAAGAAAAATCTCACTAGTAAAGGCAAACATACAGTAAAGGTAATAGATCAATCACTTATGTAGCTCGTAGGAAGGTTAAAGGACAAAAGTAGTAAAACCGGGCTTCCCTGGTGGTGCAGTGGTTGGGAGTCTGCCTGCCGATGCAGGGGACACGGGTTCGTGCCCCGGTCCGGGAAGATCCCACATGCCGCAGAGCGGCTGGGCCCATGAGCCATGGCCGCTGAGCCTGCGCGTCCGGAGCCTGTGCTCCGTAATGGAAGAAGCCAAAACAGTGAGAGGCCCGCATACCAAAAAAAAAAAAAAAAAGTAGTAAAACCATCTATATCTACAAGTAGTTAAGGGATATACAAAACAACAAGATGTGAAATATAACATCAAAAACATTAAATGTGGGGACTTCCCTGGTGGCGCAGCGGTTAAGAATCTGCCTGCCAATGCAGGGGACACGGGTTCAAGCCCTGGTCTGGGAAGATCCCACATGCCGCGGAGCAACCAAACCCATGCGCCACAACTGCTGAGTCTGCGCTCTAGAGCCCGCGAGCCGCAACTACTGAACTCGCATGCCACAACTACTGAAGCCCGCGTGCCTAGAGCCCTTGCTCCGCAACAAGAGAAGCCACCACAATGAGAAGCCCCACACTGCAACAAAGAGTAGCCCCCATTAGCCGCAACTACAGAAAGCCCATGTGCAGCAACAAGGACCCAACACAGCCAAAAACAAATAATAATTAATTAATTAAAACAAAAAAACATTAAATGTGGTGAGGGGAGTAAAAATGTAGGGCGATTAGAATGCCTTTGAACTTAGGAGATAATCAACTTAAAATAATCATTCATACATACATATATATATATATATATATATATATATATATATATATATACTGTTATATATGAACCTCATGGTAACCACAAACCAAAAACCTACAATAGATACATATAGAAAAAATAGAAAGGAATCCAAACAAATCACTAAAGATAGTCATCAAATCACAGGGGAGGGGCTTCCCTGGTGGCGCAGTGGTTGAGAGTCCGCCTGCCGATGCAGGGGACACGGGTTCGTGCCCCGGTCCGGGAGGATCCCACATGCCGTGGAGCGGCTGGGCCCGTGAGCCATGGCCGCTGAGCCTGTGCGTCCGGAGCCTGTGCTCCGCAACGGGAGAGGCCACAACAGTGAGAGGCCCGCGTACCGCCAAAAAAAAAAAAAAAATCACAGGGGAATAGAGCAAAATAAGAAGAAAGGAACAGAGAAGAACTAAAAAAAACAGAAAACAAAATGGCAATAAGTACATACCTATCAGTAATTATTTTAAGTGTAAATAGACTAAATGCGCCAATCAAAAGACATAGGGTGGCTGAATGGATAACAAGACCCATATATACACTGCCTACAAGCACTCGTTTCTGGTCTAAAGACACACAAAGACAGGCCTAGGGCCGGTTGCCCAGGTGGCAGGCAGCTGGGTGCCGCCATCTTGCCATCTTGCCATACAGTGGGAGCTGTGTGCCTGGCTCCCATGTCCTGCAACCATGTTGCCTTGCACCCTCCCCTCAGGGCGGTCCTGCCCTGGTCTGGGCTCAACGAGGCAAGGGCTGGAGCCTGGCAGTGGCAGGACAGCCCAAGGCCCGAGATGGTGATCTTTTGTGCAGCTGTAAGTTACTCCAACTGACAGGGCAAGGGGGAGAAGCATGCTGTCTCCTGCCACAGGTTTCCCCCTAAGGGACTCAAAATGTCTGATCCAGTTATTAAAGGCTGTTCAGAAGGATAACTGGACCCCCACTAAGTAGTCTTTCCACAGTAGTGAACACTTCACCAAAGAAAGCTTCTCCACGGGGCTGGAGGATGAGCACTGACTGCTCAAGATCGTGGCCATGACTTCCATCTTCCACCTCACTGAGAAGAAGGGAGCTGGAGGCCGTGGATGCACCAGGAGAACGGATACCAGAAAGTCCTCAGGGGGCTTGAGGGGACATGTGAGTGAAACAGACAGGCAAGGAGCTGCAGGGTCATCAACATCCTCAAGTGAAAACCCAGTGGTCAAGCTGGAGTCCTGCAAGTTGAAGTGAGCTGCACTGTAGGGTAAAACTGCACCCAGGCCCAGCCCAGAAGCCACCAGTCAGAAACTGGTGCAGCAGCCTCTGGAAGTACTCCAGAAGCCAATCTGGCTAGCGCAGCATTAGACAGCCAGGGAGAAGCAAACATGTCTGCTGTAGATGCTGGCAATCAGAACACCACCTCCCCTGATGGGGGCCTGGTAGATAAGAGTGGCATTTCCATGGATGACTTTATCCCCCCAGTACCTGGGGCTTGCAAATTTACTGGCTCACTTCATTCTTACAGTTTCTCCTCCAAGCATGCCGGAAAGAGGCTGTCTGTCCCCTGAGAGCCTGCTGACCGACAGAGGCTGAAGAGAGACATGGAGCCTGACTGCAGTAAAACCAGCCTGGGGCCCAACAAGGGCTTGGCACAGAGCCCCGCAAGTTTGTCCCTCACAGCAATGCCTCAGAAGCCCTCCCAGAGCCCCTCCACCCCTCCAACAGATGTTACCCTGAAGCCAGGCACAGAAGCTGTGCTAAGTGAGCACAGGGACACCAGCCCCATGTTCATCAAGGAGAGCATCCTGGCAGCATTGGGGGCCTACAAACTCGTCAGTTTGTTGCAGTCCTGCTGCTTCTCATCCTGGCAGAACAAGAACAAAGTGTGCTTCCTATGGGAGCAGGAGGAGAAGAACAGCAAGCTAAAGACCCTGCAACACAGGGTCAGCTGCTTGGACAGCCAGGCGTGCAAGCTGCAGGAGAAGCGGGACCAGCTGAAGACAGCAAGCTTCCCCTAGCTGAGCAGGCGGTCGTCCCCTTAGCCCCCACCCTGTGGTCAGTACCAGAGCCTTGAGGCTCCCACACTGCCTGGTTATTATGGGGCGGGGTTCTTGCTGATGGCCTCTGAGCACTTCCATGTGTTGCATGCTCCCTGCTGTCTCTGCAGAGGCTATGACAGTAGCTGTGCCTTGTAGAAGAGGAGCCCAGGTTGGTGAGCTTACCTCACTCACTTCAGGGCACACTCACGAGGCATCTCAGGAAAGGGGGTTCAGCTAGTGAGAAAGAAGGCATTTCACGTCAGCTGGGAAAGCCAGCACTACTCAATGAATGGTTGACAATTGGTTTTCCACTTGAACGGGGGAAATCCCTTTGTATTGCATATCTCACACAAACATAAAATCCTAATGAATTAGGATCTAAATGTAAAATAAAATAGACATAGTAAACTATTAGAAAAATTATAGGAGACTTAAAATCGTGGAGGTTTTTTCATTCATGTTCTAATATCCTTGAAGTTAAATAATTTCGAACATCAATAATAATTTCTTTAAAATAAAAAAAACATACACACAGAGTGAAAGTGAGGGGATGGAAAAAGTTAATCCATGCAAATGGAAACAAAAAGAAAGCTGGAGTAGCAATACTTATATTAAAAAAGTAGCCTTTAAAACAAAGCTATAACAAAGAATGACATTACATAATGATAGAGTGATGAATTCAACAAGAAGATATAGCAATTGTAAATATATATGCACCCAACATAGAAGCATCTAAATACATAAAGCAAATATTAACAAACATATAGGGAGAAAGTGACAGTAATACATTGGATACACAGTGATCCAAAATCTATGGGATGCAGCAAAAGCAGTTCTAAAAGGGAAGTCTAGTGACACAAGCCTACCTCAGGAAACATGAAAAATCTCAAAAAAGCAATCTAAACTTACATCTAAAGAAACGACAAGAAGAACAAAGGAAACTCAAAGTTAGGAGAAGGAAAGAAATAATAAAGATCAGAGCAGAAATGAAATAGAGACTAAGAAATAGAAAACACTGATGAAACTAAGAGCTGGTTCTTTAAAAATATAAACGAAATTGATAAACCTTAAGCCAGACTCATCAAGAAAAAAAAAGAGGCTCAAATTTAAAAAATCAGAAATTAAAAAGGAGAAGTTACAACTGACACCAGAGAAATACAGAGGATCATTAGAGATTACTATGAACAATGACATGCCAATAAATTTGTCATCCTAGAAGAAATAGGTGAATTCCTAGAAACACAATCTTTTTTTTTTTTTTTTTTTTTGCGGTACGTGGGCCTCTCACTGTTGTGGCCTCTCCCATTGCGGAGCACAGGCTCCGGACGCGCAGGCTCAGCGGCCATGGCTCACGGGCCCAGCCGTTCCGCGGCATGTGGGATCTTCCCAGACCGGGGCACGAACCCGTGTCCCCTGCATCAGCAGGCAGACTCTCAACCACGGCGCCACCAGGGAAGCCTGAAACATACAATCTTGAAGACTGAATCAGAAAGAAATAGAAAATATGGACAGACCAATTACTAGTAACAAAATTAAATCAGTTAAAAAAAAAAAATCCTGACAAATAAATGTCCAGGACCAGAGAGCTTCACAGGTGAATTCTACCAAACATTTAGAGAAGAGTTTAGACCTATCTTTCTCAAACTATTCCAAAAATTTGGAGAGGAAGGAATGCTTCCAAACTCATTCTATAAGGTTAGCATTACCCTGACACTAAAACCAGACACCACAAAAAATGAAAATTAGAGGCCAATATCACTGATAAACATAGAAGTAAAAATCCTCAACAACATATTAGCAAACTGAATTCAACAACACATTAAAAGGATCATACACCATGATCGAGTAGGATTTATCCCAGGGATGCAAGGATGGTTCAATATACACAAATCAATCAATGTGATACACCACATTAACAAACTGAAGAATAAAAATCATATGATCATCTCAACAGATGCATAAAAGTTTCTGACAAAATTCATCATCCACTTGTGATAAAAAAAAAAAAACCTCATCAAAGTAGGTATAGAGAAAATATAGCCCAACAGAATAGAGGCCAACAGTTACAAACCACAGCCAACATCACAGTCAACGATGAAAACCTGAAAGCATTTCCTCTAAGATCAGGAACAAGACAAGAATGCCCATTGTCCCCACTTTTATTCAACATAGTATTGAAAGTCCTAGCCACAGAAGTCAGACAAGCAAAAGAAATAAAATAAATCCAAATTGGAAAGGAAGAAGTAATACTGTCACTATTTGCAGATGGCTTGATACTACATATAGAAAATCGTAAAGCCACCACTAAAATACAGTAAGTCCCCTACATACGCATGAGTTCTGTTCCGAGAGCACGGTCATAAGTCCAATTTGTTCATAAGTCCAACGAAGTTAGCCTAGGTACCCAACTAACACAGTCGGCTATATAGTACTGTACTGTAATAGGTTTATAATACTTTTCACACAAATAATACATAAAAAACACAAAAAATAAAGAAAACACTTTTAATATTACAGTACAGTACCTTGAAAAGTACAGTAGTACAGTACAACAGCTGGCATACAGGGGCTGGCATCAAGTGAACAGGCAAGAAGACTTACTGGAGGAGGGAGAGGAGGTGGGAGATGGTAGAGCTGAAGGATCGTCAGCAATAGGAGATGGAGGGCAAGCTGCAGTTTCACTCACACCTGACGGTGATGGCACAGGTTCTGGTTCCTTGCTGGATTCAATTCTATCTACCCTCCTGAAAAAATGATCCAGTGATGTCTGGGTAGTAGCTCTTTTTTTCTCGTCATAGATGACACAGTAGCACTGGATTGCATTCTGAACGGCGGCTGCAACCCTCATGTACCGTTCTACGTTCGGGTGCTGTGCCTCTAAAACTAACAGTGCCTGGTCAAATAAAGAAAATCCCCTTGTCATTTCCTGCATCGTGAGTCTCTTCGGTTCTTCAGTTACTACTTCTTCCTCTTGTTTCTGTGTCCTTTCTCTGGGCCTCCGACTCCACCAGGTCTTCATTAGTAAGCTCCTCGTGTTGCACAGCAAGGAGTTTGATGAAGTCATCCTCTTGCAGATCTAGCTCCAGCTTGTCACTGAGGGTCACTTAGTTGCTGAAGACCACGTTCACATCTTTGAAAGTTTGCAACTTGAAGGTTCATATGTAGGGGACTTACTGTATACAAAGCACTCATACAACTCAACACCAACAAAAACAAACAACCTGACTAGACAATGGGCAGAGGGCCTGAATAGACATTTTTCCAAGTAAGACATACTGATAGCCAACAGACACGTGGAAAGATGCTCAACATCACTCACTAATCATCAAGGAAATATAAATCAAAACCACAAAGGGATACCATTTCATACCTGTCAGAATGGCTATCATCAAAAAGACCATGAGGGCTTCCCTGGTAGCGCAGTGGTTGAGAGTCTGCCTGCCGATGCAGGGGACAGGGGTTCGTGCCCCGGTCCGGGAAGATCCCACATGCCGCGGAGAGGCTGGGCCCGTGAGCCATGGCCACTGAGCCTGCGCGTCCGGAGCCTGTGCTCCGCAACGGGAAAGGCCACAACAGTGAGAGGCCTGCGTACCGCAAAAAAAAAAAAAAAAAAAGACCACAAATAACAGGTGTTGGTGAGGATGTGGAGAAAAGGGAATCTTCGTGTACTGTTGGTGGGATTGTAAAATGGTACAACCACTACAGAAAACAGTATGATGGTTCCTCAAAACATTAAATACAGAACTGCCATATGATCCAGCAATTTCACTTCTGGGTATATACCTTAAAAAAGTATGAATTTGAAAGCATATATATACCCTGAAATTCACTGTAGCACTTTTTACAATAGCCAAGATATGGAAGCAACCTAAGTGTCTGTCAATAGACGAATGGATAAAGAAGATGCGGTGTATATATACAATGGAATATTATTACTCAGCCATAAAAAACTGAAATTTTGCCATTGCGACAACATGAATGGATGTAGAGGGTATTATGCTCAGGAAATAAGTCAAACAGAGAAAGACAAATACTGTATGATCTCAATTATATGTGGAATCTAAAAAACAAAAAACAAAAAAATGAAAACAGACTCATAGATACAGAGAACAACCAGGTGGTTGCCAGAGGGGAGGGGTGGGGGTGGGGGACAAAATAGGTGGAGGAGATAAAGAGGTAAAAACCTTCAGTTATAAAATAAATAAGCCGTGGAGATATAATACACAGCATAAGGAATACTCTTCAATAGTATTGTAATAACTGTATGGGGACAGATGGGTGCTGGACTTACTGTGGTGATCATTTCATAATGTATGCGAATGTCAAATCTCTGTAGTACACCTGAAACTAACATAATATTATATATCCAACTATATATATTTTTTTAAAAAAAAACAGGGGCTTTACTAAGATGAAACACAATTATTCTTTGAAACACAACCAGAAATAGAACGCTGTCTAATGATTCTACTAATCCACATCACTATTTCTAGATATTACTTTAGGTCATAAGCTGTTACATATACATTCTGAATACAATATTGATATGGCCGCTGAGCCTGCACGTCCGGAGCCTGTGCTCCGCAACGGGAGAGGCCACGACAGTGAGGGGCCTGCATACAGCAAAAAAATAAATAAATAAATAAATATATACATATATATATATATTCCAGGTATACAAAGTGTGAATTTCTGAAGCGTATACTAAGATCACAACCCTTTTCTTGTACAACTTTTTTTTCCTAGAGCTGATGACTGCCTCACTTTTTCCCATTTGATTTGTTTTCAACATACCTATCAGTAATTCTTTCCAAATGCTCCAACAACATTGTGGCACACGATTCAATGATTTTTTCCGTATGTTCAAGCAAATCAGTTTCTATTTTTTCTCCTGGAAAACGCTGGACTCTACAGTCTTGCTGTACAAATGACACCCTGGGACTTTCTTATGGAGCTCTTCTGTGTTTGGTTTCCCATTTCCTAGATCCCTCATCTTCTTTTCTTATCAACTAGCTTTTTAGATTTTGCTAGAGTACATCCTCTGTAGTTTTACAGCTTTCTACTATCTCCCCCCCTTATCCTCCCAATGCTTCTGAGTCATATAATATCTACATGTCAGAGTTTATAATACATAAATTCTGTCCTAGAATAGTAAGCCCCCCATTAATCCTATGGATTCAATGCTCATATCAAGCCTTTTGCTATATTTTCATCACTTGGTTATCTAAAGTATGTCCTCCAGTAGTTTCTCAAGAAGGCATTAGGGAAATTATATTTTCTGAGTTTTTGCATGTTTAAAACCATTGCCTTTTCACCTGAACAACAGTTTGAGTAGATATAAAATTCTTAGGTCACACTTCCGATCCTTGAGGACTTTACATTGCTCTACTGTCTTCTGACACTGAACTTTTCTGAGAATTCTGAAACCAATTTGAATCTTTCTCCCTGTCATGTTTATTCTTTTACTCTGGAATCATTAAAAAAGTTTTTTTTGGCAGTACAATAACACTACTAGATTATGCCTTAACGTTAATTGTTCTGTGTAAATTCTTCCTGACTCATTATGTGCCCTGTCAATCTATAGATTCAAATCTGCATTTGTTTTGAGCAGTTTCTTTGAAAAATACCTGTAAATATTACATTGTATTACTTGAGTTTTATTCTTCAAGGACAACAGTTATTCTCCTTTACCCATGTGCCACATCTGACACTGGGTCTTTATTCCTTTTAGACATGTGGTTAAGTTCCATTTCATTTTGTTCATTTCTTCTCAATTTTACCCTCCGTGTACCTTACTGTGTTTTCCAGAAGTGTCTATTCTTTTTCCTGCTTCCAATATGCCCCTCATTTCATTGACAATTTAATTTTTCTCTTCCCCTTATTTTTCAAGCTCTGTTAGCTAAACTTCACCTTTTGCACTAACCCTTCCTTGACCTCTCTGCTTTGAGTTCTACTTTTATCAAAGAACTTGCAAGATTAATTTTTTAAAATTATCATTCAAGACAATTTATCTTATTGCAACTTTCATCAGGAATATTTTTCAATTGCCATTTATTTTATTTTTGTTTATGTCAACTTTTTAAAATTTTTATTTATTTATGTTGCCATGCTGCTCGGCATGCACGATCTTAGCTCCCTGAGCAGGGATCGAACCTATGCCCCCTGCAGTGGAAGTGCAGGGTCTCAACAACTCGACTACCAGGGAAGTCCCTGGTAGGGGACTTTCTAAAATTGTAATCTCTTTATATAAAATCCCTGCTGGTTCCTTTATGATAATAATCTATAAATGAAGTACGTTTTTCCTGGACCAGCTCTTCATAAGACGTTCATGTAGCTCAGAATGAAGTTTCTGAGGACCCAAGGTTGTGTGAGGGAGTTATTTTATTCTTGACTTCTCCCTAGCCAACAAAGCTGCTAATGATACAGAGTCTCTTGGGACTTCCCTGGCTGCGCAGAGGTTAAGAATCCGCCTGCCAATGCAGGGCACATGGGTTTAAGCCCTGGTCCGGGAAGATCCCACATGCCGTGGAGTAACTAAGTCAGTGAGCCACAACTACTGAAGCCTGTGCACCTAGAGCCCGTGCTCTGCAACGAGAAGCCACGACAATGAGAGGCCTGCGCACCGCAACGAAGAGTAGCCCCCGCTCGTCGCAACTAGAGAAAGCCCGCACACAGCAACAAAGACCCACACAGCCAAAAATAAAAACAAATAAATACATTTTTTAAAAATATGGTGTATTTCCAATTCCTCATTCAACTTATCCTCTTTTCTTTCTTGGTGCCAAACTAGGTATTGAGGAGTCCCTGCTGGTAGCCTGTGAAAGGTTCCAAAATTATTTTTGCCCCCACAAAGAATACCACCTTTTCTGGAGCATACACCTTACTGGCTTTCACTGAGGTCTTCAGATGAAAGCATTCTATCTCATCATTTTCTGAAACCCACTTGGTCTTTGTTGCATTTGGTAGCCCTTAATTTTCTGATTTGGTGTTAACAGATACATCCTACTCTTACTGAAGATGGAGTTTGTATTTTTCTTTCTTGTTCATCCTCCTTCTTCTTTTTCCTGGCGATTTCTGAGAGAAGCAGACAATGTCATTGTTATTCTACTATTTTAAAGTCTCTAATGAGCCCTTTTTTTTTTTTAATCACTCTCTGAACTGCTTTTCAGACAGAGTGATAATTACTCACATAATATTGAGGCACATGCATTAAGTCTATCTTGATTCTTGACTATGGCAAACAAGACAAAATAATACTTTCTTGAGGAGTGCATATTCAATGAGTTGAATCAAATACATTCAACTATGAAGCATAATAAATTAGGCAAAGAAATGATTCCAGAAGGAAAATTGATGTGTGAGAAAAATCTGTAATTCTAAACGCCTATTCTATGCTACTTAATTTATGCTATGACCCTGTATTAGGCATTTTGCCCTCAGATTCTTCTCTGTAAACTTAAAATCGTTAGTTATTTGTTGCATGTATTTTGGATGGAATGTTGAGATCCTGTTTAAATATAAATTTGTAGCAACTGAGTAATACTGAGAGTAAATATCAAATCAACCAAAATTTATAAAGTGTTTATAATTACCTTTTATTCTCCTTCCTGCCCTCTAAATTATTCCAATAAGCCCAAGGAAAACTGAAGCCAGGCAAAATCTGTAGCAGGTTGTAGATTCCTTCTTTCTAGTCTGTACAGCTAACATATGTGCAAAACCAACTGCATTCACCAGAATTTAAATAAATCACCAAGGAGAAAAAGCTGTAATTTACTTTCCTACTTTATTTTAATCCACATGATTATATAGAAATTCCAGGTAGTCTTGCGAATACCTGCTTCTTTTTTTCTTAGTATTTATTTATTTGGTTGCCCCGGGTCTTAGTAGCTGCAGGCGGGCTCCTTGGTTGCGGCTCACAGGCTCCTTAGTTTCAGCTTGCAGGCTCCTTAGTTGCAGCTTGCCAGCTCCTTAGTTGCAGCACATGGGTTCCTTAGTTGTGGCATGCAAACTCTTAGTTGCGGCATGCACATGGGATCTAGTTCCCTGACCAGGGATTGAATCCAGGCCCCCTGCACTGGGAGCGTGGAGTCTTAACCACTGCCCCACCAGGGAAGTCCCGTACTTGGTTCTTATAAATTGTGATCGAACCTCAAATAAATTCTTAGGACAGAGGTAGTAAGAAATTTTCCTGATACTGAAAATAATGACAATTTATCCCATTAAGATCTTCCAAACTTACCAGAATTTGAAATGATGAGTTGAGATTAGGTAAGTTAATTTCTCAATGACATATATAAACAAAATAACATGGTAACATAAATAAATCCAGCAGTGTTTCATATTAGTTTTGTGACAACTTACATCCAGCCAGAAACATAATAAGTAACTTAACTTTCAAAGGTAATTGCTTATATTGCTTCACTCTGTGAAGTAAATAAGGAAGCAATTGCTTTTGAGGGTATTAAATGCTTTTTGCTTTCTCAGTATTCTATGATGAAAATTTTCAAATGTACAGAAAAGTTAAAAGAATTTTACAGTAACTATTCACAATCTCATCACTTAGATTCTTCCATTAATATTTTGCTACCCATCTATTTACTGATCAATCCATCAATCCATCTTATTTTTTATGTTTCAAAGCAACATGCTGATATCAGTATACTTACCCTTAAATATTTTAATATGCATATTACTAACTAGAATTCAATATCTGTTCTAGCAAAATCTACATACAATAAAATACACAAATCTTATATGTATTTTCACTGAATTTCAACAAGTGCATGTACCTATGTAACTCTCCTACAAAGCTACAGGACATCATCAGTACTCAAGAAAGTTCCTTCATGCTCCTTTTCAGTTATTCTCCACCCCCAGCTTCCCACTAGTCTCACTTTTCACACCACAGATTAGTTGCATCTCTTCTTGAACGTAATATAAACAGACTCATAAAACCATGTACTTTTTGTTTGGCTTGGTTTTTTGGGGGTTTTTTTTTTGTACATGGGCCTCTCACTGTTGTGGCCTCTCCCGTTGCGGAGCACAGGCTCCGGACGCGCAGGTTCAGCGGCCATGGCTCACGGGTCCAGCCGCTCCGCAGCATGTGGGATCTTCCTGCACGGGGCACGAACCCACGTCCCCTGCATCGGCAGGCGGATTCTCAACCACTGCGCCACCAGGGAAGCCCCATGTACTTTTTTATGTAAGTCTTCTTTCACTCAGCAAAATGTTTTTGAGATTCATCCATATTATTGTACATTGACAGTCCATTCCTTTTTATTGCTGAGAAGTTTTCCATTGTGTTAATATACTGCAGTTTATGAAAGAAACTGAAGATGACACAAACAGATGGAAAGATATACTGTGTTGATGGATTAGAAGAATTAATACTACTAAAATGACCATACTACTCATAACAATCTACAGATTCAATGCAATCCCTACCGAAAATACCAAGGGCATTTTTCACAGAACTAGAATAAGTAATTTTAAAATTTGTATGGAAACACAAAAGACCCTGAAGAGTCAAAACGATCTTGAGAAAGAAGAACAGAGCTGGAAGAATCATGCTGTCTGACTTCAAACTATACTACAAAGCTACAGTCATCAAAACAGTGTGGTACTGGCACAAAAACAGAGACATAGATCAATGGAATAGAACAGAGAGACCAGAAGTAAGTCCACACACTAATGATCAATTAACCTATGACAAAGGAGGCAAGACTCTACAATGGAGAAAAGACAGACTCCAATAAGTGGTGCTGGGAAAACTGGACAACTACAGGTAAAAGAATGAAACTAGAACATTCTCTAACACCATATGCAAAAATAAACTCAATATAGATTACAGACCTAAATGTAAGACTGGAAACCATAAAACTCCTAGAAGAAAACATAGGCAGAACACTCTTTGACATAAATCATAGCAATAGTTTTTTGAATCTGCACCCTAAAGCACTGGAAAGAAAAGCAAAAATAAACAAATGGTACCTAATTAAACTTAAAAGCTTCTGCACAGCAAAGGAAGCCACTGACAAAATGAAAAGACAACCTACTGAATGGGAGAAAATACTTTCAAATGATGTGGCTGATAAGGGGTTAATATCCCAAATATATAAGCAGCTCATACAATTCAACATCAAAAAAACAAACAACCCAATAAAAAAATGGGCAGAAGACCTGAATAGAATTTTTCCAAAGAAAACATACAGATGGCCAACAGGTGCATGAAAAGATGCTCAACATCACTAGTAATCAGACAGATACAAATTAAAATCACAATGAGATACCACCTCACACCTATCAGAATGGCTATCATCAGAAAGAACACAACAAATGTTGGTGAGGACGTGGAGAAAAGGGAACCCTCGTACACTTTTGGTGGGAATGTAAATTGGTGCAGCCACTGTGAAAAACAGTATGGAGGTTTCTCAAAAAAACTAAAAATAGGGACTTCCCTTGTGGTGCAGTGGTTGGGAATCCGCCTGCTGATGCAGGGGACATGGGTTCGAGCCCTGGTCTGGGAAGATCCCACATGCCACGGAGCAACTAGGCCCGTGTGCCACAACTACTGAGCCTGTGCTCTACAGCCCACGAGCCACAACCACTGAGCCCGCGTGCCACAACTATTGAAGCCCGTGTGCCTACAGAGCCTGTGCTCTGCAACAAGAGAAGCCACCACAATGAAATGCCCACGCACCACAACGAAGAGTAGCCCCCGCTCGCCACAATTTGAGAAAGCCCACACGGAGCAATGAAGACCCAACTCAGCCAAAAATAAAATAAATAAATAAATTTTTTAAAAATATTTATTTATTTATTTGGCTGTGCCAGGTCTTAGTTGCGGCATGCGGGATCTTTAGTTGCAGCATGCGAAGTCTTACTTGCAGTATGTGGGATCTAGTTCCCTGACCAGGGATCGAACCCAGGCCCCCTGCACTGGGAGCGCAGAGTCTTAGCCACTGGACCACCAGGGAAGTCCCTGAATAACTTGTTTTAAGTACACATTTATTTTATACATTTGAACTTATAACATTTACTATTATAAAGTCAATTCCAGGGACTTCACTGGTGGCCCACCAGTTATGAATCTGCCTGTCAATGCAGGGAACACGGGTTCAATCGCTGGTCTGGGAAGATTCCACATGCTGTAGAGCAAGTACGCCTGCAAGCCACAACTACTGAAGCCCACCTGCCTAGAGCCCATGTTCCGCAACAAGAGAAGCCACCGCAACAAGAGAAGCCACCGCAACAAGAGAAGCCACCACAACAAGAGAAGCTACTGCAATGAGAAGCCCGCGCACCACAATGAAGAGTAGCCCCTGCTCGCTGCAACTAGAGAAAGCCCATGCGCAGCAACTAAGACGCAAAGCAGCCAAAAATTTAAAAATAAATAAATAAATAAAAAGTCAATTCCATTAGAAAATGAGGTTGGTTTAATTAAATACTTTAAACCTGAAGTTGTAGATATTGTTGCAAAGTTCTATCAGCCTTGATATCTAGCTTTCTTATTCTATTTTGTTTTTGTTATGTTGTACTGAAGACAATCCAATTTTGACCATGTAAATAGTCCATTTACCATGTAAATGGTAACAGTTTTTCCTTAAATGGGCTTCTTCTAAAATCTCAAGCTACTCTTCAATTAAATACAAGTGGCAAAGTTTATTAGGAGATGAACACAAACACAAAATAATCTGGCAGCACAATTAATTGGTTGTGGTCTCTAAGGGAATTAATATTTGTGTTTCTTCATTATAACTTTTAGATAGCATATATAAAAACCAAAAATATATGTACAAACATATATAAATATATTTTTAACTATATAAAAAATCAAAAATACAAAAGGACTTATAATAAAAAGCAGCAGTCCTTTTCCCTCCTCTTTTAGTTCTAGTCAATCAGAGATAACCTAGAAGTAATCCAACTGTCCCATCAATAGGGCACTGGTTAAATACAATGGAACACAATGCATTAAAAAGCCAGGGAATTCCCTGGCAGTCCAGTGGTTAGCACCCTGTCCTTCCACTGCAGGGGGCACAGGTTCAATCCCTGGTTGGGGAAGTAAGATCCCACAAGCTGCGTGGCACAGCAAAAAAAAAAAAAGCCAGTAAAAAGAATAAGGTAAACCTATATATTCTGCTGCAGACAGATGTCCAAGATATATTGTTAAGAGAAAGAAGCAAGTAAGAGAATCAGTATTTTAAAAAGGGATTTAGGTGTTGACATGTACACACACTTCTAAATAACTGGACAGCAGTAGTAGGAAATGAAAAGTTTCACTTTTCTGTATTATTTGAATTTGTAATCATAACATAATATTACTTTTAGAAATAAAATAAATAAATCAATGGCATAACCAGGAAGCCTGACAGTTTTTATTATATGAGCTATCTAGAAGTCCTAGGTGACATAGTGGCTAGGGTTTGAGAATCATCTCCTCCAAGAATCAATCCAATCATGTCCTATATCTCAGTCACCTCAAAACGCCAACGTCTCCCAGGTAATCCCTTATATCACAGTCTCTCATCTCCATTAAGCTCTGTATGTCCCTTAAAATAATCCAGACTCAACCTCCCCAACGCTTCCACTGTGCTCTCTGGAACTAAAGGTCTATCGTTAACAAATCTCATGTCTTCAGCCTCTTCTCTGAGTATTCCATTCCTTTCACCTTCTTGCATTACCGATACTTGACTCCCTTGAAGATACTGTTTTCCTTGAGCCCTCTCAGTTTTTTCTTTCATCCTTGTATCACCTGGCCTTGAGATAGGTTAGATGTGTTTCTTGCTTGTCATTGCCACCTACCTTCTCCCTAAAACCCTTTACAACTACGCTGTTGGACTATTTCATTCACTACCTACTACCATCAGTCTTCAGCAGACCTCCATATCATATGGTCTCATTACTCAAATATTTAGCACCTACATTACTGTCCTTCCACCACAGCTCTTATAAGTTTTTAGTGATTTCAGTGTTTACAAAGATGATCCTTCCAACATTCAGAGATCTGAGATGGGCCTCCTCACCTCCAATGATCTTGTCCTCCACTTCAAGTCAGTCCCATGCTCATCCCCTAGGCCATGTCATTACTAAGAACCTTCATAATACCCATTTCAAGCATCCCACTCTCCATCTACCAGCTCCTACCTTTCCAAGTCACTCCCTACAGAATATGGACGTCAACAGTTTAACTCCACCAGGACCTTTAGTCCATGTTCCCTACAGTCTTCACTACTCTCCTTTCTCGGTGCATCCTTATAATAACCCCCTTGCGTAAATTCTCAAGTCACTCATCCTTCTGCCAAACCCACTTTGTAAAATCCTGGTTAACTCCAACTCTCTCCTTACTCCAGCCATCACACAAACAGCCAAATGTGACAAAAGTAAAATTCAAACATACTGACTTGTCTTCCTTTAATTCATGACCACTAACTTTAAGAGGGCCCTTAATGTTGCTTAACGACTTACTATATATTTTCTAAATCAGCTTACTCTCTCTTCCTTCCCTCTCCTCATTCTCATTGAGAAAACAAATGATTAGAACTCACATAAGCTCCCATCACATAAACTATGTACACCTGTAACTGTAAGCGCTTTCTCCCTATTACAATGATAAAACTGTCCGTGCTCCTACATAAGGCCATCTCTTCCACTTATCTACCAGATTCCATCCCCTCTAAAACCA
Source organism: Stenella coeruleoalba (assembly GCF_951394435.1). Taxonomy (NCBI): domain Eukaryota; kingdom Metazoa; phylum Chordata; class Mammalia; order Artiodactyla; family Delphinidae; genus Stenella; species Stenella coeruleoalba. The sequence goes on along the minus strand of NC_137165.1, from coordinate 31,563,026 downwards.
CCAAGGATATTACTCCTGCAATTTTCTTCTCATATTATCAATTTTTCTCTCTGTAAATCAGCCCCAACAGTATAAAGTACCTCCAATGTTAAAATACAAGTTTCTTGACCAAAATCTCACCTTCCCAGCCAATGTTCCATTTCTCTGCTGCCTGTTACAACCAAATTTGAAAGAGCAATTTGTATTTGCTGTCTCTACTTTCTCTATTCCGTTGTCTCTTTTTAAAAAATTGTTATTGTGTTAAAATACACATAACATTAAAATTTACCATTTTAACCATTTTAAGTGTGCAGTTCAGTGGTATTAAATACATTCACAATGTCGTGCAATCATCACCACCATCCATCTCCAGAACTCTTCTCACCTTGCAAAACTGAAACTCTATACTCATAAAATGCCCCACAACAAATCTCCTATCTCCCCATTCCCTCCTCCCCCAACCCTTGGCAACCACCATTCTACTTTCTGTCTCCATGATTTTGACTACAGTAGTACCTCATATAAGGGAAATCATACAGATTTCTCTTTTTGTGACTGACTTTTCACTTAGCATAATGTCCTCAAGGTTCATCCATGTTGTAGCATGTCAGAATTTCATTCCTTTTTAAGGCTGAACAATGTGCCATTGTTTACCACATTTTGCTTGTCCATTCATCTGTTGATGGACACTTGGGTTACTTCCATATTTTAATTACTGTGAAAAATACTGCTATGAACATAGGTGCACAAATATCTCTTTGAGACCTTGCTTTCAATTCTTTTGGGTAATTCTAATATGGTAATTCTACTTTTAATTTTTTTGAGGAACTATCATACGGTTTTCAACAGCAGCTGTACAATTTTACATTCCTATGAACAGTGCACAAGGGTCCCCATTTCTCCATATCCTCACCAACACCTGTTATTTTTTGTTTTCTTTTCAATAGCAGCCATCCTAATGGATGTGAGGTTGTATCTCATTATAGTTTCGATTTGCATTTCCCTAATAATTAGTGATGTTGAGCATATTTTCACGTGCTTATTGGCCATTTGCTTATCTTTGAAGAAATGTCAATTCAAGTCCTTTGCTCATTTTTGAATTGGGTTTGTTTTGTTGTTGAGTTTTCGGAGTTCTCTATGTACTCGGGATATTAATCCCTTATCAGACAGATGATTTACAAATATTTTCTTCCACTCTGTCGGTTGCTTTTTTACTCTGTTGATAGTATATTTTGATGCACAAGATTTTTAATTTTTATGAAGTCCAATTTGTCGATTTTTCCTTTTGTTGCCTATGCTGTTGGTGTCATATCCAACATATCATTGTAAAATCCAGTGTTGTAAAGCTTTTGCTCTAGATTTTCTCCTAGGAGTTTTACTGTTTTAGGTCTCACATTTTAGTCTTTGATCCATTTTTAAAAATTAATTAATTTTATTTTTGGCTACGTTGGGTTTTCATTGCTGCACTCAGGCTTTCTCTAGTTGTGGCGAGCGGGGGCTACTCTTCGTTGCGGTGCGCAGGCTTCTCATTGCGGTGGCTTCTCTTGTTGCAGAGCACAGGCTCTACGTGCGCAGGCTTCAGTAGCTGTGGCTTGCGGGCTCTAGAGCACAGGCTCAGTAGTTGTGGCGCATGGGCTTATTGGCTCTGCGGCATGTGGGATCTTCCCAGACCAGGGCTCGAACCCGTGTCCCCTGCATTGGCAGGCAGATTCTTAACCACTGCGCCACCCGGGAAGTCCCCTTTGATCCATTTTGAGTAAACTTTTGTCTATCGTGTTAGGTAAGGGTCCAACTTCATTCTTTTGCATGTGGATATCCAGTTTTCCCAGCACCATTACTGCAAAGACTTTCCTTTGCCTTTTGAATGATCTTGACACCCTTTCCAAAATAATTTCACCATATATGTGAGGGTTTATTTTTCGGCTCTCTATACTATTCCATTGGTCTTTATATCTGTCTTTATGCAGTACCACACCATTTTGATTACTGAAGCATTACAGTAAGTTTTAAAATTATGAAATATGAGTCCTCTGATTTTGTTCTATTTTTTCCCCCAAGTTTGTTTTAGCTATTTGGGATGCCTGGAGATTCACATGAATTTTAGGATAGGTTTTTCTATTTCTGCAACAAACATAATTGGGATTTTGATAGGGATTGCATTGAATCTGTATTTCACTTTGGGTACACATCTTAATAATATTACATATTCCAATCCACAAGCATGGGATTTCTTCCCATTTATATGTCTTCTTTAATTTCTTTCAGCAATGTTTTGTAGTTCATTATAAAAGTCTTTCACCTCCTCGGTTAGATTAATTCCTAGGTATTTTATCATTTTTGATGTTATGGTGAATGAAAATGTTTTTGTAATTTCCTCTTCAGATTGTTCACATATAGAAATGCAATTGATTTTTGTGTGTTGACTTTGTATCCTGCTACTTTGCAGAATTCATTTATTAATTCTAACAGGTTGTTGGGTTTTTTTTTTGGTGGAACCTTTTGGGTTTTCTACATATAAGCTCATATCATCTGTAAACATATCATTTTACTTCTACATTTCCAATATGAATGTCTTTTATTTCCTTTTCTTGTCTAATTGCTCTGACTAGAACATTCAGTACTACGTTGAATAGAAGTGGTGAAAGTGGGCAGTGCTATGTTGACTAGAAATAGCGGTAGCTCTGCTCTTATTTATGGCTCCGTTAGAATGCCTGGGGTCTTAACGATACCAACATCCCAGTTTACTTAGAATAAAATTTAGATCTCATGACTATAGCTTATAAAAACAATGTCTTTTTTTTTTTTTTTTTTTTTTGCTGCGTTGGGTCTACGTTGTTGGGAGTGGGCTGCTCTTCGATACGGTGCATGAGCTTCTCATCATGGCGGCTTCTCTTGCTGCAGAGCACAGGCTCTAGGGTGCACAGGCTTCAGTAGCTGTGGCTTGCGGGCCCTAGAGCGCAGGCTCAGTAGCTGTGGCGCACGGGCTTATTAATTACACTGCGTCGTGTGGGATCTTCCTGGACCAGGGCTTGAACCCGTGTCCCCTGCATTAGTAGGCGGATTCTTAACCACTGAGCCACCAGGGAAGTCCCAAAACAATGTCTTTTCTGTATGTTATCTAGATTTAGATCTTGAATTCAAGAAGCAAAGATCCACCTGAATCCGAATCTTTGAAAGTATCTAAATAAATGTTTCTTATTCAGTTTGTAAAAAGCTATTTTAGGAAATTTATGGTAGGTAAAAAGCACCAAACTAAAATTGTAAATTAAACATGGTAAGTCATAATGAGGTAGTACAGCATTAAATCTAGCCTTACGTGAAAGAGGATTTTCTTTTACTTGACACAAATTCCAGTCATCTAAGTAATCTCTACCTGATAAAGGAATATGCCCTTAGGAATTCTACCAGTTTAAATAGTTCAATTTCTGAAGGACCTAATTTTAAATAAGCCTTAAATATGCACCAAACCCCAAGACAGTTGGCAGCTTCAGAAAAGCTTAATTACCCTTATTCTTTTAACCATCCAAAGAAACCAATCCAGTGACTATAGTACTTATTACCTGCTGTGAGCACAGTCAAATGGATTCCCCACTGTTAAATTCAGAAAATAAACTAGGGAAGAAGGAGAAAAAAGAAAAGAAATGGCAATGTTGATGGGGGAAGTAACAAAATATAGCAACCAGCGACAAAATGACAATCTCACACTGGCTTTTGGTACTGAGAGAGATCTGAGAAATTATTTTCAGGAATTACATGAAAAACATCTAGGAAAAAACCTTTGTTCATAGTGGTATAATTTTTGAATTTGAAATGATCTGGTAAGGTCAATAAATGAAAACTGAAAAAACTTAAAAAACATGATCATAATTTTTTTTTTTATTTTGGCAGAAGAACCGTAACAGTACAAAGCATGTGTTATTCTCATAACGAGAAGAAGAAATAATTGGCACTAGACACTGGAGCAGGGCTCAAAATCATTCCGCTTTCCAGCTATAGCTTCCCTTCTGAAGTCACCATAAAATCGGTCTGTGCTGTTTAAGTTAAACCAAGAGTAGTGGCATCAAGCTGAACAAATCTGATTGCAGAGAGCTACTGCCTATTTTAAAATGGTTTTTGGAAAGACGTCTCCTTAATGGAAATGCTGAATTATAACCTTAACCATAGCAGCACCTCTCGGCATCGCCTCAGGAAAAACTATCGTAGAAGTAAATGGACTGAATGGATGCTATATTTAAAAAGTGCTATAATTCTCTAGCTAGGAAAACAAATATGAACAAATAGACAATAGCAACAATTACAACAGTAATAATAAACTCTAGGTCTCACGAGAAAAAAAAATCTTAACACATCAGGTATACCCTTTAATTTCCAGTGAATATAGATAGTTCTTATAGTTACTGAAGGAATCTCTGTCAACTAGCTAATTAGTGGTATATCATATATTTGTATCCTACTTTACGTTTAAAAGTGGTTTTCACATGTATTATCTTGGTTATCCCTTATCAAACCCTGTGGGGTAGGTATAATAGGTATTAAAACATAAAATCAGAAGGAAGCATAGAAGTTATGTAGTCAACCTTCAATTTTTAGGTAGGAATTCTTTCTATAGTATCCATAACATCTGATTAGCTTCTATTATAAAATTTATTTAGCAACAGGGAATTATCAAAGGCTTACGAAGAATGAACAAGGCTTAACTGAATATTTACTTAAATAGGATCAGGAAAACAGGGCAATAGAAAATTCTACCTCTATCAGCTATTTTCTGTTTATTGAGAATTTATTATGTGCCAGGCATTGTCTTTATGTATATGATCTCATTTAATCCTTACAACAACCTGTAAGGAGCAGCTATTAACTGCTTAATTGAAATATTTTGCTAGAAATTATTTTTTCCCAAACTATTTAATGGCCTTTAAAATCTATTTAAATGGAGCACCTCTGAGAATGCATGCTGAACAGCAGGCATAGCTGGAGATAAGATATGATTATTCCCATTTTATAGATATGAAAAATGAGTTAGGTAAATTAGTCACACTTACAAAGTAATGGGACAGAACCTAGAACACAGATCTTCAATCCACTAGTCCAATACTATTCCATTCCATATTGCAAAGTAAATAAACTACAATGCATTTTAATAGAGATAAACATTTTAAAGTCCCTTGAATTTACAACAAAAATAAAACTATTTGGGATATAATAATAGTGTTTAACACAGCCAACTCTGAGTTGAGTGAGAGTTATAAAGATGTGAAACTTCTCAAATTAACTACCTAGTGACCTTACGTGATTCAATACAGTCTTTGGTCATTGCAACTACTGATACGATATACTTGTGGATTACTACAAACTAAGGCATAAACAAAGCCTGTCTCCCTGTCCCTTCTCTCTCTTTTCTCCCTCCTCCCCGCTCTCTCTCATATACACACACCACAAAATGACAAGCTTTGATGCTGAACAGTGAATAATCATGGAAGATACGGAGAAATGTCAAAAATCTAGATTTAAATTAACTTTGTCACAGATTATGTGTACTTTTAGTGAGTACAGTCTATAGAAAATCATAAAGTGGACAAAGCTTTCTCAAAAATCAGGTTTTGTTCCCATGTTATCTCTATATCAAAATCTGTTCAACATGACTTGAGCAGATTACATCCTATCAACATGACTTATCACTGGTAACATCAACCTTGACCACTTGGTTAAGACAGTGTTTGCCAGGTTTCCCCGTACATTTTCATTTGGACGTGAGTCAGCCCTCAAGGCAGGGACAGGGTTAACTCACCTCCTGGAAAAGGGCACTTCACTTCTGTGTATTCTTCTAAAAAACCTGTAACACCAGTCTAGCCATTTAGAAAACATTATCAGATAAATCCAGTTGAAGAACATTCTATAAAACACCTGGCCAGAGTTCCTTAAGACTGTCAAGGTCACAGGAAACAAGGAAAGACTGAGCAACTGTCATAAACCAGAAGAGACTAAGGAGACATGATGATTAAATGTAATACGGTAGCCTGGATTGGGTCCTGGAACAGAAAAGGGACATTAGCAGAAAAACTATGAAGTGGACTTCATATTAAATCTGGATTTTATTTAATAGCAATGTACCAGTTCTGGTTTCTTAGTTTTGTCAAAGGTATAATGGTTATGTAAGATGTAGGGAAAACTGAGTAAGAGGTAGATGGTAATATTATCTTAACAGCTTCTTGTAAATCTAAAATTATTAAAAACAAAAAAATTTATTTAAAAAACAATCTGCTCAAGGTTACATACTTATAAGCTCACTCATTACCTTGCTGACCGTGTCCTACAATTCTACGCTTTCTTCAGTCCACTCTAGTCATACTGGCCTCCTTGTAATTTCTCAAACATACCCATCATCCAGTCACTTCAGGCCCTTTGTTCCTTGCATCATTTCCTCTGCTTGGAATGATCCTTCAGATATTCATATGGCTCATACCCTGACTTCCTTCAAGTCACCATCATATGTAACATTATTAAAGGGGAGTTTTCTTACCCACTCTGTATGAAAAAAACAGCTCCTTACCATTTTTCTTATTACTTATTTGTGAATGTATTGTCTGTCCACAGGGACACAGTCAGTTTTGTTCACTGCTTTTGTCTCCATTACCTAGAACAGTACCTAAAAACAGGTTTTAAAAATCCTTCAGGGGTATCTGCCTCTTAACAAGAACAAAACCTTAAATCAAAGGAACAAACCTCTTGTGCTGTAATTTCAGATATCATTATTAACCAGTAGAAGTATTTCAAAATAGAACAGCCTTCAAACCACCCCCTGAAATCACGCATAGATTGTTGCTTACTTCATCTGGTCCTAAGGCCCACACTATTCTTTAGTACACAGGAAGTGGTTAAAGGTTATCCGCTATTCTTGTGTTACAATGAAAATTGAGGGAAGAAATGTAGAGAGACATTTAAATTAACATGATTAGAGCCAAAGCAGGAAATTAAAGCTGTTTTTCTGAATATGTACATTATGGAGAGGATACTCTCAAATAAATAACTTTGGGACAGTGATATGTTTCAATATGAAGGGCTCATATCTAAAACTAATTTCTCAGATTTGATAGGAGTACGTTATTCAGACAATAATGGTGCCAAATTATATTATATTCTTAAATTTCTTTCATTTGTTAAAATTAAATCTTTAATGTCAGATTTTAACTTGGATGACAAAAGCCTAAAAGCTAGTTTTAGTTCAGACGGTCATATTAAAATCTACCTGTTTCTAACGCATATCGTATAGCATGTGGCATTGTATCTCATCTGCACCTACAGCTAAGCATCACAAACTCAAAGTGTTCTTGCATCAGCAAGCCAACTGCTTCCACTATATCACATTCCCACTCTCTGCCAAACTGTTTACGCATCAGGCAAAATGCTAAAAATGAACTAAAATGGGTTCTCAGAAACAATTAAGGTTTACAGTTAAGGTCCAGTTACAACTGTCTTCATTACAATTAAGGTCCAAGATATAGTACAGCTCAGATGAACTCAAAGGTATCAAGATAACTGGAACTACTAACAAATCTGTGCCAGCCCACATATTCCAAGTTATTAAAATGAGAGAAAAGCTTGATTAATCATTCATTTATTCAACTAATATTTACTAAGTGCCTGCAAAACATGATAGAATGATCCCTTTTTGTGCTGTGGGGCATAGAAAAATATATAACCCCGTGGTTAAGAATCCACCTGCCAATGCAGGGGACACGGGTTCGATCCCTGGTCTGGGAAGATCCCACATGCCACGGAGCAACTAAGCCCATGCGCCACAACTACTGAGCCTGCACTCTAGAGCCCAAGAGCCACAACTACTGAGCCCATGCGCCACAACTACTGAAGCCCGCGCGCCTAGAGCCCGCACTTGGCAACAAGAGAAGCCACCGCAGTGAGAAGCTCATGAACCACAACGAAGGGTAGCCCCCGCTCGCCACAACTAGAGTAAGCCAGACCGCAGCAAGGAAGACCCAACGCAGCCAAAAATAAAGAAAATAAATTAAAAAAAAAAAGTGGTTTACAGTCCATTAAAATAATTAAAACTTGGGCTTCCCTGGTGGTGCAGTGGTTGAGAGTCCGCCTGCCGATGCAGGGGACACGGGTTTGTGCCCCGGTCCGGGAAGATCCCACATGCCGCGGAGTAGCTGTGCCCGTGAGCCATGGCCACTGAGCCTGCGCGTCCGGAGCCTGTGCTCCGCAACAAGAGAAGGCCGCAACAGTGAGAGGCCCGCGCACCGTGATGAAGAGTGGCCCCTGCTCGCCGCAACTAGAGAAAGCCCTCGCACAGAAACGAAGACCCAACACAGCCAAAAATAAATAAATAAATAAATTTATTTAAATAAAAAAAATGGGCAGAAGAACTAAATAGACATTTCTCCAAAGAAGAGAGAAAGATAGCCAAGAGGCATATGAAAAGATGTTCAACATCGCTAATTATTAGAGAAATGCAAATCAAAACTACAAGGAGATATCACCTCATACCAGTCAGAATGGCTATCAGCAAAAAATCCACAAACAGTAAATGCTGGAGAGGGTATGGAGAAAAGGGAACCCTTTTGCACTGTTGGTGGGAATGTAAGTTGGTACAGCCACTATGGAGAACAGTATGGAGGTTCCTTAAAAAACTGAAAATAGAGGTACCATATGACACTGCAATCCCACTCCTGGGCATATATCTGGAGAAAAACATGGTCCAAAAGGATACATGCACCCCAATGTTCACTGCAGCACTATTTACAATAGCCAAGATATGGTGGCTTCCTGCTTTAGAATGCAAACTCAGTGCAAACATTATCTTTTTATTCACTGCTTATCCATAGTGTCTGGTAAATAGAACTGAAATATTTGTTGACTGGCTGAATGAATGAATAGGACATGGTCTCTTCTCTTCAGAATATCAGAGACTTCTGGGGAGGATACCCTAGTTAGATAATCTTTATACAAAATTAAGACAGACTTACATGTTAGATGCAATAGAAATCCAAAAGATGGCTATAGGACAGTTTCCTGTAACAGGTGGGTAACAAAACATTAACATATGTTTTACTTTGTTTCTTAAGTTCAGCTTGTTCTTTTCCTCAAGGTTAAAAAAAAAAAAAAAAAAAAAAGGGCTTCCCTGGTGGCGCAGAGGTTGAGAGTCCGCCTGCCGACGCAGGGGACATGGGTTTGTGCTCCGGTCTGGGAAGATCCCACATGCCGCGGAGCGGCTGGGCCCGTGAGCCATGGCCGCTGAGCCTGCGCGTCCGGGGCCTGTGCTCCACAACAGGAGAGGCCACAACAGTGAGAGGCCCGCGTACCGCAAAAAAAAAAAAAAAAGTGCCAATATTTATTCAGTATTTACAATATTCTAGGCACTATTTTTAGTGCTTTCGATTTAATAACTCATTTACTCTTCAAAACAATCCTATGAGATAGATACTATGATAGCTGAAGAAACTGAAGCACAGAAAGTATAAGTAACTTGCCAAGAGTCACATGATTCAAAATTGGGCATTTTGCTCTTAGTCACTTCAATAAGTTGTCTCTCAAAATCAATCAAAATAGTTTTTTTAATGGAAGAACACAAAAGTAGCTTTATAACGAGATTTTTCTTCCAGAAGGAAGGAATTTATACTATGGATTAAGTACCTAGCTCCTCAGTAAAATATTAACAAATCAAATTTTTTAAAGTATAAAAAGAATTACACACAAAGACCAACTGGGATTTATCTCAGGTGTGTAAGGCTCATTCAACATTTGAAAATCAATTAATGTAATCTATCACATCTACAAACTTAAAAAAGAAAAATCACATGATCATATCAATAGATGCAGAAAAAGCATTTAACAAAATCCAACATCCATTCATGATAAAAACTCTTCTAAACCAGGAATATAGGGGAACTTCCTTCAACTTGATAAAGAATATCTAAGAAAAACCTACACCTCTAACATCATACTTAATGGTGAGATACTCAAAGCTTTCTCATTTAGATCACGTACAAGCAAGTATGTCCCTCCCACCACCATTCCTTTTCAACATCTTATTGGAAGTCCTTGTTAATGCAACAAGGCAAGAAAAGGAAATAAAAGGTATACAAACTGTGAAGATATAAAAGTACCTAGCTATAGGCCTCTCATTTTCTGAAGAATGGTAAGTTCTTACCCAATGCTATTTTCACACTATAATAATTCTGTAATTCACAATTTCCATATTATTCTTTTATCTCAATATAGTCTCTAAAGAGGAATGCCTGATTTAAAATATTATGTCGATGAAATTTTTAGTACATACTCACAGTACTCAACGAGAGAATAAAGAATTTTAAATGTCATTTACCTTGGTTTTTAAAATTTTACTATCATTGAACTCACAAGGGAGTTCATCTTGGCTACATATATAACACAACTCCCACAGTAGAGGGGATTTCTGGCTCCACCAGTCAGTCTTTTGTCTTATGGAGAATTTCCACATGCTCATTGCCAACCATAATTTGTCCTTGGTAAGAGTGACAGCACTCCAGGAACTGCCCCTACTCTATCATAATTTTTCCCTCTCTAAATAGGATATCCTATCAGCATATAAACATGCTATGATAGCTCCAATATGTTTTTTTAAAGGCTGTTATTCCCTCACTTAACTATTCTCCTACACAACTAAATTCCATGAAAGAAATGTCTGTACGTACTGTCTTTAATTCCTTTCTTCCCATTTTCTCTTGAACCAACCGTTCACTAAAACTGTCTCTGACAAGGTCACCAATGACCAGTCCAATGATAATTTCTCAAATCTTACTTTATTTGACCCATTGGTAGCATTTGACATAATCTCTCCCCTCCTTCTTGATATAATTTCTAGGCCACCTCTCTCTCTCTTGGTTTCTCTAAATAAATAGTGATGTCCTCCTCAGTCTTGTTTTCTGGTTCATCCTCCGTTTCTGACTTCTAAACTTTGAGGTACCCCAGGGGTCAGTCCTTGAACCTCTACTATTGTCTATATTTATTCCCTAAATGATCTTACCTCATCTCATGGTTTTCAAAACCACTATTTCCTTATGACCCCCTAATATTTACTTCTAGCCCAAACTTCTCATCTGAACCCCAGGCCTCCATTTCCTCTTGCTTACTCGATAACTCAACTTGCAAGTCTGATAGATGTTCTGAACTTAACATGACTAAAGCCAGACTCCTGACTCCCAGTTCCCAAACCCGATCCTCCCACCATCTTCCCAATTTCAGCAAATGGCAATTCCATTTATTGATAAAAGCCTTCAAGTCACCTTTGACTCCTCTTTCTCAGTCCTACATCAGCAGATACAGGTGACTTTTTCTTCAAAATATATCCAGATTGTGACCACTTCTCACCATCACCACAGCTACCACCCTAGTCCATCTTCTGTGATAGCTGAATAGCTGGAATCTGCCTCCACACAAACTTACAGTCTATTTCCCACACTGTAACCAAATAGATCAAACTCCAAACTGAAGTCAAACTCCAGTGAAATGATGAATTCAGGCAAGAATGATTAATGGATATGAGTCAATAGATGAGATGGTGGCACTGTGGTTATGTAGGTGAATATGTTTTTTTTTTTTTTTTTTTTTGCAGTACGCGGGCCTCTCACTGTTGTGACCTCTCCAGTTGCGGAGCCCAGGCTCCGAACGTGCAGGCTCAGCAGCCATGGCTCGCGGGCCCAGCCGCTCCGCGGCATATGGGATCTTCCCGAACCGGGGGCACGAACCCGTGTCCCCTGCATCGGCAGACGGACTCTCAACCACTGCGCCACCAGGGAAGCCCGAATATGCTTATTTTTTAAGTATGAAGTGTTGTAATTTTCAAATGGCTCAGCAAAAATAGATAGACAGACAGACAAAACAATTAAGGCAAAAGGTTAAGAGCTGCTGAAACCAGAGGGTGGGCAACTGGATACTCATTTTAGTATTTTTTCAACTGTTTTAAATGTTTGGAAAATTTCATAATAAAAAGTTGGGAAGAAAAATGTTTTAGGTCAAATTATGTCTCACTCAAAACCCAATGGCTTCCCATTACATTCAAAGTAAAGCCAAAGTTCTCACAATGGTCTACAATGCCCTGAATAATCTGTGTCTGTTCCCCACTACCAACTCTTAGCCCTAACTCTCCCCACTATCCACTCCTTTACAACACACTGGCACCTGTTTCTCAAATATACCAGGCACTTCTCCTCTATCTGAAAAAAGTATAACCTTACTTCATATGAGACTCAAATCTACCTTAACCCTATATTATGCTGCAGTCTCTTCTCCAATTCTTCATGCTTTCTAGGACCCTTACTCTCCTTTATTTTTCTCCATAAACTCATCCTACCTTATATATTATACATGTTTGTTTTTGTTCACTGTCTGTTCCCCCAAAGTAGTGCTCTCCATGAAGGCCAGGACTTAATGTGTTCACTGCTATAGTCCTAGTACAAAGGACAATATCTGGCACAGAGTAGTAAAATAACTAGTATTTGTTACCTGAAGGAAGAAAGGAAAAAAAATTTTGAGGCAGCATAAACTGTTTTCTGATTAATTTAAATAAATATCCATGAAGAGAACTCTATTACAAAATTTAAAATGAAAAACTGGAGATAGAGGAACCCACATATTTTTCCTTAGAAATAAATCTATTATCTTCATCCTTATGCTTTTCATGCATTAGCAGTTCTCATGATGAAAAATAAAATAAAAATTCTCAGAGTTAGGCTCACAAATTGAAATTCATTCTGAAACATTCTTGGTCATTTCATGTATAAAAGATCACTTTTATACAAAAAAAGCTACAGCTTAGAAAACTAGAGGGAACACTGATGATCCTCAAAAAGGAAATTTGAAAATAACAAACTAATCTGGGTTATTTTAGTGTAAAATAACCAACTGACACTGAATTATAGAGTAAGTATATTTAATTCAGTTATAGAAAACATAACAATGCCTTCTTATGGGAACTGAATTAGAGGCTGAATGACAGAGGTGAGAGAAAGACATACTTTTTTACTGTATACCCACTTGTATCTTTTTGTTTGTTTGTTTTTTAAAGTTTTTTTTAATTGAATTTGTTACAGTATTGCTTCCGTTTTATGTTTTGGTTTTTTGGCCGCAAGGCATGTGGGATCTTAGTTCCCTAACCAGGGATTGAACCTGTGCCCCCTGCACTGGAAGGCAAAGTCTTAACCACTGAACTAACAGGGGAGTCCCCCCACTTGTATCTTTTGAATTTGTATCATGTGCAATATTAAAAATAATTTTTAAAAATATTTTATGTAAGCTTCAACTTCCGGCATGAGACTATGTATTTAGAGTAACTCTTTCACTGAAAATAATTAAAAATGCTATTTAAAAATCTTCTTTAACATATCCACGAGTTAGCAAAAATCATGCAATACTCACCAAAAAACTAAGTGAAGGCAGGGAGCCCCCAGAGATGTAGGATGAACACTGAAGCTAGCTTCTGTCTTGAGGACATTTGCTAACTGGTGACCTAAGCTTTGATTTTCAGAGCTTAGGTTGATTTGGAGGTCAAGAGACAAAGCCCAGAGTATTCCCAAACAGGAAATCTAATAAATGATACCCTCATAAAGCATGGACTTCCCAAACCACCCATCTCAGAGTAAAGGTAAACTGGAAATGCCACCCTCCCAACTTCAAATGCTAGAAAAAAACCTGTTTTTAATCACAGCATTGAGTGGAGATGGAAAAAAAAATCCTGTGAATTCGTAACCTCAATGTGGCTCACACAAAGGATTGCAACCCATATCATACTATCTGTAAAGTCCAAGAAAATTTATGTTAATAATTTACTTGAAAGTTGTCTGGTAATACCCTTAGAGCACCCAACAGAAGCAAACTCAAAATCCTGTCTGGATGAATCCAAGCCTCATTCTAGGCCTCAAATAATTTTCCACATAAAGTTTCAAGGAAAATTATAGCTCATAGTCAAAAGTACAAAGGACACAAGGAAAGAAGTCACCATGAGCAACAGTCAGCAGAAACAAAAGATAACAGAACTTCAAAATCAGATATGTGAACTACCGTGTCAGGCTATAAAATCACTCTGTTTACTATGTTTTAAAAAACAAAAGACCTGAAAAATCTAAGTAAAAAAAACAAGCAGATCCAAAAAAAATCAAACCAAACATCTAGAAATTAAAAATATAAACTCAATGGATCAGACTAAGAGGGGAATAAATGCTTCTGTGTGAGATCTTGTCTGTATAGTCTTGCTTCCACCATTTGTCCTAGGGTTCTATCCGTCCATGGTTTTTTTAAAAATTTTTTTCTTAATAATTAATTTTAATTTTAATAACGTTATTATACTTTACCTTCGTTCTTTCTTTCTTTCTTTCTTTCCTTCCTTCCTTCCCTCCTTTAGACAACGAGTCATCCCAAATTGAGGAGGTGGTCTCTGAGAGCAAGATTTATGATTTTTCCCCCTTTACCTCTTTTAGTGAGGGTGTATGTGTGTGCTTCTGTGTACGATTTTGTCTGTATAGCTTTGCTTCCAACATTTGTCCTAAGGTTCTATCCGTCCCTTTTTTTTTTTCTAAATAAGAATTTTTTAATTCAATAACTTTATTATACTTTATTTTATTTTTACTGTATCTTCTTTCTTTGTCTTTTTTCCTTCTTTCCCTGCTTCCTTCCTTCCTCCCTCCCTCCCTCCCTCCTTTCTTTCCTTCTTGCCTTCTTTCCTTCTTTGCTTCTTTCTTTCTTTCTTCCTTCCTTCCTTCCCTCCTTTCCTTCTTTCTTTCCTCATACTTCTACTAATATCCTCTACTTTTTCTCCCTTTTATTCTGAGCCGTGTGGATGAAAGGCTCTTGGTGCTCCAGCCAGGAGTCAGGGCTCTGCCTCTGAGGTAGGAGAGCCAACTTCAGGACACTGGTCAACAAGAGACCTCCCAGCTCCACATAATATCAAACAGCAAAAATCTCCCAGAGACCTCCATCTTAACACCAGCACCCAGCTTCACTCAACGACCAGCAAGCCACAGTGCTGGACAACCTATGCCAAACAGGAACACAACCCCACCCATTAGCAGAGAGGCTGCCTAAAATCATAATAAGGCCACAGACACCCCCAAAACACACCACCAGACGTGAACCTGCCCACCAGAGAGACAAGATCCAGCCTCATCCACCACAACACAGGCACTAGTCCCCTCCACCAGGAAGCCTACACAACCCACTGAACCAACCTTAGCCACTGGAGACAGACATCAAAAACAGCGGGAACTACGAACCTGCAGTCTGCAAAAAGGAGACCCCAAACACAGTAAGATAAGCAAAATGAGAAGACAGAAAAACACACAGCAGATAAAGGAGCAAGATAAAAATGCACCAGACCTAACAAATGAAGAGGAAATAGGCAGTCTACCTGAAAAAGAATTCAGAATAATGATAGTAAGGATGATCCGAAATCTTGGAAATAGAATGGACAAGAAACAGTTAACAAGGACCTAGAAGAAATAAAGATGAAACAAGCAACGATGAACAACACAATAAATGAAATTAAAAGTACTCTAGATGGGATCAATAGCAGAATAACTGAGGCAGAAGAACGGATAAGTGACCTGGAAGATAAAATAGTGGAAATAGCTACTGCAGAGCAGAATAAAGAAAAAAGAATGAAAAGAACTGAGGACAGTCTCAGAGACCTCTGGGACAACATTAAACGCACCAACATTCGAATTATAGGGGTTCCAGAAGAAGAAGAGAAAAAGAAAGGGACTGAGAAAATATTTGAAGAGATTATAGTTGAAAACTTCCCTAATATGGGAAAGGAAATAGTTAATCAAGTCCAGGAAGCACAGAGAGTCCCATATAGGATAAACACAAGGAGAAATACGCCAAGACACATATTAATCAAACTGTCAAAAATTAAAAACAAAGAAAGCATATTAAAAGCAGCAAGGGAAAAACAACAAATAACACACAAGGGAATCCCCATAAGGTTAACAGCTGATGTCTCAGCAGAAACCCTACAAGCCAGAAGGGAGTGGCAGGACATACTGAAAGTGATGAAGCAGAAAAACCTGCAACCAAGAGTACTCTACCCAGCAAGGATCTCATTCAGATTTGATGGAGAAATTAAAACCTTTACAGACAAGCAAAAGCTGAGAGAGTTCAGCACCACCAAACCAGCCTTACAACAAATGCTAAAGGATCTTCTCTAGGCAAGAAACACAAGAGAAGGAAAAGACCTATAATAACGAACCCAAAACAATTTAGAAAATGGAAACAGGAACATACATATCGATAATTACCTTAAATGTAAATGGACTAAATGCTCCCACCAAAAGACACAAATGGATACAAAAACAAGACCCTTATATATGCTGTCTACAAGAGACCCACTTCAGACCTAGAGACACATACAGACTGAAAGTAAGGGGATGGAAACAGATATTCCATGCAAATGGAAACTAAAAGAAAGCTGGAGTAGCAATTCTCGTATCAGACAAAATAGACTTTAAAATAAGGACTATTAAAAGAGACAAAGAAGGACACTACATAATGATCAAGGGATCGATCCAAGAAGAAGATGTAACAATTGTAAATATTTATGCACCCAACATAGGAGCACCTCAATACATAAGGCAAATACTAACAGCCATAAAAGGGGAAATCGACAGTAACACATTCATAGTAGGGGACTTAAACACCCCACTTTCACCCATGGACAGATCATCCAAAATGAAAATAAATAAGGAAACACAAGCTTTAAATGATACATTAAACAAGATGGACTTAATTGATATTTATAGGACATTCCATCCCAAAACAACAGAATACACTTCCTTCTCTAGTGCTCATGGAACATTCTCCAGGATAGATCATATCTTGGGTCACAAATCAAGCCTTGGTAAATTTAAGAAAACTGAAATTGTATCAAGTATCTTTTCTGACCACAACGCCATGAGACTAGATATCAATTACAGGAAAAGATCTGTAAAAAATACAAACACATGGAGGCTAAACAATACACTACTTAATAATGAAGTGATCACTGAAGAAATCAAAGAGGAAATAAAAAATTACCTAGAAACAAATGACAATGGAGACACAACGACCCAAAACCTATGAGATGCAGCAAAAGCAGTTCTAAGGGGGAAGTTTATAGCAATACAAGTCCACCTTAAGAAGCAGGAAACATCTCGAATAAACAACCTAACCTTGCACCTCAAGCAATTAGAGAAAGAAGAACAAAAAAACCCCAAAGCTAGCAGAAGGAAAGAAATCATAAAAATCAGATCAGAAATAAATGAAAAAGAAATGAAGGAAACAATAGCGAAGATCAATAAAACTAAAAGCTGGTTCTTTGAGAAGATAAACAAAATAGATAAACCAGTAGCCAGACTCATTAAGAAAAAAAGGGAGAAGACTCAAATCAACAGAATTAGAAATGAAAAAGGAGAGGTAACAACTGACACTGCAGAAATAAAAAAGATCATGAGAGATTACTACAAGCAACTCTATGCCAATAAAATGGACAATCTGGAAGAAATGGACAAATTCTTAGAAATGCACAACCTGCCAAGACTGAATCAGGAAGAAATAGAAAATATGAACAGACCAATCACAAGCACTGAAACTGAAACTGTGATTAAAAATCTTCCAACAAACAAAACCCCAGGACCAGATGGCTTCACAGGCGAATTCTATCAAACATTTAGAGAAGAGCTAACACCTATCCTTCTCAAACTCTTCCAAAATATAGCAGAGGGAGGAACACTCCCAAATTCCTTCTACGAGGCCACCACCACCTTGATACCAAAACCAGACAAGGATGTCACAAAGAAAGAAAACTACAGGCCAATATCACTGATGAACATAGATGCAAAAATCCTCAACAAAATACTAGCAAACAGACTCCAACAGCACATTAAAAGGATCATACACCATGATCAAGTGGGGTTTATTCCAGGAATGCAAGGATTCTTCAATATATGCAAATCTATCAATGTGATACACCATATTAACAAATTGAAGGAGAAAAACCATATGATCATCTCAATAGATGCAGAAAAAGCTTTTGACAAAATTCAACACCCATTTATGATAAAAACCCTGCAGAAAGTAGGCATAGAGGGAACTTTCCTCAACATAATAAAGGCCATATATGACAAGCCCACAGCAAACATCATCCTCAATGGTGAAAAACTGAAAGCATTTCCACCAAGATCAGGAACAAGACAAGGTTGCCCACTCTCACCACTCTTATTCAACATAGTTCTGGAAGTTTTAGCCACAGCAATCAGAGAAGAAAAGGAAATAAAAGGAATCCAAATCGGAAAAGAAGAAGTAAAGCTGTCACTGTTTGCAGATGACATGATCCTATACATAGAGAATCCTGAAGATGCTACCAAAAAACTACTAGAGCTAATCAATGAATTTGGTAAAGTGGCAGGGTACAAAATTAATGCACAGAAATCTCTGGCATTCCTATATACTAATGATGAAAAATCTGAAAGTGAAATCAAGAAAACACTCCCATTTACCATTGCAACAAAAAGAATTAAATATCTAGGAATAAACCTACCTAAGGAGACAAAAGACCTGTATGCAGAAAATTATAAGACACTGATGAAAGAAATTAAAGATGATACAAATAGATGGAGAGATATACCATGTTCTTGGATTGGAAGAAGCAACATTGTGAAAATGGCTCTACTACCCAAAGCAATCTATAGATTCAAAGCAATCCCTATCAAACTACCACTGGCATTTTTCACAGAACTAGAACAAAAAATTTTGCAATTTGTATGGAAACACAAAAGACCCCGAATAGCCAAAGCAATCTTGAGAACGAAAAAAGGAGCTGGAGGAATCAGGCTCCCTGACTTCAGACTATACTACAAAGCTACAGTAATCAAGACAGTATGGTACTGGCACAAAAACAGAAAGATAGATCAACAGAACAGGATAGAAAGCCCAGAGATAAACCCATGCACATATGGATACCTTACCTTTGATAAAGGTGGCAGGAATGTACAGT
The DNA here is from genome assembly GCF_951394435.1 of Stenella coeruleoalba. Taxonomy (NCBI): domain Eukaryota; kingdom Metazoa; phylum Chordata; class Mammalia; order Artiodactyla; family Delphinidae; genus Stenella; species Stenella coeruleoalba. The sequence goes on along the minus strand of NC_137165.1, from coordinate 31,544,029 downwards.
GGAGAAAGGACAGCCTCTTCAATAAGTGGTGCTGGGAAAACTGGACAGGTACATGTAAAAGTATGAGATTAGATCACTCCCTAACACCATACACAAAAATAAGCTCAAAATGGATTAAAGACCTAAATGTAATGCCAGAAACTATCAAACTCTTAGAGGAAAACATAGACAGAACACTCTATGACATAAATCACAGAAAGATCCTTTCTGACCCACCTCCTAGAGTAACGGAAATAAAAACAAAAATAAACAAATGGGACTTAATGAAACTTCAAAGCTTTTGCACAGCAAAGGAAACCATAAACAAGACCAAAAGACAACCCTCAGAATGGGAGAAAATATTTGCAAATGAAGCAACCGACAAAGGATTAATCTCCAAAATTTACAAGCAGCTCATGCAGCTCAATAACAAAAAAACAAACAACCCAATCCAAAAATGGGCAGAAGACCTAAATAGACATTTCTCCAAAGAAGATATACAGACTGCCAACAAACACATGAAAGAATGCTCAACATCATTAATCATTAGAGAAATGCAAATCAAAACTACAATGAGATATCATCTCACACCAGTCAGAATGGCCATCATCAAAAAATCTAGAAACAATAAATGCTGGAGAGGGTGTGGAGAAAAGGGAACACTCTTGCACTGCTGGTGGGAATGTGAACTGGTTCAGCCACTATGGAGAACAGTATGGAGGTTCCTTAAAAAACTACAAACAGAACTATCATATGAGCCAGCAATCCCACTACCGGGCATATACCCTGAGAAAACCAAAATTCAAAAAGAGTCATGTACCAAAATGTTCATTGCAGCTCTATTTACAATAGCCTGGAGATGGAAACAACCTAAGTGCTCATCATCGGATGAATGGATAAAGAAGATGTGGCACATATATACAATGGAATATTACTCAGCCATAAAAAGAAACGAAATTGAGCTATTTGTAATGAGGTGGATAGACCTAGAGTCTGTCATACAGAGTGAAGTAAGTCAGAAAGAAAAAGACAAATACCGTATGCTAACACATATATATGGAATTTAAGGGAAAAAATGTCATGAAGAACCTAGGGGTAAGGCAGGAATAAAGACGCATACCTACTAGAGAACGGACTTGAGGTTATGGGGAGGGGGAAGGGTGAGCTGTGACGGGGCGAGAGAGAGTCATGGACATATACACACTAACAAACGTAGTAAGGTAGATAGCTAGTGGGAAGCAGCCGCATGGCACAGGGATATTGGCTCGGTGCTTTGTGACAGCCTGGAGGGGTGGGATAGGGAGGGTTGGAGGGAGGGAGACGCAAGAGGGAAGACATATGGGAACATACGTATATGTATAACTGATTCACTTTGTTATAAAGCAGAAACTAACACACCATTGTAAAGCAATTATACCCCAATAAAGATGTTAAAAATATATATATATAAACTCAATGGATCAGACTAAGAGGGGAATAAATCCAATTAAAATGAATACTAGTAAATTGGAATATAAATATGAAAAAAATTCTCCATAATGCAACAGAGAAGCAAGAGATGAAATATGTAAGAGAGCTCCTAGCCACAGCAATCAGACAAGAAATAAAAGGAATCCAAATGGGAACAAAATAAGTAAAACTGTCGCTGTTTGCAGATAGCTTGATACTATATATAGAAAATCCTAAAGCCACCACCAAAATACTATTAAAATAAATGAATTCCGTAAAGTTGCAGGATACAACTTTCAGTAAAGTTGCAGGATACAAATACAACAGAAATCTGTTGCATTTCTATACACTAATAACAAAGTATCAGAAAGAGAAATTAAGAAAACAGTCCCGGGGCTTCCCTGGTGGCGCAGTGGTTGAGAGTCCGCCTGCCGATGCAGGGGACACGGGTTCGTGCCCCCGTCCGGGAAGATCCCACATGCCGCGGAGCGGCTGGGCCCGTGAGCCATGGCCGCTGAGCCTGCGCTCCGCAACGGGAGAGGCTACAGCAGTGAGAGGCCCGCGTACCGCAAAAAAAAAAAAAAAAAAGAAAAGAAAAAAGAAAACAGCCCCATTTACAATTGCATCAAAAAGAATAAAATACCTAAGAATAAATCTGACCAAGGAGGTAAAAGACCTGTACTCTGAAAACTAATAGGACATTGATGAAAGAAACTGAAGACAACACTAACAAATGGAAAGACACGCTGTGCTCATGGACTGGAAGAATTAATATTGTTAAAATCACCATACTACCCAAGGCAATCTATAGATTCAATGCAATCCCTGCCAAATACCAAGGGCATTTTTCACAGAGTTAGAACAAAGAATCCTAATATTTGTATGGAAATGCAAAAGACCCTGAATAGCCAAAGCAGTCTTGAGAAAGCAGGAAAAACTGGAGGCATCATCCTTCTTGATTTCAAACTATACTACAAAACAGTGTGGTACTGGCATAAAAACAGATACATAGATCAATGGGACAGAATAGAGAGCCCAGAAATAAACCCACACTTATACGGTTAGTTATTGTATTACAGAAAAGGCAAGAATATACAATGGGGAAAAGACAGCCTCTTCAATAAATGGTGTTGGGAAAACTGGACAGCTAAATGCAAAAGAATCAAAGCAGACAACTTTCTCATACCATATACAAAAATAAACTCAAATATGGATTAAAGATATAAATGTAAGACCTGAAACCAAAAAACTCCCAGAAGAAAACATAGGCAGTATACTCTTTGACACTGGTCTCAACAATAGTTTTTGGATCCGTCTCAAGGGAATCCAAAAACAAGGATTCTCAAGGGAATCCTTGCTTTTGCAAGGGAAGCAAAAGCAAAAATAAATAAATGAGATGACATCAAACTAAAAAGTTTTTGCACAGTGAAGGACACTATCAACAAAATGAAAAGGCAGCCTACTGAACGAGGGAAGATATTTGCAAATGATCTATTCAATAAGGGGTTAATACCCAAAATACAAAGAACTCGTACAACTCAACATCAAAAACGCAAACAACCTGATTAGACAAGGGGCAGAAGACCTGAATAGATATTTTTCCAAAGATGACATACTGTTGTCCGAAAGGCACGTGGAGAGATGCTCAACATCACTAATCATCAAGGAAATGCAAACCAAAACCACAAAGAGATACCACCTCACATCAGTCAGAGTAGCTATCATCAGAAAGGCCACAAATAACAAGTGTTAGTGAGGATGTGGAGAAAAGGGAATCTTCTCGCACTGTTTGGGGTTGTAAAATGGTTACAGCCACTATGGAAAACAGTATGGTGGTTCCTCAAAAAATTAAAAATAGAACCACCACAAGATCCAACAATTTCACTTCTGAGTTTTTACCTAAAGAAAACAAAAACTAATTCAAAAATATATATATGCACGTCAGTGTTCACTGCAGCATTATTTACAATAACCAAGACATGGAACCAAGTGTCCATTGACTGATAGATGAATGCATAAAGAAGATGGAATATTACTCAGCCGTAAAAAATGAAATCTTGCCATTTGTGACAACATGGATGGATCTAGAGGGTATTATGCTAGGTGAAGTAAGTTAGACACAGAAAGAAAAATACCATATGATCTCACTTATATGTGGAATCTAAAAAACAAAATAAACAAAGCAAAATGAAAACAGACTCGTAGATACAGAGAAGAAATGGGTAGTTGCCAGAGGGGTGGCAGGTTGGCGGTGGGGAGTTAGATGAATGGGGTTAAGAAGTACAAACCTGGGGACTTCCCTGGTGGTCCAGTGGTTAAGAATGCCTTCCAATGCAGGGGATGCAGGTTTGATCCCTGGTCGGGGAACTAAGATCCCACATGCCGTGGGGCAACTAAGACTGCGTGCTCTAGGGCCTGCGCACCACAACTACCGAGCCTGTGCGCTCTGAAGCCCATGCACCATAACTAGAGAGAAGCCCGCATGCTGCAATGAAAAGCCCGCATGCCTCAACAAAAGATCCTGCATGCCGCAATGAAGATCCCACATGCCGCAACTAAGACCTGATGCAGCCAAATAAATAAATAAGTAAAAATTAAAAAAAAAAAGTACACACCCGTAGTTATAAAATAAATAAGCCATGGGGATGTAATATGCAGTATAAGGAATATGGTCAATAATACTGTAATAACTTTGTATGGGGACAGATGGGTACTAGATTTATTGTTGTGATCTTTTCATAATGCATGCAAACGTCAAATCACTATGTGGTAGACCTGGAACTAACATAATATTGTACATCAACTATATTTCAATTTAAAAAAAGTAAGAGAGTTAAGAGTCATGGAAGATATAAAGAGCAGGTCTAACATTTAATCACACTTCCAAAGGGAGAGAGGAAACAATGAGGAAGAGGCAATATTTGAAGATATAAAGACTGAGTATTGGGTAGGTGTATATATGATTACTTTCATAAGAAACTGCTTCATCTTTTTTTCAAAATGGTTATTTCTGTCTTTTTGACATCTTTCCATCATTCTTTGAGCATCTTCTTATTTTCAGGCACAACATATTCTAGGATCGACTTTTATATCCTTTCCCCAGCTTGGAATCAGCAACTCTTACAGATAACTCTGGTTCCTTTTAGTGGGTAATAGTATTCAGAAACTCTTATTTTGGCACTAGTTGTGCTCACCGATATTGGATATAATTACCTCCAGGCCTTCTCAGTAGACACAGCTAGAGAATATATGTATGAAAAAATATACATGTATATCTGTGTGCACACGAACACACACATACACACATTTCATCTCTATTTCTATATATATGTCCACAGATACAGAAAACCATGTGTTCACACTGATAATCTCTAATTCCAACTTAACACTACAAAGCTCATTCTAGGTTTCTTCCTTTCCATATGTCTAATTCTCTATTCCGACAGTAAGAAACTTGGCTCCTACTATCCTTAATATATTTACCTATTATCTTTAATATATCCTTAATATGAACAATCCTCTTGTACGCAGTCAATTCCCCATTACCGTTATCCCACCCCTACCTTGCTCCAGTGCTTGCTCTCCTCATCCTGCTTGGACACCAATGCCCCTCACTTGGTCAGAGGTGCCTCCACTCTCTGCAAATACTCTCCTAACCCTAGGTTAGTCTCTAACACTCATAATGTGATGACACTATTACCTTCCTGCGTGTAATCCCTCTTCACTCTTTTTAGGCTCTTATATACCCCACCATACCATCCACCAACGGCCCTCTCCCCTGCTTATGGACACCCTCCTTACCTCACTTGGGCTCCAACAATCAATGCCAGGATGCCCTTTTATGTGGATACCCACTTCACCTGATTCAAGTTCTGACAACCTGTGCCAAGACGCCTCTGACGTGGACACCTTCCTCATGCTGTTTGGGCTTTGACATTCCACAATGGGACAGAGCTACTGCTTCCATGATCTCACACAAACATGTTTCTCCGTACTCTAGGCCACCCTCCCACATAGATGCTCTCCTTACTCCACTTGGATCACCTCTCTACATAGATTTCCCCCCACCAATGCAGATACCCTCAAAACCTGACATCACATTGCTCCTCTACATGGATACTCTCCTCACCTCACTTAGGCTCCAACAACCTGTGTTAGAAATCACACAGAATATGTTCTCAGAGCACAGTGAACTTAAGCTAAAAATCAATCTTTAAGAGATAACTAGAAAGTCACCATTTGTTTGAAAATTGTATAATTTGCTTCTATATGATCCATGGGTCAAAATGTAATCACAGTGGAAAACAGAGAATACTTTGAACTAATGATAATGAAAACACTATATGTCAAAATTTGTGGGACACAGTTAAAGCCACACTTAGAAGAAATTCATAAAATGCATATATTAGAAAGAAAAAAGAAATTAATGAATGAAAAAAATAAACATACAACAACAAAGATCAACTAAGACAATGAAAAGTCTAGTTTAAAAAAAAGACTAATAAAATTTATCAACCCTGGTGTGGCAAAAAGAAAGAAAGCATAAATTACTGATAACAGGAATGAAAAATAGTATAGAGTTTAAATCATACAGGTTAGCAAATAACCAAAAGGATTTTAAGAAAAACCGGTGCTAATGTTTTAAAATTTAGGTAAAGTAAATAAACTCTTAGAAAAATACAACCTATCAAAACTCTGTAAGAAGAAATAGAACAGAAATTCTGAATAGACCTTAATCTATTAAAGAATCTGAATTCATAATTTAAAACTTTCCCATGAAAAATTCCAGTCCAGGTGGCTTCAACAATTAAATCTAACATTTAGGAAAAAATTAACACCAATCTTACACAAACTATTCTAGAGGATAGAAAAAGAGGAAATAAATCCCAATTCTCTTTATAAAGGGACAACTTAGATACCAAAAATCTAACAAAATTAGAAGACAGTAAAAGAAAAGGAAATACAGGCTATTTTTGTAAAAGTACAAAAGAAAATATTAGCAAATTAAATAATACACAATAACTAAGTTAAAATTATTCCAGAAAACAACAGTAGTTTAAAATTAGAAAATCAATCTTCAGGACCTTGGTGTAGACAGTTTTCTTAAACAGGACACACAAAACTCTAATCTTAAAGGTTTAACACATTTGATCATATTAAAGTTAAAAACTCTGTTCGTCAAAATAAAACTTTAAAAATTGTTTTCAAAAAATTTAAAACAGTGAGAAGTGAGGATATAGAGACGAATCTTTTGAGAAGTTTGGCTATAAAGAAGAAAAAAAGTGTGATAATAGTAATTAGAAGAGGGCTTTTTTTAAAGATGGGAGAGACTAAAGTGATATCTTTGAATACTGATAATAAAGAGCCAGTGTAAAAAAAAAAAAAAGGAGAAGCTAAAGATGCAGAAGAGACAGTAGCATATGGAATTAGACCTCTCTCTAAGCAAGCAGAAAAAGATGTAATTTAGGTCACAGGTGGAGAGGTCAGTCTTTGACAGGAGGACAGGAGGAGAAGATAGATGCAGATGAGCCTGTAGAACTCCTGTCTCTGAGAAAAGGAAATTTTCATTCAGTCTTTCCTATTTTCTCTATGAATTATGAGACAAGCTGCGGTAAGGAGGGAGAGGGCATCGGGAAGTCTAAGCAGACAAAAAAGTATGAAATAGAAAATATGCAGTGCGGAAGAGTGAACTTACTAGAGAAAATGAGTTAACAGCTACTCAGCTGAGGTTGTTTATCATGATTTTACAGTGAGCCCACAAGCCTGGTTATGGATTTTTCTTGAGCACTGCTCAGTTGTTTGCAAGTAGTCACAGAGAAAGTGGGGGTAGGGTTTTGCTAGGCAGATGGTATACAAAGAAGGGCAAAGGACCTGATCGTATATACAAGAGCATGATTATAATGAAGAATGGTAAAATCTAAGTTGAATAAATTTGAGAGTAAAAATAAAAGGGAACCAATTGAATGAAGGTGTTAATGAAATCAAAGAACTGTTGCAGTAGGGTGCTTGAACAAATGCATTTGGAGAATCGGAGGATGTGGTTGATGAATGGAATGTCTGAATTAACAATTTTGGAGGCAGGGCAATTTCGGGTAATTACAAGATCTTTGGACAGAGGTAACACTTTGGCAGCTGAGAGGCAGAAATGGTAAGAACTGGGGCTAAGAGGATATTTGCTCATTAGCAGTTCCTTAAACTGCTGTTTCTCATGAGAGTGCCTAGAGGAAGGTAAATCCATATGTTAAGCATAGTTAAGCAACTATATTCCTACAGAAGCAAATTCAAGGTTGATCTGTAAATATATACTAGACCAGTTAATGACATGCAACATATAAGAGTAGGCTGATACAAAAAGGGGAAATAAAGTCATCCAGTTATATCTGAATTCAACTCACCTGTATGACATCTCTTTCTCATATTATAATGATTAAAAGTTGATAGTCACCCTCTCCCAGTTTGGATATATAATAAAAACAAAGTTAGGGACTACCCTGGAGGTCCAGTGGTTAAGAGTCTGCGCTTCCACTGCAGGGGGTGCAGGTTCGATTCCTGGTCAGGGGACTAAGATCCCACATGCCATGTAGTGCAGCCAAACAAAAAACAACTACGTTATATCTGATGTACCTCAAGCACTACAAGTTTAAGTGATCATTACTATTTGTTCCTCACGATGTGGCAAAGGGTGTTTGCTGGCTAACAAGTCACAGCAACCAATGCCTTTTTTTAGATGTTGGGGGTGGGAGTTTATTAATTAATTTATTTATTCTTGGCTGTGTTGCGTCTTCGTTTCTGTGCAAGGGCTTTCTCTAGTTGTGGCAAGCGGGGACCACTCTTCATCGCGGTGCGCGGGCCTCTCACTATCGCGGCCTCTCTTGTTGCGGAGCACAGGCTGCAGACGCGCAGGCTCAGTAGTTGTGGCTCACGGGCCTAGTTGCTCTGCGGCATGTGGGATCCTCCCAGACCAGGGCTCGAACCCATGTCCCCTGCATTAGCAGGCAGATTCTCAACCACTGCGCCACCATGGAAGCCCCAACCAATGCCATTTTAAAAAAAGGGATTAATTTCCAAAATATACAAACAGCTCATACAGCTCAATATCAAGAAAACAAACAATCCAATCAAAAAATAGGCAGAAGACCTAAATAGACTTTTCTCCAAAGAAGACATACAGATGGACAACAGGCACATGAAAAGATGTTCAACATCGCTAATTATTAGAGAAATGCAAACCAAAACTACAATGAGGTGCCACCTCACACCTGTCAAAATGGCCATCATTAAAAAGTCCACAAATAAATGCTGGAGAGGGTGTGGAGAAAAGGGAACCCTCCTACACTGTTGGTGGGAAAATAAATTGGTACACCCACTATGGAAAACAGTACGGAGGTTCCTCAAAAAATTAAAAATAAAGTTGCCATATGATCCAGCAATCCCACTCCTGGGCATATATCTGGAGAACACCATAATTCGAAAAGATACATGCACCCTAATGTTCATTACAGCACTATTTACAGTAGCCGGGACAATGCGAGCAACCCTAAATGTCCATGGACAGATGAATCGATAAAGATGATGTGGTATACATATGCAATGGAATATTACTCAACCATAAAAAAGAATGAAATAATGCCATTTGCAGAAACATGGATGGACATAGAGATTATCATACTAAGTAAATCAGATAGAGAAAAACAAATATATCATATGATATCACTTATATGTAGAATCTTAAAAAATGATACAAATGAACTTATTTACGAAACAGAAACAGACTCACAGACATAGAAAACAAACTTATGATTACCAAAGGGGAAGGCGGGGCAGGGGGAGGGATAAATTAGGAGTTTGGGATTAACAGATACACACTACTATATATAAAATAGATAAACAACAAGGACCTACTGTATAGCACAGGGAACTATATTCAATATTTTATAATAACCTATAGTGGAAAAAATCTGAAAAAAATATATATATGAATCACTTTGCTATGCACCTGAGACTAACACAACATTGTAAATCAACTATACTTCAATTAAAAAATAATAATAATAAAAATTAAAACAGAGGCACTAGGATTTTGGGCAATGCAAATTTTATATTTACTTGTTGAACTAGTGAGAAATGTCTCAACTCCAACTTATCTTATTGAATTTCAACAATATAATTTTGAAGTTTTGATTTATATAGCGAATTGAAAAGTTTCACCTCAGTTTAAACTGTCATCTTTTTTATCAAAATGGAAATATCTTGTTTTTTATTATAAAAGTATTAATATGCTCATTATAAAAATCATAGTAAAGGGAATTCCCTGGTGGTCCAGTGGTTAGGACTCCGTGCTTTCACTGCCTAGGGTGCGGGTTCAATCCCTGGTTGGGGAACTAAGATCCTGCAAGCCAGGAGGCTCGGCCAAAAAACAAAAAGTTAAAAAAAAATCATAGTAAAAATAAGAATTAGAACTCTAGCTGTTGGTGTTTTATATAAAATAATAAAATACACATAGATAAGACATACATAATGTAAAATGAAGGACATTTCTTAAAAATATAGATTGAGTATCAAAATTTATTCAGTTCTCTAAGAATTTTAATAGTTTCTCACCTTATCTCAATTGTTAACCACTTTATCTAGTTAAAGCAACATCATAGCTATGGTCTCCCTTACCTTCCCTCTAGCTATAATCAGAAAAGTAGGCATACCATTTATAAACATTAATTAATGAAGCCAAAGACATTAACCCTGCTTGCTTTCAATGAGGGAAGAGGCTAATTAGTACACTTCTTGGCAGACTAACAGTTACAATTATACTAGCTTTTTCAACGGCTGAAGTTTTTTGAATACTTCCTAGTTGTAATTGACTTTTATTGTATGACATTTGGCTGTATCTGGTTACTAGAGCTACCTTTAGAATAAACTGCAAAGAAACTGTACTTCATCTCTAGCTAGAGAAAACAAATTGTTAGTGCAGAATGACTGATTATTCAAAATTATCCTCAAGTATTCACATAAATGTTGTCACTTTCATAGTGTAGGTTTATAACTGATCTTGCTGTTTAATAAAAACCATTCTTTTAACTGCTTTTCTTCACTTTTTTCTTCTCCTTTATTCCGTTCTACTGAGTAACAACACCATTACTTCAAATACTCAATAACACAGTTGCCAGTAGTGGTTTGATAGAATTAAATTATGTATAGTGAAAAGTAATAGATAATTAGCAACAAGATAATAAAATATCAAGGTAGCTCTTACTTGTATGTCATTATGGTGCTAAGAGATAGCTCCTCCATGGGATAGCACTGTATTAGGAACTTACAGGTAGCTACCTAAGAGTTAAGGTAAACTTAACAAAATAGGAAAGGAAGGCAGTTTAATAAAATTCTTCCAGCTTTACTTCTCTAAGGAGGTCTTCAGTGGGAAGATTACTGGAGAAGTAGACAAAAGGCCCCCAGACACCTTGATGTATCATATCTGGTCCATGCTCTCTGCCTTCAACCTATCCCTCTCATGCACCCTTTGCTCCAGTCACATGGAACTACTTACACAGTAGAGGCAGCCATAACTGTGTGTTGTTGTTGTTGTTGTTTTTATGTTAACACAAACTCATAGATGTCATTTCCTCAGCTTGAACCACCTTTCTTTTCTTCTTCACTTAGTCAACAACCCTTACTGGGCTTTACAAAACTCATTTAAAGCATTACCTGCTTCAGGAAACTTCTTTGACTCCTTTCTTTCTACTTGTATACCTTCATAGCATCTTTTTCATTTATTACACTAGAATTATTTATTTGCTTGTATAGTTTTCACTAGTCTGTAAGATTCTTAAGGGTAAAGACATAGTGTACTCAAATTTATTCTATCTCAGCTCTCAGAATTGTATAGGCCTCAATAATGATTGTTGAGTGTTCTTAAATTCTCCAGTCTTTTTTTTTTTTTTTTTTTTTGGCCACACCGCGAGGCATGCAGGATCTTAGTTCCCCAGTTCCCCAACCAGGGACTGAACCCATGCCCCCTGCAGTGGAAGCGCAAAGTCTTAACCAATGGACTGCCAGGGAAGTCCCTGTTGAGTGTTCTTGAAATTATTTCAAGCTCAAGTAAAAGTCATAATGATACGTAACAGATCTGGGTTTTATGGACTCATTATAGATCTGTGGTACTTTATCATTCCTTAATGTCTATTAAAATATACAATAATATTTTATTTGGGGGATATTATTTGCCTTCTAAATAACTGAGGGAAAAAAGCCTATGTAATAGGATGCTTTACTCTGATTTTTACAGCAAGACAAATAGAATATACAACTTACTCATTTTATTACTCATGTTTCCATTATTCACAAGTGCTCAATAAAAACTGAACAAGCTAATAATTAACCCTAGGCAGAAGGATGGGGTGGCATCTCTACATCTATGGATGAACATGTAAGAGTTTCAGGGTAACTTATTAAGATTTTCATTTGCATTTTATTCGCCATTTATTTCTTCCTTCCCCATTCTAAATAGGTAACCAGGTCTTTGGGCTCCGTATTTAATGGAAGATCTTTACTGAATGGAAAATAGAAGTTACTCATGGATAATCTGCCTTCTAACTTTCATTTTTGGGAGTTTGATTTAAAGGCAAAGCTTCTGAAGCCTGTCAGGGACACTGGGAAAAAGCCTCCCAAAGGCAATTTCCCCAGAATGGAAAAGGTTCAGCAATATCAGGCACAGCAGATGCCTGAATCCTACTGCATAGCAGTGCTTCAAGGAAATAGCAGGACCACCAAGAAGAATGGCTACACGAAGCACCTTGGGAGGCTATACTCTAGGTCCTGGGGGAGCTCAAAATCAGCAGAGACTCTCATGCACAAACTTGGCCGAAAAGCAGTAATGTCGTCTTACTTTAAGGAACATATGGGCTTTTTAAATAAGAATAGCAGTTAGGGGCTTCCCTGGTGGCGCAGTGGTTAAGAATCTGCCTGCCAATGCAGGGGACACGGGTTCGAGCCCAGCTGTGGGAAGACCCCACATGCCGCGGAGCAACAAAGCCCATGTGCCACAACTACTGAGCCTGCGCTCTAGAGCCCAAGAGCCACAACTACTGAGCCCACGTGCCACAACTACTGAAGCCCATGCGCCTAGAGCCCGTGCTCCACGACAAGAGAAGCCACCGCAGTGAGAAGCCAGTGCACCGCCACGAAGAGTAGCCCCCGCTCACCGCAACTAGAGAAAAGCCCGCGCACAGCAACAAAAGACCCAACTCAGCCAAAAATAAATAAATTTAAAAGGTTAGGGGGGGAAAAAAAAGAATAGCAGTTAGGATCATGATAAACTGCAGACAAGTGAGCCCATCCCACTTTGTTTTCTTTTAAAAGGCCCTTAAATTCTTAGGTCGGGGAGGAGAAAGGAAGGAAAGAAAGTGAGCCTCATTCTTCTCCATGGGCTCCCATGATGACTAATATGACTCACCATCTTACCAGGTTGGGCAATTCAAAGTCAGATTTATCAGAAATAAAATAATATTACATTTTTTAAAATATGAATTTTTGGTATAAATTATCTAACTAAACATGACAATATGAATCTGTGTGTTTCTAATATACTTTAGTATACGTTTTTCATTGTTCATTTTTGTATTATTTGTGCTTCACAGCCCCTATAGCGGAATGATTGAAATTGTTGCATTTTGGAAGTCTAAAAAGTTTTTTTTGGAAGCAAAACAATGATGGCTTTATGAGCAGAACTGATTATGGCTGTTAATAAAAAGTTCCTCATCATAAGAAGTATAATACTGCAAGATAAATTTATAATTTAGATTAAGGGATTACAAACAAAACATCTGAAGGTGTGGGAGAAAAATGCAATCTCATTAAGTGTTCCCTAGAAAGGCGTATACATAGAAACTGACGACAAGACTACTTTCATCCCACATGCTAGACTAAATGAATGATATTTTGTTAAAAATCAAACAAACACAAAACCACTGAAGGATCCCTAGCATCCTAAAATCTACCCATATATAAGGTTTATCTGGGAAAGATAAATACAAAATTCAGGGAAGTGCTTCAGTGGGAGGGAAGGGGCAGGCACAGGATTAAGGAAGGGCATGTAGAGGACCTTCAACTTAGATTTGCAAGGCTTAGTTTTAAAAAAATCTTTAAATAAATATAGCAAAACATTAAATATGGGTCATGGGTTTATGGGGTTTTGCTTTGTTCGTTTTTCAATACTAGTCTGTATTTTTGGAAATTTCAAAATCAAAATCTAGCATAAGCATGTATCCTAATTTTTTCCTGAGTATAAACCTTCTCCTCTGCAGTTTAGAATCAGGATAGTTTGATACAGAGCCTAGTGCATTACTGTGCTCAGTAAGTCCATGTTTGCACAGAACTTTAAAAGGTAATAAAAAAAAAAACCTGATTGGTTCATTATTCATGCCTTTCCAAATACAGCAGCTTCATCCAAATGAAAAAAGAACCAATAAAAATAGAGATAACAAGAGATATTCACTGGTATAAAATGTAACGATTTCCACTTCAATATAGTCTGCAATTTTGAATTAAGACAGACCCATTTGCAGAGAGATTTAATTGAGTTATTCAATTACAATTTATTTAATTTTAACTATGTGAAAGACCCTATGTTAAGTACTAAGGATACAGAAATGAATGAGAAAGGATCCCTGTTCTTCAGGAGCTCATAGCCTAAAGAATCCTGAAAAATATTAACATAAAATGTAATAGATGTTATAAAAATGTACAAGGCGATATGAGATCACTCCATGAGTACTGGAGAGAAGGCTAATTCTGTCTGAGAGAGCTGGGAAAGGTTTCAGAGATAGGATAATCTTTAAGATGGAACTTGAATAATGAGTAGAAGGTCAAGAGATAGAAAAGAAAGGAAGATGTGCTTCAGGCAGGAATGAAAAAAAAAAATATATATATATATATAAGGTCCATATTATTGAGTCTCTATTTGCAAATCCACCTGTGTACTCACTAAAATTTATTTGTAACCCTGAAGTTACTGTTTTCTCAGTCATTTATGGACATACACAGAGTGACAAAAAATTTGAGTTGCCTCAAGCACGCACTCCAAGATGAGGTCAAGCAAGGCAATACTCACTACTCTGCCTTCTTGTTTCAGCTTTCATACTGTTAAAAAAGTGTTCTTTTCACAGTCTATTTACTGCCACATCTGTCTCATTTTTGTGCTTTGTGTTGGTGATTCTGCTGTTTAAAATGGTCCTCAAGCATAGTGCTGAAGTGCTAACCAGTGTTCCTAAGCACAGGAAGGTTGTGTTGTGCTTATGGAGAAAACAAGCATATTCGATAACCTTCATTCAGGCGTGAGTTATAGTGCTGTTGGCTGTAAGTTCAATGTTAATGAATCAACGCAAACACACATAAAATGAGGTGTATCGAATGGTTGATGAAAACGTTGTGAGAGGCTCACAGGAACCTAACTCTCTATTTCCCCTAGGAAATATGGCTCATTATTCACTAATTCAGTGTTTGTGGTGACTTTATAGAACATAACTACTGTGAATAATGAGAATCAACAGTGTGTGTGTGCATTTGCGTGTATTCATTAGTTAACAAAATATTTCTTTGAATAAAAGTTATTTATAGGAACCACTGACTACTTTGATTAGATACACATAGCATAGTACCTTGTCTTGAATAAGTAATGAATAATTAACTATAATAAAGATAACTGACAGCTTATTATGCATACTTACAGTCTTTAAAGACTTTAAATAGCATAGATATTATGAGGCATTTTGAAGTTTCTAGTAGGGGGCAAAAAGACCTTGCTTTAAAGATAGCTAAAATATTTGCAACCACTTAAGAGATGGAGTAGAAATTTACAGAAGCAGATGTGGCATAATTTTACTGATTTAGTTATTTCTACAAGGTATTATTGTGGATAATGGTAAAAGCAGTATGGTAAAAACTATGCATTAGAAAAATCCCAAGATTATTTTTAACAGTTTCCTCAATCAGTTAACAGAACTGAACTATTACTTTCCCAAAGTGATTCCAATGAGCAAAAAACATAGAAGATCCCACACACAAAGTAGCTCATTATAATAAAAAAGAAACAGGTAATATCCTTTAACAGTCTTGTTGCTATAAGGTTAATCTTTACAGAAAGGTAGAACAAGTGAGTTGTACTGTTTAATACTTTATGAAGACTTTTCTTAACATTTACATTTCATGTAATTAATTATACCAATAGCTTTGAAGCACATACTTTAAAAATTCACATTTTCTTTCATTAGAATAAAGAAAACGAAAAACCAAAATGAACCTAAAAGAACACATACACACTTGGGTCATGATGTCATAAATCCTTATCTGATTGAAAAATGTTATATTTTAAGTTTATAATGCCACGTTTTCACCTTTGGTAAATGGCCTGCATCTTTTAAATTATATTCAACAGTTCTACAATTAAGAGCTACATCTTACACATTTTAAATATTCATTTATAGTTTGGGTAGATAGTTTTCAGAAGCTAATGAGATTGACAATGCTAACAGATAAAAGTCTTCTGATAATTTCAAATTCTATTTAAAAATACAGAAAAGCAGTAAGGATGAAAATCACTGTTTAAAGAGGTCAGAAGAGAACAAGAGATCAACATCCCATAATGCAAGAAAAAATAGTACAAGTTTTCATTTTTGTAATAGATAGTAATTGTAAAGCCAGTTCCATGGATTTCACTCACTTATAGATAATGCTTAAATTTGTATCTCCAGTCATACCTCTCTTCTGAACTTCAGGTTCTTATATCCAACCACACATACTCAGTATTTCTACTCAGATAGGTGCCACATCTGAATGTGTCCAAAACCAACCTCTTGATTTTCCCTTAAATTTAAGCCTGCTTTTTCCCCAAGCCTTCTCCATCTTAGTAAATGGCAATTTCATTCTTCAAATTGCTAAAACCAAACTCCTTGGATTTATCCTTGACTCTTTTCCTTTCTCATATACCACATAAACAAATCCTACTGTTTCTTCCTTCAAAATATATGCAGAACTTGACCTTTTCTTACTGCATCCAAGATTACCTCTTTGGTCTAAGCCACCATCATTTCTCACTTGGGCAACTGTGTTAGCCTATAAACTGCTCTCACTTTTTCTACCTTTTTTCCTTCATACTCTAGTTTCCACACAGCATCCAAAGTGATTCGCTAAAAAATAAATCAGATCATGTCCTTCCTCTGCTCAAAACCCTCTATTGCCTTCCCATCTCATTCAGGGAAAAATTCGAAATTCTGATGGTGGTTTATAAGACCCTATTTGATCTAATTCCCTGCCACCTCTCTGACCTTGTCTTCTTATATATACTCTTTCTTTCACTTCACTCTAAGTCACACAAATCTCTCTGCTGTTCCTCAAACCTACTAATAAGCATTCTCTCACCTCACTGTCCCTGAACTCCTTGACTCTTCTGCCTAGAAAGCTTTTCACCCAGATACCTACATCACTCACTCCTTCACTTATTTCAGATATCTACTTGATCTTATCAGAGAGGGTTTCCTTGATTAACTTACAAAAAAATAATCAAACTCCCTATGCACCCCTACCCCATCATTCTCTAGTCCCTTATCTTGCCTTTATTTTTTTCTTTATAGCACTTATGAAAACCACCTGACTGAAATATTTAGTGTTTATTTTCTGTCTTTTGCCCATTAGAATGAACTTAAGTTCCTGGAAAGAAGAGGCGTTCTTTGTTTTTGTTCAGGGCTATATCCTTAGGATCTAGACTAGTACTAGCACATAAAAGATACTCAATAAACATTTGATGAATTATGAATGAAATGAATCCAAATAATAATTATTTTTTGACCCCGGCAGTGTGGCACATGGGATCTTAGTTCCCCAACCAGGGATCGAACCTTTGCCCCTTGCATTGGAGTCTTAACTACTGGACCGCCAGGGGAAGTCCCCAAATAATTATATTAAAAGAAGGTCTCACTTATAAGATCAACAAACCTAAACCTCTACAAGTTAATCTAAAAATTAATAATTATATGCTATAATAATTTTGTTTAAATTTGCTAGCCAGGATACAAAGAGCTTTATATATGCAATGGTTACATTTCTATAATTTAAAGTGTAAATCCCATTTTAAGACCTTTTGAATTTACATTTTAACAGACGATATTTTAGAGCAATTTAAGCTCACAGCACAAGAGCTCCCTCACACTCTTTGCCTTTATACACACACAGCCTCCCCCACCAACAGTCAAGCCATTCTCTCTAGATTTGTCTCTTCTGGACATTTAATATAAACATAATCACAATTATTTATCCTTTGCATCTGGATTCTTTCACCTAGTGAAAGAATAGCTTTTAAAAATTAAAAGCTTTGGGGGGCTTCCTTGGTGGCACAGTGGTTGAGAGTCCGCCTGCCGATGCAGGGGACACGGGTTTGTGCCCCGCTCCGGGAAGATCCCACATGCCGCGGAGCGGCTGGGCCCATGAGCCACTGAGCCTGCGTGTCCGGAGCCTGTGCTCCGCAACGGGAGAGGCCACAACAGTGAGAGGCCCACGTACCACAAAAAAAAAAAAAAAAAAATTAAAAGCTTTTTTTTTTTGCGGTACGCGGGCCTCTCATTGTTGTGGTCTCTCCCGTTGCGGAGCACAGCCTCTGGCCACGCAGGCTCAGCGGCCATGGTTCACGGGCCCAGCCGCTCCGCGGCATGTGGGATCTTCCCAGACCAGGGCACGAACCCGTGTCCCCTGCATCGGCAGGCGGACTCTCAACCACTGCGCCACCAGGGAAGCCCTAAAAGCTTTTTTAATTTTTAAAAATAGCTCATTGGTCACCTTGGAAAACAACTCTTTTATTTTTTTGGCTGCGCTGCACTGCATGTGGGATCTTAGTTCCCAGACCAGGGATCGAACCTGTGCACCCTGAAGTGGAAGCGCAGAGTATTAACCACTGAACTGCCAGGGAAGTCCCTAGTATAATATTTTTGAAGTTCTTTCATGGTGAGGTATGTATCAATAGTTTGTTCCTTTTTACTGATAAATGGTATTACATTACATGGACATACCACTTTCGTTTTAATTGCTAAATAGTAGTCTATTATATGGATATACCACATATTGTTTAGAGTTGCCAAGGTGGGACCTTATCTTTCTTATGTGTCAGAAAAGAGGAGCCCTCAATGAATGCCAAGAATTAGAATTGATGAGAGGAAGAGGGGAAGTAAAGGAAATAGAACTGTGGTTGAGTAAAACCTGTTCCTAGCAGAGATGGAGAAGTCAAGCACCAGTGAACTATCTGTAGGTAGAGGAACCTGCCCTGGCTGTAAGAATTCAAACTCTTTCCACTGGATCCTATGACCTGAGTTTGTTCACTACTACTTGCTTGCTATAAGGAGGAAGGTGAGGTCATGGCAGCCACCCTCTACATCTATAGGAAGAAAATTGGTCTTTTCTTTCCTGGTGTTAGAGATTGCCAATCCATTATATAATTAAGCAGTATGACTAAAAGCAAGTATAAAATATTTTTAAAATAACATTCATCTGATGACTTCTGGTTAAAAAATGGCAGATCAGGTATATGCATTTAACCCTTCTCCTTATAAAATGACAGCAAAGTAAATTAAAAGATTTAAATCCACAAGGAGAAAGCAACCAAAGAGAAGGCAACAGTAGATAAAATATTTCAATACACTTTTGGAAAAGGGAGAACAAATGGAGGAGTGGTATGTGATTTATCAGGTGGAAGAAACTATAAGCTCAGGGGGTCACTGGTGAGAAGAGAGCCAATTCACCCCCAAAGAACCTGGGAAACACTCAGACTTTGAAGTACCAAGTGGGTGGAGGGGAAGGACAAAATGAAAAAACAGGATGAAAGTGTATGTATGTGCCTGAAATTAATACAACACTGTAAATCAAGTACACGCCAATAAAATTTTTTTTTAAAAAGTGTATGTATGTGAATTGTTGATACCCCTCCCCACTCCCACATACAGAATGCCAGCAGCTAAATGCACATACTCCAGCCCTGATAAGAGAATGAAAGTTTACCTCTAGAGAAATTGAAAAGGAGTGTTCTAGATCAGGAGACACTGGGCAAGGTAGAGACTAGAAGTGAGACAGAATAAAAAGAAAGGGATTTATCGAAATATCAAATGGCAGGACTTTAATTCCTCTAACCATTCCTCTACCCACCCCGCCCCACCCTTAAACACTTGCATTTTATTGCCCGGGCAAGAAATTTGTGAGGTCTTTTTCTGGAGGAACGGAGCAATCCTAGAGAAAAGTCTTCCTCATAGTGATGTATGGCCATGTCTCCATCCCCAAATGAGGCTACTCACAATAAATCTTCTTACTCCTAAAAAGCTTCTCATCAGTTTAAAACAAATATATACAGACCATCAACAGTCATCAGAAATGTAAGGAAATCATGAAAGATTAAAATCAGATATCAAAAGAGATATTTGATACTTAAAACATAATTGCTGAAATAAGGCATAAAACAGAGGTTGTGAAAATCCTCAGGAAAGTAGAACTAAATATGAAATGGAAAAGTGAAAGAAAAGATAGTTAAAGAACCAATCTAGGGAGATTACTTTTGACTAACAGGAGTTCCAGGAAAAGAGGACAAAGAAAAGAGATGGAAGAAAATAATAACAAATACTTATCAAAGGCAGAGTATATGTGCTAGGCATTGCTCTAAGTGCTGTAAGTAAATTAATTTTAATTAACTAATTAATTCTCCAGTCAGCCTATGAAGTAGGTATTATTATTGTCCCCATTTTATAGATGAGGAAAATTAGGAATGTAGAAGTTAATCTAATAGCTAGTAAGTATCAGAGCCAGAGTTCAAACCCCAGCAGTCTGGTGCCATGACTCACACTCTCAGCAACTATGTACTGCTGCCTCTCTACCAAAGAAATCATATTAAGAGGGCAGGCTAAGACGGCAGACTGAACGTGAACATTCAATTTACTCCCTCCAGAAACTCCACTAAAACACCAGTACGGGGAATTTTTTAAAATACATAATCCCAAAGAGTGAGAAGGCAAAGAGAAAAAGAAAACAGCAACAACAGATTTTGGGACACCAGAAAGTAGATGATAGAGTGGTAACTGATTTAGCAGATGAAAGCCAAGTCTAAAACCAACAGTGAGGAAAGCTGAGAACAAACTCAATATATACCACAGAATCCTCTAAACAAACAAGAACTGGCAACACTTAGGTACCTGTAGAACTGCAGGTAAGTGGGGAGTGAGATGGATAAAATAAGAACTGGGTGAAAACGGTTTAAGAAGCTGTTAGATCCCTAGGTCCCCTCTCTCTGTTCTACATGCCTAGGTGACTGCCTCTCCCTAGTTCCCTAATCCTGGCAGAAGTCTGCCACTTATCCCCGGGAGAGGGTAAAACAGGGATTCTTGATTAGGGGACACCAGGCAGTTAAGGGCATAAGTACCATAGTGAAAAACAAAGGGATTAAATGACTTCATGCATAAGTAAATGCTGAATTCTAAGATTAGTGGTCCTCTTCCTCCATTCTATTTAGCCAGACAAATTAGAAAACTTTTCTTTATGAATCTGGGTTAGGGTCAGAAGATTCCCTAACAAATGACGCAACCAGGTTATACTAGAATGAAACTCAAAACTCCTATTCTTGTGCTTAGGCCTCCCAATCTTAAGAACAGCCAGCTGAGGGACGTCCCTGGTGGTCCAGTGGTTAAGACTCCACGCTCCCAACGCATGGGGCCCAGGTTCGATCCCTGGTCAGGGAACTAGATCCCACATGCATGCTGGAACTAAGAGTTCACATGCCACAACTAAGGAGCTGGCCTGCCACAACTAAGGAGCCCGCCTGCCGCAACCAAGACCCGGCACAACCAAATAAATAAATAAATATTTTTTAAAAAAAGAACAGCCAGCTGAGATGACAAGATAACCTAAAGGAAGTCTATATATGGAAGACAGAGACCAAAATCAATAAGAGAATACAAAGCAATTAGGTAGAAAGAAATCATGCAAAGAAAATTTTAAGGAAAAAAATATTTCCAAGAGATACTTAAAACAAATTAAACTTTAACAGAAATATAAAAAGAGGAAGGAACACTTCTAAACTAATTTTATGAGGCCAGCATTGCCCTGATGCCAAAGCCAGACAAGGACACCACAAGAAAAGAAAATTACAGGCCAGTATCCCTGATGCACATGGATGTAAAAATCCTCAACAAAATATTAGCAAACCAAATTCAACAATACATTAAAAGGATTACACACAATGATCAAGTGGGATTTAATCCAGGGATTTAAGGATGGCTCAACATCTACAAATCAATCAATATGATACATCACATTAACATAATGAAGGATAAAAATATCATCTTAATAGACGCAGAGAAAGCATTTGACAAAATTCAACATCCATTTGCGATTAAAAAAAAAAAAACCTCTCAACAAAGTAGGTATAGAGGGGATATACTCAACATAATAAAGGCCATATATGACAAGCCCACAGCTAACATCATCCAGATTAGAGAAGAATAAGTGAAATTATTTGTTTGCATATGACATCCTCTTATATGTAGAAAACCCTAAAGACTTATTTAAAAACTGTTAGAATAAACAAATTCAGTAAAGTTGCAGGATACAAAATCAATATGCAAAAACTTGGTTGCATTTTTATACCCTAACAGCAAACTATCAGAAAGAGAAACTAAGAAAGCATGCTACAAACTACAAATACACCTACTACTGTATGAATAGCATTTTGAGTGCTTCTTAAGGGCAAAAATGAAACTTGAAGCAAAATAAAATCTCGTGTTCATCATGCAGTTTAAAAAAATGTACCATCCCAACAACAGAAAAACATAAACTCTTTATCCACTGAAGAGATATATACTCATATGTATTCCATGGAGTAATTCTCTTCAGATGAGGTATTTGTAAAATCTCTCTCATTACTGACAGTGCTGATGTGCTGACATCCTCAGGATGTTTCACTGAGATTCAAACTCACTGTATCCCATCTCCGGAGTCTCTTCTTTGATAAGCTGCATTTCCCCCCTTTTGTATTATCCATGATGTTAGTAAGGTTAGAACTAAAACAGACTTAATTACAGTACATTTCAAATAAGTTACTGAATATAGTTCTCTGTTCAGTCAACTCAACTTTGTTCAGTGATTGCCCATGAAAATTACAGGAGTGTTTAAAAACAAGATGAATAGGAGTCTTTTAAATTATGTCTGGGACCAAAGCTTTTCTTACATGGGAATTTATGAGATAACTTATATTTGGAGAATTGATTACAATTTTAGGAAAGTGAACTTTGTCCTGCCATATGGGTCTCAAAATGGCAATACCTGAAACACTGAGATTTACAAGTACAGTATGGAGTCCCCCCTTATCTACGTGGGATGTGTTCCAAGACCCCCCAGCGGATGCCTAAAACCATGAATAGTAGTGAACTCTAGATATACTATGCTTTTTCCTATACATACACACCTAGGATAAAGTTTAATTTATAAATTAGGCACAGTAAGAGATTAACAACAACTAATAATAAAATAGAGCAATAATAATATACTGTAATAAAAGTTATGTGAATGTGGTCTCTCTCTCAAAATATTGTACAAATTTAATGCCTTTTCCATCTTAACTAAGCATTGTATCAAGCACTGTGGCCGTAAAACTAGCATGAATTTGTTTATCTCGCAAAGTAAAACTGAGGATAAGGGGGACCACTGTGTATATTGTACCTGTTCGGTTTTTTTTTAACATCTTTATTGGAGTATAATTGCTTTACAATGGTGTGTTAGTTTCTGCTTTATAACAAAGTAAATCAGTTATACATATACATGTTCCCATATCTCTTCCTTCTTGTGTCTCCCTCCCTCCCACCCTCCCTATCCCACCCCTCTAGGTGGTCACAAACCACCTAGCTGATCTCCCTGTGCTATGCGGCTACTTCCCACTAGCTATCTATTTTACCTTTGGTAGTGTATATATGTCCATGCCACTCTCTCACTTTGTCCCAGCTTACCCTTCCCCCTCCCCATATCCTCAAGTCCATTCTCTAGTAGGTCTGTGTCTTTATTCCTGTCTTACCCCTAGGTTCTTCATGACATTTTTTTTCCCTTAAATTCCATATATACGTGTTAGCATACGGTATTTGTTTTTCTCTTTCTGACTTACTTCACTCTGTATGACAGACTCTAGGTCCACCCACCTCACTACAAACAACTCAATTCCGTTACTTTTTAAAAAATACGGAACACTTCACGAATTTGCGTGTCATCCTTGCGCAGGGGCCATGCTAATCTTCTCTGTATCGTTCCAATTTTAGTATATGTGCTGCCGAAGCGAGCACTGCCTGTTCATTTTGAAACAAAGAATTGCTTCTATAAGAGCCAAGCAAAGAAAGATCAAAGTAAATTTATGAGACCTAACTACAGGTTCAGCCAAGATCAAGAGAGGATATCCTTTGACTCACTTTTGTCCACATTCCTCAAGGCATCAATTTAAACCTTACTCTCTTTCATAAGGTTCTTTTCTCCAAACCTTTTCTTTCCTAGTTGCCTGCTGCTAATTAGACAAATTGATACTGATACAAAGAGCGTATATTATGTAACATATAATACAGAGCTACTTGGTTATAGAGCTACTTGGTAGAAAATGTTGTTTCTCAAGTTCATTATGCTATATTAATTTACTAATCTAAAAGAAATCTGTAGAGCAGTCTTTCAGACCTTCTGTTTTTACATTTATAATTAGCTAAGTAGACAGAAGTTCTAT
This sequence comes from Stenella coeruleoalba, assembly GCF_951394435.1. NCBI lineage: Eukaryota > Metazoa > Chordata > Mammalia > Artiodactyla > Delphinidae > Stenella > Stenella coeruleoalba. The sequence goes on along the minus strand of NC_137165.1, from coordinate 31,519,836 downwards.
TGTTTTTAGAAATAATAATTTTATGAGTTAAGCACATCAAATTCACGACAGGTTGCCTCTCATGGAAAGAGACAGAAATGAGACAAAGATGGGGTGGGGAGAGGACAAAGGGTAATTTAGCTTTATACAGTCATGTTTTATTACTTTTATTTAAAATTTTTAAATATTGTAATTTCTCAGAATAAAAATTTTAAAAAACTGTGTAGGAACTCATATATACTCCTCATCACAGCCAACCAATCTCCTTTCTATAGGCTGTATAGGAAGTCACAATGTGCAGAGTTTCCAACGGGGAAAGGCCAGTTACTCTCTCCCACACATCTTTAAAGTCCCAATTATCCAATAAGTCACTGAGAAAGTACCCCAACGCTCTCTGAGGTAGTCCAAACCAGATTCTCACTAACTTCTCAAAAGACCCACATAGGCACATATTATTATTGTTAACTGGTATCTCTGAGGTCCAGAATCCACTTCTACCTGAGTAATGACATCTTCATATAGACATCTTACAGCATGAACACTCTGGCATAATTCATCTTATATTCTCAGACATGAAATATTATTTTCATCTGGGGAGATTTCTATAACTATTAGAATCTTGATAGAACTCTCAAAGCTACAAGAATATAATCAGTGATAAAATCATAAAACATTAAGTCTATTTGTTCTTCAGTAGTGAGAGACTGATTATACAAATAGACAATGACCAGATCATATACAACTCTGACACACAGTCTCTTTGGAGGGCAAACAACCTGGGAAGTCAAATCACAATCTCTGCAGCAATCACTTCAGAAGTTAGGATTTGGTCAATGACTGCCAGCTTCCTTTTTTTTTTTTTCCCCCTCCACAGCCCACCACACACTTTCAACTCAGCACCAACCAGAGGACAAATATGCTTCCCAAACCAATTACCTAAGATGATTGGCTTCTAGTTAGCATTTCAGCTTCCCCACGCAAAACAGTCTCCAATCAGCGTATCTTTTCTCTTTTTCACCATAAAATTTGCCCCCTCCCATGTGAATCTGCCAAATGCAAGTGATGGTGGTAATTTTCTTGTTACCAATTGTTATTCAATTTCTTTGAATTTATAGCCTGTTTGTTCTCATTCTGGGTGGTCTTTATTTCCACAGTAGTGCAAAAATCATGCAAAAAGAAAACTAACATTATGAGCATTTCATTCTAATCCGGTTAAGATCACACTTCAATCTGGCTGTTAGCTATTGTTCTGTTTGCCAATCAGCTCACCAGAAACAATTTATCTCTTTTGATAAATGGTTTTTCATTAGTTGAAAGACAAATCTGGAATTCTACTTCAATATTTGATGTTTCAGACTCACATTGGTACAGTTTCTTTCTTGAGAACTGTGATCACTTGAAAATAATAACCTAAGAAAAGACTGTGCTATATTTTAGAAAAACAATAATGCTGGTGGTATAACTTAGAACTAAATAGTGCAGTAAAATATCTGCTGTCAGTCTGTGAATATATCTGCAGAAAACATCAGAGGGTGATTCCTAAATTTTGTTGATATTGAAATGGTAAATGAGAGCAACCTACAAAGAGTTATGAAAATTTACCTGTAGTAAATTGAAGTTGTTTTGGGTAAATCGTGAGTTTATAGCTACAATGGCATAACTAACGTGATTAGAAATTTTAATGACTTTATAAAAAAAAGGTTAAGAATGAAAAATCAAGATCATTATATTTTCAACCACATCTTTGAGATTTGGTAATAATGTAATTACTTAAGGAAGTAAAACAAAACTCCAAAATGTTCTCAGTTCTTTGTGTGATATTATATACCTGAAAAAAAATTTCAAAATATTTGTTAGAGGAATGAAGTATAATATGTAGGAAGTAGTATTTATAGTAAACATATTGAAGTTTTACCGTAAATTATTTGCTATGATAGGGGAGCTTCCACAAATTATTAGAACAGAAGTTTTATCAAATGTTTTTTTAAACCACAAGTGGCCAGAGAATTGAATAATTTACTGACTTCAATTTTTATTTATCTTTTTTAAACTTCTATTATGTGCTATTCCAGGAAGTTGTTCTAAAGAGCTTCGGAGTAGAACTCTAGGCTTTCTCCTATATAGTTTACAATTTGAATTTTAATGTCATTATTTTGAAAAAATATTCCTATATTGTTAAAAAAAATAAATAGCCCCTTCAGAAATAAGTTCATCTGAAATTCCATTACTAACTCTTAAGAGCAGAGTAATCTGAATAAGCATTTCTACTGAATATTTCTACTAAGATTCACTACCCTATCTGACAAACCCATTTCTTTCAGTTGCATTCATTATCTTGATAGCTTCGTCTAAGTGTTGAATATTGCTGAACAAAAGACCACAGCCTCAACTGTAGGACAGTAGTAGCTCCAATTAGGAGACAAAAGATTGATTTATGGTTCACATTTGAAAGGAGTGTTGTTATTCCAGAAGATGATCTCTGTATTATATGAAGTGATATACCATTTTAAAGAACTAATCCCATTTGGTTGAAAATCGTGAACCATGACCTGAATTATAGAGGAATAAATATGTAAAATAAATCTAGTTGCTAGGCTGCTATATGCTACCATTGGGTCCTTCCTGAAAATGCTAATTAATGATGACTACCAGAACATACCCAGATATGTACTATGTCAGAAAATTCTAGTAAATTCCTATTTCGTCACACAATTCTCCTATATGATTGGCTACACTAAGACTGGACATTCATACACAGACAAAGCCTATCATAATGGGCAAAGTGACCACGTCATTCCTTGAACGCATAACTAACTTATAGTCTACCTCCGCATCCACAGTTCTTCCATATCTGAGGTTCCACATCCAAGGATTCAACCAACCCATGGATCGTGTAGTACTGTACTATTTACTATTGAAAAAAATCTGTGTATAAGTGGACCCATACAGTCCAAACAGGTTTTGTTCAAGGATCAACTGTACAGGCATACCTTGGAGATACTGCAGCTTCGGTTTCAGACCACTGTAATAAAATGAATAGCACAATAAAGTGAGTCACACCAATTTTTTCGTTTCTAAGTGCATATGAAAGTTATGTTTACACTATACTGTACAGTCTACTAAGTATGCAATAGCCTTATATCTAAAAGATCCATGTACCTACCTAAATTAAACAACACTTTTTTGCTAAAGAATGCTAACCATCATCTAAGCCTTCAGCAAGTCATAATCTTTTTGCTGGCAGAGGGTCCTGCCTCCACGTTAGTGGCTGCTGACTGATCAGGGTGGTGGTTGCTGAAGGCTGCGGGGGCGGGGGTGGCCGTGGCAACTTCTTAAAATAAGACAACAATGAAGTTTTCCGCACTGATTGACTCATCCTTTCGTGAATGATTTCTCTGTAGCATACAATGCTGCTTGACAGCATTTTACCCACAGAACTTCTTTCAAATGTGGAGTCAATCCTCTCAAACCCTGACACTGCTTTATCAACTAAGTTTATGTAATATTCTAAATCCTTTGTTGTCATTTCAACAGTCTTCACAACATCATCACCAGGAGTAGATTCCATCTCAAGAAATCACTTTCATTGCTCATCCCTAAGAAGCAACTCCTCATCTGTTAAAGTTTTATCATGATAGCAGCAATTCAGTCACATCTTCAGGATCCACTTCTAATTCTGGTTTTCTTGCTATTTCCTGCAGAGAAATTCATTTCTAGCTTTTGATTTAAAGTGAGAGACATGTAACTCTTCCTTTCACTTGAACACTTAGAGGCCACTGTATGGTTAATAATTGGCTGAACTTCAATATTGTCTCAGGGAATAGGGAGGACTGAGGAGAGGGAAAGAGGTGGGGGAATGGCCTGTTGCTGAAGCAGTCAGAACACACACATTTATTGATTAAGTTTGCCATCTTATATGAGCACAGCTCATGACGCCCCCAAACTATTACAACAGTAACATCAAAGATTTACTGATCACAGATCACCACAAAAAATACAAGGAAAAAGTTTGAAATATTGTAAGAATTACCAAAATGTGCCAAAGAGACATGAAGTGAGCATATGCTGTTGGAAAAATGGCACTGATGGACTTGCTCAATGTGCAGTTGCCACGAAACTTCAATTTGTAAAAAATGCAGCATCTGCAAAGTACAACAAAGCTAAGGACAATAAAATGAGCTATGCATGTATGAGAAGCCAGTCTAATAATCTAATGAAAAATGATAACATCCAATAATACTTGAATAAAAGATTATCAGCAGAAATATTTAACTTAAAAAATTTAACCTTTAAATACCATTGGTCTTAGTTCAAACCAAATTGTCTGTAGGATCATGTGATATGCCAGTTAGTATGTTTTTCTTATTCAGGTGCAAATATCACAAAAATCACATTTTTGCAAATGTCCAATATTCCAAAGATTGACTGCTGATGTCTTTTTTTCACTGAATCCTTATAAAATATACTGCCTCTATAAAAGACTCTAGGTAGAAATAAGAATCAACAGTGAAATAAATTCCATTAACACATTTTTATGGAAATAAGTTTAATGACAGCCTTCAAAAGCCCCATGTGGAGAGGTGATAAACTATCTTTTAAAGCCCACACTGGGGGGCTTCCCTAGTGACGCAGTGGTTAAGAATCCAATGCAGGGGACACTGGTTTGAGCCCTGGTCTGGGAGGATCCCACATGCCGCGGAGCAACTAAGCCCGTGCACCACAACTACTGAGCCTGAGCTCTAGAGCCCATGAGCCACAACTACTGAAGCCATGTGCCACAACTACTGAAGCCCGCGTGCCTAGAGCCTGTGCTCCACAACAAGAGAAGCCACTGCAATGAGAAACCCGCACACCGCAATTAAGAATAGCCCCCGCTCGCTGCAACTAGAGAAAGCCCGGGCACAGCAACGAAGACCCAACACAGCCAAAAATAAATAATTAATTAATTAAATAAAATTTAAAAACTATGTATTTCTGGGCTTCCCTGGTGGCGCAGTGGTTGAAAGTCCGCCTGCCGATGCAGGGGACGTGGGTTCGTGCCCCGGTCTGGGAGGATCCCACATGCCGCAGAGCAGCTAGGCCCGTGAGCCATGGCCGCTGAGCCTGTGCGTCCAGAGCCTGTGCTCCACAACATGAGAGGCCACAACAGTGAGAGGCCCACGTACCGAAAAAAAAAAAAATTGTATTTCTTTTCAAACTAAATAAGACACTGAAGGATATATTATATAGGCCAGCACTCATACAACGTTTATTTACATTTTTCTTCATAGTTTTTAATCTCAACTGAACAATTATACCTGACATCACTGTTTTAATCTATAAACATTATACTCTCATCTTTATTAAAACACTTTACTTTCTTCCTTTTAAAGTTTTCCTTATCATTCATGTCCATATACCCATTTGTAATATAAATTAAAATTACCTGTAATTCATTTTATACCAGAAATCTTGGTAACTTTCATTTTTTGTGACCACGTCACACATCTTGTGGGATCTTAGTTCCCCAACTAGTGTTCGTACCTGGGTCCCCTGCAGTGGAAGTGTGGAATCCAAACCACTGGACAGCCAGGGAATTCCCAGTAACTTTTTAAATCAACTCATCATATTAGAAAATCTTCACAATAAATTCAGATAATAATTCAGTACATTTGTAAATATGGATCGTTTGTTTTTAATCTCTAAAATAAGTAAAATTCTCTTATATCTCAGGACGTATACATGGTAAAATAATATTGGAACACACTTCTCAAAAAGTAGTATTTAATTCTTATGGAATGAATCCCCCAAATAATGCATCTCCATATTCAGCCGTAATATGGTATACAGAAACACATGAAAATGCTGTGACAGAAACTACAGTGATTTGCCTAAAACAAATACTTGCAAAACAAACCCTGCCCCTTCCTTTGAAGGTCTAACATTTGTTTAAATTGTATGCTTGGGGCTCTTAGTTATGACTAATCACTTCATACATACCATTTTCCCTATGATCTTCTTTGTTCCACAGGACTATCTTTTAGTTAATCAAAAAATATTTTTACAGTTATAGATTTAAAGACAAACTGGGCATAAAGCAGAGTTTATCATCACCCGCACACACACACATACACACAGTTTCCCCTATTATTACATTAGTATGGTACATTTCTTACAATTTATGAACTAATATTGAAACGTTATTAAGCAGTCCATGGCTTATTTGGATTTCCTTAGTTTTCACATAATGGCCTCTTTCTGTTCCAGTATCCCATTTAGGATACCACTTACATTTAGTCACCATATCTGTTTAGGCTCCTCTTAGCTCCTTCGTTTCTTTTTAGGATCTTGACAGTTTTGAGTAGTTCCGGTCAGGTAAATTGTAGGCTGCTTCCCTATTAGAATTTTTGTGATGCTTTTCTCATGGTTAGACTGGGATTAAGGACTTCTGTGAAGAAGGTCATAGAGGTTAAGTACCATTTTCATCACATCATATCAAAGGTACATACTATTTATAATGATTTATGACTACTGATGTTGACCTTGATCATCTGGCTGAAGTAGTGTTCATCAGATTTCTCCCATAAAGTTACTCTCTGTGTCTCCCTGTTCCCACTTTCCACACTGTATTCTTTGGAATGAAGTCACTGTACACAGCCCATACTTAAGGAGTGGGGAGTTATGCTCCCCTGCATAATTTGGTATTATTCTGTATGAAGAGATTTGTCTCTTCATCTCCACTTATTAATTTACCCAATTATTCATTTATATCAGTACAGACTCACAGATATTTATTTTAAACTGTACTATATTATTTTTTGTTGTTCAAATGTTTCCAGGCTTGCCCATCAAGACCGCTTTCAGTTTGTTCCTAATGCTTTTTTTTTTTAAAGCCCTTAAATGCTTCAAAAATTTAAAGCATACCCCCACTAATGGGGGTTATTTTTTTTTAAGCCCTTCCTTACTTTCTGCCACTACAAGACGCTCCAGGCTGATACTGTATATTTTTTGCTCCAATCCTTGAAACACAGACACACAACACACAGAGACATATACACACATGGGGAGAATGACATGTAATGATGGAAGAAGACTGAAGTGCTCCAAGGATTGCTGGCACACCACCAGAAGCTAGGCATAGGCAAGAAAGGATTCTCCTCTACAGGTCTAGAGCAGCCCCTTAATTTTGACATCTACTCTCCAGAAGTGTGGAAGAATAAATTTCTGTTGTTTTGAGCCAAACAGTTCATGGTACTTTGTCATGGAAGCCCTAGGAAACTAGTATATTCACCTGAACTTTGCCCCTGCCCTATATGATTTTCCCCACACAGTAAATGGTACCACATTCACCCAGCTGCTCAAGTCGCTCCCACAAACCTGGAAGTTCTTGATTCTGCTCTTTCTCTCATCCCTACATCTAATTTATCAGGAACTTTTGTTGATTCTATCCCCCAAATATACCCTGAATCCATCCACTTCCATCTCCTCGGCTACCACCAAAGTCCAATGACTATTATTCCTAGCCTACGCAAACTACTGCAACAGCCTCTCAATTGGCCTCCCTACTTCAATTCTTACCCTTTTCCAGTCCTTTCTCCACATAGCAGCCAGAGTTATCTTCTTAAAATGTAAATATGGGGCTTCCCTGGTGGCGCAGTGGTTGAGAGTCCGCCTGCCGATGCCGGGGACACGGGTTTGTCCCCCGGTCCAGGAAGATCCCGCATGCCGCGGAGCGGCTGGGCCCATGAGCCATGGCCGCTGAGCCTGCGCGTCCGGAGCCTGTGCTCCGCAATGGGAAAGGCCACAACAGTGAGAGGCCCGCGTACCGCAAAAAAAAAAAAAAAAAAAAAAAAAAAAAAGTAAATATGATCATGTACTTCTTTGCTTAAGAAAAAAATTCAAACTCCCTATAGGAGTCACAAAGGCCCTATGAGGGTCTGACTTGACTCCCGCCTAACTTTTCCAACTTTATATCTGGTTACCCTCTTCCTCATCCACAAAGCTTCAGCCATGGTGGTGGCTCTCAACTGCCTCATGGCTTTTACTCTTCTGTCTGGACCCCTGTCCCCAACACTCTTCATGTGGTTAGATCTTTCTCAACTCCTTCAAGTCTAATCTTAAATATTTAATACATACATATTTTTGAGATGAATATACGATGAGAATGAGTTCCTTGGTAAATGCAGTTATAGAAACTGTCACTCAGGAAAGAAAAAATATTATTTCCTACCAGTATTCAAATTAAGAAAGTGTTAAATAAAGTCACTAATATAATGCAGGTAATTTATTGGTGTTTATATTATATACAAGATCTCTATTAGGTCAGGAGGGAAGGATACTAATATAGAATCTAAACAAATATTGTACCCTTATAGACTTGGAAAATAGTGGGTCAACTCTTGTTTTCAGAGACAATTCCCTTATTTGGGCAGAATTAAAGATATCTGGCCCAGAAAATTTTTCCTACTGACAAGAAAAACATTCTCACCTCATTCCTCTTTAGAATTTACTCAATGCCTATAGCCTTTGCTCTAGAATAGAACAAATTAACAATGTATCAGGTATTAACACCATACAGACACAAACTCAATTTTACATTTCAATTGCCTTATTTATCTTCAAAATCCCCTCACTCATAACTTTTCATAGCTGTCTTCCCTAACGCTAAAAAAAAGTATATTCTTCATATATGCCATATTAATCAGGTCTTTCAAACAGAGGGTCTGTTTCATGGGTTGTAAAATCAATCTATGAGTGAACGTTTTTAAAAAATGAATAGAAATATCAGAGTTCATTATTGTATTAAGTTTCATAAAACTTTGATTTCAGGTTGTATTTGTGTGTGTGTGAGTGCATGTATGTAGTAAGTCACAATACATCTCTTACTGTGGATTGAAGTTTAAAAAAAATTAAAAGCATTGCTATATATGTCTACCTAAGCAATAATCAGATCATGTCACTCATGTCACTCACATGCCTAAAATTCTTCAGTACCTTCCTAATTCACTTAAAATAAAATCTAACCTTACCATGATCTATAAAGGCCCCATACTGAACTCTGCTTCTCTTTTCAGTGTTATCATATGCCACCTTCCTCTTTACTCACTAATTCCCCAGTAATATCAGTCTCCTTTCAGGTCCTCAAACATGACAAGCTATATTGTCCTCAGGATCTTTGCATATGTTCTTTTCTCCTTTGTTATATTATCTGTAAAAAATACTTTAAAATACTTTAGTATACAGTGAGATGGTTTGTTTAAATCTCTTCTACTGTTTCTCAATAAGATTAGGGGTGAGATGGGATGGTAACAGGTGAGGTGGCATGCTCCCACAAGGAATACTAGAAAGGTCTGTGTGGAGGGGTAGCTTTTGTTACTACAACATAACCTGGGGGTGAGGGTGGGGCTGCCACTGGCATTTGTGGGCAGGATTCAGGGATGCTAAATATCCTGTAACACATAAGATACCCTGCCTCATGAAAAACTGTCCTGCTCAAAATACCAAAAGAACATTCTCCTCACCACCTGTCCCCATTATGACAAACAGCATCCCTAATCTAAGGGCAGTTAGTTAATATTTGAATCACCATAATTCAGGAATATCCATTCCAAGGTATTTGAATTACATACATACATGCACACACACATAAATAACAAAAGCAAAAAATCCTACCCTCTAAATTTTAGAGTTTGGTCTACTCACATTTAATGCAATTACCAATATGGTTGGATTTACGTCTGTTATTTTGCTATCTGTTTTCTGTACGTCTTACAGCTTTTTAGTTTCTCTATTCTTCTTTTACTGCCTTCTTTTATGTTAGACAATTTTGGGGGGTACAATTTTAATTTCTCTTATTTTTAAACTATAATTTTGGATTACATTCTAGTATATTTCTCTTAATTGGTTGCTCTAAAGATTAAACTACGTATCTTATCACAATCTACTTAATGCTAATACTAATTCCGGTAAAATACAGGAACTTGGCTATAATATAGCTCCATTTTCTTCTCCTTCTTCTGTCCTAGTATTGTTATCTATACAATACTTCTATCCATTATAAGCCCAACAAACAGTATTATAATTATTGCTTTATACAATCTTTTTTTAAAAAATATTTATTTATTTATTGGTTATATTGGGTCTTAGTTGTGGCACACAGGATCTTTCGTTGTGGCACTCAGGCTTCGCTCTAGTTGTAGCACGTGGGCTCCAGAGCTCATGGGCTCTGTAGTTGTGGCACACAGGCTCTCTAGTTGTGGCGTGAGGGCTTAGTTGCCCCGTGGCATGTGGGATCTTAGTGCTCCAACCAGAGACTGATCCAACGTCCCCTGCATCGCAAGACAGATTCTGAACCACTGGACTACCAGGGAAGGCCCAACAATCTTGTATTTTGAAAAGCTACTAGTAAAATTAAAGAAAAAAAATGTTTATACTATCTTTTACATTTACCCAAATGGTTACCATTTCTGGTGTTCTTATTCCTGTGTATTTGAGTTATTGTCTGGTGTCATTTCCCTTTAGCCTGAAGTACTTCTTTTGGTATATCTTGTAATTTTCTCAGTATTTATCTAGGAATGTCTTTATTTCACCCGCACAGTACTGCTGAATATGGAAATCTTGATTGACAATGTTTTTACCCCCCAGCATTCCACTGCCTTCTGGCCTCCACTGAAACAGTTATACATTTTGTTTCCTTTTACACAATGAATCATTTTTCTCTTGCTGCTTTCAAGATTTTCTCTTTGCCTTTGGTTCTCTCAGTAGTTTGATTATGACTATGATGTATCTAGGCGTGGTTCTCTTTGTGCTTATCTTTTTGGGTCTTGGGTGTTTACTGACCTCCTCAGATCTGCAGATTAATGTTTTTCCATCAAATTTAGAAAGTTTTCAGCCATTATAAGTTCAAATACTTATTTTGCCTCTTTCTCTTCTCTCCTTCTGGAACTCCTCCTACACTTAGAGGGGTACACATTTGTCTCTAAGGTTCTGTTCATTTTCCTTCAGTCTCTTGTTCTCTGTTCTACAGATTGGATACTTTCTCTTGATCTATATTTCAATCCACGAACTCATTCTTCTGCCATCTCAAACCTTCTGTTACCCATCTACTGAATTTTTATTTCAGTATTGTACTTTCCAAATCTAGAATTTCCATCTAGTTCTTTTAGTTAGTTTCTATTTGTTTACTGATTTAATTACTTGAACATATTTATAATACCTGTTTTAAAATCTTTTAACTGCTAAATACAACATCCAAGCACACTCAGAGTTAATTTCTAATGGCTGCTTTTTCTCCTGAGTATGGCTCATAATTTCTTGTTGAAAATTGGAAATTTTTTACATCTTTATTGGAGTATAACTGCTTTACAATGGTGTGTTTCTGCTTCATAACAAAATGAATCAGCTATAAATATACATATATCCCCGAATCTCCTCCTTCCTGAATCTCCCTCCCACCCTCCCTATCCCACCCCTCTAGGTTGTCACAAAGCACTGAGCTGATCTCCCTGTGCTTTGTGGCTGCTTCCCACTAGCTATCTATTTTACATTGGCAGTGTATATATGTCCATGCCACTCTCTCACTTTGTCCCAGCTTACCCTTCCCCCTTCCCGTGTTCTCGAGTCCATTCTCTACGTCTGCATCCTTATTCCTGTCCTGCCCATAGGTTCTTCATGACCTTTTTTTTTTTTTAGATTCCATATATACGTGTTAGCATACGCTATTCCTTTTCCTCTTTCTGACTTACTACCTCTGTATGACAGACTCTAAGTCCATCCACCTCACTACAAATAACTCAATTTCATTTCTTTTTATGGCCGAGTAACATTCCATTGTATATATGTGCCACATCTTCTTTATCCATTCATCTGTTGATGGACACTTAGGTTGCTTCCATGTCCTGGCTATTGTAAACAGAGCTGCAATGAAAACTGTGGTACATGACTCTTTTTGAATTATGGTTTTCTCAGGGTATATGCCCAGTAGTGGGATTGCTGGGTCATATGGTAGTTCTATTTTTAGTTTTTTAAGGACTCTCCATACTGTTCTCCATAGTTGCTGCATCAATTTACATTCCCACCAACAGTGTAAGAGGGTTCCCTTTTCTCCACACCCTCGCCAGCATTTATTGTTTGTAGATTTTTTGATGATGGCTATTCTGACTGCTGTGAGGTGATATCTCATTTTAGTTTTGATTTGCATTTCTCTAATGATTAGTGATGCTGAACATCCTTTCATGTGTTGGTTGGCAACCTGTATATCTTCTTTGGAGAAATGTCTATTTAAGTCTTCTGCCCATTATTGGATTGGGTTGTTTTTTTGATATTGAGCTGCATGAGCTGCTTATAAATTTTAGAGATTAAACCTTTGTCAGTTGCTTCATTAGCAAATATTTTCTCCCATTCTGAGGGTTGTCTTTTCATCTTGCTTATGGTTTCCTTTGCTGTGCAAAAGCTTTTAAGTTTCATTAGGTTCCATTTGTTTATTTTCTTTTTATTTCCATTTCTCTAGGAGGTGGGTCAAAAGGATCTTTGCTGTGATTTATGGCACAGAGTGTTCTGCCTACGTGTTCCTCTAATAAGAGTTTTATAGTGTCTGACCTTACTCTAGGTCTTAATCCATTGTGAGTTTATTTTTGGGTATGGTATTAGAAAGTGTTCTAATTTCATTCTTTTACATGGAGCTGTCCAGTTTTCCCAGCACCACTTACTGAAGAGGCTGTCTTTTCTGTACTGTATATTCTTGCCTTTTTAAAAAATAAGGTGACCATATGTGCGTGGGTTTATCTCTGGGCATTCTATCCTGTTCCATTGATCTATATTTCTGTTTCTGTGCCAGTACCATACTGTTTTGATTACTGTGGCTTTGTAGTATAGTCTGAAGTCAGGGAGCCTGATTCCTCCAGCTCTGGTTTTCTTTATCAAGACTGCTTTGACTATTTGGCTTCTTTTGTGTTTCCATACAAATTGTAAAACTTTTTTGTTCTAGATCTATGAAAAATGCCATTGGTAGTTTGATAGGCATTGCACTGAATCTGTAGATTGCTTTGGGTAGTAGAGTCATTTTCACAATGTTGATTCTTCCAATCCAAGAACATGGTATATCTCTCCATCTGTTTGCAACACCTTTAATTTCTTTCACCAGTGTCTTATAGTTTTCTGCATACAGGTCTTTAGTCTCCTTAGGTAGGTTTATTCCTAGGTATTTTATTCTTTTTATTGCAATGGTAAATGGGAGTATCTCCTTAATTTCTCTTTCAGATTTTTCATCATTAGTGTATAGGAATGCAAGAGATTTCTGTGCATTAATTTTGTATCCTGCAACTTTACCAAATTCATTGATTAGCTCTAATAGATTTCTGGTAGCATCTTCAGGATTCTCTATGTATAGTATCATTTCATCTGCAAACAGTGACAGTTTTACTTCTTCTTTTCCAATTTGGATTCCTTTTGTTTCTTTTTCATCTCTGATTGCTGTGGCCAGAACTTCCAAAACTATGTTGAGTAACAGTGGTGAGAGTGGACAACCTTGTCTTTTTCCAGATCTTATAGGAAATGGTTTCAGTTTTTCACCATTGAGAATGATGTTGGCTGTGGGCTTGTCATATAGTGCCTTTATTATATTGAGGTAAGTTCCCTCTATGTCTACTTTCTGGAGGGTTTTTATCATAAATGGGTGTTGAATTTTGTCAAAAGCTTTTTTTGCATCTATTGAGATGATCATATGGTTTTTCTCCTTCAATTTGTTAATATGGTGTATCACATTGATTGATTTCTGTACTTTGTAGAATCCTTGCAATCCTGAGATAAACCCCACTTGATCATAGTCTATGATCCTTTTACTGTGCTGTTGGATTCTGTTTGCTAGTATTTTCTTGAGGATTTTTGCATCTATGTTCATCAGCGATATTGGCCTGTACTTTTCTTTCCTTGTGACATCTTTGGTTTTGGTATCAGGGTGATGTTGGCCTCACAGAATGAGTTTGGGAGTGTTCCACCCTCTGCCATATTCTGGAAGAGTTTGAGAAGGACAGGTGTTAGTTCTTCTCTAAATGTTTGAGAGAATTCGCCTGTGAAGCCATCTGGTCCTGGGCTTTTGTTTCTTCGAAAATATTTAATCAGTCTCAATTTCAGTGCTAGTGATTGGTCTGTTTATATTTTCTATTTCTTCCTGGTTCAGTCTTGCAAGGTTGTGCTTTTCTACAAATTTTTCCATTTCTTCCAGGTTGTCCATTTTACTGGCATATAGTTACTTGAAGTAATCTCTCATGATCCTTTGTATTTCTGCAGTGTCAGTTGTTATTTCTCCTTTTTCATTTCAAATTCTATTGATTTGAGTCTTCTCCCTTTTTTTCTTGATGAGTCTGGATAATGGTTTATCAATTTTGTTTACCTTCTCAAAGAACCAGCTTTTAGTTGTATTGATCTTTCCTATTGTTTCCTTCATTTCTTTTTCATTTATTTCTGATCTGATCTTTACGATTTCTTTCCTTCTGCTAACTTTGGGAGTTTTCTGTTCTTCTTTCCCTACTTGCTTTAGGTGTAACGTTAGGTTGTTTATTTGAGATGTTTCCTGTTTCTTGAGGTAGGACTGTATTGCTATAAACTTCCCTCTTAGAACTGCTTTTATTGCATACCATAGGTTTTGGGTCGTCATGTTTTCACTGTCATTTGTTTCTAGGTATTTTTTTGATTTCTTCAGTGATCTCTTGGTTATTAAGTAGTGTATTGTTTAGTCTCCATGTGTTTGTATTTTTTACAGTTTTTTTTTTTTTTTTTTTGCAGTACGCAGGCCTCTCACTGTTGTGGCCTCTCCCGTTGCGCAGCACAGGCTCCGGACGCGCAAGCTCAGCGGCCATGGCTCACGGGCCTAGCCGCTCCGCGGCATGTGGGAATCTTCCCAGACCAGGGCACGAACCCGCGTCCCCTGCATCAGCAGGCGGACTCTCAACCACTGCGCCACCAGGGAAGCTCTACAGGTTTTTTCCTGTAATTGATATCCAGTCTCATAGTGTTGTGGTCAGAAAAGATACCTGATATGATTTCAATTTTCTTAAATTTACCAAAGCTTGATTTGTGACCCTAGATATGATCTATCCTGGAGAATGTTCCATGAGCACTAGAGAAGGAAGTGTATTCTGTTGTTTTGGGATGGAATGTCCTATAAATATCAATTCAGTCCATCTTATTCAATGTATCATTTAAAGCTTGGGTTTCCTTATTTATTTTCATTTTGGATGATCTGTCCATGGGTGAAAGTGGGGTGTTAAAGTCCGCTATTGCGATTGTGTTACTGTTGATTTCCCCTTTTATAGCTGTTAGCATTTGCCTTATGTATTGAGGTGCTCCTACGTTGGGTGCATAAATATTTACAATTGTTTTATCTTCTTCTTGGATTGATCCCTTGATCATTATGTAGTGTCCTTCTTTGTCTCTTGTAATAGTCTTTAAAGTGTATTTTGTCTGATATGAGAATTGCTACTCCACTCTTCTTTTGATTTCCATTTGCATAGAATATCTTTTTCTATCCACTTACATTCAGTCTATATGTGTCCCTAGGTCTGAAGTGGGTCACTTGTAGACAGCATATATATGGGTCTTGTTTTTGTATCCATTCAGCCAGTCTGTCTTTTGGTTGGAGCATTTAATCCATTTACGTTTAAGGTAATTATCAATATGTATGTTCCTATGACCATTTTCTTAATTGTTTTGGGTTTGTTACTGTAGGTCTTTTTCTTCTCTTGTGTTTCCTGCCTAGATAAGTTCCTTTAGCATTTGTTGTAAAGCTGGTTTGGTGGTGGTGAATTCTTTTAGCTTTTGTTTTTAATTTCTCCGTTGAATCTGAATGAGATCCTTGCTGGGTAGAGTAATCTTGGTTGTAGGTTTTTCCCTTTCATCACTTTGAATATATCCTACGACTCCCTTCTGGCTTGCAGAGCTTCTGCTGAAAGATCAGCTATTAACCTTATGGGGATTCCCTTGTATGTTATTTGTCATTTTTCCTTTCCTGCTTTTACTATTTTTTCCTTGTATTTAATTTTTTACAGCTTGATTAGTATGTGCCTTGGCGTGTTTCTCCTTGGATTTATCTTGTATGGGACTCTCTGTGCTTCCTGGACTTGATTATTTCCTTTCCCATATTAGGGAAGTTTTCAACTATTATCCCTTCAAATATTTTCTCAGTCCCTTTCTTTTTCTCGTCTTCTGGGACCCCTATAATTCGCATGTTGGAGCGTTTAATGTTGTCCCGGAGGTCTCTAAGACTGTCCTCAATTCTTTTCATCTTTTTTCTTTATTCTGCTCTGTGGTAGTTATTTCCACTATTTTATCATCCAGGTCACTTATCTGTTCTTCTGCCTCAGTTATTCTGCTATTGATTCCTTCTAGAGAATTTTTAATTTCATTTATTGTGCTGTTCATCGTTTGTTTGCTCTTTAGTTCTTCTAGGTCCTTGTTAAACATTTCCCGTATTTTCTCCATTCTATTTCCAAGATTTTGGATCATCTTTACTATCATTACTCTGAATTCATTTTCAGGTAGACTGCCTACTTCTTCTTCATTTGTTTGGTCTGGTGGGTTTTTACCTTGCTCCTTCATCTGCTGTGTGTTTCTCTGTCTTCTCATTTTGCTTAACTTACTGTGTCTGGGGTCTCCTTTTCGCAGGCTGCAGGTTCGTAGTTCCTGCTGTTTTTGGTATCTGCCCCCAGTGGGTGAGGTTGGTGCAGTGGGTTGTGTAGGCTTCCTGGTGGAGAGGACTGGTGCCTGTGTTCTGGTGGATGAGGCTGGATCTTGTCTTTCTGGTGGGCAGGGCCACGTTTGGTGGTGTGTTTTGGGGTGTCTGTGAATTTATTATGATTTTAGGCAGCCTCTCTGCTAATGGGTGGCCTTGTGTTCCTGTCTTGCTAGTTGTTTGGCATAGGGTGTCCAGCACTGGAGCTTGTTGGTCGTTGAGTGGAGCTGGGTCTTAGCACTGAGATGGAGATCTCTGGGAAGCTTTCGCCATTTGATATTTCGTGGAACTGGCAGGTCTCTGGTGGACCAATGTCCTGAACTTGGCTCTCCCACCTCAGAGGCAGAGGCATGACACCCGGCCAGAGCACCAAGACCCTGTCAGCCACATGGCTCAGAAGAAAAGGGAGAAAAAAAGAAAGAAAGAAAGAAAGAATAATAAAATAAAATAATTAAAATAAAAAATTTTAAAAATTATTAAAAATATAAGAAAAAATTGAAAAGTAATAATAAAAAAGAAAGAAAGAAGAGAGCAACCAAACCAAAAAACAAATCCACCAATGATAACAAGTGCTAAAACCTATACAAAAAAAAAAAAGGACAGACAGAACCTTAGGACCAATGGTAAAAGCAAAGCTATACAGACAAAATCACCCAAGGAAGCATAGACATACACACTCACAAAAAGAGAAAAAGGCAGAAAGGAAGAGAGCAACCAAATCAATAAACAAACCTACCAATAATAATAAACTCTAAATGCTAAACTGAGATAAACATAAAACCAGAAACAAATGAGATGCAGAAAGCAAACCCCAAGTCTACAGTTGCCCCCAAAGTCCACCACCTCAATTTTGGGATGATTCGTTGTCTATTCAGGTATTCCACAGATGCAGGGTACATCAAGTTGATTGTGAGGATTTAATCCGCTGCTTCTGAGGCTGCTGGGAGATGTCCCTTTCTCTTCTTTGTTCGCACAGCTCCTGGGGTTCAGTTTTGGATTTGGCCCCGCCTCTGTGTGTAGGTTGCCTGAGGGTGTCTGTTCTTTGCTCAGACAGGATGGGGCTAAAGGAGGAGCTGATTAGGGTTCACTCAGGCCGGGGTGGAGGAGGGAGGGGTATGGAATGCGGGGCGAGCCTGCAGGCAGCAGAAGTCGGCATGACGTTGCAACAGCCTGAGGCATGTCATATCTTCTCCCATGCAAGGGGTCCCTGGATCACGGGACCCTGGAAGTGGCGGGCTGCACAGGCTCCCAGGAGGGAGGTGTGGATGGTGACCTGTGCTTGCACACAGGCTTCTTGGTGGCTGCAGCAGCAGCCTTAGCATTTCATGCCCGTCTGTGGTGTCTGTGCTGATAGTCACGGCTCGCACCTGTGTCTGGAGCTCGTTTAGTCAGTGCTCTGAATCCCCTCTCCTTCCACACCCCAAAACAATGGTCTCTTGCCTCTTAGGCAATACCAGACTTTTTCCCGGACTCCCTCCCGGCTAGCTGTGGCGCATAGCCCCCTTCAGGCTGTGTTCACGCAGCCAACCCCAGTCCTCTCCCTGGGATCTGACCTCCTAAGCCAGAGCCTCAGCTCCCAGCCCCCGCCCGCCCCAGCGGGTGAGCAGACAAGCCTCTCGGGCTGGTGAGTGCTGGTCAGCACCGATCCTCTGTGCGGGAATCTCTCCGCTTTGCCCTCCGCACCCCTGCTGCTGCGCTCTCCTCCGTGGCTCCGAAGCTTCTTCCCCCCCTCCGCCACCCACAGTCTTCCCCCGCGAAGGGCCTTCCTAGTGTGTGGAAACCTTTCCTCCTTCAGAGCTCCTTCCCAGAGGTGCAGGTCCTGTCCCTATTCTTTTGTCTGTTTTTCCTTTTTTCTTTTGCCCTACCCAGGTACATGGGGAGTTTCTTGCCTTTTGGGAAGTCTGAGGTCTTCTGCCAGCATTCAGTAGGTGTTCGGTAGGGGTTATTCCACATGTAGATGTATTTCTGATATATTTGTGGGGAGGAAGGTGATCTCTACGTCTTACTCCTCCGCCATCTTGAAGCTCTCGAAAACTGAAAATTTTAAATAATATGCCGTAGCAACTCCGAATTCCCACTTTATTCCAAAAGGTTGTTGTGGTTACCTGGACTTAATCTGTAGAAACTGTCTTCCCCGTGATGTGCAGCTGTTACTGCTCAGTTTGTTTGCTTTTCATTCTTGTATTATTTTTCTTTTTTAGCCTGCTTCCCAGGAATCACCCCACTGACTGCATAGCTTAGTGATCAGCCAACGACTGAACAGAGATTGTGCTCAAACATATCAAGCCCATTAGGTTTCCACCTTCTTCTAATGTTTCTGTGATAGGCTGAGGGGTGTGCATCCAGAGTTTCTGCTGGGCTCTTTCAATTCTCTCCTCTGCTTTCTTTCAGCCTTCCAGAGACTGGGGGGAAAACTTATCTAGCCCTTTTATGGCTTTCTCATTTCCAGTGTCTCCCCATCAGATTTCTGGCTGGTCTTCCATTCACCCTAATTGGGACTGCAACTTCAGGCTAGCACAGTTTCAGATTTTCATTTCCTATCAAATTTGCTACTTTTACCGATAATGTTGCCAGGGTTTTCATCTTCAGCTCAAAATCATATCTGCCCCCTCTAGCAATAAAGCTTCTGGTTTTCAAGGCCAATTGCATCTTGCTAAAACCACCATGCTGACAAAGCTGGTAAAGGAATGGGAACAGCCCCAGAAAAGGTCACAGGCTCCCACTGTTTTCTTACCTGAAATTACAGCAGTTTTTCATGAATAAATACTTCTCAATTTTTTTCCTTTTCCAGAGCACTGAAATAGTTGTTTTTGAAAATTTTGTCCAGTTTACAATTGCTTTTGGGGAGAATATTTGCTGACCTCTTCACTCTCCCATACCCAGAAGTCCCCTGCACCTTAAAGTTTAGAGCTGTACTGTCTAATACAGTAGCCACTAGCCACTTGTGACTACTAAGCACTTGAAAGGTGGCTAGTCCAAATTGAGAGATATTGTAAGTATAAAATATACTGCAGGGCTTCCCTGGTGGCGCAGTGGTTGAGAGTCTGCCTGCCAATGCAGGGGACGCGGGTTCGTGCCCCAGTCCAGGAAGATCCCACATGCCGCACCGTGAGCCATGGCCGCTGAGCCTGCGCGTCTGGAGCCTGTGCTCCGCAACGGGAGAGGCCACAACAGTGACAGGCCCGCATACCGCAAAAAAAAAAAAAAAAAAAAAAAATACTGTGAATTTCTAAGTTTTAGTACAAATATATATAAAATATCTCAAAACTTTTTATACTGATTACACATTGAAACCACAATATTTTGCAATATACTAGCTTAAATAAACATATTATTAAAGTTAACTTCACCAATTTCTTTTTACCTTTTTAAGTGTAACTACTAGAAGATGTTAAATTACCTGTGTGGCTCACATTATATTTCTAACTGACAGCACTGGTCTGGAAGGTAGAGATTGAGTTTAGAATTAAAGAAAGTCTACAGTCTAAATGGGAGTTGTAAGTTCTTCAGCCATCTTTATCTAAATGAATGCCATAGGTTTTGTTCATTGGCATAAGAGATGTTACCAATAACTTTTCACTTGTGAAAAACTGTGTTCATGATTTGTAGACTGGGTGTTGTATTAGTTATCTATTGCTACATAGCAAATTACTCTAAAATTTGGTGGCTTAAAAAAAACAAATATTTATTATCTAACAGTTGCTGTGCATCAGGAATTTGGGAGTGGGTTAGCTGGATGGTTCTGACTTTGGTCTCTCATGAAACTGCTGTCAGAATGTTGACCAGGGGTTGCAGTCATCGAAAGGCTTTGCTGGGGCTGGATGATCTGCCTCCAAGCAGGTTCACTCACAGGCTGTTAGCAAGAAGCCTCTGCTGACAGAAGGACTCAGCTCCTCTCCATGCCGGCCCCTACACAGGGCTGCCTGAGTGTTATCATGACATGGCAGCTGGCAGAACAAGTGATCTAAGACAGAAAGCAAGGAGAAGCCACATGTCTTTTACGAGGTAGCCTCAGAAGTCATATGCTTCTATCATATTCTATTGGTTATATAGGCCCACCATAATAAAACGTGAAAGATGACTAGACAAAGGCATAAACATAGAACATAGTGACCCCAGGGTCACTGGGGGCCACTGTAGAGGTTGGCTCTCCCATAAAAATACTTACATATAAATCTAAAAACATACATATAGGATATGTGTGTTGAAAACTACAAAATGCTGATGAAAGAAATAAAAAATAGCCTAAGTAAATGCAGAGACATAACATGTTCATGAACTGGAAGACTTAACGTAGTAAATTTCTCTCAAAGTCTATCTGAAATTGGTTTAATGCAATTCTTATAAAAATCTTAACAGGGTATTTTTGTAGATTTAGACAAGCTATTTCTAAAATTTATATGGAAAGGCAAAGAAGGCAGAATAGCTAAAATGATTTTGAAAAAAAAGAGAAGAAAATGGGAGGTATCACACTATCCTTTTTAAGACTTACTATGTATGGGGGAAGGAGTCAAGATGGCGGTGTGGGAGGACGCAGGGTTCACGTCTCCCCATAACTAGGGTACCTGCCTAACGCTGGTGGGGAACCTCGATGCCCAAGGAGGTGGGAGGAACCCCCGAGCAACTGGGTAGGACATGGGGGGAAGTAAGTGGGGGAGGAGAAGTGGAGGCCGGACAGGACCAGTGCCCCTGAAGGATGGCTGGGAGAAAGGAGGGGTACTCATGCCTGGAGACACCCTTGGGGGCCTGGAGGATCGGGCGGAGCGTGCCTAGCGTTACCCCTGGCCAGTCAGGCCCTGGGAAGCCTGCTGGGCTCCCGAGCCAGGTCCTCTGCCCTCCGAGGCCTCCTCTGGGCCGTGTGGGTCCTAGGGGCGTGGGAGGGAGGAGGGGGGAAGAGAGAAGCAGATGGTGGGAGGGATCCTGCAGGACTGAAGGATCAGGGGAGGTGCAGAGGGTGTTTCCCCTGCCCACTTGGGCCCAGGGAGCCTGCTGCGGTCCTGGACCTGGTGGTTCTCCACCCTCCTAGGCCAGAGGCATTCCCGGGCCCATCCTGGCCCAGGAGCCTAAGCCACCCATCCCACCCCAGGGCCTTTTCCTGCCCTGTGGGTCCCAAGCAGAGACCCCACCTGCCACCTAAACCCCACCCCTGTGTAAGCCCTGTCCCCCACAGGCAAGGTCTTTTCTGGGGTTTTTTTTTTCTCTTCTTTTTTACTACTGTGGTTCTGTTTTACCTTCCAGTTGTTGTTTCACCTATATTTTTATTACTTTAAATTTTTTCTAACATATCTGTTAGTTTTCTAAACGTACTTTATTTTTTACTCTTTGTTACTGTTCTGCTTTTTTTTTTTTTTTGGCCACCCTGCACAGCTTGCGGGATCTTGGTTCACAAGCCAGGGGGCGGGCCAAAGCTCCTGTGGTGGGAGCTCCAAGGCCGAACCACTGGACTAACAGAGAATCTCAGACCCCAGGGAATATTCATCAGAGTGAGGTCTCCTGGAGGTCCTCATCTCAGCACCAAGACCCAGCTCTACCCAACAGCCTACAAACTCCAGTGCTGGAAGCCTCAGGCCAAACAACCAGTAAGAAAGTAACACAATCTCACCCAGCAAAAAAATAAGTCAGATGACAAAACAATATGTCACTGATGAAGGAGCAAGGTAAAAACCTACAAGACCAAATAAATGAAGAGGAAGTAGGCAATCTACCCGAAGAAGAATTCAGAGTAATGATAGTAAAGATGATCCAGAATTTTGGAAATAGAATAGAGGCACAGATTGAGAAAATACAAGAAATGTTTAACAAAGATCTTGAAGAATTAAAGAACGAACAGAGATGAACAACACAAAATGAAATGAAAAATACACTAGAAGGAAACAATAACAGAATAACTGAGGCAGAAGAACGAATAAGTGAGCTGGAAGACAGAATGGTGGAAATAACTACTGAGGAGCAGAACAAAAAAAAAGGATTGAGGACAATCTCAGAGACCTCTGATACAACACTAAACGCATCAACATTCAAATTACAGGGGCCACAGAAGAAGAAGAGAAAAAGAAAGGGTCTGAGAAAATAGTCGAAGAGATTATAGAGGAAAACTTCCCTAACATGGGAAAGGAAATAGTCACCCAAGTCCAGGAAGTGCATAGAGTCCCATACAGGATAAATCCTATGAGAAACACACCAAGACACATATTAATCAAACTAACAAAAATTAAATTCAACGAAAAAATATTAAAAGCAGCAAGGTAAAAGCAAAAAATAGCATACAAAGGAATCCCTATAAGGCTATCAGCTGATTTTTCAGCAGAAACTCTCAGGCCAGAAGAAATCACAACTGACACTGCAGAAATACAAAGGATTATAAGAGACTACTAAAAACAACTATATGCCAGTAAAATGGACAACCACAAAGAAGTGGACAAATTCTTGGAAAGGTACAATTTTCCAAGACTGAACCAGGAAGAATTAGAAAGTATAAACAGACCTATCACAAATAATGAAATTGAAACTATAGTTAAAAATCTTCCAACAAACAAAAGTCCAGGACCAGATGGCTTCACAGGCAAATTCCATCAAATATTTAGAGAAGAGCTATCCCTATCCTTCTGAAGTTCTTCAAAAAAAACTGCAGAGGGAGGAACACTCCCAAATTTGTTCTACGAGGCCACCATCACCCTGATACCAAAACCAGCCAATGATATCACACACACAAAAAAAACTACAGACCAATATCACTGATGAACATAGACGCAAAAATCCTGAACAACATACTAGCAGACAGAATCCAGCAACACATTAAAAGGATCATTAACCATGATCAAGTGGGATTTATCCCAGGATGCAAGGATTCTTCAATATACGCAAGTCAATCAGTGTGATACACCATGTTAACAAACTGAAGGATAAAAACAATATGATCATCTCAGTAGATGCAGAAAAAGCTTTTGACAAAATTCAACACCCATTTATGATAAAAACTCTCCAGAAAGTGGGCACAGAGGGAACCTACCTCAACATAATAAAGGCCATATATGACAAACCCACAGAAAACATCATTCTCAAGGGTGAAAAACTGAAACCATTTCCTCTAATATCAGGAACAAGACAAGGATGTCCACTCTCACCACTCTTATTCAACACAGTTTTGGAAGCCCTAGCCATGGCAATCAGAGAAGAAAAAGAAACAAAAGGAATACAAATTGGAAAAGAAGAAGTAAAACTGTCACTGTTTGCAGACGACACGATACTATACATAGAAAATCCTAAAGATGCCACCAGAAAACTACTAGAGCTAATCAATGAATTTGGTAAGGTTGCAGGATACAAAATTAATGCACAGAAACCTCTTGCATTCCTATACACTAACGATGAAAAATCAGAAAGAGAAATTAAGGAGACACTCCCATTTACCACTGCAACAAAAAGAATAAAATACCTAGGAATAAACCTACCTAAGGAGACAAAAGACCTCTATGCAGAAAACTATAAGACACTGATGAAAGAAATTAAAGATGATGCAAACAGATGGAGAGATATACCATGTTCTTGGATTGGAAGAAGCAACATTGTGAAAATGACTCTACTACCCAAAGCCATCTACAGATTCAATGCAATCCCTATCAAACTACCAATGGCATTTTTCACAGAACTAGAACAAAAAAGTTTCACAATTTGTATGGAAACACAAAAGACCCCAAATAGCCAAAGCAATCTTGATAAAGAAAACCAGAGCTGGAGCAATCAGGCTCCCTGACTTCAGACTATACTACAAAGCCACAGTAATCAAGACAGTATGGTACTGGCACAGAAACAGAAATATAGATCAATGGTACAGGATAGAAAGCCCAGAGATAAACCCACACACATATGGTCACCTAATTTATGACAAAGGAGGAAAGAACATACAATGGAGAAAAGACAGCCTCTTCAGTAAGTGATGCTGGGAAAACTGGACAGTTTCATGTAAAAGAATTAAATTAGAACACTATGTAACACCACACACAAAAATAAACTGAAAATGGATTAAAGACCTAAATGTAAGATTGGACACTATAAAAGTCTTAGAGGAAAACAGAGGAAGAACACCCTATGACGTAAATCACAGCAAGATCTTTTTTGACCCACTTCTTAGAGTAATGAAAATAAAAACAAAAGTAAGCAAATGAAACCGAATGAAACTTAAAAGCTTTTGCACAGCAAAGGAAACCGTAAACAAGATGAAAAGACAACCCTCAGAATCGGAGAAAATATTTGCAAATAAAGGAATGGACAAAGGATTAATCTCTGAAATATACAAACAGCTCATGCAGCTCAATATCAAAAAAACAAACAACCCAATCAAATAATGGGCAGAAGAGCTAAATAGACATTTCACCAAAGAAGACATACAGATGGCCAAGAGGCACATGAAAAGATGCTCAACATCACTAATTATCAGAGAAATGCAAATCGGAACTACAATGAGGTATCACCCCACACCGGTCAGAATGGCCATCATCAAAAAATCTACAAACAATAAATGCTGGAGAAGGTGTGGAGAAAAGGGAACCCTTTTGCACTGTTGGTGGGAATGTAAACTGATACAGCCACTATGGAGAACAGTATGGAGGTTTCTTAAAAAACTAAAAACAGAACTACCATATGACCCAGCAATCCCACTCCTGGGCATATACCCTGAGAAAACCATAATTCAAAAGGACACGTGTACCCCAAGGTTCACTGCAGCACTATTTACAATAGCCAGGACATGGAAACAACCTAAATGTCCAATGACAGATGAATGGATAAAGCAGATGTGGTACTATATATATACAATGGAATATTACTCAGCCATAAAAAGGAACGAAATTAGGTCATTTGCAGAGATGTGGATGGACGTAGAGTCTGTCATACAGAGTCAAGTAAGCCAGAAAGAGAAAAACAAATATCATATATAAATGCATATATATGTGCAATCTAGAAAAATGGTACAGATGAACCTATTTGCAGGGCAGGAATAGAGACACAGACATTGAGAACGGACACGTGGACACAGTGGGAGAAGAGGAGGCTGGGACGAATTGGGAGATGAGGTTTGACATAAATACACTACCATGTGTAAAATAGATAGCTAGTGGGAACCTGTTATACAGCACAGGGAGCTCAGCTCAGTGCTCTGTGACGACCTAGAAGGGTGGGATGGGGGGCAGGGGTTGGAGGGAGGTCCAAGAATGAGGGGATATAGGTATACATATAGCTGATTCACTTCACTGTACAGAAGAAGCTAACACAATGTTGTAAAGCAATTATACTCCAATTTAAAAAAAAAAAATGACTGTAGATAAAAGTAATGAAAATAATGGTATTGGTAGAGAGATAGACATGGAGATCAATAAAACAGAATAAAGACGCTAGAAATTGACTCACACATATAGACAGACTAATTTTTGGCAAGGCATAAAAGCAATTCAATCAAGAAAGGACAGTCTTTTTAACAAATACGGATCTATATCCAAAAAAATAAACCTTGACCAAAACCTCACAATTTATACAAAAATTAACTCCAAATGGATTATAGATCTAAATGTAACACTACAAAATTTTTAGGAGAAAATATAGGAGAAACACTTTGTGACCTAAATTTAGGCCAAAAGTTCACAGATACAACACCAAAAGTACAATTCATAAAATAAAAAGTTGGACTTTATCAAAATTAAAAACTTTTGCTCTGTGAAAGATACTGTTGAAAGAATAAAAAGACCAGTCACAAACTGGGAGAAAACAGTACTAGCAAATCACATGTTTGACATAGTAATTATATCCAGAATATACGAAGGACTTTCTAAACTCAACAGTAAATAAACAATTAGAAAATCGGCAAAAATGTAACCAAAGAAGATACATGCATGGCAAATAGGCACATGAAAAGATGTTTGACATCATTAGCCATCACAGAATGCAAATTAAAGCCACCATGAGATACCACTACACATGTATTAGAAAGGCTAAAATAAAAAATACTGACAATACTATACTGGGATTAATAGTGCCCCCTGAAAATTCATATCTACCTGGAATGCAGAATGTGATCTTATTTAGAAAGAGGGTCTTTGCAGATGTAATTAATTAAGCTGGGGTTATACTGGAGCAGGATAGGCCCTCAATTCAATGACTGATGTCCTTATAAGAAGACCACGTGAACATACAGAAATAGAGTAGATACATAGACAGAGGAAGACAGCCATATGAAGACAGAGGCAGAGACTGGAGTTACACTGCCACAGCATAAGGAACACCAAGGATTACTGGCAACCATCAGAAGATAGGGCAAACACATGGGATGGTTTTTTTCCTCAAAGCATGGCCCTGCCAACAACTGATTTCTGACTTCTAGCCTACGTAACTATGGCAGAATAAATTACCACCCCGTTTACATAATTTGTTACGGCAGCCCTAGGAAACGAATACAAATACCAAGTGCTAGTAAGGACGTGGAGCAACAGGATCTCTCATACACTGCTGGTGGGAACATAAAATGGTACTGTCACCTGGAAAACTGGCAGTTTCTCATACAGTTAAACAAACACCACACAACTCAACAATCATACTCCTGGGTATTACCCAAGAGAATTAAAACATGTTCACACAAAAACCTCCACATGAATGTTCATAATAAGCTTTATTTGTAATAGTCAAAAGCTAGAAACAACACAAATATCCTTCAATGGATGAATGGAAAAATAAGCTGTGGAATAGCCTATGAACTACTGATATATGTAATGGTGTAGATGGATCTCCAGGGCACAATGCTGAGTGAAAAAAATCTCAAAAGGTCACATATTATATGATTTATGTAACATTCTCGAAATGACAAAATTACAGTGATACAGAACAGATCAGTGGCTGCTAGAGGTTAGGGCTGGGAGAGCATGTGGGAGTTTCTCCGGGAGTTCTATATCCCAATTGTGGTGATGGTTATATGAATTTATACATGTAATAAAATTTCATAGACCTATACAGAAGAAAAAAAGTTTTTAAGAGTTAATGTAAAATTTGGTGAAATCCAAATAAGGTCTGTAGTTTAGTTAATAAACAGTATTGTACTAATGTTAGTTTTCTGGTTGTGATAATTATACGATGGTTATATAGTTTAGCCTATAGTTCTCTCTTTCAATATCTTAACAAAATATATACACACAGATACAGGTAGTAATAAATTTTCATCCATTTATACTCATATTATGAATTTGGCTTTGGGCTTTTTATTCCTGCTATTTGCATTTATTTGTTGGTAGAAATGTATGCTTCAGAGGCTTGGCAAAGGAAGCAGATTTGCCTCACCTTTCTTCCACACTTTCCTAGTGACATCCAATCTGTGTATCAGTCCTATAGAGATAGTTGTTTCTACTGGGTGAAGAATACATGTGAACTCTCTACTATCTCTGCAACGTCTATGTGAGTTTAAAATTATTTCAAAATAAAAGTTTTAAATTATTTTTACTTTATTATAACTCTCAACCTACAACCCAAAGTTGTAGTATAATTATACTGGGGGATGGGGGTAAGGTAGCGGGAGTTGTGATTGTTAAATCTTTACCTTCTAGAATAAGAAACAAAGATTATAAAATTGAAAAAGCATGAAACAGCAATAGAAACATTCTTTAGAGACATAGAGGTATATCCCAGAAAGAACTTAAAGAATTAAAAATAGTTGCCTCAGGGAATTCCCAGGTGGTCCAGTGGTTGAGACTCAGCACTTCCACTGCAGGGGCACGGGGTTTGATCCCCGGTCAGGGAACTAGGATCCCGCATGTGCAACCAAAAAAAAAAAAAAAGTTGCCTCTGAGGAGGAATTGTGGGTAGAGAAGAAAAGGGTAAAAGATTGCTCTTTTTTATTATAAGCTTTACAGTATACTATTTCACTTTACCCTAAAAAACTGCAGGTGTTACATCCAATAAAAATGAAATTATTTTTAAAATCTACAGTTTCCAATGTTCTACTCCCAGACCTACTGTATAATAATAAACGAATAGATACATATTTCAATGGCCTTAAAAAATTTTAACTGGTTAGTTCAGTTGGATAAACCATTAGTGTAAGATCATGGACTTAAAGCCCAATGCAGGCTTTGCCATATTCCATGGACTCGAAAACACACTCTCAATCCTAGACAGTAGATTTAAATAAGCATTCAACTCATTACAAAGAGAGCTAAGAAAAAGTTTAAATGAGTCAGTACGATCCATCACCACTACATCACCACAATCCAAAGCCTTAAAAAAGTCAGACAGTAAGTTAGAATCTTTGTACGTTAAGGAAAATCATTTACATTGACAACTTAAAACTAATTTCTCTCTTGCAATCTAAAATGATAGATAGTAAGCAATAATTTTATCATATAATTGGATTAAATGTACCTTTAAAGTACTCTCCTCCTTCAATATAGCTTATCTTTGAGGTTCTGCTGAATTTTAGTTGCCATAACAACCTGAGTAAACCCTTTATTGCCGTAGATATCTGTAGCTATTTATAAATGCAACAGCTGGATCTGTTCATCAATTCCCAAATATTAAGCAGTTACAAACAAAGAAACAAAAGATAAAAGAATAGCATTCCTTCATCTCCAAATACTCCTGACCATGACTAAAAACCCCAGAAAAGGGATCAACGGTTAATATTCATAAAACAAAAACCCACCCTATATTCCTTCATTCTCAAGAAAATTTTACTTTTCAAACTATGCTCACAGGTATTTCCAGAGCCCTTCCAACTTCCAATAAACCAAGACTGCCAGAGGATGAGCATGCTGCTGGTCTCTATGGTGGTAACTCATCAGCCTATCAATGTCATCAAGGTTTCACAATGCCCACTCCATGCCCTCACCACAGCCCTCTCCTATACTAGTAAAGCAAATGAGACTACTGGGGGAGCAAGCCAGGGGCTGGGAGCAGCCAAGTAAATCAGCTGCCAGGCTGGGAACAGAACCCAGGATATCATCCCATTACTAAGATCTGTCCATTTAGCTTTTGTCTGTTTTTAGTTTCTCCCTGTATTTTTTTTTCCTTCTGAATAAACAAGCTTGCTCTAAGACAGCAAGACTCTCAAGATGTGAAGGCTCCTTCTTCACATGCAAGCTGTAACTCCTCAAGATCTCTATTTTCTGCATGTGAATATATTATTACATTAGATTCATAGATTCTCTGTAGTCTCTGGGGTGACTGCAAACACAGATCCAGAAACAATCACTGGAAGAACAACTACCCTCAAGGTATGTGAATTAAAGACCTTTGTTTTCAATTTTGATGATTCGAGACCACTAAAACCTAACTCATTCATTATTCTTTCAACAAATATTTATCGAGCACCTGCTATGTGCCAGGCCTGTGCTTGGCACAGGGTATATAGTGATTTTAAAAAACACCACCACCACACACTCAAGGGCAGAGATACCAGGGACAGAGGTCTACTCTAAGATGAAGTGTGGAGTGAGTCCTTAGGCATCATTATTTTATAGTAAGAGGATCATTAGTCCTTCTCTGGCTTTTAAATGCTGTAAGGATGTGTTAAAACAGGAATTCAATACAAGTAAGCAAGCATTTTTGACCACCCACTATGTACCCATCACTGAACTAGATATGATACAATTCTAAAATGTACTGGAAGGAACCACGTATTGTTGAAAAAACATAGATTTTTGAATCATAAACTCTGACTCTGTCAAGTCCTAGTTGTAAAGCTGGGACAGGTTACTTAACCTCCCTGAACTTCAGCTTCCTCAACTTGAAGTGATGAGAAAACCTGTCTGGTAAGGATTAAATGAGATATAATATAAAGTGCCTTGCAGAGGGTAGGTGCTCAATAACTGTTTATTGTCTTTCTTTCAAAGAAATTAGGGCCACTGACACCAATTAAGAGATTGCCAATGGGAGGGAAGTCCAAAAGGGTGGGGATATCTGTATGTGTATGGCTGATTCCTTTTGTTGTGCAGTGGAGGCTAACACAACACTGTAAAGCAACCATACTCCAGTAAAATTTAATAATAAAAAAAGAGATTGCCGTTTTAGTAGATGGTCTAGACTAGGACAGCAACAGTAAGACCAAAGGAAAAGTAAGAAATACCAAAGGCAGTCAAACAGGCAGGAAGGACATTTAGCATTGCATCAAAAGGTTTCATTATACTCACGAACCAAAAGAAACATTCTTTTAGGGATAACCAAAATATGGTATATCCATACAGTGTAATATTGTTCAGAAAGAAAAAGAAATGAAGTACTGATATATGTACAACAAGGATGAACCTTTAAAACATTATGCTAAATTAAAGAAGTTATTCCCAAAGAACCACCTATTGTGTAATTTCATTTATATGAAATACCCAGAATAGGCAAACCCACAGGGACAGAGGTATATTAGTGGTTGCCTCCATCTGGGGGGTGGGGGAGATTGGGAGAGATAACTAAAGGATGTGAGGTTTCCTTTCGCAGTGATGAAAATGTGATTGTGATGGTTGCACAACTCTGTGAATATACTAAAAGCCATTGAAGTGTATACTTTAAGTGGTATGTGAATTGTATTGAAAGTGAATTATACAACAATAAAGCTATTTTAAAAAGATTAAATAAGACAATGCTTACAGCACCTTGGAAGTGCTCAATAAATGTAGGCTGATGATGTTACTAATATTGTTGTTTCCAGAAGAAAATACATTTAATGTCATTTTTTTCATGCATGTAATTGATGAGAATCATCTACACCCTTAATCCAAAATTATAAAATTATAATCCAAAATTATAAAATCCAATTATAAAACCATTATGTAATACAGAGGAAACAATAAGAAATCTCAGCAATGGTCTAATAACCTAAACTCCTATAAATATTTTAAACAATCAGAAATAACATTTATAACAATCAGAAATAATAACGGTGATACCAATGAAGTCTTCCTCATCTACCTCAGGTGAAGTTTACGGCTCCTTCCTCTGTAATTTATCTATTAGTATTTCCATCACATCATTATCTATCGTATATGACATTTTTCCCACTAAAGTGTGAGTTCTATCAGAGCAAGGACTATGTCCATTCGTTTTTGTATCCTTTGGGAGAGCATATTGCAATGCTGGTACACAGTAAGGGCTTAATAAGTGTTTACTGAATGAGCATTTAACTGAAAAAAAAACTAATTTCTCTCTTGCAATCTAAAATGATAAGATAGTAAGCAATAATTTTATCATATAATTGGATTAAATGTACCTTTAAAGTACTCTCCTCCTTCAATATAGCTTATGTTTGAGGTTCTGCTGAATTTTAGTTGCCATAACAACCTGAGTAAACCCTTTATTGCTGTAGATATCTGTAGCTATTTATAAATGCAACAGCTGGATCTGTCCAGCTAAATTCTTTTATAAGACACAAAAGGAGTTTTCATTTGTTCTGAATAAACTTGAGAAAAGTGTCAGGGACCATTAAAAGTAAAACATTTTTATATTTTAAAATATACTATAAACTATATAGAATAAGTCAGAAAATGCCTGCCAGCATTGTTTCCTGAAGAAATATCAATATAAACACAAAGCTTTTAAACTGTCAACCTTTTCCTGAATTGAAATATGCTTAGATATTTTAAATGAATTTCTTCTCTCCATAGTTAAAAAAAAGTGAGACAATCCACAAAGAAGTAAACATTAGCATTCACATAAAACAACATTTATCAGCAGCTAAGGCAAATTAAATTCATTAAGAAAAATAGAATAAATATTTTACTGCTGAATCTATTTTCAAAATGATTATATTGGTTTAATTAAAATTACTAATAATATTTAGACTGGAGAAATGTCTATCTTCTCTGACATGAGGTTCTGAGTACACACGATTTAAAAATAAAAGGTTTATTCTTCAGCATGTAGCAGTTGATTAGCAGTTCTTACACAGGGTCCCCATGCTACACAGTCTCACAAAGTGTTGGCTCAATAGATCACTCACATTAAGACCTCTATATTTAGGTCAACCTACAGTTTTTAATCACAGGAAAAAAAAGTTTTAAATTACATATAAATAAAAATTTTGACTGATATTGTTACATACATTTTTCTACCCTGGATTGAGATTTTCATCTATGTGCTCATCTCCTTTCAAACCCCTTTCTCCAATTATAATTCATATGTTTTAAAAGCAAATATAGTATCTTAGACATCAGCATATTTGGGGACAGTCTATTAATTTGTATGAAAATTAAATTTCCACCTTGTCTATATTTAACATAATCCATGCTTAATTTTACAAAATTAAAGAATGTACAAAAGACAATTTCCTAAGGAAATAAAATTAAGAACCAAACAATGGGCAATCCAAACAGCAGCAGCAATGTTATTTCCAAATTTCATCGGTTAACAAGAGAGGCATTAAGAACTATTCTCTTATATTCATTTCTGTTGTATTTTGATATAAAACATATCCAATTATTAAATGAGGCCTTTTCCCTTTCACCTAAATCTTTTGGAGAACAGCATAATTACAATTCTAAGAAACTATTCCTGTGCCTGGAATTTCAAGTAAGTCTGCCTTTCATGCAAGTACCCACATGATTATTTTCCTGTTACTTTTACAGTTCCTTTCCTGCCCATTCCATTCCTTGAACAATTTATCAGAAGTGCTTATATGGCAGAAATATGTCCATTTAAGCTTCTCTTCAACTAGATACAATTTTCCTTGGGTGACAAAAATGAGATTAAGACTTTATTCTTATACTTTGCCTTTATAGTTTAAAAAGTGCTCACATACACTGTATAATCTGCTGTACAAATAATGCGCTGACATAGGTAAGAGAGATATTATTCTCATTTTGAAAATCAGAAAAAAATAGGCTAGAAGAGTTTGCCCTAGGTCAAACAAGAAGAGCAAGAATAATTAGAACTCAGCTCTCCTGACATACCTTTTTCACAACACTTTGCTGCCTTCCTATTTTAGGTGACAAGGAGGAAAGAGTGGTGCAACTGACTTTGGCAGCCTGCAGTTGTTACAGACCCTGAACAACAAAATCAATTACAATCTATATTCTTCAGCAGCAAGTCCTGGCAGTATGGCAGACCTGTCTGATATCACAGCTTTATCAACCAGAGGCTTTAACTTATGCTTGTTATAATCAGAATTCCCACAGGGAAAAAAAAAAAAGCACACTGTATTCCATAAAAGAACCACCTATTAGACCCACACTTTCACATTTTCTATTCATGGCCAATCAGTGTTTAAAATAGGAATTATCTTAATCAAAGAGCAAGTTTATAAATGCCTATGGGCTATACCTTTAGGAATGTGAATACACTCTAATTTTAGGAAACACTTAAATCCTAGTATGAGGCCAGAACAAAATGGAAACAGAAAATGGAAATAGAAGAATGTCCAACTTTGACACTCTTCCTACCAGCTAACAATACGGCAAATGCTTTTTTTTAAATATATTTTCTTTTTTTACTTTTTTTTTTTTTTTGCCTGTGCCATGCAGCTTTTGGGGTCTTAATTCCCTGACCAGGGATCCAACCTGGGCCATGGCAGTGAAAGCACCGAGTCCTAACCACTGGACAGCAGGGAATTCCCACAAATAGTTTTAATTTGTTCTAACCCTAAATATTAGCTAAACCCATAACAAAATCAGAGGCAAGCTCATATTCTCTCCTGCTTTGGGGGAGGAGGGGGACTGGTGTGAGAGTGTGAGAGAGTGAGAGTGAGAGAGTGAGAGTGAGAGAGTGAGAGTGAGAGTGAGAGAGAGAGTTAGCAACTATCCTTCTAAGTAAACAACGCACCACTGCTCACATTTTATAACGCCTGTTCCTGTTCACATACTTGTTTATCTCATTCAGTGCCTTGTTTCAGTGCCTCCTTTCTTTGATCTATTTTCCACATTTTTTTTTTGTTTTGTTTTTGTTTTTGCTGTTGTTACTTGCCCACTTCCATTATTATATCTTTCTTTCCATCTCTCTTTTTAGTAATCCTCATCTCTAACTGGGCAGTCTTTATCTTCTGCCTGCCAGATTCCTCCCTGATGCTGCCACCTCAACTCCCACTTAAAGCTTTGCCTTCACCAACTCATGCTTTAAAATGTTTTAAAATTATCTTACTTTTTCCTTGATCACCTTTCAAAATCTTTACCTTGATACATCTCACATAGTTATTAGAAAAGCTAATTGATTAAAGTAGTTTGTACTAAAAGGTGCATAACTCTTGAATAACTGGTGTCATTACAGATGGAATGAGGGGAGAAACTTAGGAAAGGACAGATTTCACACAATTCAGCTCACTCCCATCCCTGCCTCTAGCAAAGAATAATGGAGTTAGTAAGCCTAAGAAAACCCTTTCACCAATCCCATCAGTTCTTAAAATAAGTTCCCTTCACTGTTGAAGAGGACTTTAGTTATTATTCTACTTCCATCTCTTCTTCTAGTTTCCTGAGGCCCTAATATTTGCTCTACAATGAGGAGTCCATTTCTATCATATTGGGAAAGTACCCGCTTGCTCTAAGCTAAGTTAAATCAAACACCTAAAGTGTTTATACAAAGATATATGATTATTCTGGTCCCTGAGTGGCACCCACTGGAAAAGAGGCTTGAGTGTAGGAATCTTCACATTAAAATGAAATTGCTTCTTCTTTTGCTAGTGAACTCCTTCCTCCTAATCAGGTGACTATAAAAACACAAAGTTTAGCTGAAGGACATTAATATTAATTTTTTATATATATACCTATATATGTATAGAGAGAGAGTATAATCACTTATAGGGACTGCTTACCAGTTACACTTGAAACATCATACCTTACAGTTAGAATTAAGTACACCAATAAGTGTTTCAGATTAAGTCATGTTTTGTTTTATTATAACACAGAATTTAGTATCATAGTTTGTTATTCATACAGCACAGTAATCAGTAGGACTATTGCTACTAACTCCTAATTATGACTTATTCCCACAAGTAATTTCATTTATTCATGATATACTTTATTTTATTTATTTTTTTTTTTTTTTTTGCGGTACGCAGCCCTCTCACTGTTGTGGCCTCTCCCGTTGCAGAGCACAGGCTCAGCAGCCATGGCTCACGGGCCTAGCCGCTCCACGGCATGTGGGATCTTCCCAGACTGGGGCACAAACCCGTGTCCCCTGCATCGGCAGGCAGACTCTCAACCACTGCACCACCAGGGAAGCCCTATTCATGATATACTTTAAATGTATTTATTTTTAAACACTTATTTGTATACCTAAATGAAATAGCTTAATTTGCATACCTAATGAAATAACTTAGCACATAGACAATAATTCTGTTGAGCTTTGAGCACAATTTGGACACTATGATGAAATAACTGATGGGAACTCAAAATGGATTAAAGACTTAAATGTAAGATCTGAAACCATAAAACTCCTAAAAGAAAATATGGAGAAAAAAGGATATTAGTCTTGGCAATGATCATTTTGGACTTGACACCAAAAGCACAGGCACCAAAAGTAAAAATAGACAAGTGGCACTACATCAAACTAAAAAGTTTCTTCACAGTAAAGGAAATAATCAACAAAATGAAAAGGCAACTAATAGAATGGGGGGGAAATATTTGCAAGTCATACTTTGATATCTAAAATAAATAGCAAAAAAAAAAAACCAACAAAACAAAACAAACAAACAAACAAAAAACAACCTGATTAAAAATGGACAAAAGACCTGAAGAGACATTTTTCCAAAGAATACAAAGAGATGGGCAACAGGTACATGAAAAGATGTTCAACATCACTAATCATCAGGGAAATGCAAATCAAAACCACAATGAGATACCACCTCATACATGTTAGAATGACTATTATCAAAAAGTCAAAAGATAACAAGTGCTCAGATGTAGAGAAAAGGAAACCCTTGTGCACTGTTGGTGGGAATGTAAACTGCTACGGCCATTATGGAAGACAATACGGCAGTTCCTCAAAAATTTAAAAACAGAACTACCATATGATACAGCAATCCCACTTCTGGGTGTATATCCAAAGGAAATAAAATCACTATCTTGAAGAGACATCTTCACTCCCATGTTCACTGCATTACTCATAGTAGCCAAGATAAGGAAACAACCTAAGTGTTCATGGACTGATCAATGGATAATGAAAAATATATATATATATATAAAATTATTATTCAGCCTTAAAAAAGAAGTAAATCCCACTATGTGTGACAACATGGATGAATCTGGAGGATGTTATGCTAAGTGAAATAAGCCAGATGCAGAAAGATATATATCACATTAACTCACTTATATGTGGAGTCTTTAAAAAAAAAAAAAAGGTCAATCTCACAGTGATAGAGAGTAGAATGGTAATTACCAGAGACCAGGGGGTAGGGGAAAACAGGAAATATTGATCAAAGGGTACAAGTTATAAAATGAATAAATTCACAGCATGGTGACTATAGTTAATGATAATGTATTGCACTTGAAATTTTTTAAGAGTAAATCTCAAGTGTTCTTACCACAGAATAGTAACTATGGGAGGTGATGGATATGTTAATTAGTTTGATTGTGGTAATTATTTTCTAATGTATACATATATCAAAACATCAGATGTATACCTTAAATACATATAAGTTTTGTCAAAAATACACAAATTTTTTTTAATTTTAAAAATAGTAATGTGTATTCAGTCTCCATTTTATTCATTCGAACTTATTCAAATATTTTGTCAGAGTTTTAAAGTTATGTATATGTGTTTTCTATTTACAGCATAAAAGGAACATTCCTTTAAGACACTGATCATGTCTTATATAGTTGATTCCCAAGTAATCTGAAACAGAAAAATAACATTTA
The DNA here is from genome assembly GCF_951394435.1 of Stenella coeruleoalba. Taxonomy (NCBI): domain Eukaryota; kingdom Metazoa; phylum Chordata; class Mammalia; order Artiodactyla; family Delphinidae; genus Stenella; species Stenella coeruleoalba. Next base: position 31,482,348 of record NC_137165.1, on the reverse strand, counting down.
TTGCACATTCAAATGGGTCCTGGATTTAGTTTAGCATATCACACATATTCTATTATTTAATCCTCCTAGCAATCCTGTTAGGATTTCTATTTTCCTGATAAGAAACTTGAGGTTTGAGAGGTTAAGTGCCTTGCTCAAGGTTACATAATTAGTAAGTGGAGCCAGAATTAATTCCAAGTCCTTCTGATACTGAAATCCATGCCCTTTATCACTGTGTTTTATTGTTTCTCATCTATTCAAGAAAAAACATGTAATAGAAGTATGGCTATGGAGAGTCAACAACCATAACAACATTTATAGTACAAGATTTCATCATCTTATTTGATAAGGATTTATAAAGAGAAAACAGAGCTTTACAAATTTATTCACCAAAGACTTATTGAGCATTTAGTATATACTAGGCATTGTTCAAAGATTCCTGTCATTATGGAGCTTATATAAAGAGGTATTTCCAGGAAGCAAGAAAGTTTCAAGAAAGTAAGAGAGAGGCACTACAAAATGACAAAGTACAAAATGGAGACGGTAACCATCAATAGTAAATTTTACCCAGGATCTACATAATCTAGTGTCACTGGCTTATATATGGATTGCTAATGCATGAGATACCAAGAAGATACTGAACTTGGGGACTATATTAAATAAAACCTTATACTAATTAAAGTCTGTATATGGAAATAAGTAGCCCGCAAATATCTATAATTAAAATCAATTATCTTTTTCCCTGTATCCTTACAATAGTAATCAGAAGTGGTTTGGGCTCACCTTTACTGTAAATTCATTAAGATAGGAATAAAGATACATTTATTATCTTTCTTAGTGCCAACAAGTAGTCACTAAAATATGCTTTTGGGTAAAGATGTTCTGAATTAAATAAGAATCTACTACTTGTTAGCTTGAGTGGCCTTAGGTAACTTATTTAACCTCTCTGTATGCCTCATGTTCCTCATCTGTAAAATAAAGATCATAAAGAGTTCCTACTTGGTGGTTGCTGTGAGGGTTGAATTAGATAATGTGTTTAAAGTACTTAGCACAGAGTCTGGACACAGCAAGTATTCAATAAAATTTATCAGTTATTAAATACTGTCTCTTTTTCACCCTGTTTAATATTATTTACTTTTTAACTAAGGTACTAATAACGGACTAGATCCAGTACAAATTTAACTTTAAAAACAAAGAGAGAGTTTATTCCTCTTGGGAAACTCAAGTACTTTCTAGGAGAAAGTTTTATTACCATACAAGTTTCAGAATGCTTGGAAACCCTGAGTGTTAACTAGTTTGAGAAGTGGCATAATTTATTTATAGCATGTTTCACTTGCTGAAATGTAAGAATTTTTCTAGCTTCTCAGTGAAAGTACATCAAAGAAATGGCTACTTAACACTTCCTTCAGAAATCAAGGATTGTTCAATATACGCAAATCAATCAATGTGATACACCATATTAACAAACTGAAGGATAAAAACCACATGATCATCTCAACAGATGCAGAAAAAGCTTTTGACAAAATTCAACACCCATTTATGATAAAAACTCTCCAGAAAGTGGGCACAGAGGGAACCTACCTCAAAATAATAAAGGCCATATATGACAAACACACAGCCAACATCGTTCTCAACAGTGAAAAACTGAAACCATTTCCTTTAGTTATTAAGGAACAAGACAAGGTTGCCCACTCTCACCATAATTATTCAACATAGTTTTGCAAGTTTTAGCCATGGCAATCAGAGAAGAAAAAGAAATAAGAGGAATCCAGGGCTTCCCTGGTGGCGCAGTGGTTGAGAGTCCGCCGGCCGATGCAGGGGACGCGGGTTCATGCCCCGGTCCGGGAAGATCCCACATGCCACGGAGCGGCTGGACCCGTGAGCCATGGCCGCTGAGCCTGTGTGTCCGGAGCCTGTGCTCCGCAACGGGAGAGGCCACAACACTGAGAGGCCCATGTACCACAAAAAAAAGGAATCCAAATCAGAAAACAAGAAGTAAAACTGTCACTGTTTGCAGATGACATGATACTATACATAGAGAATCCTAAAGATGCTACCAGAAAACTACTAGAGCTAATCAGTGAATGTGCTAAAGTAGCAGGATACAAAATTAATGCACAGAAATCTCTTGCATTCCTATACACTAACGACAGAAAATCTGAAAGAGAAATTAAGGAAACAATCCCATTCACCACTGCAACGAAAAGAATAAAATACCGAGGAATAAACTACCTAAGGAGACAAAAGACCTCTATGCAGAAAACTATAAGACACTGATGAAAGAAATTAAAGATGATGCAAACAGATGGAGAGATATACCATGTTCTTGGATTGGAAGAAGCAACACTGTGAAAATGACTCTACTACCCAAAGCAATCTACAGATTCAATGCAATGCCTATCAAACTACCAATGGCATTTTTCACAGAACTAGAAAAAAAAAGTTTCACAATTTGTATGGAAACACAAAAGACCCCAAATAGCCAAAGCAATCTTCAGAAAGAAAAACGGAGCTGAAGGAATCAGGCCCTGACTTCAGACTATACTACAAAGACACAGTAATCAAGACAGTATGGCACTGGCACAAAAACAGAAATATAGATCAATGGAACAGGATAGAAAGCCCAAAGATAAACCCATACACATATGGTTACCTTATCCTTGATAAAGGAGGCAAGAATATACAATGGAGAAAAGTCAGCCTCTTCACTAAGTGGTGCTGGGAAAACTGGACAGCTTCATGTAAAAGAATGAAATTAGAACACTTCCTAACACCATACACAAAAATAAACTCAAAATGGATTAAAGACCTGAATGTAAGGCCAGACACTATCAAACTCCTAGAGGAAAACATAGGAAGAACACTCTTTGACATAAATCACAACAAAATCCTTTCTGACCCACCTCCCAGAGAAAGGGAAATAAAAAAAAAAAAAAATGGGACCTAATGAAAGTTAAAAGCTTTTGCATAGCAAAGGAAACCATAAACAAGACAAAAAGACAACTCTCAGAATGGGAGAAAATATTTGCAAATGAAGCAACTGACTAAGGATTAATCTCCAAAATATACAAGCAGCTCATGCTGCTCAATATCAAAAAAACAAGCAACACAATCCAAAAATGGGCAGAAGACCTAAATAGACATTTCTCCAAAGAAGATATACAGGTTGCCAACCAACACATGAAAGGATGCTCAACATCAATAATCATTAGAGAAATGCAAATCAAAACTACAATGAGGTATCACCTCACGCCAGTCAGAATGGCCATCATCAAAAAATCTACAAATAATGCTCGAGAGGGTGTGGAGAAAGGGAACCCTCTTGCACTGTTGGTGGGAATGTAAACTGATACAACCACTATGGAGAACAGTAGGGAGGTTCCTTAAAAAACTAAAAATAGACTACTATGTGACCCAGAAATCCCACTCCTGGGCATACACCCTGAGAAAACCATAATTCAAAAAGAGACATGTACCACAATGTTCACTGCAGCACTATTTACAATAGATAGGACATGGAAGCAACCTAAGTGTCCATCAACAGATGAATGGATAAAGAAGATGTGGCATGTATATACAATGGAATATTACTCAGTCATAAAAGAATGAAATTGAGTTATTTGTAGTGAGGTGGATGGACCTAGAGTCTGTCATACAGAGTGAAGTAAGTCAGAAAGAGAAAAACAAATCCCGTATGCTAACACATATATACGGAATCTAAAAAAAAAAAAATGGTTCTGACGAACCTAGGGGCAGGACAAGAATAAAGATGGAGACGTAGAAAGTGGACTTGAGGACACAGCGGGATGGAAAGGGTAAGCTGGGACGAAGTAAGAGAGTAGCACTGACATATATATACTGCCAAATGTAAAATAGATAGGTAGTGGGAAGCAGCTGCACAGTACAGGGAGATCAGCTCGGTGCTTTGTGACCACCTAGAGGGGTGGGAGGGAGGCGCAAGAGGGAGGGCATATGGCGATATATGTATACATATAGCTGATTCACTTTGTTATACAGCAGAAACTAACACAACGTTGTAAGGCAATTATACTCCAATAAAGATGTTAAAAAAACAAAACAAAACAACAACAAAAAACACTTCCTTCGGGCTTCCCTGGTGGCACAGTGGTTGAGAGTCCGCCTGCCGATGCAGGGGACGCAGGTTCGTGCCCCGGTCTGGGAGGATCCCACATGCCGCGGATCGGCTGTGCCCGTGAGCCATGGCCGCTGGGCCTGTGCGTCCAGAGCCTGTGCTCCACAACGGGAGAGGCCACAGCAGTGGGAGGTCCACGTATCGCAAAACAAACAAACAAACAAACAAAAAAAACACTTCCTTCAAATTTAGAGAAATGAAAAACCACAAAGTACTAAAAAGGCAAATCTAGAAATGTTATTGCCCATAAAAAACACATTTATAAAATTCTAAGCCATCTTCATATGTTAAAATGAAAATACTGTATTTTCAAAAAAGCCTTCCAAAACTATCTTTTAAAACATAACGCCTGGTGCCGCCACTGTGAAAAAGTTTGGCGATTCCTCAAAGTTAAACACAGAATTATCATATGATCCAATAATTCCACTCCTAGGTATACACCGAAAAGAGCTGAAAGCAGGGACTCAGATAATTTGTACACCAAAGTTCATAGAAGCATTATTTACAATAGTCAAAAAGTGGAAATAGCACAAGTGTCCATTAACAGATAATAGAGAATTCCCTGGAGGTCCACTGGTTAGGACTCCACACTTTCACTGCTGAGAGCCCAGATTTGATCCCTGGTGGGGGAACTAAGATCCCACAAGCCGTGCAGCATGGCCAGGAAAAAAAACAAAAAACAGGGCTTCCCTGGTGGCGCAGTGGTTGAGAGTCCGCCTGCCGATGCAGGGGATACGGGTTCGTGCCCCAGTCCGGGAAGATCCCACATGCCGCGGATTGTCTGGGCCCGTGAGCCATGGCCGCTGAGCCTGCACGTCCGGAGCCTGTGCTCCGCAATGGGAGAGGCCACAACAGTGAGAGGCCCGCGTGCCTCAAAAAAATAATAATAATAATGAATAAACAAAACGCAGTACATAATAAACAGAGTATTATTTAGCCATTAAAAGATGAGAGTCTGATACATGCTAGAACATGAATAACCTTGAAAATATTATGGTAAGTGAAATAAAACTGACACAAAAGGACATATATTGCATGACTCAACTTATACGAATGAGGTACAGAACTGGCAAATTCATAGAGATGGAAAGTAGATTTGAGATTACCAGGGGCAGAGGGAAGGGCAGGGAATGGACAGTTACTATTTAATGGGTACAGAGTTTCTGTCTGAGATGATGAAAAAGTTCTGGAGATAGCGGTGACAGTAACACAACACTATGATTATATTTAATGCCTCTGAACTCTGAATTGTACACCTAAAAATAATTAAATTTTATGTTATATATATCTTACCACCACAATAAAAAAATTTTTTAAAAAACAAAACGCAAGTCGAACGTATACATTATATAGAATAAAGAGAAATATTTTCAAATGTAGAAATTAGAGGACATCATTTATTCCACAGTTAAAATAACAACTATAAAAACTTAATTTTAACATTGAGAGTGGAGAACAGAATTATGTATGGCAGTTCAACATCAAAATATTCTCACAACAATGATTAGCAAATAATATCCTAAAAACAGCAATTAATTTATTATTCCTAAACCAAGACTCAAAAGGAATGTCAAAAATCAGCCCTATGGGCTTCCCTGGTGGCACAGTGGTTGAGAGTCCGCCTGCCGGGGCAGGGGACATGGGTTTGTGCCCCGGTCCAGGAAGTTCCCACATGCCGCGGAGCGGCTAGGCCCGTGAGCCATGGCCGCTGAGCCTGCGCGTCCAGAGCCTGTGCTCTGCAACGGGAGAGGCCACAACAGTGAGAGGCCCGCGTACGGCAAAAAAAGAAAAAAGAAAAAAAAAATCATCCCTAGTAGATTATCAAAATTTGATTTACATAATCTGATTAAGAAAACTCTTCAAAGCACTGAGAAAAACACAAAAAAATAAAAAATATGCCTTGAGGGGCTTCCCTGATGGTGCAGTGGTTAAGAATCCGTCCGTCGATGCAGGAGACACAGGCTCGAGCCCTGGTCCAGGAAGATCTCACATGCCATGGAGTAACTAAGCCCATGTGCCACAACTACTGAGCCTGCGCTCTAGAGCCCGCGAGTCACAACTGCTGAGCCCGCATGCCACAACTACTGAAGCCGTCACGCCTAGAGGCCGTGTTCCGCAACAAGAGGCCACTGCAATGAGAAGCCTGTACACCACAAGAAGATTAGCCCCTGCTCACCGCAACTAGAGAAAGCCCGCCCAGCAATGAAGACCCAATGCAGCCAAAAATAAATACATAAAATAAAATAAACCATGATAACTGCAGAAAAACGACAGATAAAAATCTCCAAATATTATTTTTAAAAAAAAGCCTTGAAAGGAACAGCATTAACAAAGCTATAACTAGGTACAGTCAAGAGAAAGCCCATATTCACTTCACCCCTTCTGAGTATCTCTAGTAGAACATATGCTTTTTCCCAATTATTAACTGCATTCAAGAATGATACAGTGGTGGTCTGATGTGACAGGGATCAAAATCAGGACAGCACTATTTCCATATGCTAATTCTGAAGAGAGCCAAAGCAGTATACACTCTCCAGGTAAAAATCCTAGCTTACACAAACACAAATCACATGAGACACTGAATAACAGGACCGTCAATTTAAACTTCCAGCTTCCTATCATGTTGTGTTTAAGACTGCTGGATGAAGTGGCACTCAGTTATAACAATGTCTCAGCCATAATTTCCAGTTAACACTGATTTTAAGGAGTTCAAAACATCATTCAAGATTTCACTCTGACTTACACAACTGAGAATTCTGAAGTTAAGGGCAAAGGTTCAAGTGGTTTACCCAAGAATTTAAGGGCAATAACTTTAAAAGGGAAGAGAGGAAGGTGGATGGACTTTTACCACTGAACATCCACATGCACTAAGTTAGAACTATTACCATGCTGTAAGTAATTCCTATAACTCATGTATCATTCCTTAAAACAACCTATACCACGTAAGTGCAGAGCTCAAGGGTGCCCAGTCTATGTCAGGAGTAAGCAAACTTTGGGCTGTGGGCCAAATCTGGCTCAACACCAGTTTTTGTAACTGAAATGTTATTAGAATACAGCCACACCCATGTCTTTACATACTGCCTATGGCTGATTTTGTGCTACCACAGCAGGGCTGAGCAGTTGAGGCAGATACCTTGCTGCTTGGAAAGCCTAAAATACTTACTATCTGGCCCTTTACAGAAAAAAACTGCCAATCCCTAGTCTGTGTGAATGCTGCCCCTATAATAATGCGGTGCACAGCTTATGTAGCATCCCTGGAAACAACCTATTAGAAAACAAACTTGGGACTTCCCCGGTGGTCCAGTGGTTAAGACTCCACGCTCCCAATGCAGGGGGCCCAGGTCTGATCCCTGGTCAGGGAACTAGATCCCGCATGCTGCAATGAAAGAGCCCACGTGCCACAACTAAAGGATCCCAAATGCCGCAACTAAAATGATCCCACTTGCTGCAGTGAAGATCCTGCGTGCCGCAACTAAGACCTGGTGCAGCCAAATAAATTAAAAAAAAAAAAAGAAAAAAAGAAAACAAACTTATGGTCACCAAAGGGGAAGGGGGATGGACAGATTAGGAGTTTGGGATTAACAGATACAAACTATTATAAATAAAACAGATAGGCAGGACTTCCCTGGTGGTCCAATGGTTAAGAATCCACCTTCCAATGCAGGGGACACAGGTTCAATCCCTGGTCAGGGAACTAAGATCCCACGTGCCACGGGGCAACTAATAATAAGCCTGTGCGCTCTAGAGCCTGCGTGCCACAACTAGAGAGCCTGCCTGCCGCAACTACTGAGCTCGCAAGCCCTGAAGCCCAGGCACCACAGCTGAAGAGGAGCCCACGCACCACAACTAGAGAGAAGCCCATGCAACAAAAGATCCCATATGCTGCAACAAAGATCCTGCAACTAAGACCCGATGCAGCCAAAAAAATAATAATAATAGATAGGGACTTCCCTGGTGGTGCAGTAGCTAAGACTCTGCGCTCCCAATGCAGGGGGCCCAGGTCCGATCCCTGGTCAGGGAACTAGATCCCACATGCCGCAACTACAAATCCTGCATGCTGCAACAAAGGTCCCGCACATGGCAATGAAAATCCCATGTACTGCAATTAAGACCCAGCACAGCCAAATAAATAAATATATTTTTAAAAATAATAAAATAAAATAGATACACAACAAGGACCTACTGTATAGCACAAGGAGTATATTCAGTATCTTCTAATAACCTATAATGGAAAATAATTTGAAAAAATATATATATTCATATACATATGTATATCTGAATCACTTTGCTGTACACTTGAAACTAACACAACATTGTAAACTAATACTTCAATTTAAAAAAATAAATAACAAATCCAGATATTTCCACTAAATCACACAAGATCATGTATAAATTGGGGCTAGTAATAATACCTCCCATAGCTGTTCTTATAAGTCTCAAATAAGTACATGAAAATATTGGAGAAATGTTAGTTGTTACTAACATTACAGAGTAAAAATTAAATACTCATATAGTTTGGCCTTACATTCTCCTTTACCCTTCCATAAAATCAGGGCTTTAACCATGCATGCCTTCACATTTACCAATCCCTCAAAATGAGATCCTCACACTCCTATTCTCAACACCTGCCATCTATCCAAATACCACTCCTTTTCCAGAATCAGCTTAAATGCCACATTCTTGCTGACACCTTCTCTGATTCTCTAATCAATCTTCATTGCTCTTTCCTATGTTCCCCTATGGCATATTACTGCAAATTCTGTTTAACATTCGTTTAATTCTATTTTCTATTATTTACTGATCCTATTTCTCCCACTGGATTTTACATTGCTTAAAAGACTATTTCTTATTCATCCTTACATCCACCTCCACCTCCCGCCCTGCCTACAGTGTCTATCAAAGTTTCTTGTACAGGGACTTCTCTGGTGGTGCAGTGGTTTAGAATCCGCCTGCCAGCACTCTGACTTTATACTACAAAGCTACAGTAATCAAGACAGTATGGTACTGGCACAAAAACAGAAACACAGAGCAATGGAACAGGAGAGAAAACCCAGAGATAAACCCATGCACATATGGTCACCTTAACTTTGATAAAGGAGGCAAGAATATACAGTGGAGAAAAGATAGCCTCTTCAATAAGTGGTGCTGGGAAAACTAGACAGCTACATGTAAAAGAATGAAATTAGAACACTCCCTAACATCATACACAAAAATAAACTCAAAATGGATTAAAGACCTAAATGTAAGGCCAGACACTATCAAACTCCTAGAGGAAAACACAGGCAGAACACTCTATGACATAAATCACAGCAAGATCCTTTTTGACCCACCTCCTAGAAAATGGAAATAAAAACAAAAATAAACAAATGGGACCTAATGAAAGTTAAAAGCTTTTGCACAGCAAAGGAAACCATAAACAAGACAAAAAGACAACTCTCAGAATGGGAGAAAATATTTGCAAATGAAGCAACTGACTAAGGATTAATCTCCAAAATATACAAGCAGCTCATGCAGCTCAATATCAAAAAAACAAACAACCCAATCCAAAAATGGACAGAAAACCTAAATAGACATTTCTCCAAAGAAGATATACAGACTGCCAACAAACACATGAAAGAATGCTCAACATCATTAATCATTAGAGAAATGCAAATCAAAACTACAATGAGGTATCACCTCACACCGGTCAGAATGGCCATCATCAAAAAATCTACAAACAATAAATGCTGGAGAGGGTGTGGAGAAAAGGGAACCCTCTTGCACTGTTGGTGGGAATGTAAACTGATACAGCCACTATGGAGAACAGTATGGAGATTCCTTAGAAAACTAAAAACAGAACTACCATACGACCCAGAAATCCCACTACTGGGCATATACCCTGAGAAAACCATAATTCAAAAAGAGTCATGTACCACAATGTTCACTGAAGCTCTATTTACAATAGCCAGGACATGGAAGCAACCTAAGTGTCCATCAACAGAAGAATGGATAAAGATGTGGCACATATATACAATGGAATATTACTCAACCATAAAAAGAAACGAAATTGAGTCATTTGTAGTGAGATGGATGGACCTAGAGTCTGTCATACAGAGTGAAGTAAGAAAGAGAAAAACAAATACCGTATGCTAACACATATATATGGAATCTAAAAAACAAACAAAATGGTCGTGAAGAACCTAGGGGCAAGATGGGAATAAAGATGCAGACCTACTAGAGAATGGACTTGAGGACACGGAGGGGGGAAGGGTAAGCTGGGACAAAGTGAGACAGTGGCATGGACATATATACACTACCAAATGTAAAATAGATAGCTAGTGGGAAGCAGCCGCATAGCACAGGGAGATCAGCTCGGTGCTTTGTGACCACCTAGAGGGATGGGAGAGGGAGGGTAGGAGGGAGGGAGATGCAAGAGGGCAGAGATATGGGAACATATGTATGTGTATAACTGATTCACTTTGTTATAAAGCAGAAACTAACACACCATTGTAAAGCAATTATACTCCAATAAAGACGTTTTAAAAAAAAGTATATATTTGAGATATATGTTCAAAATATAATGAAATATAATTTGAGGTAAGAAAACAAAAAAAGAATCCACCTGCCAATACAGGGGACATGGGTTCGAGCCCTGGTCCAGGAAGATCCCATATGCCGCAGAGCAAATAAGCCTGTGTGCCACAGCTACTAAACCTGCACTCTAGAGCCCACAAACTACTGAGCCTGAGTGCCACAACTACTGAACCCGTGTGCCACAACTACTGAAACCCGAGTGCCTAGAGCCCATGCTCGCAACAAGAGAAGCCACCACAGTGAGAAGCCCACACATCGCAACGAAGAGTAGCCCCTGCTCGCCGCAACTAGAGAAAGCCCGGGTGCAGCAAAGAAGACCCAACACAGCAAAAATAAGTTAAAAAAAAAAAAAGTTTCTTGTACATAGTAAATATACACTGAATTGGACTCCTGACATTATATACCTAGTTCTGCCCTATATTCTAATCTGTTGCTTATTACACCAAGCTAGGTTGCCTCCAGTACATCTGTCCACTGCTCAAAAAAGGCAACAATAAAGCTAGAAAACTCTTCTAAATGAAATATACAAAGATTTTTCAATTTCTACAATGTTCAGTGTGATATTCAATATGAACTCCTCCCTATAATTTAGTAATGTTTCTTTAAAAGATTAATGATTTCATCAGGTTTTTCAGTAGAATTTATTCCCTCATTTAATCTTTATACCAAACTGTTCATACTTAAATCCTCTCACAAATAAACACAATGTTCCAACTCAGCTGTTGGCGGCAGAATGTGTTCACAATGAGCAACCCCTACTATCCTGGCAAGAATTACAGGACTAGCTAATTACAGGACTAGTACAGTCTCTCATATCTGTTTTCACTGGGATAAGAACAATATGGATATATCAAAAAGCAAATGGCCCAGAAAGACATCTTAGGATTTTTCCACAGATATGGAAGTCCCACTAAGTTGACTTAAATTGGGTTTTTCTCCACCATGTGCACAGTTTTTCTGTGATAGTAAGAAAAATGCCAGAATATGAGGTTTTCATGAGAAATAGGATAAAAAGATCCCATTGTACAAGCTAGTCAAGACAAAAGTATTTTAAATAAGCTGGAGATTTATATGGGCCTGAAGTTTGACATAAAGAAGATACAGATAGACAAAATATAGAAGACAGTCTCTCCCATAAAAGAGCCTGGGTTTTCTTTGGGGGAGAAAACATACGAAACATATGAAATAACTTCAGAATAATAATGAATATCATATCTTAATGGTGGTGATTCAAAATATTTCTCTCATCTCACTGCTACATCACAGATTAGAACCGCTGCCCTAAATAACCCATACGTTATTTGGTCCTAAGACTGAGCCACAGAAACTGAAGGAAAGAAGGAGATTATTTTCATTTTTCATGAATTGTATTCCACTTCATGAATTGTATTCTCTTCTCCAGCTAATCATATGAAGTTTAAAAAGAAAATGGGCTTCCCTGGTGGCGCAGTGGTTGAGAGTTCGCCTGCCGACGTAGGGAACACGGGTTCGTGCCCCAATCCAGGAAGATCCCACATGCTGCGGAGCGGCTGGGCCCGTGAGCCATGGCCGCTGAGCCTGTGCGTCCGGAGCCTGTGCTCCACAGCGGGAGAGGCCACAACAGTGAGAGGCCCGTGTACCGCAAAATAAAAAAGAAAATGTACATTAGAGGAACAGCACAAATGCATTCACTTTATGCCTGCTAATCAATAATTAGTAATATCTTACAGAGACAGGTAAAACAGGACACTTCACACTTAGATGCCTACAGTTTACGACAACAGTTAACAATACAAAAGATGTGACAGTGCAAAGAATAAATTGTAAAATTTCTATTTTAAAAGACAGAGTCTCATTTTATGTTGCTGTAGATATATTATTTCCTCCTATTTTTTTCCTAATTAATTAACTAAAAATATCTTATATCTTCCATTTCAGGCAAAAAGAACACTAATGTACCCTGAAAAAAAACCTTGTAAGTCACCTAAAAATTCTGGCTAAACTATGAAAACTATCTTGAGATAAATTAACATAAACTCACAATCAAAATCACAAAACATAGGAAACAAGCCACTGTGATTAAGGGTCAGCAAAAATAATAAACATGAGACTCATGCCCACAAAGACAGTGAAAATTAACAGCTGCCGAACAACATTTAAAGAAACAAGAAAGGATACAAAAATATGAATAAGGAACAAACTCCGTTCAATAAGCAGGCAGATTTAAAAAGGAACCTGATAGAATTTCTAGAAACTGGATAATTAAAATTAGAAACTTGGTAGACAGTTACACAGCAGGATAGATGAACCTAAAGTGAAAATTCAGTTTGAACTAGAAGAGATCCAAAGAATTTACTCAGATACAAAATGGAGACATAATAGAGATGAAGTTAAGAGACAAAGAGGAAAAAGTAAGAATGTTTAAGAATCTAATTAGTGTTTAATCCAATTAGAGTTCCAGAAGAAGAAAACAGAGAGACTAGACAAGAGGCGCTATTTGAAGAAATAATGGCTAAGTTTTCAAGCTTGATGAAAACCACAGATTCTCACATTCAGGGAGCCCAACAAATCACAAACAAGATAATAATAAAAGAAAACCACCCTATATACAGTGTGGGGGAAACTGGAAAAACCACAGGCAAAGAAAATATTTTAGAGGCTACAAGCCAGAAAAAACAGATACCTGATAAACAGACTGACAGCTGATTTCTCAACAGCAACAATAAAACTCAGAAGACAGAGGAATAATAACTATAAAAGAGTTAAAAGAATAACCACCAACCTGGATTTGAAATACATAAAACAGTCTTTAAAGGGTGAGAGCAAATAATGACATGATCAAACAAACAAAAACTGATAGCATTAAGTACTGAGACCTTTTTAAAAATATATATATACATTTAAAAAAATAAAAATAAATAATAAATAAAAAAATATATATACATTTATTTATTTATTTGGCTGCACCAGGTCTTAGTTGCAGATCTTCGTTGGGGCATGGGATTTCATTAGCTGCAGCATGCAGAAACTTTCAGTTGCAGCATGAAGGATCTTCAGTTGCGGCATGGAATTCTTAGTTGCAGCATGCATGTGGGATCTAGTTCCCTGACCAGGGATCAAACTCGGGCCCCCTACATTAGGAGCATGGAGCCTTAACCACTGGACCACTAGGGAAGTCCCCTAAGAGACCTTTAAATGCACTTCTAAATTATGTACTTTAGTAAGAAGGGAGTTTGGAAGAAAGGTCTATCTTGAGATGCAGGAATTCTAACAACAACAAAAAGATAAACATGAATAAATCTAAACAAACATCTATTTATAAAATGATAACAATGATGTCTACTTTGTAGAATTAAAATTTTTTAAAAATAGAACTAAAATATCAGACAACAAACAATCACCCTTAAGGAAAATTTATCAGCATTTAAACATTCAGAAGCCCTTGTCATATAAGGAAACTGGGTAAATATATTGATTAACTTTGGGTTTTAGGTTAAATACGCGTGTTAACATTTTTAGAATAACCAGTAAAAGAAATATATTATGTGTATATTCCAAAGAAGGACAAGAAAAAGAAAACAAGGAGGAGAAAGGGAGGAGGAAGAGAAGAACCATAAGAACAACAACAACAAGCAGAGAAAGTGTGACAATAAAAAACATAAAAGATGGTAGAAATAAACCTATGTCAGTAATAAAAGAAAGTGTAAATGGACTAACATCTATAATTAAAAAGACTGTCAATCTAGATTTTTTAATATTAAAATCCAACTACAGGGACTTCCCTGGTAGCTCAATGGTGGCTAAGACTCCACGCTCCCAATGCAGGGGGCCCGGGTTCAATCCCTGGTCAGGGAACTAGATCCCACATGCCGCAACTAAGAGTTTGCATGCAGCAACCGAAGATCCCACATGCCGCAACTAAAGATCCCGCATGCCTCAACAAAGATCCTGCACGTGGCAACAAAGATCCCATGTGCTTCAACTAACACCCAGTATAGCCAAATAAATAAATTTTTTTTAATCCAACTATATATGTTTTTAAGAGACATCTAAAATATAAGAGATTGACAGTAAAAGGATGAGTAAAGTTGTACCAGACAATACTAATATTAATATCAAACAAGATAAACTTTTGTGCAAAAAGTATTACTAAAGTAAAGAGGGTCACTACATGATGAAAGGTTCAATTCACCAGGAAGACATAACAGTTCTAAACTTGTGTGTAACTAATAGCCAAATGCCAGAATATATAAAGCAAATACCAATAGAATTATATGAATAAATCAATAAATTCACTATCATAATAGAAGAAATTATAACTCATCTCTTTCAGTAATTAGATCAGACAAAAAATCAGTACAGATACTAAAAATGTGAATGATATAATTAACAAGTTTTATATTTAGCAATGTACCCAACAACTAGGGCATACACATTCTGTTCAAGCACATATGAAATATTTTTGAGAACTGACTATACAATAGGCCATAAAGCAAGATTCAATAGATTTCAAAAACTGTATCATATACAGACCGTATTTTCTGACCACTACTCAATTAAGTTAAAAATTAATAACAAAAAGTATAACTATGATAGAGAATACTTTAATAGAGAAGCAAACAATTGATTAGGGAAAATTCTTTACAGAAAAATTCAGCTATTAGATGGCAGAAGTAATGACAGAATTAGACAGTCACCATTTTCAATAATTAATGAGATATGAACGTAGGCAATTATCATCAATGGCAGCTAAAACCATTAGGTGAAAAAGTCTAAATGATCAGGTTGACAATAACTGAAACTTTGGACCAAGCTTAACATAAAAAAAAAAAGACATTATTTGCCTACTGCTGAAATGCAATATAAAATACAAAGCACCACCTATGAACTGTTCTTGATAAAGACTCAAACCTAAGTCAGATCAAGCCTCTCGAGCTGTACTGCCCAATCTGGTAGTCACTAACTGGTCACCTGTGGCTACTGAGCACCTGAAATGTACCCACTCTGAATTGAGATATGCTGTAAGTGTAAATTACACAACAGGTTTCAAAAAATAAGAAGGAATGTAAAATATAATTATTTATATTGAGTATATAAATAATATTTTTGATATCCTGGGTTGACTAAAATGTGTCAAAATTAATTTCACCTTTTTCTTTTTTAATGCAGGTATTAGAAAATTTTAAATTAATTATGTGGCTTGCATTTTTGTTTCATGTTATATTTCTACTGCACAGCATGTGCTGCTCCAGAACTACCTACCATTTTACAAAAAACATTTTCTAGATTACCAACAAATGATCTGGTTTCTTCAACAAATAGGTGGCAAGAAAAAAAAGGAGGGTCAGGAAATTGTTACAGATTAGAAGAGATTTAAGAGACATATCAAAATAATGCAAAGTACAGATTGCTTTGAATAGTGCTTTGAAAACTGACTGAATATTAGATGACACTAAAGAATTATTGTTAATCTCTCTAGGTGTGAAAATGGTATCGTAGTTAAGCTTTTTGAAAAGAGACCTTTGGGACTTCCCTGTTGGCACAGTGGTTAAGAATCCGCCTGCCAATGCAGGGGACACGGGTTCGATCCCTGCTCCAGGAAGATCCCACATGCCGTGGAGCAACTAAGCCCGCAAGCCACAACTACTGAGCCTGTGCTCTAGAGCCTGTGCGCCACAACTATTGAGCCCACGTGCCACAACTGAAGCCCGCGCACCTAAAGCCTGTGCTCTGCAACAAGAGAAGCCACCGCAATGAGAAGCCCACACACAACGAAGAGTAGCCCCCGCTCACCACAACGAGAGAAAGCCCAAACGCAGAAACGAAGACCCAATGCAGCCATAAATAAATTAAAAAGAGACCTTAGATCTTGGAGACACATACAAACTTATGAAAGAAATGAAATTATGTCTGAGATAGGTTTTAAAATAATCCAGAGGAGAGGTTAGACAGAATTTGGAGGAAACGGAAAATAAGATTGACCAAATTGGCTGTTTTGGAGTTATTGTTCTATTTTCTTGACTTTGTGTATTTATTTTTTTATTTTATTTTATTTTTTTTTGCGGTACGCAGGCCTCTCACTGTTGTGGCCTCTCCCGTTGCGGAACACAGGCTTCAGACGCACAGGCTCAGCGGCCATGGCTCACGGGCCCAGCCGCTCCGCGGCATGTGGGATCTTCCCGGACCGGGGCACGAACCCATGTCCCCTGCATCGGCAGGCGGACTCTCAATCACTGCGGCACCAGGGAAGCCCTGTGCATTTATTTTTAAATGTCCATAATAAAAAGATTTTTTGGTGTGTTTACCAGATTAGTAGTTGCCTGGGGCCAGGGGTGGGTACAGAGTGCCAGTGGGTACAAGGTTTCTTTCTGAGGTGATGAAAAAGTTCTAAAATTAGATTGCGATGATGGCTGCACAACTGAAAATTTCCTTAAAAGCACTGAACTGTACTATACACTTAAAATGGGTGAATTTTATGGAATGTAAATTATACCTCAATAAAGCTGCTTTTTAAATTCACATTATTCTCTCTTTCTCTCCAACACACACGCCCCTAAAAATAAATCTAACAAAAGAGTATGAGATCTTTATAAAGAAAATTATAAAATTTGATTGAAAGATACTAAAGCCCTAAATAAATGGAGAAATATATTATCTTCATGAAAATTCTTTTCAAAATGACCCATAAATTCAAAGTAACTAAATATAAGCTCAATAACAATCCAGCAGGACTTCTCATAAGACTTGCAAGCTGATCCCAAGGTTTATATGAAAGAGCAAAGGACCATGAATAGTCAAAACATTCCTGAAGAACACTTCTGAAGAAGGTGACCCTAGTAGATGTTAAGGCTTATTTTAAAACTACAGTAATTAAGCCAGAACAAAATTGGTGCATAGATAAACAAACACATTTAAAATAATAGAAAGCCCAGAAATAGGCCCGTGAAAATGTGAAGACTTGATAAAGGTGGCATTACAGTTCAATGAGGACAGGACAGAATACACATACATAGGTGCATATACAAACACACACATACACATACCCCTAGGAGTAGAAATGCTGGATCAAAGGATATGTGCATCTTCAATTTTACCAGATAAATATTTTCAAAAGTGATTGTACCAGTTAACATTCCCACCAGCAACATATAAGCCTTCTTGCTCCTCTACATCTTTGTCAATGCTTGGGATGATCCAACTCTAATTTCCACAAATCTGGTAAGTGTAAAAATTTTGTTTCATTGAATTTACCACTTGCATTTCTTTGATCTCTAATGAGGGTGAGCATCTTTTTAGTATTTCTTGGCTACTCTTGTTTCCTCTTTGTGATGTGCCTTTTCCTGTAATTTGTCTATTTATCTATAGAGTTGTCTTTCCTTATTGATTTGTGGGAGTTCTTTCCTTTATCAGTTATATGTGTTACAACTATCTTCTCTGAGTTTACATCTTGTCTCTGCATATTTTTATATTCTTTTTTAAAATTGGGATATAATTCACACATTATAAAACGTACTCATTTAAAGTATTCAAAATTCAATGTTTTAGTATATTCACAGAGTTCTGCAAACATCACCACTATCTAATTTCAGAACATTTTCTCACCTTAACAGTATTAACCAAAAAGCCCATTTTTACTTTATATATCAACCACTGCTTAAATATTCATTACATTTAAAATTGAGCAACAGGATTTCCCTGGTGGCGCAGTGGTTAAGAATCCTCCTGCCAATGCAGAGAACATGGGTTTGATCCCTGGTCCGGGAAGATCCCATATGCCACGGAGCAACTAAGCCCATGTGCCACAACTACTGAGCCTGCGCGCCACAACTACTGAGCCCGCATGCCACAACTACTGAAGCCCACATGCCTAGAGCCCACGCTCCCCAACAAGAGAAGCCACCGCAATAAGAAGTCCGTGCACTGCAACGAAGAGTAGCCCCCGCTTGCCACAACTAGAGAAAGCCCGCGCACAGCAATGAAGACCCAACGCAGCCAAGAATAATAAATAAATAAAATTTTAAAAATTGAGCAACAAAGTATTATATTCGGTTCAACTCAGATGTTTATTTATTGAGTGGCTACTACATGTAAGGCACTCAAAAATATACAACAGGGCTTCACTGGTGGCGCAGTGGTTGAGAGTCCGCCTGCTGATGCAGGGGACACGGGTTCGTGCCCTGGTCCGGGAAGATCCCACATGCTGCAGAGCGGCTGGGCCCGTGAGCCATGGCCGCTGAGCCTGCACGTCCGGAGCCTGTGCTCCGCAACGGGAGAGGCCACAACAGTGAGAGGCCCGCGTCCCGCAAAAAAGAAAAAAAAGAAAAAAGAAAAAAACAATATACAAGATATAGTTCTGACATTCCAGGATTACAGAAGGATCCTAACAATCAAGTATAATCACTAAGACATTTTCTTTATTATAGAAAATATCACACATATACAAAAGTAGAGAGAATAACATAGTAAACTCAAGTACCTGTATCTGTTTGAGTATTATCAACATAAAACATTTTCTAACACTGCTACAATTAGGAGCTACTAGCATTCACTGTGAGATTTGAAGAACTCCACTGAAAACTTTTTTTAACGTATTAATTATTTATTTTTAATTTTTAATTTTTTGGCCATGTGGCATGTGGGATCTTAGTTCCCAGACCAGGGCTCGAACCTACAACTCCTGCAGTAGAAGCATGGGGTCTTAACCACTGGACCACCAGGGAAGTCCCCAAAAGTTTTTTGTTTTTTTTTAATGCAACTGAAAGTTTTTTGTTTTTTTTTAATGCAACTGTGACAAGGTACGAAGCAGAAAACATAGAATAATATGATTAGACTATCCTGCAGTGGCTACTTTCATATTCCTTTTCCCTCATCCCTGTCTCTCAATTCTACATTACAAATCACCAAAGACCTAGTCTGACAAATGCTAAGCCCTCCTTGGAGGGAGGGGAAAATGGAGAAAATTGAATTAGCAAAGGCAGAACTGACATTAACACACAGAGGAAGAGCAGAAAGCTAAAAACTCTCACACACTGAGTTTTTTCCCATCATATTTTTTACCATTTATTAGTTAGAAAAGGGATCTAATTACTCTTTCAACTAAATCCCTATACTGTCAACTAACTGTTTCCATCTTAGCCTCTTTTCTACATAGTTTACATTTCTGATCCTATTAATTTTCTCAGCAAAATGATAGTAATAAAGAACATGGATTTTGCAGTCGATTGGTATGAATCCCAATTCTGACGCTACAAGCTGCGTGACCTTAGCAAGTTATTTTAATTCCTGAAGCCTGTTTGCTTACCTGCAAAACTGAAATACTTCCTAGTTTCAGAGGGCTGTTAAAGAAGTTAAACAAGACAGAGTATATATATAGCACTTGACATATAGTAAGTCTTACCAATTTATTTTTCCTCTAATGTCCTATCAGGTGGCACGTTCCTTGACCAATTTATATAAAAATTCTCCCTGCTTGGTATGAACAGTTCATCTTGCTCTAACCATGCATACATATATAAATGACAAAAGCATCATCTTTGAATCATTAAGAACATCACTAGAATTATCTTTACATTTTTTACATTTTCTATGTTTTATTAACATGAAGCACATAAAACTGAAAACCATTAATTGAGCTCATTTTAAAAATTAACACAGCAACTCTCTTATGTTTAGTTTAGTACTAATGAAGTATGGTATATTTTAAATCTTTAATAATAAGAAGAACTTGTCATATGCCAGGCACTGTGCTAGGTGCTTTGCATATAATTTGATCACTTGATGCTCACAATAATCCTACCACTATTTCATAGATGAAAAAACTGAGGCTTTGAAAAGTTAGCCCATGTTTTTCTGGCTTTCTCAAAGATAGAAAAATGCCTAGGGCACTGTAGAAGGGAAGACACCCCTGGTTTTCCTACTTTTCCTTGTTAAAAATTTATTAGAGCTCCAGGGATATGGTAGAACTGAGTCCTATCTATTACACAGCTTAATAAATGTTTTATACCATTTGACATCATAGAGTATCACTAGATTAAATGCATCTTTCTTACAGAAATGGCATTCTTCTTACCTAGATGACTCCTTGCTGAGATTTACTCATGGTTAGTGAATAATATTTCTAAACCCCAAAACTTAACACATGAACTGCTGCTGTCAAAAATTATTACATTTAGTACTTAGGGGTTTGAAACAAAAAAACATATGAAAAAATGGTCTTGATTTAAATAGTTGGTTGTTTTTTTTTTACTGAAAACGTGTCCTATGTGTTTTAAATTCTACCTTTTTCTTATTAGTGAGGACTAACTTTCCAAAGGGGAGAATAATTTTATATTTTTTATAGCATTTTCTTTACATACCTGCTAGAAAAGAGGACTTAACATTAATACTGGTAAATATTTTGTTCATATTACACATAATTATTATTTTCCTTCATAAAACCACAATTTTGGATCCTGTCGACTCTTCCATAGATGGGAAGACAAGCCAGTATGAAATAAGATAATGAATACGGAAGAAAATGTAATAGTGTAAGTACTGAGCATCTGAACTCAACTTATTCATTGAAAATCAAAGTCAATACATTAAAAATTAATTATCAATTCTCATCCTAAGCTATAAAACAACTCTTCCTTCATACCTATGCTGTTGCCTTTGCAGAGTCCAAAACATTCACATTACACAGAGAGTCAGGTAATTTCTGTGCATCTGACAGAATATAGAAGAGAATATAATGTTGAAAAAAAAAATGAATCCTTGGGACTTCCCTGGTGGTGCAGTGGTTAAGAATCCACCTGCCGGGCTTCCCTGGTGACGCAGTGGTTGAGAGTCCGCCTGCTGATGCAGGGGACACGGGTTCCTGCCCCGGTCCGGGAAGATCCCACATGCCGCGGGGCGGCTAGGCCCATGCGCCATGGCCGCTGAGCCTGCGCGTCCGGAGCCTGTGCTCCGCAACGGGAGAGGCCACAACAGTGAGAGGCCCGCGTACCGCAAAATAAATAAATTAATTAATTTAAAAAAAAAAAAAAGGAATCCACCTGCCAAAGCAGGGAATATGGGCTCGATCCCTGGTCTGGGAAGATCCCACATGTTGCGGAGCAACTAAGTCCATGCACCACAACTACTGAGCCTGTGCTCTACAGCCTGTGAGCCACAACTACCGAGCCCGAGTGCCACAACTAATGAAGCCTGCATGCCTAGAGCCCATCCGCAACAAGAGGAGCCACCACAATGAGAAGCCCATGCACCGCAAAGAAGAGTAGCCCCCACTAGCCTCAACTAGAGAAAAGCCCACGCACAGCAACAAAGACCCAACACAGCCAAAAGTAAATTAATTATTTAAAAAAAGAATCCTTGGGCTTCCCTGGTGGTGCAGTGGTTGAGAGTCCGCCTGCCGATGCAGGGGACACGGGTTCGTGCCCCGGTCCAGGAAGATCCCGCATGCCACGGAGCGGCTGGGCCCGTGAGCCATGGCCACTGGGCCTGCGCGTCCGGAGCCTGTGCTCCACAACAGGAGAGGCCACAACAGTGAGAGGCCCGTGTACCGCAAAAATAAATAAATAAATAATAAATTAAAAAAGAATCCTTTTCTAATGCTTATTTTGTTTCATAAGTCTAAAACACCATAATCTGTCATACTTCTTTAGTGAATGGGATCATATGAGCCATACCTCTTGTTTAACAAGTTGAACTTGTTGTTATAAAAAGACTACATCAAAATCAATATATTAATATATATGAGCAGAACAGTCTGAGCCTCACCCTAAAAAGTTACCAGAACTTCTCTGGATCCATATTTTAATAAATCATATACCTTTAGGTTACCTGTTCTTATAGGTGCAATGATTTTACACAGACGCAAGGATAGCATATTTGCTTTCTTCATATTAAAAGAAAAAAATATTTCCAGATCCTTAACGATCAGAAAATGAGAGTAGTTTGTTTTCTGATACCTATAACACTACTAGTATGTTAACTTTCCTCCCACTCAGGGCTATTTTGGTGAAGTCACATATTATCACAGAATATCTGGAATAAAATTATATCAGTACATACAAGTGGATCTATGTATTTATATGAGGATAATGGCACCATTTGAGAGCAACAGCAAAAAGATTCTGTAACGGGTACATTTTAACTAATATTTTCTCAAACAATTTTTCAGTATCAAAGAACTATTATACCTGATTATAATGTTTGGAAACTGTACAAAATAGACAGCCTATCTTTAAAAGTTCAATCAAATTTATTACAATAACGAAACAAGTGAATCACAACATGTGAAGTCAAAACTATTTTTATGCACTTGAAATGCCATCTTCCTTCTCTTACTACTTCCATGTCTTCCAAAGATCTATAAAATATTGATAAACTATATGGATAATTCACTAAAATGTGGCTAACTGAGAATTAAACCTAGTCTGAGAGAAATGTTTTCGTAGGAATAAGAAAATAAAACAGGAAGTCAGAGGGCATATCCTCAGTCACTGGCGGGCTAATAGCAAAAGGTATAAAACCAAATTAGTATCTCAAAAAGAGAAAACAGGGATGAGGCAGAAATACATTTGAAGAAATAATGACCAAAAATTTCCCAAATTTTGGAAAGACATAAATTTTCAAATTCAAAAGCTTAGTGAACCCCAAGTAGGAGAAATACATAGATAACCACATCAAGGCACATCAGTCAACCTGAAGAAAATCAAATATGATGAGAAACTCTTAAAACCTGCCAGAAAAAAATCACACAATTTAGCTGACTGAGAAGACAATGAAATGACACCCTTAAAGTAATATAAGAAAAAAAACAACAACCCTGCTAACCCATAATTCATCTCCAGCGACAATATCTTTCAATAATGACAGAAGAACTAGAAAATGATTAGATAAATGAAAACTGAGAGAATTTGTTTCTGCAGCACTATAAGAAATGCTAGAGCTTCCCTGGTGGCGCAGTGGTTAAGAATCTGCCTGCCAATGTAGGGGACACGGGTTCAAGCCCTAGTCTGGGAAGGTCCCACATGACACGGAACAACTAAGCCCGTGCGCCACAACTACTGAGCCTGCACACCACAACTACTGAAGCCTGTGCACCTAGAGCGTGTGCTCTACAACAAGCCACCGCAATGAGAAGCCCGCGCACCTCAAGGAATAGCCACCACTCACTCGCCTCAACTAAAGAAAGCCCACGCGCAGCAACGAAGACCCAACACGGCCAAAGATAAACAAACAAATAAATTTTTTTAAAAAGGTAGTAAACTTCATGTAAAGTAAAAAAAAAAAAAAATCTCAGGGAAGAGAGATATACTTAAATTGGAATCTTCCAGGAACTTTTCAGAGAGGAAGTGGACTTCAAATAGTTCCCAAAAGATATATATAAGCAGAAAGGAGAGGAAAGGCAAATCAAGGGAAGGGGAAGGACACATGCAAAGAAAGACACAAAGGTAGGAATAAGAATGGTGTGTGAGGAAGAAGCAATGTTAAGTAAAACCTGAGTAAAGAATTACTTCCTGGACCATACTAAAATGAAATTAGGCAGACAGTTCATGTGGGGAATAATAGAAAATAAAATAGGTAAGGGTTACAGAGGATATTGATAGAATAACAGACTTCATCTGAGCCTTAGTTTTCTTCCAGAAAGTAGGCCCACTTCTGCGCTCCTTGGCATCAGTCCCTCCCATCATCTGCTTAACCTCATCTATGTATGTGATGTGCCCCATCATGATTAAGTTCCCAAAGTTGTTCAAAGGCCTAGTGCTCAGCCATAATCTCTGGAAGGAAAACAATGCCCCAATCACCTGAGTCCTGGGTGTAGGGTATTTAGTCAGTCCAGAAAACCTGGAATTGTGTGCTTGAATAGAATGAAGCATTGCTAGACAAGATGGACAAGGAGGAATGTTTTTCTGCTAATGAAGTAAATTTAACCTTTTTGTAGTTACAGACTACTTTGAGAATCTAGTAAAAGTTCTTCACCATTACTTCAGCAGATATTAAGCATATATGCCATGTACTGGGGATACAGTTAAGAACAGGACAGATATAGTCTCTGCCTTCATGAAATGTATAGTTGAGCAGGAAAGACAAAACATTATTAAACAATTATAGGTTGGCTTCTCTGATCATCTAAATTAGGTTTTCCCTTTATTCCTGTTCATCTCCACCCCTAAATTTAGCTGCTTTAAACAATTCATTCTCTTTCAAGAGTCTGTGGGTTGACAAGGCTTAGCTGTGTAGTTCTCACCTGACCTTCTCACAAGTGGTTGCAGTCAGATGGTCCTGGAGAATGAAGTCATCTAAAGGCTCAACTGGACTAGCTGTCCAAGAGGGCTCTCTCACATGGTAAGTTGATGTGATCAAAGCTCAGCTAGGACTGAGTGCCTACACAAAACCTCTCCATGTGGCTTCAGTTTCTCACAATATAGTGGCTAGGTTTTGAGAGGGATCATTCCAAGAGAAAACATTCTAAGAGACCCGAGTAGAAACTGCAAGGCTTCTTAAGACTTGGTCTCAAAAGTTCCAAAACATCACTTCTGCCACATTGTTTTGGTCAAGGAATTGAGCCCAGTTCAGACTCAAGGTGAAGAGAACTAGACTCTACTTCTTGACATGAAAAATAGTATGCATGGATATAAAGGGAAGGAATTGATGGTGTCTACCAGACTACCCTAAGCGGCCATTTGTTTAGCATTTGCCTTTCCCACCAGATCATAAAGGCAGAAACCAGATCTGCCTCTTTCAATGACATGTACATCACCGTGTTTGTCACATAGTTGAGTCCTCAATAAATGTTTGCTGAGTTCATTCATTTATTCAATAACAATTTCACAAGTACACAAGAACTGCCACACATTGTGCTAGACTGAAAATTCCATAGTGCCTGCCCTCAAGAACTTTACTTTCTGGTGGCAAAGATAAAAACAAACAAAACTCTGAAACTGGGACTTCCCTGGCGGTCCAGTGGTTAAAGACTCCATGTTTCCAATGCAGGGGGTGTGGGTTCGATTCCTGATCGGGGAACTAAGATCCCACATGTTGCATGGTGCAGCCAAAAAATTTTAAAAAAAATTTTTTTAAGGGAAAAACTTAAAAAAAACAAAACTGTGAAACTGGACCATTATCTTATACCATACATAGAAATTAACTCAAAATGGATTAAGACTTGAACATAAGACCTGAAACCATAAAACTCCTAGAAGAAAACATAGGCAGTAAGTTCCTTGGCACTGGTCATGGCAATGATTTTTTGGATTTGATACCAAAAGCAAAGGCAAGAAAAGCAAAAATAAACAAGTGACACTACATCAAACTAAAAATCTTCTGCACAGCAACAAAATGAAAAGGCAAACTACTGAATGGGAGAAAATATTTTCAAATCACGTATCTGACAAGGTGTTCATATTCCAAAACATATAAAGAACTCATACAACCCAATAGCAAAAAAAACAATGTGATTTTTAAAATGGGTAGAGGATCTTAGACATTTTTCCAAAGAAGACATACAGATGGTCAACAGGTACATGAAAAAATGCTCAACATCACTAATCATCAGGGAACTGCAAATCAAAACCACAATGAGATATTATACTTGTTAGAATGGCTATTATCTAAAAGACAATAAATAACAAGTGTTGGCAAGGATGTGAAGAAAAAGGAACTCTTGTGCACTGTTGGTGGGAGTGTAAATTGGTACAGCCACTATGGAAAACAGCATGGAGATTCCTCAAAAAAATAAAAATGGAACTTACATAAATGAAAACACTAACTCAAAAAGATATCTGCACCCTCATGTTCACTGCAGCATGATTTACAATAGCCAAGACATGATAGTAACCGAAGTGTTCATCAATGGATGAATGGATAAATGTGGTATATATGTGTGTGTGTGTGTGTATATGTGTGTGTGTGTGTGTGTGTGTGTGTGTGTGTGTGTGTGTGTGTGTGTATATAATGGAGTGCTATTCAGCCATAAAAAAGAAGGAATATTGCCATTTACAACAATATTAATGGACCTTGAGGGCATTATGTTAAGTGAAATAAGTCAGACAAAGACAAAAATCATATGATCTCACTTTTACGGGGAATCTAAAAAAAAATTTAAAACCGAACTCTCATAAAAGATTTGGTGGTTGCCAGAGGCTAGGGGTGAGGGCGGAAGAAGTGGGTGAAAGGAGTCAAAGGTACAAACTTCCAGTTATAAAATAAAGTCGGGGGGATGTAATGTACAGCAATGGTGACTGTACTAGTACCATACCGTATATTTCAAAGTTGTTAAGAGAGTAGATCTTAAAAGTTCTCATTGCAAGAAAAAAAAAATTGTAATTATTTATGGTGATGAATGTTAACTAGACTTACTGTCATCATTTTTCAATATATACAAACATTGAATTACACTGTCCATCTGAAACTGTTATATGTCAATTATATCTGAAAAAAAAACTAGCTATTTCAAAATAGTGCGATACATACTGTACTGAACATGGGTGAGATGTCTAACCCAATCTTGAGGGGGAGGGGGTGATGGTGCCAGTGGTCAGGGAAGAGATCTTAATGATATCTAACTGAAGCCTGAGAAAACAGATTACTTGATAAATTGAGAGCATGGAATTAGATAAAAATCAAATGCTTGCTGAACGTCTGAAATAGGCAACAGAGTTCTTGTGTATCACATCAGGAGAAGGCAATAGGCTAGGATCACAAGTACCATGCAAAGGGTCACATCTAGAAGTCATCTAAGTAGAAAAAATGAGAATAAGATGCCTTTTGTTCAGACAGCAGGTAGATGTCAAGTTAACAAGAAAAGCACTACTGGAACATCGCTCTTCTGATAAAACATCCTACACCTTGAGACGGAGAGGTTAGCTAGTGAATTCTGCAGAGTTCCTCGGATTACCTCAGAGAGACACATGATGAAAGCAGTGTAAATTTAACCTACTACCAGAGAGAAGGATGTAAGCAGGATAACAACTAAAAGGCATAAAAATGAAGACCTGAACTAAGGTGGCTGCAATAAGAATAGAGACTCAGAGACATTTCAAAAAAATGACAGAATGAAAGTGGGGAATAACTGAATAGAAGTGGGGATGGAAAAGAATGAGATGACTGAGTCTTTAGAAATTCTAAAGAGGTGCTATTTGGTGAGGAAAGAGGCAGAATCTTGATCTGGATGTACTAAAAAGAAAAGTGACTATGCTTCCTATGTTCTCTTAGAAATATGGGCTTGAGCTCCAGTGAGAGTGAGAGGCTCAAGGTGTAGAAGTCTATCATCATAAAAGATAGAAAAGGGGCTTCCCTGGTGGCGCAGTGGTTGAGAGTCCGCCTGCCGATGCAGGCGACATGGGTTCGTGCCCCGGTCCGGGAAGATCCCACGTGCCGCGGAGCGGCTGGGCCCGTGAGCCATGGCCGCTGAGCCTGTGCGTCCCGAGCCTGTGTTCCGCAACAGGAAAAGGCACAGCAGTGAGAGGCCCGCGTACCAAAAAAAAAAAAAAAGATAGAAAAGGTCATCTAATTGCTTTCACTAGGCCATCGTTCATGTTAAGTTTGATAGCCCATTTTGTGATCTGTCATGAAAATTCTCAATCTTGAGGATATGAAAATAATATACCTGAAGCATCTGCCATGTCATTATTAGGATTAATTCAGTTGATCTGGCTGGTTACGTGAGCTCTGAGTCACTGGCCAAAAGTAAATTTACCAAAAATCATTTTATCTAAAGGCCAATTCACTGAACTCACCTTAAGTCTTGAGTTGATAGGATTTGTCTTCATAACAGCATTTAAAGGAACGGTTCAATTTGTTTGCCCTAAATCCCCGCTAATGCCACCAGACACTGAGAGGCAGAGAAAGGAAGAGGACTAGGCCTGAAGTCTCCAAATTCTCCACTGATAAAGAATATATTCATTGCAATTATATTCTTGAATATGAAAAGTTTTTCTCTGTCCACCTCCTTAATAGCAGCAAGGAATTAGAGGAGAAACAAACTGAATATTCTTTGAAATGTTACTTAAAAATATGAAAACCGATCAACTAACTCTAGTTAAAAAGAAGCAAATTCAGGGAATTGGCATTTGGGGAAATGGACTTCTTCAGCAAAATAAATGTACCCTTCTTCCCTCACAGTTATATGTGATCCCTCTTGAAGCTACACCTTGATGAAAGTACTATCCCACCAGACTGAAGAGGCTCATTCTTCTGTCTAGGGCATACAAATTACTCCAGTCGCCATCTTAAGCAAAGAGCCTCTTTGGATGAAAATCAAGGAAAGAGAGTTTATGTAGTTTGATGTACTGAAAGACTGTGAAAATAGAAACCTGCAACAAAAGTTTCTATAAAGAAGTGGCATTCTCATGCTTTGAAAAAACTTATCTCTGAACGTAGCAGAGCCATTTTTTTCAGACTATTAGCATTTCAAAATTACTGTTCCTTTTCAAGCATCATTTTATTCTTATAATTCTGATTTTCCTCTTTATATTTCAGGCTACAGCAATAATTATGAGTTGTAGGCAATTATTTCAACTACTAAACACATTTAATAATTCTACAACTGAAATAGCTACTAACAGCTGAACACTATTAATTAAATATACATTATATAGGACTTAGATGTCTTGATCAGAAATGCTATTGTGTATATTCTCCCCCAAATACTAAAATTTATATATTTAAGATATCAGTAAATTTTGATTTACATTTAAGTATCAAAGATGTCTAATTCCTTTTCCATTTTCTTTTTTATTACATTGAGTCAAGAAACAATTTCTATATTGATTATGCATGCTCTCTAGACCATCTGGAATGGCAACACTACACAAATGAAAATAATACAAAATGATTAGTTCATGGGGTCCAAGAATAATGAATCATTAAATCTACAGAGAAAAATCAGTCTTAATTCCTATTTTTTAAAAACAACCTTTGGGGGCTTCCCTGGTGGCGCAGTGGTTGCGAGTCCGCCTGCCGATGCAGGGGACACGGGTTCGTGCCCCGGTCCGGGAAGATCCCACATGCCGCGGAGCGGCTGGGCCCGTGAGCCATGGCCGCTGAGCCTGCGCGTCCGAAGCCTGTGTTCCGCAACGGGAGAGGCCACAACAGTGAGAGGCCCCCGTACCTCAAAAAAAACAAAAACAACCTTTGGGCCAATAATGCATTCGTACTTAACAAGTCATGTATATTCAGAGAACTTCTGCACAAAATACCTAATCTAATAGAGCCTACTGTAAGAATCTTGCCATTATAATTGTTTATGTCCAGTCTGGGAGCCAGTGGAGTTTTGCAGCCACAAAGTCCTGTATACCATTTTTGCCATTTATTAGTTATACAATTTTGGACAAGTTATCAAACTTTGGCCTTGAATACCTTATCTAATAGAATTTGTAGGATAATTAAATATAACTACACACACAAACTATTTGGCACATTGCCTGAACCACAGTCAGAGGTATCAGCGGCTATTGTTATCTTAAATGAGCCAACAACTACAACAATACATGCAACCCAGGGTTCCCCAAATCAGTTATACAGCTAGTCTCTAGTTGGTATTTGTTGGAAGAAATCCTTCCAGAAAATTATCTAAGGAAACTATCCAACAGTAGCCTAATAGGTTATGCACAAAGATTATCATTACAATGTTATTTAAGTAATAAAAAATTAGAGTAAACCCTAATATCTAAAATAAGGGACTGATTTATTAAATTATGTAAGAGCCTGCAGATGAAACATTTAGGCAACAACAAAAAATAATCTGGAAATCTATACAGCAATATGGAAAGTGTGTATTATATTCATGTACTAAGTGAAAAAGGCACTATATATAATTAGCACATTATGATTGCAACTGTATAAAATGTGTATGTTTATGGGGTGGGGACTAGAAGGGAATACACAATATAGTGAAGTTGTGCAAGGGTGGTAGAATTATGCATTAGTTTCTCATCTTCCATAGTTATTATATTGATATTTCTTACTAAAAATAAAAGTTATACTATTTAAAAATTCAAGTGTTAAGACAATTCAATGAGGAAGAGAATAGTCTTTTCAACAAATGGTGCTAGGACAACTGGATATCCACATGCAAAAGAATGAAGTTGGACCCTTACCCCTACCATATGCAAAAATTAACTCAAAATGGATCGCAGAACTAAATGTAAGAGCTAAAACTAAAAACCCTTAGGAGAAAACACAGGAGCAAATCCTTGTGAACTTAACTTAGGCAACACCAAAAGCACAAGTAAAAAAATATACAGGCATACCTCACTTTATTGGGCTTTGCTTCACTGCACTTCCCAGATATTGCTTATTTTTACAAATTGAAAGTTTGTGGCAACCTTGTTTGAGTCAAGCAAGTCTATCAGTGCCATTTTTTCCAACAGCATGTGCTTGCTTCGTGTCACTGTCACATTTTGGTAATTCTTGCAATATTTCATTAATATTGTGTTATGATGGTCTGTGATCAGCGATCTTTGATGTTACTGTTGTAATTGTTTTGGAGTGCCATGAACCATATAAGACACCAATCTTACTAAATGTTGTGTGTGTTCTGATTGCTCCACCAATCGGCCGGTCCCCTCTCTCCCCCACTCTCCTTGGGCCTCCTAATTCCCTGAGACATGAAAATATTGAAAACAGGCCAATTAATAACCTTGCAGTAGCCTTTAAAATCCTAGGGTCCTTAAGACTTATGCTAAATCTATCCTGCCTGTGCTCTACAAACGGAACAACAAAGCCTGGATGACAGCACTTCTGTTTACAACATGGGTTACTGAATATTTTAAGCACACTGTTGGGACCTACTGCTCAGAAAAAACGATTCCTTTCAAAATACTACTGCTCTTTGACAATGTACCTGGTCACCCAAGAGCTCTGATGGAGATACACAAGATTAATGTTATTTTCATGCCTGCTAACACACATCTGTTCTACAGCCCACGAATCAAGGAGTAATACTGACTTTCAAGTCTTACTATTTAAGAAATACATTTCTTAAGGCTATAGCTGCTACAGATAGCAATACCTCTGATGGATCTGAGCAAAGTAAATTGAAAACCTTCTGGAAAGGATTCACCATTCTAGATGCCATTAAGAACATGTGTGATTCGTGGGAAGATGTCAAAATATCATCAACATTAACAGAACTTTGGAAGAACTTGATTCCAACCCTCAGGGATGACTCTGACAGGTTCAAGACTTTAGTGGAGGAAATAATTGCAGATGTGGTAGAAAGAGCAAGAGAACGATATTAGAAGTAGAGCCTGAAGACGTGACTGAATTACTGTAATCTCATGATAAAACTGTGATGAGGAGTTCTTCTTATGAATGCATAAAGAAAGTGGAACCTACTCTGGAGATGGAACCTACTCCTGGTGAAGATGTTGTGAAGACTGTTGAAATGACAACACAGGATTTAGAATATTACATAAACTTGGTTGATAAAGCAGTGTCAGGGTTTGAGAGGATTGACTCCAAATTTGAAAAAGTTCCACCATAGATAAAATGCTATCAAACAGCACTGCATGCTACAAAGAAATTGTTTGTAAAAGGAAGAGTCAGTTGATGTGGCAAACTTCATGGCTGTCTTATTTTTAAAAATTGCCACGGCCACGCCAACCTTCAGCAGTCACCAGCTGATCAGTCAGGAGCCCTCAACATCAAGGCAAGACCCTCCACCAGCAAAAAGATTAAAAATCGCTGAAGGCTCAGACGATGGTTAGCATTTTTTAGCAATACAGTATTTTTTAATTAAGGTATGTACATTGTTTTTTAGATATAATGCTATTGCATACTTAATAGAGTACAGTGTAGTATAAACGTAACTTTGATATGCACTTGGAAACCAAAAAATTTATGTGACTTGCTTTACTGAAATATTTGCTTTATTACAGTGGCCTGGAACCAAATCTGCAATATCTCCAAGGTATGCCTGTACATATGTAAATTGGACTATATAAAACATTTTAAACTTCTGTGCTGCAAATGATACCATCAAGAAAGTGAAACACCCACAGGATGGGAGAAAATATTTACAAATCATATATCTGATAAGGGACTTGTATCCAGAATATATAAAAAACTTTTACAACTCAATAATAAATGACAAATAGCCCAAGTAAAAAACAGTAAAGGGTTTGAGTGGATATTCTCCAAGGAAGATATACAAATGATGAATAGCATATGAAAAAATGCAAAACCAATACATTCAAAAGTCATTTAAAGACTTCCCTGGTGGCACAGTGGTTAAGAATCCACCTGCCAATGCAGAGGACACGGGTTCGAGCCCTGGTCCGGGAAGATCCCACTTGCCACAGAGCAACTAACCCCATGCGCCATGACTACTGAGCCTGCGCTCAACAGCCCGCGAGCCACAACTACTGAAGCCCGCCCTCTGCAACAAGAGAAGCCACCGCAATGAGAAGCCCGCATACCACACAAAGAGTAGCCCCCGCTCGCCGCAACTAGAGAAAGCCCCACGTAGCAACTAAAGACCCAACACAGCCAAAAAAAAAAAAAAAGTCATTTAAATTTTAACACCCTCTGTATCACCTTTACCGGGGTAGTAAAGTAGCCTTGCTCAAACTCTACACACACAAACCACTGCCTCTCAAGGCAGCCTGTTATTTTCTAAGCACTAGAAAATTCTTCCTTCTGTTGGTTTGAAAGTTGTTTTTCTATAATCTCTGGTACCTGAACTACTTTATGGTTCACATTAAGTCTACTTCTTTTTCTACACCACAAATGCCTGATACTGCTGTCATTGGGACTTAGGCTAATTTCCTCAAATGTGGTACCTAAATCTGGATACAGGCTAGGTGTGGCCTAACTTCCCTTGTTCAGAAAACCATAATAATCAAATTTTGGCAGGCAAATCATGCTGCTGATTCATATTAAGTTTACCAACAGGGAAATTCCCTTTGTCATAAATACTCTCGCTAGGCTATTTATCCTTTTTCATCAATTCTTCAACTCATTTTTCTTTTAACCCAAATGCAGGATTATATATTCAGTTATACTAAATTTCTTATTTAAACCAATATTTTAAGTGCTTGTTGCTATGGACTTACAAATTGTTTTCATTTCTTGCATAAAAGTCCAACAGGCTTTGTGTCATTTCTGAATTTGATCAACGTGCTGCCAATGTCCTCACCTGTTGCTCACTTCCATTCTTCTCATTCCCAATAATTCCTCAAAGTTTAGCTTTCTCACCTACAAGTATGCACAGCATCCTCAGATATAACTAGTTCAGGTTATGAAAAAAGTCCTATTGAGCAGTTAGATGCCGCCTTAATTAATTTCACCTATACTGGACTTTAATTCTCCTTTACTAGGTAATTTTTTGTTGTTGTTGTTACAGCATAAAGATTGTTCTCCTTGACAGAAAATATGGAAACCAAATAAGAGCTGTTAATATTAAGTAAGCATGTATCTTCCTTATTATTGTTTCTGAATATAACTAAGATTTTATAATTACCTTTAGTATATTCCTCACATCTGTGATTTCCGGATTTTAGCTTTTCTGACACACTTAAATGTTTGTGTCACTTTTATATATTCATCTTCTATAAATGTCCTTTTAAAACCTGAGCTAAGATTGCTCCAAGTGGAGTCAAAGTAGTTTTATTTGCTTTTGCCTTTTAAAAATCTCGTTATAATCTGTAACTGTATAATTGTACAATTATTTTTGTGTTCTTCCCACCTTTCCTAGTCTCAGGTCATAAGGTCATGACAATATATATTTTTGTTTACTTTTTATAAGTTTTATTCCTACAATCTAGAATATGTATATATGTGACCACTTCTAGAATTCTCTACCCCAGCTATAACAAACTATATAATGATATGGTCACGTTGTCTCCAAAGGTTTCTTTCATTTCTATCCACCAAGCAATTCTTCCTTATTGGCTATAAATAGACCCAGAGTAGCAGTATCCTTCATTGCATTCTTTACCTCCCGGCTATATTATTTTTACTAAACAAATAACATTTTTTTTTTTTTTGCATTGGGTCTTCGTTGCTGCACGCGGGCTTTCTCTAGTTGCAGTGAGCGGGGGCTACTCTTCAATGCAGTGCACGGGCTTCTCATTGTGGTGGCTTCTCTTGTCGTGGAGCACGGGCTCTAGGCATGTGGGCTTCAGCAGTTGTGGCATGTGGCCTCAGTAGTTGTGGCTCATGGGCTCTTGAGCACAGGCTCAGTAGTTGTGGCACACGGGCTTAGTTGCTCTATAGCATGCGGGATCTTCCCGGACCAGGGATCGAACCCATGTCCCCTGCATTGGCAGGCGGATTCTTAACCACTGTGCCACCAGGGAAGTCCCTAAACAAATAACATTTTTAGTGATAAAAATGTAAAACAAAGTAGAAAAAAAATTAAATATATCTGAAATCTCTCCATCCAGACAAAATCACTGCTAATAATTTCTCTATACCCTTCAAGATTTTTTCTCATACAAATATATAAATATTTTCCCCTTATAGTCTAAGAGAAAATGTCAGCAAGGCAACAATTTGTCAAATAACCTACTGTTATGTTTCAAATGAACTTGATTGGCTGTGAAGCCTGCTGAGAAATCTGCACTTTTGTTCAAACGTTTTCCTATCCAAAAAATATCTACCCTTACTCCAACTCCTTATAAAGCTTAGATTCATGCTCAAACCAACTATATTTACCATCAATTCAAGCATTTTAACAAAATTAGAACTTCCTTCAGAAACTCACTGATTGGAACTTCCCTGGTGGTCCAGTGGTTAAGACTTGGCGCTTCCAAACCAGGGGGCGTGGGTTCAATCCCTGGTCAGGGAACTAAGATGCCACATGTCACACAGTGCAGCCAAAAAAATAAAAATAAACATGTAAAAAATTTTTTAAAAAGTCACAAAAAAGAAACTCACTCATCTTCCTTATTATAAGAGTTGTTTAGTTATCAGAAGTAATAATTATATCAACTTTAAGCAGCCAAATGTAATACAAAAAACAAAAATTAATTCTCAATGAATAAACAAGAAAAGCTATAAGTACAGAGGAAAATATAAGAAAATAAGTGGAGATCAGTTATACCCTTTAAAACATGATACAAATCCCAGAATCCATAAAGAAAAAAAAAAAGCTGATTTGATCAAGTACAAAAAGTTAAACTTCTATATAGAAAAAGATTCCATAATAAAGTTTCAAAGACGATTTATAGACTGGGAGAAGCCATTTGCAACATATAATACTCAAGAGGCTAATAAACATAATACATAAAGATTTCCTACAAATCAATAATAAATAGAAAGATCCACAAAGGCTGTAAGCAAGCATTAGTAGAAGACACATAAATCGCCAGTAAGCATATGAAAAGATGCTAATCCAATACATTCAAATTGTAAAAGAGACTTTTTGCTCATCAGACTGGCAAAAATCGAGGTTGAAAATATCCAATGTTAACACTATGGGGAAATTTTTTCCCTCATATACTATTAAAGGTAGTACAAACTGGGAACTCCCTGGCAGTCCAGTGGTTAGGACTCTGCACTTTCACTGCTGGGGGCCCTGGGTTCAATCCCTGGTTGGGGAACTACGATTCCACAAGCCACGTGGTGTGGCCCAAAAAAAAAGCAACACAAAAATCTTCATTAACAATGGAAAGGTTAGAATATGATCTACCTATAACGGAGTACTAGGCAGCAGACAAAAGAATGGTGTAACTTTTTACATGTTGATATGAAAATATATCCATGATACATTAACTAAAAAACTTAAAAGGTGTTAGAATAACAGCATTTTTGTTTAGGGAAAAAAATGTGTGTATAGAGATTGATATAGAGAGTGAATGACTGCATAGAAAAATCTGAAAGTCACTTTACACTTTGCACACTTTGCATAACACAATATCATGTGTTAATTGTGTCCTAGTAAAACTGGAGGAAAAAATTAACAAAAATTACATAACGCCCATGCCCAGGACCAATGTAAGGCAAGTTATTAAACTCTACTGAGGGCCATAAAAATAATTTTAATAATTTGACAGTGTATCTCACCTTTGCATGAAAAAAGGAAAATCTGAAAGGATATACATCAAACTGATAAAGAAGACTTTTACATTTTAACACTTTAGCAACAATTTATTATAACCAGCATAAATTACTTTAGTAAATATGCTCAAACACACTTTTAAGAACTTATACCTACCGGCAAAATAATGGAAAGAACCGAATTTGTCCAATAAAAGGGGCATAACTGAATTACAGAATACTCATACAAGAGAACTGTACTTTTCCAACTGTAGGCTGCAACCCATTACTGAGATGCAAAATCAGTTTGGAGGGATGTGACAAGCATATTTCAAAAAAACAACATATCAAAAAATCAGAATTCATCACACTTCGTAACTACTGCTTTACAATTTTTAATACAATTAAATGTTTATGTATAGTCTTAATCACAAAGTAAAATGTATTTATTATTGTGAATTTTGAGCAAAACTGCACTTAGACCCTTAACAACCTTTTAACATGTTTTCAAATAGTTAATGATTTAGAAAAGTGCTCACTTGAAAGTATTAAATTAAAAAAGCAGGGCACAAAACTATATGTATTATGTGTATGTGTGATCTCAATTTAGTTATAAATATATCTGCATAAAAAAGAATTAGAGAAAAATATTCCTTAAGAATGGCTATTTGAAGTTGCAAACTACAAGTAACTCTTCTGTTTCATAATAGTTTCAAATATTTCTACAATGAGCATGTGTCTTTTATCTAACCAGATATAAAAACGCCATTTAAAACATGTTAATTATTATGTATATTTCACCACAATAAAAAACATGTATAAACATCTATTCCATTTACTCATCAAGTACTTACTGAAAACCTACTATGTACTCAGCATTCAGTATTCTAGGTATTGAGGATAGGATGGTGAGTAAAACAGAGTCCCTGCCTTCAGGGAGCTTATATTCTAGTAGGAAACTCTACATAAAATAAGTAAATACAGAATAACTTCCTTGTATAAGTAAATTAAAATTCTATTTATTTGAGAAATAAGACATGATCATTCTTCCTACAGTTAGTAAATGCTTTACGTACTCTCTAAAGGTACTCATTAGGTACCCCTCTTGACTATGTTTGACTCCTCCTAGCCATCAGGTAAAATGACACGTTTAGTAGCACAATCAAATATTTAATTTATATTTTTAAAAACTTGAATATTTACAGCAAGGTTCATACTGGTTTCAAACTTAGAAAAAAATATTTTGTTCATAAAAAATGATGTTTATTCTCTTTCCACCATTAACAAAATGACAAAATATAGATCAAAAGATAAAAGTACAAGAAATATCTTTTCCCATATAAAAGTGACCCTTCCTTAAGAATTCCACAGATAATTCAATGTTCATCTGTTTTTCAGTTTACTAGATTGTAAATTTGCACTGAAAAAATAAAAATAATGTTATTAAGAGCCACTTAATTGGGCATACCTATGATCTTCTTATTCAAGATTCTTAGAGCCCACCTCCTCATTGTGGAACCCTTTATTCTAAGGGTAAAAAAATCTCTCTTCTTTATTTTCCATTCTGGGTTTCTCTAATTTACGTCTCCTCTTCTTCGAGCTGTCCTGATTATAACAGAGGTTGGTGATATTTTAAAACTGAACTTTTTAAACAAGTTAGTGTTTTGATGGGATAGATTTTTAAAAACAATTAACATATTAAAACACAGCCTAATATATAGCATTCATAAGTTAGCTATTTTTACAAGGTGGTTAAATCACCTTCAGTATTTATTTATTGAAACAAAACAATTAATGACACCTAAAATGACCAATTTGTAGAATTAAAAATGAGGAAATGACACAGACCAAGGACAGATATTTTCATGTGTACCACAGAAACACCAATTAAAAAAATGTAGTTTTTGGGAATTCCCTGGCGGTCCAGTGGTTAAGACTCCACGCTTCCAATGCAGGGGGTGCGATTTCAATCCCTGGCTGGGGAACTAGTGATAAGATCCCACATGCCTTGCGGCAGGATGGTCAAAAAAATAAATTAAAAAAAAATGTACTTTTTGCAGAGAAAAACTTCAGTGCTTTATCAAAAAGAATATATATTACTAAACATCTTGTATATATAATTTTAAAAAATGATCAGTATGAAAATTTATCTAGCTTTTTTATTTTCTAAAAATCTGTTAAGTGGAGCTTCCCTGGTGGCACAGTGGCTTTTAAGAACCCACCTGCCAATGCAGGGGCCACAGGTTTGAGCTCTGGTCCAGGAAGATCCCACATGCCATGGAGCAACTAAGCCCATGCGCCACAACTACTGAGCCTGCGCTCTGCAACCCACAAGCCACAACTACTGAGCCTGCGTGCCACAACTGCTGAAGCCCATGTGCCTAGAGCCCATGCTCCACAAGAGAAGCCACCACGATGAGAAGCCCGCACACCACAATGAAGAGCAGTCCCCACCCACCACAACTAAAGAAAGCCAACACGCAGCAACAAAGACCCAATGCAGTCAAAAATAAATAAATATAGTTTTTAAAAAATCTGTTAAGTGTTCCAATAGCTTCTGAAAATTAAAATTACTGGACCTGGGACTTCCCTGGTGGTGCAGTGGTTAAGAAACCACCTGCCACTGCAGGGACACGGGTTCAACCCCTGGTCCGGAAAGATCCCACATGCCACGGAGCAACTAAGCCCGTGTGCCACAACTACTGAGTCTGCACTCTAGAGCCCGTGAGCCACAATTACTGAGCCCACATGCCACAACTACTGAAGCCCACACACTCTAGGGCCCGCGTGCCACAACTACTGAGCCCACTTGCTGCAACTACTGAAGCTCGCACGCCTAGAGCCCATGCTCTTCAACAAGGAAAGCCACCTAAATAAGAAGCCTGTGCACCGCAACAAAGAGTAGCCCCTACTCGCCTCAAATAGAGAAAGCCCGTGCACAGCAATGAAGACCCAACGTAGCCAAAAAATAAAACAAATAAAATTTTAAAAATAAATTAAATTAATAAAATAAACTTACTAGACTTTCACTTGTGTCAATCAGATTGCCAACTAATTTTAAGTAAGAAATCTTGATATTACTACGTAAAATCAGTAAAAGTAAGAATAGCATTAAGACCATTCAAAAAAGATGATGTTTAGATATACGCTGAATTTGTTTAAAATTTTTACTTGGAAACATTTGCCAATTATTATTACTATTGCTGGAAAATGCTCCTGATAGTGACTAAGACAAAGTCAAGTTACGTGCTAGTTAAAAAAAATAATAACATTATTGCAGAGTGGTTAAGAGTGCTGACTCTGAAGCTACTCTGTAGGGGTTCATATCCTAGCCACTTACCAGCTATGTGAACTTGGACAAATTTCTTTCTCAATACCTTAGCTTCCTTATCTGCAAAGTGTGGTTGATAACACTGCCTGCTTCATTTGGTTGTTGTGAGAATTAAATGAATTAATATATACATAGTATCTGGACCAGTTCTCTACATTATAAGCACTTTTTAAGCACTTCTTATCTTTATTACTATTATAAGAACAGCTTAAGTTTATAAAACAATTTATATTTTAATTTTTTTTTAATTTATTTTTGGCTGTGTTGGGTCTTCGTTGCTGTGCATGGGCTTTCTCTAGTTGTGACGAGCGGGAGCTACTCTTCGTTGAGGTGCTCAGGTTTCTCATTGTGGTGGCTTCCCTTGTTGCAAAGCACGGGCTCTAGGCGCACGGGCTTCAGTAGTTGTGGCTCGCAGGCTCTAGAGTGCAGGCTCAGTAGTTGTGGTGTGTGGGCTTAGCTGCTCCACAGCACGTGGGATCTTCACAGACTAGGGATTGAACCCGTGTCACCTGCACTGGCAGGCGGATTGGATTCTTAACCACTACACCACCAGGGAAGCCCAACAATTTATATTTTAGAAATAAAAGAACTACCTGGATGATGAAGATCTATATTGGAGTTGCTTGCTACAGCTTATCCTAGCCCTTATCAATTTAAACAATACATAAGTCAAGATAGTTGACATTCTATCAACAATTTCATATTTTTAAAAGTCACAGATAAAAACATTCACAGACAAGTAAATCTAAAATACAACGTGTTGTTAAAGATAAGGAGAAGCATATATGGTTAAATGGTATCTAAACCACACTATTTCTTACAATAAAACTATGAGTCACAAACTATATTATAAGAAATCATGCCTTAAAAGACATCTATGCATACAGCAATACAAGAACGTGCCAATAAGAATGTTCAAAGCATCTTTTCTTAGTCTTTAGTTATAAAACCATGGTGTTTTACTTCAAATGCATTCAAAGAAAATGGTCATCAATATTCTAAATTATTTACATCTAAATATGCTTTTTAAGACTAAAGTTCCAGAATACTGAACACTGATCTTTCCTGACATACAGAAAAACTTCACTGAAAATATCTTCCTGTTCAGTTCTTTCTTCTTATATTTTCATCTTATATGCTATGTACAAAATGCTACCGTTTTTTAATATAAATTTATTTATTTATTTATTGGCTGTGTTGGGTCTTCTTTGCTACACGCGGGCTTTCTCTAGTTGCAGCAAGCGGGGGCTACTCTTCGTTGTGGTGTGCAGGCTTCTCACTGCGGTGGCTTCTCCTGTTGCAGAGCACGGGCTCTAGGCATGCGGGCTTCAGTAGTTGTGGTTCATGGGCTCTAGAGCACAGGCTCGGTAGTTGTGGTGCACAGGCTTAGTTCCTCTGCGACATGTGGGATCTTCCTGGACCAGGGATCAAACCCGTGTCTCCTGCATTGACAGGCGGATTCTTAACCACTGCGCCACCAGGGAAGTCTCGCTACTTTTTTTTTTTTTTTTTAATTGAAGTATAGTTTGTTTACAATGTTGGGCCAATCTCTGCTGCATAGCAAGGTGACTCACTTATACACATATATACATTCTTTTTTAATATTCTTTTCCATTATGGTTTATACTTTATTATTTTTAGCATTAAGCACATCTGCAATTCAATGTAAATTCAATTTTAATTTGGATTCTTGCATTCTCCCTAAGGCAGTGGGTTCTCAAACTTTAGTGTACATCATAATTATCTAGTGTTTTTACTCAAAACAAGATTACTGGAAACCATAGAAATTCTCATTCAGTAGGTGTGGGCAGAAGCACAGGAACTTGCATTTTGAACAACACATTCCAGGTGATCCTGAAGTCAGTAATTAATGTCCAACACTTTAAGAAACACTGCCCTAATGATTTAGCTTATGATAGGGATGCTATGCTTTAATTCATTAACTATTAGCTCAATGCCTTATACGTACAAAGCTTAGTGCCGGGGGTCAAACATGAAGGTACATACAGTTTAAATGAGGAGATGAGACATGCATATAAATGACATTATAAAAAGGAAGGAATTATTGGATGTATTTTTAAAAGATACAGATAAAATGCTGGGAAGTTCAGGGGAGGGAATAATTACTTCCAGCTGATCTCAGGGAAATTCTTCTACTAGAAGACAGCATTTGAAATGAATGTTGAAGACTATCTCTTTGGATTGTAAAGATGGAGAAAACAAACTAATAATCATATCACTGAATGTTGAATGTGTCTAATGATAAACATCACTCCTTCAAACTCAGAAAAACCACTCCCTACCTCCTAGATTTTATATGTTGATTTCTATCCGGGTCATGGTCTTGCGTTGTCCTGTATATCCACCTAGCAGCTTGATGTGCATCTATCTCTCCAAACATGTCCTTGAAAGGATCTGCTTTAGTACTTTTAGTACATTTATCCCCTGAAAGATAAGGTCATACAGGGGATACTGCTACAGAGAAACATACTTAGCCTTTCTTAAATCTTTAGGAAGTAAACAGAATTTAGCATAGTTGAATTGAGAACACTTTAGGCAGTCTTCAGTTCTAAAATCTCCACAGTTTGGCATCAGGTAGTATGATGAGAGAAATGATCAGAAAAAGAGAGAGAGAGAGAGAGTGAGAGAGAGATTTTACAATTTAGAAACCACTGTTCTAAAAGCCAAATAAAACAAATTAGAGGACAAAAGAGCATAAAGTTCTTCTCTTTCCTGATTATGTGGCATTTTGTTAACATTAGTGGCATTTCTATGACTTGTAGTTTTAAAAATTCCAATATCATCCCAGAGATGCAGTGAATAGAGTCTACAGTGCCCAATATTGACTGAATAAATGAATTAATGAATGATTTGGGGGTTATTTCTCCAGTTTTTTTTTGCAGGTTTACTCTCCTTTATTCAGAGAAATAAGGGCTTACAAGCCCCAAATGGGCTATGCTTTCTCATCTCTATGCCTTTGCACAAGTTAATATCTCCGTTGGAAAGCTTTTCAGCTCCCTTTTCCTCTTGGCTAATTCCTATTTAGTCTTTTAAACTCAATTTAAGCATCCTCTTCCAGAACCTAATAGCCTACATTGGCACACCCACCTTACGGTCCCCATAAATCCTCTGCATCACTCTGTCTTAACTCTTACCAGTACAGGGAGGCAGCAAAATAAAAAGCTTTGGAGTCAGACACATCTGAGTTCAAATTCTGATTCTACCACTTACTGTGTGACCTTAGATGAGTTAACTAATGTTATTAAATATTAATTTCCTGATTTAAAAATAGAGAATAACAATGTAATGCGCTTAGTATATCACCTCCTACATATCAGAGTTAATAATAATTTTTATTGTACTCACATTGTACTGTACTTGCTGGTTAACTTGTCTGACTTTTTCTCTAAACCACACACTTCTTGAGGAAAGGAACCTGTATTTTATTCCGTATAAGCAGCATTTACCACAATGCTTAGCATATGGTAGACACTTAACTTTTTTTGATGACTAAATAATTACTCCCATTATAGTAAAATTAATCTGCCACTTGAAATCCTTTCTATAATGAGGTGAAAAACAAGTGAATAAGAAAACAAACGCCATTAACATTAGTTTCACGAAAGGACACTGTCTTTAACTCTAATCATATTCTTTTTAGGATTTACTACTAATTATACATATTACAAAATACCAAATAATTCAATATCTTGCTTGAACATAGCTGATCATATATGCTTCATGAATTGAATTCCTATAATAACTTTTTCATGGTATACATTAACCACAAAATTACCAAGCCACACATAAGGCTATCTTTATGTAGACAGTCACTTAGAAAAGCTGTAGTAACATACAAGCAGCTTTCTAAAATCAAGGAAATTCTTAACATAGCAAAGCTTAATTAAAATCTCTTTCATAATCCTTGGGGAAATGAGAAGAAATTCAGTTTCATGGTTTGGTAATTTTGACCTATGTAGGAATATAAAAATTACTAATTACTTAATGTAATATTTAATGAACTTTTCCACTGTAAT
The DNA here is from genome assembly GCF_951394435.1 of Stenella coeruleoalba. Taxonomy (NCBI): domain Eukaryota; kingdom Metazoa; phylum Chordata; class Mammalia; order Artiodactyla; family Delphinidae; genus Stenella; species Stenella coeruleoalba. The sequence continues at coordinate 31,438,328 of NC_137165.1, read as the reverse complement.
GTTTAATTGGTTTGAGTATTTATAAGGCCTCATTCTGAGAATGCTTTTATTTTATACTTGATTTTCAATGTATTTTGATCTTATACATATATATGTATTTTTTTTTTAGTTACAAAATTTAACTGTAAGGATCAAACAGTGGTTATTGGTCAAACCAGTCGACATTAATAGCTTTGAAGTGTGCAGGAGCTAGTTTTTAAATAAAGGTGACAAATACCAATCAGATTCTTATAACACTGTTCAGGATCTAAACAAATGTGATTCTGGAAGTTGAATACAAAAGGCTAAGAGAATCACAGTGCAATCATCAATAAGTAAACCAAAGACATAATTTTCTGAATCATTTTTAGTTAAACAGAATAAATTCTAGTTTTAAAAACAGTTTAAAGCTACATAAAACTCAAAGCAATCTAACTATTTTCTACCTGAGATCAAAACAAGTTTCTTTTTTCCTATCCAAACATAATTCTTGGCATTGAGGTAAATCTGAATTCACGTGATGTACTTTGTCAAACTTTTCCAAAAAATTTTAAGCCCTGCTGTAGAGAGAAATTCTCATATTATATATACATATTTACATATTTTTTCTTCAAAGACTAATAAATTTATGAGGTTAATAGGCCTGTAATGGGACCATGATACTATTAATAATATGAAAATAAAAAGCCATTCATTTATACCATGTGTTCCTATATGGTGCAATATGAAATGGGATCATAGCATCTATGTACATAGATGAATCACCAGGAGTTCAGAAATTAAGCTCACTTTAAGAAAACTCATTCTATTCTTTTTTGAAGCAGAGGTTGCAAAGTTGTGATGTATAACAAAAATACTGTATATACAGGCTCCAAAACCAAGCATTGGCCTAAATTGGCAATAAATGCAACTTAAATAGAAATTAAACCCAACTACATCTTCACTGTGGTTATGCAACTTTTGGCTTTAGGGTCTGCAGGTTTTACTGAGGTAACAACTTCTTATCTCTTGCCTTTCCTCCTTGTGCCTGCCCCCACTGCCTTTTACATGACTGCCTTTGGCAATGCTTCCAAATTGTGAAAGCAGGAGAACCTGCTAAGTAAATGGAGAGAATGAAAAATAACACTATACACGATGTATGAAAACCAACCTAAGAGTATGGACCAAGAAAGAAAATACTAGAAGGAAAACTAAGCAGCAGCCTACCCTCAAGGGAAAAAGAGAAAATAAAAGAATAGGGGGGCTGTTATTCCTAGATCTTCTTCCACATCATCTCCCGATTAGAAGAGTGTGGAACCAAAATTTCAAACTCTGGAAAGGTAATGGCTTTGAAGGAGGAGCTAGGGAGGTGAATAAATGATAAAGTACAGCAGTAGCTTTAGCTGTCAATGCGTTTCTTTGCTCTGGCATTGGCATTGTCAATACGATCTTTGTTGGTGTCAGCCTTTTCTGTGATCCGTTCTATTTGTCGATTTTGAGCCTCAATCTCATTGCCTAAGTCCAGGGCCATGTTTTTTAGATTTCCTAGGATACTGCCCACTTGAGTCAGGTTCTCTTCTATTTCGTCTTCCCTGGCATCATTTGTTATACATTTAATGTATCAGCTGCTGGCCGCTGCTGTGGTTGCTTGCTGAGGCTGACCATTTGTCACTCGGCCTGGCTTCTTAGATAGTACATTGCTAGTAGAGTTGTCTCCAACATTTCCCCATGTTGCCTTATAGGCTTTACTAGACTCAAAAGTTCTTTGTCCTATTACATGGACATAGACAAAAGCCACAGCACTTGTTTAGTTCTGTTAAAGTCTTCTCTGCTTCTCTCATGTCTTTGTTTATTTGGTCCATGCCTTCTTCTTTGCATTTTAGTTGTTCCCCTTGTTCATCCGGCATAGTGATAGTTTTGATTCCTGCATCCTGAGACTCAGTGGCTCAACCCAGGATTCTCCTTGTACTTTCCAGAGACTCATCAGTAACCTGGTTAGCCCTCAGCTGAATTTCTTCTGCTAACAGATTATCCATGATGAATTAAAACTCTTGATAGGTGCAGAAACTGAAATGTGGCTATTCAAGCAGTTCCGGCCACTCCTCTCCGGCCGCAGCAGCTCGGACACCCGCAAGCCAGACACCCAGCTGCGCTCCAGCTGCACCCTTTTTGCGCCTGCACTCACCGGACCTGCGCACTTCTTCAATATATTTGTACAGACCTACATTAGAAGGTGATATCACTTGTCCTATTTCCTCCTCTCCTTGAGAGTCAAGGATAGTTTTACTTTAATATCATGTATATGTTGAACATAAACTGGATATTTTAATATATAAAATGGAATTCTGACTAAAGGACAGTCTTTATTTTGAGCCACTCTTGAGTGCAGTATGCAAAGAAATAATGATTTTACAACGATAATGATTCCAAAACTATGTTACAGCATAAGGACCCAATGATGGGAATACACTTCTAGAATATAAGTGATCACTGCTTTAATCTATAATCCACTGCTTATTAATGACCAGTATGTATTTTACTGGCTTCTAAAAGATAACATACTGAATATATGACATTAATATAGATTGCAAACTAATTGAGCAAAAGAATACTTCTCTTTATACTTAATTTAAAAAAATTTTTAAGGATTTCTTTCCAAGAAACAGTGCGTTGAGTAGATGGCTATTATATTAGGCATTAAAAATCTATAGAAAATAGGTGTCTTTGGCTACTTCAACAATTAATACCGAAGTTAAAAAATCGAAATAGGGCTTCCCTGGTGGTGCAGTGGTTGGGAGTCCGCCTGCCGATGCAGGGGACATGGGTTCGTGCCCCAGTCCGGGAGGGTCCCACATGCCACGGAGCGGCTGGGCCCGTGAGCCATGGCCACTGGGCCTGCGCGTCCGGAGCCTGTGCTCTGCAACGGGAGAGGCCACAGCAGTGAGAGGCCCGCGTACCGCAAAAAAAAAAAAAAAAAAAAAAAAAAAATCGAAATAGATTACAGGATTAGTCAAGTACAAAATGGAAAAAAATAATCTCCAGGCACCTTATGAGCTATATACCAAGTTGTGAACTTTCTGTTAGTCTACTGTTTAAAGAATTTCTGGATTTCAATTGTGTTTTCAATAAGCAGCATGAATTTTTAGTTTTTTCTTGTCTTTCATGAGAGGCCAGAGTTCAGAAAAATACTTGATGCAAAAACCTTAGCATGTTCTTTATTTATAGTTAATACTATAGCACTTTATGGTTGAAGATAGTAAAAATCCAACCACCCTCTCTCCCTCAGAAGGTAGGTTAGTTACAGTTAGCCAAGAAAGTGATGTTCCATGAGGAAGAAATAGCATCTACAAAGGCAGAGAGGCAAGAAATAATTTGATATCTTTAGAGAAAATTCAATTATGTCAGAAAACCCAGGGAGCCTAGATTAGAGGGAAAAGAGACTAACGGCAGGCACATTAGTTAGGAGGCTACCAAAGTAATCAAGGAAAGAAATAAGAGCCTAAACTCAGAAATGGCAGTGCTCAAAATTCAAACAATTGAACTGCATCTTCACTGTGATTTTTCCCTATAGAAACATGTTTCTAACATAGCATGAAAGTTATAAAATGAACTTTATAGCTATAACCCCTGGAATCAGTCTGCCTGGGTTCATGTCCTAGTGACACCACTGATGGTGGAAACTTGAGTTCTTTAAACTTTCTGTGCCTTGGCCTTCACATCTGCAAAATGGGCTAATAATAGAACCTAACATCAAACAGTTTTTTCAAGGATTAATTGAGGTATTAAATATAAAACAGTGCCTAAGCAAGCTCTCAATAAATGTAGTAGCAACAAAAGAAACAGGAGCAGCTTACAACTACTAGCTCTACAATTATTATTTCAGGTGCAGAGGTGTAAACCTCTGGTTCACACTGCTAACCAAGTCTTATAGAAAGATATTTATGATTAGAGACTACCCTGGTAAAGGGTATTTAAATGCAAAGTTGTATTTATCTGCCTTAAAAAACTGAAAATTATTTTTAGATGCACAGTTAACTTTCCATATGACCTTGAAAAACTGAAAATATTTATGTTCCTCTGATTGTATAAGTAGACTGTGAATAATACAAGTCTCCTTCGAAGTAATATATGAGATTACTTATAAGCTGCCTAAACCAAGACTATATGAACTAATAAATATTCAGTGTTGCCAGAAATCAAATTCCAAAACTTCAGAGGTCATTCCTATTGCAAAAGCAGTGATAGCCTCATTTAATGACTATCACCTCTCATATTTATGTGATAACTTGTTAGGTTCAATGAAGAACATGTTTAGAGCATGATTCTTGCCCTCTAGAGTTTTAGCCTAAGAAAGACTTTTACATACCACACACCTCAAAGACAATTTTATAAATAATATATATATATCAACTTAAAAGCATTACATTTTTGTTGCTTATTTTTATATGCAAATGTGAAAACTGGCTGTAGCACAATATACTTCTCAAGAAACAAGCTTATTAAAAACTGGTTTTTATTTTAGTTTTTGTTTTTAGATTCACAAAGTAGAAAAATGTGAATAAAGATCAGAGGCTGTGCCTTTTGGTAGAAGCAGGTCAAATGCTTCAAATCTATAAAATACAAAAACTGTAATGTTTCTGTAGGAATCTTATAATTCATTATGAAATCAAGTCACCAGGAAAAAACTTATCTTTGCTATTTCTAACCCAGCAGATTAGTCTTTTGGTTCTTTTTTTTTTTAATTTATTTTTTTTAATTGAAGTATAGTTGATTTACAGTGTTGTGTTAAAGCCTTTTGGTTCTTTTTCTTTGATGACTTAAACTAACATAGGAAGTAATGGACTGGTTTTCCTCCGAGCTATACACCAGAAGGTAAAATCTTAAGTGAAAATACACACAAGGAATTAAGAATACTCTCAACCTTTTAACTAGCTCATTACTCTCTACAAAGTATTATTATGCTTCAAAATTGTCATCGTTCACAATATTCTCAAAGAATTTACATAAGACTACTCTTCTAAGCCCACAAAAATTTTCATTTACAAAATTGTGGAGTGTTAATCAGTAATAAAAACTGCAGGGCTTCCCTGGTGGCGCAGTGGTTGAGAGTCCGCCTGCCGATGCAGGGGACACAGGTTCGTGCCCCGGTCCAGGAAGATCCCACATGCCGCGGAGCGGCTAGGCCCGTGAGCGATGGCCACTGAGCCTGCGCGTCCGGAGCCTGTTATCCGCAAGGGGAGAGGCCACAACAGTGAGAGGCCCGCGTACCGCAAAAAAAAAAAAAAACCTGCAAACATATTTCTGCCACTAGTTGAAAATGTTAATACATACCAACAATAACATAAAACAGGAAGGCACGTTCCTCCACCATTCAGAGTAGAGCAAAGGAAGAAAATAATAACAAAGAGAAAGAAGGTAATGAGAATAGGCCTATAAAAATCTAGAAAGGAAACAACCTGGACCGAGCAGAGAAAAAGTTGAAGATTCATTCATTTATTCAATAAATATTTAATGAGTGCCTACTATGTGCCAGGACCTGTACTAGGTGCTGGATACACGAAGGTAAACAAAACATTCTTTATCTGTTGCCCTCAGTGTGGTACAGAGACATCAAATAACTAACACATGAATACATATATGTATAAATTATAAGTGGATATAGAGAAAAAGGATACCATGGAAACCAAAAACCAAGACTTAATTTAGACCATAGGTAAAGAAACACCTCTATGAGAAAGAGATATTTAAGATAAGACCTAATGGTTGAGTTGGACAGTTGTAGAGAAGGGGGCAAGGTGCTTGGGCAAACAAAACAAAAATACAGAGTCCCTGAGGCAGGACACAGCATGGCAGTCTCTGGGAATTAAATCAAGACCACTGTGACTAAAGCATAGTGGCTGAGCAAGGTGAGACCCAGATAACTGTTATACGGAAAACTGACTGAAGGGAGGGAAACGTGGAAAAAGCAATAGCAGTTAGGAGTACTGCTACAGCCAGCCAAGAGGTGATGGAAGCTTGGACCACACTGTTGGGAGTAGAGACAAAAAGAAACGGGAAAAGTATTTTTCTTTCATTTAGAAGTGAAATTAAAAGACCTCTAAACAAAATAATTAAAATGTTCTTCCATCTTCTTTCTCTACTGTAGCACAAAGAATTACTAAAATGGTCTCCCAAAGATGCTCACTAAAATCTGTGAATACTAATTTGACATCACTCCTGTGATTGTGTTATACTATATGGCAAGTTGATCTTAAGAGAGGGAGATTATCTCGGTGGACCTGATCTAATCACATGAGCCCTTACAAGCATAGAGCTTTCTCTGACTGATAGCAGGGGAAGCCAGAGAGACTGAAGCATGAGGAAGCATGTGCCACTGCTGGTATGAAGACAGAGAGGGTCATATGAGAAGGAAAGTGGGTGGTTTCTATCAATAGATAATCAGCCCACCTCGTCACCACCCCACAGCCAGCAAGGAAATGGGAACCTCAGATCTATAACAAAGATCTAGACTGTTAACAACCTGAATGGGCTGGGAAGTGGAGTCTTCTCCTGAGTCTCCAGATAAGAGCCCAGCCTGGCCAACACTTTGACTTCAGCCTTGACTCGAGACCTTAAGCAGAGAACCCAGCTGAACATTAACAGACTTCTGACCTACAAAACTGTAAGATAGTAAATGGATGTTGTTTTAAGCCACTAAGTTTCAGTAGCATGTTACACAGCAATAGAAAACTACCACACTATAAACTATGTGAGGAGAAATTAACAATTCGATAATCTAAATCTAAATCATATTATTCTCCAGACTTCCCTGGCAGTCCAGTGGTTATTAGGACTCTGCATTTCCACTGCAGGAGGCATGGGTTCGATCCCTGGTCACAGAACTAAGATTCTGCATGCCATACAGCATGGCCAAAATAAATAACTAAAACCTCTTATATATGTGTGTGTGTGTGTGTGTGTGTGTGTGTGTGTGTATAGTTCTCTAGTCATAGGAAGAAATCTAGGAAAAACAAATTCAGCTTGCTATTTCTCTAAAGGCTAGATAAATATGAATTGGGTGGAGTGAGCATCCATTTAAATATGAGTTTGAGGGACTTCCCTGGTGGCACAGTGAATAAGACTCCGCGCCCCCAATGCAGGAGGCCTGGGTTCAATCCTTGCTCAGGGAACTAGATCTCACATGCATGCCACAACTAAGATTTGCATACCTCAACTAAGTAGCCAGTGAGCTGCAACTAAGGAGCCCTGGAGCTGCAACTAAGGAGGCTGCCTGCTGCAACTAAGACCCGGGGCAACCAAATAAATAAATAAATATTAAATAAATAAATGAATATGACTTTGAAATTAAATGTCAGATATGTGTTACAGAATTAAAGTTTTTGTTATTATATCTAAACCTGTGCCATTCAATATGGTAGCCACTAGCCACAAGTGGCTACTGATATTTTAAATGTGATATTCCAATTGAGATCTGCTTTACGTGTAAGATACAAACAGGATTCTGAAAACTGCTATAAAAAATGAAAAATATCTCAATAATATTTTAATACTGATCACATGTTTAAATGATAACATATTTAGATACACTGGGTTAAATAAAATAAATTATTAAATTAAATTCACTTTCCATTTTTAAAATGTGGTTAATAGAAAATTTTAAGTTATATATGTGGCTCAATTATGTTTCTATTAGACAGCACTGGTCTAGACTTTTAGGCAAGTGTCCTCCAAAATGCCCTAAACCAAGACCCCAGTCACCTATAAGTATTCTCCTCTTTCCAACAGAGTTCAGTGGCATTAATGGCACACAGCTGTGTAGAAATACAAGCCAAGCAGTACTGCAGTTCAAATATTAGTGAGAACATGGAGAAACCAGACCTCTCATACAGTGCTGTTGGACAAAGTTATCTGTCAATATCTAACAAAGTAAAAGTGTATGTAACTTCAACCTGACAATTCCATTTCTAGGTATATACTCAAGAAATCTATGAACACATGCACAAGGAGACATGTCCAAACTGTAGAATTATTTGTAAAGCAGAGAATACCAGCTATCCACCAAAGTTATGTGGTTTTTTTCTACATAGTATGAAGTTGTTTCTTAACTGCCAAGCCAGTGACTACATTTCCCAGTCTTGTTTGCTGGGAACTGTGGGCCCTAGGTGGTGTCACGTGACTGGAATTCTAATCAATGGAAAGTGAACCAAATTATATATGCCACTTCCAAGGACTGGCCCCTAAAAACCTCCAATACCATTCTCCATTCTTATGTTTGCTGGATGTATTTTGATGCCTAGAGCAACCCTGGAAACCACAAATTGAAGACGACAGACTCTCTATTAGCCTGAGTCCCTTAATCACTCCATAGAACACAGCACCTTCTCCATTGAAGGTACTCTATGAGCAAGAAATAAACTAACAATATGTTAAGCTTTTGAGATTTCAGGATTTACCCACTAGAGCAGCTATTTTTAACCATTATAGTGCATAACATGCAAAAATTAGAAACAACTCAACTGTCCATCAATAGGAAATTGGATAGATAAAATACACTCATATAGAATGCTATATAGTAGCTAAAATGAAAAAACTATATCTATGTGTATCAATATGAATAAATCTTTTTTAAAAAGGTCAGTCTCAAGATAGCTACTTATGAAAACAAAAACAAAAAAAGCCCACCATATACTGACCATACAAATATGCGTGTAGTAAAAATATAAAAATATAGAGCAGAAGGATACATTCCCCAAACTCCCAGATTACCTCTGGAAAGAAAGAAAAGGGAATGGGTTCATAGAAGACAGTGACAACAAAGTCTTCAATTCCTTATGAAATGTTTTATTTCCTTAAAATAATCTTAAACAACTTGTTGAAACTGGTGGGTATATGGATATTTTTATTATTTTCTGTTATTTTCTAAATGTTTAAATCATTTCGTAACATCAATAATCTTTTTCTTATATATAGCTGCTTAGAGAGTAAACTAGTAAAACCCGTTAGAAGACACTTAAAAACTATGTACCAAAAGCCTTAAATATGTGAAAATATTTAATGTAATCCCAACACTATATACTATATATAAATACACTCTAAGAAAACCAAAGGTATGCTCAAAGGATGACCATCAAAATATTCTTAAAGCAACCAAAAATTTGTAACACCTAAAATGTTTAATAGAATTGTGATCAAATTACTGTGTATTCATTTAAAAATTACACAGAATATAAATAATGGGAGGTAGGGTGAGATGTGTGAAGATATAGATGAAAAAAGATTGGCCACAAATTGATCATTGCTGAGGTTGGGTGGTAAGGACACTATTTTTTATATACTTTAAATTTCCTATAATAAAAAGTTTTAAAAATATGAGAATCGCAAAATTTACTAAGTTTTTTAAAAAGCAGTTTAAAGTAGTAAGAATAATATCTTATTTTTAATCTCTTCGCTCATTCATTGGATCAGCAAATATTTATTGTGTGTTGTATATGTCCCTGTCATTACTGACCTAGGGATGTGATGGCAAACATGTAGCTTATAATCTAATGCAACTGTCTCCAAACACTTGCTCAAGCACTCTATCAAAAAAATTTGGAGGAACCATAAACAAGACGAAAAGACAACCCTCAGAATGAGAGAAAATATTTGCAAATGAAGCAACTGACAAAGGATTAATCTCTAAAATTTACAAGCAGCTCATGCAGCTCAATATCAAAAAAACAAACAACCCAATCCAAAAATGGGCAGAAGACCTAAATAGACACTTCTCCAAAGAAGATATACAGATTGCTAACGGACACATGAAAGGATGCTCAACATCACTAATCACAAGAGAAATGCAACTCAAAACTACAGTGAGGTAACACCTCACACCAGTCAGAATGTCCATCATCAAAAAATCTAGAAACAATAAATGCTGGAGAGGGGGCGGAGAAAAGGGAACCCTCTTGCACTGTTGGTGGGAATGTAAATTGATACAGCCACTATGGAGAACAGTATGGAGGTTCCTTAAAAAACTAAAAATAGAACTACCATACGACCCAGCAATCCCACTACTGGGCATATACCCTGAGAAAACGATAACTCAAAAAGAGTCATGGGGCTTCCCTGGTGGCGCAGTGGTTGAGAGTCCGCCTGCCGATGCAGGGGACACGGGTTCGTGCCCCGGTCCGGGAAGATCCCACATGCCGCGGAGCGGCCGAGTCCGTGAGCCATGGCCGCTGAGCCTGCACGTCCGGAGCCTGTGCTCCGCAACGGGAGAGGCCACAACAGTGAGAGGCCCGTGTACCGCAAAAAAAAAAAAAGTCATGTACCACAGTGTTCATTGCAGCTCTGTTTACAATAGCCAGGACATGAAAACAACCTAAGTGTCATCGACAGATGAATGGATAAAGAAGATGTGGCACATATATACAATGGAATATTACTCATTCATAAAAAGAAATGAAATTGAGTTATTTGTAGTGAGGTGGATGGACCTAGAGTCTGTCATACAGAGTAAAGTAAGTCAGAAAGAGAAAACAAATACCGTATGCTAACACATATATATGGAATCTAAAAAAAAAAAAAAAATGGTTCTAAAGAACCTAGGGGCAGGACAGGAATAAAGACACAGACTTAGAGAATGGATCTGAGGACACAGGGAGGGGGAAGGGTAAGCTGGGACGAAGTGAGAGAGTGGCACTGACATATATACACTACCAAATGTAAAACAGATAGCTAGTGGGAAGCAGCCGCATAGCACAGGGAGATCAGCTCGGTGTTTTGTGACCACCTAGAGGGGTGGGATAGGGAGGGTGGGAGGGAGACGCAAGAGGGAGGAGATATGGGGATATATGCGTATGTATAGCTGATTCACTTTGTTATACAGCAGAAACTAATAAAACAATGTAAAGCAATTAGACTCCAATAAAGATGTTTTAAAAAAAAGAAAAAAAAAATTTGGAGCATCATGAATACCCCCACCCCAAATGTAGATACACATTTCTCATGTGTGTATATATAAATACAAATTCCATACATACACATCCATGCATACATACCACTCTCACCAGCAATATATTAGTATTTCTTTGAGTAAGCTGTGTTCCACATAATCTACTTAATAGTTCCATTTTTGTGGATTTCTCATCAAATATAATCACCTTTAAAAAAATCTAATATAAGTAAAGATGGGAGAAATATAGGCTCTTAAGTTTTGTTCCTTTTTACATTTGCATTACAAATATTATGTTCAACCCATGATTTCTTTGCAGGAATCTTTTTTTTTCATTTTAAACAAGAAGTTTATTTAAACTTGACTTGAAGGGAAAACTACCTAGGATTCATTTCTTTTAGAGTAATTTATCCCTACTTAAAGACAGATTGTAACATGTAACATGTAACAGCTACATACAAAGAAGTTGTAAAATTGTCCTTTGTTTTACAATGATAAATGAAAACATTAAAATTCTCCAATCGAACAAGGTATGCAAGAATTTTTATGTTGTTCTTTTTTTGTTAAACAGTGAGAGCAAAATAACTTACTGGAATATAAAGATAAGAGCTGATGAGCATGACACTAATGGAGAAAAGGGGGTATCTTCACAGAACCAGTATTTTTCCCCATTCCATCTCCATCTGATGTCGATCAAAACATACCATTGGCCATTTACTTTAAAAAAAATGCAATATGCTTGTACACCGTCTACTTTATGTACAATAAAGGAATGGAGAAGGGGAAAATGAAAGAATAGAGAAACTATGTAGCAGGAGTCAGGATGTGATGGAACCCAATTGCGGTTTTCTAATTGAGAATGTCTTCTTGGTCTGGAGGAACAATTCTGGAGTAAAGTAGCAGGTTCCCTTTTTAGTAGACACCTCCTGTCTGCTGCTGGAACACATCTATTGTATTTTCATCCTCCATTTTCAACTGTGCAGGTGTGTCTGTTTCACTGATTGGCTGCCCATCAAATCGGAATCTGATCTGCCTCATTGACAAACCCTGTTGTTCACAATAGGCTCTCATTAGTTTACTAAGTGGTGTATGCCTCTTAATCTTAAACTGCACCACAGAACCATCCTGCCTCATCAAATTATTATGATCGTTGTTGTCAGTCTTGACTCCTTCCTTGGGCTTTTCGTCAGCCATGGCGAGCAACAGTCTCCTCAGGAATGCTTCACGAATTTGCGTGTCATCTTTGTGCAGGGCCATGCTAATCTTCTGTATCCTTCCAATTTCAGTATATGTGCTGTCAAAGCGAGCACTTTGCAGGAATCTTTAAAGTCAACTGTCTATTTTGTAAGGGCTAATTTTGTTAAAACCAGTAAATATAATCAATGAATCAATTTAATGAGAGCAGGTAAACTGAAATAATTCATAATGTTCTGAAAATTGGAGTAAGGGTGCCACTGTCAACTCTTCTAAGCTAAGAAACTTGCACTTCATCAGGATACCTCATTTACCATGTCTGACATGAAGTCAGTTGTCGTACAGAACAAGCTGCCAACCTCAATCAATATATCAAGTATTACAAGCACCTAACTTCATTATTTTTTTTTGGCCACACCGTGTGTCTTGCAGGATATCTTAGTTCCCCCACCAGGGACTCAACCCAGGCCATGGCAGTGAAAGTACTGAGTCCTAACCACTGGTCAGCCAGGGAATTCCCTTAAGTTCATATTTTGTATACAAGGAAAAAGATTTTAATATTTTATTCCTTCACTGAAATGGATTATTTTGGGTACACCTTATTTTGAAGACCATTAGTCAAGTAAAAGATATATAAATATTCGTGGACAAAAAAATAATAAACAAGTGCTACAAAAGGAGTAAGCACTGGGTATTCTGTAAGAGGATGTGGAAGAGACACCTAACTCATTTGAGGTTGGTGAACAAAGGAAGTGACGTTAGATGGAGACCTAAAGAATGGGTAAGAGATTGGACTGGGTGAGGTGAGGGTGGGATAGCATGGTAGATCAAGAAGAAGGAATAGTATGTTATGTCCAAAGGTGCAGAGGTAAGAGCAAACACAACACATTCAAACTAATATATTAATAGTCTAAAACAGCTGAAGTGTAGCTTCTAGAGGTGGGATGGACTGGGTGGATAGTGATTCAGGGATGAGGCTGATAAGATTATAAAGCTTTGTTTGGATTTTATCTGGAGGGCAATGGAGAAATAGGTGATGAAGGTGTACAGTAAATAATTGGCTTTGCCCAAAGAGAGGTCTGGCCTTTCTCCTCAGCTCCTGGGAGTAACCTCTAAATCCCTATTTCTAAAGTAATAGGATTGTCTGTGTTATTCAGGTGGGCCCCTTGGATCACATGGTATCAGCCTGAGGGGAGACTGGAAACTAAGTTCAACCATGTGAGCAATCAATCAGTAAGTCCCAATAAAAACTCTGGACACTGCAGCTCAGGTGAGCTTCTTGGGTTGGCAATACTCCATGAGAGAGAAACACATTGCTGAGGACAATGGAAGCTTCACATTTGAAACCCTTCTAGATAGCACCTCATGCATCCCTTCCTTTGGCTGGTTCTAATTTGTATCTTTTCCTTATAATGAACCATAATCCATTAATATAATAGCTTTCAGCGAGTTCTTTCTAGTGAATTATCAAATCTGGAAGTGTTTTTGAGAAACCCCAAACTTACAGTCAGTGTCAGAAGTGAGGGTGGTCTTGTGTGGACTCTTCCCTCTAAGTTTGTATTTAGACCCTAACTCCTTGCAAACTTCTGCCTCAGGCAGACCTGGCTTTCTGGAGGACTGTGCCTTTGACCTCACAGTTTGGCTAACTCCACGGAAAGAGTAAAAATGTTTAAGCAGTGGGTGATAATTAGTCAATCTACATAATCTAGACTCTAGAGGAATCACTTTGGCTACACTGGGGAGAATATATTGGAGAAGAGTAAGACTGGGAAGAGATGACAATAACAGTGGGGATGGTGAAGGACATATTTATGAGATATTTATAAGGCAAAATTTGACTGAATGTGAGGGTGAGAGAAGGAGAAATCAGGGATGAACCGACCAAAAAGAGAATTAGGTTTTAGTTTTGTCTTCTGCAGGGGGGAGAGAGGGAGTTGGAGGATTAAATTCAGTTTTGGACAGTTTGAGAAGATACTTAGACATCTAGATAGAGCCATTCAATTAGCAGTCAAAGCAGGGACGGAGACAGTCAGGAGCCATTAGCATAACTACAATAACCAAAATCATGGGAGAGATTGATGTTGACTATAGACAAATAAGTCAACCGCACTTGAAAAAGCCAAGGACCAGGACTTCCCTGGTGGCGCAGTAGATAAGACTCCGCGCTCCCAATGCAGGGGGCCGGGGTTCCATCCTTGGTCAGGGAACTAGACCCCACATGCATGCCACAACCAAGAGTTCACATGCCACAACTAAGGTGCCTGCATGCTGCAACTAAGGAGCCCACTTGCCACAAGTAAGGAGCTGGCAAGCTGCAACTAAGGAGCCCAAGTGCCACAACTAAGGAGCCCGCCTGCTGCAACTAAGAGCCAGTGCAACCAAATACATAAATATTTTTTTAAAAAAAAAAGAAAGAAAGAAAAGACCAAGGACCAAATACCAATATAAAAGGGTTAGGCAGAGTATTAAAAGCTCACAGAGAAGTGGCAGCCTGAGAGGTAGAAGAAAAACCTGAAAAGTATGGCTTACACTGAATGGTTGGTATTTATTTTCTTCTTTTTGCTACTTCTTACTACCTTCTAATAAGAAAAAAAGGTACTCTAAATGAGTAGCATAACTTGCATCCATGTATTTTTCCATATATATACACAAAGCTTAATGGTTTTCTAACCTATCTCAAAGTCATTAATGAGTCACATAACTCAATATAACTGAATTATTAGTATCTATAAACAATGATTTTCTTTTCCAAGCCATTTTTAAAGTGCCCACCCTCATTACTACTGTAAACCTTCTGTATGTACTTAACTTTGTCAGGCTGCTGGGACATCTGTCTCCCCCCTTGAGAAGTCCAACCCAGACTAAATGAATAACTGAGGAAAAAACTGCTCTAAAAACGTAATGACATATAGCTCTAATAAAGGCTTCAGAGTATTTGTTTCTTCTGGGTTAAAACAAATAGATTTATCCCCAGTAAAATATAGAGAAACAGAATACAGTATTGACCCACGTAGCCTAGCCAAGGTTATTCATATCTGCTACAAGATCAGCTGTAAATTTTATTGGCAAATTATTTCAAAGCTATAAAATATCTCACCTCCACCTTTTCAAAGAGATTCATTAACCTCAGAAATCCTAATATTATATCATTAGAAAGTATTTATTTTAATCTCTTGGGGGGCATTTTAGTTTAAAGGAGTAAAGGAGATAATTTTTATACTAACAGCTAAAGGTTCCAAATCATTGGAATATTTTATTGACAAGTAATAGACTAATTCAGTGATACAGTTCTAAAGTATTGCATGAATTTATTATTGATTCTTAAGGTTTAATTAGTTGAAACAAAATTGTTTAAATGGTCCTTTAAAAAAAGTATTTAGGGGGGCTCCCTGGTGTCGCAGTGGTTAAGAATCTGCCTGCCAGTGCAGGGGACACAGGTTCGAGCCCTGGTCTGGGAAGATCCCATATGCCACAGAGCAAGGAAGGCCGTGTGCCACAATTACTGAGCCTGCGCTCTAGAGCCCGCGGGCCACAACTACTGAAGCCTGCGCACCTAGAGCCCGTGCGCCTAGAGCCCGTGCTCTACAACAAGAGAAGCCACCGCATGAGAAGCCCGCGCATCACAACGAAGAGTAGCCCCCGCTCACAGCAACTAGAGAAAGCCCAGGCAGAGCAACGAAGACCCAACGCAGCCAAAAATAAATAAATTAAATAAATTTTTTTAAAAAAAGTACTTATAGTCCACAACAGACATCTTTCTCATCCAAGGGGATTTTTACCATTTTGAATTATTTTTCTTTCAAAATGTTACATGTTTATATCTAGCAGAGAAATATCTAAGTACATATTTCCTATTTTGAAGGCTAACGGCAAAATTCTATCCCAAACACTGAAAAACTTTTAAGTTGCTAATTATAACCATATTTTGTCCATTCAAACCTTGATCCTTTACTTATCTAAGTAACTGCTTATCTCAAGCTAATCCTAAACTTTGTGTTTACCAAAATGAAGAATGATAAATATATCTGTTCTTATTCTAAAAACTCTGAGAGAAGCAAAATAGTGAGAAAAACATTCACTATATTTTTAAAAGTAAAATTTCAGCCAGTGTATACATAAACAGTATTGAGAAGGTAAGCACCCTTTTTTTCTTCAGCGAACCTCAGTCTGTTTAGCAGTTTCATACTGTATATTTCTAAAATACTAACAGAAAAAAACACGCTAGAAACTTATGAAACTGTTATTATACGCAGTGTTATTTTCTTCTTACATTAGTCCCAACTGTGAAATTGGTGAATATATATTTCAGGTAACTTCATTTAAGAATTTTACCACTATTTGACAAGCATGACAGAGCTTTTAAAGAATATTAAGAATTCCCAAAATAAACAGAGTGGGTATTTGAGAAAATATTTTGGGAAAAAAAAATCTTCACCTCCAAATTAGCAATTCCAACATATCCCTAATCAGAATTATTTCAAAGTATTTCCTAGGAAATTTGACAACCCAACATTTCAAATATGTCGGAGAGTTCTGAGGTTCAGAGATTATGGAAATGTTGGAATCATTTGTACATAATTTGTCATTTCTGAATCTGGATCCTCAGTTCTCTCATCTGTAAAATAAAGCGAACAGGAAAATGATCTATCTCTCCAATGTTCCAGTCTCGATTCTTGTGGCTAAGTGATATGATTTTCCTTTATAAATAATAAAATAAAAAATAAAAGCATTAAAAGTATGTGTTTTTAAACTGTGAGACTTTGGGGTTTGTTTGTTTGTTTTTAATCTGTTAAGGACCTTGAAGATACTTTACATAAACAAGCCAGCCATTTTATATCTGAATAAAAATAGGTTAATAGCTTCTGCACAAAACAGTATATATGATGAAATCTCTGATTTAAGGTGAAATAATGTTTTCCAACTTTAATTTTGCTAGTTTTACTTCAAATCTAAACTTCTGTTCTCAATCAGATGGCCATTTTATAATTTAAATACTTTTCTAGTTTATACATGTATTGAAAATCTTGCTTCCTTTCCATGTGGAAAAACACACATCTACTTACCATCATCTTTTATATAGATTTCATTTTTTAAAAAACTTTGGCACATGTTCAAAGTTGTTCTAAAGTAATGACTCTTTTTTTAAAAATGGACCTTCTCTAATATTTAAATGTGTGTTTCTTTAATTCTGCAACTGCATTTGTAAAGGTAAGAACTGTCAAAATAGAATTAGTCTGATGCTGAGATACACCCTTCCACTTTGGTAAACGTTTCCGTTTTATTTTAAGCAGGAAGTCTTAAGTGTCTTTATATAGTATTAAAAATGACATTTCATACGCCTTTTTCTATGATACTTTACAAACACTAGGAAGAAATACTCTAAGATGTTAATACTGTTTATATCTGGGTAGTGGTATTACATGCCATTTTATCTTTTACATTTCCCCAAAAGCATTATTACTTTGGTAACCAGATAGTATTTTAAAATTAAATTTTAAATAGAGTGTAAAGTGTGGGACATCAACACAGTTCACTTCTACAGCAGACATTTAAATACTTTTTCCCTACTGACAAGCCTCTGTTTTAACAGGAAGAGTGATTTGATCAGGTGTCTGTTAGGTTGGATAAAGACAAAACATTTACTTTCCAGGTCCTTCTCTTAATCTAAGTTTTTGAGAAGATCCAAGAAGTGAATTTAACTGCAATGAATCTTGCAGTAGTAAACTTTCTGAGGGGTACAGAGTAACACCTTTCATTACAACTATCAGCAGAATAGGGAAAGACTCCCCAGGTTTACCAGTGTTCTCGGAAACTTGTTCGTATTCTCCTTTGTCATTATTTCAGAACAATTCCATTTAGAAAGAAAAGCAATTGTAAACTTTCTATTTCAAGCCCATAAAAACTGGGATGAAACGAAAAGCCTTGACCTTTCTATTTTAGACTTTCATCTGTGTAGCTAAGCCACCTGCTTTCTCTCCCCTACCCCATCTACTTAATGGACTGAAAATACTGCACCTAATTGCAATTTTATCAAACCAGCCAGAGTTTTCCATTTTAACGAATTACAACTGTCTTTCACCTGAAGGCTCGCATGTAAAATTTTGCTCACTCGTCCCTCCCAATTCCTTCCCACCTCCCTCAACTGTAAGTTATCAAATGTCGTTAGACGAAGATACTAGGCTTCCATGTATTAAGCCATCTATACTTTCAACACCGAGAGCCCGACAGAAAATCTACTCCAGTCTCTCCTCCTGTGGATCTGGGGCTGGGATTATCATCTTTGTTGCGGTTACGCAGGAAGCACCTAGCAGCTCTGCCTAGAAAGGAGTCCCGTCTCTCCGCCGCCAAACAACACGGGACTCAGGCTGGGAACAGGCAGACCCGGGTGGGAAGAAACCTCCAGGAGGAAGAAGAGAGCTGGGAAGAGGGAGCTCTCAAGACTGGAAGGAAGGACCTTGCAAGGCACGAAGGGGAAAGGGTGTGTGAAGTGGAGCAAGAAGTGGGCGGCAGGGGAGAAGCGGGAAGCAGGGGACGGCGCCCGGCGGAAGGGCGCGGGGGGCGGCTCCCGGGCCGGGTAGGAGGCGCGGGGGCCGCGGCTGGCGTGGGCAGCTCGCAGACAACAGCCCAAGTCCGAGCAGCGGGGGCGCTTTCAACCGCGCCAGGCGCCAGCGTTGGGGGGGGGGGGGGCATGAAGAGCGGAAAGAGCAGTTTGAGGGGCCGAGGGAGTCGCGTCGAGGCCGGCGAGGCGGGGACAGCGGGCCCACCCCCAACCAAGCCCCGCTACTTAACTATTTGTAGAGCTGCTGCAGGCACAGGTCCAGGCTCTCGCCCTCCACCTCCTCGCGGGTGATGCGCTCCGACAGCGGCCGCGGGAGCGGGGGCAGCGGCGGCAGCTGGGGCTGCGGCGGCGGTGGCACGGCCGACTGCCCCCGGGCTGCCGCCGCCTCTTCCTCCTCGCCCTCCGCCGCCACCACCTCCTCCTCGGGCTCGGGGTCTTGCTCCTGCTCTTGCTCCCCCTCCTCCGTCGCGGCTACAGTGGCCGCCTCCTCCCCGGGTTCCTCAACCGAAGCCTCGGGCGCCTCGGCCGCTACCAGTTCGGGCTCGGGCTCGGGCTCCGACTCGGGTTCGGGTTCCGGCTCGGGCTCGCCGCCGCCGCACGGTCCGCGAAACTCGCCCAAGAATAGCTCCAGGAAGCGCCGGTAAGTTTTCTCCTCGGGGCTGCAGCCGGCCATCGCTGCTCATGCCCCGGAGCCGACCGGGAAGTGGGTGGGGGAAGCCCAGGAAGGGGAGGGGGCTGCTCGCGAGCCTCGGGATCCTGCAAGGGCGGTTAACTGCCGCACCGGCACGAGCGATCAGCACTAGGTTCCTCGGAGAGGGCTCCCGCAGGCGTGCGCGTCGCCGAGCCCGGACGTGCGCGGCCCGGGGGCGGGGGCGGAGCGCGCTGCCCCTCTCTGGTCTGGAGGGAAAGTTGGTCGCGGGCGCGCGCGCGGGGTCCAGCGACGGCCCACCCTCTAGCCCTACGAAGAGCTCAGCCCACGCTGCCTAGAGACTGTCGCCATGGCAACCGGCTCTAATTAAGAATTTCAGGTTCCCTCCCGTCGAGTCCGCGGAGTCGAAAGGGCACTCGACTTGTCCCCTCTCCAACTCTGAATGTCTTCATTGTATGCATATCCTAACCTGAAGTGGATAAGACCGAACTAAGACATCTCCTGGTCTAGCTGTTGGTTCCCACTTGGATTCAGTTTTCCTTATCTGTCCTGCCTTGCTTTAGGGTGCTTATCTGTTGAAAGATACCACAGTGTGAACACCTTTTGTTGTTGATGACACTAATTTAATAGTTTGCGGGGGGGGGGGGAAGGCATCCAACACCTACCAAGTGGTAGTTTCCTTTGCCTACATTCTCTCATTTGATTCTGTGAAGAAAGTGGTGTTATCCTCATTTCTCAAAAAGAGGAAACAGGATTAAGTACACTCCTTTTTTTTTTAACATTTATTTATTTATTTGGCTGCCCGGTCGCGTGCAGGATCTTTTAGTTGCGGCAGGTGGGGTGGAACCCGGGCCCCCTGCACTGGGAGCACGAAGTCTTAGCTACTGGACCACCAGGGAAGTCCCTAAGTACATTTCCTCTTTTCAAGGTGTCAAAGCCATGGCATTGGAATTAGAACCCAGGTTGTAAGCTTCCAAAGCCTGTCTAGACCCTTTTTCCTGTACTCTTCTCTGCCTCTGAAGATTCCACAGTGTAATAATATGTCTATAAAGCCTTATTTTTAAAAGGCTTTATAGTTTACGAGTCATTTTCATCCCTTTAATCCTTACAATAGTGCCTCAAGTTAGAAGATACTACCATGATTCCATTTTATAGATGAGAAAACTGAGACTTAAATACATTGCGACTTTGCTCAAGGTCACACGCAAGTGATGTAACAAGGACTAAATCCAGGTCTTTCCACTGCAAAGCCATCAGTTTTCCAGCACACCAAGACACCCTCCTTTAGTGTCTGTGTAATATATATTAGACTTTATTACATAATATGTATTTTTTGGTACATTTTGTTTGCTCTTCTTCCCCATCCCCCTGAGCCTTTTTCTTTTGTAGATTGAAACTGGAAGAACTTTAAATTATTCTAATTTTCTTACCAAACTACACACAAACCTACTATTTTTAAGCCTTACTGAGGGGGGTGGGAGAGGGAGAAGCTGTGTTGTTATACAGCTGTATAGATGACAGCATCATTACTGCATACTGCCATGTCCACGGCAACATACAATTCAGCAAAAATATAGTGATTCTTTCTCTACTTTGAAAAACATGTTCACAAAATATCCACCCCATCCTCTCCATTTATTGTTTCTGGGTTTCAGTTGGATTTAGGGTCTGAAATACCATTTCTAGTCAGTTATTAATGGCAGAAGGAGTCTCCCTGCCAACTGTTTTCATATAATACTGTATTCTAAATCCCTGACGTGATACCGTTATTTTAAGAGTAAATGGGTTGATCTCACTAATGTACATTATGGCATCATGTAAAATAGACATCCATTCTCTCCTAGCTTGAGATTAATTAATACACGATAGAAAGCGTATAGTGAGTAATGCACGAGTCCTCTGTAACTACTTATTTTTGTCTCAAAAGTAAATGGAAAGACCTAATAAATAAGTCTGTTTCCAGACAAGCTAAATGTATTTATACGTGTTTTGTTTAAAACATCACCAGTGTAGAGCAACTTCTTTATGAGATGCCAAGATAGTCTCTAAATTCCTCATTTGTCTTTGTTTTCAATCCACCTGTTCATTTCCGTTTCAGAATGTCTAGAAAAGATTGACAAAACTTATAAGGCTGCAAAACATCAAAATGTCCACAATTTTACATTCCAGCAACTATTTAATATCTCAGAATTTGACATGATGACATTTAGTTCAAGAGTACATAGCTGTCAACTGTAACAATTCACATCAAGCTACACCTTCCTATTTTGTAATGTAGTTGCCCCCCTCACCTAGGTGACATTCATTTGTGACATTAATTTATGACTCAACCCACATATCAAAGGGAAGTGTTATATGTTGGGGAAACATTACTACTAAAAGAAAAAGGCTACACCTCCACATTACTATAAATGAGAGGTGTGTTTGCTTAGTTTAATAAAGATATTTCTTTACAAAAGATCAGTATGGATCCTATTGCATCCATTTGACAGAGTAGCTTTGCCAGAAGGTTGCTGACAGCAGTGCTGGGATCTCAGAGCAGCTGTGTAAGATGATTTTGCCATCGTCAAGAAGTCTTTTTAGTCATTATTTTGCATTGCTTTACTTTCCTCTTCAGTTCCTCTCCTCTTATACTTCCCTAATCCCCTTTCTTGCTGTCTATTTTAAAATATTGAGCTATAAAAGACATATGTATTAAGTGTTTTTAAGTTGTTTTTTTTTTTGAGATTTGTCATAAGAATTGTTCTCCCTCTAACCCTTAGCTCTTTGGAGGAAATGCACATGTTCTTTCATGGACATTCATTGTAATGATGATATTTATAATATTAAAGAGGGGAATTCCCTGGTGGTCCAGTGACTGGGACTCAGTGCTTTCACTGCCAAAGGCCCAGGCTCAATCCCTGGTCGGGGAACTAAGATCCCACAAGCCGCACAGTGCGGCCAAAAGAATAAAAATTTAAAAAATAAAAAAGATTAAAGAGAATTGTTGAGTTGGGCAGTTTCTTATATGACCCAGTAATCCCTCTCCCAAATATTTACCCACAAGAAATGAAAACACATCCACCAAACACATACACAGATACACATCACCAAAAAAACCTTGTATATAAATGTTTTCAATAACTTTATTCATAACAGCTCAAACTTGGAAATAACCCACATGTCCATCAGTAGATGAACGGATAAACAAATTAGAGTATATTCATACAATGGACTACAACTCAGCAAAAAAAAAAAAATCAACTACTGATAAACACAAAAACGTGGGTGAATCTCAAAACATGCTGAGTAAAAACAATCCAGGCGCAGAAGAGTACATACTCCACGATTCCATTTATATGAAATTCTAGAATAGGCAAAACTATAGTAACAAAAAGCAGATTAGTGATTGCCTAGGACTGATGTGGGGTGGATGATTCATGGCAAAGGATTAAGACAGAATTTTGTGGGGGTGATTAGAATGTTTGATGTCTTGACTGGGTGGTTATATAGGTGTATTTGTCAAAAATAATCAAAGTGTACATTTTAAATAAGTGTATTGTATGTAAATTATACCTCAATAAAGTTGATTTTTAAAGTTAAAAAGAATTGACTACTGTTTAGTCTTTTTGTTCTCATATCCATTCCTTCTCCTACCTTGCTCTCCTCTGTATTGTAGAGATACTGACTCTTTCAAGCTGCATTCACCAGGTTCCTTGACAGCTGACTTCCAGCTGAGATTTGCCCAGTGGGCGACATCGGCAGGAAATTGGAAGGTGGAAGGAAAGGAAAAAAGCCAAGATATTTCTTCCCTGTCCCCTACCTCAGTCCTAATGCTTGCTGCATCTCCTTTATAGCTTTGCTCCCTCTAAACCTGTCCATTGGAATTCCAGCTTTTGTCTGTGACACCAGTCCCTGAGCTCCAGAAACATCATCTTCTTCCATTTGTCCATCAGCCTAGAGATGGTAGCTGGTTTTAGCTTCCTAATCTTGCCTGCTATGGACTGAATATTTGTGTTCTCCAAAAATTCATGTGTTTAAATCCAAACCCCCAAAGTGAAGGTATTAGGAGGTGGAGCCTTTGGGAAGTGATTAGGTTATGAGGGCACAGCCCTCATGAATGGGATTAGTGCCATTAAAGATGAGGTCCGGGCTTCCCAGGTGGCGCAGTGGTTGAGAGTCTGCCTGCTGATGCAGGGGACATGGGTTCGTGCCCCGGTCCGGGAAGATCCCACATGCCGCGGAGCGGCTAGGCCCGTGAGTCATGGCTGCTGAGCCTGCGCGTCCGGAGCCTGTGCTCTGCAACGAGAGAGGCCACAACAGTGAAAGGACCGCATACTGAAAAGAAAAAAAAAAAAAAGATGAGGTCCAACCACCTAGAGGGGTGGGATAGGGAGGGTGGGAGGGAGGGAGACACAAGAGGGAAGAGATATGGGGATATATGTGTATGTATAGCTGATTCACTTTGTTGTAAAGCAAAAACTAACACACCATTGTAAAGCAATTATACTCCAATAAAGATGTTAAAAAAAAAAATGAGGTCCAAGAGAGACCCCTCTCCTTTCTAAATGTGAGAACACAGTAAAAAGCCTGCTGTCTGTGCCAGACACTGAATCTGCCAGAACGCTGTTCATGGAACTCCTAGCCTCCAGAACTGTGAGAAATAAATTCCTGTTGTTTATAAGCCACCATATTTATGGTTTTTTTGTTTTAGCAGCCCAACCAGACTAAGACACTGCCTCACCTTCCCCTTTTGGCTTTTTAGCTCTTCTATCACTTGTGTAACCAATTTCCTGTATTCTATTCCCTCTGTTTTCTTAACTGGATCTCAATTGACACAATAACAAATAATACTTTAAAGAATGATAAAATATATATATAAAAGAACTTAAATGGACCAAGCTGACATTAAAGCAAGTTTAGGTCTTCAAAGGTACTACTCGAACACTGACTTTACTTGAAGTCAGCAGTAAATGATTTCCTGGAATTACAAATTATGAATAGGCTGCTAGTGGTTCAAGGGTAAGGAGGGAAGGATGAATAGGTAGAACATGGGATTTTTAGGGAAGCAAAGACTATTCTGTATGATACTACAATGGTGGATACAAATCATTAGACATTTGTCAAAAGCCATAGAACATACAACACAGAGTGATTCCTAGTGTAAACTATGTACTTTGGTTAATAATAATGTATCAATATTGGCTCATCAGTTGTAACAAATGTACCTCACTAGTGTAAGATGTTAATAATTGGGGAAACTGTGAGAGGGACTTACATATATCTCTGGTCTAGTGCCTAGGCAAATGTTTAAGGCTAGGCCTAATGACGAATGTTATATTGCAAATATAAAACTGTGTAATTTCTCATTCATATTTTTTCAATTGATGGAACGA
The DNA here is from genome assembly GCF_951394435.1 of Stenella coeruleoalba. NCBI lineage: Eukaryota > Metazoa > Chordata > Mammalia > Artiodactyla > Delphinidae > Stenella > Stenella coeruleoalba. The sequence continues at coordinate 31,413,657 of NC_137165.1, read as the reverse complement.
TAATATATAAGTACTTTTTAAGATATACATATTTTTTTATTTATTTTTAGCTCTTTTGGGTCTTTGTTGCTGCGCGGGCTTTCTCTAGTTGCGGTGAGCGGGGGCTACCCTTTGTTGCAGTGCGCGGGCTTCTTATTGTCGTGGCTTCTCTTGTTGTGGAGCACAGGCTCCAGGCACGCAGGCTTCAGTAGCTGTGGCATGTGGGCTCAGTAGTTGTGGCCTGCGGGCTCTAGAGCTCAGGCTCAGTAATTGTGGCGCACGGGATTAGTTGCTCCGCAGCATGTGGGATCTTCCCGGACTAGAGCTCGAACCCGTGTCCCTTGCATCGGCAGGCAGATTCTTAACCACTGCACCACCAGGGAAGCCCACTTTTAAAGATATTAATTCGATTGTGTTGTCAAACTGACTTGTAGGGAGCAAGAGAATACCTGTCAACTGAAAAAACTGAGCACATAAATGTTTTCAAATAAGAACATCTTCCTCCTTTCTTCTCAATATACCCTACCTACATCCTCTACATCCTAGATTAATATTATAACTTTTAAATCATATCCATTTGCTGCCAAAAATATTACTGCTATATTACTGTTTATTCCTCTTCTCTTGATGGCTAATATGTTCATACTGCAGCAAGAGTCCACAGGTGTCAAAATTAAAAATCACATCAGGTAATAACAGGTCCACATGCACTATTTTCATCAGTTTTAAAAAGCAAAGAAGTCCCCAAAACAGGTTCTAACTTTTTTCTTAATGTTTTAACCATTAATGATAACAATCTTTTTTTAATCTTGCTTAGTTCTTTGAGGAATAAAAAAAAATTAACTTATTATGACATGCTTATGAAATAGGAAGAGGGCAGGTGTTGATGGTAATTTCTGATGAGGATACTATAAATGGCAAAGATGTAATATATTCCTTCTATAATAAATGGTTCTTCTAAAATGAATTGACTCCAGGGACTTCCCTGGTAGTCCAGTGGCTAAGACTCCGTGCTCCCAATGCAGGTGGCCTGGGTTCAATCCCTGGTCAGGGAACTAGATCCCACATGTCACAACTAAGAGATTGCATGCCAGAACTAAGGATCCTGCATGCCGCAACTAAAAGATCCCACATGCCACAACTAAAGATCTCACACGCCACAACGAAGATCCCGCATGCCACAACTAAGACCCAGCACAGACAAATAAATAAATACATTTTTAAAAAATTAAAAAATAAAATGAATTGACTCAAAAAAATCCACTTCAACATTTTGCTACTAGTTTTCACTTTACAAAAACCAAAAAGCACTTTATGGTGATTAAAAAAACCTATATTATCTAATTTTTTTTAATTAATTAATTTATTTATTTTTGTCTGCATTGCGTCTTGCTGTGCGTGGGCTTTCTCTAGTTGTGGAGAGTGGGGGCTACTCTTCATTGCGGCGCACGGGCTTCTCATTGCGGTGGCTTCTCTTGTTGCGGAGCATTGGCTTTAGGCGCGCGGGCTTCAGTAGTTATAGCACGCGGGCTCAGTAGTTATAGCACGCAGGCTCAGTAGTTGTGCCTCACGGGTTCTAGAGCGCAGGCTCAGTAGTTGTGGCACACGGGCTTAGCTGCTCCACAGCATGTGGGATCTTCCAGGACCAGGGCTCGAACCCGTGTCCCCTGCATTGGCAGGTGGATTCTTAACCACTGCGCCACAAGGGAAGCCCTAATTCCCTTTATATATTTACTTAGAATAAATACATGCAAGAATTGAGTGATATTGATCATGTTCTCTTTTAGTCAGCAGATGCCTATTACCCACTCTGGAGCATTCATCAAAAAGTCCAACTGCTTTTTTATTTTATTTTATTTTATTTTGCCAACTGCTTTTTTAAATGAAAAGGAAGCAGACAACTAAATATGAAAACTCCACACAAAGGTGTCTCCTATGCTCAGATAATACCAGACACTTTATTCTTCATTGAGTGTGGAGCTGATGGAATTGAGCCACAGTGACATTTGTGACTAGAGGGGAAGATGGAAACGATTCCATTAACCTAGAGTGCTGTAACATATGGTAATCATAAGTGGTAGAATAGCTGGGTTGGACAAGGGTAAAGTAAGCCATGTGGCACAGACATTACCAATTACCACACATGGTAACCATGCTGATACAATGTAGCTTCTCCAGAAAGGAAATGATTTGGGCATATGAATTGGTTTTCTGGCTTATGAAAGAGTGATCTATAAATGACATATCTGGCACCAATGTAGCACATGTGGTTTCCAGTAATTTTGCAAGTTGGGGCTATTAAGATTTGAAGAACCTCCATATACCTAAATGCATGCAGTTATTTGCACAATGCATTGCAGTTATTTGCACAAAGGCAGCAAATCAATATTTATGCAAAATAAACTTGGGTCATTCATATATAAAATTGTTTTTCAAGTATCTTTTTTAAGTGTCACATAAAATCCTGGAATTTTGTATCTCTGAAAAAATAATTTTATGACTGTTTAAGGTATAAAGTTTATGGTCATGGCAAAAGTTCAAGATTAGATCTAAACTGTACTGGGAGATGGAATTACATTTGTTCCAAATATTGGCAAAAATATTGATTTTTGAAAGAAACATGATGAAAACTGTGTTTTAAGAAAATTAATATACAAATATTCTTTCAGAAGAAACACTGAAGGCTGAAAGATCAGTTGGGCAATGGAAGATAATGAGAGTACCGAAGAGAATGGTGTCAGTGGGAATGAAGATGAACACAAGAAACTAAAAGACACTCTACAGGAAGATCTGAAATTCTAAGAAGACACCTGAAGATGCAACTTAGGAAGAGCCAGTAACCCACCCAGAGAGGCTCTCAAGTGGCTATTCTGGCTATCTATTGCTGCAAAACAAACTACTGCAAAACTTAGTGGCTAAAACAAAAACGACCTAATAAGAACCTACTGTATAGCACAGGGAACTCTACTCAATACTCTATAATGGTGTGTATGGGAAAACAATCTAAAAAAGAGTGGATATATGTATAACTGATTCACTTTGCTGTACACCTGAAACTAACACAACATTGTAAATCAACTATACTCCAATAAAAATTTAAAAAAAAAGAACAACACTACCTGTAACTGGGAGACAAATTTGAAAACGATTAGGACAATTAAAATAGAACATTATAGGTTGAGTGTACAGCACAATAAATAAATAAGTAAATAAAACAAAAAGCACTTTACTGTATTTCACAGCTCTGTAGGTTGACTGGGCTCAGCTAGGTGGTTCTCACTTGCAGGTCTCGTGAGGTTGCAGCCTGATAGCAGTTGGTTAGGGATAAAATCATGGCTAGATGTCCAAGAGACTCACTCATATTCTACTTTTTTCCATTTATATTGAAAAAAAATTAAGCAATAAAATGACTAATATGTAAATTATTTTCAGGATATTAACTTGATTGTGTTGCCAAACTGGCAGTTGAGGCTGGCTGTTAACTGGGAGCTCAGCTGGGACCGTCAACTGTAATGCCCACACATAACGTCTCCAATGGCCTTAAGGCAATCAGAGGTCTTACATGGTAGCTTCGAGTTCCAAGATTGAGTATTTCAGTGAATAAGACAGCAGGTGTGACCTGGTGTCATAAATCAATAGCATTACTTCCGTGGTACTCTATTGGTCAAAGCAGTAATAGGCACATGTGGATACAAGAGAAGGGGACATAATATACCCCAACCTCCTGATGGGAGGAGTGTCAAAGAATTCATCTTGAAACTACCATAGTGACATTTACCTGCATGAATTTATGACAAAGTTTAGCAACTTAAACTTGGAAGCTCAGAAATTTGAGTGTTCCACAACCTAAGTGTCCATCAATGGATTATTGGATAAAGAAATTGTGGAATACATATATATATATATATGCATATATACATATACATACATACAATAGAATATTATTCAGCCACAAAAAAAATGAGGAAATCCTGGGAACTTCCCTGGAGGTCCAGTGGTTAGGACTCCACAGTTCCACTGCAGGGGGCACAGGTTCGATCCCTGGTCAGGGAACTAAGATCCCACATGCTGCGTGGTGTGGCCAAAAAAAATAAAATGAGGAAATCCTGCCATTTGCAACAGCATGGATGGGCATTGAGGGCATTATGCTAAGTGAAGTAAGTCACACAGAGAAAGACAAACACTGTATGAGCTCACATATTTATAGAATCGAAAACAAACCCATAGAAAATGAGATCAGATATGAGGTTACCAGAGGCAGAGTGTTGGGGAAGGGGGAATTGGAGAAAGGTGGTCAAAAAGTACAAACTTCCAGTTACAAGATGAATAAGTATCAGGGATACATGCATGATGATTATAGTTAACACTGCTATATGATATACATGAAAGTCAAGAGAGTAAATCCTAACAGTTCTCATCCCAAGGAAAAAATTTTTTTTCTTTTTGCTTTCTATTTTAATTGTATCTATATGAGGTGATGGATGCTAACCAAACTTATTGCAGTAATCATTTTACAATATATGTAAGTCAAACCATTATGTACACCTTGAATTATGTCTCAATAAACTGGGGGAAAAAAAGAAATTGGAGTTTTCCAAACTTAATTACACGGAAGTATCTTAACTGACACTAACAAATCTCATAAGAAACTGATGTATAAAAATCACAATGACAACATATGAATTTACAATGAGAACTACTACTTCCATTGAGACCAGACAATTGTATCAATCTGGCTATAACCAGAGTACCTGGGAAATCAAACTATCAACAAATTGATAACTGACGTGCATGGGATCAGACAAGAGTTCATTTCATATTTAAAGCATCAAACCAAGAGAGCCTCATGCAATCATTTCCACAGTCAGGATCAGCTATCAGGACCAATCTAAGAAGGACCCTCATTCCCTTGAGCAGGGCTTGAGTGGTTAAACCAAAGTTAGCTCCATTTTGATCCTTTTTCTACCATACTCTATTGCTTGCCAACACTTCTGATTGACACATTTAAAGAATATGGCCCTATGCCATATTTTCCCAGGTTAGAGTTTCTAACCTAAACGTAATTGATATTTTGGGCCCAGTAATTCTTTGTTATGGGGGCCTGTAACGTACATTTTAGGATGTTTAGCAGCATACCTGATCTTTATCCACTAGATGCCAGTGGCACCTGTCCCTAGCTATTGTGATGAGCAACATATCTCCACAATGCTAAATGTCCCCTGGGAGGCAAAATCACCCCAAGCTGAGAACCACTTCATTAATATAAGAGCGTGGACTCTGCAGTTAGACTTATTTTGACTTTCGGATAGGCTGTTTCCTAGTAGTATGACTTTGAGCAAGTCATAAATTACAATGTACATTCCTTGTTTTTGGTTGCCCGGCAGCTATACCCCTTTGCTAGCAGCATCTCAATCTCTTTGAGGGAATTACCTCTCCTACACTGTATGCAGTTTTGGTAGGCCTCCTCTTGCAGAAGCCACATATAACTGTACTGACGTTTTCCCCCAGATGCTACCACATTCCGGGGTCAGACACTGACCTAAGTTAGGTCAGTAGAATATTCTCTCCCCTGACTTTGAATCCTGACCAAGTAATAAGGATAGAGAAGGGTGATAGTTCATTCACCTCGGTGGGCTCCTACCATGAGACCATTCCTATGGTCCCTGCTGTCTGGGGCTCTGGAACTAATTAACTAGGTTATGCATTTCCAAGCTGGCTTTTTCTGCCTTCCTATTATTTCTGTAACATACAGTAAATGTTAGCTACTATTAGTAAGGGGTCTTGAAGATTCCATAGTTTAATCCTGAGAGCAAACTTATTTCTCTAGGGTCTTCCCTGGCGGTGCAGTGGTTAAGAATCCGCCTGCCAAAGCAGGGGACACGGGTTCGATCTCTGGTCTGGGAAGAGCCCACATGGCACAGAGCAACTAAGCCCGTATGCCACAACTACTGAGCCTGCGTGCCACAACTACTGAGCCTGTGTGCCACAACTACTGAAGCCCGCATGCCTAGAGCCCATGCTCTGCAACGAGAAGCCACTGCAATGAGAAGCCCACTCACCACAATGAACAGTAGCCCCCACTCGCTGCAACTAGAGAAAGCCCACGTGCAGCAATGAAACCCAACACAGCCAAAAAACAAACTTATTTCTCTAATTTCCAAGTTCTTAGAGTACAACTTGCTGACACTTGAGCATACCTGTTATAGAATTAATAATTTGGCAACTGACTAGATATGTAGTTATTATGAGAGTAAGTCTTTGAGAAAGGTTCTGACATTAAGAGAAATGAAGTAGAAAAAGGAAACCAATTTGGGGAAAAATGGGTTTGGTTTTATATATGTCAAATATTTGATAAAACTATGACATTGTTAATTTAAAACAGATTGCAGTGGATTTGGAGCATGGGTGATAGAGCTTAACATGTTGATTTGGGACACAAAAGAGGATTAACATGACGACTGAAATAAGGACTAGAATAATTCTTTAGAGGTTAAGAGAGAAAAGTGCACATTCAACCGGATTCTGTCACTACAAACAGAATCCAATTCTGGCTGATTAAAAAAAATTAATATTTATTAAATAAATGAATGAATAAACCCCAAAATTCATGAAGAAAAATGCATTAGCTATAATACTACCATATTTCACTAATTGTCCTACATAGAACTTGCCTTTAGAGTTTGGCTGATATAAGATAGAATACATTGGCATTTTTCATCTAACTGCCTTCTGAGACACCTCTTACTCAGGGGCCCTTTGTCAAATTCAAAACTCAAGGCCATGGTTAACATACAAATAAATTCCAGATGGAGAGATTTAAACATAAAATTACATTTGTTTACAGTTCTCTAAGAAAAAATAGGATTATTTAATAATCATAGAATGGGAAGGTCTAAATAGGACACACAACTCAAACAAAAGTGAAAAACTGACAACATAAACATCTAATTTCTGTGAGACAAAAAAAAAAGAGAAACTGGGGAAAATATCTGCCATATCACAAAGGCCTAATACCTTCCTTTATATGTAAAGAACTCTCACAGATTAAAAAGACCAACCACCCAATAAAAAAATGGACAAAAAATAAGAACAGTCAGTTCATAGAAAAGGAAACAGAGTAACTTGTAAGCAAATCAAAAAACATTCAAACTCACTTATAAAAAGAGAAAAGAACAAGAAAATGTTAATATCACACTATGAGATGTCATTTTAATAAACTTATCAAATTGGCAAAAAAGATAAAATATGATGTTAAGGGCATAAACAGCCTCTCTCAAAGAACATTGGTGGAAGTATACATTGGTAGTATCTCTGGAGGATATGTGGGCAACATCGATCAAAATTCTAAATGCACATACACTCTGACCAATTCCTTATATCCTCACGAAAAATTTGATTAATCTAAATATCCATCAATTTAAGAATGATTAAATAAAACGATATTGGTACAATGGAATATCACACAGTAATTTTTTAATTGAGAAAATTCTATATGTACCAATACAAAAATAAGGTGCAGTTTGGGTTAAGATTTAGGTGTTGAAGAAAAATTATATTTATATTTTAGATACATGGAATAGCTCTAGAAGATCACACAAGAAACTGGTAATGATGATTGCCCCCTAAAAATGAACTGAGTGACTAAGGTACAGGGGAGGAAAGAAGACTTACTTTTCACTGAATTTCAAATCTTGTGCAAATATTGCTTAGCAAAAAAAAAATAATTAAAAAATAAAATAAAAAACAAAGACCAGAAAAACATTTTTCTCTTGAAGAACTAATGATAGCAATTATGTTTCCCATTATTAGACCAAGAGTTATATAATCAATTATGTTTTCCTCTTTGCCTTGGCTTATATAACTTAATATAAATTCTCTTTACTTTGCTACTTCACTTTTTCTTATCTGTGTTAATTTTTAAATTTTGAAAATAGGTAGAACATAATTTCCATAAGTTCTCAAGCTCTTCTGAGTGACCCCAACTTTTACATTCTCATAAAATAAGCTATATGTAAAATCACTATCTGAGTATCGATGTATTTAAAAACTCACATCTTACTATACATAAAGAGAGTCAAATGGATAGCGGAAGCAAAAAAGGCCTAAGTCAATGGTGAACTAAAACTGAAAACAGGCAAAGGAATATATTGTGGTCGAAAACACATGAAATCTTGTCAACATGTTTTATGCCAAAATCAGTTCTAAGGGAGCAAAATGTTCTGTAAATTCTAACAGTAACAGTAAATTTAGGCACTGACGTTAAGCCAGCCTCTCTCCTGCAACTCAGTGGGTTTTTCTAAAACGTAATAGAACATTTCAACATCATGTCTCAAAATTGAAATGCAATATATTGGAATGGAAACCCTAGAATTATTGATTTTTAAAATTAAAAATGTGTAAATGTCACTCTTCCATATTTCCAGTATTGTTCATTTAAAGTGAATATTTAATAAACGCCTCTGCAAAAACAGAAACCACAAAATTTTGACCAATGAATTTAGCAATCATTTAGTCCCATCTTTTTTTTTTGACATCTTTATTGGAGTATAATTGCTTTACAATGGTGTGTTAGTTTCTGCTTTGTAACAAAGTAAATCAGTTATACATATACATGTGTTCCCATATCTCTTCCCTCTTGCGTCTCCCTCCCTCCCATCCTCCCTATCCCACTCCTCTAGCTAGGTGGTCACAAAGCACCAAGCTGATCTCCCTGTGCCATGCAACTGCTTCCCACTAGCTATCTATTTTACGTTTGGTAGCGTATATATGTCCATGCCACTCTCTCACTTCGTCCCAGCTTACCCTTCCCCCTCCTCATATCCTCAAGTCCATTCTCTAGTAGATCTGTGTCTTTATTCACGTCTTGCCCCTAGGTTCTCCATGACCATTTTTGTTTTCTTAGATTCCATATATATGTGTTAGCATATGGTATTTGTTTTTCTCTTTCTGACTAACTTCACTCTCAATTACAGACTCTAGGTCCATCCACCTCACTACAAATAACTCAATTTCATTTCCTTTTATGGCTGAGTAATATTCCATTGTATATATGTGCCACATCTTCTTTATCCATTCATCTGTTGATGGACACTTAGGTTGCTTCCATGTCCTGTCTATTGTAAATAGAGCTGCAATGAACATTTTGGTACATGACTCTTTTTGAATTATGGTTTTCTCAGGGTATTTGCCCAGTAGTGGGATTACTGGGTCGTATGGTAGTTCTATTTTTAGTTTTTTAAGGCACCTCCATACTGTTCTCCATGGTGGTGCTGAATTCTCTTAGCTTTTGTTTGTCTGTAAAGCTTTTAATTTCTCTGTCAAATCTGAATGAGATCCTTGCTGGGTAGAGTAATCTTGGTTGTAGGTTTTTCTCCTTCATCACTTTAAATATGTCCTGTCACTCCCTTCTGGCTTGCTGAGTTTCTGCTGAAAGATCAGCTGTTAACCTTATGGGCATTCCCTTGCGTGTTATTTGTTGTTTTTCCCTTGCTGCTTTTAATATTTTTTCTTTGTATTTAATTTTTGATAGTTCGATTAATATGTGTCTTGGCAAGTTTCTCCTTGGATTTATCCTGTATGGGACTCTCTTTGCTTCCCGGACTTGATTAACTATTTCCTTTCCCATATTAGGGAAGTTTTCAACTATAATCTCTTCAAATATTTTCTCAGTCCCTTTCTTTTTCTCTTCTTCTTCTGGCACCCCTATAATTCGAATGTGGGTGTGTTTAATGTTGTCCCAGAGGTCTCTGAGACTGTCCTCAATTCTTTTAATTCTTTTTTCTTTATTCTGCTCTGTAGTAGTTATTTCCACTATTTTATCTTCCAGGTCACTTATCCGTTCTGCTGCCTCAGTTATTCTGCTATTGATCCCTTCTAGAGCATTTTTAATTTCACTTATTGTGTTCCTCATCACTGTTTGTTTGCTCTTTAGTTCTTCTAGGCCCTTGTTAAACGTTTCTTGCATTTTCTCTATTCTATTTCCAAGATTTTGGATCATCTTTACTATCATTATTCTGAATTCTTTTTCAGGTAGACTGCCTATTTCCTCTTCCTTTGTTAGGTCTGGTGGGTTTTTGCCTTGCTCCTTCATCTGCTGTGTGTTTTTCTGTCTTCTCATTTTGCTTAACTTACTGTGTTTGGGGTCTCCCTTTCGTACACTGTTCCTGTCTTGCTAGCTGTTTGGCATAGAGTGTCCAGCACTGCAGCTTGCTGGTCGTTGAGTGAAGTTGGGTCTTGGCGTTGAGATGGGGATCTCTGGGAGATTTTCGCCGTTTGATATTACGTGGAGCTGGGAGGTCTCTTGTGGACCAGTGTCTGAACGTGGCTCTCCCACCTCAGAATCACAGCCCTGACGCCTGGCTAGAGCACCAAGAGCCTGTCATCCACATGGCTCAGAATAAAAGGGAGAAAAATATAGAAGGAAAGAAAGAAAGGAGATAAAGTAAAATAAAATAAAAAATAATTATTAAGAAAAAAATTTTAAGAAGTAAAAAAAGCCAAACCAAAACAAAAAAACATACAGGCAGAACCTTAGGACAAATGGTAAAAGCAAAGCTATACAGTCAAAATCACACAGAGAAGCATACACATACACACTCACAAAAAGAGAAAAAGTGAAAAAAAAATATATATCTTTGCTCCCAAAGTCCACCTCCTCATTTTGGGATGATACGTTGTCTATTCAGGTATTCCACAGATGTAGGGTACATCAAGTTGATTTTCGAGATTTAATCCGCTGTTCCTGAGGCTGCTGGGAGAAATTTCCCTTTCTCTTCTTCGCTCGCACAGCTCCTGGGGTTCAGTTTTGGATTTGGCCCCGCCTCTGTGTGTAGGTTGCCTGAGGGCGTCTGTTCTTCCCTCAGACGGGATGGGGTTAAAGGAGCAGCTGATTCGGGGGCTCTGGCTCACTCAGGCCAGGGGGACGGAGGGGTACAGAGTGCGGGGCGAGCCTAGGCGGCAGAGGCCAGCATGACATTGCACCAGCCTAAGGCGCCATGCGTTCTCCCTGGGAAGTTGTCCCTGGATCACGGGACCCTGGCAGTGGCGGGGCTACACAGGCTCCCGGGAGGGGCGGTGTGGATAGTGACCTGTGCTCGCACACAGGCTTCTTGGTGGCGGCAGCAACAGCCTTAGCGTCCCACGCCCGTCTCTGGGGTCCGCGCTGATAGCCGCAGCTCGCGCCCATCTCGGAGCTCCTTTTAAGCGGCGTTCTTAATCCCCTCTCCTCGCGCACCAGGAAACAAAGAGGCAAGAAAAAGTCTCTTGCCTCTTCAGCAGTTCCAGACTTTTCCTGGACTCCCTCCCGGCTAGCTGTGGCGCACTAGCCCCTTCAGGCTGTGTTCACACAGCCAACCCCACTCCTCTCCCTGGGGTCCGACCTCCGAAGCCCGAGCCTCAGCTCCCAACCCCCGCCCGCCCCGGCGGGTGAGCAGACAAGCCTCTCGGGCTGGTGAGTGCTGGTCGGCCCTGATCCTCTGTGCAGGAATCTCTCCACTTTCCCCTCCGCACCCCTGTTGCTGCGCTCTCCTCCGTGGCTCCGAAGCTTCCCCCCTCCGCCACCCGCAGTCTCCACCCGCGAAGGGGCTTCCTAGTGTGTGGAAACCTTTCCTCCTTCACGGCTCCCTCCCACTGGTGCAGGTCCCGTCCCTATTCTTTTGTCTGTTTTTTCTTTTTTCTTTTGCCCTACCCAGGCACCTGGGGAGTTTCTTGCCTTTTGGGAGGTCTGAGGTCTTCTGCCAGCGTTCAGTAGGTGTTCTGTAGGAGCTGTTCCACATGTAGATATATTTCTGATGTATTTGTGGAGAGGAAGGTGATCTCTGCGTCTTACTCTTTCGCCATCTTGAAGCTCCTCTCAGTCCTATCTTATTTTATAAATTTTATAAGAGAAGGGCATGAGAAAATAAAGGTGTTTAAATTGACATGGCTTATTAATGTCTCGGCTGGAATTAGGATCCAGGTCTTCTGACTCTAGTCCTATCTTCTCTCTACCACATTTTATTATAATTTTATCACTGGTAACTAGTTGTAAACATTTTAGTAAGAACATTATTAACAAGAAAAACAAAATACAGTAATTAGAGAGAAAATTAAAATAGCTGATCTGGGAAATGAAAATAAGTCTATTAGGGTTAAAATTTAAGCTACTAGGAATAGCTTGAAAATATTCCAAAGACAAATTAACTGTCCCAAACTTGATAAATAAAAACCAATAAAAGTTTCAAGAAACAAAAAGTTTACTTATATACAGTTATATTAAAACACTATTAGAAACAACCCAAATGTCTATCAACAGATGAATGGATAAGCAAAATGTGGTATATACACACAATGGAATATTACATAGGCATAAAAAGGACTGAAGTTCTTCTACATGCTACAACATGGATGAACCTTGAAAACATTATGCTAAGCGAAATAAGCCAGACACAAAAGGAAAAATATTGTATGAGTCTTATCACTTATATGAAATATATATGATAAGCAAATTCATAGAAATAGAAAGTAGAGTAGAGATTACCAGGAGCTGGTGGAGGAAATAATGAAGAGTTATTGCTTAATGGGTACAGAGTCTCTGTTTGGGGTGATGAAAAGTTTTTAAAATACTGGAGGGACTTCCCTGGTGGCACAGTGGTAAAGAATCCGCCTGCCAATGCAGGGGACACGGGTTCAATCTCTGGTCAGGAAGATCCCACATGCTGCGGAGCAACTAAGCCCATGTGCCACAACTACTGAGCCTGTGCTCTAGAGCCCACGAGCCACAACTACTGAGTCCATGCACCACAAATACTGAAGCCTGCGCGCCTAGAGCCCATGATCCACAACAAGAGAAACCACTGCCATGAAAAGCCTGCACATCGCAACAAAGAGTAGCCCCCGCTGGCTGCAACTAGAAAAAGCCCACGTGCAGCATCGAAGACCCAACACACACCCCCAAAAAATAAATAAAATAGTGGAGATGGTCCTACAACAATTAAAAATGTCACTGAATTATACACTTAAAAATGGTTAAAATGGCCAATTTTAAGTACTATTTTATCCCAATCTTAAAAAAAAAAATTTAAAAGACCACTATTAAATTACCTATATTTATTTTATAATAAAAAATGTTCAGAAACACCATCCTATGCATGACCAAAGGTTCTAAATCTTATTTGAAATATTTATTCATACAAGCCCTTGTTAAATGTGTACATGTTACGCAGTAGATGGATGGATGGATTGATGGAGGGATGGAGGGATGGAGGGATGGATAGATGAAAAGAATGAAAGCATACAGGCCAGCCTATCACACCTAACTGACAGAGTTGCTAGAAAGATCAAATTAAATGATGTAAAAGTGTTTCAAAATCATAAGGCACTATATAAGTATATTTTGTGTTACATATCTCCAAAATTGAAGCTAAAAGTGATAATACTTTGGGAAAAAATACAGTTTCAATAAAGGATAAAATGTTTGTAAAACCAAGGAAGAATTACTTTTAAAAAGTGTCTGCATGTTTTAAAAGTTACAGGCATATCTCATTTTATTTTGCTTCACAGATATTATTTTTTACAAACTGAAGGTTTTTGACAACCCTTTACTGAGCAAGTTTATTGTGCCATTTTCCCAACAGTATTTGCTCATTTCATGTCTCTGTGTCACATTTTTAGTAATTCTTGCAATATTTCAAACTTCATTATTGTTATATTTGTTATGTTGATCTGTGATCAACGATCTTTGTTGTTACTCTTGCAAGAAGATTATGGCTCGTTGAAAGCTTGCAGCTTTTAGGGACTTCCCTGGTGGTCCAGTGGTTAAGAATCCACCTTCCAACGCAGGGGACGCAGGTTTGATCCCTGGTCAGGGAACTAAGATCCCATGTACCACAGGGCAACTAAGCCCGCGTGCTGCAACTACAGAGCCCATGCGCTCTGGAGCCCGTGCGCCGCAACTAAGACTCAACGCAGCCAAAAATAAATAAATTAAAAAATATATGTATAAAAAGAGTGCTATATTTTAAAAAAAGAAAGCTTGCAGTTTTTAGCAATAAATTATTTTTAGGCAATAAAGTATTTTTAATTAAGGTATGTACTTTTTTTTTTAGACATAATGCTACTGCACACTTAATAAACTACAGTATGGTATAAACAAAACTTTTATATGTACTGGGAAACCAAAAAAGTTTGTGTGACTTGCTTTAATATTTGCTTTATTGCAGTGGCCTGGTACCAAACCACACTATTTCTGAGGTATGCCTGTTCTACATATTTTATAATTAAGAAAAAATATACTCCTTAAAAAAATAAAGCTTGCAAAAAGCTAAGGAACTATTCTCTTTTTTCTTTGTTTCATAAATGGGAATAACCATCTATGAAAAGTTGAAAAATGGTAAAATATCTGTCCCAGTGCTTTTCGAACTTTAATGTGCATATTACATATGAATTACCCAAAGATCATTATTTCTTGAATCATGTTGCCACATGATTTGAGGGGCTGAATAGTGGCTTCCCAAAAACGTTTCCATCCTAATCCTCGAAATTTGTGAATCCTAATTTACATGCGAAAGGGACTTTGCAGATATGATTAAATTAAGACCTCAAGATGGGGATATTATCCTGGATTATCTGACTGGGCCCTAAATGTAATCACAAGTGTCCTTTTAAAGGGAGGGCAGGAGGAGAGTGAGAAAAAGGTGATGGAAACATAGAAAGAGAGACTGGAAGATGCTACGCTGCAGTCTTTGAAGATGGGCTATGAACCAAGGAATGCAGGCAGTTTCTAGAAGGTAGAAAAAGCAACGAAACAGATTTTCCCAAAGACCCTCCAGGAGGATGCAGGCCTGCTGACACCTTGATTTTAGCCCTTTGAAACTGATTTCAGACTTGTGTTCTTGTTTTATTTTTATTTTTGGCTGCACCACATCACATGGCTTCTGGGATCTTAGTTTCCCAACCAGGGATCAAACCCGGGCCCTCTGCAGTAAGAGTTCAAAGTCCTAACCACTGGCCTGCCAGGGAACTCCCCAGACTTGTGCTCTTTTAAGCCACTAACCTATAGTAATTTATTACAAGCAGCAAGAGGAAATTAATACAAATCATACATTATGATACAAATCATAATTTCGATTTCTTTAAAAAGGAACTTACATGCTTATTAGAAGTGTTGTTTATAACACTAAAAATACAGTAATAACTAAAACTCCAAAAAGAAGTTTTAAAAGTATGCACAACCATTAAAAACTATCACAGAGGGACTTCCCTGGTGGCGCAGTGGTTAAGAATCCACCTGCCAATGCAGGGGACATGGGTTCGAGCTTTGGTCCAGGAAGATCCCACATGCCGCGGAGCCAACTAAGCCCGTGCGCCACAACTACTGAGCCTGTGTTCTAGAGCCCATGAGCCACAACTACTGAGCCCATACACCACAACTACTGAAGCCCGTGCGCCTAGAGCCCGTGCTCCACGAGAAGCCACCGCAACGAGAAGCCCACACACCACAACGAAGAGTAGCCCCCGCTCTCTGCAACTAGAGAAAGCCCGCGCGGAGCAACAAAAACCCAATGCAGCCATAAATAAATAAATAAATTTATTTATTTTTTAAAAAGTCAAAGAAAAATTTAGTTATGTGGAATACATGAGGATATATTAAGAATTTTAAAAAGCAGGTTACAATACTATATAATTTTTTTTTAAATTATACTTATGTGTATTTTGTTTCCTATAGTGTTACAGACTGAATTGTGTCTCCCCAAAGTTCTTATGTTATTCTTATTCTCTAACCTCCAATGTGATTATACTTGGTGACAGGGCTTTTAGGAGGTAATTAAGGTTAAATGAGGTCAGAAGAGCAGGGTCCTTATGATAGAATTAGCACCATTATAAGAACAGACACCTGAAAGCTTGCTCACTCATGCTCTCAATCTCTAACCATCATGTGAGAACATAGTGAGAAGAGGCCATGGAAGAGATCTCCTATTATACCAGAAACAACCTGCTAGCACCATTATCTTGGACTTCTAGCCTCTAGAACTGTGAGAAAATAAACTTCTTTTAAGCCACCCAATCTATGGGATTTTGCCACGGCAGCACAAGCTACTACTACAGATTTTAGTATTGAGAAGCGGGGTGTTGCTTTAAGGAATACCTAAAACTGTGGAAGAAACTTTGGAACAGTAATGGGTGGAGGCTGGAAGAGTTTGGAGGTGGCATGCTAGAAATATGGGTATTAAAGGTGATTCTGGTGAGATCTGAAATGGAAATGAGGAACATGTTATTGGAAACTGGAGAAAAGGTGACCCTTGTTATAAAGTGGCAAAGAACTGGCTGAATTTAGTGTTCCGTGGAAGATAGAACTTCCAAGTAATGAAACTGGCTATTTAGCTGAGGTTTCTAAGTGAAGTACTGAAGGAGTGGCTTGGCTCCTCCTGTTTATAGTAAAATGCAAAATGAGATATATGAAGAAATTGTCAAGCAAAAAGGAACCGGAACCTAAAAATTTGGAAAATTCTCAGCCTATCTATATTGCAAATTAGACAGCATGTTCTGAAGAGGACATCAAGGGTGTGGCTGGATCATCACTCCATAAAAAGCTTATGGTATTATAAGAGCCAAAACAATGCCAGTTTGAACTGAAGGGGATAGAGACAGGACAAAGTGAAGGAAGGCTGACCGACTTTTTGGATTTGAAAGGACTGGAGAGCTATTTTGCTGCAAACATCAGCTATTCTTCAAGAAGAGGGAAAAATGACCCTGAAGGCCATTCAGAGGTCATCAGGGATACTACCTCATTTTCAACAGGCCAGATGGCCTCTGCCAGAGGTCAGGGGCAGAACCTCCACCTAGAGTTGTGGGGTGATGCTGCCATGCCACTGGGCCTGGAAGGCAGAGTATCAAACCAAAAAGGATTAATGTCAAGCCTTAAGATCTAATGGAATTTGCCTGGCTAGGTTTTGGACTTCCTGGGGACCCATCACTCCATTTTTCCTTCTGATTTCTTCCTTTAGAATGAGAATGTCTATCCTACCATTGTATTTCGGAAAGACTTGTCAGGTTTCACAGGTTCACAGCTGGAGAAGAATTCTGCCTCAGAAAGAACTGTACCTGAGGACTTCCCCACTCCCAACGCAGGCGGCCCGGGTTCGATCCTTGGTCAGGGAACTAAATCCCACACGTATGCTGCAACTAAGAGTTCACACACCACAACTAAGACCCGGCACAACCAAATAAAAATAAATATTAAAAAAAAAAACTGTACCTGGAATCTCACTGGCATCTGATTTAGAGATTATTTTAATGAGACTTTGTACTTTAGAGTTGATGCTGGAATGAATTAAGACTTTGGGGGCTGTTGGGATAGAATGTATTTTGCATGTGAGAAGGACATGAATTTGCGGGGACCAGCGGCAGAATGCTATGGACTGAAATGTGTCCTCTCAAAATTCATATGTTGAAGCCCTACCTCCAATGTGACTATTTGGAGATAGGGCTTTTAGGAGGTAATTAATGTTAAATGAGGTTATAAGGGTGGATTTCTCACAGGATTGGTGGTCTTATAAGACAGGAAGAGAGAACGGTCTCTATCTCTGCGCATTCACCTAGGAAAGTCCTCGTGAGCCAACAGTGAGAAGGCAGTTGTCTGCAAGCAAGGAAGACAGCCCTTACCAGAACCAGACCATACTGGGACACTGAGAAAATACCATGAGAAAATTCTGTTGTGTAAGTCTATGGTATTTTGTTTCTGCAGCCCAAGCGGACTAAGTGTATATTATAACTAGAAAAATAAATATCTTTTCAGCACAACTTTGAAAGGCTATATGAAAATTTTATTTAAAAAGAGTTGCAAACAAAAAGAAATACACTTGGCTTTGTCAATATTCAGGGTTTCATTTTTTTTAACATCTTTATTAGAATATAATTGCCTTACAATGGTCTCTGCTTTATAACAAAGTGAATCAGTTATACGTATACATATGTTCCCATATCTCTTCCCTCGTGTCTCCCTCCCTCCCACCCCTCTAGGTGGTCACAAAGCACCGAGCTGATCTCTCTGTGCTGTGCAGCTGCTTCCCACTAGCTATCTATTTTACGTTTGGTAGTGTATATATGTCCATGCCACTCTCTCACTTTGTCCCAGCTTACCCTTCCCCCTCCCCATATCCTCAAGTCCATTCTCTAGTAGGTCTGTCTTTATTCACGTCTTGCCCCTCAGTTCTCCATGACCATTTTTTTTTTCTTAGATTCCATATATATGTGTTAGCATACGGTATTTCTGACTTACTTCACTCTGTATGAGACTGTAGGTCCATCCACCTCACTACAAATAACTCAATTTCGCTTCTTTTTATGGCTGAGTAATATTCCATTGTATATATGTGCCATATCTTCTTTATCCATTCATCTGTTGATGGACATTTAGGTTGCTTCCATGTACTGGCTATTGTAAATAGAGCTGCAATGAACATTTTGGTACATGACTCTTTTTGAATTATGGTTTTCTCAGAGTATATGCCCAGTAGTGGGATTGCTGGGTCATATGGTAGTTCTATTTTTAGTTTTTTAAGGAATCTCCATACTTTTCTCCATAGTGGCTGTATCAATTTACATTCCCACCAACAGTGCAAGAGGGCTCCCTTTTCTCCACACCCTCTCCAGCATTTATTGTTTGTAGATTTTTTGATGATGGCCATTCTGACTGGTGTGAGATGATATCTCATTGTAGTTTTGATTTGCATTTCTCTAATGATTAATGATGTTGAGCATTCTTTCATGTGTTTGTTGGCAATCTGTATATCTTCTTTGGAGAAATGTTTATTTAGGTCTTCTGCCCATTTTTGGATTGGGTTGTTTGTTTTTTTGTTATTGAGCTGCATGAGCTGCTTGTAAATTTTGGAGATTACTCCTTTGTCAGTTGCTTCATTTGCAAATATTTTCTCCCATTCTGAGGGTTGTCTTTTTGTCTTGTTTATGGTTTCCTTTGCTGTGCAAAAGCTTTTAAGTTTCATTAGGTCCCATTTGTTTATTTTTATTTCCATTTCTCTAGGAGGTGAGTCAAAAAGGATCTTGTTGTGATTTATGTCAGAGTGTTCTGCCTATGTTTTCCTCTAAGAGTTTGACAGTGTCTGGCCTTACATTTAGGTCTTTAATCCATTTTGGGGTCTCATAGTTCTTTTAAAGTACAGTGTTATAATGCTTTATAAAATGACCTCTTAACAGTATCTGATGCCTGGTAACACTGATATTTATCACTTAACAACCCCCTTACTCTCTTGACGTTACGATTTGAGTAGACAGAATATAAAATGACAGGTAATTTTTTATAATGACTGCATTAATTATAATAAAAACATATGGGGCTTCCCTGGTGGCGCAGTGGTTGAGAGCCCACCTGCCGATGCAGGGGACGCGGGTTCATGCCCCGGCCCAGGAAGATCCCACATGCCGCGGAGCGGCTGGGCCCGTGAGCCATGGCCGCTGAGCCTGCATGTCTGGAGCCTGTGCTCCGCAACGGGAAAGGCCACAACAGTGAGAGGCCCACGTACCACAAAAGAAAAAAAAAACCATATGCCTTAAAGCGCTCAAAAATAAGAGTGTTACAATTAGTTATCCTATACTAAAGTAGTCATTTGAAATTAGTCTTACATAATTAGGATGACCATAAGCCTGATTTGCCTGGGACAGTCCTGATTTATGTCCTGGTATAATTGTTAGCAGTGCCTATTTTCATTCTTTAAAAAGTCCTTGCCAACTATGGTTAGTCTATGTATAATCAATTACAGAATAATTACATTTTTAAAATTTTATGAATTTAGTGTTCAGTCTGGGACAGGAAATACCAACTGTCACTGAAGTCTGGAAAATATGGTTGTCACGGTATATAATATTCAATTACTTAAATAATTTTCTTCCACTGGGAGTTAAAGTAAATTTTGTAAATGAATTAAGAAGCACTAAGAACCAGGTACCAAAACATTTTTAAATTTTGAAACCACTCAACAATCCAAATTTTTAATTTATTCAAGCAGTATTAAGATTATTCAAAGGAAAAATGTCAATACACCTAGAACTGGATCACACCATGTTTCAAAAATATAGAAATAAATGACTGTGAGCTTATCAACTTGACAACATAGATATATGTTCCAGTCAATGTTCTAGATGGGATAACAACTCTAAAGTCCTTCCTTTAATGTTACAAAATAACATTAAAAAATGAACAAATGACTTAGATTTTAGGATCGGGGTCACTAAAATCAGATTGGTCATCCAAAATGTGTATCCTACTCATAAACTGAATGTAATGATATGCTGACTCATGGTGCTGGCTTTTCTTCATAATGGAGACATGTCATTTTTAAGAATTATCAAAGCTACATTTAAAGAGGAGAGCACAATAGGAATGTGAAAAAAATCTTTTCTTCCTAGAAATGTCTAGGCAATTGGCAAAGAAAGGAGGAGAAAACAGTCTGAATATTAAATTCAGATTGGCCACAAGCGATCAGCTTTCCACATTTGCAAAATACAATAACTGTATCATCTCTACTGAATGTTATTGAAAATGAAAACAGGGTTAAATACAACTGTAGAACACTGCTTAGTTTAGAAAAACTTTCAGAGAATCCTATTTGTTAAGTGTTTTCACTTAATATAGACCTGATCCATTCATTCACCATTCACTTAATATAGTCTGGATTCATTCACGCCATAGTGTTTATATTCTAAAGTAACGAGTCTACTACTTGTAAGCACTGCATCTCTCACAGCATCAATACATATGTATACTCTGAGACTAGTCTTTGGATTCCTTTTCTTCCTCTGAGTCCCGTGACCGCTTCCGGATATTCAATGAACCTTCTGTTTGCAATGAACATGCAGTAGCAACAACAGCATCTCTAAATCCCTGAGGCTGCGAAATGAAAAAATATACAAGTATGCTTTAAGAACATCTAAAATAACAACTGGTCTTCCAAATATTTTAAAGTAATTGATAAAAGAGCTACTTTATTCTTGGGATAGAAGTTATTAACCACTGTGAATGAAGAGGATAAACCTCAAAGATAGACAGGGCTATAATAGGGTAACTTTTATCTAGAGTATGTGTATGTCTTTACTTATACATACACATACACAGAAATATAGTACATTATAAAAATATTCTCTAAAAGTCAATCCTAACAAACTTTACAGTGGCTCTATTAAAAGAGGTGAAAGGAATTAACATGCACTAATTACTTAGGTACTTTAGAAATATTTTCACAATTAAATACTCTAATGAATTGGGAGATTGGGATTGACATATATACACTAATACGTATAAAACAGATAACTAATGAGAACCTGCTGTATAGCCCAGGGAACTCCACTTCGCTGTACAATAGAAACTAACACAACACTGTAAAACAACTATACCCCAATAAAAATAAATACTCTAAAATAAAATGTCCCGATTAGATACTTTAAATGCACCTGGGCAGTGCAAAGACTAAGTAGATAATTCAGTTTCAGAATCTCCTTCTATTTCTGTTTTTGTCCTTAAAAAATGAGACGCTAAGAATATATCTGATTCAACACTATTGATAAATATGCATTATTTTAGCCAAAAATTTATTTTCTATGATGTAAAATTACTGGAAAATTAACACTTTAAAGTGGGATATATTTCACTTATATGTGGAATCTAAAAAAATAACAAGAAACTAGTGAATACAACAAAAAAGAAGCAGACCTACAGATACAGAGAACAAACTAGCGGTCACCAGTGGGAAGAGGAAAGTGGGGAGGGGCAATAATGAGGTAGGGGATTGAGATGTACAAACTACAACACTATGCATAAAATAAACTACAAGGATATTACTGTACAACATGGGGAATATAGCCAGTATTTTACAATAACTATAAATGGAGTATAACCTTTAAAAATTGTGAATCACTATAATGTACACGTGTAACTTATATAATATTACATATCAACTATACTTCAATAAAAAAAGAAAAAAGTGGGATATATTTGATGACTATGATAGATCTATCAAAATGAGTAATGCTGGTATTTTTTTCTTTTCTGAAAATCTTTAACGACTTTCACTTTAAAAATCTAATATCCTGACATTACACATGGCACGGAACACACTCCCCTATAAATAAGTATTTCCTCTGTTCTTAAGAATAAATTTCAGTTTAATTGTGACTAGAGAATTCTTACATATACTACTATTTTGGGGATAATGTTCTAAGCGTCAAAAGCTGTCCTCAAATATGCTTGCTGCCTACAGAAGTTAACAGAAGCAATTTGTAAATGCTCTCTTGAGATAATTACTGCCCACTAACACCAAAATCCCACTCTAACCAAATAATACTGACTGTGATTTGAAATAGTACTGTAGCATCCTTCTGGCTTGGTGATTTGTACAATGTTGCCAACCTGCTTAGAGAAAAAGAATAAATACACACAAACACATGATCTTAATTAATTAGTTCAGACGACTGATTTCATAATTTAAATTCATAGCTTTTTACTATAATTCTATTATTTTGTTCTCTAAGAACACAGAAAGCAAAGAAATATCAAAAATACTCCCTTAAAACAAGAGCTATATGTATACATGTAATAATTATTACATATAATAACAATACGGGCTTCCCCGGTGGCACAGTGGTTAAGGATCCGCCTGCCAATGCAGGGGACACAGGTTCGAGCCTTGGTCTGGGAAGATCCCACATGCCGCGGAGCAAATAAGCCCATGCGCCACAACTACTGAGCCTGTGCTCTACAGCCGCGAGCCACAACTACGGAGCCCATGTGCCACAACTACTGAAGCCCACGCGCCTAGAGCCCAGGCTCCACAACAAGAAAAGCCACTGCAGTGAGAAGCCCGCGCACTGCAACGAAGAATAGCCCCCGCTCGCCGCAACTAGGGAAAGCCCACGTGCAGCAACAAAGACTCAACATAGCCAAAAATAAAATAAAAATAAAAATAAATTAAAAAAAACAAAAATCCACAATAGATTTGTTTACATAAGTGAAATTTTAAAACAACCAAAAAGGCCAATGACTGATTCAAATAAATTATTTTATACATGACAAGATGCTATTTACACTTAAGAAAATAAAGTGGAAGAAAATATTTAATGAGATTGGAAAATATTATTAATATATGAAGTATAAGTTATACTGTATGAGCCCACATTTATGAATGTTTGTACATATACATTATATAGAAAAATTACTAAAAGACTACAATCAAAGGGACTTCCCTGGTGGTCCAGTGGGTAAGACCCCATGCTCCCAATGCAGGGGGTCTGGGTTCGATCCCTGGTCGGGGAACTAGATCCCGCATGCATGCTGCAACTAAGTTCTGGCGCAGCCAAAATAAATAAATAAATATTAAAACAAACAAAACCAAAAAATACTACAATCAAAAAGTTAAGTTGTTGTTACAAGGTAAAAGTTGTTTTTTTGTTTG
This sequence comes from Stenella coeruleoalba, assembly GCF_951394435.1. Classification (NCBI taxonomy): domain Eukaryota; kingdom Metazoa; phylum Chordata; class Mammalia; order Artiodactyla; family Delphinidae; genus Stenella; species Stenella coeruleoalba. Next base: position 31,390,240 of record NC_137165.1, on the reverse strand, counting down.
GTTATCTACATCTTTCAAACTTTCTACAGTACTTGTGTATTTTTTTACGTGTTATAATAGAAGTATTAAGACAATTTCTTGGTATTTAAATGAGGAACACGTACTCATATTATACTAATACAAATAATCTAGGAAAACACATTCTTTCAAAATGCTTATGTTCAGAAAAATCGCTGTCAAAACAGGACAAGGTCTGTTTAGGTATGATTTTATTGTGTACTCTACAAAGTAAATAATATAAAACTGAAAGCTGAAAGTAGTTGAGAAATAAAATTCTAAACTCTTATTAACTATGCTCAAATACCGTAACAGCAACAAATACAGTTGACCCTTGAACAATGTAGGGGTTAGGGGCACCAACCCTGTACAGTCCAAAATCCAAATACTCTGCTTCAAAAACAAAGGAATTGATAAATGAGTCACCCAAGGGCAGGAAGCTGAAACAGTTTAGATAGAATCAGGACTCAAACCCTAGCTCTTTTAACTCCACATACTCTGATCTCTAATTGAACACAAAAAAACTCTTCCCCACACTTAAAAGATCTGTAAAATGAAAATACAGATACTACATTTATTGAAAAAAATCTGCCTATAAGTAGACCCATGCAATTCAAACCCTTGTTGTTCACTGGTCAACTGTATAAGAAAAAAAAATTTTTTTTTTTTTGGCCGCACCATGTGGCATGTGGGATCTTAGTTCCCTGACCAGGGATCAAACCCGCGCCCCCTGCAGTGGAAGCATGGGGTCTTAATCACTGGACCGCCAGGGAAGTCCCTAAGCAAAAACTTTTAAAGTGTCTTTTAAAAATTACTTTAAAACTGATATAATTTATTCACAATAGCTAAAAGGTAGAAGCAACCCAAGTGTCTGACAGATGAATGAATGGATAAACAAAAGGTGGTATATACATACCATGGAATATTGCTCAGTCTTAAAAAGGAAAGGAATTCTGACATATGCTACAATGAACCTTAAAGACTTTACACTAAGTCAAATAAAGCCAGTCACAAAAGGACCAATATTGTATGCTTCTGCTTATATGAGGTGCCTAGAGCAGTCAAATTCATAGAGACAGAAGGTAGAATGGTGGTTCCCAGGGGCTGGTAGGAGGGGAAGATGGGGAATTAGTATTTAATAAGCATGGAGTTTCAGTTTAGGAAGATGAAAAAGGTCTGGAGATGGATGGTGGTGATGACTGTAAAATAATATGAATGTACTTCACGCCACAGAATCGTACACTTAAATGGTTAAAATGGTAAATTCTTTGTTACATATACTTTACCACAATTTTTTTTTTTGGCTGCAGCACACAGAATGCAGGATCTTAGTTCCCTGAGCAGGGATCGAACCTGTGCCCCCCTACAGTGGAAGTGCAGTCCTAACCACTGGACGCCAGGGAATTCCCTACTTTACCACAATTTTAAACAACTGGTATAACTGTACAAAATAAGGATTCTAACTTAGAGAAAAATCATAGCCTCTCAGAGTTAAACGGATCATTTCTTTAAATGTCATATAATGTTGATTTGTTTTCAAAAATAATTCAAAAAGACATCTTGGTTTATGATGGTACTCTCTTAATTTTGAAATTGGCCCCTACTCAGGCATAATTCAAAAGAGAAGCAATCAGAGACCATCATCCATTAGCTTTTAGGTTTGTTCTTTCAGGATGAGAATAGAAGAATCCAAAATGTCATATCTTTGTAACAGCAACTGTCTGCATAAATAAAATAACTGTTAAGTAATATGTAATATAAGAATAATTGTGTTAGGGAGTGAAATCATCAACTTTTACAATGCTTTAGGGCTGATGGTCTATCTTTAACGCAAAATAAAACAGAAAAAATAGAGGCATGGAGTATTTAAATCTATCTTATTAAAAAAATCACACTTTTGTTTTTGTTTTGTTTGTTTTGCGGTATGCGGGCCTCTCACTGTTGTGGCCTCTCCCGTTGCGGAGCACAGGCTCTGGACGCGCAGGCTCAGCGGCCATGGCTCACGGGCCCAGCCGCTCTGCGGCATGTGGGATCTTCCCGGACCGGGGCACGAACCCATGTCCCCTGCATTGGCAGGCGGACTCTCAACCACTGCGCCATCAGGGAAGCCCAAAAAAAAAATCACACTTTTTGATTCAATGAAACAAAAATTAGCTAACCTTCTGAAAAAGTGGTATCTAAATCACCTCATATCACCATATGTCCAAAAAGGTACCCAGTACATCCAACTTTTCTGAGAAAATTATTAAAAAGCAAATAAGATTTTAAGAAGCATTTATATGTTTATTAATAATCCTAACATCAAATGGGCATTAAGTATTAAGGTTGAAAATCTTCCTCAAATTTCTAGGTAAAAATAAAATTTATATTTCACGTCTGCATCTCAAGAGATTTTTTTTGTGTGTGTGGTACGCGGGCCTCTCACTGCTGTGGCCTCTCCCGTTGCGGAGCATAGGCTCCGGATGTGCAGGCTCAGCGGCCATGGCCCACAGGCCCAGCCACTCCGCGGCATACGGGATCTTCCTGGACCGGAGCACGAACCCGTGTCCCCTGCATCGGCAGGCGGACTCTCAACCACTGCGTCACCAGGGAAGCCCTCAAGAGATCTTTTTAAACAACAAACTAAACCAAAGAATCACTTGGCTCATGGCCCCAGCTGAGATGAAGCTTAACATATGGCTGAACTACAGTTTAGGTCAGGAAGAAACAAGACAGAAGCACAATTTGTGCTTTAAAACTGAGACACATATGAAACACTGCGCGGGGGTGTTGATGTATTACTCCACTCTACCACCAGATCTCCTTGGCAAACAGTGGTATAATTCTGAACAATCTTGGCCTCATCTTATCATGAATATGCAAACTGGAGGAAAACCCACACAACGTACCGGACAGAGACAAAAGTATTTCTCTTAATAACTATTGGAATGTTATTCCATTATTAACCAAAGGGTAAAAATCAGGCGTTTCTAGTGAAGATGGGGACTGGGGCATGAGGCGGAACACTTAAATTCAATTCTCCATGTAAATTTGGCTAGTCAAGGTCTTTAGTTTTCTGCTCAAACTATAAGTGTTCATTTTTATAACTATTTTCCCCCAGTATGAGTTTCTATTTCCATCCTTTCAAGATAAACTAAATTTTAAAACACATACAAGATTTCATACAACTTTAATAACTTAAAGATATCAGATTTCAAACAATGAAGAACAAAACTATGTTGATTTTATTAAATGAGGTCAACTTATTCTGATTCTATAAAGTATGTACATTACTTATCATATATCTACAGCCTAGGAAAAAAAGCAGTTTGGAGAAAAAGGTTTTTACCTAAAAAGGAGGATAAGAGCTATACCTTCAGATTCGCTGGCAATCAATGCAATAATATAATAACATTCTAGAAACAGCAATTATAGGAGAAAAGGAATGGACTCTATTATAAAGTCAGCTAAAAAATGTGGATACTACTACCTATTTCATAGTTATTTGGAAAATAAAATGAAATTATATATATACATACACAGAGCACTTAGCATAATAAAGAACAGTTAATAAATATTCAAAAAATGGTAGCTATTATTTACTACTTTTTAATCTTTCTGTGCCTTGATCTTCTCACTGCTAGTGATAATTGGTACAGCGTTTTCTAAGAGTTACTGAAGGACTCACAGATATAGAAAATAAATTAGTGGTTACCAGTGGGGAGAAGGAGGGGGCAATACAGGAGTAGGGGATTAAGAGGTACAAACTACTATGTATAAAATAAGCTACAAGGATACACTGTACAACACAGCAAATATAGCCAATATTTTATAATAACTATAAATGGAGCATAACCTTTAAAAATTGTGAATCACTATACTGTATACCTGTAACTTCCATAATAGTGTATATCAACTATATTTAATTTTTTTTAAATAGTTATTGAAGGGATTATATGAAAGGTTGTATACAAGGTGCCCAGTTAAATACCTAGCACAAGCAGGCACTTATTAAAATGATAGTATGGAATACAGGTAAAAATTCATAGAACAGCACATTTCCCCTAAATCTATCTATTCAATGTCAGTGTTCTACGCCACTAATTTCTTGGGAAAGATTAGTAAGAAGCTGAAGTCATAAAATGGTTAACTCTTAAGAAAGTAAGCATGATTTTCTGATCTCATGGGTGCCTAACCAATGCTAACTTCTAGAATTTGACAAAGGCAGCAAACTTCTCCTTCTGACGAATGCATAAAAAGATGAAAGAAACATCTTTCTCTCCTCCTATTATTTTTCTCACTTCTTAGATGTATTCTATTAGTGAGTATGTAATACTAGAATAATAGTGGAAGACTACTACTGTATACTAGCTCAAGGGGAACTTCTAATAACATTTAAATAGTGGAATGTGCTTTCCAGAAACCTAAATCTGGGAAAATATAAGCGATATGTTCAAAAGACTCTCATCTGGAGAACTGCTGCCAATCTTTACAATACGGTTTGTTGCTGAGAAAAGAATTGCTTTTGTGAATCCAGTACACAATGACTTATTTACAGAATTGGAGGGATGGGAGTTGAATGTAAAGCACTATGTATTATGGGGGAAAAAAGTTACCTGAGGTCTTTGGAAATGCCAGCTTTAAAAGAGACACAAACTGCATGAACTAGTTATAAAAGATGTATACAAATATAATAGGGTCAGCTATGAGCTCAGCGTCAGTAAAACCTAACTTGGTCAGGCTTGATTTTTTTCACTTTGTACAAGAATGAAGAAATGCAGAAAAAGAAATAGATAGTATCTCTGACCAGACCCAATATGTCTTTAAGCAATCCTTTTTTCCATTTTTGCCCACATGCTGTCTCAATTTCCCTATTTTATTGGAGTATTTCCAAACCAAGTTCTCTAGGTTATACCAATTAACTTGAAAGCAGAGATGTTGGCATAAATCTGACATTTCTAGAAGTATAGAATAAAAGACTCCACGGCTTTCAATTGCCTATTTAAAAAAAATGAAAGGTGGTTTGTTCACTTGCTCAGCAGCTTTAAAAACAAAGGTTTCATGCTGCCACAGTTTTATTTTAAAGAACAATACTTGTGAAAGGCAAGTAAGTAACTGGATAATAAAAGTAGGACAGGAAAATATAAAAGAAAACAAAAACAGACACAATTTCACACAGGAAATATATTAACAAACTAAGAAAAACCATCCTATTTTCCACATAACCTAAAGCTAACCTCAAAAGTTTTCCTTTTGTCCTGATTTTACTCTTCTTTCAATCCCTTCCAGGAACACAGAGTACCTACCTCCCTCTGCATGGTTAATAAATGGTACTTGATTTCAAAGAGCTTTAGAAGGTAGCATTCTTTGGCCACCTACTCATTTCAGGAGCACCCCATCATTTCAATATTCCGAAGAATTTCCTAGGCAGTTAAATGTGCAGTATAACAACATGTTTCTATGTTTGCTCTAGGTAATGAAGGCAACAAAAGCTTTAGTTCATGGGGCACTGTAGATCTCATCCACTGGACTAGCTCTAAGAAACTGATAAATGCTCAGTGTAATTAACCCAATACTCAGAATTTTTAACTTATTTCTATACTGACCTTCGCTTCTGGTCCCAATGAAAGATTAGTCGTATTGTAGCAGCATGCCCCCAACTTTCCCCTGAGGGAAAAAGAACATGGTAACTGACTGAGTTATAAGTCTCTCAGAATGCCTCTGACCAAATACAGTTTTACTTTGCTTAATTTAACATAACAAAAGTATATCTGGTTTCAAAAAACCTGGTACATGGGTAACATCCTGAGATTAATAGATTTTCACCTATCTGTGGCAATACTGCAGATCATTACCACTATCCTCTATTTGCTTTTAGAAAACTTTGTAGTTTGAGTCAACATATTTGTCAATCTTCCTTATCATCAGGCTTACTAACGTATTTCAGACCACCAGAAGAAAAGCAAAAGCTCTGACAGAATATTCTTAAAGATTTTAGTACAAATAAACCTTGAAGCACTGTGTTCTAACGAAGCCACGAGCAAGGTTAGAGTCATAAGCCTATTCATTACAGTTTGATTTGTATTTAAATGGATTCACCACTCCTCCTAAGACTGCGCTTTCTGAGGGAGTCATCTTATGAATATTTATATGCTAAGTACCTGACACAAGAGTTGCCAGAGAGTAGATGCTCAATAAATGTTAAACAACTGAAAGGATGAGTCAGTATCTAAAGGCACTGTGCTCCACACTAAGATTTATCAGTGAATAAGACAGTCTTCTCTACTTTCATGGAGCTTACAGTACTCAACAAGCATCAAATGAAAGAGGTAGAAAAAAATGTATTTAAAAATGTTTATTTGATTAATTGCCTACCCAGTGCAGGAACCAGCAAGGCCTGATTTTTATCAATCTTTGTTGTCATCTGATTGGTTAAAATTACCTACAAAAACAAAATGTGAGAAAATTAGGTGAGTCTCCTCCCAAATTTATCAAGTAAATAGTCACGTGATTTTAGCATTCTGAATATAATCTAATTTAAAGAAAGATATATGTAGGTAATGAAAACTTTTCTCATATATTTTTTAGATATTACCCATAAAAATGAGTAAAATTATCTGAATACATGATTCTACTGAATATAAAACATTTTTTAACAGACTAGAAGAAAGAAGTTCTTATTGTGATAATGGAAGGAAAAAAATATAGTAGATAATACATAAAGATCTAAAGAGACCATGTGTAAAAACTTCATAACTAGGAGCACAGGAAACATGGGAATCTGTGTTCTTTACCACTGTTGCCTCTCTAGAATATATTTACTCAAAGGAATATAAAATCCTTAATAAATAACTCAATGTTTATACTTTTAGGGGAGAGACAGTATTACCATTTATGATTTTACAGAAAAAAAAAACTGAGGCAAAGAATTATGAGAAGAGATCTAAAATCATAAAGAGAGCACAGTATAATAGAAGAACTGGGAAAAGATAAAACCCAGTAACAGATCAACTGACCCAAAAATTATGACTATGCTAGTCTGCTGGTAATAGAGATATAGGTGTTGCCTTACTCACAGATGCCCTCAAGGCTAAAAATATTGCTAATTCTTTTGGATTAGATAGTGGCCTATAGAAAAGATTCCATGTTTAGAAAGATAGTAATTTTATTTTATTTACTTATTCTTTGGCCGCACCGCATGGCATGCGGGATCTTAGTTCCTCAACCAGGGATCGAATTCGTGCCCCCTGCAGTGGAAGCACGAAGTCTTAACCACTGGACCTCCAGGGAAGTACCGAAAGATAGTAATTTTAGAGTAGAGATAAAGAAAGTGTTTAAGGCTACCTTAATATAGTAAAAGTCAGATTATCTGGCACCTTCTCATCTAAAATTCTCCAGAAATGGTTATTTTAAATATTGTTCCAATACAGATCTTCCCTCCAGAAATAAGACAGATACTACTTCAAGCTGAAACTGATAAAGAACTTCTAAGAAAAGCAATAAGAAAAGATACCTACTCTAAAAAAGTCATCTATTGCTTAAGAAAACTGAAAAGAAAAGGCTGTTTGGCTGTTCCCACCACAGTGGTCAACACTCTAAAGTTTCTGTTTATCTACGAAGGAGAAATCTGTGATCCATCTAGATCTCAGTCAAGCACAAACTGGATGACAGCACTTCCTCTTAGTTCCTCTCCCCTTAAGTGCCATAGTGGTTTTCCCATGTGTTACCTTATTCCAGGTATCTCAGAACAAGCTAAGCAGGAATTTAAATTGGTAATTCACTAAAATATATGTCTTACTGGCATCCACAACATGTTGAACAATACTCTTTACACACTATCAAGTGTTTAATCTTTAGCAACTGGGATATTTACTTACACCAACACTTTTTGGTTAAAGGTGCACTATTCAATTCTGCAGCCATGAGCCACATATAGCTTTTTAAAACTAATTAAAACTAGAAATTCACTTCCTCTGCAGCATTAGCCACATTTCAAGTGCTCAACACCCATGGAACTACTATATCAGACTGAGCATTTTCATCTTTTTTTCTTTTTTTGGCTGCATTGGGTCTTTGTTGCTGTGTTCAGGCTTTCTCTAGTTGCAGCGAGCGGGGGCTACTCCTCATTGTGGTAGGTGGGCTTCTCATTGCGGTGGTTTCTCCTGTTGCAGAGCACAGGCTCTACGTGCGCAGGCTTCAGTAGTTGCGGCACGTGGGCTCAGTAGTTGTGGCTTGTGGGTTCTAGAGCACAGGCTCAGTAGTTGTGGCGCACAGGCTTAGTTGCTCCATGACATGTGGGATCTTCTCACGCCAGGGATCAAACCCGTGTACCCTGCATTGGCAGGTGGATTCTAAACTACTGTGTCACCAGGGAAGTCCTGAGCATTTTCTTCTTTGTAGAAAGCTCTACCAGACAGCATTGGCTTAGAGAATATTACACATCTTACACATTATCCATTACACATCTTGAGGAAATTGTAAATAGACATACTGGCTTACTAGTTGTTCAACATCCCAAAATAAGAATTTGCATTGTTAGCATATACTTATAATTAACAGTATTTCTGCAAAAATGTTGGGTTTACCATGACATAAATGAAAATTACTGTGTGATTACTCCAAGCTCCTAAAGAATGAGTCTTGGGAGTTCTTGGGACTAGTGGATAGGATTATGGGCTTTCACTGCCATGGCCCGGGGTTCAATCCCTGGCCGGGGAATTGAGATCCCGCAAGCTGCGCAGCACGGCCAAAAAAATTAAAAAAGAATGGGTCTTAAAATAGTGAAGTGGGGACTTCCCTGGTGGCGCAGTGGTTAAGAATCTGCATGCCAATGCAGGGAACAAGGGTCCGAGCCCTGGTCTGGGAAGATCCCACATACCACGGAGCAACTAGGCCCGAGCGCCACAACTACTGAGCCTGCACGCCTAGAGCTGGTGCTCCACAACGGGAGAAGCCACCGCAATGAGAAGTCCACGAACAGCAACGCAATTAGAGAAAGTCCGCGCGTAGCAAGGAAGACCCAACGCAGCCAAAAATAAATAAATTAATTAATTAAAAAAAATAGTGAAGTAATAATCACTTTAAAATTATAAACTTCACTGCTTTAAAAATACTTCTGTGGGCTTCCCTGGTGGTGCAGTGGTTGAGAGTCTGCCTGCTGATGCAGGGGACATGGGATCATGCCCCGGTCCGGGAAGATCCCACATGCCGCAGAGCGGCTGGGCCCACGGGCCATGGCCGCTGAGCCTGCGCTCCGCAACGGGAGAGGCCACAACAGTGAGAGGCCCTCATACAGCAAAAAAAAAAAAAAAAGAAGAAGCCAGACATAAAAGACCACATATTGTATGATTCTATTTATATAAAATATCCAAAAAGACAAATCCATAGAGACAGAAAGCAGACTAGTGGTTGTTAGTGGCTGAAGGGAGGGTGCAATGGGGAATGATGGTTAATGGGTAAGGGAGTTCTTTCTGGGGGTGACGGAAATTTTCTAAAATTAGATAGCTGTGATGGTTGCACAACTCTGCAAATATACTAAAAAGCACTGAACTATGATTTAAAAGGGTTAATTTTATGCTATGTTAATTATATCTAATAGAGCTGTTAAATTTTTTTCTGATAATAATCAAATAAATGCATCTCTAGAAGGACTCCCTCCATATCAGTCTGCAAAGACTTAAAAGACTCAAAGTTGGTAAAGAAGTGGGAAAACAAGAATTCTCATGCATGTTATACACATGAAATTAACATAATATTGTAAATCAAAATATCTCAAAAAAAAAGTCTATCTTCTATTTTAGAAAAAAAGTATAATTGGAATCTAATCAAGAGGAAACATCACAGAAACCCAAAATTGTAACTTTTTTTTTTTTGCCAAGCCATGTGGCATGTGGGATCTTAGTTCCCCAACCAGGGATTGAACCCGTCCGTGCCCCTGCATTGGGAGCGTGGAGTCTTAACCACTGGACGGCCAGGGAAGTCCCCACAGAAACCCAAAATTAAGAGATAATCTCTAAAATCACTGGCTTCTATTCTTCAATACAGCAATGTCACAAAAACAAAGAAAGGCAACTAAAGAGATACAACATCTAAAGGCAATATGCGATTCCAGTTGGCAAAAAGAACGGGAAAAATTTGCTGTGAAGGACATCGTTGGGATAATTGACAGAACAGGAATATGGATTATATACTAAAGTGCTGTATCAATATTAAATTTCCTACATTTGATAACTATACTGTGGACACATATGAGAATATTTCTTGTTCTTAGGAAATACACACTGAATATTATCAGATAAAAGGATATGATATATGCAACTCTTTTCAAAGTGTTCAGAAAAATATATACATAAACTCTGTGTGTGTGTTTGTGTATGTATAGAGAGTGGGGAGAGAGAATAAGAATGAAAAAGCAAACCTTGGGAAAGGTTATATGGGAGTTCTTTATACTATTCAAATCAACAAAATAAATAAAATTCTATCTTTTCCCCACTGAACTAAAAAAAAAAAAGAAAGGATTCCCATTCATTGTTGTAGAGAATATACTTTGGGATACGCTTTCTGAGAGCAATTTGATAATATATTACAAAAGGTTTAAAAATAGGGATATCTCACTGGCTTAATACTTTCAGAAATGACTGGACACACGGACAAAGAAGAATATATAAAGTTGTTGACTCCAGTGTTTTACATGGTGTTTTACATGGTGAAACACTGGAGCCAACTTTAAAGACGATCAATAGAGAGAGAGGTGGTTAAAAAACTATGCCACAACCATACAGTAGTATACTATATAGATGTTAAGGTAAGGTACATTTATAAAGTAGTATGTATGGGAAGAGGTTCATAGTATATTAAGTAAAAAACAACTGTTTGATTGATTTTAATATGATTTCACTTAAAAAATATGTATATGTTTACACAGAATAAGTTTGGAAAAATATATACAACAAACTCAACAATAATCAACTCTGGGTAACAGATAATATAATTGCTTACTTTCTACACTTTTGATTGCTTAAAACTTTTTTTACAGCAAGCAAATATAACTTAAAATTGTAAAATGTACTTATTAGCAAAGGTCATACATGCTTCTATAGATGCTAACTGGGAAATTAAAAATCAAGTAAAGAAGAATTTTAAACTAAGAGGAGAAAATATACACTCAACCCACAAAGTCCTACCTCTAGAAGTAGCTACTATAAATGTTTTGGTCCTTTCAGATCTTTTTCTTCATATGTATAAATATAAATGCACATATATAACTTCTGTTTTCTTCAAAAATTGGGATCACAGGGCTTCCCTGGTGCCGCAGTGGTTGAGAGTCTGCCTGCCAATGCAGGGGACACGGGTTTGTGCCTCGGTCCGGGAAGATCCCACATGCCGCGGAGCGGCTAGGCCCGTGAGCCCTGGCCACTGAGCCTGCGCGTCAGGAGCCTGTGCTCCGCAACGGGAGAGGCCACAACAGTGAGAGGCCTGTGTACCGCAAAAAAAAAAAAAAAAAAAAAAATTGGGATCACACTAAATATATTATTATGTAAGTTGAATTTTTTCACTTATTCATATATCTGGATATATCTTCTTCCATGTTAGTGCATGTATATTTACATTACTCTTCTTAAACACTGCATAGTATTCCATGTTCTTATGTAGATTACTTTTTTTTTTTTTTGGCTGAGCCGTGCAGCACAGCTTGCAGGATATCAGTTCCCCAATCAGGGATTGAACCCAGGCCATGGCAGTGAAAGCCTGGAATCCTAACCACTAGACCACCAGGGAACTCCCTAGATTACTTTTTTAATCAGAAAAGATGAAGCTATTTCTGTTAAAAAAAAACAAAAACCTAAGGAACTATGCAACCCATTAGCCTTGAGTGCCCCCTACTGGGGACTCTTCACTGATATTAACAGAATGCTAAATTACAAATTAATGCCAAGAAATAATTCAAAGACAGGACACTATGTTTTCAGCATATGGCAAAAAAAAATCTAAAAACTCAAAAGAAAAAAGTATGTTTTGAAATTATTTTATTGAGGAGTTATTTACATATGATGTATTACAGCCTTGTGCAAAGGACTCTAATTGGCGGTGAAGACAAGAAAATCAAGGTAAGCAGTTTGATCTTCTCCCATCTCCCTCCCAGACAAGTGTGTATATTTGTGTCAGTGGTAGGATGAGATTGCAAAGAGAGAAGTGAAAACAGGCAATAAAAAAAAGTTTTTACCTCACTCCTTTTTTTTGTTTTTGTTTTGGGTTTTTTGGCCACAAACGCATAGCACGCAGGATCTCAGTTCCCCGACCAGGGATCGAATTCGCACCCACTGCAGTGGAAGTGCAGAGTCCTAACCACTGGACCACCAGGGAATCCCCTACCTCACTCCTTTTATCTCTTTACTTCTGAACTTATCTTTATGTCTCTCCTCACACTACAAATCTAGAAGCATTAGCTCCACCTCTAAACATCTAGGTTGTTTACACTATGTAATTTTTCTATCTGAGTCTGTGATTATACACTACGTAATAATCAAAGACTCAAGAGTAAAAGAAAAATGGGGATGTTGGAAGAGCTCACCTGAAAAACGTCAAGTATGTTACAAAGAAAACAATGCAATTATCAAAGATGGCATTTCTTTATCAAAGTCCATTTTTATAACATGGCATCTTGATTATGCTTTTCATTTGCCAGGAAAACTGATATACAACACTTATGACTGGATTTAATATTTTTTATAGAAACCAAACCAAAACAAAACTACATTCAGAACTGTATATCTATATTATTTGCTTTTAGTCAAGCAAATTCTATTTTTGCTATTTCTAGACTGTAACATTTTATTTTTTTACTTTTATTTATTTATTTATATTTGGTCGTGCGTGTGGCATGCGGGATCTTAGTTCCCTGACCAGGGATCAAATCTGTGCCCCCTTCAGTGGAAGCATGAAATCCTAACCACTAGACTGCCAGGGAATTCCCTAGACTTTAACATTTTATATAATCTTGACTTTATAATAAAACTCCCTTTAGTAGTAATACTTACAGCTAATCTGTGGTTATTTGCAAGGCTGATCATTTGCTGCGCTAGGCCATTTAGTAACCGAGTACGAAGAGACAGGTCATCTAGGTCATGACGAAAAGGAAAAGCAATACCATCCACTATCACTAATCGAACCTAAATAAAGAAGAGATAATGATATTAGGTTTGGTATTTAAAATAAAATAATAAATGGCAACCAAAAAGCAGAGTCCATCACAGGAAAACAAAAAACAAAAAACCTTAAAATCCAGGGTTCTATTTCCAACTCTCCAAAGGCTTCATTTTGGTCAGGTATAAATCTGTTCAATGCTTTCTGCACTAGTCACCAAAAGTTAAAATGTACTCTGGTTTGATAATTTATCATCTTAAAAAAGTAATTCAACAAAAGAAAAAGGGGCAATTACAATTTTCTTGCAATTTGCCACTACACCCAGTCTTTACAGAGGTGTACTGATGAAAAGCACTTGAAATCTTAGCAAAACCAATTTCTCAACTAAATGTCAATTTTACCTTCAGGGTTCTTTTTATGTTGAAAAAAAAAAACCAAACGCTCAAATATTAAATTATAAAACCTTTTTCAAAAGCTGAATTTTTTTTTTTTTTTTGCGGTACATGGGCCTCTCACCGTTGTGGCCTCTCCCGTTGCGGAGCAACAGGCTCCGGACGCACAGGCTCAGCAGCCATGGCTCACGGGCGCAGCCACTCCGCGGCATGTGGGATCTTCCTGGACTGGGGCACGAACCCGTGTCCCCTGCATCAGCGGGTGAACTCTCAACCATTGCGCCACCAGGGAAGCCCTTCCGTTTTTTTTTTTTTTTTTCAAAAGCTTAATTTTTGATATACTTTTTCTTCTTAATTTAAAACATACTATAGGGCAACTAACCATTACAGAATCTGTCATAAGATAGAGTTCAGGAAGAGGCAGGTTTGTCTTGAATTCTAATCAAGAAAGTTCACTTACAGATGATAAACATTTTCATGACAGTTTCATTTCTAATCTGATCTAAATAATGGCTCTTATGGTGAAGTTAGTATAATATATAACCTAAGATCCAAGAACAAATAGAATCTGGAAATTAATCTAAATGTAAACAAACAAAATACTATAAGATTATATATATTTTTCTACCTAATAAGGACTAAGCTAAAGAACAAGCTTTTGTGAAGCACTGTTTTAGTAAGACATTTTTATATCTTTTATTCATTCCTTCATTCAACAAATATTTATTGACACCTACTATATGCTAGTCACTGTTCCAGGCATTGGGGAACAAGAAATAAGATCCCTGTTCTCTTGGAGCTTACGTTCTAGTGAAGTAAGGGACAATTAATGTGCAAACAAATATATGAATAAAATAATTTCTTTTTTTTTTACTCAATGAATTACAAGTTTATTATAAAAGGATATAACTCAGTGCCATAGGATCCAGCTATCCCACTCCTAGGCATATATCTGGAGAAAACTATAATTCAAAAGATACATGTACCCCAATGTTCATAGCAGCACTATTCACAGTAGCCAAGACATGCAAGCAACCTAAATGTCCATCAACAGATGAAGGGATAAAGAAACTGTCGTATATATACACAATGGAATACTAGTCAGCCATAAAGATGAATGAAATAGTGCCATGTGCAGCAACATGGATGGACCTAGAGATTATCATACTAAGTGAAGTAAGTCAGAAAGAGAAACACAAATACATATGATATCACTTACCTGTGGAATCTAAAATATGACACAAGTGAACTTATTTACAAAACAGAAACAGATTCACAGACATAGAAAACAAACTTGTAGTTACTAAAGAGGAAAGGGGATGGGGGAGGGATAAATTAGCAGTTTGGGATTAGCAGGTACAAACTACTATATATAAAATAGACAAACAACAAGGTCCTATCGTACAGAACAGGGAACTATATTCAATAGCCTGTGATAAAGTACAATGGAAAAAAAATATGAAAAAGAATATGCGTATATATGTATAACCAAATCACTTTGCTGTATACCAGAAACTAACACAACATTGTAAATCAACTACACTTCAATTAAAAAAAAAAAAAAAGAAGGATATAACTCAGGAACAGCCAGATGGAAGAGATGCATAGAGAAGGTATGGGGAAGGGACACGGAGCTTCCATGTTCTCTCCGAGAGCCATTCTCCTAGCGGGTTCACCAACTCAGAAGCTCTGAATAAGATAATGTCTGATGATGATAGGAGCAAAAAAGAAACTAAAACTGGGTGAAATGACAAAGAATAAGTAGGTGAAGGGGTAGAGGGAAGCTAACTTAGACTAGATGTAAGGAAGGCATCCGTAAGGACTCAATAGAACTGAGTCCTGGATAAGAACCTCTAGGAGGGAAAGACAACCCACATACAAGGATGCGGAAGGGCAAAGGCCCTAAGACACAAACAAGTTTGGCATGTTTAAAGGGTCAGAAAAAAAGTAGTGAGGGGGAACAGGAGGAAATTACATCAGAAAGAATCAGTGGTGTGCTGAGGCCAAATCCTACAAGCTCCTGAGCCAGGTGCTAAATTTTTAGAAATTTTACAAATCCATCATTAAATACAGTCATTAGCAAAATTAAGCTATATACATTAAAATATGGATAATAAATACTGAAAACTCATTCCTACTACATTTTACTATTATCTATGCTTTTAAGGTTATTTACATCTATTTTACCTTTATAGTGCAAACATTACATAATGATGTGCATTGTTTCTTCTCTACTCCATGTCCAATGACATCATACATGATACCAGCCATGATAGGAGTATTTTCGTGTTTTTTTTTTTTTTTTTTTTTTTTGCGGTATGTGGGCCTCTCCCGTTGTGGAGCACAGGCTCCGGACGCGCAGGTCCAGAGGCCATGGCTCATGGGCCCAGCCACTCCGCGGCATGTGGGATCTTCCCGGACCGGGGCACGAACCCGTGTCCCCTGCATCAGCAGGCGGACTCTCAACCACTGCGCCACCAGGGAAGCCCGATAGCAGTATTTACTACATGGAAATCAGCAAGCAAATCAGTTACAGATCAGGACTTGATTTGTTTTGCTGGTTGTCTAGACTTTTAATAAAGCGATGGGAAAAAAATGTCATAATCAGATTGACCTTAAAAATGTGTTGTGTCTGTAGAGAACAGACTTGTGGTTGCCAAGGGGGAGGGGGGTGAAGGAGGGAAGCATCAGTTTGCTGTACCGCAGAAATTAACAAGACACTGTAAATCACCAATACTTCAATAAATTTTTTTAAGTGTTCTGTCTGTATCCATTGCATTGTGAACTACACAAAAAAATGAGGAAATATGCTTCTACTTTTGGAAAATGAATCCAATAACTAGGAATGATCATTAACTCAAATCAAAAGAAGAAAAATACTCCACGGGAAAACACTATATAATTGCAAGTTTTGGTCCTAGGGTATTTGCGACGAGTCCCAAATATCTAGGGCATCCAAGGACCTCTCTGCTCAAACCAGAGGAGCTATACAGCCTAACCTATAATGCAAGAATAGAAATAGGCTGTTTTCCTCTCTACAGTACAGATTTTACTGAAAGTGGCTGAAATACAAAGATCTGGACGTTCTGTTAAGTGGTAACTGTCACACTCATGGCTTTTCTCCAAGTTTAGGGAGCAAGCTCCTGAATATTCTCTGGTGAGTTTCCTTGGTCTCTCAAAAAGGCAGATTATACCGAATGACAGAAAGTCGATGAAGTACAGAGTTTGAGTGGGTAGAATAAAACAAGCATTGTCAAACAAACAAACAAACAAAAACCAAAAAACAAGCACTGTCATTCAACTCATAAAAGCTGAACTTAAAAAGTCACCAACATGGGACTTCCCTTGCAGTCCAGCAGTTAAGACTTCATCTTTCAATGCAGGGGGTGCAGGTTTGATCCCTGGTCGGGAAGCTAAGATCCCACATGCCTCGCGGCCAAAAAACCAAAATATAAAACAGAAGCAATGTTGAAACAAATTCAATAAAGACTTTAAAAGTGGTACATATCAGGGACTTCCCTGGTGGTGCAGTGGTTAAAAATCCGCCTACCAATGCAGGGGACATGGGTTCGAGCCCTGGTCCGGGAATATCCCACATGCCGCGGAGCAACTAAGCCCGTGTGCCACAACTACTGAGTCTGTGCTCTAGAGACCCAGAGCCACAACTACTGAAGCCTGCGCATCTACAGCCTGTGCTCTGCAACAAGAGAAGCCACCGCAACAAGAAGCCCACACACCGCAACGAAGAGTAGCCCCCACTCACTGCAACGAGAGAAAGCCCGCATGCAGCAATGAAGACTCAACGCAGCCATAAATAATAAAAATCTTTTAAAAAATGAGAAAAGAACCATTTAAATAAATAAATAAAATAAAATAAAATAAAATAAAAATGGTCCACATCAAGAAAAAAAATCTTAAAGAAAAGAAGTTACCAGCGTGAATTTTTATTTTGGTCGTGCCCTGTGGCTTGTAGGAAACTTAGCTCCCCTCGACCAGGGATCAAACTCATGCCCACTGCAGTGGAAATGCAGAGTCCTAACCACTGGAAGGGAATTCCCTCCAAAGTGAATTTTTTAAAATAAAAATTAGGAATCCAAGAGAGTTTTAAACTCTTTATGTTTCAGAAACATTTTGTGTAGTGTAATTCCCTTCTGCCAGCAGTTCTTTCCTTTGTGCAACTAACAAAGAAGAAATTTTGGGTAAATGGATCATGGGATGACTCCATTTGATATTCCTTCTTTTCTTACTATTCACTGACACTAAGAGTGGTTTATTAGAGATATGAGGTCTTTCCCATATCACAGATAAATTGTTCAGTGTAGAAAAATGAAAAAACTGAGGATGTATCAAAATACTGTAATGTCAGCAAAATAACCATATTTTCCATTTTCACAAAATAAGGCTCAATAAAGACCCCATAGGGCTTCCCTGGTGGCGCAGTGGTTGAAGGTCCGTCTGCTGATGCAGGGGACATGGGTTCGTGCCCCGGTCCGGGAGGATCCCACATGCCGCGGAGTGGCTGGGCCCGTGAGCCATAGCCGCTGAGCCTGCGCGTCCAGAGCCTGTGCTCCGCAATGGGAGAGGCCACCACAGTGAGAGGCCCAAGTACCACACACACACACAAAAAAAAAGACCCCATAAAGAAAGAATATAAGAACATAAAAATTGTGAGAAGCACTTAAGAACGTACTTCCTGTCACAACCAGTCATCTAGATTTCTGGTCTTTTTACCTCTTAGGGAAAAATCCTCAGTAAGTGGTGCTGGGAAAACTGGACAGCTACATGAAAAAGAATGAACACCATACACAAAAATAAACTCAAAATGGATTAAAGACCTAAATGTAACGCCAGACACTATCAAACTCTTAGAGGAAAACATAGGCAGAACACTCTTTGACATAAATCACAGCAAGATCTTTTTTGACCCACTTCCTAGAGTAACGAAAATAAAAACAAAAATAAACGAATGGGACCTAATGAAACTTAAAAGCTTTTGCACAGCAAAGTAAACCATAAACAAGACAAAAAGACAACCCTCAGTATGGGAGAAAATATTTGCAAATGAAGCAACAGACGAGATTAATCTCCACAATTTACAAGCAGCTCAGTATCAAAAAAACAAACAACCCAATCAAAAAATAGGCAGAAGACCTAAACAGACATTTCTCCAAAGAAGACATACAGATGGCCAACAAACACATGAAAAGATGCTCAACATAGCTAATTATTGGAAAAACGCAAATCAAAACTACAGTGAGGTATCACCTCACACCAGTCAGTATGGCCATCATCAAAAAATCTACAAACAATAAATGATGGAGAGGGTGTGGAGAAAAGGGAACACTCCTACACTGTTGGTGGGAATGTAAATTGTTACAGGCACTATGGAGAACAATATGGAGGTTCCTCAAAAAACTAAAAATAGAACTACCATATGATCCAGCAATTGCACTCCTGGGCATAAATCTGGAGAAAACCAAAACTCGAAAAGATATTTACATGCACCAAATGTTCACTGGAGCAGTATTTACAATAACCAGGACATGGAAGCGACCTAAATATCCATCAACAGATGAATGGATAAAGAAGATGTGGTACATATATACAATGGAATATTACTCAGCCATAAAAAAGAATCAAATAATGCCATTTGCAGCAACATGAATAGACCTAAAGATTACCATACTAACTAAGCCAGACAGACAAATATCATATGGTATCACTTATATGTGAAATCTAAAAAATGATACAAACTTATTTACAAAACAGAAACAGACTCACAGACTTAGAAAACAAACTTATGGCTACCAAAGGGGAAAGGTGGGAGGAGAGAGATAAATTAGGAGGTTGGGGAAGAAAAAAAGGAAAAACAGAAATGGTAAAAATTCATCAAATTCCTCAACAACAGTAACACAGGAAGCTAATCAATTCAGCAAAAAAATACACCTCTGTTGTTTCACTTTCATCATGCTTGTTAATGTAAGCAAAAATAGCAACCAGCGTTTATGTTAAAACAGTACCTGTTCCTCAGTGAGGGGAGCAACTTCTTTGCTGAATTGGACAGCCATCAAGTGCTTATTGGTAGCTTAATTTTGCCAAATAATGGCATAGGTCAGATATGGATAAATAAGTTCAGCAAAGTTCAAATTGATGAAAACCTCTTAGGGAAAAATCCTGATGTAAACAAAATGCAAGAAAATTCTGTAATAGTCAACCTTATGGTCCATATTTTGAGGAAAATACAGAAATTTATTTATTTATTTACGGCCACACCGCATGGCTTGAGGGGTTTTAGTTCCCTGACCAGGGATCGAACTCAGGCCCTTGGCAGTGAGAGCACAGAGCCCTAACTACTGGACCATCAGGGAATTCCCCAGAAAATAATTTATAACCAGAAATAAACGGTAACTAGAGCTCATCAATGAATTTGGTAAAGTTGCAGGATACAAAATTAATAAACAGAAATCTGTTGCATTTCTATACACTAACAACAAAAGATCAGAAAGAGAAATTAAGGAAACAATCCCATTTACCACTGCATTGGTGGTGGGAATGTAAAATGGTTCAGCAACTGTGAAAAACAGTTTTGCAAGGCCTCAAAAAGTTAAACATAGAATTAGCATATGATCCAGCAATTTTGCAACTAATAACTAAAAAATATATAGTAAAAGAAACAAGAGAATCAAAATGGTATACTAGAAAATAACTATCTAATAAAAAAAAGAAGGCAGTAATGGAAAAATTGAGAAATAAGGTATAAGACATATAGAAAAAAAAAAAACAGCAAAATGGCAGAAGTACCTCCCTATGAGCAAGCACGTTAAACGTAAATGAATTAAACTCTCCAATTAAAAGGCAGAGATTGGCAGAATGGATTTAAAAAATGACCCAGCTGTAGGCTTTCTACAAGAAACTCACTTTAAGTCCAAAGATACATATAAGTTAGGTGTGAAAGGATGGAAAAAGATATTCCCTGCAAACAGTAACCAAAGAGAGCTGGAGTGGCCAGACAAAAGAGACTTTAAGACAAATACTGTTACAAGAGACAAAGAAGGACACTGTATAATAATAAAAGGGTCAGTCCATTAAGAAGATATAACAATTATAGGGAATTCCCTGGCGGTGCGGTGGTTAGGACTTGGTGTTTTCACTGCCATGGCCTGGGTTCAATTCCTGATCAGGGAACTAAGATCCCGAAAGCCAAAAAAAGCAAAAAGAAGATATAACAATTATAAATATATAGAGACCTAACAACAAAGCCCTAAAATATATAAAGCAAAAACTGATAAAATTGAAGAAAGAGGACTTTCCTGGTGGCATAGTGGTTAAGAATCCACCTGCCAATGCTGGGGACATGGGTTTGAGCTCTGGTCAAGGAAGATCCCACATGCCTTGGAGCAACTAAGCCTGTGCATCACATCTACTGAGCCTGAGCTCCAGAGCCCGCGAGCCAAAACTACTGAAGCCCACATGCCTAGAGCCTGTGCTCCTCAACAAGAGAAGCCACGGCAATGAGAAGCCCACGCACCTCAATGAAGAGTAGTCCCCACTTGCTGCAACTAGAGAAGGCCCGCGTGCAGCAAAGGAGACCCAATGCAGCCAAAAATTAATTAATTAATAATTTTTAAAAATAAATTTTTTTTAAA
The DNA here is from genome assembly GCF_951394435.1 of Stenella coeruleoalba. Lineage (NCBI taxonomy): Eukaryota > Metazoa > Chordata > Mammalia > Artiodactyla > Delphinidae > Stenella > Stenella coeruleoalba. The sequence goes on along the minus strand of NC_137165.1, from coordinate 31,369,083 downwards.
TCAAAGAAAGAAACAAGACAGTTCTACAGTAATAACTGGCAATTTCAAACAGCTCATATTCAATGATGGATATAACTGGACAAAAGATAAACAAGGAAAGAAAAAACTTAACAACACTATAAATCAACTAGAATTAGCAGATCTATACATACAACACTCCACTCAACAGCAGACTACACATTCTTCTCAAGTGCACATGGAACGTCCTCCTGCATAGACCAGATGTTAGGTCACAAGATAAGTCTCAAATTTATAAAGATGGAATCATTGTTATCTTCTCTGACCAGAATGGAATAAAATTAGAAACCAACAAAAGGACATTTGAAAAATTCACAAATATGTGGAAATCAAACAACACACTCTTTTTTTTTTTTTTTTTTGCGGTACGTGGGCCTCTCACTGTTGTGGCCTCTCCCGTTGCGGAGCACAGGCTCTGGACGCGCAGGCTCAGAGGCCATGGCTCATGGGCCCAGCCGCTCCGCGGCATGTGGGATCTTCCCGGACCGGGGCATGAACCCGTGTCCCCTGCATCGGCAGGCGGACTCTCAACAACTGCGCCACCAGGGAAGCCCAACACACTCTTAAATAAACAAAGAGCCAAAGAACTCAAAATGGAAATTTGAATGTACTTAAAGATAAATGAATATTAAAAAATAATATACCAAAATTTATGGGATACAGTAAAAGCAGTGCTCAGAGGAGAATGTACAGCTCTAAACAACTATATTTTTTAAAAAAAGGGAATTTCCTGGCAGTCCAGCAGTTAGGACTGCACACTCTCATTGCCAAGGGCCTGGATTCAATCCCTGGTTGGGGAACTAAGATTCCACAAGCCACATGGTGCAGCAAATAAATAAATAAATGGTTTCTTAAAAAGAAATAAAGATCTCAAACCAATATCCTAAAATTCTACTTAAAAGAACCAGAAAAAGAAGAGCAAACTAATCCCAAATAAAGTAGAAGAAAGTAATGAAAATTAAAGTGGAAATAATCAAAATAGACAAGAGACAAACAATTGGAAAAATCACTGAAATCAAAAGTTGATTCTTTGAGGGACTTCCCTGGTGGTGCAGTGGTTAAGAATCTGACTGCCAGTTCAGGGGACACAGGTTCAAGCCCTAGTCTGGGAAGATCCCACATGCCGTGGAGCAACTAAGCCCGTGCGCCACAACTACTGAGCCTGCATGCCACAACTACTGAAGCCCACGTGCCCAGAGCCCGTGCTCCACAGCAAGAGGAGCCAGCGCAATGAGAAGCCCATGCACTGCAACGAAGTGTAGCCCCTGCTCGCCACAACTAGAGAAAGCCCGCGCGGCTATGAAGAACCCAACGCAGCCAAAAATAAAATTAATCAATTAATTAGTTTTTTAAAAAAGAGAGAGATTTTTAAAAAAAAGAAAAAGAAAAAAAGTTGATTCTTTGAAAAGATCAACAAAATTGACAAGCCTTTAACTAAAGTGACTGAGAAAAAGAGAGAAGGTGTAAATCACTCCAGTCAGGAATCAAAGTAAGGACATTACTACTAATCTTATAGAAATAAAAAACAAAGAGAATATAATGAACATTTGTATGCCAAAAAATCAGATAACCTAGATGAAATGGACAAACTCATTGAAAGACACAAACTACCAAAACTGACTGAAGACACAGAAAATCTGAATAGATTTATAACAAGAGATTGGATCAGTAATCAAAAGCCTTTCAACAAAGAAAAAATCAGGACCAGATGGCTTCACCAGTGAATTCTATAAAATGTTTAAAGAATTTACACCAATTTTTCTCAAAGTATTCTGAAAAGTAGAGAAGGGAACTTCCTAACTCATTTTATGAAGCCAATATTACACTGATACCAAAGCCAGACAAAGACATCACCAGCAAAGAAAACCACAGACCAATTACAGATGTAAAAATCCTCAATAAAATACTAGGAAACTGAATCTTGTAGTATATTAAAAGGATTATATATCATGATCAAGCAGGATTTATCCTAGGAATGCAAAGGTGGTTTAATATGAAAATCAATCAATGAAACACACCAGATTAATAGGATGGGCGAAAAAAGCCACATAAATCGTCTCAGTTGATTCCGAAAAAGCATCTGACAAAACCCAACACCTTTCATGATAAAAACAATCAACTAATCAGGAATAAAAGAGAGCCTCCTCAACCTGATAAACATTGAGCCATACCTTTGGGTGTTCTGAAAGGAAGTCTGGAAGCAGATAAACTTGTGCCAGTAGCTCTGTGTAGTCACGACAACGAAAATAATAAATATGGGAAAGAATATTTTCAAGAGTGAAATCCTGCAAAGCTTTTGGGTGCTCTGAAATAAACAACAAAACAATTTTAAAATAGTTTTACCTGTCATTTCACAAACTATCATTTCATAATTCCTGACCTCTTATTTTCACCTTTTCCACTGTTTCCTTACATACTAGACTAAAAATTTAGACACATACACAACTAGAGTTTTAATGTCTATCTTTTCATATTTCTAGTTATTGGCTTCCATTGAATAGAAGTAACACAATGGAACTTCTTTCTTGTTTTTTTCATAAGACTCCAAATTAAAAGTTAAAAGGAAAAATGTTGAAAAGCAGCATATTTTTCCCTTAAATGCTACAGTATAATTTGGTATTTAAGTAGAAACAATGATATAAAATTCTCTCCTTAGATTTGTTTTTTTAAAAATAACCAGATTGGTTCTGGACATATTTCAGAGAGAAACAAGTTAAAAATCATTGCATTTAAAAATGTACTTAAGTTTTAATGCTGAAAGAAAAACCAAGAAATTAAATTTCAGAAAATATTTCCTATTACAAATATACATTTAACCAGTTCATTTTTAACCAAAAAACAACAGCTTAATCACACACCACTCATTAAAAACTATATTCCAGTGCTACATCCACAATATTTACAAGATCTTAAGACACTATTACAAATTACACCTGTGACATGGATAGCTTACAGGACTTTCAATAGATATACTGGTCATTGGTTAAAAAGGACACCTAGTACTACAATGAAAATAAAAATATTCAGCTGATTATATTCATTTAAAGGGAATACAAACATCTTAGGAAAAGCTTTATGTTTTTTAACATTTCTAGAAAAAATGCACATCCAAAAAATAAAATACAATAAAGCAAAAGAAAAGCAAAAGAAAACAGTCAAACCAGAAACCATTTAATTTTATGAGTAACTGAAGGACAAGAACTAGAAAACAAATTACCTTAAAAAAAACTTTTTTAATCTAACACTTTATTTCCACATAATAAGCGCAGAAAAACTTCCCAACACTTTTAACAATACAATTAACATAGTTGTGAAGTCAATTACATACTACTCAGAGCCACATAAGGTCAATCAGCCTAATTTTCCAAACATTTCCAGACATGATTTTTCAAGGCCACACTTGGTTTTTGGAAAAACCAGTATGAAAGTCAATATACACTAAATGCATTGACACAACATTTAATACTCACAGTAAGGTGTCCAGTAACATTAGCTAACACCTGGCAGGCCAGAGCATGATGATTTGAAGTCATACATTGAAATATAGGTTTGTCCCAGAGCTCCTGCAGTAAAAAGTGAGGGCCATAAAAGGGGACAAAAAGGCCAGCCCAGGTGTAGCATTTCTCAATTTGTAAGAGAAGTATGAGAGTTTAATACTAGTACACGGTCATTAAGCTTCACGTTCCAAATGGTCTCTTGCTTGAGATGGATACAAATGAAAATTACTTTTATTATACAGAAAAAAGAGCACTTGCCAACTTACCTTCTCCCATATGTGTTCCTGCTATAAGCTGCAGGTGCTGAATGCAGGCATTAGCAAGGTCTACCACTCTATCAACCATAAAACTCCCCTCTGTATCAATAAAAACTGCTTCACCTTCCACTCCTCCAAAACATTCTGGTATCTGCACATCTACTGCCAACTGCATACTGTCAAGAGAAAGAACTGAAGTGACCAAATCATTATCATGATCATCTAAGGCAGTGTTTTTCAAACTCCAAATCACAACCCATTAGATACCACTAAATATTTTATAGGTATAAATATACTCTGCAAAGTAACAGAGATGGTTGACTCTCCACGGCTCCAAACATATGTGAATCAATTGATGAATGGATTAGGGGGAGGGTGTGCCTATAAAACCACAATTAAGGACTCTTTAGTGGTTTTTAGGCTTCTGGGAATGGAACCCTTTATTATACAAAAATCTACTTTCAAACATTTGGCTTTCAAATATATTCTCAGGAATTAATTCTATAATAAAGTAGAAGACTGCTTATTGACCCCACTGACCACAATATACTGTTGCAAAAGAAACACTTTTGAATATCAAAATAATTGTATCAATTTATCAAGATGGGGTGAAGTAAGGCAAATGTTGATTTGTTTGATGCACACATACAGACACACAAAATTAAGAGCATATACATGCCTTTTTTGGTCTCCTAACTGTATACCCACAACACAATACTCTGTTACTTACATAAATGTAAGAGAACATTTTATTTTACCATAATTGTGTTTTTCCAACACCTGGTGCACCACAAATTTCTGTTGTTTTGGTTAAGGGTATGCCACCCCCAAGAATATTATCTATTGCTGAACAGAAGGTAATTATGAAACTCTGGGTATGCTCCTGCTCAAGAAGTTCCAGTGCTGTGCACTTCTTGCCTGACTCAGCTGTACCAGAATAACTTGTTTTATTTGTGAGACATTCTCTTCTTATAATTTGCAGAGTTTCTAAGGCTTCCTCTTTAGATATCCCAACTTCTGAAAGTAAGAAACAGAAACAAAAACATCTGATTTTAGAAATTTAAAAGTCATATGTTATTGAGTTGTCTTCGTTAACTTTAATTTTTAAATAACAAGAATGATGCCAAGAGTACAGAAACATAAAAATGTAACATTCGATTAACTATTTAATTTTTCAAGTTAATAAAGGCATTTATCTATATTTTCTTAGTCTTCACATACTTAAAAGATTTATCTATTACCTCAGAAACAGAATTGAGAAACCTAAGCCTCTAAAGCATTTCTGAGTACCTACAAGAGTATCTATCTCAGAAGGTAGAAATGAAAATGTCCTTTTTTTTTCCTTTTGGTCCTTTTACTATCTCTTTGGTCTTTTACTATCTCTTTTGGTCTTATGAAGCCATAATAAACTTGCTCTCATAAGGTATACAAATTATTTTTTAGAAAAGAATGAAAAATGGCCTCTTTAACTGCCTAAAACAAGATGCAGATTTAAGAAGTGCATGTGCATGTATTATTCATGAAAACATTGGAATGAAAAATTCATGGATCACTGCAAACTATTTAATAAGAAAAATTATTTGATGCACCAATGGCTTAAACAATACACTTATGCTTCCTCAACTATACAATTTCATTCCTGACAACATGGCCTAAGAAGTAAAATGGAAATTACAAAACAAGCTGCTTATGGAAGAAATAATGGAGAGGATATCACTTATGAGTTTGATATATCAGTGCTTGATTGGGTAAGGATATGAACTATAAATTTGGTGCTAACAAAAGACGTTAATGGTCCTAAGGAAATGAAAATTCCATCCAATTTAAGAGCCTTAACTCGTCTGATTACTTCGGTTTCTCATTCCTGACCGCACCACTTACTATGTAGTTACTACGCATGGGCAAATTACTTCTTTATGCCTCAGACTTTTCTTCTACAAAATGGGAATGAAACAACACACATAAAAACCTTGGTAGAACACTAAGTCCATCCAAAATGCTTAATAATTGTTAGCTACTATTATCATTCAGATTCTCTCATTTCTTTTTTGTAAAACCAACCTGTTGAAAGAAAATGAGCCCATCAAACTTTGGGGGATACAGTCTTCGGCATTAAGACTTAAGACAAATAGTTAACATTGGCTTTACAACATTTGTTCTTGAGTGGAGAGTTGAAACCTTATTTTCAATCGTTAAGGGAAATGACTTAAAATTCTGTTCTATCTTAATAACACAGTTCTGGGCATACTGTAGTGTAATGTGCACAGTGAGAGTGACTGCAGACAGCTTCATTTTTGTGTACCTCAAAAGGAAGTGGTTCCCACCAACATATAATCTACAGTGTTCTGGAATGTGAGTTTGGGGTTTTTTTTTCAGTGAATTACATTAAGAGAAGCGATGTCTTCTTTCTACTGCTTTCTCCAGGTTCTGGGGATTCTACTCCCTTTGTCACTCTTAATTTACCTCATCCTATCACGAACAGTGCATTTCTTAAATTTAATCCCTGCCCCTTGGATTTTGTAACAGCGAAAATTAGCCTGTCTGGATTTCAATCCTGCCTCCACAACTTCCTAGCCCACTCATAATGGAAAGTTACTTAGCCTCCCAAGCATCAGTTCCTTCATCTATATACTGAACATAATAGTCCACGTTAAAAGGGTTCCTTTGAGTATAAATGAGATAATCCTCAGAGGCTTCAGCAGCCACTGGCAGAGAAAGCAACTGGTGAATGTTTCCAAGACCACAGTTCTAACCATTCAAACCACACTTAAGTGGAGTCAAGGAGCTATTTCACGGCGTAAACGCGGCGGTGGGCGGCGGCAAAATCTGGCCGAGAACGGGGATGGAGGCGGCCCCGACAGCGGCCAGAGTGCCTCAGCTTGTAATGGGAGTCCGTTACCTTTGCTGAGCTCGGAGGGTTTCACCTCTAGGAGTTCCTCAGCAGTCTGGAAACCTGCAGACACCAGCTTCACCCTCACCGCTGGGGACAGGGGCAAACTCACTAAATCCCGCTGCATTTCAAAGCCGGACACCTACGCCCGTAGTTGCGCAGACGCAGAAGCGGCCAAGCCCGCGCACGCGCACCCGCCACGCCACGTGACGTCAGACGTAAGGCGGAAGGGTGGGGTCCGCGGCGTGGCTGCACGCGGCCTTGGGCTTTGGGGCTCTGCGGCTCTGCGGCTGTGCGGAAGTCTGGTCACTCTTACATACGTTGCCCCGTTTCCATCGTGATTCTTCCAAATCCCATTTAAAGTTTGCATATCAAACGTACATCCTGACAATAAAAAGATGGATGGAGACCGCAAGATGCAATGCCAGGCCCAGTGGGTCTTACCACATTTCCTCACCTCCACCCTGACCTGTTGGGTGGAGGCCTCAGGGTTGTTAGTAGGAATGATCTCCCCGAATGGGAGCTAAGATACGCACAGACACTGGCATGTTACCGGTTTGGGGTACGGAACAGTCGTATAAAGAATACTCTCCATTCTCGTAATAGGGTTCCAGGGTTTTGGGTCTTCTTGCCGGATGTCCCCCTTGCTAGGCCCCCTCACCTTTCCCGCCCTCGCTCTCGCGAGGGATTGTGGGACAGCCCCCCAGAGCCTCTGGGCGCGGTCGGCGCCGAATCCCCGCAGCCACCCACGTCTTGCCGCGCGCGAGTCGAGTCTGGAGCGTGATGGTTTGAGACCGTTAGTTCTTCACGGCCTGCCTAGAAGTAGCTGGATAAGTAAGCAAGTATAGTCCCCATAGTGGGCTGGGCGTGGGCTCCTCCGGTCCTTGAGCGGGAGGAGTTGGGCTACGCCAGAGCTCCTGTTCTGGTACTGAGTTGGCAAGGGACCACTTCTAAAATAGAGAATTTGGGGGGGAATTGAGAGGCGGTTTGGAAGGTGGCTTGTGAAGTTTTTCCTTGCCCAGGAGAGTATAATTTAAGGGAGAAACTCATTCCGTTCCTTTAGGCGACGATTCTTAGCCTTGACCTTTCTTCCTAGCTTAAAGGAACTCCCTAAATATTGCAAATCAGAGCCCTTTAAGTACATAAGCTCTAAGGAAGGAAATGTGCTGACCGCGTTAGCAAATCCTACACATTTCCAATGCCCACAGCCATGCCGCAAGGAGCATAAGGACATGGAATCTCAGAGCAGTTTTTTTGAAACCAAAGTTAAAACCTAGTACCCTTTTTTCTTCCCTGAGCTACCTCCAAATTGTGAGGTAGCTCTTGGAGTGGGGGTGGGGGGAAAATTCTAGAAGTATGTGTCCCCCATTTGATAGGGCAGGAAAAGTCTGGTAGGACTAGTCAAAATGTGGTTTATTTGCCACTCTGTACGTTGCTTATCTTCTAGTGTGTTACACATCTGGACATACAGGGAACATTACATAAATGTTTTTCACTGGGAGAATTCATGCTTATACTTATCAAGTAACCAGGGTCCTGGGTGAAGAAGAGATGGTGTTAACATACTCAGGGATAGCTCTTCAGGTCGTTCAGTGAAACGCAGTGGAATCGGTCGTGTTAGAATTTTGTTTCATTAGCAGTGGGGAGTTAAACTAGTCGACTCTATCTGTAGTTATACTGTTACGCATCATTAATATCTTATCCTGACCCTTGAGTTGCTATAATAATTATTGTTTTCATCATCATTCTTAAGATATCTTTAATGCAGTTTGCTCTATAGTCAGGCTTTCAAACTGGGATCCAGTTTTATGAGGTCAGGCGCCAGGAAATAATGCTGTGGGATTTTTACGGAAGGTGCACCTTCCTATACTGTCAGGTTTTCTCAAATATTTCTTTAGAGAGGGAAGAATTGAATGAGATAAGTGGTGAGCCAGTTAAAACATTTTCTGTTAAACAAGCATTAATATATTGTAGAGTAAAATGCGAGTATAAATTTTAAGATAAACATAATAGTTTGAAGAAAGATCCAGTTTAAACTGGATATTTCAGTAGTCTCCCAGATTTTCCTGCGAGTATGTTATTATTTTCCTTTGCAATTTAGGGTTACTTGATTTTGAGAAGTACTGTTATGGGGAAACTAGCATGAGCTTTGGAGTCATACAAATTTGGGTTTGTATCACATCTTGGGAAATAACCAACTGTGAAACTTTCAGCAAGTTACTCAGTTTCCTCGCCTGCAAATGGAAGATAATAATATTTCTTCCATTAGGGGTTGTAAGAAAGATTAAATGAACAAATATGAAGTGTTTAGACAGAAAAGGTACATAATAAATCTTAAGTTTTTTCTCCACTTAAAAATATTATAATATGTATATTCAGTCGAATAAAGCCTCATTGAACACCTAGCTCAGAGTGCCAATGCTATGAGCCTTTAAAAGGAAAACAATGCCTACAGTTGTAAAGTGCCAAAGAAAAGTGCTTTTACGTATTTTATTTTATTTGACTTGATCCTTATAGTAATCCTGTGAACAGTTTACCCAGGTCCCAATTTAAAACTAGCACATTGAAGATTGGATCACTTAAGCAACATTAAATATTTAACCACTAGTTTTGTTCAGGGTGACAGGACTAACAAAAGAATCTATGCCCTCATGGAGCCTTAATCAGGATTATTATTGAGGTGTGTTGCCTTTCTGACTTGTGTTGTAATCTAGATACAATACTAAGGGTAGGCGTGAGTTACCGATATGCTGTCAATATCTATAATTAAGTATTCAAATAAGGACACATTTTCATGCTGAGTGGGCTATTTTCTAGAGCTGTGGGAGAGGAATAATGTGAATATTTCTGTTATAGCTGAGAAGTTTATTTTCTTTTAGCATAAGAACATAGAACTTTTAAAACTGGTGACCTTGCGTGTTCAAGTGAATTTGAGAATGGGAAAGATAAATGAGTGCTGTTTGGACTAAGAAAAAACCTCTGAATCAAGGTTTAGCTTTAGAGATGGTTGTGATAAAGCTTAAGGCCTCAAACATGTACATTTGGAATAGCAATATCAGTTTCACAAGGCCTTGTACATAATGGGAGCTCAAAATATTTGTTGTCCCCAAACTCTTAGACATTGTTCTCACTTGACTTTTGTGATGCCACACTCTGATTTCATTCCTAGGCATCTGGCTTTTCTGACTCGCTTACAATTTTATCCTCCATAACCAGGGCATGAAATGTTACTATAAGGCCCCATAGCTGACCTTTCACTGACTATCCAGTTCTGTTGTCTCCTCTCCTTTCTGGTTCTTTCATTCTCTCTCTGTCTCTCTTATTCACATTCACAGTTCATTGACTATACACCAATAATTTGTAAATTTATTTTTCTAGCTCTAACCTGTTCTCTGACCTCCAGATGCAAATATCTAATTGCATACAGCACAGTGCTAAATCTCCAACTCAGCCTATCTTAAACCTAACTCATTATCTTCAGCCCATCCCAAAATCTTTTTGTCCTCTTCCTGCATTCCCTACCTCCGTGAACTGAATATCCGTCCTTCCATCTGCACAAACCAGAAACCTAGGAATCTTCCACACCTCCTTCCCTTTAAGTCTCCATCTTCACTATAACCGCAAACCCTATCAATTTTCTCTCTAAAATATCTCGATCATGTCCATGTCTCTTTTTCTAGGCCAAGCTGTCACCATTTCTCTCTTTTTTGTTTTTTGAAGATTTTTTTTATGTGGACCATTTTCAAATTCTTTATTGAATTTGTTACAGTACGGCTTCTGTTTTATGTTTTGGTTTTTTGGCTGTGAGGCATGTGGGATCTTAGTTACCCGACCAGGGGTCAGGGATCAAACCCACATCCCCTGCATTAGAAGGTGAAGTCTAACCACTAGACCTCCAGGGAAGTCCCCACCATTTCTCTTATAGGTACTGCAAGAGCCTTTTAGCAGGTCTCTCTGCATCTTGTCTTCCCCTTCCCTCTAGTCTGTTCTCCCATGCTGCAGACAGGGTCCTTTCTAGAGTATATTTCATTTCCTATAACTCCCTATTTTACTCTTGGGATAAAGACCAAATTTCTTAATAAGACTTACAAAAAGTCTTGCATGTTCTGGCTCCTGTTTCCTCTTTAGTTGCATCCTTTCCCTCTCTCCCCTTTACTTTTTTTTTTTTTATCTATCTATCTATCTATCTATCTATCTATTTATTTATTTATTTTGGCTGCCCCGGGTCTTAGTTGCAGCATGCAGTCTTCTTAGTTGCGGCATGCATGCAGGATCTAGTTCCCCGACCAGGAATCAAACCTGGGCCCCCTGCATTGGGAGCGTGGAATCTCACCCACTGGACCACCAGGGAAGTCCTGTCTCACCTTTACTCTTTACACTCCAGCCACTCTGGTCTTAACTCCATGTGTGTGCCACAACATGCCTCACTGCTTCACCCAATTAACTACTATTTATTTATCCTTCAAATCTCAGCATTCATTGATCTCTTCTCTGACTCTGAACCTCTACCTCCAACAAGCCCCCTTGAAACTAGGTCAGATCTCCCCTTTAAGGCTCTCATAACACCAGATGTCTTTGTGTGATCAGTTATTTAGCATATGTCTACCCAACTAGAATGAAAGATGCAGTAGAACAGGGACCATGTGGATTTTACTCGTTTTCCTAGAGCCCCTAGCCCAGTGTATGGCTTATAGGAGGTGCTCAGTATATATTTGTTAAAAGAATGGATGGTTAGGTGATTGACCTCTCTCATTTTTTTTTTTGTTTTGTACTCTTAAGTAGGTGGGAAATATATACGTGTGGGAAGTAGAAAACAAATAAAATACCAAAAATATAAAGAACATAAAACTGATTTATAGACCTTTTCTTTTTTATTTTATTTTGTTATTTAAAATTTTTTTAATTGAAGTATAATTGATTTACAATGTTTTAGGTATATAGCAAAGTGATTCAGTTATACATATATATATATTTTTTCAGATTCTTTTCATTATACACTATTATAAGATATTGAATATACTTCCCTGTGCCCTACAATAGGTCCTTGTTGTTTATCTATTTTATTTATAGTAGTGTTTATCTGTTAATCCCAAATTCCTAATTTAACCCCCTGCCCTTTTCCCTTTGGTAACCATAAATTTGTTTTCTATGTCTGTGAGTCTGTTTCTGTTTTGTAAATAAGTTCATTTGTATCATATTTTTTAGATTCCACATATAAGTGATATCATATGATATTTGTCTTTATCTGACTTACTTCACTCAGTATGATAATCCCTAGGTCCATCCATGGAAATGGCATTATTTCATTCTTTTTTATGGCTGAATAATATGTCATTTTGTGTGTGTGTGTGTGTGTGTGTGTGTGTGTGTGTGTGTATGTGTAGATATGTACCAGATCTTCTTTATCCATTTATCTGTCAATGGACATTTAGGGTGCTTCCATGTTCATAGATCTTTTCTTCAGTTCATGTTACTGAACCAAACTTGGGTCGACTCACCATGCACAGTAAAGCCAATCTACTGGCACTGGGTTGTGGTGAAGGAAAGTACAGCATTTATTGTAAAGCCAAGCAAGGCCTATGGGCAGCTAATGATCAAAAGACCCAAACTCCCCAATGGCTTAAAGACAGGATGAGAGAGACGGTTGTGGGGTGCTTGATCAGCTCATGGACATTCTTCTGATTGGTTGGTGCTGAGGTCATTGAGAGTCAACATCATCAGCATTCTGGTTCCAGCCTGTCTGGGGTCAATGTACTTGTGGTCAGCATGCAGTTAACTTCTTTCACCTGGTGGGGGTTTCAGTATCTGCAAAACAGCCCAAGAATATGGCTCAAAATATTATCTATAGCCCTTAAGGAGGAGCTAAACTTCCTTGACTTTGTTTAATGGCTATTAACTATTATTATTTTGTTTTGCTTGATTGTTTTCTTTTGTTTCTGCATTTTCTCACTTCTCTGATTAAATTCACTCTTTGGAACTCTTGGAAGGCCTAGGAGGCTAAAGTTTTTCTACCAACAAAAGGCAGGCAGAGGAAATGGGGACAGGGGTTCTGTCCTGGGAAGGCCCCATAGGGTCCTGCTCAGTTACAATCCCTCCCTTTTCTTTGCTACCCCACAGTCTTGAGGGGAAACAGGTGGAGGACAAGAAAGGGAATAAAGTTCTGAATTGAGAGGTTAATCATAAACTCAGCAGAGGAACTCAGTTTTAAGGGGACTCAGTTTCACTCAGAGATAATAGTGTTAACATTTTGGTTTATTTTAATCTTCTTATAACTTCATATAATGCATTTATTTGAGTTATGATAGTTGTGATCAAATTGTGAAGAAATGTATATATCTTGTTTTTCACTTAATATTTTGTCAAAAACTTTCTCCATATGATTAAAAACTATTTTAAAATTAAGTTTAATGGCTGGATATTATTCAGTCCTAAGGCCCATCTTTCTAATCAGTAGCCTATAAAGACAGTTGAATTATTTCCAGTTTTTTGCTGTGATGAGGTACTGTGTGCTCTGGAGCTCGCTTTTTCGAGGATGCCCATGTGTGCCCTTGTGGTTACTCTCAAGCGCATGCTCTCTCTCTGTCTCTCTCTCAATACATTTCTGGTAGTAGAATTCCTAGGTCAAAAAGTATGCACATTTTCATTTTGAATCTTTTTTTTATTTTTTGGCTAGGCCGCATGGCTTGCAGGATCTTAGGTCCCTGACCAGGGATTGAACCCTGGGCCACAGCAGTGAAAGCATTAAGTCCTAACCACTGGACCACCAAGGAATTCCCCATTTTGAATCTCATTGCCAAATGTTTGCACGACTTACACTCCTACTAACAGTGTATGAGGACTGGTTTTCCTGCCTCCACCCTAGCACTGGCCTTTAGCAGTCTTTAAATGGTGAGTTTTTAAAATTGAGGTATAATTGACTTTAAATGGTTATTATTATCTTTTATGACTAAGAGAGGTTAAAAGTCTTTTCATATAATAATTTTATTAGCCAAGTGTATTTTATCATTGTAACTGTCTCATTATATCATTTGCCCACTTTTAATTTTTAATAGTGGCAAGATACACATAACGTAAAATTTACCATCTTTGGGAATTCTCTGGCAATTCAGTGGACCACCAGGGAAGTCTCTAACTAGGCTACTTTTAATTAAAATATGTATTTGTAATAGGTCTATGTTTTTATTATTAGAAACAATAACTAATGTTTATTATGAAAGGCCAAGCATTCTGCTCAGTATTGTCTGATGTTAAAACCCGAAATCCAGGGACTTCTGTGGTGGAGCAGTGGTTAAGGATCTGCCTGTCAAGGCAGGGTACACGGGTTTGAGCCCTGGTCCAGGAAGATCCCACATGCTGTGGAGCAACTAAGCCCATGCACCACAACTACTGAGCCTGTGCTCTAGAGCCCACGTGCCACAACTACTGAGCCCTTGTGCCACAAATACTGAAGCCTGTGCACCTAGAGCCCGCCCTCTGCAACAAGAGAAGCCACCGCAATGAGAAGCCCTCACACCACAATGAAGAGTAGCCTCTGCTCGCCACAACTAGAGAAAGCCCATGCACAGCAATGAAGACCTGATGCAGCCAAAAATAAATTAAAAAAAAACACAGAAGGGCTTCCCTGGTGGCGCAGTGGTTAAGAATCCACCTGCCAAGGCAGGGGACACGGGTTCGAGCTTTGGGCCGGGGAGATCCCACATGCCACAGAGCAACGAAGCCCGTGTGCCACAACTACTGAGCCTGCACTCTAGAGCCCGTGAGCCACAACTACTGAGCCCACACACCACAACTACTGAAGCCCACACGCCTAGAGCCTGTGCTCCACAACAAGAGAAGCCACTGCATGAGAAGCCCGCGCACCACAACGAAGAGTAGCCCCCACTCGCCGCAACCAGAGGAAAGCCCGCGCGCAGCAACAAAGACCCAACACAGCCAAAAAGAAAAAAACACAAAAAACCAAAATCCATATGCTGCCAACTCTCTCTCACATGCATATTGTATCATACAGGCTATTTACCTAATCTGTATACTGCAGATATCTTCCCACTTTGTCATGTGTATTTAAACTTTATGAAGTTTTCTATTTTATTGAGGTTATGTATATGCAAACTTACATTTAATTCTTACTTTGGTAACACGCATAGAAAGTCTTTTCTTGGGAATTCCCTGGTGGTCCAGTGGTTAGGACTCTGGGCTTCCACTGCAGGGGGTGCAGGGAACTAAGATCCTGCAAGCCATTAGGCTCAGCCAAAAAAAAGTCTTTCTTTTCTTCAAAATTATTATAAGCATAATCATCTGTATTTTTTCTACATATGGTTTATGATTTAATTTGAATATTTTAATCTATCTGATTTTTTAAAATGTAAAGTAGGAGGAAGGAAGGAAGCATTTTTTTTTTCCTTTCCAGTGGTGAGCCAATTTTCTAAGTATTCTTTATTAGGTAATTGATGTTTTCCCCTACCTATATGAAATGCTACCTTTATCATATACTTTTTTTTTTTTGGCCGCGCTGCAAAGTATGAGGGATCTGAGTTCCCCGAACCCGAACCCCTGCAGTGGAAGCTCGGATTCTTGACCACTGGACCACCTGGGGAAGTCCCTATCATATACTTTTATGTACGTAGGTCCTATATTCCTGGTATAAAACCTATTTAGTTATTGTGTATGTTCTTTTAATATTCTATTAGATTCGGGTCATAAAGATTTTATAGGCTTAGTTAAGAGATTTGCATTTTTGTTCATAAGTAAGATTAATCTGTGAGATGATTACATCTATAATACTCTTTCTGGCAGCAGAGTTTTGCAACCTTTGTAAAATGAACTAAGAAGCTTCTCTACTTTTTCTATGCTAACTTATGTTAGTATTTAACATAAACGCATGTATTTCCTTATATTTTTCTCATCAAAGAAATGTTGTGGCTCTCCTCAAAGGATGTTAAGCTCTGCAGGGCTTCTGTGAGGATTGTAGCATTAATGTTTTAATGTGCTTGAGCTACAAGAGAATGGACAGTCACCTTTTGCCCTAAGACAGACTGTCTTGGACAGACATTTTGATAACTAGGTCAGTAACAATGAAGTTCTCATGAAACACTGAAACTAGCCTTGGGAAGGACTCTGTTATTTAAGAAAGTGCTGCTAGGGAATTCCCTGGTGGTCCAGTGGTTACTTTCACTGCACCAAGGGCTTGGGTTTGTTCCATGGTCAGGGAAGTAACATCCCACAAGCCGAGCAGCCAAAAAATGAAATGAAATGAAATGAAATGAAATGAAATGAAAAGTAAAATAAAATAGCACTGCTAGCACTATTACAATAGCAAAGACATGGAAACAACCCAAGTGCCCATCAACAGATGACTGGTTTAAGATGTGGTCAGTGTGTATATGTGTGTGTGTGTGTGTGTGTGTGTGTGTGTGTATGTATATATATAATGGAATATTACTCAACCATAAAAAAGAATGAAATTATTGCCTTTTGCAACAACATGGATGGACCTGGAGAATATACTATGTGAAGTAAGTCAGACAGAGAAAGACAAATACAATATGATATCACAATACAGAATCTAAAAAATAATACAAATGAATCTATGTAAAAAACAGAAACAGACTCACAGTCATAGAAAACTTATGGTTACCAAAGGGGAAAGGAGGCAGGGGGAGGGAAAAATTAGTAATATGGGATTAACATATACAAACTACTATACATAAAATAGATAAGCAATAAAGACTTACTATATAACACAGGTTACTAAATTCAATATCTTGTAATAACCTATGGTGAAAAGAATCTAAAAAATATATATGTGTGTGTGTATATATATATATATATATATATATACACTGAATCACTTTGTTCTACACCCAAACCTAACACAATATTGTAAATCAACTATACTTTATAAATAAATAAAAAGAAAGCACTGCTACTCACAGATCTTCTGAAAATGGCATTTTGAATTTAAGAGTTGTTTGGTGATAACAGTAGTCTACTTCATAGATACCACTTTTTTCCCTTATGTATGTGGTTCCCAACCAGATTTCAAGATGTCTAACTTCTATTTCACAAAACAAAATGCAGATATTTTGTTTCTAGATTACATATGCATGTATGTTTATGTATATGTGTATATGAGTATATATGTTACATAATACTTTCTTTGGAGGAGAGAGTTTATAAAAATCAAACTGGTAGACAGACTTCAGGAATAGCTGCAGTTCACATCATGACCTCCTTCTTCCACCCACCCCAGTATTTTTTTCTCTCTCCATCTCAGATACCTATGTGTTCTCAGTTATTGCTTGCTGGTTTTTAATAAGATAATTTTTACAAATAGTGTTATTTATTTCTGTTTTAAAGATACAAAACTTGGGAATTCCCTGGTGGTCCAGTGGTTAGGACCCAGTGCTTTCACTGCGGTGGGCCCAGGATCCACCCCTGGTGGAGGAACTAAGATCCTGCAAAAGCTGTGTGGCGCAGGTGGGAAAAAAAAAAAAAGATATAAAACTCTGGTTAATTTATTTTGATGGAGGAGAGAATACCAGAAGAGTCCTTCTGTAGGATAAAAAGACTTGAGAAGTAGGGTAGTTCTAGTGTGATTTTGGAGAGACAACTGAAGAACAGTTAAACTTGGAAACTCCAATTCTAATATACACTGACGCAGGAAGGAGAGATTAAGAAGAATGATAATATTGATTATGTGGATGTGGAATATGTGATACATTAACCACTACCTGAGACGGGATTTGCCCTTTTTGAAGTGGCTAATATAGTGTAGGAGGGCCCAGGAGTTTCTTTTTTTTTTTTAATTTATTTTATTTATTTATTTTTGGCTGCGTTGGGTCTTCGTTGCTGTGTGTGGGCTTTCTCTAGTTGCAGCGGGCAGGAGCTACTCTTCATTGCGGTGCACGTGCTTCTCACTGCGGTGGCTTCTCTTGTTGCAGAGCACGGGCTCTAGGTGTGCGGGCTTCAGTAGTTGTGGCTGCGGGCTCAGCAGTTGTGGCACGTGGGCTCAGTAGTTGTGGCTCAGGGGCTCTAGAGCGCAGGCTCAGTAGTTGGGGTGCACGGGCTTAGTTGCTCTGCAGCATGTGGGATCTTCCTGGACCAGGGATCAAACCCTTGTCCCCTGCATTGGCAGGCGGGTTCCCAACCACTGTGCAACCAGGGAAGTCCCCAGAGTTTCTTGTAGGATAGATTGATTCTTCAGTAGTCTTGTTTTGGATTTCAGACACCCATGAAAAAGCAAACGAATGACCCTGTGCTTGTAATGTTGGGCACAACAGGGTTTAAGGATAAATCGAAACACAACTTAGTCTTGCTTAGGAGAGGAGACACTCTTGATCACAAAAGTGATTTCCAACGGTGAGGGTCATCACACTCCAGCTGAACAGACCCCCTACGGCTTATCCAAATACCTGCTGTAGGAGGGAGCGTTTTGTGAGTTTTCCACTTACTTGGTTTAGAATTAGTGTTTGTGTAACTGCTCTTGCAAGTGAGGGTGATCATATGCTGCATATTTGAAAGAGCATATTTTGTACTTTTGCTTGAAGCTTTGAACTGACAGCCTATTTTTAGCACTTCCTGGACTGAATTTTTTAATGTACTTTTGCCAAATTTCATCTTTTCAGACTTGCTCTTTCTGTTACGTGAATATCGGCTTGCTGAACTGCGCCAGAATCACAGCGACGTCATTAGCTCCAAGCCCTTGAAGGAAGGAACGAATTTGTTACCTTTATATCCGTAGAGCGTCTTTGCCTTTTTCATTCCACTAACTATACCAGGAAAAGGACGCAGTGAATGAGATCAGCAAAAGGGGTGTGGAACATGTAGATAAGAGCAGTGACTGCCGGTAATTCTTACACTAGGCATTGTATTTCCTAAGATTTGGCAATATCTAGATATACAAAATATTGCTGCATGGTAATTATAGTTTGGAAACTGTATTCCAGCAGTGGGGGTTGGGTTGTAAAGTGCATGAGAAAAGTGACCCTATCTTTAGAGTGATTTGAATCTGAGGGTGAGGTACCAGCGAATGCTAGCAACTCATACTTACCTGGCAGGGGAGACACCATGATCACGAAGGTGGTTTTCCCAGGGCGAGGCTTATCCATTGCACTCCGGATGTGCTGACCCCTGCGATTTCCCCAAATGTGGGAAACTCGACTGCATAATTTGTGGTAGTGGGGGACTGCGTTCGCGCTCTCCCCTGTTTCTTTTGTTTATTAAAGGAAGTTTTATATCGTAGGTTTTTATTCTATGGGTTGGGCAGTTTCTGGCACGTTAGGGGTAGTGTTCTGAGAAAAAATTTGTCTCAGTTTTTGTTTCTGGGGAGATTTCTTTTCGTACTTTGCCTGTGATCGTTAAAAATCGGAGTTGGTGATTTCTTAGAGAGGGCGCTGAGATTAGAATGTACCCATGTCTCCTCCTAGGCAGGTAGAGTCCAAGTTAATGGGGTCTTATATTAGTGTGAGGTATGAGGGTGGAGAGTGTGAGTTTTACGCTTTGGGGCAAAGGGATGATTAACTTCCGCTCCGCGGTGTTTTTTCAAAGCAAGAAGACCCGTTTAGTTTGTGGCAGTGAAATGAATGTTAATTTTATTTGGTTTTTTCCTGATTTTGTGTACGGTGAAAAACGAGAATTAAGGTTTAATTCTGATTGGTTTAGTTTCAATTTGAAAACTAGATTCTTGAGGGCGTTGAAATAACCAGGATGTTTTTCTCTTAAGTAGCTATTTTTCTTTGCAGTACCTGAATTTGGGAGTTTTGAACCGTTTTAATAGATCCGTCTCTCATTTATTATATAATGAATGCTTCATCTGGATTGGATGTGGGTATTTTTAAAGGTCCCCTACTAGTGTCTTTGAGAATCGATTGCTGTAAGCTAGAATATATCTGCAAACAGCTGCTATTCTTGTATGTGCTGCTGATTGCTTGCGTTTCAGTTTCAGGGTATGGTGTGTTCTGGTTCTTCCTAGTTTCCAGATCTAGCTATTCTGAGGATTTCTAGTGATCTTCACACTCATGTTTACCTGTCTTGTAAAAGCAGTTCCTGCTGCTTCTCTTTTAGAACAAATCCTTGTCCATCTGTACTTAGTCACTTCCTGACCCTCAGCAATCTGACCAGGGCCTGAAATATAAAAATATGATCCCTCAGTTGGCTTCTAAGTTTAAGTACTCACCTGATAAAGATAGTTACCTGAGTGCTGTTCTGGGGCCTTTGTTTAAAACTGAACACGAGAGACACAAAGTACAGATATTTTGCAGCATGTTTTTAAAATTTGTATCCAAATAACACATATACTTCGTTTAGAAAATCAAATAGTCCTTTTAGGTTTCTAAACTAAGTTCTTTGCCTACTTCTTCCTGTTCTCCAGGTCCCCTTCAGACGGAGACACTTTCCACTCTAAAAACAACTAAAATTTGATTCTTCTGAAATTTATGAACCTCTGTGTTTCTAAACCAGAAATATCTAGATATTTAGATAATATCTAATTAGATATTTAAATAATATCTAAAATATTATCCTTTAATGCATCCATTTTTGACATTGCCTATTTTTGATAATGTAAATGAAGATTTAGCTCTCTTGCACCACCATTTCTTCTCTATTTTTCCTAATTTAGTTTAAAAACCATTTGGTTAAATCACTTGGTTAAATCAGTATTCAGTGTTCATATTATTCTTAGGCAAACATTATTCACAGCAGAGCATTGTCATTGAATGTCATTGTTTCCTTTAATTTTATTTTTCCTCTGGTTAGTTTTTTTCCCCTTTTGGTGGTTTTTTTTTTTTTTTGGCCATGCAGTGCAGCATGCAGGATCTTAGTTCCCCCACCAGGGATTGAACCTGTGCCCCCTGCAGTGGAAGCGTGGAATCCTAACCACTGGACACCAGGGAATTCTCCCCCTCTGTTTAATTTTTACCTTTTTTCATTTGGTTACTTTTCTTTTACCTATTCCTAATTCTTCCCACACTTTCCAATAGCCTCTGGTTTTTCCATAGGGTAAATCATATCAGGTAGTCTTATTAGTTTAAATGCAGGTTTTTTTTTTTTTTCTTCTGGAGATCTATCTACTTCTATTTTTCTTCTACCTAAACCCTTTGTTCTTTCAGATTGCTGCATAGGTGTAATAGTTTAAATGGGTATCAGATTCTAGGTTGGAGTTAACTTTTTCTTCATGATTTGAAAGACATCACTTTTTGACTTATAGCCTCTAGAAGCTATTGAGAAGACTTTCTAATTCCTTATACTGTTTACATGACATATGTGACTGATATTTTCATTTTCAGAAAAGTTGAAGAATTATCTCTTTATTTTCATTTTTTGTAATTTCCTAATGATGTGTATCTTATAGCCATTCATTGTATGGGGCACTTGATGAGGACCCTTTCGACCAGAAAGTCTTCCGTGTTGAGAAATTGTCTTGAATTATTTCATTGGTGATTTCCTCCCCTTGGTTTTTATTATAGTTATTTAATTTAATTAATTTATTGATTGATTGATTTTTGGCTGCATTGGGTCTTCATTGCTGTGCACGGGCTTTCTCTAGTTGCGGCGAGTGGGGGGTACTCTTCGTTGCGGTGTGCAGGCTTCTCATTGCAGTGGCTTCTCGTTGTGGAGCACAGGCTCTAGGTGCGTGGGCTTCAGTAGTTGTGGCATGCAGGCTCAGTAGTTGTGGCTCACAGGTTCTAGAGCGCAGCCTCAGTAGTTGTGGCACATGGGCTTAGTTGTTCCACAGCATGTGGGATTTTCCCAGACCAGGGCTCGAACCCGAATCTCCTGCATTGGCAGGCGGATTCTTAACCACTGTGCCACCAGGGAAGTCCCCTCCCCTTGGTTTTTAATTTTTCTAGAACTCTCCATATTTGGTTATTAGAACTCCTACAGTGGTCCTCTAATTAGGAAAAAAAAATGTATTTTCCATCTATTCATCTTTTTTGCTGAACCCATGTATTCTGTTTTTTATTTCTACAATCATATCTTTAAGACCTCTTTTTTTGTTGTTCTTAGTTTCTGCTTTGTATAACTTCTTGTACTTATTTTTCAGATGCAAAATCTTCTTATATCTCTGAAGGTTTTAATGATTGTGTTTTATTTTCTTTTTTAGTTTTTTTCCTTTTGCATCGTCTGTCTCCTCCATATTGTCTTCTTTTGGTTGTTTGGTTGAGCTGCTATTATGATTGTCTCCTCCTGTTAACAATTAGGGAGCTGGTCAAGGTGAGGCTGTACGGTCTTTCTGCTTCCCTGCAGTGATCTCCCTACACCTTTGTAGAGGAAGCCCATGTCAACATCTTTGGGACTTTGTTCTAGGGTGTTCACATTACTCAGAGGAATCTTTCAGTATCCTGGAAGGTAAAGGCTTGGTTGCCAGCGTTCTGGAAACTAAATGGAGGATGAGAGGGAGGAGGTCTCAGCATTTAGCCTTTGGAATGCATATGTACATCCTCTTTTCAGTAACTGTTTAAACTTTTACCTGAGCTTCAGGTCTTCTCCAGAGGACCTCAGTTGTACCTTCCTCCTGTCTTTCTCACCACTCTAGATAGTGCCAGGGTGGGCCGGTTATCCAGCAGCATGGGGAGAGAGGGGTTTGGACATCTTTTCTGAGACAGCTTTCCATCAGCCTGGTTTCTTAGTATTCTCTCATTTCACCTGGTTCTAGAGGTTCTGGCACTGTTAAATCTGGAGTTTTTTGAGTACTCTGCAGTGTCAGTTGGGTTAGTTTTCAGCTTTCCCCAGAACTGGCTTAAGATTTGGGGGTCCCTGGTCTAGTTCAGTCATTTCTCATTTATAACTATCAAAAATATGTTGCTCATGTCCCTTCTGTCTCTCCATCCTTGAAAGTTGTTGCCTTTTAAAAATTTCTTTTCCGAAGTTTTTGTGGGGTTTTGGAAGGAAGTGAAATTTATAGATGTTCAATGTACCATCTCTATCCAGAGCCCAGAATTATTTACAGTAGTGAAAAATTGAACCAACCTAAATGTCCAGTAATAAGGGGAATGATTATATGAATTACAATCCAGTCATAAGATGGACTGTCATGCAGAAATTTAAAATTATGTTTCCTAGTGCTTCCCTGGTGGTGCAGTGGTTGGGAGTCCGCCTGCCGATGCAGGGGACATGGGTTCGTGCCCTGGTCCGGGAAGATCCCACATGCCGCAGAGCAGCTGGGCCCGTGAGCCATGGCCGCTGGGCCTGCGCATCCGGAGCCTGTGCTCCGCAACGGTCTAGGCCACGACAGTGAGAGGCCCGCGTACTGCAAAAAAAATAAAAAATAAAAAAAAATAATAATAAAATTATGCTTCCTGTAAGTTTTTAAAGAGAGTATGAAGTTAATGGGTAAAGTAATATATGTAGTAATTATATGTTGTGTTATTTTGACTATTTTTTTTTCTGGTCATGCCATGTGGCTTGTGGGATCTTAGTTCCCCAACCAGGGATCGAACCCAGGCCCCTGCAGTGGAAGCACGGAGTCTTAACCACTGGACTGCCAGGGAATTCCCATATTCCAACTATTTTAAAAGAAACAAACAAGAAAAGCCCTGCATTATACCAATAAAGATGTTTAAAAAAGTAATAAAAAAATAAAAAGATAGAATGAAATACACAAAATCATTACTACTGAAAAAAAAGAGAAAAAAGAAAAACCCTGCTCTAGAGGCCTGCAGTCTAGTAGGTGAAGTAGCTCTGAATGCCAGGCAGAGGAAAAGTGAGGCAGTAATATAGGCACAGTCTGGACTGTGCTCAGGGTCACATACGGGTGTTACTGTGTCCTAAAACTGAATTGACAGAAACCAGGCCAATCTCTGGTACAACTCCAAAATGATTTTACCAGGGTTATACTGCTGTCTTAGTCGTTCTGGTGGCTTCTTTTCACCCTGTTTATAATCAATCCCCTTAGCTCCATGGGTAAGCAGTGATAAAGAAGTGACTTTAGGCTCCAGTGATTGAGGCAGGTGTTGGCTCATGGCCTGATGTAAAAAACTTCACACACACGCACAAAATAGAGAGGCTGCAGTCTGTAGAGACTTTTTCTCTGAGTTGTGGTGGAGTCTCTTGTACTACTGGGAATAGATGTTTAACTTTGCTAGAGTATGGAAACAACTCAATCTGTGTGCTTTTTTAATCCCCCCTTTTAAAAACAACCATTTCAGAACCTAAGGCTGATCCATTCAAAACTGTCATTTCAGACCTGAAACCATAAAGCTCCTACAAAAGAACAAAGCAGAACACTCTTTGGCATGTATCATAAGTGAGGGACTTCCCTGGTGGCACAGTGGTTAAGACTGTGCTCCCAATGTGGGGGGCCCGGGTTCAATCCCTGGTCAGGGAACTAGATCCCACATGCATGCCGCAACTAAGAGTTCGCATGCCACAACTAAGGAGCCCGTGAGCCGCAACTAAGACCCGGCGCAACCAAATAAAAATAAATAAATAAATGCTTTAAAAAAAAATCGTACTGATATTTTTTAAGATGTCTCCTAAGGCAAAAGAAACAAAAGCAAAAATAAGCAAATGGGACCTAACTAAGCTTACAAACTTTTGCACAGCAAAGGAAACCATCGACAAAACAAAAAGACAACCTAATGAATGGGAGAAAATATTTACAAATGGTATGACCGATAAGAGGTTAATATCCAAAATATACAAACAGCTCATACAACTCAATATCAAAAAAACCTCCAATTTAAAAATGGGCAGAAGACATGAATAGATATTCTTCCAAAGAAGATATACAGATGGCCAACAGGCATGTGAAAATATACTCAACACTGCTAATCATCAGAGAAATGCAGATCAAAACCACGATTTTCATACCTGTCGGAATGGCTATCATCAAAAAGACCACAAATAACAAATGTTGGCAAGGATGTGGAGAAAAGGGAATCCTTGTACACTGTTGGTGGGAATGTAAATTGGTGCAACCACTGTGGAAAACAGTATGAAGGGTGCTAAAAAAATTAAAAATGAACTACCACATGATCCAGCAATTCCACTCCTGAGTATATATCCGAAAAAAATGAAAGCACTAATTCAAAAAGATGACATGCACCCCGTTGTTCATAACAGCATTGTTTAATACAATAGCTAATATATAGAAGCAACCTAAGTGTCCATCAGCAGATGAATGGATAAAGAAGATATATAGATATATAGATATAGATATACACACACAGTGGAATATTAACCAGCCATAAAAAAGAATGCATTTCTGCCATTTGCAACAACATGGATAGACCTAGAGCATTTTTTTAAAGTTTATAATCTTTTTAAAAATTTTTTGATGGGACCATTTTTAAAGTCTTTATTGAATTTGTTACAATATTGCTTCTGTTTTATGTTTTGGTTTTTTGACCACAAGGCATGTGGGATCTTAGCTCCCTGACTAGGGATCAAACCCGCATCCCCTGCATTAGAAGGCGAAGTCTTAACCACTGGACCAGGACTTCCCTGGTGGTCCAGTGGTTAAAAATCCGCCTTCCAATGCAGGGGATGTGGGTTCGATCCCTGGTCAGGGAACTAAGATGCCACATGCTACAGAGCAACTGAGCCGGCACACTGCAATGAAAGATCCATCCCACATGCCACAACGAAGATCCCGAGTGCCGCAACTAAGACCTGATGCAGCCAAATAAATAAATAAATAAATATTAATAACAACAACAACAACAACAAAAATAACCACTGGACTGCCAGGGAAGTCTCGACCTAGAGCATATTATGGTTAGTGAAGTAAGTCAGATAAAGACAAATACTCTGGGCTTCCCTGGTGACGCATTGGTTGAGAGTCCGCCTGCCGATGCAGGGGACATGGGTTCGTGCCCCGGTCTGGGAAGATCCCACATGCCGCGGAGCGGCTGGGCTCGTGAGCCATGGCCGCTGAGCCTGTGCTCCGCAACGGGAGAGGCAACAACAGTGAGAGGCCCGCGTACCGCAAAAAAAAAAGGCGGGGAGGAATGGCAATAAACGAACAAACCACGGCGGGGAGCTGGCGGGTAGACGTAACACCATAAAATGTAGAATTTGCCGTGATTTTTTTCCTTTGTACTCTTCAGTTTTCCCAAAGGCTGAATGGTTACTTTTAAAATCAGAACTTCTTTCCCAAAACGTGTTTTTTTGTTTGGCTTTTTTGTTTTCCTATCTTTTAAATTTGAGGTTGGGGGGAACTGTGTGTCAGCTGGGAGCTTGTGATGTAATTATGTAAATGAAAGGCTGTGTGAGTTAAAAGCCTTTACTTTTAGGATGACGTCTCTACTTTAAAAATCAAATGTGCTACTATATTAAAGAGGTTGTGCTACTTGGAGGAGAAGTAAATCCAACAACAGGTATTTTGGGAAGTGAGGAGTAAACGGGGATGGAGGGGAAAGTATAGGCAAGGTATGGTGATTACTGAGGAGGTTACGTAGTAAAAGCCCAGATCATGCAGCTGTGGCTGTGAAGAGATCACAGAATTGGTTTCCCAGTTTGCAGCTCACCCCCTGACTCTTCCAATTATAGTTTGTGGCAGCAGAGGCTCTCTTTTTGTTGTGGTCTACCGAAAGTCTAGTCCAGAAGATGCTCTGCCACTCCCACTCCCAGCAGTATTTAGTTACCAGTAACTCACATTTGTCTGGAGTCTACTACTGGCTGTTTATATTGGAGAGATGACAGGCCATTCAGTTAATCAGCAGCCCAGGATATGAGTATTATTTATAAATTTCTGCTGGGGTTGAGACATAATTGTATGAGATGAAGATTTGGAAGCAAGCTATAGAACGGGCCTAGTTGAATAGTTGAATTCACATCATATTTGGCATCAGGAAGGTGGGATCAATTTTTGAGGAAAGAGCATGCAAGCTGAAAAATACAGCAGTCAAGGACTGGGCTTTGCAGAATTGCCTCAATTAGAGAACAAGAGAGGAAAAGGAACCCCCCTGAAAAAAGCTGGAGAGAGAGCAGAGGTGAGCACTTTCATAGTCAGTAGTCATTAGTGAGCTTTGAAAAAATGCAGTCATTTTCTGCTTTTGATGCAGTAGGGGGAAATGGCAAGAAAACAAGGATAATATGTGTTGGCCACATTAGTAACTTTTAGTGAATGGAGTGGAGAAGACCAAGTTGCTCAGTTTGAAGCTGAAGAAGAAATCAGTCTACAAATTAAACAATCAGTACATCTCGGAAACTCCCCATAGTTCCAGGGCTTGAGAACACCTTCCGCTATTTCTTTGACCACATGACGCTGAGAGGGTCCTAATCCTTTGCTCTCTTAGGTTCCCTGATGCCAAAGGGACTTTAATTGTTTCGGAGGATTTTCCAGCTTTGCTCTCGGGAGATTAATTCTCCCAGTCTTTCTAACCTGATGTTTTCTCCACAGGTTAGTAGACTCTGACTATAATGAGGCTTTGACCCTTGAAAAATGCGGGGGTTAGGGGCACCAACCCTCCATGCAGTCAAAAATCTGTGTGTAATTTATAGGTGGCCCTCTGTATCTGCAGTTCCTCTGTATCTGCACCCTTGGATCCTGTAGTACTTATTTATGGAAAAAATCCACATATAAGTGAATCCATGCAGTTCAAACCTGTGTTGATCAATGGTCAACTGTGTATCAGTCTATAAGCCACTGAGTGTAGAGGTTAAGAACATGGACTCTCACTAGTTCTGCTACTGTCTAACTGGGTGGTTTTAGGTAAATTAGCTAACTGTCTTGTACCTCATTTTCTTCATCTCTAAAATGGGGAATAATAGTGACAACTGCCAATAGAAAGAAAAATGCACAATGTAAACATTGTGAGTTAAGTTTGCTTCAGGGTCTTACTGAGGACTATAGCCCAGGAGATAGCCTCTCAGTAGCTCTGAGAAACTGCTCTGAAGAGGTGAGGGAGAGGCTAGTTTATATATGATTTTTTTGGTGGGGAATACATGCAGTCAGGTATGTAACTTGGTAAAAGATTACTGCTAGTCACAAAGAACATACATCACAAGTTAATGATTTTAGTTCTTTTCCCTGTGTGGGAAGATGCAAGAAGCTGGGTTCATTAAAATTCTTCCTGAGATACATCTAACTATCTAAGAGCCTGTTTGTCCAAAGCACAGAGCATCCTCTTATTGTCTTAATTTCCTCAGACTGGAGCACAGAGTGCTTCATCCTTTTTTCGCCTTAATCTCTTCTGTCTGAAGCACAGAGTGCACTGTTGGTCAGTGACTGCAGCAGGTTAATCTTTGCAGAATTCGATGTTGAGCAAAACACTCTTTGCTCTTCTTTTGTCTGCACAACCTAAAAAGGAATTGTTGAGAATTGAATGAGATAACATCTGTAAAGCCACAGAATAGTGTCTTGACATGTAGGAGCTATTCCATAAATGTGATGTTAACCCAATGAATTAACTCCTAAGATCCAAGAAAGGAGAGCAAGAGAATAGTACTGTAGGGGGACTATGGAAAGCAAGAGGATAGTACTGTAGGGGGTCTGTCCTTTTCTGGATAAAGGGACACCTTTGTATGTTTGAAAGGAGAGGTGCTAAACCCAGGGCAATGGAAAGGGCTGAGATCAGAGAGGATGGGATTGGGAGCATATGTGGAATGAGAGGCTTAAGAAGAAAGGTGATGTCTCTTTCTCTGACACAACAGAGAGGCTGGGCCCAGTGGCTCTCAAACTTCAGTGTAAGAATTACCTGGAAAGCATGTTAAACGTGCACACACCCAGGTCTCATACCCAGACATTGATTCAGTAGATGATGGGAAAGAGCATTCATTTGTACTTTTGAAATAAAAGAGAAGCTAAATTATTCTCCCTCCTACAAAGAGGATATATGGGTGTGATTGGATTACAGTTGTGGTTCTCAATTCTGTCAAACCTAGGGTCCCCTTTGGCGAGTAGTAATGTTTCCTTTATTATTCATAGTATGTTCGTAGAAAATACGAATGTTCAAGATGTTCCTAGAAAATATAACTACATATACTTCCCCCACAAATGATATAAATGTCCTAACTGTAATATAAAGGAGAAATAAAAATAAAATGTTATAGTAAAATATTTTAATATGTAAATGCTTGGCATGGCAACACAAGGAAACAAAAATGTCCCCACAGATTTTCAAAACTACCCCTTGGGAGTGGTGGCATGGTCACTGAGAACCACTGGTTTAGGTAGAGGTTTGAAACATCAGGGTTGAGGGAATTTAAAAGATATGTATAAAAGGAAAGCCAAGTAGCAGTGAAGATGTGGTTGCAGTTTGCATGAATCTGGAGTGGGAGAATCACAACTTCCTCCAGCAGTGCTGGGGAGAATGGGTGTAGAGGAGATGAGTCCTGGATCTAGGACCAGGTGGAGCAAGTGTGCTGTGCTGCAGCATGGTGGGCGGGGGGCGGGGATGAGGTGGATGAGGGGCTAGTGAGTCAAATGGGATCTTGAGTGAAGAGTCTAGTGAACTGAGAGGTCAGACGGCCCTCTCTGGCAATAAGTAGACAGGAGGCTAACAGAAACTTAATCCTGGTCCAAAACATAAAATGCTGGGAGAATAGAACAGCAACAAAACAGGTTTTTCACATATATCTCTTAGCGAAAAAGAGAAACTCACAGAGATCAGGAGAAAGAAAAACTCCAGAGGGAAAGGTAGGAATGGACCCCGTCTGTTCGCTGAGGACACTGTCCATTCTCAGAAGGTGGGGTGGGTGCGTGTTAACAGGGCAGGAGCAGGGGCAGGAGACAAAGCCTGGGCGGGGGCGGGGCGCTGAGCTGAGTGGGAGATCTGACTGGATGGTTCCTCCTCATTCTGTACAAACTGAGGAGCCGATTCAGAGGCTAGAAGCTTATCTCGAATCGTGCAGTGTGAGCACTGAATTGGAGTCCAACCGCTAGCACGTAGCCAGGATAGTCTCGATTTCATGCTCTGCTCCTCCCGCTCTTGGAACGGGAGGAAATGGTGCGGGGCTGGTATGGAGCGTTGCGATCCAGGCAAGGACGCCGGCTGAAGTCGGCTGGCGACTAAAAAGCTCTGTCGCGTCCGTTTGCTCCAGGGGACTCCACACAAGGAGATCCGGAGACCTTCAGTTACGCCAGCGTTGGGAGAGGGGTGGGTTTGTGTCAGGAAAGTATCCTGGTCGGGCTGGTTGCTGGAGGAAGCGGCCTCCCGAAGCAGCCCACAGGAGGCGCGGCTGCCGGCTCGGACCTGCCGGGCTGCGCGGGACCTAAGGCGGGAGGTGGAGTAGGTCCATGAAAGACACAGGGCATTTGGAACCGCGTTTCCTGGAAAGACGTGCTTGATTATCTATTACCAGTACTAAGATAGTTCGAAAATCTGTTTATTTGGATCGCTAAGATAAAGGCCAATTGGAGTCCTTTCGGGAGTGACCCAGGCCTTATGGTGGTGTGCGCAGCCGCGGGTAGTGCTGGGGTCAACCTCGGTTCATACTGACCTGGCAGGGGAGATACCAGGATCACGTAGGTGGTTTATCCAGGGCGAGGCTTATCCGTTGTGATCTTGGAGAGGTAGCAGTGAGTGGTGGCCTGAAGCGAGATCTTGATTCCCTGCCCAGGCGTTGAACCTGGGTAGCCTGGATGAAAACCAGGAATCTTAGCCACTGCACCCCCTGGCCCTTGCCCCCAGTGAAAAATGCATTTCTCACGGAGGCAAAAACTGGGAGAGCACACAGAGAAACTGTTTAGTTAAGACAGAAGCAGGGCAGAGATGCACACCCAGAGAGAAAGGATGTGGGCGTCCTCCCTAATGAGGAGGAGTGCAGTAAAGAAGCGGTTAGGTCATTTATATAGGGCAGGTCTTCCGGGTCTTTGTTTACCTTTGGCCAATCATCTGGTTTCTTTTTCCACACCTTACCTGCCCTCGGAGCCGCCCCAACACGCCGTGCTGAACTTTTTTCCAAGATGGATTCCAGCCCAGAGGCCTATGGGACAGCCTTAGCATCACATAATTATGCGGTGGTGCCCCCTCTTTTTGACCCCCAAGGAGCCTTTCTGCACATGTGCAATGTTTTCCTTGCCCTAAGGATGGGAAATGTATGACCTCTTGATCTTTCAATAGGGTTTAGTTCCACTCTGTCCCTTCCATAAAAATGTCCAATGTCCTGTTATTTACCTTATTTCTGTTGCTGGTTTTTATATCGAAGTGCAGATCTAGAAATACAGACAGGAGTCAGGTCATAAATATGTAGTCATAGAGCCCGTTTGGCTCTTGCTTCAGGAAGTGTAAACGGGGGTGCTGGTAATGAGTGTCTGGCCTGGAGCCCATCTTCTTCTCACCCACTTGTTCAGGAAGTGTGAACAGGAGGCCAGTTGTAAATGTCTAGCCGGGAGCCCATCTATCTCCTGCCTCAATTGCACTCCGGATGTGCTGACCCCTGTGATTTCCCCAAATGTGGGAAACTCGACTGCATAATTTGTGGTAGTGGGGGACTGCATTCATGCTTTTCCCTGTTCTCTTTGTATCTTAAAGACATGTCATTCAAGACTCTTTTCTAAGGGTCTAGTAGCTCATTTTAATCTAATACTGAAGGATTTATCACATGACGTAGTGGGTGGTGGTGAATATGATACAGAGACAGAGTGATATAAAGATCTTAAATGCTAAGCCACCATGAAACATTCTTTTGCCAGGTATAGGGTTTTTCCTGGTAGGATTGTGTTTAACTTCAGCCATCTGACGTTTAGGATCTGAGTTGACCTGCCGTAAGGGCAGGTTTACCTAAAGGGTTTTGAACATTTTTAGTTATGTAAAAAAGGAGTGTTACTATATCTCAATTTTTTTTAGGCTGGCTAAATTTTGCAGTGATAACCATTTTGGATATATTGGAATAAGTAAAGCAGGTTATTAAAACTATTTTCAGGTGGTTTCTTTTACCCTTTTATATATGGCTACCAAAGCTTAAAATTACATGTTGTTCACATTATATTCTATTGGACATCGTTTCTCCCTTATTTTGAAAAAGTCTCCAGGAGGTCTGGCTGTGTTACTTCTATAACATGCTCCTTCTTCCTGGAATGCCCTGTCTTCCCTCATCAATATATATATATTTTTAAATCAATTCACTGTTTTTATTTATTTATTTATTTATTTATTGGCTGTGTTGCATCTTCGTTGCTGCGCACAGGCTTTCTCTGGTTGTGGTGAGCAGGGGCTATCTTCATTGCGGTGCGCGGGCTTCTCATTGCGGTGGCTTCTCTTGTTGCAGAGTACGGGCTGTACACACGCGGGCTTCAGTAATTGTGGCGTGCAGGCTCAGTAGTTGTGGCACACGGGCCTAGCGGTGTGTGGGATCTTCCCGGACCAGGGCTCGAACCCGTGTGCCCTGCATTGGCAGGCGGTTTCTTAACCACTGTGCCACCAGGGAAGTCCCCCTCATCAATCTTGAAAATGCATACTTCGACATTCAGCTCTCTGTCTGCGAAGCTGCCTGGGATCCACCCAAACCACCACTGAACCCAGAAAGGACTTAAACATTGCTAGGTACTGTAGGCACAGTGCTGCATAAAGCACTTCTTTTAAAATCAGAAGAAAAAAAGATGAATTTTTAGGTGGAAGAAAATGTTGTATATAATAATGTCATCTTTTTACACGTATTTCATGGAGGAAGGGTCCACAAAGGCAAAAGTGTGTGGGATCCTTCAGAGTCATAATGTGGTCCTTAACCCTTTTATTAGTGCTCATTACTCTTCTCCTATAATTCTGGCAGGTCTGTTTCCCCTACAGGTTGTGATCTTATTTATTACAGGCAGAATCTCTCTCTGCATTATTACTCTTAGTATCGCCCGTGCCTAGGCTAGTTGCTGGCACCTTAAGTTTAAGTGGCTGTAAGTTACTACTTACACGAGTAACAACTTGAGAACAGGTTTTTGTTTTTGTTTTTTCCATCATTAGTAGCACTCACAGAAACTCAAGGACAATTTGTGAATGTTGAAAATACTGGAGTAGGCAATGTGGTTATCAGAAATATAGTTCCCATATGGACTGACTGTATAGCACAGGGAACTCTACTCAATACTCACTAATGGCCTATATGGAAAAAGAATCTAAAAAAGAGTGGATATATGTATATGTATAACTGATTCACTTTGCTGTACACCTGAAACTAACACAACATTGTAAATCAACTGCACGCCAATAAAAATTTTAAAAAGAAAGAAATAGTTCCCTCAGCATAGCAAAAAGAGCTTTAGAATATCTGTGAAATCATATCTGTGGGGGACACAGATAGTCCTAGAGGACTCAGTGCTGTGGCATTCAGGGATACCATGGAAACAGCAAACCAACTGCCTAGAATGAAATTAGAAAGGTAGTTCAATAATGAAATTATATCATATAACGGAGATGGGCTGGATCACACTTTGTGGATGAGAGTATCTAGTAAATGTCTAAGTAGAGTGACTGTGGTTTATATTGCAGAGCCCTGTGGATGGAAATGCAAAACCGGGGCCAGTGTGCATCAGAAGTGAATGGGTTCAGCTCCCTGAAATGCAGGGTGTCTGTGTAGAGTGTAGAATTGCTCAAGCTTTCCTGGTAGTAGACATTTAGATTCAGTGTGTTGGCACCATGGACTTCTTGACAGTTGAACCTGCTCTGTAAACTTATATAACAAAACGCAGCTTTTAAAAATTACTGCCACGCTCATGATATTTCTGAACATCAGCCTTTCCTTGACTCGGACGAAGCTAAGAGATGGGTGGAAATTCAGAGATGAGGTGAGACTCACAGAGTGAGGGCCATGTCTGTTGGGACAGAAATCTTAGTTGGCAGGGGAAGCCATGATCTGAGAGAGGTTGGTAAGTGTGCTGGTGCCACCACTCCCCAGGTAGGTGGGAACTCTCCAAATACCTACTGTGCTGAGGGAGGGTCTGTGCCTCTCCACCTTGGCTTATTTGGGGACTTTGAGTTAGTTGGTCACTGAGTTGTTTTATTCTGTGTATAAATATATGTATGTATGTAGGTGTATGTGTATGTATATATATATACACATATATATTCACCATAATTATTACTAATAATTATCATTGTTCCTAGAGGACAAAATCAAGCACAGATACCTAAAATATGATAAAAATCACAATTTGAATCTAAGTCTATCTGATGCTAAAGCCTGTGTTCAAAACTAAATACTGTGCCAGCTATTTCTTGTAATGGTTCCACCAGGACTTGGTCTTCTCTTTATGAAAAAAAAAAAAAACAGTCTAACAATATCATTGAAAGTCTGTAACCTGTATCTCACAACCAGTAATACTGATATCATTTCAGTGCATTTCCTTCCAGTAATTTTCCTTAAGGATATACATTTTTACAAAATTCCAGTCATGGTATACATACCGTTTCATAACCTTTTTCCCTCTTAACCTTAAATAATAAAAATGTCTTTCACATTGTTAATCGTTATTATATTATTATTGTTTGCTTAATACTCCCTTTCTCTCTTGCTTTGATTCTAGGGTTTTTGGGTGATTTTGATTTTTTTGTAATTCTATAATGAACACCCTATGCATAGGGCATAGTTTTTCTCTAGAATTACTTTCTATAGTTAAATTAAATGACATTTCTGGGTCAAAATGTATGAACATATTTTGGGCAGTAGATGTATATAATTAGTGTTAAATTATTTTTTCATTATAAGTAATATAGTCATGTTACAGAATATGTAGGGGAAAATACATTAGTCCATTCTTCTGTATTGACACTGATATGATTATGTTACTTTGCATTTTGATGTATTTCCTTTAAGTGTCTTAAATTTTGCCTTTTTAGAAACAGTTTTAATCGTAGTATATATTCTGTTTCATATGCTGCCTTTTTTGCATGCAGTGTTACTGCAATTTAGGCTTTCCTCTCCTTCTTAACAAACTTGAAGTTCTTTTTATAATTAACTATGAACCCTGAAATTAGAAAGAGATCTGGACTTTGAAAGATGAAAGGAAGCAGGGAAAAGTAGTTTTTAGAGTTTAAAAATATCATATGTCACCTCTCCTCCCTCAAATAATTTAAGGTATTTCTTAAGATGACTAAAATATTAAAATAACAGAGAAAACTACTAGAAATTACCCTAAGAAATCATCATTAATTATTCACAAAGATATATCTACAAGGCTGTTCATTGTTTTATATATATATATGGCAATAAACTAGAAGCGATAGAACATTGATATAAATTATCTATGACAACATATAACAACATGAATGTAAAATGTTACAAAACATCGTGTGTAGTATAATTGTATTAAAAATATATATGCGTAGAGAATTGGAGTTACCATATATAATATCAAAGTGTTAACAGTGGTAATTTCGTAGTGGGAATGTGGTTAATTTTAATATTTAAAAAACACTTTTCTGTCTTTTCCTAATTACCTGCAAGGAAAATTTCATCGCTATTTTAATAATTAAAAATACCATCCAAAATGCAAAACAAAGCACTTAAAAAATCATATGGACTAAGGGAAATAACTACCAAAGCGTTGCAAAAATATGCCACCCCAAAATGTGTCACTTTAGCATAAGGATTATTTTGAGCTAAAAGCACTGAAAAATAGCAAGTATGTAAGGAGAGTGGTCTGACCTCCTTTTGTCTTCCTAGAAGCAGGAGGTAAAACTCCCAACTGAAAGATGTTTTCCCTAACCCAGGGGAAAGAAACATTGCAGAGAAGGGGGACAAAGCCGAGATTTCTGTACAAACAGGTCTTGTTAAAATAATTATCTTCCTTTAGCCTCCCCATATATGTTAGTTACTTTTCCACAGTTGTCACTCGTTGTTCAACTTAATATAAAAACATTCAGATTTCCACTTCTTTGGGCCTTCGTTTCCTTATGAGGGCTCCTGTACACTTCTGTTAAATAAATATGTATGCTTTTATCCTGGTAAACCGTCTATGCCAGTGTAATTTTCAGGCTGGGCCGGAGACCCTAACAGAGGAGAGGTAAAGTTTTGCCTCCCGCACACCACCAAGTCCTTGACGCCCTAGTTGATGCAGAGTTGTTTTGCCCAGAGAGCCTAGCCAGCAAGGGCAGAAAGGAAAACAGTGTGTCATGTATTTTCGCTGTCCAAAAAGAACAGAGGAGCGCTCGCTTTGTTACCAAATCCAGGCCAGGTGCTGCTTATCTTTGCGCCGAGCATGCAGAGGTTTGAATCTTGCTGAAGTCGGATTTGCGTCCCCAACCGCACGGACACCTGTCCAGGAGCGGAATGGCCTGGGTCGGGTGAGGGGCTCGAGGCTGCGTTTGACCCGCGTTCTCCTGTTCAGCTCCCACAGAAATCTTGTGAAGTAGGCAGGCAGTAGTATTCCCACTTTACACTTTTGGGAAATGGAGGTTGAGAGAGACTTGAGGGTATGACCTAGTCCCATAGTGGAGCAGCGAGTCAGGCTCGCAGAACCGACAGTGCGGCCCTCTTCCTCTGAGGGCCGCGCGCCCCCGGCCGCCCGCAACTGCCCTGCCCGCCCCTGCGGCGCAGTACTAGGACGTGTGACAAATCTACGCCGTAATTTTTGCGTATGCCTGCCAAGACAAGGAATTGAACAATCTTTTCAGCTACACTTGTCGATGATCGTCTTTGGGGTCGGCACGAGGCATAGCTAGAGCGAACTGACCGCTTCTCCAAAAGGAGTGACGTTGAGTGACAAGAGGCGGGGATATGTAGATGAGGGGCGCGTCGCCTGCTGGTTCGATTTCGTTCTTCGCTGGGAAGAATTTCCGCTGAACGTTCAAAGGATGTATCCTGGTCAGTGTCATATGAATAATCCTGCAGTTTCCAACCAAAGGCCTAAAGAACTTGGAATATAATTGACCATAAGTGTATTGTGTGCTGAGTTCGAGGGTGAGGTGCCAGGGAGTGACTACGATTCATACTTACCTGGCAGGGGAGATACCATGATCACGAAGGTGGTTTTCCCAGGGCGAGGCTTATCCATTGCACTCCGGATGTGCTGACCCCTGCGATTTCCCCAAATGTGGGAAACTCGACTGCATAATTTGTGGTAGTGGGGGACTGCGTTCGCGCTCTCCCCTGATATGAAATGTTAAAAGAAAGTATTTGTCTTTCGTTATGTCGTTAGTGAGTCAGCGGTTTTTATTGTTGCTTTTAGTTTTTTTTTAGACTAGGTTTGCCCTAATAATAATTTTAATATTTTTTGCTTTCTGGGCTTAACCGTACGTCAGTTGTTTTTATTTCTTTTTTAAAGTATTTTTAAACTTACGTTTCTTTGTTTGATGAGGGAGTTCGTCGCGTTGCGTTTGCAGTGAGTTACTGTCGGCTTTAGGGACTTAAAACAGTCGAAGTTCTTTTACTTTAGATGTTCGAGATTTAGGAGGTGATTCGCTTGTTTTTTGCCGGCAAGTCCGTTTGCGGCTTTTTTCTGCTGTCTTTGAAAGCCCGCTGCTTAGCACCTTCTGTTGATACCTATGTCTTCTGTGTAAGGGTTTCTGATTACGTTGGTGGTCTCTAGGTAATTCGCTATGCTGTTGCCCCACCTAATTTCAAAGCTTTAATTACATCTGTAAAATCTGTTGTGACACAAAAGGAAGTAATATTTACAGGTTGCGAAGACTAGGATGTAGACAGGGCGGACGGAGGGTTTTTCATTATTTAGCCTACCACAACAAAACCCGGGATAGGTTTGTCCCGCGCAGAAGAATGACGTCATTAAAAGTGCTTGGAGTATGTAAATGAGCGCAGTGTCTGCTGGTCTTGCTCACATTGTACATACATTTATTATTATTTTGCAAGTTTTCCGGTATACGAAATGTTTTTGTCAGGGTTTTTATAGTTTGGAGAGTTTTTATTCGTAAGTGAGGGTCTAGAGCTTGCGTGAAGTGAGTGACCGTAAGTGTCAAATGTTTCGTATCTGAGGGTGAGGTGCCAGGCAGCTGAAGCAACTCATACTTACCTGGCAGGGGAGATACCATGATCACGAAGGTGGTTTTCCCAGGGCGAGGCTTATCCATTGCACTCCGGATGTGCTGACCCCTGCGATTTCCCCAAATGTGGGAAACTCGACTGCATAATTTGTGGTAGTGGGGGACTGCGTTCGCGCTTTCCCCTGATAAGCTTAGTTTAAAAATAGAAATTTCGGTGATTTTAATTATCCCAGTAGAGTGTGATAACTGCGTTTAATATTTTTGTTTTGTTAGGATACGGTTTTGGGGTGGTTTCCGTGGTTTTGGTGTTTTCAGAGGGAAACTTCTCTAAAAAATACCCCGGGTTTTTGGGACAACTGTGAGAGCTAAGAATTGTATGGATGTTGTAGAAGCAAGAACTTTAAAATTTCGTTTGTGATTCGCAGTTGTGCGATGATGTTTGTTAATTCAGCGTTTATCGTTCTTGCAGAATGCTGGCGTCCATCGTAGGGGAAAACGACCAAATTTACGACAGTGAAATGTGTAGGGGGAATTTAGAGTGAAGTTACCTCGCTATGTACTCTACAGACGGCATTTTTAAAGAGTGAGATGATTGAAGAAGAAAAGGGAGTAAGACTAAAAACATTCAGGGAGTGGTGGTTAGTATGTAAATGATTAGTCCAGTCGAAGGCCAGATTCTCAGGAACGTGCATGTTCTCCAGCTTTAGGGAAAAAAAGTAGAAAACGTCTGAAACTGAAGCGGGTCTGCGGTTTTAAACTTACCTGTATTATTTTAAACATTTTATGTCAAAATGTAGTCATCATGTGTTGGTGTAAATGCAATTAAATAAAAAGTTTTAAAAGGTTGAAAAACATAAAAATGACTATTACTAAATAATAAAACAAGTATTGGTGAAAATCTGGAAAAATTGGGACACTTTTTCAGTGCTGCTGATAATGTAAATGGTCCAGCCACTATAGCAAACAGTGTCGACTAAAAAATTATTCACAACCTACCCAGAACTTGAGAGTTTGTTTTATTTGGCGAGGATTTTTAGGACTTAAAGCTTGGGAGGCAGCATCTCAAGTAACCCTGAGAGAACTGCTCCGAGGAAGTGAGGGGGCCAGCCAGGATATATGAGTTTTGCAACAGAGCGTAGATAGTCTGAACGTCAGAAGATTGTTGTTAATTAAAGAAAACCAGATATCTTAAGGTAAGGAATTTAGCGCTTTTTTGTGTATGGGAAGATGCAAGAGTCTGGGCTCACCGAAATCATTCCTCTGATGTGCCCCTCAGCTATCTGGGGCCAGTATCCTGTGTTTTCATATCCTGAGTTTCCTCAGGGTTCACCCTACGGAGTGACTGCAGTCTGATGGCTGCTAGGTGGCAGGTATTCTTTTCTTTCCTGAGTTCCCTCAGGGCTCACTAGCTCACCGTCGGCGGCGGCTGCAATCACGACTGTGACATCCTTTGTTTACTGATATGGCAGGCAGTATTCCATTTCTCAACAGTATGGCCACTCCTGAAAAAATTAATCCAACAATTCTACTTCTGGGTATATACCCTAAATAATTGAAAACAGGGATTTAAAGAGATATTGGAACACTCATATTCATAGCAGCATTATTCACAATAGCCAAAGGTGGAATCAACCCGTGTCCATCAATGGATTAATGGATAAACAAAATGGGGTGTATATACATAGTGGGAAATTATTCAGCCTTAAAAAAGGAAGGATATTCTGAAATATGCTACAACATGGATGAATCTTGAGGACATAGTGAAATACGTGGGTCACAAAAGGACAAATAAATGTTTCCACTTACGTGAAGCACCAAGTGTAGTCAAATTCATAGACACAGAAAGTAAATTGGTGTTTGCCAGGGCCTGAGAGAGGGGAGAGGGAGAAAATACAGAGTTAGTATCTAATGGGGTATGGAGAGATGGATGGTAGTGACTGTAGTACGACAGTGTGAATATATTCATGCCACTGAACACTTTAAATTTGTTTAAAGTGGTAAATACTATGTATGTG
Organism: Stenella coeruleoalba; assembly: GCF_951394435.1. Lineage (NCBI taxonomy): Eukaryota > Metazoa > Chordata > Mammalia > Artiodactyla > Delphinidae > Stenella > Stenella coeruleoalba. Next base: position 31,329,591 of record NC_137165.1, on the reverse strand, counting down.
TGTGTGTGTGTGTGTGTGTGTGTATATATATATATATATTTTTTTTTTTTTTTTTTTTTTTTGCCGTACGCGGGCCTCTCACTGTTGTGGTCTCTCCCGTTGCGGAGCACAGGCTCCCAACGCGCAGGCTCAGCGGCCATGGCTCACGGGCCCAGCCGCTCCGCGGCATGTGGGATCTTCCCAGACCGGGGCACGAACCCGTGTCCCCTGCATCGGCAGGCGGACTCTCAACCACTGCGCCACCAGGGAAGCCCAATGCTGTGTATATTTTTACCACAATAAAATAAAGAAGGAATAAAGGCAGTGTTACATACAGGCGAACATTCCAGTGTGACAGAGCCTGAAAATGCACATTGGATTTGTCCAGGTGTAAGAAGATACTGGGGGACTTCCCTGGTCGTCCAGTGGTTAAGAGTCCTCCTTCCAATGCAGGGGACGTGGGTTTGATCCCTGGTTGGGGAACTAAGATCCCACATGCCGCGGGGCCACTAAGCCCATACGGAACAACGAATAACCCTCACACCACAACTAAGACCCGACGCAGCCAAATAAATAAATATTTTTTTAAAAAGAAGAAGATATTGGGGGCTTTGGCCAGCAGCCCACTGTCAGGGGTATGGGGGAGAATAACACACTAGCAGACCATTCCAGCTGAATGGATGAATGAAGTGGAGATAGTAACTGTAGACTCCCCTTTCAGGAATATTTTCCACTTTTTTTTTTAGTAGATTATTTCAATTGGTGATAAGCACTTTTTATTTTTTTAATATTTATTTAAAATATTAAACTTTTTCCTTTATAATTATTAAAACGACCCGTGCCTTTACTAAACTAAAATAAAACTATATGCATATTCATATGCCATATCTAGCTATTATTAGTGTATTAGTTTGCTAGGACTGCCATAACAAAATACTACAGACTGGATGGATTAAACTACAGAAATTTACTTTCTGAAGGTTCTGGAGGCTAGAAGTCCAAGATCAAGGTGCCGATAGGGCCGGGTTCTTCTGAAGCTTCTCTCCTTGGTTTGCACACGGCCACTCTCTTGCTGCCTATTCACATGGTTGTTCCTCTGTGCAAGTGCCCTGGGTGTCTCCTTCTTCTTATAAGGACACCAATTGTATTGGATTATGGCCTCATTCTAACAGCCTCATTTTAACTTAATCACCTCTTCAAAGACTTTATCTATGTAAATCAAATAGAAATATGCTACTCCTTTTTAATGCCTGGAAATAGTAGGGAGGCAGAAAGGGGGGTGGGGTGGGGAAGGAAAGTTATAAAAGCTTCAGCTCATACTTAAACCAAACAATATTTTCTGAGTCGCTTTGCTTAACAATGTTGTGATTACTAGGATGCTATAGGCACTGACATGGCTAGTAACAAATACAGAGAAAATAAAGTTAAAACACTCAAGTTATTAGCATTTCCACATTTTATCAGTAGTTAAATTAAGAGGGAGTTACTTCTCAGTAACCTAAAAGCCTCTTGGCTGGGGAAGACCCACAGAATGTGTCAACCTTTCTGGTGTTTGTTTCACTTTACCTCATATCCCACCCTCTGTGTCTCTCCATGGAGCACTCAGTTATGCCCCTGATATGCACGCTTGTTGATTCATGCAAATGGGGCTTCCTCCTCTTATCCACTGTCTGGGGAATACCAGCCTGGTGCCACTTGTCTGCCCTGCTAGACCAAGCATTGTGATGACAGTGATCCTATTTTAGGTGACTTACACAGTACCTGTCACCTGTGAGACACATGGTAGGTATACCACAATCACTGGTCAGGTGTGGATGCTACACCTGTGGAAAGTTTAAACTTCTTTGCATGGTTCTTGTGTGCACAGTAGCAGCTAACAGCTACTGAGAGCTCCTTGGTGCCAGGCAGAGTTCTAAGCACTTTACAGAGTTCTAAGATTTTATTTAACGTCTCAGCAGCTCTCTGGTTATTATTACCCCCATTTACAGATGAGGAAATTGAGGCCCATCAGTTATATAATTTCTCCAAGGTCACACAGTTAGGGAGGTGACAGAGCCAGGACGAGAACTTCAGAGTCTGAACGGGGAACCCAACACACATACTATCTACTTTCCTACATAAATGACTGCATTTGTATACTAGCCGTTCAAAGTTAATACCCTCCGGGAATTCCCTGGCAGTCCAATGGTTAGGACTCCGTGCTTTCACTCCCGAGGGTGTGGGTTCAATCCCTGGTCGGGGAACTAAGATCCCGCAAGCCGCAAAAAACAAAACAAAAAAATCCCACAAAGTTAATACTCTCCTAATTGTCTTAATGACGCAACAAATACATGTATTTCTGATTTTAATTTTTGTAGTCGTCACTTTTTCACTTCAAGGAATTGATGATAAATATGTTGAGTTCTTCAATTTCAACAGTAACATTGAGAATAAACTTTAATCTTGTAGAATTTATTTTTACATTTTTTGGCCATGCCACGCGGCATGTGGGATCTTAGTTCCCTGACCAGGGATCAAACCCGGGCCCCTGGCAGTGGAAGCGCAGAGTCTTAACCACTGGACCACCAGGGAAGTCCCTAATCTTGTAGAATTTCAGTAATTGTCCCCTAATGCTGTTCATTATCAATGAAAATGGACAAGAAGTGAAAGAAATGTGAAAGAATCGACATTTTTTTCCTTGCATTTCTGATTCAGTTAGAGCATGTTGCTTTCTTTTGAAACAGGATGTCTCGGGCCGTTCATCTTCCAGTCCCCTGTCCTGTTCAACTTGGTTCGTTAAGAAATGACTCCTTGGAAGCACAGCTTCACGAGTATGTCAAACAGGGGAACTATGTGAAAGTGAAGAAGATTCTTAAGAAAGGTAGGCACCGTATTGAAATGGCAGATGTGACTTGATTCACATCACTGAATAACATCAGAAGGAAAACCAGGTACATCATAAAACTGTGAGTTCTTGGGGAAACTGGAAGTTAAGTTTAGAGATGAGATGTTCTTTACCAGTGCAGTCAGATTGTTCAGTAGCGGTCTTAAATTGGTGGAGGCTGTTTTGTTTTGTTATGTGCTAAGGAACCATAAAGTCTTCCAACCATTAGGCTCCTGAGGGTTTCTCCTCAGGCCCCAGCCACCCACCTTGGATTCTGCCTGATTCCCTTTTCTCCTTCAAATCTACTCTGCCCACTAAGTCTTCTGAGGCCTATGGTGGAGAGAAGGCCAGTTTTCACAGCTCTCTTCTTCCTTGCTCCTTAGAGGCACTTGGTACTTTTGTTTTCAGGGTGTTTTGGGTTTGTTTCTGTTTTTTGCTGTAGGCTACAGGCACCTCAGCCTGTAGAGCAGACAGAAATAAGAAACATAGCTCAGGCAATCTTCGAAAGAACAAACAAACAAACACAAAAACACATACACAAACAAAACCTCTGCTGGTATTTGCCCCTGATCTAGAGATCCAGACCTGCTTTTTCTAAAATAACCAGAAGACCTGTGAGATTCCCCCTCTTCCTCCTTCGTATTAAAGGGAAGGCTTATAAGGCTTCTCTCAGCTGGTTTGTGGAACAGTCAGGGTGACCTAATTTTTCTACAGTGTTTCTCTATTTGCCTCAACAGTATTCCTGAGGACTTCCAGAAAGGTAACACCAGTTTTGTTTTGTTTTTAATGTTTATTTATTTATTTATTTTGCCTGCGCCGGGTCTTAGTTGCAGCATGCGGGCTCTTAGTTGTGGCATGCATGCAGGATCTAGTTCCCTGACCAGAGATTGAAACCGGGCCCCCTGCATTGGGAGCGTGGAGTCTTACCCACTGGACCACCAGGGAAGTCCCGTAACACCAGTTTTTGTAGGACCCAACTACCCCAAAAATACTTCTCTCAAAAACTTTTCAGGTGCTTCTGGGGTCTTCCCTGGCAGTCCAATGGTTAAGACTCCGTGCTTCCAATGCAGGGGGCACAGGTTCTATCCCTGGTCAGGGAAATAAGATCCCACATGCTGTGCAGTGTGGGCCAAAAAAAAAGATCTCAAGGGTTTCCATGTACCACCCCTAGAATCTATAGATGAAGTGGCTAATGGTGAACTCAATTTATTCGAAAGTTTCTGTTTTCTACCCCCTCAAAGATTTTGCACTTTACCTCATAACACATTCATGTTTTAATATAAAAATTGATGTTCAAGATAGGTACGCTATGACTTCTAGTGTCTGTCTATCCACATCCTCCAGTATCAGAAGCAGAGTTCTAGGACATTTTTTATCTCCTAGACATCTCCTGAATGTTCTGCATCTTCAAATTCTTTTTTTTAAAACTCTTTTTTTTGAGGTACAGTTAATATACAATATTATGTAAGTTTCAGGTGTACAACATAGTGATTCACAATTTTTAAAAGTTATACTCCACTTATAGTTATTATAAGCTATTGGCAATATTCCCTGTGTTGTACGATATACCCTTGTAGCTTACTTATTTTATACATTGTAGTTTGTACCTCTTAATCCCCTACCCCTGTTCTGCTCCTCCCCACTTCCTTCTCCCCACTGGTAAGGACTAGTTTGTTCTCTATATCTGTGAGTCTTCTTTGTCAGATTCACTACTTTGTTTTATTTTTAGCTTCCACATATAAGTGATATCATACAATACTTGTCTTTCTCTGACTTAATGCATCTTCAAATTTTTGACATTAAACTAGAGCAGGGGATGAGGTTGACAGGTATAACTGGATATGAAGCAGGACTTTATCTGTGCCTGGAAATTTCGTCTAAATCCTCAGAGTGAAGAACAAGGGGTGATAAATGCCCCCACAGTCTAAAGCAAGGCTTCTTAGGAGATGGCCAAAATGATCTTGGACCTTCAACTCCATCACCCACGTCAGGCCTATCTAAGAGAAGGTGATGGGGTAGCGGTGGGAGTGTCAGTGGAAAGATTGTTTCAAAGGCATTCACAGGAATAGAATGCTGTGGCTTTTCCCTCTTTCCCAGCCTCAAGCCTAGTAAGAGGCCATTCAGGTGAACCTCATGGAGAGAGTTGTGATGTGTGATGCCTACAAGCAGGAGAGTTGGGAGCCTATGGCCCAGACTTCTGAACAACAGAAACATGCCAGCCCACCCCAGCTGCCACCAAGGTAGCATGAATAGAACCTGGCATGTTACCTGGAATTTAGGGGTCAGGAGGACTGCCATCTGCCTCCTACCTGGAGCAGTTCTTGTTGGCTGGATGAGCATAAGAGATCAGCTTCTGGAGTAGCCATACTTTCATCAGTTGTGGGGTAGGTGGACTCTATGCAGAGTAGCTGAGCCATCTAAACGGACCTCACCTATGAAGAAAGGAAGAATCCCAACAGAGAGGCTGGAGATGTAGCAAGAAGTCAGCAGAAATGAAAACCAGAACTACATTGAGGTATCATCTCACACTGGTCAGAATGGCTGTCATCAAAAAGTCTACAAACAATAAATGCTGGAGAGGCTGTGGAGAAAACGGAACCCTTCTACACTGTTGGTGAGAATGAAAATTGGTACAACCATTATGGAGAACAGTATGGAGGTTTCTTAAAAAACTAAAAATAGGGCTTCCCTGGTGGCACAGTGGTTGAGAGTCCGCCTGCCGATGCAGGGGACACGGGTTCATGCCCCGGTCCGGGAAGATCCCACATGCCGCGGAGCGGCTGGGCCCGTGAGCCATGGCCGCTGAGCCTGCGCATCCGGAGCCTGTGCTCCGCAACGGGAGAGGCCACAACAGTGAGAGGCCCGCGTACTGCAAAAAAAAAAAAATCTAAAAATAGAACTACCATATACCACTCTTAGGCATATATCTGGAGAAAACTCTAATTCAAAAAGATACATGCACCCCAGTGTTCATAGCAGCACTATTTATAATAGCCAAAACATGGAAGCAACCTAAATGTCCATCAACAGATGAATGGATAAAGAAGATGTAGTACTTATAACTGGTGGAATATTACTCAGACATAACAAAGAATGAATTAATGCCATTTGCATCAACATGGATGGACCTAGAGATTATCATACTAAGTGAAGTAGGTCAGACAGAGAAAGACAAATACCATATGATATCGCTTATATGTGGAATCTTAAAAAATGATAACGAATGAACTTACAAAACAGAAAGAGAGTCACAGACGTAGAAAACAAACTTTTGGTTATCAGCGTGTAAAGGGGACGGGAGGGATAAATTTGGAGATTGGGATTAACATACACACACTACTATATATAAAACAGATAACTAATAAGGACCTACTGTGTAGCATAGGGGACTCTACTCAGTACTCTATAATGACCTATATGGGAAAAGAATCTAAAAAAGAGTGGATATATGTATATGTATAACTGATTCACTTAGCTGTACAGCAGAAACTAACACAACATTGTAAATCAACTATACTCCAATAAAAATTAAAAAAAAAAAAGAAGTCAGCAGGAGAGGGCAATGGCCTGCATTAGGGCGGTGTGCAGTAGAGTGGAGATACCTGAAGGACCCACTAACCCCTCCCACAAAAGAGCAGGCATTAGGACAAAGCCACAGGCAACAAAGAGCATCAGCTAAATACAAAGGCCTTTGCCGCTTGTCATCTCATTGGTTCTCTCCCTGCTTCAGCTCTGGAGTTGTCAGAAACAGCCTTGAGATCAGAGGAGTGGAAGAGCAAGGAAGAGGTTTTGATTTCAGAAGGACTGGGCAATTTATTACCTGAAATGAGACTGTGCTTTGACTGCCTCAGCGTGACTGAAAGAGCATGCAATCTGCCTGAGGTGCCTCTCAGGAGAGGGGCTGCGAAAACTAACTGACAGAGTGTCCTTGAGGGTAGTAGAGGAGAAGTTGTTTCCTGATCGCATCCTGCTTAGTTCATCCCACTCAGAAGACCAGATACTACAGATTATATGAGTTCTAAAACCCAAAGGATGAGTTCCAGAACCTCAGACCAGACTTCATTCATTTTTTTATTACATGTATATTAATTGAGCCTCGGGGTTAGAGCAGCCAAGGAAAGATGTACAGCCCTGCCTTCCAGAGAGTATAATCCAGCAGAAGAAACAGACATGAGTCGGTAATTGCAGTCCTGAGAAGGGCAGGAGGCGAAGGAACACAAAAGGTACATCTCAGCCTCATCTGGGAGGTAATCAAGGGAAAATTCCAAGAGAAAGTGATATTTAGGCTTGGGCCCTAAAGAAGAAACGTTGACGGGAAAGAAGTAAAAGGTAAAAGTTGGAGGCAAGGGAGGTTTAAAGGGATGCAAAGGCCCTGAGGATAGAAAAGAGAAGTGTGTGGATCACTTGAGTTGGAGGAAAAGGCAAAGTGGTGGGAGAGAGTGGTATGGGGGTGAAGCTGGCAAGGTAATCTGAAACCACACCAGGCCTCGTGGGCTGTTGGAAGGATTTTGGTAATAGGTGCCTCCGTATTTAGGATGGTTACAGCTTCCTGGTGAATCGACCCTATTATCATTATGAGATGTCCCTTCGTAGCTCTGGTAATACTCGTTGTCTTGAAGTCTACTTCTTCTGCTGTACAGCCGCTTCAGACTCCTTATGCTTACTATTTATGGAATATCTTTAGAGTTAACATATGTCTTCTGTAGAGAGCACAGGGTTGGGATTTGTGCTTTAAAATCCATTCTGATACTCTCTGCCTTTTAACTGGAGGGTTTAGTCCATTAACATTTTATGTAATTATTAATATGGTTTATAACAAAGAACACAATTCAGGAACAGCCAGATGAAAGAGATTTAGGGCAAGGCATGGCGTGTGTGTGCGCGCTTGGAGCTTCCATGCCCTCTTGGGGTACACCACCCTTCCAGCACTTCAGTCAGTTTACCAACCTGGAAGTTCTCCAGACCTGATCAGTTAGGGGTTTTATGGAGGTTTCATTATTTAGGCATGATTGATTTGGCCATTGGTGACTGATCTCAATCTTCAGCCCCTCTCTCCTGCTGGAGGTGGGACAAGGTTTGAAGTGGAGGGTTGTGGCAGAGCTGAAAGTCCCAACCGTCTAATCATGAATTGGTCTTGGTCTTTCTGGTGACCAGCCCATCCTGAAGCTATCCCAGAACCCCTCAGCCGAGAGTCATCTCATCAGCATCCCAGAGACGCTTATCACTCCTAACGCTAAGGAAATTCCAAGGGTTGTAGGAGCTCTTGTGCCAGATACCTGAGAGTAGAGTTCTATTTCTAAATGGTTGCTCTGGCTGCGGAAGGCTCTGAGGTATGTGAGGAGAGGGAGAAAAGAGTCGGATGACTTGTTTTTGGTTTGAGCAACTGGGTTGAATGTGGTGTCATTGCCAGAAAGAGGAATAGGTTTGGGAAAGAAGCTATTGGAAGTCAGTCTGGACCAGCTGAGTTAGACACCTGTGATTCAGCTAAGTGGAATATCAAATAGAAGCTGGGTATATGAGCCAGCAGCCCAGAAGAGATCTGTCTGCATATCCATGTTTTGAAACCAAGGATGATCAAGCGAAGAGGGCTGAAAACCCTGCTGGCAGGAATCTCACTGTTTTACAGACAGGGTGCCCTTGTTGGGGCAGGAGTAGAGAAAAAAGGAGGGGAAAACCAGGTGGTTCCCAACAGTTATGTCAGTTACCAGGTTGAGGGAAAGAACAATACATACATTGATTCATCATGCATTCAGTTAGTCTGCATTTGTTGGGCATCTACTATGGCTGGCAAGGGACTGCAGATGCAAAGGTAAATATGACCTGGTTCCTGCTTTTAAAGACCTCACAGTTGAGTAGGGGAAAATAAATGCATTTATAACACAGTGAGCTATGTAGAGGCACTTACAAGGATAATTAGGGACACAAAGCACATAGTGGTCACTGTTAGCTGGGAACGTGAGGGAAGGCATCTGGAGAAGGTGACGAGAGCTAAGAATCTGCTCATAGGAGGCCAAGGGATGGCATGGATGGTGAGGGATCCACAGAAAGGGTGGAGAAACACAGAGTGGAAAAGTCTTAGATAAGGAAGGGCCCAGATCAAAGACAAGGGGCCCTTGGGTGAAAGTGACTGGAAGGCACTTTATAACTCTTTAAGACATAAGGAACGTGCTCTGACCCCAAGGAGATGTGTCCCAGAACTTTTTGCCCCAACACTGTCCGTTTCCCTGAAGGGATTTAATTCAGAGCATTTGGCTGTCTCTAAGGAGATTCTATTAGAAGTGGTTAGATGAGATGAACCTGAGAGTCACGTTAGTCATGTCACTATGATGCAATAAAAATGTGGTTGATTCAGGAAACCACGTGTATGTCCATGCAGTACTGTGCTTTCTGGCATGCTGGAGGACGTCAGAAGCATCTTTACAACAGGAAGTTAAATGCTGAAAACAGTTACCCACCATCGTATATCAGGTGTGTTCTTTGAGGAGAAGCTGGGACCAACTTTTTTTTTTTTAATAAATTTTTTTATTTTATTGTTATTTATTTTTGGCTGTGTTGGGTCTTTGTTGCTTTGCTGTGCGCAGGCTTTCTCTAGTTGTGGCGAGCGGGGGCTACACATTGTTGTGGTGCGCTGGCTTCTCTTTGTGCTAGCTTCTCTTGTTGCAGAGCACAGGCTCTAGGCGTGCAGACTTCAGTAGTTGTGGCATGAGGGCTCAGCAGTTGTGGCTCATGGGCTCTAGTGTGCAGGCTCAGTAGTTGTGGCACACGGGCTTAGTTGCTCCGCGGCATGTGGGATCTTCCTGGACCAGGGCTTGACCCGTGTCCCCTGCATTGGCAGGTGGATTCTTAACCACTGCGCCACCAGGGAAGTCCCTGGGACCAACTTTTGCCACAAGTAAATGGGTCGGCTTCCTCTGAGATTTGGAAGCCAGGAAGATCAGTCATTCAAGGCTGAACTTTGAGGGATGGTGTATTTAGTGCTTTTTAAAAAAATTTTTTGCCACTGCGTGGGATCTTAGTTCCCCGACCAGGGATCGAACCCCAGCCCACTGCCGTGAAAGCGGGGAGTCCTAACCACTGGACCACCAGGGAATTCCCTTCAGTGCTTTCTTAGAGAAATGAATTCAATTGGAGACTAGAACTCCTGATGGAAACACCTTGGCTTTCCAGAAAGAACGCAGACTTGATCCAGTGCCAAATGTACCTAGTACCTACCTGTGGTTCACTTGAGGACCTGTGTGACGGATGCTCTAGCCAGCATGTATGAGAATGGGGAAATAATCACACCCTTTTCCTTCACTTGTTTAGAGGATGAAGTGAGACAATGGGTTAAAATGCCTATCATGGAGAAGGCACTCATAAACCACCATGGGTACCTTCGTTATTATGCGGGATTACACTAGTTCTGTGTCCCTCTTTTGTCCTTCTTCCCCCAACTCTCTTTTTCAAGGCAAGGGAAACCTGGTCTCTCCAAGTCAGCGGATTTCTCCAGCAGGCAAGAGGCAGTCCAGAGGGATCGGTGGCGGGAAGCTCGTTTGCTTAGCCTACAGAGGGGCGACGCGACCCGTCCTGGACCCGGGGGACGGGGTAATAGCAGCCTTGGGTAGGAGTCATGCGCGCAGCGCGTGATTGCCTGCCAGGAAGCCGTATGTTGATGAGGCCTGTTGCTGCTTTGAAGTGTTTCTGGAAGGTTTACAGGCGAAAATGGTGTTTTGAACTTTGCCCTTTCACGGAGTAGTTATGGGATATAAGATAAAAAATGTTTCTCCGGGGGCGAGGGACTTGACAAAACTGTCGCCATCAGTAAAAGGTGGGCGGCTGCCACGTACCCAGCAGGGACTTCGATGTCCAGATTAAGGTTGTAGATATAAAGCTTATTTTTGTGGTTTGTTGTTAGATAAAGTTTGAAGGCCATGTTAGAACACCCGAAGCCGTGGAGATGTAGTGTTTTATTCTGAGCGTGAAGGCGGCCCCTGGTGTTGTTTTTACAGTTACTACTACATGTTGATGATCGGTCTTGTTCTTAAGAAGAGAACGCTCATTGAGCGGTTTTGTTTGTAATTCTGTTCCGCTAAAGAACAATCAGAGTGCTTTTTTTTTTTTTTACACTTATAGCGGTTTAGCTATGTAGGTTGTTTCTAACCAAGTTAGGTTTCTTTTTTTCCTTACTCACCATGTGGTTTCAAAGTTCAAGCTTTAGAAATATCGTTAAAGCAAGTACAGTAGTCGAGCACTCCCTTCCGCCATTGTGAGGCAGCCCCTCCTTTAGAAGAGAAATCCCTGTCTCTTCCCAGTCTTCCCTGTAGCAGCACCATCCATTGAGTTGTTCCAGGCACAAACCAACATGTCAGCCTTTGAAACCTCCTTCCCTGACACCCCACCCCACCTCCTGCAGCAAGGCCACCAGTGAGTCCCATCCTGTCAACTCAACTTCCGGAACAGCCCACGTTTCTCCTTCTTCCTTGCTGAGCCCAAATGCGAGCCACCGTGCTGTCGCCTACAGACACGGTGGCAGTGGCCTCACAAGTGGTCTCCACAGCTTCAGACCTCCCAGTGGCTTCCCTTCACACTTAAAATCCAGGCTCCCCAGGCCTTGCCTAGAAAATCCGCAGATACCTGCCTGCCTGCCTGCACCTGCCCCCTCCCTACTACCCTGTGTTCTCCAGCTGTCTTCAGTTGCTGAAACACACAACCTTGTTCCTTTCCTTGGGTCTTTGCCTTCCATTCGTTGTTTTCTCTGCTTAAATGCAACCTCCAAAGAGAGGCCTTCCCTGAGCACCCAGATCTAAAGTAGCCACCAAGTCCCTCTCTGTCTCGACACTTAAAATCCTCTGCATGCCTCATCCTCTGGTCCTCTTGGGTGTTTGTCGTCAGCTCTCTCCCTCACTAGAATGTAAGCTTTTTGTGAGTAGGGGCCTCTGTTTGCCCAGTGCCTAGAGTGTCTTTATTTTACAACATGGAAAACTGGGATGATGGTTAAGGTGACACCTACCAGCTCGGCTGTTTAACAGACCTCAGGCAAGTTACCTAGCCTTTCTGTGCCTCAGTTCCCCTGTCCATAAAACTGGCATATACTTGTATTGATCTCATAGTTAAAGCACCTAGAACGATGACCGGTGCCTGTCAAGCTCACGATAAATGGTAGCTAGTATTGTCGTAGCTGGCACTCAGGTATTTGTGGAGGGAAGAAATGATGTCAGATGCAGCAACCAGGTGTCTTTTAAAAACTCAGAAAGTGTGAACAGGTAATACGGTCATGTGATAAAAAGCCAAAAGGTTCTGCCTTCCAGCACTGGTTCTCAGCCACCCAGTCCCCCTGTCCCTGCCTCAGTCACGGTGACCTCTTACCAGAGTTTGAAAGTCAAACCTGTAGGACAGCTTTGAATGAAACAGCTAAGATAATATATATCTTACATATATCTTATTGCTCAATGGAATCAGCTAGGTTCTCACTAGCAAAGGCAACGGCCCAACCCTTTCCTTTATAGCTTTTCAGGGGCGAGGTGGTTTTACCAGATCTGTGGAGGGAACGCCTCCTGGGCTTTAAAGACGCGGGTTGTCATTGGCTGTCATTCAGTATTATGTTAATTAAGAGTGGCTGTTTTAAAACTTGTTAAATTACATTTCCAGTTAAAATGTTACAATGAGTTGGTAAGTGATAGCGTTTGAAAGATTGTATTGCAAGAGCTCTTTCTCTTTTTTCCAGTAGACTTAGGAACGGGGAAACGATCTCGCCGTCAGTGTAAAGTGTGCGGCTCCCACAGACCCAGCAGTGACTTGCGAGCTATGGCTAAGACTATACTTTCAGGGATCATTTCTATAGTTCGTTACTAGAGAAGTTTCTCTGAACGTGTAGAGCACCCGAACCCACGAGGAGGAGACGCAGTGTCCTTTCCTGAGCGTGAAGCTGGCTCTTGGCGTTGTTTTTGCAGCTGTCACTAGCCATTGATGATCGTTCTTCTCTTCCTTAGGGAGAGAAAGAGGGAGAGAGCGCCGTCTGAGTGGGTTCGTTTGTAGTTGTGTCTCGTTAAAGAACAGTGGGGGTGGCTTTTTTTCGTGTTTCTCTTTCTTGTTTGCTTCACTTTTTGTGTCTCGCGATAGTTTGTAGATAGCTAGGGCTTGTGGTAGCTTACCGTGTGATTTCAGTGAGTGTTCAAGTTCTGCTGCTTACCTTGCTGTTTCTGGGTTCTCCGGTTGTTGTTTCTTGTTCATCTTTGTTGTACTTCTGACTTGTAGGAGGGAGTTCCTTACTCCTTAATTGTAATCTATGAAGGTGGTTTTGCTCCTTGTCAGTCAAAGTCCCTTGTGTTTATCTCATATCCTTTTTCTCCAATCATTTGTTGATTAAGGGTATTTTTTTCACTGTATTTGTTTTTTAGAAATTTTTGATGATGAATATTCTAGACTTCAAGGGGACACATTATAAGTTTCCGTTTCCTCCATCTTTTAGGGTTATTTCCAAGATTAAACGACGTGATCCAAGTTAGGGGGTTAGTACATGGCGTGGAAATATTAAAGTACTGTAGAAATGATAGCTTTTTCTTTTTCAAAGAAAAGCGTAGCCCGCCGTGAAGTGATGGTTTTTGTTGGTAGGGGTTGGGGGTGCATAACCTTTCGTATTCAGGTGGCAAGTGATTTTTTCACAAATACAGCCTACGGGAATTTCCTGGTGGTTAGGTGTTTTCACCGCCAGGGCTCTGGTTCAGTCCCTGGTCAGGGAACTAAGATCCGCAAAGCTGCCTAGCAGGGCCAAAAAAGACCAAAAATGAAAGTGAACTTTAAACAGACCTGCTGATTAACAATAAAGGTGATAACAATTAAAAGTTTAAAAAAAATTCAGTAAAAATGTACAGAATTACCACATTTCGGGAATCCCTCCGGCTCCCCCAAAACACCAGAATACCACAAAACTACAGTTTTTGTTACTTTATTCAAAAAAAAATTTTTTTTTTAATTCATCTTTGGCTGCGTTGGGTCTTCGTTGCTGAGCAAGGGCTTCCCCTGGTTGTGGCGAGCGGGGGCTACTCTTCGTTGCGGTGCGCGGGCTTCTCACTGCGGTGGCTTCTCTTGTTGCGGAGCACGGGTTCTAGGCACGCAGGCTTCAGTAGTTGTGGCGCACGGGCTTAGTTGCTCTCCAGCATGTGAGATCCTTCCAGGCCAGGGCTCGAAGCTGGGCCCGCCTGATTCTTAACCACTGCGCCACCAGGGAAGCCCTATATATATTTTTTTTAAATGAAGAGAAGTGCTTCAAAATACACCTCTTTGTTCCACACTTAAGATTGGCCCGGTACATTATTTTGAGAGAAATACTTACCCAGGTGAGCCCAATATGCACCCCTCACATCCACACTCACGTGAGTAACCAGCAGAATGTCTCAAAAGGCTCAAATCGAAATTTAGGATCTTAAAAGGTTAAAAGAAGATCTTTTATTATTATTTAAATATTATCTAAATATTTAAATATTATTTAAATTTTGTTGTTAATATTTATCATTATTATTTAAATATAGTAATATTTAAATAATAAATCTTATTAAAATAAAATAATCTCACCCACAGACACCGCCTGTAGTATTTAAGATTTGAAAACTAATCTGAGGCACCTGAGCACACCTTTGTCTTAAATTAGTCCCGGCAGTGTTGTTAGTGTTTTTAGAAACAGAAAGGCAGTAGGTTCTGATTGTCTGTCTGTCTGTCTGTCTGTAATAGGTCAATTAAGAACTGTAAGTCTTAGTATCCCTTTTCCTTTTTTTTTTTGGCCAAGCCATGCAGCATGCGGGATCTTAGTTCCCGAATCAAGGATCAAACCCACGCCCCCTGCAATGGAAGTGTGGAGCCTTAACCACTGGACCTCGACGGAAATCCCTAAGTCTTAGTTCCTTAAAGGAAAAAACAAAACAAACAAACAAACAAAACCTCTTAAGAGTGTTCAGAATTTTTTAAAGTTGTGTATGAAATGACAGTGTAACTGAACAGGACCCTATGGGACCTTTTGCTGGCAACGCCAAGGTCTTGAGTCCAAAATTGTTACCGAGCCAAACTTGGATCCGCTTGCCCGCCTGCAGTAAAGCCAATCTACTGACACCAGCTTGTGGTGAAGGAAAGTTCAGCATTTAGTGCGGGGAACCAAGCAAGGAGTCCAGGTAGCCAGTGCTTAAAAGGCCTGAACTCCTTGCTTGGCGCCCTGCAGTAAACTGCTGCACCGTCTATCACCACAGCCAAGTGTCAGTCAATTGGCTTTACTGTGTGTGGGCAAGTAGACCCAAGTTTGGCTCAGTAACAACAGTTTGAAAATCATTTATATGATATTCCTGGGAGTTCCCTGACGGTCCAGTGGTTAGGACTCAGTGCTTTCACTGCCAAGGGCCCGGGTTCAGTGCCTGGTCAGGGAACTAAGATTCTGTAAGCTGCACGGTGTGATCAAAAAAAAAGGGAAAGGAAGAGAGGAAGGAGAGAGAGAGAGAGAGGAAGAAAGGAAGAAAAGAAAGCAAGCAAGAAAGAAAAGAAAATCATTGAATATGATATTTCTGAAACGAGGGGAATGTGGAAAAATGTCACCATCCATAAAAAGTATGTGGCTGCCACGGACCCAGCAGAGTTTTGGGGTTAAAGCCATTATTATGGTTTTAGGAGTTATTTCTATAGGTTGTTACTGGACGAGGTTCCAAGGTTCCTGTGTAGAGTCCTCGAAGTCCACGAGGAGGCGGGTTCTCCTCTGAGTGTGAAGCCAGCTCTTGGTATTGCTTCTGTAACTGCCTTTTGCCTTTGATGACTGTTCTTTTCCTCTGGAGGAGTAAGTAGAGGGAGGGAACACCATCTCAGTGGTTTCTTCTTATGTTACTGTCTCAGAATGTAGATGATTGGTTTCCGCTAGGGGGCCGTTTTCTGTATTTGTTTTTCACGTGTTCCAGGTGCACAACGCTTTTTAACCTGTGTAGTAGATGTGGTCTTTATCCTGACCTGACTATTGTGTAAGCCGTGATTTTTTTCAGTGAAATGAGGAAGAATCTGTCAGATGCAGTTTGGTTTTTGTTTTCTGATTGGATTTACAGGTAATGAGCTTTTTCACACAACAGGTGCAGCCCCAGGGTACTGAAACAAAATTACCTCCCCTTTCTCTACTCTCCTTTCTGTCAGTCGAGTCACTCTCTCCCAACACAGCTAGGCAGACATCCCTTCTTGGCCTCTATGGTGATTTCTTTCTCTGTATCTCAGTCCAAGCTAAGGAAATACGACATATGTAGGACTAGGGTTTATAGGACTTTAGCGCAGAGGAGGAATGAAAGAAGGCGGAGTTTGGCCAAAGCACGGTGGGCAGAGAGCTAAGGGTAGTGGGCAGCTATTGAAGGAGAGTGACTACCTCAGCTGTGCACTTTAAGGTCACTCTAAAAGCTATGTGGCGATGATACTTATGGGGAGGGGTGAGGTGGCAAGTGTGAGGACCAGTTAGGCACCTACTGCATTCATCTACCTGGGAGAAGATGGTAGCGATGATAGAGAAACACCAGACATGAAAGATATTTAAGTGGTAAAGTAGACAGGACTTGGGGGGGTTGATTTGTTGACGAAAATTCAATTAACTATCAAGAAGGAAAAAAAGGGAGTTTTATTTGAGCCAAGCTGAGGATTATAACACAAGAAGCAGATTTTCAGAAAGCTGTTAGAAGTCGTAGACACAGTCATATACGTTTTCCAGACAGAGAATTGTAGTACCTCAAAATGACATACTGATAATTTACATAAAGTTCACCAAGGAACAGGTAGTCCAGGTGAGCTTGTACAGAGTAAGCAGCAAGACGCCGTGACCCCTTATGGAGTTCAGAAAGAACTCTATTCTTTTAAGAAGTCCCATTGCTGGTGTCAGAATGAAGAAGAAATATGGATCTTTACGGTTGAGCGGGCACTCCCATCTTTGAGGTGCTCTGATTAACGTGTAATGCAGATGCACACTGCACTTGGGAAGGAGGGAGGAGGCCCAAACACACACACACACACACACACACACACACAGAGAATTTTATGTTTAATTTTTTCTAGTCCTGCCTTGAAATATAACATTTTATTTCATCAGGTTCACTGACGGTATGGGCGAGAGGAGCTGTCAAGGATAATTGCCGGGTCTTGGGACTTGAACAGATGGGTGGATGGTGGTTCCATGTGTTAACGGGGGAAATGGAGGAGGAACTGAATCAGGTGGTGCAATGGGGTGGGCAGTGATGGTAGAGTTCAGTTTAGGGCACGTTTAGGAGAGATTTCTGACTTTTAGCGGATGTATGGCAAAGGAGTTAGAACTCCCACAGCAGACCAAGAAGGAGCAGCCAGAGAGGTGGGCGGCAAACCGCGTGAGGGTGCTTGATGGAAGCCCAGCGGGACACAGTGAAGTGTATGGAGAGCAGATGAGACATTAAGATGCTGATGGGAAAGTATCCACTGGCCCTGTGTGGGAAACGGAAACAGAAACTGGCTAGGTAGGGGTGGATTGATCACTGGAGGGATGTGAAGGCTTGCCAGTTGGTGGAAAGAGCTCCCAGGAGAACTCAGGCTGTGATGGAGAGCATAGGGGTGGGTGTGCATTCAGCTGGGGGAAGCGGTAAGATGGGGGGATGCATTTAGGGTTTAATTAGGTTGGGAGAGCAAGTGAGAATGCAGTTGGAAAGACTGAGTGGAACAGGAGAAATTGAGTTGTGGGAAGGAGCAGCTCCCCCCAGGCAGGAAGCCTTTGAGTCAGCCAGAGAAGAGGAGGAGTTCAGAGGTAGGTGGGTTCCTCCATGGAATGTGACCACACTGGGGGCTTTTCAACTGATGGGCTTCTAGTTCTTTGCCAAGTACGAGGAAAGATCATTGCTGAGGGAGGCTGGTGAGGAGGGGTAGGAGAGTTGAGAATAAAGAAGGAATTAACTAATCACCCTAGGCAGCAGGTGAGGAAAAGGCACCTCCTGAGGGTGTGCCCGCTCCACTTCCCTGCTATTGAAGCTCCTGGTCTTGGAAGCACATCCCCAGATTGCAGTCCATTTCTCTTTCTTCCACTGTAGCCATGCACCATGTAGTTCCTCCATGATTTTCTCCTTCTGGATCCGCAGTGGCCAAGCTTTCACTGTGAGCCTAAATTAGTCCTTGGTCCTCTTTAAAGGTCGGGAGCTGTGAGAGAAGCGGTATATGCTCTGGAATTGACTCCTTGGTCTGTTATTTATTAGCTGTGGGTTCATGGGAAGTTCCTTGACCCCAGTCTGTCCCTCTGTAAAGCAGGTAGGTGTAGTACTAATAGCATCAACACGTGGGGTGGCTCTAAAGGTTAAATCAGTTAAAGCAAGTAGGGTAGTTGAGCACTCCCTTCCGCCATTGTGAGGCAGCCCCTCCTTTAGAAGAGAAATCCCTGTCTCTTCCCAGTCTTCCCTGTAGCAGCACCATCCATTGAGTTGTTCCAGGCGCAAACCAACATGTCAGCCTTTGAAACCTCCTTCCCTGACACCCCACCCCACCTCCTGCAGCAAGGCCACCAGTGAGTCCCATCCTGTCAGCTCAACTTCTGGAACAGCCCACGTTTCTCCTTCTTCCTTGCTGAGCCCAAATGCGAGCCACCGTGCTGTCGCCTACAGACACGGTGGCAGTGGCCTCACAAGTGGTCTCCACAGCTTCAGACCTCCCAGTGGCTTCCCTTCACACTTAAAATCCAGGCTCCCCAGGCCTTGCCTAGAAAATCCGCAGATACCTGCCTGCCTGCCTGCACCTGCCCCCTCCCTCCTACCCTGTGTTCTCCAGCTGTCTTCAGTTGCTGAAACACACAACCTTGTTCCTTTCCTTGGGTCTTTGCCTTCCATTCGTTGTTTTCTCTGCTTAAATGCAACCTCCAAAGAGAGGCCTTCCCTGAGCACCCAGATCTAAAGTAGCCACCAAGTCCCTCTCTGTCTCGACACTTAAAATCCTCTGCATGCCTCATCCTCTGGTCCTCTTGGGTGTTTGTCGTCAGCTCTCTCCCTCACTAGAATGTAAGCTTTTTGTGAGTAGGGGCCTCTGTTTGCCCAGTGCCTAGAGTGTCTTTATTTTACAACATGGAAAACTGGGATGATGGTTAAGGTGACACCTACCAGCTCGGCTGTTTAACAGACCTCAGGCAAGTTACCTAGCCTTTCTGTGCCTCAGTTCCCCTGTCCATAAAACTGGCATATACTTGTATTGATCTCATAGTTAAAGCACTTAGAACGATGACCGGTGCCTGTCAAGCTCACGATAAATGGTAGCTAGTATTGTCGTAGCTGGCACTCAGGTATTTGTGGAGGGAAGAAATGATGTCAGATGCAGCAACCAGGTGTCTTTTAAAAACTCAGAAAGTGTGAACAGGTAATACGGTCATGTGATAAAAAGCCAAAAGGTTCTGCCTTCCAGCACTGGTTCTCAGCCACCCAGTCCCCCTTTCCCTGCCTCAGTCACGGTGACCTCTTACCAGAGTTTGAAAGTCAAACCTGTAGGACAGCTTTGAATGAAACAGCTAAGATAATATATATCTTACATATATCTTATTGCTCAATGGAATCAGCTAGGTTCTCACTAGCAAAGGCAACGGCCCAACCCTTTCCTTTATAGCTTTTCAGGGGCGAGGTGGTTTTACCAGATCTGTGGAGGGAACGCCTCCTGGGCTTTAAAGACGCGGGTTGTCATTGGCTGTCATTCAGTATTATGTTAATTAAGAGTGGCTGTTTTAAAACTTGTTAAATTACATTTCCAGTTAAAATGTTACAATGAGTTGGTAAGTGATAGCGTTTGAAAGATTGTATTGCAAGAGCTCTTTCTCTTTTTTCCAGTAGACTTAGGAACGGGGAAACGATCTCGCCGTCAGTGTAAAGTGTGCGGCTCCCACAGACCCAGCAGTGACTTGCGAGCTATGGCTAAGACTATACTTTCAGGGATCATTTCTATAGTTCGTTACTAGAGAAGTTTCTCTGAACGTGTAGAGCACCCGAACCCACGAGGAGGAGACGCAGTGTCCTTTCCTGAGCGTGAAGCTGGCTCTTGGCGTTGTTTTTGCAGCTGTCACTAGCCATTGATGATCGTTCTTCTCTTCCTTAGGGAGAGAAAGAGGGAGAGAGCGCCGTCTGAGTGGGTTCGTTTGTAGTTGTGTCTCGTTAAAGAACAGTGGGGGTGGCTTTTTTTCGTGTTTCTCTTTCTTGTTTGTTTCACTTTTTGTGTCTCGCGATAGTCTGTAGGTAGCTAGGGTTTGGGGTGGCTTACCGTGTGATTTTTCAGTGTTCAAGTTCTCCTGCTGTCCATACTGTTTTTTGGTTGTCTTCGTTGTATTTCTGTTTTGTAGAAGGGAGGTTCTTTCCATTGGGAGACCCTTATCTCTTAATTGAAATCTACAGAGGCGTTTTTGCTCCCTGTCAGTCAAGTCTCTTGTGTTTATCTCATATCCCTTTTCTCCAATCATTTGTTGATAAAGGGTATTTTTTTTTATTGTATTTGCTTTTTAAAAGTTTTTGATGATTAGGGTTATTTCCAATATGAAACGGCGTGATTCAAGTTAAGGGGTCAGTACATGATCTGGAACATGTTTAAGTCCCGTATAAATGGTTGCTTTTTTTTTTGAAAGAAAAGGGTAGCCCACCTTGAAGTGATTGTTTTTGTTTGTAGGGGTTGGGGTGCATAACCTTTCGTATTCAAGTGGCAAGTGATTTTTTCACGAATATAGTCTACGGGAATTCCCTGGTGGTTAGGACTCGGTGATTTCACCACCAGGGCTTCGGTTCAGTCCCTGGTTAGGGAACTAATATCCCGAAAGCTGCGCAGCGGGGCCAAAAAAGACAAAAAATGAAAATAAACTCTAAACAGACGTGCTGATGTTTAAAAATAAAGGTGATAAGTCTAAAGTTTAAAAAAAATTCAGTAAAAATGTACAGAATTACCACATTTTGGGAATCCCTCCGGCTCCCCCATAGCAGCAGAACACCACAGAACTACAGTTTTTGTTACTTTATTCATAACTTTTTTTTTTTCTAAATTTATCTTTGGCTGCGTTGGGTCTTCTTTGCTGTTCGCAGGTTTTCTCTAGTTGTGTCAAGTGGGGCCTACTCTGCACTGCGGTGCACGGGCTTCTCCTTGCAGTGGCTTCCCTTGTTGTGGAGCACGTGCTCTACGTGCGTGGGTTTCAGTAGTTGCAGCACGTGGGCTCAGTAGTTTTGGCTCGGGCTCTAGAGCGCAGGCTCAGTAGTTGTGACGCACAGGCTTAGCTGCTCTCTGGCATGTGAGATTGTCCCGGGCCAGGGCTCGAACCTGTGTCCCCTGCATTGGCAGGCGGATTCTTAACCACTGCACCTGCAGGGAAGCCTTCTTCATGTTATTCTTAAAGGTGATTTTGTCAGTCTATGGCAATTGAGTCTTTCCCCCCCACCCTTCAATGGGTGTTAAAGTAGTTAGTATCCTCCATCTGCCTTTTTGAATGAAGGGTTTCTGTGCTGTTGCTACTTTTCCTGGGTAAATTAGGCCTGGAATATACTGCAGGGAAATAGATACATGTCTGGTCCTTCATACTCTGTTGATTGACAAACAGATCTTGTAGTGAGCTATATATAGGAGAGGAAGGTTTACAAGGGAAATGGATTTAAAGTAGCTTTAAACATAATTGTGATATATCCTTAATTGTTTTAAGATGGTTTGTTCTTTTCCCCCTCAGTGCTATGATTTTTTCTTCTATGATGCTTGTTTAGCTAAATGCAATTTAAATTCGCCTTGTTAGTCTAGTACGCTGATTTGTTTTTCATTTTCTTCATCTAAACATTTTTCTTCTGATTTTTGAGACTCCCTTTTAAATTTTTCCAGGCTAATAAATCAGATATTTTTCCTGACATCTACTTTAGGAATCTCTTCTGGTTTTATGTTGGGTCTCTTAATATATCACACTTGTCATTGAACCATGGGCTAGAAAATCAACAAAATCTCTTAATTCTACTGAATATGATGTGATATAGTTCCCTTTAAGTAAAAGCAGGCTTAATTTCGTGTTGGAGGTGGTAATGCCTTTGAAAACTGCCCTTATTAAACAGCATATATTCAGGGAATTCCCTGGTTGTCCAGTGGTTAGGACTCCGTGCTTTCACTGCTGAGGGCCTGGTTTTGATCCCTGGTGGGGGAACTAACATCCTGCAAGCCGTGCAGTGCGGCCAAAAAAAGAAGAAGGAAGGATAAACAGGGGCTTCCCTGGTGACAGAGTGGTTAAGAATCCACCTGCCAGTGCAGGGGACACCGGTTTGAGCCCTGGTCCGGGAAGATCCCACACGCTGCGGAGCAACTAAGGCCGTGTGCCACAACTACTGAGCCTGCGCTCTAGAGCCCGCGAACCACAACTACTGAGCCCACGTGCCACACCTACTGAAGCCTGCACACCTAGAACCCGTGCTCCACAACAAGAGAAGCCACTGCATTGAGAAGCCCACACACCTCAACAAAGAGTAGCGCACGCTCGCCGCAACTAGAGAAAGCCTGCATGCAGCAACGAAGGCCCAACACAGCCAAAAATAAAAAGTAAATAAAGAAATAAAAGGTTATTTTAACCAGTGGAATCAAAGATATACATATATTCTAAAGTTGCTAACCTGCCTTTATGAAAGTGGTATCATACTAAACACATTCTGCAACTTGCTTTTCTCATTTTTTTTTTGAAATTCACTTATTTATTTCAAGAAACATGAAAAGACAACAAAATCATGAGAAATCAACCTGTGCAATATCAGCAGATATTCAGAGGCTCTGTGCTGTTTTTTTGTTTTGTTTTGTTTTTAATGCTTAAAGAAAATAGATGATAATTTGATACTGTAAGTTTATAATTATTTATTTGGTTGTTTATTCAACGAATATGGAGCAGAGGGAATTTATACAGGAGCAAAAGAACAAAGGAGCCTACAAATGGCAAGTAGTTTAGTGTGTGTGTGTGTATGTGTGTGTGTGTTTGTGTTGTGTCTGAAGGATAGGTTATGTACGAGATGTTTTAGGAAGTAAAGACAAAGGCAACTTGGAACCAGACTATAGGATGCCATAAATCCCAGGTTAAAGAGCTTCTACTGAAACGGAGCAGGACCCTATAGACCTTGCCCCCGATGTCCTCAGCCTGCCTTTTGTCTGTGGAAAAACTTTAGCCAAAGAATAAGTTTAATGAGAGGAGTGATAAAATACAGAAGCAAAGAAAAGCAGTCAAACAGGAAAAACCATAATAGTTTAGTCAGTAATCAAAGTGAAGGACCTTTAGTTCCTTCTTGAGGGTTATAGGTAATATTCTGAGCCACATCCCGTGAGCTGTCTTATAGATACTGAAACCCCAGCCAGGTGGAAGAAGTTAACTACATGATGACCAGGCTGTAGTCGTGACACAAGCTGCCACAATTCTGATAATTTGCCGCAAAGAAATGGAAACAAACCAACCTTGGAACTGAAGATTAACTGTACCCAAAACAGTCACGATGGCACTGGTTAGACCACTGCATGACCAATTTCAAGATGACTGTCAGAGCTGACTGTGCTGGTTCTGCATGTAGTCCTTTCCCTCTGTAAAAGCTCTTGTCCACTGGTTGGGGTGGGGGAGTCGGCCTTTGGACAGGAGTCCACCTCCCCCCCCACCCCGTTGCCTGCATCAAAATAAAGCAAACTTTCCTGTCCACCAAGCTTGCCTCTTTATTGGCTTTTGAGCGGCGAGCAGCTGGACCCCACTTGTGATTACAGTACTATACATAGCAAGACATGGGGTGCCACTGAATTTGGCATTCCTGAAAGCACCTGTATTACTTGCACAAAATAGATTATTTTTTAAGCTTAAATCCTATTAGTGGTTACAAGAATGTTGGGATTTTAATTTTTAATATTTATAGAGTAGTTGTTACTTGCTAAACTCTGTTAGATGCTTTAAATCCATCATTTTAGCTAATACCACTCATTGATTGAACTCCCTAAAGTTGCCTGCCTGCTTATTAGATTTTTGCTTTCAATAGTACATCTTGTCTATCTCTATTCTAATTGATAGAGATCTAATTCATTTAAATTAACTGCTTAATATTTTATTGTCTGTATGTACCATAATTTATTCAGCTGTGCCTCTAATGGTGGATATTAAGATTTATTTTTTTGCAGTTTTGTATAACCAGAAACAATGCTTTGATAAAATACTTTGTAATGAATCTTTACATAATGGGTTTTTAATATTCAAAGCAGAATTTCTGGTTCAGGTTTTTAATAGATACTGCCGTGTTGCTTTCCAAAAGCATTGTAACAGTTCACACTGCCAACTGCATTTAGGAGTGTCTGTTTTCCCACCTCTTCTCCAGCACTGAATGTTTTCTCATTTTTCAGTTTTTTTCAAGCTTTATGAGAAGTTTAACTTTCTTCCCACTATTTCAAGCCAGGCACCATGTTGTATTGGTTTATTGAATATTCCAGAGTTAGGTGAAATATCCACCGTTTCTAACGTTCCTGGCGGAGAGAACAGCTTGTGCAAAGGAACACGATGAGTATGTGGAAAACAGTACGTGGTTCATTATGGCTGAAGTGAGGGGGAGGGAATTTGGTGCAAAATAAGGCTGGAGAGGTGCGTGTGGGCCAGGCTGTGCTGGACCTTGTAAGGTATTTCTTTTCTGGCCTTGCCTTGTGGCATGCGGGATCCTAGTTCCCTGACCAGGGATGAAACCGGCTCCCCCTGCGGTGGAAGCGGAGTCTTAACCACTGGACCCCAGGGAAGTCCCTGTAAACTATTTAGAGAAATTCTATCTTTAGCCCAAGAGTTGGGAAGCTACTAAAGCTTTAAGCAGGGTAATGATGTATTATCTTGCTTATTTAAAGGCAATTTTTATCTACATAAATATTCCTTGGTTTGGAAAAAAATTCCAAATAATATTTATATGTTTGCTATTTTGATCACAGCATAAATGGTGTGCTTTGCAAACGTCATAGGTTTTTGGCTTCGGGTCTTTGCTTTCAGCATCCACTTTGTCTTGTAAGTTTTTCTCGTGAGACATCTCACTTCCAGCGCCAGGCTGAAACGACGCGAGTCCTCGAACTGCGGCGCACGTTGTAGTCGTAAGCGTTTTACGTAATCTTGATGCTGCGGAACTGCTGCGCGAAACGGGGCGGGGTTGGAAATAACTGGCGTGTGATTGGCTGTTTAAAAACCGTATGTTAATTAAATTGACAACTTGAAATGTTTTCTGAAACGTAGAAGGGTTCAAAATGCTTTGTCGGGCTTCGGTAGTGGAAAGATTCTTCAGACAACGTATTCCAGTGTACGTTTCAAAAAGAATAGCGGTGTAAGAAAAAGTAACCATCAGTAAAATATGTGTGCATTTCCTCCACCTCGGAAAAACAGAGACGGTTTTGTTAAGACTATACTTTCAGGGATCATTTCTATAGTTCGTTACTAGAGAAGTTTCTCTGAACGTGTAGAGCACCCGAACCCACGAGGAAGAGATGGAGTGTTCTCTCCTGAGCGTGAAGTTGGCTCTTGGTGTTGTGTTTGCAGCTGCCTTTAGCCGTTGATGATCGTTCTTCTCTTCATTTTGAAGAGTAAGAGGGAGATGAACGCAGTCTGAGTGGTTTCGGTTTGAATAATGTATTATGAATAGACGTTCGTCATATTTCGGTTGATACTGCAGGAAGCGTCAGAGGGTATGTGCGTATATTACGTACCATAAGTCGGTTAGGGAGGTTTTTTTTGTTTGATTATCGTGTTTTGGGATTGCTGTTAAATGTTGCTTAAGGTGTTACTGCTGTATCGGGTTTGTAGTGGTGGTTTAGTCAGGAGTGAGTTCAGTTTTTTGAAGTGGGTATAATTGAGAGTTGGGTTTTGCTATTTTTCTTAGTTGCAGTGCATGTAGTGAGATTGTAGTGTTGTGGTTTGTTCTTTCTGTCTGTTTTTAGCAAATGGTTGGGGTAGTGACGTTGGGCTTTTTTTGTGGGTTGCTTTTCATACAGTGTATGATATAAATTGTTGGCTGTTGGTGAATTTTAAAACGAAGAGCAATTTTAATTTGCTTTTCTTTTGCCGCGTAGCAGCGTGTGGTGAAATGTTTTAGCACTTTAAGGTAAAGATGGTGGTTTACTTTTGATATGAGACTTTCTGTGTTATTTGGACTACTGAAGGTTTATCATTTTTCTTTTTCTTAAAAAGGAAATTGCATTAGTAATACATTAAAAATACTGTAAAAACAAAGCTTAATTTTTGTTGTGTGTTTGTGTTGATCCTGGTGTTTTCTTTGCAGGCGTGCATGTCGATGCAGTTAACTCCCTGGGCCAGACAGCGCTTTTTATTGCCGCATTATTAGGCCTTACAAAATTAGTTGATGTCCTGGTGGATTATGGATCAGATCCAAATCAGTAAGTACAATGACATCACTACCTAGAAAATAAGTTTTTAAAATGAATTGAGGTATTTGGAAACTAATTTGGTAAGATTTTAAAAGAACCTTCACTAATTTATGCCAATGAAATACATTCGTATTACCTAACGTTGAATCATGCTTTTGTTTATTTCACTTTTTTGGTTGTGCAACTTGCAGTGTCTTAGTTCCCCAACCAGGGGTGGAACCGGGGCCCCCAGCAGTGGAAGCACAGAGACCTAACCATTGGACCACCAGGAAATTACCAGAAACATGCTTTTAACTGTAAATAAGGAGTTTTCTAAGCAGTTTTACTAGACCCTGTGAAATAAGTGAGCCTTTCTACTCATTTAGTCATTAACAAGTACTGTTTATGTATTTCCACCGCGCTTTGTAGTTTGTATGATCTGCACTTTAACATACCCCACAACCAAGTTCTTCACCAATTAATATATTTGGCATCACTTTGTCAGGATGACTTTTGTAGTTGTGGTTTAAAAGAATCTGAGTCCAAATTTTAATATGGAACAGCAACACAATGTAATGAATCAACGACAAGTGAACATTTCTTCTCTTTGTGGAGGACTTTTGCTTTTTCCAGGGCCTTCCCAGGCACTAGCTCACTAAAGCTTTACAACCAGCTCTTCGACAGGGAACAGCAGGTATTTTTACAGTTCCCATTGGACAGAACCAGAAACAGATTTCGAGCGTTTATATGATTCCAGCCGATTTTCACAGGAATGCCAGAATAAACACAATCATAAGTCATAAAGTAGCTTTCCCATCTTACAGAAGGAGGCCGCTTAATTTTTTTTTTTTAAGTATTGATGTTGAAAGCTTGTATGTTGTTATAAGATTGTTTGCTTAGTGGGAAAAACCTTGGAAGCTTGGAGAAGTATAAAGAAAAAAACCAATCAGCATGAGAATTCTGAAACCCAGACATAACACAGTGCACATTTTGCTTTGTTTCCTTCCAGAATTTTTCTGGACTTGCATATTTGCATATTTGTCTCTACTGTATCAGTGTTTAATATCAAAACTCAGAAATAAAGGGCTATCTCACTTGATGTTTGCAGATAACAGCTTTGTAGAGAGGCCATATTAGCCCTGCAGTTCCTCAGCAAAAATGCAGCATTTTCTAGTCATCTGCATTTGCATCTGTTTTGTGGAGGTTTAGAGCTAGGTTCTTTAAAGAAGAAATTATTCAAACCTTTAATATTCCAGAAAGTTTAAATGGCTGGTCCATAATGGTGCATTGTGTTAATGATAGGGTTTGAGACCAGGAGCCCAGCACCTGAAGAAGTTCCCTTTTTAGAAATCCCCATGATGCCAGGGGGAGGTGGGAAAGGACAATATCAAGAGGAAGAAGGCAGACCCTGTAGCTTTTTATTTTGTGATAGGAATGCTTTCATGTACCTTAAAAATATGTTCCATCAAGGGAAGGGAAATTTCTGGAGGGAAGTTGTATTCCTAAGTGCTCAGTGGAAATGCTGTGATGGCCTGGGCTTATTGAGGTCACAGAGTCAGATGCCTGCAGGACTAAGTGGGGTCAGTGGGTACAGGCTCTAAGGAGCATCTGTTGCAGCTGGCCAGAAAAGGAAGCCATGGAGGCCAAATCTTCCAAATTTCCAAGAGGCTGGAAATCCCAGTTTTTATTGTGAAATCCCCAAAGTGTTAAGTATTGTCCATTACTTTAAATTCTTTTTATAAACACTATGTGGACCAAATAAAACATGCCTCTGGGTTGCCAAATCAATCTGTGGGCCTCCAGTTCTCAACCTCTAGGATAAATTAATAAAACAATACACATTTTGATATCACTTGGACCTGGATTCCCTTGTAAGGGTTAGTTGGGTATAGAAAACATTATTTTTGTCTTCCTTAGCATTCACAAGAAATGACAAATAATATCTTCTCTCTCCCTACCCAGCTCTCTTACTATTTATGGGAAGAATGATTAGAAGGCTGTAAAACATTATACAAATTTATTTTTAAAGCAAGGAGGGGGCTTCGCTGGTGGTGCAGTCGTTGAGAGTCCACCTGCCGATGCAGGGGTCACGGGTTCGTGCCCCGGTCTGGGAAGATCCCACATGCCGCGGAGCGGCTGGGCCTGAGAGCCATGGCCACTGAGCCTGTGCGTCCGGAGCCTGTGCTCCGCAAAGGGAGAGGCCACGACAGTGAGAGGCCCGCGTATCGCAAAATAACTAAATAAACAAAAAAATAATAAAGCAAGGAGGATATTACATTTCCCATAGCGCAGTGTGCTGGACTGCTTATCAGACCCAGCAATAAGGGAGAGCTCACAATGAGATATCCCAGCGGTTCCCAGATGCCTGGGTACAGGCCAGCCTCATTGGCGTCAGCTGGGGAACTTGTAAAAAGTACACATTCCTGGGCTCTATGCTTGCAGGTTATGATTCAGTCTGTTGTATAGTCTGAGAATCTGTATTTTTGACAAATATCCCAATGACTTATTAAGTAAATTATGGTAAATCTGTACATTGGAATACTATGCAGCTGTTAAAAAAGAATTGAGGTGACTTATATGTTCTCATATGGAAAATTCTCCAACATATACTTTAAATTATTTATTTATTTATTTATTTATGGCCATGTTGGGTCTTCATTGCTGCACGTGGGCTTTCTCTAGTTGTGGCGAGTGGGGCTGTTCTTTGTTGCAGTGCGTGGGCTTCTCATTGCTGTGGCTTCTCTTGTTGCAGAGCACAGGCTGTAGGCGCATGGGCTTCAGTAGTTGTGGCACGTGGGTTCAGTAGTTGTGGTTTGCGGGCTCTAGAGCGCAGGCTCAGTAGTTGTGGCGCATGGGCCTAGTTGCTCCACAGCATGTGGGATCTTCCTGGACCAGGGCTTGAACCTGTGTCCCCTGCATTGGCAGGCGGATTTTTAACCACTGCGCCACCAGGGAATTCCCTCCAAGATATACTATTAAATGAAAAAATGTGAAAGCATAACAGTTAATGTAGCACGTTCTTTTTGTTTTGGCCACACCATGCGGCTTGTGTGATCTTAGTTCCCCGACCAGGGATTGAACTCAGGCCCTCAGCAGTGAAAGTGCTGAGTCCTAACCACTGGACTGCCAGGGAATTCCTAATATAGCATATTCTTATTCCTACTTGTATATGCATAGAAAATTTCTGGAAGGATACAAAAACTTGTAACAGTAGCTGCCTCTCGGCAAGAGAACTGTGTATGGGTCTGGAATTGGGAGACTTTCTTCTTATCTTTATTATCTCCTTTTTCATTTTATTTCTTCTTCTCCTTCCCTTTCTGCTTCTTCCTACCATTTGTGTTTCATTTTAAATTAAGAGAGCAAGCTCTGGGACTTTCCTGGTGGTCCAGTGGCTAAGACTCCACACTCCCAACTGCAGGGAGTGCGGGGGTTTGATCCCTGGTCAAGGAACTAAGATCCCGCATGCTGCTGGGTGCGGCCAAAAAAAAAAAAAAAAAAAAGAGCAAGCAAGCTCTGCAGGTGATTCTGACGTGCAACCAGGTTAGGAAACCACAGCTACACATCACATCTCTACATCTCACAAAGGCTGTCCCTTCATGTCTCAGATAGTTTACTGGTTTTGGTTAAATTTTTCTGAGCTGTAGATGCTTGACCAGATTGCTGATGCCAAGGTCTATGGGCCTCACCATAGGACTTGGGAGGTAGAGACATTCTCACATGAGGTGGTCTCTGGTGAGGCTGTGCTTCACCAGCCTGACCACAGGGCGCTACAGACGTGAAGAAATTGCTTCAGGGCAGCCAGTGTCAGGGGGCTGTGGGGAAAGAACACTGGATTTCGAACCAGACCCATACCTGGGTGTGAATCTTGGCTTTGCCCTTTCGTTTCCTCATCTATAAATTGAGAAATAATACTGCCTTGAAGGGTGGAGGTAAACATGGAAAAGGGGGATGTATATAAAGCTTCTGTGAGGCCCCAGATAGGTGTTGTTAGGCCTCACAAATGGTGTTGTTACAGTTCTCATCACCAAAGGTTGCCTTTGTAGAAAAGGAGCCCTGTGTTACCCATGGAAGGGGAAGAGTGTTGCCATGGACACTCATTGTACCCCTCCCCCATCTCCAGCCGCTGCTTTGATGGGAGCACTCCTATCCATGCAGCAGCGTTTTCAGGCAATCAGTGGATCCTCAGCAAACTGCTGGATGCAGGGGGTGATCTTCGACTCCATGATGAGAGGGGTCAGAGCCCGCAGACCTGGGCTCTGGCAGCAGGGAAGGAACGCGGCACCGCGGTAAGTGTGGGCCTGCTCTGCAGGCACAACCAAGGCAGAGCACAGGGCTGGGAGTCAGGCGCCCAGGGGCAGAGGCTGGTCCTGAGGGCAGCACAGGACTTGTAGTGGCCTTGCCATTGACGTTGGACACACAGGCCTGGGTTGAAGCAAGTTAACCAACTGTAAACCTTGGGCAAGTCTAGTGAACTTTCCTGGTCATCCATTCAGTGGGGAGGGAGAACAACTGTAATTTCGTCTGACCCTTAACTAGCACTTGTCGTGCATCAGACGTTCTGAATTAAATTAAATACTCATTTAATCTTTACAACAACCCTCTCAGGTAGGTACTATTATTGTCCCCATTTTACAGATGAGGAAACTGAAGTGCATTGACATTAAGTAACTTGTCTGTAGCCACTCGCTGGCAGGCATAATGTGTTTTAATGAGGGCTAAATAATCTAACAAATGTAAAGGGCACGTGGAGGGAAGGGGGAGATGGGCAGAGTCCCTTCCCTCTGGTTCTCCTGCTCAATAGCTATTGGGCCTTGGACAAAAGTTAAAATACTCCTCCTGCCTCAGTTTCCTCATCCGTTGAATGAAGGATTTGGAGGCAATTATTGCCAAATGAGCTCCCTGAAAATCTCATTCCATGTCTTTAGGATATGGAATCTCATTCCATATCTCATTCCATATCTTTAGGAAGTCACTTGGGCCCTTCCCTTTCCAGAGATTTCCCTGTGGGGGGCTTCTGTCTCCTCAGAGCACTCCCCTCAGACCATTCCAATCCCACTGAAGGCCAGGGTGGCCATTAGCTGTGTGGGCATTGACTGTCTCTGCCGTGTGTTGCAGATGGTGGAGTTCATGCAGCGCTGTGCCGCGCACATGCAGGCCATCATCCAGGGCTTCTCCTATGACCTCCTGAAGATTGACTCCCCTCAGCGGCTCATCTGTGGCCTGCCCCGGTTTGGGGGCCTCATGCAGGGGTGAGTGCTGCCTCAAGCAGACTGGGGTGTTCTGCATCACCCCCGCCTTCCTTGTGGGAGCCCTCGGGCCCCTCCACATTGGTCCCTTCCAGCAACTGGCCCACCCAAAGGGGTGAGCTTGGAGGGAGAGGACATTGCCATGAAAACCTTCAGTTGTCCCCCGGCTTCCAGGAACGTCTGGGGGAAATGAATTCTGGGCTCCAGTGGGAACCACCCCATGGTTAGCAGGGAAGGAAGGAACTTTGCAGGCCTGGGCTGCCCAGCAGAAAACACTTTCTTAGCAGAGCAGCTGGCTAGCTTTTTTTTTTTTGTCATCTCGGAACCATGGAAAACGTGTTCCTTTATTGGAACATGCATCCTTTATATCCTAAGGTTGCAAAAGACACAAATGCTTAATTTAAGGTTCCTTGGGCTGTTTTAAGCTGGTGTAAGACTTGCTGCCACCTGGGTGGGCAGCCTCCCCTTGTCCCCATCACAGCTGCAGGAGGTGAGCTCCATCCAGGCTTCTCTTCATGCTCAGGAGAGTTATTTTAAGTTCCCTGGGCTTTAAGACTTAGGATTTATATGTGGAAAATTCTTTCCATTTTGATTTTCTCTGACAGCATCTTTTTCTGTGATCAGGGTGAGTAGACTTGTCACACTCTTCACAGGCTCCCGCATCCCATTCTGTGCACACTGAGTCCTGGTTTTCCTCTCATGACCTGGATGCTTCTCATGCAAGATGAGTTAACGGTTCCCTCGAGGACCAGTTACTCCTAACTGCTCTTCTGGCTGCCACTCTTGTCCATCTTGGTTCTTTACTCAACATCCAGAATGACCTTTTAAAAATGAAAATCGAATTGTGCCACTCACTGCTAAAAACCCTTTCAGGGTCTTCCCCAAGGCTATCAGGTTAAACTCCCAAATCCCCCATCTGGCCTTGGAGCCCATGCTTGGTTCAGCTCTTCCATCTCTCACACCTCCGCTCCTGCCAGCGTTAGGATCTTGGCAGACCAAGTTCCTTCTAAAAGAGCCAAAGCCTAGTCCCTGCTGCTGTTTTGTGACCTCAGGCCAGCAGGTTTCCCCTTTCTGGCTCCATTTTTCCCATCTGTAAAATGAGAAAGTTGGACAAGGTATGCTTTATGATTCTTTCCAACTTTGACCATCTCTGTTCGTTATCTGTTGTACTAATCCCAAACTTAGTGGCTTCAAACAACAATAAATATTTGTATCTCACATAATTTCTGTAGGTCAGGAATGGCTACACCCAACTCAGCCATTCCAATAGGAATGGCTGAGTTGGGTGGCTCTGGCTCAGGGTTTCTCATGAAGATGTGGTCAAGATGCAGCTTGGGCTGCAGTCATCTGGAACTGGAGGATCCAGTTCCAAGGTGGTTCACTTGCATGGCTAGCAAATTGGTGCTGGGTGTTGGGCCTCCCCATTAGGCTGCTGGAGGGTCCTCACAACATGGCAACTGGCCTCCTCTAGAGCAAGTGCTGCGAGAGAGATCAGGGCAGAAGTCCCGGGGGTCTGGCCTTGGAACTCACACCACTCCGTCATTTCTGCAGTATTCCATTAGGTTAACAGGCCAGCCCTCTCTGACCTGTGTGTGGCTACACAAGGGCATGAACACCAGGAAATGGGCATCACTGCAGCCCTCTCAGAGGCTGACTTCCCCTGTCAAGCAGTAAAGACAAAACCAACTACGCATTCTGACAGCTTGGTTCAGCGTTGTTCCTCTAGATATGGGTAGTTAATCCTTACTTTTCTCCTCCTCTTTTAAATATTTCTAGAAGCCCTAATGGCTCTCCTAACCGACTGCCTAAAGCTGGAGTCATTTCTGCCCAAAATATCTACAGCTTTGGCTTTGGAAAGGTAAGAGGTTGCTACCAACACTCAATGTTTGCAGGACTAACTGGGGAATCGCCCGGCCCTGGCTCTGGCCCCAGGGCCCACAACTGTGTCCAACTCTTCCTTCCTATGGAAAGTTAAAATACTCCCTCTCCAAAGTGGTTTTTTTTTTGTTCTTTACTGCTCTTGCAGGACAAGTACCACCTCTTAGTGTTCTTGTCCTTACTGAAAAATGATGAAAACCTCGGAGAGTTCTCTTGAATGCCTTTGGGCTAGATTTGGGGAGTTTTAGACAACGATCCTTTAATTCCCAGCGAAGGCCCCAGGCATGTTCTGTGGGTGTCTCAAGAGGCGCCTGAGGCCTGGTGCTTCAGGCCGGCATCTGCCCTCTTTCCGTGAGCCTCTGGTTTCCTCGCTAGCAAAAGGGAAAGGGTATTACAACCTTGCAGCGCCTCTTGGAAGATTAAAGATAATAAAAAGAATTATGTCCGGTGCATAGGGGTATTCAGCAAATTGATAACTAGCAGCTCTCTCTATTTTTAGCTGGCTGGTAAAATTCTGGAGGAGTTTTTCCCCACCATTTGAAGCTGTGCTTTGCTTTCAGTTTTATCTCACAGGGGGCACGCAGCTGGCTTACCTAGGATCTCTTCCAGTAATTGGAGAAAAGGAAGTGATTCAAGCTGACGATGAGCCCGCCTTCTCTTTCTTCAGTGGCCCCTACATGGTCATGACCAAGTAAGTGGAAGCTGGCCAGTGGAGGTGAGACTTAGTCCCACAGGAAGGATGGACTTTAGTGACATCCTTGTGTGTGGAGGGTTTCTGCCCAAACACAAGGACACACTGAAAAGCAGATGTCTAGATCAGGATTTCTCAGCCAGGACACCATTGACATTTTTGTTATCCTTTATTGTTGGGGGCTGTCCTGTGCACTGTAGGATGTTTGGGAGCGTCCCTGGTTTCTACTCACTAGATGCCAGTAGCAGCTGTGTTTGCCTCCCCTCAACCCCCTACATTTGTGATTGTGACAACCAAAATGTCTACAGACAAGGCCAAGTGGCCCCTTGTTGAGAACAACCGCTCTGAAAGATTACTCATGACAGTGTTTCAACCTTTCTACTCTCTAGAGAATTAGAGGCAGCATAGGGGTGACTGTCTGGCCTCAGGTCAAAGGGTACTGAAGCCCTGCATGGCTCTCACCAGCCAAATGCAGCAGAGGCGGCAGTACTAGGATTTGGCTGTGATGAAAGCCCCTGGGACGTTCAGTCCCCAGAGGCCTGCCTGCTGCGGGATCACAGGAGCTGTCCTGGCCAAGGTCTCTTGTCCTCCTTGAACCTGGCTGCCTCTTCCCTGCTTAGAAGTCACACCCTTCTAAAAAGGCCTCTGCAAACCCGCAAGGCTCTGTATCCCCTGCAGATATGCTTCTTGTTTTCCTGCCCGTGCCGCAGATCTGTTGTCACATCCCCTCTTCTTCTGTCCACTGCTGTGGCCTTTGCCCACGTCATCACTGTCCCTCCCCCAGGCTAGCCTCCTAACTGGCGTCTCATTCTCCAGACCACCCCTGCCCTCCCATTCCCCATGCTGCTGGTACCCTTGTCTTTCTAAAATACAAACCTGATCAAGTCCCTCCCTCCCTTAAATCCTTCAGTGACTTCCTGCCACCTGCACTAAGTTCCTGAAGTGCTTTAGGCCCCCGGGGGTGGTAGGAGGGAGGACCCAGCAGTGCTGGGGTGGGGGCTTTACAGAGTCTGTATAAACACTGCTTCTCTGATCTCTGGCTACAGAGCTCCTCACTGAAGCAGTGGCTGCTCACTCCCTTCTGCTCCCACTCTCTCCTGCCCTTGTAGCCTGCTGTGGAACGGGAGCAGGGTCACAGTGAAGGAGCTGCATCTTCCCACCCACCCGCACTGCCGCAGGCGGCGGCTGGCTGACTTGTTAATTGCTGAGCTAGAGCACAGCAGGTGAGAAGAAAACCCAAGAGCATTTCAGACCCAAGTTCGGGGCTGTGCAGGGCTGTGCCTGAGGGTGGAGACCAGCCCCCTCAGCCTCAGCGTTTCCTCGTTGTAGGTTGATTTGACTTCCCAGGGCTGCCAAGAAAGAAGAAGAACTCATGAATAGCCTGAGTGTGGGGACGGTAGGGGCTCAGTTCTGTCAGCTGACCAACTCCCCATGACACATGTCTCTGAGGTGCAGCCTTCAGGCCTGGCGGGCTCTTCTGCAGCCCCTGAGGCCCACCTTATTTTGGGCCCTGTGCCCATCAGGTCGGCGTGGGCAAGACTATCTTCATAGAGCATGGCTCTGCTGGAGACCCACGTGTCTGAGGAACCATATCTCTCCTTTGAGGACACGCTGATGGGTCTCAGTACCTTAAGTTTCCTGTGGCTCAGGGGTTAATCTTTCAAAGGGGCAGGAAATCCATCCTCGGTTTCATACCAGGGCTGCTGAGGCCTTGGAATAGGCCCTGGCTCATCGAGTTCTCTCCTGAGGAAATCACTCAACTCCTGTAAAGCCAGATCCTTCCTTTTGGAGAAGTCATCCTAAAGGGACTCAAGGAGGCTGGAAGGGCTCATAGACGCAGCATGGATTTTTTTTTTTTAATATTTATTTATTTATTGCTGTGTCGGGTCTTATTGCAGCACGCGGGATCTTCCTTTGCGGTGCACGGGCTCAGTAGTTGCAGCACGTGGGCTCAGTTGCCCTGTGGCACGTGGGATCTTAGTTCCATGACCAGGGATCAAACCCACGTCCCCTGCATTAGAAGGTGTATTCTTAAGCGCTAGACCACCAGGGAAGTCCCCACAGCGTGGATTTTGATGTGAGGGTCTGTGACCTTGGGCCTGACATCTCCCTGACCTTGGTTTCCTCATCTCTAAAATGAGTGTAACTGTAATGGTACCTTTCTTGCAACTGGTTGTTAGGATCAAGTTGATGTGTGTAAAGTGCCTTGCTTAGTAGCTCTTAGTGACATTGTCGTTGATGACTCTAAGCCCTCAGGTTCCGATCAGTGAAAGGTCAAGGGTTCCACCAACAGAGACCCCTACTCCCACCCTATCCCCCTTTCTTGGAAGAACATTCTGTGCAAATAGTATTTGTATGGAGTGCGTTCAGGGTGCCAAGAAGAAAGGAAAGCGCCCATCTTCCATCATGTCCTCTTCCCTCTGCCTCATCAGAAGCCTCCTTCCCTCTGCAGCAAGTTGCGGCACCCTCACCTGCTACAGCTGATGGCTGTGTGCCTGTTCCAGGGCCTGCAGAAGACCCGCCTCGTGTACGAGCGTGTCGCCGTCGGCACGCTGTTCTCTGTCCTCCATGAACGGGTAAATGGCCGTTTCCCTGGGTTTTTCCCTTGCTCCCCCCCACCCCCCGCCCCAGCTCTCCCTTCCCTTCCTCCCTCTTCCTTCTCCCCCAGCAGAAGAGTTGAGAAACCTCTTCATTCTTTACTCTGTGGGAGCTATATAACACACCATGTAAGGCTGATGAGCACGTTGGAACGAGTGTGATTGTATTACTGTTTGTCTTGCTTTTTTATCAGACATCTAAGAGCTCAGTAGACCCAGAAATCACATAGCCACACTTTTAGCTAACTATAATCAAACAGCCTCTGGTCTTACTTCCCAGTATTTTCACTGGTGCCCTGCAGGACCTTTATATGCAAGTCTTTATCAGTCCCCTCTCCCTTTTCAGACTTCCTGGTGGAGGCAGGGACATATTCCCTGACCCACAGACTCCTTGGGAAACATGCTTTGGGCTGACATGTGGCTTCAGAGAGGTCCTGAAAGATTTGTTTTCCTTTCTCCATGACTTTGTTCTAAAGACCCTGGGCTGGAGTGAGAAGAGATCCTCCAGGAAGGGCTCTTCCCTGAAATGGCTCGCCGTTCCTCCTGCCTGAGCACCTCCTGTTAGTGTCCTAGTTCCCTTTCCTCTCCTTGGGTGAGGACGTTAACTTAAAATGCCCCTTCTCTGGGGAGAGACCTGTTATGATTGGGTACTTTGGTGTGAGTGAATTTCTGTCCTCCTAGGATGAATTTTCTAGGTCATCTGACTGGGGTAGGGGGTGGAGTGTCCTTAACGTGTCTAGGTTCTCCCGCAGCACAGGCTTGGCTGGGGATGGAGAGCGGGGCAGGTGCATTGCTGGTGGTGGCAGGCCCACTCTGGAGGTGTGTACCAGGCTTTGAGGACTTTTCTCCTCATTTTTCACGGTATCAAGCAGCTTGGCTGAGGGAAAGGAACCCCGGTTTGGAGCCAGGGGCCCTGGGTCAGTGGGCCCTTAGGCCGATCACTTAACTTCCCTGAGCTTTAGGTTCCCCGCTATGAAATGGGCACACTATGTGGCTGTCGTGGAGATCAGTTGAAAAGACTTTGGGAACTACAAAGCATTCTACAGTGTCGGGGGCGCAGTCCCCTTTGTTCTGGTGGTTGATCTCTCGCTTGCAGCGGGCCCAGTTCCCCATACTGCACATGGAGGTGATCGTGCACCTGCTACTCCAGACCTCCGACGCCCTGAGATACCTGCATTCTCGGGGCTTTATCCACCGTTCCCTCAGCTCCTACGCCATCCACATCGTCTCCACAGGGGAAGCGAGGCTGACCAACCTGGAGTACATGATGGAAAGGTGGGTGCACCTCAATCATGACGTCCAATCAGGATCTCCCTGGGGGTGCTTTGCTGTAGAGAGAGAATCTGATCTGGGCTTGACTCCTCATTGGGGGGCTGAGCTGGCAATCCATGGAGGAGGAGGTTTCCCAATGCCTTGCCCTGTCAGCCAAGGTTAGAGGGACTTTGGGGAAGTTATTTCTGCTCAGGACATTCTCATTTTAATAAACATTTAACAAGCATGAGCACACATTAGCCAGCATGTATAAGTTTTCAAAATTTTCTGTGGCTTCACACAACCGAAGTATTTCTCACTCACATTGCACTCTGGTGTGTGTGTGTGTGTGTGGGAGGGGGTGGTGGCGGCATTCACTATGTTCCACGTTCCTCCCCGCTGTGGCTCCACCATCCCCCAGGCCTCAGTCCCCCCACTGTATCCTCTGCATGCTGGTCAACGAGCAAGAGCAAGCCTGGAGGGACGCAGCGGGGCTTAGGGACTACCTGCAGCGTGTGCATTGTCGCTTCCCGCTTTACACTGGCCAGAGCCCAGTCACCTCTGCAGGGAGGCTGGGAAATGCACCACAGCTGTGCATCCTGGAAGGCGCGAGAAGGCGATGGGTGCTGGTGAGCGTTGCGGTCCTGGTCCCGATGGGTGGGGATCAGTGCTGTGAGGGAAGCAGTGACAAAAAACAATGCCCTTATTCAAGGGTTGGTGGATGGGCTTCACTTCCCATTTGGCAGGAGTCAGAGTCCTCCTGAGAGTTGAGGGCTGGCTCCTATCTCCTGCCCCTAGGTTCTGGGGAGCAGAGGATCTCCCCTGTGCTTCCTTGCTGTCGTCCACAGCTCTGAGCCCTAGGCCCAGGGTTGTTCCTGTGCTGCTGTGAGGCCTCAGCCACGGGCAGACCCATGGCTTAGATCTGCTTACCTCCACCTACCCTGGTCCTCACCTACCACCATCGCTGAGGCTTTGTTTCTGAGTCTCTCAGCAGGTCTTTGCTGCTCACATGTTCATAATATACTTCTCTCACTACATGAAAACCTCTACCAGGGCAGGGATTTCTGTTTTATCCGCTGCCATGTCTCAGATGCCTAGAATAAGTGGGAACTCAGCATGTTGTTTAAATGAATGAAGTGGAAAGACTCAGTTCCTTGACCGCATGAGCCCTTGGTCTCTCTGCCTGGAGAGGGGAGCAGGGACCAGATTGTGCTTGACCTCATGGACCTTGGCAAAGAGTTTGAATTTAACCCTAAGAACACGGGGATGCTGTGAATGTTTTTTTTGAGCAGAATGGTGTCATGGCTGAAATTTACAGGTTAAGCAGACCCCCTCACTCCTGCCATGTGGAGAAGGGGCTGTGACGGGATGAGAGAGAAGCAGGGGAACAGTTAGGGTGTGACTGGAGCAGTTTTCCATGTGGGAACCGGTGGAGGCCAAACAGCTGTCGCCAGTTGAGTGGCTCAGTCTCAGATCTGGTCCATTCTCAATCCCAGTGGCTCCCATGGCCTAGAAGATTAAGTCCCGGCACTTTGCAGGGTGAGAAGCCTTCCAAGGTCGGGCTCCGCCTACAGTGCCATGCTCATCACCTCCCACTCTGCCTGGCCATCTGAAGACACTTTCAGTCCACGCCATTTCCCAGCGCTCTGCTCCTTGCCTCCGGAGTACCTGACACTCCCTTTTATCCTTTTAAACTCACTTCTGACACAGTCTCCCACCACACCCCGTGAAGCCTATACTGAAGCCCTGTCCCCACCTCACTGAGCATATTTCACTCGCCTGCAGCCGAGTGTCTCTGCCCCCCCAGTGGCGAGCTCCGTCCGAGAGGGCAGGGACCGTGAGTTGTTCATCTTTAGCATCCACCTCAAGCCTGCCACACAGTAAGTGCTCAGGAAGCATTTGAAGTGAATGGTTGAGTCTAGCTGAAGGGAAACTTTGAAATGATTCAGAACAGGGTTCACCACTTTGGCTGTGTGTTCAAGGGCAGTAGAACCTAAGGGATTTGGACATTTTTGCCGTTGATAACAGGCTTTTCAAGAAGGCTGACAGAACCCA
This sequence comes from Stenella coeruleoalba, assembly GCF_951394435.1. Lineage (NCBI taxonomy): Eukaryota > Metazoa > Chordata > Mammalia > Artiodactyla > Delphinidae > Stenella > Stenella coeruleoalba. Next base: position 31,289,721 of record NC_137165.1, on the reverse strand, counting down.
AGCTGTTTGCCAGTGATGCGGCGCCATCTGTTGTTGAAATGGAGGTATAACAGTTTCTTTGACTTGAGCTCTCCAGTAGAAATGTGAATCCTAGGGTGAAATGGAGCTTTGGAGATGGCCAGGCCCAACGCTGTCCTTTTATAGAAGAGGAAACTGGGGCCCAGAGAGGTGAAGAGGTGGTCTGAGGTTACCCAGCTGTGGCTAGAATCAGGGGGTAGAGGACGTTTCCTGGCTTATAGGGGCAGGATGGATTGGAGGTTGAAGGTAGAAAAACCAGCCAGGAGGCCACAGGGCAGGGCCTGGTGGTGGTGACCAAGGAACCAAAATAGAAGGGAAAGATGTGAGATGCACCGAGAAGCTGGGGTCCACAGACTGGTCAAGTGAGGGGCTGTGAAGTAAATGGGTAGGAAAGTGTGAGTTCTTTTGGGCTTGTTGACCTCAGAATGGAACTTTGGTCAGAAATGTCCGTCAGCAACATTTGACGGCTCATAATGTGAGTTGATTACCCAAGAGCACAAAACAGCTTTCGGTTCTGCACTTACTTTTGGTAGCACTCTATTCAGGCCGGTACAGTTGTTGAATGTCATCGTTAAGGGTAGCACTCCATCTCTTGGTGTAAAAATGATACAGCAGTTTCTCCTATTCTTCAGGTCCTTCTTAATGGAATCTTTAGAGCTGGAATTGACCTTGCAAGTGGTATCACATAGCCATAGCCAAATGTAATTTTAATGATGTCAGAGCTGAAGCCCAGAAAAATAACTACCATGGAATGACAGCCAGAAAAGAAACTCCCTTCCTACACCCCACTAGCGTTAACAGAGAAGGAAGAGGGATCAGAAGAGTGGAAGTAAAAGAGAAAGGATATAAATCCTGATTGTAAATAACTTGTCCCTTGCCTTAGGCAGCCTGAGAGGCCCAAGAGGGTCAGTAAGTGTCTCTTTTGGACAGTCAGCCTACAAGGTGAAGAGCCAAGTATGCTAGGTCCTCAGAATATCTCTCTGACAATAAAACACGACATTGCCTTTCCTGTGATACTAATATAATATTTGCATGTGTATCCACGCTGTTCACATGACACCTAGGCCACACTTGCCTATTGAGCAATACAACTAAAGAGTCTAAATGTACCATCTTTTTTTTAAAAAAAAGAGAGAAAACAAAACAAAAATACGGTCTTTTATAGCTTCATGGCTTCCTGAACTCATTGCCATCTATCAAAATTTCTACCGGAAGAAATATTACTTAGGGAAGTTTGTTCAAAGTCTGAGAAGTCCATCCCATCCTCTAAAAGCTTTCCTTTGCCAGCAAAAAGAACTTCTGGTTACTCGCTTTTTAGGAACTTAATTTTTTTTTTTTGGCCACGCTGCACGGCTTGCAGGATCTTAGTTCCCCGCGGGAGACTGAACCCGGGCCCCAGCAGTAACAGCGCCAAGTCCTGACCACTGGACCTCCAGGGAATTCCCAAAAACTTAATTCTTAATTATCAACCAGCAGTCACCAAGTCTTTACCAAATGCCTACCATAATGTTCATATTAATTCCTTACTTGCTTAGTGCTTTATGGTTCACCGAGTGTTCCCACACGTGTGATCTCATTTGATGCTCATGACAGCTGTGGGCAGAAGTCAGTGCTGGTCACCCTGAGGACGCTCTTTGGCCCAGAAGACATTTAGGATACTCTGACTTAGTTCTCAAAGAGCCTGGTTGCGAAGTTGAGTTATTCAAGCCAATCAGTGAACCTTTGAGCGCTAAACTGGGAGGGCTCATTCCCAAGAGGGCAGAGCTCAGAAAAGAAGCAATCACGAAGAGCTGGAAGAGTCTCAGAAGGCTTTGATAAAGCAGGTGGGGCTTGAGGGGGTTCTTGAAAGGGTCTTAGGTTCATTTAATCAAAAGGTAAGCATTGAGGCCCTGGTATAAGTTTAGAGATACGGTGATACAAGAGACAGATAAGTGGCCTACCCTCGTGGAGCTGACTTTGGTGGAGGGGAGACAGATTATAAACAATAAATCAATGAACAAGAAATTCAGATAATAAGCACTCTGAAGCCAATAAATTGGGACTACTTTACATTAGGTGGTCAGGTAAGTCCTCTCCGAGGAGGTGATTTTTGAGCTAATACTTTTTTTTTTTTAACATCTTTATTGGAGTATAATTGCTTTACATTAGTAAAGTTGTGTTAGTTTCTGCTGTGTAACAAAATTAATCAGTTATATGTATACATGTATCCCCATATCCCCTCCCTCTTGCGTCTCCCTCCCACCCTCCCTATCCCACCCCTCTAGGTGGTCACAAAGCACCAAGCTGATCTCCCTGTGCTATGCAGCAGCTTCCCACTAGCTATCTATTTTACGTTTGGTAGTGTATATATGTCCATGCTACTCTCTCACTTCGTCCCAGCTTACCCTTCTCCCTCCCCGTGTCCCCAGGTCCATTCTCTATGTCTGTGTCTTTATTCCTGCCCTGCCCCTAGGTTCTTCAGAACCTTTTTTTTTTTTTTTTGAGATTCCACATATATGTGTTATGAGCTAATACTTTAATTACAAGAAGCAGCCAGTCGTGCTAGGATCTGTGGACAGAGCATGCCACGCAGAAGAAGCCACCGGTGCACAGACCTGAAGTGGTGATGTACTTGGCATGCTGGAGAAACTGAAAGAGGGCCCCTGTGACTTGAGAGGAGTGAGTGAGCAGGAGAGAGCGGCCAGATGAGGTGGGAGGCAGGGCAGGGCCTGCTCGGGTAGGAATGGTAAGGAGTTGCAGGCGTTGGAATAGCAGGCAGTGTGGGTTAGCTCAGGGTCTAGCTGGTTTCTGGAAGCTCAAGGAGGTTGTCAGGCTTCAGAGGCAAATGTTTTCACACATGTGTGGCATGGTGATCACAGTGATCCTTTAAGACATGAGCCCTACTTTGTGTTTCCTTCCGTAGCCGGGATGGAGGTGTACACAAGGACCTGACTCGAGTATCCCTCCCCACCCAGCTTTACAACTGGGCCGCCCCGGAGGTGATCTTACAGAAGGCAGCCACAGTGAAGTCAGACGTCTACAGCTTTTCTGTGATCATACAGGAGATTTTAACAGGTAGATCAAAGAGCTCATTGACGGTGACCAAAGTCCCTATTCTTAGGTTGGATTTTTTTTTCCCCCAAGAGTTACTTAGTTTTATGAAAATGCAGGACACGGGCAAAAAAAACTTCTTTAAGGAAACCTCTTTGGGTTTATGGAAGGTATAAGATGATCTCCCAGAAATCTTTCTCTTTTAACCTGTTCTTTAAGACTCAGCAAAGCCCACCTATCAGCCTGTCAGTGGTAATGCATTTAATCCAAGGAGCGTTTTTAAACTGAATATTGCTGTCAATGCCTAGGGGTGGGTCTCTGTAAGGTGCCCCTTAAGAACTTTTTTTTTAAATTGAAGTATAGTTGATTTACAATGTTGTGCAATCTCTGCTGTACAGCAAAGTGACTCAGTTATACATATATATACATTCTTTTTTTGTATTCTTTTCCATTATGGTTTCTCATATTGAAAAACCATATTGAATATAGTTCAATATATATATATTTTTAAAGAAGATGTTTGGGGTAGGAGTTTATTAATTAATTTATTTTGCTGTGTTGGGTCTTCGTTTCTGTGCGAGGGCTTTCTCTAGTTATGGCAAGTGGGGGCCACTCTTCGTCGCGGTGCGTGGGCCTCTCACTATCGCGGGCTCTCTTGTTGCGGAGCACAGGCTCCAGACGCGCAGGTTCAGTAGTTGTGGCTCACGGGCCTAGTTGCTCCACGGCAGGCATGTGGGATCTTCCCAGACCAGGGCTCGAACCCGTGTCCCCTGCATTAGCAGGCAGACTCTCAACCACTGCACCACCAGGGAAGCCCTATTAGTTCAATATTGAATATAGTTCCCTGTGGTATACATTAGGACCTTGTTGTCTATCCATTCTAAATGTAATAGTTTGCATCTACCAACTCCAAACTCCTTTCCCCCATCCCTTTTGGCAACCGCAAGTCTGTTCTCTATGTTAAGAACTTATAAACGAGGGGAAAGGACTGGCCTCTGAGAAGTAAACTGTGAAATCAAACACACCCAGAATCCAGCGTATGTATAAGCAGTGTCACTTAAAAGACATAGAAAGCCTTCCAAACATATAGAACTCTAAGGTGAAGGCATACATGCCACATTCACTAAGGGGGTGAGAATCAGCCCCCATTTAGCAGTGTTTACAGTCTCAGAGGCAAAAACCACACCTTCCATGACATGAATGTATTGGGCAAGCCTACTTGACACCAGGAAACATTCCCTTGTGGTCCCTAGGTCTGCCAGCAGAGAGTCCATACCTACATGAGTCTGACACTATTTTTTCCTGTCTCTGTGGCAGAGATTTCCCTGTTATTTGGGTCAAGTGGTTTCTCCTTTGTTATTGGGCTTCCGGTAGTTTTTCTACAGAAAGAAGTTAATTTTAAAGAGGTTGAGTGACTTGACAAAGGTTAGACAATTTCATGTGATTTCTTAATGTCTCTCCTTCCTATGGCTGTTTCCTTAACAGACAGCATACCCTGGGATGACTTAGATGGCTCAGTTATTAAAGAAACCATAGTGTCGGGAAATTATTTAGAAGCTGATGTCAGGCTTCCGAAACCTTACTATGACATTGTTAAGTCAGGCATCCAGGTCAAGCAGAAAGACCGAACTATGAACCTTCAAGATATCCAGTATATTCTGAAAAATGACTTAAAGGTAAGCTGTGAAGTTGTTGGGAGTTTATTTCTGCTTACCTATCTCAGGGGATAGGGAGTTAGAGACCAAGAAGAAGCTAGAGACCAAGTTGTAGGATATTTTGGAAATCCTCATTTCATTACACCCTTTCTGTGTTCCCAAGAAAATTCTAACTGCCTAACTTGGTGAGGGCAGCAGGGAATTGTGGAGGGAGGCTGCGGAGTGTCAGTACATAAAAGGGACACCCTGTAGGCACACAGTGCGATTCAATGAATGACAGCTACTGTTACTACTTTTCTTAAAAATTTATTATTTTTTTTTGTATTTTTGGCTGCATTGGGTCTTTGTTGCTGTACGTGGGCTTTCTCTAGTTGTGGCGAGTGGGGGCTACTCTTCGTTGCGGTGAGCAGGCTTCTCATTGTGGTGTCTTCTCTTGTTGGGGAGCACGGGCTCTAGGGGCACGGGCTTCAGTAGTTGTGGCACACGGGCTCAGTAGTTGTGACTCGCAGGCTCTAGAGCGCCGGCTCAGTAGTTGCGGTGCACGAGCTTAGTTGCTCCGCGGCATGTGGGATCTTCCCGGACCAGGGATTGAACCCATGTCCCCTGCATTGGCAGACAGATTCTTAATCACTGTGCCACCAGGGAAGTCCCTGTTACTACTTTTTAAATATTGGTAATTAACAGTTAATTCATTTATCAGGACTACAGTCAGTCTACCCAACTGGGGTAACGGGGGGTTTGTTTGACACCTAGATATGTTTCTAAAACACCAGTGACATTCAGATGATTGCAGATATGTCCTTGCCAGTACTTCCCTTGTTACAGGATTTTATTGGAGCCCAGAGAACTCAGCCAACTGAGAGTCCCAGGGTGCAGAGATATGAACTCCATCCTGATGTCAATGTCTGTTTAGGAGTGACTTCAGAACATCCATTGCAAATAAAAGAGCTGAAGGAAGCAGGTATGGCCTTAACCCACAGGTTTTGACATGAATGTGTTCTGAGAGCTGTAACTAATCAACTCCTCCAAACTATACTCATAACTTATACTGGGAAGGATGGATGCCTTAGGGAAAAATCAAGATCCTTAAAATTATTAAGTTAAACTTTTTGGGCTCCATATACACCTTGATTGGATCCAGAACTGTGCAGTAACAATCTGTTTCTTTCTGGTATGATTTAGGAATGTATTTAATTGTTTCACAAATAAAAATGGTGATTTTAAAATTTAAAACTATTATCTGCTCATTATAGAAAATTCTAAACAATACAAAGAAGATTACTTAACATTTTAATTCGTCAGAAATAATTTGTTAACATTTTGGTGTTTCCTTCCAACCTTTCTTCTAAAGCCTTACTGCTTTTTAGTACACTTGGAAACCTTAGAGCTCTGAGCTGGAAAGGACCTTGCAATCATCTGGCTTGATGCCCTCATATTCCAGATGCGAAAACTAAGGTTCAGAGAGGTTGTGGCTTGCTCACAATTCCAGGTTTATTAACGCACCTGGAACATAGGCCTTTGGATTCTAGCCAAGTGACTTTTCTCTGACTCTTTGGACAGGCCTGGAAGCCTCCAGAATGGCCCTCCAAGCTCTTATTACTTTGGCTCCTTCGACCCATTCTCTGCGAGCTTACACCATCAACCAGGGGTGGTGGGTAGTCAGTCCTGGAGTTATTTTTTGAGGTATTATCTCTCTCAGTGCAGTGGCTTCTTGGGCAGTGTCTCAGCTTCTTTTATCAGATGCTCACAAAGAGCACAACTTGAACTGACATGAATATTCAAACACCTTTAGTGTAAAGTATGAATTTAGTCCTAAGATTCAGGGGCCTGTAATTTGCTTGTCCTGAAGTTATGCATGTTTTGAACATACTATAACTTAAGCTTAGAACATTTCCTCCCGGGTTTGATCCTTCCCAAATTTTCTTTTTTTTTTTCTCTTACATATACATATATATATATTTATTTGGTTGCACTGGGTCTTAGATGCAGCAGGTGGGCTCCTTAGTTGTGGCAGGTGGACTCCTTAGTTGCAGCATGCATGTGGGATCTAGTTCCCTGACCAGGGATCGAACCCGGGCCCCCTGCATTGGGAGCACCCAGTCTTAACCACTTCACCACCCGGGAAGTCCCCCAAATTTTCTATCTCAACCCACGTCAAAATAGTTAGAAATACCCTCTCACCCTCTGTGTGTGTATCTGGTAGTCTTCCTAACTGGAAAGGGAGTGGGAAGATAAAAAGCTTTTTTCTGTGTTCTCATGCTGCTGGAGCAACAAGCCAAGGCTGCTGAGCTGCTGCAATTACTTTAATCAGCTGCATGTTGCTACTCTTTTCAGCAGGTGGTCAGCTTCATTCACCAAGGGGTCACTCCACTCTCACCAAGAAAGCAACACCAGAGCCTCTGGTCCCAGACCCAAGTCTGGAGGCCCAGGAGACACAGAACCAAGACGCTGCTTCTTCTGCTTGCTCTGTGGGGGAAGAGGCCAGGAGCTCCAGCCCAGATCAGGCGAGCCTCTGCAGCTTCGAAATCAACGAAATCTACTCAGGCTGCCTGGACATGGGAGATGACAAAGAGGAAGAGCCCCCAGGAACTGGTTCATCTCTTGAGGGGGCCAGACAAAACCAGGTAGATGAACTCAAGTCCATGGAAGAAGAGTTGGAAAAGATGGAGAGAGAGGCATGCTGTTTTTCCCATGAAGACAGCAGCTCTTCAGAAGCTGACACGGAGCTCTCCTTTGAGGACTGGGGCTGGCAGAGTGGTTCACTGAGTTCACCCAGCCTGCCTGAGCCAGCCAGAGGAGCCAAGGGCAACGTGAGCAACAGGTCCCTGACCGAGCAGTACATCAGTAAGTGTGTGCTGAATCTAAAGATTTCACAGACCTTAATGCACCAGAATGCCAATTTGCTGAGGAGTATTCAACAGAAAATAGATAAGCTTGAGATGACACAGAAGGAGCAGGAGGGCAGGTCTCTGTGGGCTTCCTCAAGAGAGTTTGCAAACGGCTATGACTGGCCTTCAGCCCTGGGCCCCCAAGCTTCAAGCTATATTCCTCCTGCCATGCAGCTGCCAGGGAACCTGCAACCGGACACTGAGGGCAACTGCCCGACCCTAGCAAAGTCTCCAAGAACAATGAGAGACTTTCAAGGAGGACATTTTGGCAAAAGGTCCAAGAAAAGAAGCAGCTGTGGCTGGACACCTTTCACCCCTTTCCCCCAAGTCCCTGAAGGAAGCACTAGGGATCAGCCGGAGAAGGGCCAACAGGTAAGGCTGAGAAGTAGGGGCAGGGCAGCACAAGCAGGATCTGGAGCCGGGCTCAGCCTTGCCCCTGACCTGCGAGCAAGGACTGATGTCAGCACAGCCAGCTCACAGTGGGGTCCTCTTGGCTTTGGGAAGTAAGGCCTCTAGGTTGGAATTCCAAGATAGATAACTCTTTTTTTTTTTTTTTTTTTTTTTTTGTGGTTCGCGGGCCTCTCACTATTGTGGCCTCTCCCGCCGCGGAGCACAGGCTCCGGACGCGCAGGCTCAGCGGCCATGGCTCACGGGCCCAGCCGCTCCGCGGCATGTGGGATCTTCCCGGACTGGGGCACGAACCCATATCCCCTGCATCGGCAGGCGGACTCCCAACCACTGCGCCTCCAGGGAAGCCCAAGATAGATAACTCTTCACCTCCTGTTCCAAACCCAGCACACAACCCATGTCCTTCTCTGTAAATTCAGAGAAGTTTGAACCATGTGAAATTGTTGTTCTATAGGTTAAAATAATCAAGTATTGACACTTTTATATAGTTCAGCTCACCAAATATGGTATCTTGGGCAGGTATTAATCCCCATTTTAAATTGCTTATTCATTCACTCATTCAACAAACATTTATAGAGCAAGAGGCTATTTATTAGACCCTGGGATATTATGATGAATGAACCACAAGTTCTACTATGAGTATTTCAGACACCAGTGGGGGACAGAGGGACTCGATAGTCAAAGAAGATGCCTCAGAGGATATGAGAAACCATGGGTTGAAGAGTGGTTCCTCCATGAGCTTCTTAAGGACAGGTCTTACTCATGCTGTGTCCCCACACCAAGAAGGGGGCCTAGCACGTAGAAGGTACTTGATAAACAGTCATTGAGGGAAGGACTAAACGAACGAATTTGAACAAGTTCACACATGCAGAGCTGGCTGCCTCTTGAATCAGAATTTTAGAGGTGGATCGAGCCCATCCTTTTACAGAGTGTGAAGCTCAAGCTCAGAGCCTTAAACTTTCCAAGGTCCGCTGGTGTGGCTGAGAGCGGGGTGGAGTAGGAGAGGTCAGCACCATTGGAAGGAAGATCTTATTACTAAAATTATTTAGAGTTTCTGGCTCATGGTAATAAAAAGCAGGCTTTTGGTGAGTTTTATTATTGTTTTAAAATCCTCCACCTGCAGTGCACCCGCTTAGGCCTGCACAGGGCAGACGACTCCCACTTAATCCCCATGCCTTGCTGCGCTACTGCTGAGGCCCACAGCTGGTCAGGGGCAGGTTTCTGACTCCCAGTCTCGTGCTGTTTCACTGTTCCTTGCTGAATTTCAGTGAGACTTCAGTCCTCACTTAGAACATTTGGAAAAGCCTTGGCATTTGTTTTTATGTAAAGAGGAGGCACAAAGAATTTACTTAGATTCTTAATTTTTCTGTTTCTGTTGGAAGTTAGAGTTTGCAAGAAAACCATTAGAAATAACTTTTATTGTATACTGTGTTTTGGTTACCTATTGCTGTCTGACAACAACAACAAAAGCCCAAACTTAGTGACTTAAAATAACAATGTTTTATTATTTCTCATAATTCTGTGGGTCAGGAATAAGACAGGGCTTAACTGAGTGATTCCTCCATTCCATGTGGCACCGGCTGGGATCACCCCCTCGACGGCATTCAGCTGGAGGCTGGGCTGGGCAAGAAGGTCCAAGAAGGCTTCACTTACCCGTCTGGTGCCTTAGGCTCCCCCAGAGGACCTCTCTCCACGCTTGGCTTTTCATTCGCCCAAGCTTCTCTGCAGCATGGCAGCTGGCTTCCCAAGTGAAAGCTGAAGCGGCCAGGCCGCTTAAAAACTAGGACAGTGTCACTTCTGCTGCTTTTCTGTTGGTCAAAGTCATGAAGCCAGCACAGATTCAAGGGGAGGGAAGTAGATTCCAGCTCCCAAATGGCAGGGAGGGAAGGAATTGATGACAGTCATTGTTGGAAGCCACCTACTAGTACATGAGACTATGGGGAAAACAATTACACCGTATTTCAATTGTTCTTTAAAAAGTGTACCCTGGTTTTCTAGCATAATCAGGAGTAAGGCATTTTCACCTCAATGATTTTTTCAGACAATTGGAGTTCATTCTTTTAATTTCTCCATTCTCAAATTTTTAATCATACTGAATGAAAACATTACAAACTTCCCATTATTCTAAATACCTGTTTTGGATATATTCTAAATATATACTGGTCTTTCCTTGGTGACCATGACATTTTTCTGAACATCTGTTATTGTGATGTTCCATGATACAATGCTGCCGCCACAGAAGAGCCTCTGGAGGTCATATTCCAGAGAGATTATGATCATTTTTATGTATCTTCTCACCTTTAGGCACCTTGCTGCCATCCCCAAATCTCACATTTGTTTCCTTAATAGGTTAGGAAATATAATTAACTAAGTTTGTTAAAATTGGAGTAAGCAGATCCCAAAGTCTTTCTTTTGGATAAAGGGCATAGACTTTCATTTATTTTGCTTCTACTATTTCCGAAGTATTGTGGCCTTTTTTTGTTGTTGTGTTTTATTTTCATAGCATCCCCCTGGTGGATTTAGGTAGATATTATTGTCCCTGTTTTATGGGTGAGGAAACTGAAACATAAGGCTCTCTTAGGTTAGTCTGAGCAAAGGTCAGATTAGAACCCAGGGCCTGGGACTCCTGCCACAAAACCTGCTGCCTTAATTAATACAGGGGAAAGTTTGGGGATTTTTTTTAAAAATAAATTTATTTATTTATGTATGTATTTATTTATTTTTATTTTTGGCTGCATTGGGTCTTAGTTGCTGCGCGCGGGCTTTCTCTAGTTGCGGCGAGCGGGCTTCTGATTGTGGTGTCTTGTTGCGGAGCACGGGCTCTAGGCGTGCGGGCTTCAGTAGTTGTGGTGCTCGGGCTCAGTGGTTGTGGCACTTGGGCTCCAGAGTGCAGGCTCGGCAGTTGTGACGCACGGGCTTAGCTGCTCCGCGGCATGTGGGATCCTCCCGGACCAGGGCTCGAACCTGTGTCCCCTGCATTGGCAGGCAGATTCTTAACCACTGAGCCACCAGGGAAGTCCAGGTTTGGGGAGTTTTGATGTCTATTTTGTCTGCTCCTTCTCCACTTGTGCCCTGTTCAGCCTGGAGTCCTGGGGGCCAACATTTCTATGTACAGGCCTCCAGCTAAGAGATGCGTTACTAGATGTGAAACATGCAAAATGAAATTGTCTTGAGAGGTCTGGTTAGTTCTACACACTTAGCGAGAATGGCTTTAAAAATAGAATGTGAAGGGACTTCCCTGGTGGCGCAGTGGTTAAGAATCCGCCTGCCAATGCAGGGGACACATGTTCGAGCCCTGGTCCGGGAAGATCCCCCATGCCGCGGAGCAACTAAGCCTGTGCGCGCCACAACTACTGAAGCCCGCGTGCCTAGAGCCCATGCTCCACAACAAGAGAAGCCACCACAATGAGAAGCCCATGCACCGCAACGAAGAGTAGCCCCCACTCACGGCAACTAGAGAAAGCCCGCGCACAGCAACGAAGACCCAACGCAGCCAAAAAGAAAAAAATAATATATATATATATAGAGAGAGAGAGAGAGAGAGAGAGAGAGGGAATGTGAGAGTGAAGGGAAGAGGAATTCCTTCATCAAAGCACTGAAACATGTCTACTGATTTTTTAAGCTGCCATCTCTTTGTGGTCCTGGAAAACAGAGCAGAGGTGAACAGTTTCAGCCCACTCATGGAGCCAAGGACAGTTTGGAAAGAAACAGGAACCAAAATACCAGCAGGTGGGTTAACATTGTATTGTTCTTTGTGTCACCATGTCTTTAGACTCCCATGTGACCCTGAGGCCACTTAATGATCTTCATATGTCTAGTGACAAAGAGATTGTGAGAGATGAGGCATAGTAACACAGAAACAGATCTTGGCAAGTTCTCTCCGTTGCGTAAGTGAGAATAGTGGTATAATGGAGACTTGCAGGGGACATCAAGTGGCTGGCAGGTTAGCCACACAGAACTCATCAGTTGTCAAAAGTAAAGCATCCTGCCTTTCTGAAACTGCCCAGATTGTGGTTTTTTTTTTTTTTTTGGTTGCACCGCGCAGCATGTGGGATCTTAGTTCCCCAACCAGGTACTGAACTTGCACCCCCTGCATTGGAAGCATAGATTCTTAACCACTGGACCACCAGGGAAGTCCCCAGATTGTTTTTCTTATAAAAAGAATTGCCAAGTACTCCATGCACCAGTGCTACAGAAACCAAACTATGTGAAAACCAGTGTTGTTCAAAATAAGCATCACTGACTCTGGGGGACAGAAGGAGGGGGTTGAACAGTATCATTGTTACCTTGCAGCCTCTGATTTTTAGCCAGATCAACAAAATGAATTGGTTTCAGCACAAATCACCAGAAGGAGAGTGTATGCGTATGCTGGGTTTTTAAGAACTTAGGTAAAACAAATTTTATTTTGCATAAGAGGAATTATTATTATTTTTTAAATTATTTATTTATTTATTTATTTTGGCTGCATCGGGTCTTAGTTGCGGCATGCGGACTCTTAGTTGCATAATGCAGACACTTAGTTGCGGCATGAGAACTCTTGGTTGTGGCATGTGGACTCTTAGCTGTGGCATGCATGCAGGATCTAGTTCCTGATCAGGGATCGAACCCAGGCCCCCTGCATTGGAAGCACGGAGTCTTACCCACTGGACCACCAGGGAAGTCCCTGCATAGGAGGAATTATTAATGGAGCAATAAATGTTTTTCAAGATAGAGTATTATATCAATTTAGTTTTCCTTTTCTGTGGTTAAATGGCAACATTAATCCACAGCTTGAAGTCAGTCCTCCTGGAAAGAAAATTTTGTACCTACTCCCAGTGGTGACTAAAACTAATGACAAATTTGCTGTTCCATTCATTTTGGTTAAATATATACATTAAGGGAGAATTAAGGAAAATGCCCAGACATTTTAGATCAGTGTATTTTACCTTTACAAAGGAAATTAACTGAAGAACCACCTAACTGGCCTCAGAGAGTCTAGCAGTCACATCATTGACAGAGGCATACAGGGTGATAGTACAGCCACTGGATGACAAAGCAAAAGCTGTGGTTGTGGCTTCACCTGCCCAGCTCCACCCTCTTCCCCCAGGAGAACAAAAAACTGACTAAAGAAAAGTTTAACACTTTGCTACCAATCCACCTACTCTTTCTGTGTGCTTAAAAAAATTGTAATTATATACATGTAGGCAATTTTGTATCCTCAGTTTTTGCTTTATCTTAGAACATGGTTATCCCTTGTTATTAAAAACATCCTGTAAACTTACTTTGAAATTGTTGAATTTCCCCCATTGTTGAATTTTAGGTTGTTTTATTCTTTGTTTTTTGTTTTCCTGTTATGAATAGGGCTACAGTGACTTGTCAGTAAATTTTTTTTTTTTTGCATTTTGGGTTATGTCCTTGATAGATTCTCAGAAGCAGAGTTACTAGCTCAGAGGGTTTGAACATTTTAAAGATTCTTGATAGCTATTGCCAAATTGCTCTTCAAAGAAACTGATTGGATGTGACCTTTCCAATTCAACAGTCTCTGCACTCTGATCCAGTGGGACAGTGGGGTATTCTGGATAAAAGGGAATTCACATATATGCCATAGATCACACATTTTCAAAGAGTTAGTTTAATAGGTGATAACATATATATTATAATGGAATATTTAGAGGAAAAAGAAACTCCCTTGTTTTGCAGACGAGGAAACCTTGGCCCAGAGAGATTGAAGTTTGCCAAAGTCAGACAGCTAGCCAGTGGCAGGACATGGTCTCGAACTCAGTGAAACTAGGCTGAAGATCTCTGAATGTTCTTCAGAGCCCCTGGTGCCTCAAGACCATCTTTACAAATGTTAGCTATTGTGCTATCACTGATATGCAGGTGTGCATATTACCAGAGGATTCTGATCAAAGGGCAGGAACAGCTACTGAACCTTCACCTATGTTCTGTGGCATTGTGGCAGGGCTCTGCTACAGCCCAAGTAACCAGGATTCTGTCTGGTGCAGCTGTGTTTCAGTTGTGGGTCTTCTACCTCGAGATCTTCTAACCCACTCCTTTTATTTCTTAGCCAGGGAAGGCCTAGAGAGTCCAGTGCCCAAACCAGAACGACACAGCTCAGTGGTGCACTCCTCACTGTGCCAGGCCACCCACAGGGACCACTCACGTCATCCACCCCTGGCCGAGGCTCTTCCAGGTAGAGCCTTGTGGGCTGAACGTTGGGAAGTCTAGTGCTCCCTGGTGGTGGGTCGGAGTCAGTGCAATCTCAGGAACGGCTCAGAGTAATAGGGGACAGTCCTCCGGGTGGGTTGATGGGCTTGGGGTTGTGCCAGGAACTTGAGCAAACTGATGTGTTTGTGTCCACTCACTCCCTTCCTCCAAATCTATGCAATTCAGGATCAGTATGGAATCTGTGTCTTCTAAAATCTGTAACACAAAGTCAAGAAATAATGAAGATGCTGGAGAGATACACTTAAAATGGAAAAGTGAGTATAAAGTCATGGATTCTGTTGAACAAAATGAAATTTAAAGTATCTTTCTAACCTTGTTGTCATCTGTAAGTACACAGCCTGTATTGCATTGTTCTCCCATATTCTTTTCTTTTTAGATCGTTCCATTTTAAAAGCAAGACCTTTCTGATTACACACTGCAGAGAGAAGTGCTTTATTCATTTCTGTACTATATAGGAAATTCTTCTATTTTACATGTGTATACATATATATATATGTATGTATGCTATATAACACATGCAGTAAAAATACACAATATAGATGTTTAATATATAACATTATTAAGGTAGAGAGCTTGCAGTGTCACTTTCACATATTTTGTGGGCGTTATCCTTTTGTATCAGTCTTATCTTGTAAGCTTAACAGGATGCAGCATCTACGTTTTTTGATACTAATGCTAAGTGACATTGCAAAAGTAGAGAAAATGGGAGTGAAAACACACATGAACACATACATGCGTACTCCCCAAATATGAGCTCAGCGTGGTCTAGAAAGGCTAGACAGACTCAATGGAATTCCTTCCATTAGTCTCTACAGACTAGGGGCTTCAGATGTCATTTTCTTATAAAATCTTCACAGCAAGAAGGTCCGTCTACAAGTTTCCTGTTACTTTTTACTCTAATTCAGCAAAAAGCACTGTAACTAACTGAAATTCTGCCTTTCCCTTACTCTGTCATCAATTCTCTCCTCTCCTCTGCTTCAGGCCAAGCTAAGGATGATGCAATTCCAAAAACGCAATCATTGTGACAATATGAGCTATAAAATATGACATAACTCTTTAAGAATCTAAAGCTTTTGTTTCCAGCATTCACAGTGATCTTTTAAACGCTGCTTTCTCTTACATCCAGCGGAGGTGAAAGAAATGGCAGAGAAAGCAGCTACTGGGCAGCTGGCAGTACCTCCTTGGCATCCTCAGAGTAGTGTGACTTTAGAAAATGAGGCTGAAAACAGACCTGATCCCCTGCTGCAGCCCCCCATTAAGGTCCCTGAGCACGTGGATTGGCAGCAAGCTGTAGAGCATCCCAAGAAAAATGATGAGCCAGGAGGAAATGGCAAGTGTGACAAAACAGACAGCAGTGACCGCAACAGTGACCAGCATGGCAGACAGCCAGGGCCTCGAAGTTCCACCGGTAAGTTCAGTTGGACGAGTCAGGGTAGGTGAGCTCTATCAAGTTGTCAGCTCTCAAAAATAAGTAAACCTCCTAGAATATTTCCTTTAGTCTTCTTTCCTACCTGTCTGGGAATCCTGAATTCCAGGGGAAAGCAGCATACCCTTCTAATCCCACTGTCCTTCAGACAGGTAAAGAAGTCCAGAGATTCATGAGTTTTTCTATTACCGGAGCAGATTCCTTTGTCCAAAGGAAGTAAAATAATCTCCATGCACTGACCCTGGATCTGGGTCTAACCTCACAAAGAATCGAACCTTTTACCTGAGGGCATTGGTGGAAGGCCACTCCCTACTGCCCCCTTCTTTGCGTTGCATTTTAAGCCAGAAAAATTCCAGTGGCTCTCAGAGAGTCTATGCCTGAGGAACTTAGAGACAAACGACATTTACTGTCATCACTTTTAAAGATTTGTAGGTGAAAACTGAAGAGTGTGTATTTCTACCTGGTAATTTGCTTGCAATCAGGGCATGGGATATCCTTTCACAGTTGTTTGCAAATTAAAGGAAGGTACATCTAAAATTATTATTTATCTTAGGTAGAAAATCTATTGGTTTGGATTTTTTTGGTATTTAAAATCTGTTCCTTGTCAAGCATCGCTCTTGAATGGGTAGGCAAAAGGGTGGCTGATCCAGGGCCACGTGCTGGGGCCAGACTAGCCTAACCGTCTCCACTTCGATTTGACTTATGAAACATGGCCACCCTTGGCAGAATATGCCTACATCTCTTCTCTCATGCCACCCTTTACCCCTTCCATGCCATTTGAATATCACCAAATGACAATGATTGTGTTATAATTATTAGGTACCAGGCACCTGCCCCCCAGAAAAAATGAGCAGCCAGAGCATGGGGAAGTCCTTCAAGAAAGTTCGGATGCACCTGTGGTTGTTGAGAAGTCTTACAGCGTGAGTCATACTGCCTGGAGAGCCAGCTCGAACCCAAAGACCTACTAGAACTGAGTTGTCATGTATTATGACATTGAAATAATATCTATCTTAGTTCTTTTTTGTTGGAGCATGTGCCCTCATGTCTCTGACATGAAAGAAGAAGTCTTTCCTCCCTGCCTGATACTTTTTTTTTTTTTTTTGCGGTACACGAGCCTCTCACTGTTGTGGCCTCTCCCGTTGCGGAGCACAGGCTCTGGACGCGCAGGCTCAGCGGCCATGGCTCACGGGCCCAGCCGCTCCGCGGCATGTGGGATCTTCCCGGACCGGGGCACGAACCCGTGTCCCCTGCATCAGCAGGCGGACTCTCAACCACTGCGCCACCAGGGAAGCCCTGCCTGATACTTTTTGAGTTAGTTCAACTCAAAGCATTGTGTATATCGGAGCTTGGGGAAAACACAGACAAGTGTTATATTCAGCTCTGACCCTTGAGCTTTCTGTCAAGTTGGCCAGACAAGACCAACTCTTTTTTTTCTTAATTAATTAATTAATTTTTGGCTGTGCTGGGTCTTCGTTGCTGCGCGCAGGCTTTCTCTAGTTGTGGCGAGAGTGGGGGCTACTCTTCGTTTTGGTGTGCGGGCTTCTCAGTGCGGTGACTTCTCTTGTTGCGGAGCATGGGCCCTAGGCACGAGGGCTTCAGTAGTTGTGGCTCGCGGGCTCTAGAGCACTGGCTCAGTAGTTGTGGCGCATGGGCTTAGTTGCTCCACGGCATGTGGGATCTTCCTGGACCAGGGATCGAACCCATGTCCCCTGCATTGGCAGGCAGATTCTTAACCACTGCGCCACTAGGGAAGTCCCAAGACTAACTCTTAAAGCACGGTCAGTTACCAAAGCTCGTGACTCAGGTCAGATTGAAGTAGGAAAAGCAAGGCCAGGGTTGCGATGGGAGTACCTTCACCTGGAATGTCACCTAAGACCCAAATTCAGCTTTCAACTCAGTGGAAGGAAGGTGTTCATGCCTGAAACCTCTGCCTCAGCAAGATGTCTGGGATACAGTCATATCCTAGCATTTGCATTGGGGTTACAGCCTTGCTTCCGGGATTTAGTGCATTCTTCAGGCATGCAGTTGGGCCATAGTCCAGCCAGAGCAAGGAACCAGAATTTTTGTAATCACCATTGACGTGGGCCCAGGATCATTTAAAGAATATAAACAGCAGCTGAGAATGAAACAATGTAAAAAGCCAGGTGTGATAACATTAGAGGTCTTTTGAAGAACATACTATTGTAGTAATCATAGCACACAAACCGCTCACAGGACAATTTATTCTTTCTCCCATGTGAGGGCTGGAAGGATGTGCCACATTCAGCATACTGGCTTGGCTGGAGAAGCATCTCTGTCAGGGAAGTGGGGAAGGTATGGGAGGCCAAGCTTGCCTGAGAAATTTCAGTTTGACAGGAGAGGTTGAGGAAAGCAGCTGCTAAGTGCACAGAGGAGGAAGTATGGCAAAAGCAATGTCCAAGGAAATAAACCACAAAACCTCTGCAAAGGGATGACTGAAGGTGAGGAAAGGAGCCAGTTGTCTGGCCATGTGGTGATCAGGGCCTGAATGTAGAGAAAGAGCAAAAAAGGAAGGGGTAGAGTGGAGATGCTGAAGAAATAACTTACTTTGTTTTGTTTTTATTGTTGAGATTGCATTGCTATTTTTAAAATCATGCTTCTTTTTTATTTATAAATTTATTTAATTAATTTATTTATTTTTGGCTGTGTTGGGTCTTTGTTGCTGCACGCGGGCTTTTTCTAGTTGCGGAGAGCGGGGGCTACTCTTCGTTGCGGTGCGCAGGCTTCTCATTGCAGTGGCTTCTCTTGTTGTGGAGCACAGGCTCCAGGCATGCAGGCTCAGTAGTTGTGGCTCACGGGCTCTAGAGTGCAGGCTCAGTAGTTGTGGCACATGGGCTTAGTTGCTCCGCGGCATGTGGGATCTTCCTGGACCAGGGCTCAAACCTGTGTCCCCTGCATTGGCAGGCAGATTCTTAACCACTGCACCACCAGGGAAGCCCCAAAATCATGCTTCTTCACTTGCCTTTAAACGGGAATACCTGAGGGAGTCCCAGTTCTGAGCAGCCTCAGCCTGGAGGACAATGCCAACACATGGACTGTATCTAGGCTCTTGAGGATCAGGGTGTTTAAATTCAGTCCCCAGCTTGAGTTGTCTAGGGACTTTTTTCTTCCTGTGAATTTTAGAGCAAAAAGGTCACCCAGCCTCCCCCCACTTCCACTGTGCAGGTAAGGATGTTGAGATTCAGGACTGTCATTTGTCACATTTGCTCCAGGGGGTTCACAGCTCACAGTGGGGAAGGAGGGCCAGAGGTGCAAGTAGGCAGGAAGGTCTCAGAGAGTGTCACCCCAACCACAGAGTAATTTTTGATACCCCATCATTAACACTGCATCCAGCTGTAAAGGGATTTGTTTACAATAAACACCAACTTAAAAGTGATTTCCTACCTTATTAATAGGATCAGTCCGTGCAACCAACTTGTTCACCAGAGTCTTCTGAAGACATAACAGATGAAGTTTTAACTACAGACCATGAATATTTTTACTCCTCAACTGCTCAAGAAAACTTGGCTCTAGAGGTAAAACATTTTTTTTAATAAATTTATTTATTTGTTTGTTTTTTATTTTTGGCTGCATTGGGTCTTCGTTACTGTGAGTGCGCTTTCTCTAGTTGAGGTGAGCAGGGGCTACTCTTCATTGTGGTGCGCAGGCTTCTCATTGCGGTGGCTTCTCTTGTTGTGGAGCACGGGCTCTAGGCGTGAGGGCTTCAGTAGTTGTGGCTTGCGGGCTCTTGAGCGCAGGCTCAGTAGTTGTGGTGCACGGGCTTAGCTGCTCCACGGCATGTGGGATCTTCCCGGACCAGGGCTTGAACTTGTGTCCCTTGCATTGGCAGGCATATTCTCAACCACTGCACCACCAGGGAAGCCCCTAGAGGTAAAAATTTACAGTTCAGGATAAAGTACATCTTCAGCTTTTCTGTTGCCTTATACCTTTAAAATTATTTTTATTAAGAAAAATAGCTTACAAAAGTATATAATGTCAATTTATCAGTGTTTTTGTGTGTTTTGAAAAAACATGTGAAAAATAAGATTTTTGATAATGAAGGTCATAAGCAATTTCTCCCAAAATTGTGGCTCCTGCATTTGTATAGCACTTTGTACTTCTTTTTTCAAAACACTTTCCTTCACGTTACCCAATTCACACATCCTTCCTGAAGGGAAGAGAAGGCAGCCTGCTGTTATTCCTCTGTGTGAAGAACTGGCAAACGCAGATGTAGGGAATTAGCCCTGGCCTGGCCAGATTTAGTGGTAAGAGAGCCAGGAATAGAGTCACAGTGTCAGCAGTGAATGTGAGGCTGTCCAGTACACAGGGCTTTCTCTGGGATCTGCTTAGCTTTTGCAAGAACCTGTTTGTACAGAGTATTTTCATTTATAAAATGAAACTTATTGGATTCTCTTATTTACTTATGTTATTTTTACCTCACCTGTCCCCTAACCTGCCACTTTTTGGGGTTCTTTTACCAATATGGAAGGTACGGAAGAGGAAAGAGAGGATTGTACATGTCAGTCACAACATTTGACTGACAAGAAGAATTCAGTGTTGCATCAAAACGCGTAGTTTCCACTTGTTGGCGCTTCTGAAAACTCAATTAGAGCAATTTTCCATTATTAATCCTTTAAACATTCTTGGTTTGACGGTGGACTGGGACATTAAGAAAATCTTTAATAGAAATGTATAAAGTATATATACATACATATGTATATACATGTAACATACATATGTATATACATGTAACATGTAGATGTATATAAAAAGTATAACGGAGAAGACTACACACGTCTTTAGTGTACAGCTCATGAAATTTTACATGCTGAACACACTCATGTAGCCAGCACCCAAATCAAGAAATAGACCATTCTTGATCCCCCAAAAGACCTCCTTGTGTTTCCTCCCACTCCCTGCCTCCCCTCAAAGGAACCAGTGTTCTGACTTGTCACCCCATAGAGTAGCTTTGCAGTCTGGGCCGTTTTTCCTACCTTCTTTGGCTTTTCTGATAAAGCTCCCAGGAATCAAAACATCTTTGTTGGAAGGTTGTGGTGAGGAGGGGATGATGAAGGGAAAAGTCACCCGATTCCACCTCAGAATGGGAGGTGGGGGAGGGCTTGTTGAGGAAGAACACATAGTACAAATAAGTGCTTAATGTCTGTGATGAAGGTTTGTTCTTTTTCTATAGAAGATGTAGGAACCTTATGAAGATTTTCAAGGTTTAAGAACATCAAGAAATTCTCTCTCCACCTTCTGATGATATGTCTGCCTCCAGTGACCCTCCTTTCTTTGCTCTTTCATTCTTTTGCAGACCTCAAGTCCCATTGAAGAAGACTTTGAAGGAATACAACATGCTTGTGCCCGACCTCAAGCCTCTGGTAATAAGCCCTCAGGGCAGATTCCTTTGAGAGTCCCTCATCTTTACTTTCTGTCAGATCACACATGTTTAGAGCTGGAAAGGTCCTTAGAAATAACCTTCCAGGCCTTTCATTTTACAGATGAGAAAACTTAGGCTCAGTGATTTCCCCTGCCCCTCACTAGTCTCATGACATCCATACATCATGTTATTTATACCTCCCCTTGCATTCTTATAGCATACGTTATAGCAGTTGCTTCTTCTACTTTCCCCCTGTAGTCTCTTTCCCTAGATTTCAGGCTCTTTTGTGGCACATAGCAGGTGTTCAGTTATCTTTGCTGAGCTGACCTGAGGGGTTGACCTAGGCCACACAGCTAGTTATTGACACAGCGACAACCAGAACCAGGTTTCCATGTCCTTCTCTTCCCCAAAAGGCAGAGTTCCACCATCATTTTCCTTTGGTTGCTTGGCATCTTAGCAAAGGGTTAATAATAGCCAACAGTACAGTGAATGTAGCGTCCTTCCCTTGGGAGGCCTTGGGTTCTCTATAACTTAGCGACTGCTTCCCGTTACATGGTAAATTAACCTTGGATCAGCAGCTGGGGTGTGACACAAGACAAGATATAAGTGAACCACAGGTTCTGATACAGGCATTTTAAAAATTGTGCACTTTTGCTCTTTTAAAGTATGCAACCATCCATTTTTAAAACCAGGGTTACCCACCTACCAAGCCATGTAGCTCGGTCCAGGGTCGTGTCTCAACAGTCTGAACCCAGGCTGGGTGGGTTTAGGTTCCGACCATACTCCCTTCCTCCTGCTGCATACTCCAGCTGCCATCTCTAACCTGATGCAGGCCCCCGTCACAGGCACAAGCATTTTAAGAAGCTGTAAGCTTTTAGATGAACAGTTAAATTCTCAGGACAATATGTATTTAAAGTTCCCAAACCTGGGTCTCTGGCCACCCAGCTCTTTCTGTGGAGCCTCTGCCCATGATCACTTTCTGTGTGAGCCTGACCTGTACATGGCCACTTCACTAGTGTTTGGAAGAGAGTTGAGTAGGATAGAGAAGTTATGGGGCAGGCAGGTCAGAAAACCAGGGCTAGTTGGATACAAACATCTAAAGTACATGTAGAAGCCTCTGATTTCTACTCTGTTTCCTCCTTTTAGCCCTTCTCCTCCCCCTTTTTCACTAGGGCTCTGATATATCAATATATCCTCTCCATACCAGGCAATACAACAGGGATAAAAGTTGCATACATGCTGGGTTCCAAGCCCAGTTCTGCCACTGATTTTTTTTGTGCATTACCTTGGGCATGTCACTCCACCTGAGGGCCCCACTTTCCCTCCATGTAAAGTAAAGGAGAAAGTTACACTCTAAAATCTCTAAGTTCCCCTCCAGGTCTAAATTGTGCTTATTAGGAATTCATTTATGCTTTCCAGGTGTTTACGCTTTCTAGGCATTTGAAAAGGGGTGGAAAGAAGAAGAACCCCTAGGCTTCTCCACTGGTGGGGTTTCAGAGTAGCTTGGCTTCTGCTGAAGGTGGCACTTTTATAGTGGGCCTCCCATTGCCTACCAGACTACCTCCTGGACCTAAAGAATGGCAGGCGGATCATGAGCATTTGCCAGCGGGGCAGGCTGGTCTGTCTGTCCTCTTCTCTATAAACCAGAGCTATGTAATGGTGGAAAGGAAAATGGATACTGGCCCCGTGTGTCCAGAGGCCTTACTAAGAGCTGGGGAGGAGTGACTTCAGATGCTTGAGGCCAACGAGAACGGAAGACAGTTGAATTAGCTCCTTAGTACTCAAGATCCCATCCCCACTCATTAAGTGGTGTTTGGTGGCCAAGAGACACAGTTAATGTTCTGGGAATGCCCAGAACATTGGTCTTTTCTTTTCATTTTCTTAAAATTTTCATTTATTTATTTAATTTTATTTATTTTTGGCTGCACTGGGTCTTTGTTGCTGCACGCAGGCTTTTCTCTAGTTGTGGCGAGCAGGGGCTACTCTTCCTTGTGGTGCACGGGCTTCTTATTGCAGTGGCTTCTCTTATTGCGGAGCATGGGCTCTAGGCGTGTGGGCTTCCGTAGTTGTGGCACGGGGGCTCACTAGTTGTGGTGCAGGGGCTTAGTTGCTCTTAGTTGCTCTTAGTGGTCTTTTCTATTTGGAATCTTTAGTGAACAAACAGTTCTTGGTTTCAACGCCCCCTGGTGTCTGTTGACAGGAACCAGGTCAGTTTGCCTTCCTGAAAAGACAAAACAACATTTGTCTCCAGAAATAACTGTGCAGTTATAACTGAAAGGCCAGTAAATGGCTTGATTGTATTCTGAGAGTCAGAATATAGTTCTCCCCTCTGAGCAAGGGAAATAAACTTTCAGAGCAAAAACCTCTTCTACAGTGCTCACTCCAAACCCAACTAGGAAGCACTCTGTTTATGTAGATTATTTCTTATTGTGGATCAGACCAAGGAAAATTCTCGAGAATGAAAGTAATCATCTGGGTTGGCAAAAATTCACTAAAAAATGCATGTACTTTATTCTTTCAGGTGAAGAAAAGTTCCAAATGAGAAAAAACCTTGGAAAGAAAGCTGAAATTTTGACCAGGTCTCAATTCCAACCTATACAAAGGTATATGCTATTATTATTTTTTTTATTTTTACTTTTTTTGCGGTACGCGGGCCTCTCACTACTGCGGCCTCTCCCGTTGCGGAGCACAGGCTCCGGACGCGCAGGCTCGGTGGCCATGGCTCACGGGCCCAGCTGCTCCGCGGCATGTGGGATCTTCCCGGACTGGGGCACGAACCCGCGTCCCCTGCATCGGCAGGCGGACTCTCAACCACTGCGCCACCAGGGAAGCCCCCTATGCTATTATTTTATTCACAGTTTCAGACTCAAAGAAGTAATGTTATTTGATGGTAATGCCCCATATTTACATGTTGCTCTTCTTCAAATATAATAGCCACCATGTTATAACAGTAAGCTTTGGGCAGCTTAGCTTTGTGAGGACTTGTTCAGCAGAATTGTGAGGCGTCGTGAAAAGGAGTTGTTATCTGTATTCAGATCCTGACTCTGCTTTTCTAACTTGGTCAAATTTCTCAACCCCTCTCTTCTAGCTCCCCATTTGTAAAATAGCAATAAGAATCATCACTGGACATATTGTTAATTGAAAAAAATGCACAACAGTGTATGTAATTTAATACCATCTGTGTAAAAATGAGAGGGAAGGGAGATGCCTATAATCCTTGTAGTGTGTCGACATTTCTGGAAGTCTATACAGTGGTTAACTCTAGAGAGAGAGTCCAGAGGTTTTTCTTTTATTCTTATAACCTTCTTTGCTGTTGGAATGTTCCACCATGGGTGCATACTACTTTTGAAAGAAAAAGCTACTTTGTTTTTTTTTACTTTTACAAATGAGAAAGAGAAATTCCATCTGGTTAAGGAAAGTTTCTGTAGACAACATTGAGTTTTATTTTTTCACCTCTCTTAAATAATATATTTTCAATTCTATTGAATAAATGGAAGATTCTAAATTCAAAAAAGAAAAGAATTCTTACTGGGAATGTTGACATAGAGATTAAAAGTAATAATATGACTTCTGGGCATTTACCCAGAGAAATGAAGAATTATGTTTACATGAAAACACATACATGGGACTTCCCTGGTGGTCCAGTGGTAAAGAATCCGCCTTCCAACGCAGGGAACATGGGCTCCATACCTGGTCAGGGAACTAAGATCCCACATGCGGCGGGGCAACTAAGCCCACGTGCCACAATGACTGAGCTTGTGCACCTCAACGAGAGAGCCCGCGTGCTGCAAACTACAGAGCGCATACGCTCTGGAGCCTGCGCACCACGACTGGAGAGAGAAAAACCGCATGCCACAACTAGAGAGAAGCCCGCACACTGCAAGGAAGAGCCTGCATGCTGCAACTAAGACCCGATGCAGCCAAAAAACGAACAAATAAATAAATAAATATTTAAAAAACCCAACACATACATGAATGTTTATAGAAACTTTATTCATAATAGCCAAAATCTGGAAACCCAGATGTTATCTAACAAGTGAATGGTTTAATGGACTGTGTTACATCCATACCATGGAATGCTCCTCAGCAATAAAAAAGCATGAACTGTTGGTACATGCAGCAACTGGGACAAGTCTCCAGAGAATTATGCTGAGTGGAAAAAGCAACCCCTGCAAAGTTATTTACTATATGATTCTACATTTATACCATTCTTGAAATGATAAAATTGTAGAAATAAAGACTAAATGAGTGGTTTCTAGGGGTTAAGAAAGAGATGGGAGTGGGGGGGAAATGGACATGGCTATAAAAGGGCAACGTGAGGGGTCCTTGTGGGGGAAATGTTCTGTATCTTGACTGTATCAATGTTGATATCTTGGTTATGATATTGCTCAATAGATTTGCAAGATGTCACCATTGAGGGAAGCTGGGTAAAGTGTATTTCTTAAAACTGCATGTGGACTTCCCTGGTGGTGCAGTGGTTAAGAATCCGCCTGCCAACGCAGGGGACACAGGTTCGAGCCCTGGTCTGGGAAGATCCCACATGCCACGGAGCAACTAGGCCCGTGTGCCACAACTACTTGAGCCTGCGCTCTAGAGCCCATGCTCCTCAACAAGAGAAGCCACAGCAATGAGAAGCCCGTGTACCGCAAGGAAGAGTAGCCCCCGCTCGCTGCGACTAGAGAAAGCCAGAGTGCAGCAACAAAGACCTAACGCAGCCATATATTAAAAAAAAAAAGAAAAAGAACTGCATGTGAATATACATACAGTTATTTCAAAATAAAAAGATTAATTCAAAAACTAATAACAGAGATGAAGTGCCTGGTACAATAGCATTCAATTTACTTTCTCTTTTCTGGACCTCAGTTTCCTTATCTATAATAATGATAGCTAGTATTTCCTAAGTAGTGACAATATGCCAGGTACTCTGTTTTGTCAAATCTAATTCATATAACAACCCTCTCATTTTGCCAATACAGAAAGCAGGGGGTTTTTTCCTTAGGTTGTACAGTTAGTAACTAGCTATATCATTAGGATAGGCTAGATTATGTTATGTAACACACAACCCCCAGATTTTAGTGGCTTAAAGCAATAAAACTTATTTTGTGCTCGTGCTCCACGTCCATCACCAGGAGTGTTCTGTGCTACTCTACCTTCCATCAGAAATCCACACTGAGGGAGACTCCGTCTTTGTGCTTCCTTTCTTACTGAGGCAGGAAAAAAGGGAGCATGGTGAATTGTGCACTAGGCTTTTAAAGTTTCTGCCCCAAAGTGAATCACATCACTTTCACTTGCATTTCACTGGTTAAAACAAGTCATATGGCCATTTATGTAAATTAGGAGGGCCAGAAAGTACTGTCCTACATTGTGCTCAGCAGGAGAAACAAATATTTAGTGAACAGAATTAATAGTCACAACTCAATCCAAAATCCATGCTCTTTCCTTTATACCATTGGTCTCACAGGATTGTGCAAAGATTAAAAATGTGGAAACATTTGGAAGGATTTAGCATGGGATCTGGCTTATAGTTTGTGTTTGAATATTGAAAATGAATCTTAAATATTGGTTAAAGTAGAAGCACGTCAAGTTTGTCTTCAGAATTCTTCTCTGGCCATTTTTTGGCACAAGCCTCTCTTGGCCTCCCCTGATACTCCATGCCAAGAAGCTGTTTCACAGTTGGTAAGGCCCCATGGCTGTGCCCTTTGCTCCATCATCCATCCACAGCAAAGTTCCCATGCTCTGTTGATTTCCTCAGGAGCTTGCTCAGCCAGTAGCATCGTTGGCTGATTTCAGATGGGCTGACCCTTAGAGAGTATTTATTCAGCCTCTGAAGAGGAAACAGATACCCAGACATCCCTGAGAACATGTGGCTAGTCAGTAGCAGAGCCAGGATCAGAACCCTCACTTTCCACTTTGAGCTTAGTGCCCTTCCAGCTGCCTCTCACACTGGGCCAGTAACTGGTGCCTGGTACCACGATATTGCACTCTGCTGACAGGGGATTTACATAGTTTTCTCACTTTCTCTCTTACAGTATTGAAGACGAACAAGAGGAGACACTAAAGGAGTCACCAAAGGAAATGAAAGAGAAAGACATGTATGGCCACCAAAAGTTGCCTAAGGATTCTGTGCAAAGTCTTGGTTTTAGGGGAAGAGTATTTCCTTGTTTGTAGGAGTCTGTGTTCTTCCCATTTTTATGTATACATTTAATGTGAGCCTGTTTCTTCTTTCACCAAAAAACTGTTGTGATGAGTGATCTAAATTAACAGCATCTTAATCAAGGAAACACAGTGATAAGAAGAATAGAAGTTTATACCTGAGGTAGATTAAGTCTGTTTGCCACATAAATAGACTTTCACCTATGGAATTTATTTTTAGCTGCTGAGATATGTTTACAGTTAGTATCTCTTTTTAAGATATTCTCTAATATTCTCTTTAAGATATCTTACATATCTTATAGATATCTTATGGATATTCTAAGATAGTCTCTGATTTTGGCCACTTGCCAAATAAAGATTTTTGTGAAGAGCATCTTTAAAAAGTACCTCTTAGGAATATAGTGTTTGATTTTTGTAAACATCTCCCAATTACTCTGTGCTTTTAATTCTTTAGATCACTGACAGACATTCAAGACCTGTCTAGTATCTCCTATGAACAAGGCGGTTCTTTTAAGGAAGTCTCATGCAAAACACCCAAAATAAACCACGCACCTACTAGTGTCAGCACTCCGCTCAGCCCAGGTAATAACTAGCAGGGGGATGTTCTGGGAAAGGGACTAACAGCCCCTGCCTCGCTGGCTATGGGAAGCCAGGCTGCAGGAGCAGACCCACAGTGTTTTCTCACAGTACAGAGGGGTTTCTTTAGGGTCAGAGCTGAAGGGGATAATCCCATGGGAGGCCAGGTAGCTGTGGTGGTGGTGATTAACCAGCTATAAGGAGATTTTTAAACTCTAGCAATAGAGACATGCAAATGCAGAGTCTACTTTGTACTTGAAGCACTGTTGAATTTAGTGCAAATACATTGGATTCTCTAGAGTTAGTAACTTAAAACAGTACCTTGTGCTTAAACATACATAGCTCTGGGTCCTGCAGCTGCGTACAGCCAGCATCAAATATCCTCTCTCTAGTGTCCTTTTTTCCAGTATATTTGTGGTTCAAATAATCTCCCTGTAGTCTCTCCCAAGTTTAGAGACTATCATCAGTGATCAGTGATTATTTCAGTTATTGACAATTTGGAAAATCCCTGTTCCAGGTATAGAGTTTTGTGGGGGCTTCTTTTTGTTGTTTTTAAATAATGTAAAGGATTCAGACACTAACTGCCCTCTTTTCTACAACAGGGTCAATTTCTTCAGCTTCTAGTCAGTATAAGGACTGTCTTGAAAGTATCACGTTTCAGGTTAAAACAGGGTCTACCTCGTTCTGGAAGAGTCAAGAATCTATTCAAACTTTGTCTGATAAATTTACAACTGTCCGAGAGAAAGCAAAGAGCCTAGACTCCCTTCTTACTTCCTCTGAAACTCTTCCTTCAAGACTGACTAATCTCGTAAGTATACTGACTCTGCGCTGCACACTCTTGGAGTGAGTCCAAAGGCGTCAGTGATCCAAAAGGCCAAGATTTCTCCGTGTCTGTTTTACAAAGAAAGCAAGAAATAAGCTGGATCCTCTCCAGGCTTCCCTGGGGCTCCTCTCTGAGTCTGTATTGTAGAATGGATCCTGGGTTTTTGTGCCCTCTTTTTTCCCCCAGAGGTAATGTTTGTCGATTTCTCGAAAGATCCGTCCGCTGCGATAGCTTATGATGCATTGTTCATCTGCATTGTTCTTTCTACCTAACCATGTCTTACGTACTAAGAGGAGGCTTGAGTTCTGCTTCCTTCTTGACGCCTCCTCTGGTTAGTTCTCTGAGAGTTTCGATTGATCTCTACCTTTTCTGAACTCCTGAACCAATAATCTGCAGTAAAAACACTTAATGGTACCTTCTCCTTGCTTCCTTCCCCTCCCCGTGCTGTTTGTTTGTTGGTTTCCTTTCTCTCTCTCCCTCATACTTCATATGTGTAGTCTCTTCAAGAAAACTGAAAGTTCCTTACTTGGTTCTGCTCATTAAAAACCTGTTGACTGACCTTTCTGTAGGCAGATTGATTACTTGTTTGGCCCTCAGTGAAAAATCGACTGTCATCTTCTCTGGGCATTTGACTCACAAAAGGTCTCACTCTGAAGTAGGGAAATAAAGAATTTTATGCTCTTGTTCAACAAACTGTTAATGGGGCAGGTTCTAAGTGCCAGGCACTATGCCAGGCCCTTTTCTAGGCATAGTGACTAGGAAAGTCCGCGCCCTGAAGGAGCTCACTGCCTGTTGAGAAAGACTGGCAGGATGTAACACAGAGGTAAAAACTGAGCGCTGTGGAGGCAAAGGGGGTGGGAAGGCTTCCGAGAGGAGATAATGTTTGAATGTTTGACTCAGTCAACAAAACAAGTAGCTTCTTCCATCAGTGATACACAAGATTAATCTTGGAAATGACTGAGCTTAACAGGCCTTTTTAGCTTAATACACGTGTCGGTTACCATGTTTATGTCTTACTTGTAGAAAAGATTGCCTGCATTTACTGGGGCTGGTTCCTCCAGCATTGCCAAGGCACCTGACACATCATCCCGTGCCACTCAGAGGAGGAGCCTGCCAAAAGGTACCCTGTGTTTAATATTAAAATACAAGTTCATAATAGTAAACCAGTTTAAGGGAGACTTCATCTCTTCTTTGATGGCTATAGCAGATTCAAACAAAAATGCTAATTTCCCCTGACTATAAAAGTAAAACATGCTCATTATAGAAAACTTAGAGAATACAGACGAGCTTAAAAGAGAAAACCACGACCATTCTACCATTATTTTTTTTTTAAGTTTTTTTTGATGTGGACCATTTTTAAAGTCTTTATTGAATTTGTTACAATATGGCTTCTGTTTTATGTTTTGGTTTTTTGGCCTCGAGGCATGTGGGATCTTAGCTCCCCAACCAGGGATTAAACCTGCACCTCCTGCATTAGAAGGCGAAGTCTTAACCACTGGACTGCCAGGGAAGTCCCTCTACCATCATTTTTTAACCTCTTGTAGTATTTTGGTATATATATATATATATATATATATATATATATATACACACAGCCCCCAAATATATATAAAAGAATATATATATATATATTTGGGGGCTGTATATATATATATATATATATATATATATTCTTTTTCTTAGCATAGTTGAGATCATATAGTGTATCAGCTCTGGCCTGCTTCTTTTTCTTTAATGATATATTTTAGGATTTCTACTTGTCAGTAAAAATTATTCATAAATATATGTGATGGCTGCATAGTAGTCCATTCTACTTATGTTGCTTAACCATGCCCTTATGTTGAAGATTTATGTTGTTTTCCAACTTTTGCTCTTTGTACAGAAATCTTTATCTGAACCTCTGATCTTTTCCTTAGGATAGAGTCTTAGAAGACAATTTCCAGATCAAAGGGTATGAGAGCGTTAACAGCTCTTGAGGTGTAATTGCCTTTGCTCCATTAATCTTATTGTCTTGTGTCTTTGGTACAACTCAGAATTTCCCTCAGGGGGATAGAGATATTGTGAACTATGCTGAGGGGTTTGGTTAATGTTATAATTGAGCCCTTACGTGAAGGCCCTAAGTATGGTCTCCCATATCCCCTGGCCTGATAATCTATAGAGAAAGGCCTCCCACTTTTTCATTTTGACGGGTCTAGAGCTTCTATATCCCTCCAGCAGTCTTGGTCCAAATTGGAACCCCAGCCTCTTAGTAAGAATTTATACCTCACCTCCCTCAAATATCCTTGGGGAGGGGCACAGATCAAGTGGTACTGAGGTGAGGTGTGATGTAGGAAAGGGTTTAGAGTAAAAGGGAGAGTAAAGCCTTTCACATATGAAGTCTCAATTAGGACCGTTAATATAAGAGGTTTTCTCCCCATCTTAGCTTGTTTCATCATTGAGAAATCCTAAGTGAAATCCACGTCGAAGCCTCGAAAACCTAGTTCAGGTCTAGGAAGGCAGTAAGTCACTTTCTCCTTTATCTTTTTTAAGAACTAGTAGAAGCCATCTCGCAACATCACATTGATGAGCTGCCACCACCACCTCAGGAGCTGCTTGACGAAATCGGTAAGGCATGCTCAATGCAGAATATACTCCATGGCCCTGCTTCTTATGGTCACTGACCACATATGGTTCTTTGTCTCAGGTGAGAGCACTAGTACCGAAGGCCCTATAAAGGTTTGATTGAATGTACAGAATTCTGGAAGAGACAGTTTTCCAATAAAATGGGCCTCAGACTACTACTGAAGCCTGGCCAGGATAATTGGTCTGTGTCTGTTGTCATTTTGTTACTTAAAGGGCCTACGGTAATGATTCTAAGAGGAAATAACAACATTCAAGTGGTTTATTATGATGAACTTGTTTTATTAAAAGAATTCTTAGCTCCTTTTTGAACCAAACTAGCCATACTTCAGCTATACTGAAGTCTGGCAACTCAGGCCCAAACACCCCCATGCTTTCTGTTTTGCCATTAGCAGGAGATATTAAAGATATTGGCATTGTGGATGAATCCCTTTCCTGAGGGCAGGGAAGTCAGTGGCACAGGACCTAATGAGACCAGAATTTTCCATTTCAGGCAGAGACTGAGGGATACCTGCTCAATTTTAGTTGCAGCTGATCAGCTGGCCTGCCCAGCTGAGCTGATGCTGAAAGTAAATGGAGCATGGTGATAGAAACATTTGGGGCAGGTGGTTTGCTTCTCCAGGGAGGACTGACTTCCCTCTTCGTGACAGCCTGGCTGACCAGCCCCTCACTCTCAGAGGGCACATCTCATCAGACCTCTGATGGTACAGTTCTTGGTATGGGAACAGTAGGGAGTTTCCTAAGGGGAATCTCTTGATTTTCAGGGTCTCTGAGGTTTTGTGTCTCATCAGGAAGAGGGAGCTGAATGACTCAATGGACAGATACGGTCTAGGCTACCCAACCCCTAGCCCCTGGCTTGTTGGCCTTACAAACTTGGGTGGAGCCGGTCAGAGCTGCCAAAGCCTCCCTCGGTTTCTTTCTTTTCTGTAGTCATAGGCCCTTCTTGTGTCACCACACCCCTCGCCCAGTGCCACAGGGTTGTGCGGGTCACAGGGTTGTTGGCTCTTAGGGCTCCCACCCCGGCACCAGTCTGCCTCCCCTGGAACCCCCTAAGGGGTCCCTGCAAATTCCTCCCCTCCAGTTGCTCTCCTTCACATACTCATGGAACTACTGCTTGTGAGAGTAGAGGTCAGCCCCTCGTGTCCCGCTCAGGTAGATTCTCAGTGCCGTCTGTTTTTTGGTCACGGCTTAGGACAGTACTTGTAGGCTCCTTTGCAGTTAGACCTTAACGATACTTTTCCTCTGGATCCTGCTCTCCTCTCTCTGCAGTCACAATGTGGACCCCCACCCCCCATCTCAGCAGCTGTCACCAGGTTTCTGCAGCCGGCCTCTTGGCACTGCTGTACCCCAGTGTGCTCTGCAGAAACTCTTCCTCATTTCGCTTATGGGAATTATCTGGGCCAGGTTTCTAGGCGATGTCTTGTACTTTGAGATGGGTCAGTAATTTTCCAGAAAGATAAAGGGCAGAGGGCACCTGAGTAGTTTCTCCTAATAACGAGTGTGCCTACCTGATTATTGTTTATCATCACTCTCGTTGTTTCCTCTCAGGAGAGCTTTGGGGAGTGACCTGGAGCTGACACCTACTCTTTTGAAGGGCACACATCCACAACTCCAGGCTTCCGTCCAGGGCCTAAAGGGGAGGGTCCTTTAGAATCTTGTAAGATCAACAAGGGACTACCTCTAACAAAGATAAAAATGGATTTAAAAATTTCAGATTATATTAAATGACCTTATGGGGCCCCTTGATGCCCAGGGGCTGCCAGGGAGGGCTTGCTTCCTGACCTGCTAGAAGGGCAAGACCTGTGCCTGCACACAACAGGGCCGTGCCGGTGAGCCCAGGGGTCCCGTCTGTGCTGCCTCCCAGCTGTCTCTCTGATGGGCTCTGGGGAGCACTTGGAGGAAACTGAGCGCCTAACACACGTGAAGCAGTGCACTGAGTTTAGCAGACGCTTGTCTTAGTCTAATGATCAATTCGTTAGGAACTGGAAATTTTATTCTTTGCCTTTTGTCTCTCTACAGACCAGATCACAAATGTGTACTTTAGGCCAACAGAGATAGGGAAAGATTTGGACTACTCTGAATTTACCAACTTTTTGAGAGAGTATATAAAGTAGAGATTAAGAGCATAAGCCTTAGAGCTAGACTGCCTGAATTCAAAGTCCAGTTACACCTCTTAGTATCTGTGTGATTCTAGGCAAGTTCCTTAGCCTTCCTTTTTTTAAAAAAAATATTTATCTTGGCTGCCCTGGGTCTTCATTGTGGCACGCGGGATCTTTGCTGCGGCATGCATGCAGGATCTAGTTCTACTGACCAGGGATTGAACCCAGGCCCCCTGCATTGGGAGCGTGGAGTCTTACCCACTGGACCACCAGCCAGGGAAGTCCCTCCTTAACCTTTCTTTACCTTAATTTCCTCATCTGTTAAACAAGAATAACAATAATGTGATCAATCTCATAGGGTATTGTGAAGATTAATTGTGAATATTAATCTTGAATTAATGTATGCAAATTAGAAATAGCACGTGCCACTTAGAGCTCTGCAAGTGTTACCTATCATCATCATTTTTTTTTTTTTGCGGTATACGGGCCTCTCACTGTTGTGGCCTCTCCCATTGCGGAGCACAGGCTCCGAACGCGCAGGCTCTGGACGCGCGGGCTCAGCGGCTCAGCCGCTCCACATGTGGGATCCTCCCGGACCGGGGCACGAACCCGTGTCCCCTGCATCGGCAGGTGGACTCTCAACCACTGCGCCACCAGGGAAGCCCCCATCATCATTATTTTTACTTTTATTTTTAGTGTTACATGGGATTGGATGCCTAAGGCAGTGGTTCTCAAACTTCATCAGGCATCAGAAGCACCTGGAGGGCTTGCTACACCATCCCCACCCCCAGAGTTTCTGATTCAGTAAGCCTGAGATGTGGCCTGAGAATTTGCATACCTAACAAGTTCTCAGGTTATACTGAGGCTGCTGGTCTGAGGAGTACTGTTTGAGAACCACTGCCCTAGAGGATGATGTGACATGCAAAAGAAGAAATAAGTTGCTTTCTGCTCTATGTTGTGACAGAGCACCTGAAGCGGCAGCAGGCCTCATCCACAGTGCGAGATGAGAACACAGCAAGTCATCTGGGCATCACTGCAAGTGGTAAGCCAAATCCCCAGTTCTTTCTCATCAGATTTTGCTGTAACTGTCCTTGGAAGCACAGTGGTACATTTGGGTGAGTGTGGACCTTGAGGTCAGGCACACTCCACCTCAATTCTGACTCCACTACTTACTTTGGTATGACAGACTGTTTAATGTCTCTGAGCTTCAGTTATCCTCATATGTAAAATGAGAATGATAACTCCTACCTAATGATGTGCATGCATAGTGCCTGGTACATTGTAAGATACTTAACAAATGTTAGTCTCCTTCCCTTCATAGGACTGCTGGCAGGATGAAATGAGATAGCATATGTAAAATGCCTGGCATACAGTAAAGGGCACTACCCTTCCCCACCCAAATTCCTTCCCTGGCTCCAATCTGGAAACATCTAACAAATGGGAAGAGGGTGGCCCCCCCAGAATAAATCTGTACAATTTGTTTTCAGGGACTCTTGCCTCCTCTTTTATGTGCCATTTCTTTCCTCTGTCTCTCTCGAGCCTTGGCACAGGCAAGGCTTCCTGCCGTTTCGCCTGGCAAAGAGCTCCCCAGACCTCAGAAGCAGCTGCTGTGGATACAGGCGCCCTGCAGATTGCCACCTGGCCCCCTGCTCTTGTGGGAAGAGGGGAACCCGTGCATTGCAGACTTCAGGGTCCACTGATTAGCCTTAATTTTTTGCACTCCATTTTTTTTTTTTTGGCTGCGTTGGGTCTCCGTTGCTGCACACGGGCTTTCTCTAGTAGCGGCGAGCGGGGGGCTACTCTTCATTGTGATGTGTGGGCTTCTCACTGCAGTGGCTTCTCTTGTTGCAGAGCACAGGCTCTAGGCGCACGGGCTTTAGTAGTTGCGGCACGTGGGCTCAGTAGTTGTGGCTTGTGGGCTTTAGACCACAGGCTCAGTAGTTGTGGCGCACAGATCTAGTTGCTCTGCAGCATGTGGGATCTTCCCGGACCAGGGATTGAACCCATGTCCCCTGCATTGAACCCATGTCCCCTGCATTGACAGGCAGATTCTTAACCACTGGGCCACCAGGGAAGTCCTGCACTCCATTTTAAGGCAGGTTTTCTCAAAATTTTTTTTGTTCTAAAGTTAAGTCTTTCAACTGTTTTTAGATCAAAGGCATTTAGAAGAACAAGAAACTAACAGTAATAAAGAAGACAGCAGTATGCTTTGGACCAAAGAAACTCAGGATCTAGAAGAGGATACAGAGAGGTAACAGAAAAAGCTGGATTTTTTTTTAAAGTGTTTGAAAAAACTATAGTGTTAGTTTATATTAGTTTTTCTTCTGATATTGACAAATAAGGAAATAATGGTCCTTTGTCATACTATCCTTATAGCCCCTATTCCTAAAAGGCTTTTTTTGTTTTTTTTTAAAAAGTCCTTAATTGTTATAAAATACATATAACACAAAATTTTTAAGTGTACATTTCAGTAGTGCTACATATATTCACATTGTTGTGCAACTGATCTCCAGAAATTTTTCATCTTGCAAAACTGAAACTCTATACCCATTAAACAACTCCCCATTTCCCCCTCCCCTCAGTCCCCAGCAACCACAGTTCCACTCTCTGTTTCTCTGAGTTTCACTATTCTTTTTTTTTTTTTTAACATCTTTATTGGAGTATAATTGCTTTACAATGGTGTGTTAGTTTCTGCTGTATAACAAAGTGTATCAGTTATACGTATACATATATCACCATACCCCCTCCCTCTTGCATCTCCCTCCGGTGTTTGTGTTTTGTCACTGGCTTATTTCACTCAGCATAATGTCTTCAGGGTTCATCCATGTAGCATGCATCAGAATTTCCTTTCTTCTTAAGGCTGAATTCCATTGTGTGTGTGTGTATCACATTTTGTTTATCCATTCATCTGTTAGTGGACACTGGGTTGCTTCCACCTTTTGACTACTGTAATGCTGCTCTGAGTGTGAGTGTGCAAATAGCTCTTCAACACACCCTGCTTTCATTTCTTTTGGATATATACCCAGAAGTGGTATTGCTGGATCATATGGTAAATCTATTTTTATTTTTTTGAGGAAATGCCATCCTGTTTTCCACAACAGCTGCACCATTTTACATTCCCACAAACAGTGTACAAGGCTTCCACTTTCTCCAGATCCTTGCCAATACTTGTTATTTTCTGTTTTGTTTTTTTTTTTTTTGGCTGTGCCAAGCGGCATGCGGGATCTTAGTTCCCCGACCAGGGATTGAACCTGTGCCCCCTGCAGTGGAAGCGCGGAGTTTTAACCACTGGACCACCAGGGTGGTGGTGTTTCTGTTTTTTTGATAGGTGCGAAGTGATATCTCATTGTGGTTTTGATTTGCATTTACCTAATGATTAGCGATGTTGGGCATCTTTTCATATGCAGAAGGCCATTTATATATCTTCTTTGGAGAAATATCCTAGTCCTTTGCCCATTTTTTAATAGGATTATTTATTTTTTTCTTGTAAAGTTGTTGTTTGTTGTTTTTGTTTTTACTTCATTTTGTGAGGCAAACATCGGTTTCAGTTTCTTTCAAAGCATTTTAAAGAGAATTTTTAGATCTTTCTAGCCAAATAAGAGAAGATGGAGGCAACCATCCAGACAATTCAGTCTGAAAACACAAGTTTGCCTCAAGAAACCCAATTCCATTCTTGACTTGGAGCTCTCCTTTGACCTGTGTTGTAAGGTAAACCACTTCAGATCACCTCCTTTGCCTCCTAACATTTCTTGCTTTGTCCGAACTGTTATTCAGGGCCAGGACTCGAGGGAGGTGAGTGCAACACACTCCTTGGGCACAAAATTGAAGGAGGCACCAAAAAACTCAGAAGTCAAGAAAAGTACTATTTTGATGCCATATTTTTAAAAATCAATACTAATGCAAAACCAAATCCATGATGAACAAAATGTTTACGTTTTAAAGAAAGAGAGGCTATGGATCTACACTTAACACCACTTGCTTCATCCTCACCCTGGACCAGCAAATCCTTGGGGAAGCCCTGCAGAATACTTTCAGCTGCAAACGTTAGAAAACCCCACCATCGTGTTTAAATGAGTTTGTCTCACATGACATGAAGCCCGGAGGTTGGCAGGGCATGGCTGGCGTAGCAGCTCAATGATGCTACCAGGGACTTAGGCTCTTCTGAGCTTTCTGCTCTACCAGACATAGCATGTTGGCCTTTGTTTTCAGGCTTGTCAACTCCTGGACAAGGTGGCTGCTATCCATACTCCAGGCAGAAATAAGAGGGTGGGGCAAAGGAATAGTCTAGCCAACTTTATGTCTTTTTATCTGGAAAGCAAAAGCTTTCCTAGAAGCCCTTCTCAGCAGATGCCTACTTATATCTCCTTGGCCAGATGTGACGCATGGCCACCCTTGGTTGCCAGGGAGACTGGAAATTGAGTTTTTAGCTTTCAGCTGCTGTAGAAGAGGAAGGTAAGGGAGGAGAGTGTTATGAATAACTTTTGGGTAGTGAATCCAGTTTCTGTCACACTCTTCAAGGGCTAAACTATTCTCCACAAGGAAGGAAAAGAGAGAGACCTGGACAGGAAGTGAGGAGACTAGAGCCCTGGGACCTGAGAGGAAGTGGGGAGAGGGCTTTTTGGTGTGTGTGTGGGGGTGAGACAGAGAAGACAAAGAGGCAAAGGGGGAGGAAGGTAAACTTTTAAAAGTTTTATGAACCTTTTGTCTATAATGTATGATGTAACTCCATTCATTCCATCTCCCCCAAACACCTTCGGTAAATATCTAGCCATTATTTAAGGCAAAAGAAGAGTAGCTCAAGAAGGCCAAATTACATTTGGTTATACAAATATGAAGTGCTTTGCACATTATCAAAAGTTAGCTACTATTATCATTGTCTCTTCCTTTTTCAAAAGGGCTGGCTATGCTAGACACAGGTAGATGCCCACAGATGCTCAGTCATCTCAGTCCTTGGCACCAAGCCAGAGTGGAAGATATTTTTTCAGATGGTTGGGACTTTTCAGGCCTTCTGAAAACACATTCTCTGCATCCAGTAGCCTCAGAGGCAGTTCTTAATCTGAAAAACTTGTGGGAATGAGTGTACATTTCTAGCCTCAGGTGGAAATTGATGTAATGATCTAGAATTGAGACAGAGTCTAATATCACACTTTGGGCTTTTTTGTCAAGAGGCTAAAGGAGGGTTCTGGTGCACATTTAAATCGGATCTGAGTGACCACTACAACTCCAGGTACAGTCTCACCGAGCTCTCATTTTCTCATGTGTATAGTGAAAGCAGGAGTTTGAAGGTCCTTTCCCGCTCCAGAGTGCTACGCCTCCTTGTCAAGGGAGAAGGGGAATGATTTCTGTCTCAATTCTCTTCACTTGCCCTTGCACAGAGCTCACTCTACGCTTGATGAGGACCTGGAAAGATGGCTGCAGCCACCTGAGGACAGCACGGAGCTACAGGGTCTCCCCAAGTGCTCGGCAAGGTTATTCTTCTCCATCAGGGGATCATTTTTTTTTCTTTTTTAGGAAGGGGGACTAGATTTTAGTTCAGTTTTTTGAAAAAGATAGATTTTAGTTTTTTAGGAAGTACATGGACTCCTCGGAGAAGGAATGTTTGGTGATGGCGTTACATTGCTCTAGATAAGCCAGCCCCGCCTTCTGTCTCCCTCCTCTTCCTCCAGCCACCCACAGTGCTCAAGATACTGACTAGCAGACTGATATTAGTATAGAGACAGGCCTCTAAGATTGCTGTGTCTAGGCCCTGTCACCTTCAACATTTTCATTGGTCATTCGAATTAAATCAGAAAAGGCATGCTTATCAAATTTTTAGATAACACAAATCTAAGGATAAATGCTAATGTGATGGGCAGATAAACTGTGGCTTCAAAATGGTCTTGACAGGTGGAAATGTTAGATTTCTCTGAAAGATAAAAGTGAGCATTTAGATCCAAAAGTATAGAATGTGAGAGATCTGACCTAATGGAGCATTTTTTGATCGAAAGCTCCTACTCACCTGTAATTTCATTGAAGATGGGAAGTACGTCTTATTTTTATACGCCCAGCATTTAGCATGCATTTTGAGATGTGGTAAGAATTCAAGAAATTCCCCCTGAAGAAGACATGGACAGCGACTCCATGAGACCTCAGCTTGATGCAGTTGCTGAAAAGGTCAGTGCAGCACTGATACTGAACAGACAGAAATGTACAGCCCAGGTCACGGTGATGTCTTAGGCTAGCTAGAGGACTTCTAGAACTCATGTGGGGCTCCTTTGGGGTGTCACATTTTAAGGGTCAACAAACAGAAGAGGGTGGCCACAGAACAGCTAGAAGTCTGGAAACCTTGTCATGTGAGAACAGCTGAAGGAGCTGGGAAGGCTCAGTCTGAGAAGAGCAAATGGAGTAGAGAATTTGATAGCTGCCCCCAAATACCTGAAATATTGTAAAGTGAAGAGAGTCAGCTTACTCTCTTCTGCCCCAAAGGACAGAGCCACTGACTAGAAACTGCAGAGTAAGAGATTTTTATTCAGTAAAGCACAAGCTTTCTAATGGCCACAGCAATCTGATAGAGAAACAGCTGCCTCTACACTAACTTTAACAGCAGCTCCTCCCACCCGAGCGTAGGCTGCATGACTCTCTGGTCCAGGGCATTTGGACGGAGGTAATAGATAACCTCCTCCAACTTTAGAGCCTGTGATTCTATTAGTGATGAGAGGTTAGGAGGAAAAAAAATCCTTTTCACCCTAGCTGGCTTTGTTTTCTCCCTCACTTTGCATATTTTATTTTGAATATCCACCAGATGAAAACAGAAGAAAAATCCCTAAACCATGTCAGTTTGATTCATCCATCATCTGTTGAGCACTGTCAGTGAGCTGAGCACTGTGCTAGGGGCTAGAGATGCAGAGGGATAGGATGTCTCTGCCCTTAAGGAGCTTATAGTTGAGTGGGGAGTTGGTTTCTGCTTACTGGTTTGACAAATGTGGTCTTCAATTGTTAGATACTGCAGTTAGATATTGAGAGTTTTAGGAAATGAAGATAAGGTAATAAAAATACATGTGGTTGTAAAAAGGACACCGATTACAACATAAGTGAAATGCTTTTTTCCTTTGGGACAATACAGCCTAGTGGTTGAGAGCAGCGTCTGAGTCAGACTTCCTGGGTCCATCCCAGCTCTAGGACTTACTGGGCATTAATTTAACTTCTTTGTGCCTCAGTTTTCTCATCACTTCACTACCTTATATAGTTGTGATGAGAATTAAATGAGTTAATATATATTACAGCACTTGACCTCTTCCATAGGGAACGCACAGTTAGCTCTAGTTATTATCATATTTCCTTGGGAGTGCAGTGCTGTTCCCCTGGCCATTGTGCACATGGCTTAATGACCAAAGTCATTGTCATTGAAGGGAGACAAATATCAAAGATCAAGAAGTTGGTGAAAAGAAGAGAAAAGGGGAAGAAAGCATCACGCCAGAGAGAAGGAAATCAGAAAGCTTTTTAGGGACTTCTGAAGAAGGTGAGTTGGATGTTCATTTACAATGTAGCCTGGAGTCCTTGGGCTTCCATGAGCATCAAAGTTATTTAGAAATGTTTCCCAGATGCTATATATAATCCTCCTACACTTTTCCCCTGTAGTTCAGCCCAGGTTTTCTGTTAAATGCCAATTATGTCTTTATCACAAAACAGTAACAATAGCCAATTCTATTTCTAAAGTAAGCCTTTAGCCAGGCTCATATTGTCTGGAAAGACGTTTTCCTTCAAATGTGTCTTCAAAAGATAAGAAATCATAAATTGTGGAATTTAAGTGGCGTCTACAAGTAATGTGAAAAGTACAAACCTTAATTTCAAAACTGTTTTGATAGAGCTCTAAGGCGCCATTCACAAATGATGCCCTCCTATATTTAAGTTCCTCTTACTCAGGAAGTTAGCATCATTAACTCTTTCAGATCATCTGGTATCCCTTTTATCCCTTCCCCAGTCCATTCTCATTCTTCTCCTTTTTCTGCCCTGCTTTGTGCCCCAGGATGCTGACCCTTGTGAACTGAATCTGCTGGGCTTCCTGGCCAGCCGGCTTCCTGTTGGCCAATGGGAGAGCCCAGCAGAAGATCAGATAGTTGGGATATTACTTGCCTTACTGCCTACCTCAGCACCTCATCTCTGTGTGGAAGTGATGTCCCTCAACAAGCACAGCTTCTATAGTGCAGCCCATCCTTCCCAGTTCTAGCTCTCACTGGGTTCCAGTAACTGTTCTGCCCCGCCTCTCCCCCCCAACCCCAGTCTCTTCAGACTTAGGGGTGATAATGGCTTCCCACTTCTGCTAGTTGCTGGATGCTTTGCCATACCTTGTTTGCTCCCTTAATTCTGACAACACCTCTGTAAGTAGTCACTTCATTAAAGGGCCTGGGGGTGCATTCTGTTTCCTCCAGGAACCTGACTGGCACAAGGCCCAGAGTGTGTGAGCGTTCAGCTAGTATTGAATTCACCAAGAACATAATGCAGGGACTTTGTGAAATTAGCATCATTTGTGTCCATTGCTATGACAGGGAGCTGCAGGATGTTAGGAGTGGAAGCCCAGTATCTGTGTTTTTAGAAAGATTCTATCTCTGTAGAAGAAAACAATTGATGGAGAGAAAACAGTCCACCCTAAACTAGAGAGGATACTAATGTGACTTCTGAATGCTCTCACCCTTTGACCCAGAAAGTAATCAAGTTGTTTTTTCTTCCTCCTATCAAGAGGAACTAAAACCCTGTTTTTGGAAGCGACTGGGTTGGTCCGAACCATCCAGGTAATGAGATGTCAGATGTTTGTAAGTCAAAGTCCATTGTTTATAGACAACATGAATAGACTTTAAACATGTACCAGTATCTAAATAAACATTAATGACAAAGACTTGAATTCAGAGTTACTCAGTTTTAAAAATGCTAATGTTTATAGTTAATTAAAATACAAGGGGAAATTAATGCCAACTTTGATTACATAATTGGTAGACAGCACAAGAAGGGTTTGTTTTTTTTTTTTGGCTGTCTTGGGTCTTTGTTGCTGCACGTGGGCTTTCTCTAGTTGCAGCGAGCGGGGCCTACTCTTCATTGCGGTGAGCAGACTTCTCATTGTGGTGGCTTCTCTTGTTGCGGAGCACGGGCTCTAGGCACGCGGGCTTTAGTAGTTGCAGCACGCGGGCTCAGTAGTTACAGCACACAGGCCCTAGAGTGCGTGGGCTTCAGTAGTTGTGGCGCGTGTGCTCAGTAGTTGCGGCACGCAGGCTCAGTGGTTGTGGCGCATGGACTTAATTGCTCCGCGGCATGTGGGATCTTCCCAGACCAGGGATCGAACCCGTGTTCCCTGCATTGGCAGGCAGATTCTTAACCACTTCGCCACCAGGGAGGTCCCACAAGAACGGTTTTAGATGAAGGGAGTACAGAAGATGCTGCCCTCGAAATGCTTTACATTTCCGTGATACACTAGCTTATCATAATCTCGCTTGATTATAAAGATCAAAGTTTCTTTCCTTTGAATTCAGTTGACTAAAAAGAGGCTGTTGTTTGTGTCTTTAAGAAACATCACACCAACTCGAAACTCCCTTTTTTGTTCAGGATAATCGTGCTGGATCAGAGTGACTTGCCAGACTGACCGGAAGTGGACCATAGATGGACTCCTGGCCTGCGTTTGAGTATCCTGCTCATGAGCTCCCTTCTTCCCTCGTCTGCTTCAGTCACCATTAGGGCAGTGGTTCCATTGCTCACACTTTGTTTAGCCGCCACAATAGACAGAATGACTTGTTTGTTTGCAGCACATTTAACCATTTGTTTTCAGTCAGATTTCTGAAAAGTAAACGGTAGTTTTGATTGTAAAGCTTTCTCGTTGTGTCCAGAATGGTGTTTGGTTTTTTAATATAAATTTTCAAACACTTCAACTCCTGTTATATAATAAAACGTTTCCTTTTAATATCAGTTAGGTTTCAGCTGTAAGATATATTTCTGTGTTTTAGTTGTTGGGAGAGGACCTGCCACCCAAAGAAGTTTTGAATTCTGTTATAAAGTTTGACAAGTAAATAACTACTGCTACCACCCATCGTACAAACTGGCACCAGTCATCCATGTTTTATTACAGAAATATTGCCCTCCTCTTCACTGGGATTGCCATATTCCCGTTCCAGCTACAATTGACTTACATGATAAAAGTGTAGGTAGGAATAAAAGCCCAAAATATTTTGAACTCTTTAAGGTGAACAAACATCATCTCTGTATATTTCAGTTTACACCTCACATCCTTAGTGTCTTAGAAGAATGAAACTATGGTAAGAAAGATCACAATATTTTCTCTAACTTAGCCTCTTGTGCGGTGCTAGCCAGCTAACATTTTATCTGTAGGTAGTAGGTCTTTTGTTTGTGAAAACCGGATAGTTCCTATTGTGGATGGTCATATTCATACAGTTCTTAGCTCCCCAAAATTTTACCCTGCACAAATAAAACAGGAAGGTACAAGTTTATTTGACCATTTTAAAGCAAGGAAACAGTGGCTTGCCATTGTAACCAGAGGAAACCCATGACAAATTACTTTACAAATAATACGAAACTTTGAGGGATACAGAGACTTAGTAACATGCAGTACTTCCTCTCAAAAAGCTTTATATGGTGAGACAAAACCAACATACATAAAAATGTAAGAGCTAATAGACATATCATGATAAATGGTAAGATATGAAATTACAGTATGATCTATTAGTATTCATAAAGGCTACAGACTCACACTGCTGTGGTTTGTAATCCTTTGTCTACAGAGTAGACTCTTCTGTCTGGCCAGTGACTATGTAATATTGGCCAATGTTAACAATAATAATGTTGATAGATATTGTTTATTGGTTATGGAGCACCTGTTATGTGCCAGGTACTTTATATACTTGGTGCTTTTCCTGCACGTGGCACTCTCACTGTATTTCTTTAGTATGCTGCTTTTCCTACTCTTCAGCAGCTGTTATTTCAAACTTTTATTCTTCACTTCCCATCAACATTTAACAGATGGCTTACCTCCAACTTTACAGAGAAATTAGCCATCAGATGGGAACAAATCAGCTTCCCACCACCAACACT
This sequence comes from Stenella coeruleoalba, assembly GCF_951394435.1. Lineage (NCBI taxonomy): Eukaryota > Metazoa > Chordata > Mammalia > Artiodactyla > Delphinidae > Stenella > Stenella coeruleoalba. The sequence goes on along the minus strand of NC_137165.1, from coordinate 31,245,372 downwards.
ACTAACAAGTAGTCACATCTGTCTCTGTGACAGTTGTAGGTAAACAGTTGTAGGTAAATCAGTCTACCCTAAACTAGGGGTGGACCTTTTCTACATGTATTCTTTCTATTGATACCTTCTTCCACGTTACACTGAAGGAAGTGTCTCTCTTCCCATCCAAGGCCAGTCTCATCTTCTGTCTGCTCAGAGTTATCCTTCTCAGGTTATTATCTCCCTTCTTAGTATCTCCAACCCCTTCTTTATTAGCTTCTTTTCATCACTTGACGCACTTGGATTTTTCCCATTGTTAAAAAGTATTCCCTGGATTTTCCTGGCGGTCCAGCGGTTAAGACTCTGTGCTTCCATTGCTGGGGGCACTGGTTCGACCCCTGGTCAGGGAACTAGGATCTCTCATGCCGTGTGGTGCGGCCAAAAAAAAAAAAAAGTATTCCCTGGATCCCACGTCCCTTTCCAGCCACTGCCCCATCTCTTTCCTCCCACTGCAGTTAGAGTTCTTAAAAGAGTTGTCTACACCTGCTGTCTTTAGTGCCTCACCTCCGCCTCGCTCTTCAACCCACTATAATCTGAACTCTGCTCCTTCCATTCTCAGGCAATCCTAACGTTACCAATGACTTCCATATTCCTAAATCCCAGGGACACTCTTCTGGCCTCGTTGTCCAGTTTGCTCTCTCAGACTGTTCCCTTGGCTCCCTTATGTTACAATCTGGTTTTCCTTCTATTTCTCTGGTTATTCCATCTCAGCCTCCTTTGGGGTTCTGCCTTTACCTTTTCTTTTTAAAATTTACTTTATTAAAGTATAGCTGAGTTACAGTGCTGTGTTAATTTCTGCTGAACAGCAAAATAATTCAGATATACCTACATCCTTTTCTTTATTCTTTTTCATTATGTTTTATCACAGGATATTGAATATAATTCCCTGTGCTATACAGTAGGACCTTATTGTTTATCTATTTTATATATAGTAGTTTGTATCTGCTAATCCCAAACTCCCAATCCATCCCTTCCCCACCCCCCTCCCTCTTGGTAACAACAGGTCTGTTATCAATACCTGTGAATCTGTTTCTGTTTTGTAGATAAGTTCATTTGTGTCATATTCTAGATTCCACATGTAAGTGATATCATATGGTATTTGTCTTTCTCTGTCTGACTTACTTCACTTAGTATGATAATGTCTAGGTCCATCCATGTTGCTGCAAATGGCATTCTTTCTTTCTTTCACTTTTATGGCTGAGTAGTATTCCATTGTATATATGTACCACATCTTCTTAATCCATTCATCTGTTGAGACATTTAGGTTGTTTCCATGTTTTGGCTATTCTGAATAGTGCTGCTTTGAACATAGGGGTGCATGTATCTTTTAAATTATAGTTTTGTCTGGATATATGCCCAAGGGTGGGATTTCTGGATCATATGACAACTCTATTTTTAGTTTTTTAAGGAACTTTCGTACTGTTCTCCATACTGGCTGCACCAATTTACATTCCCACCAACAGTGTACGAGGGTTCCCTTTTCTCCACACCCTCTCCAATATTTGCTATTTGTAGACTTTTTAATGATGGCCATTTTGACCAATGTGAGGTGCTACCTCATTGTAGTTTTGATTTGCATTTCTCTAATAATTAGCAATGTTGAGCATCTTTTCACATACCTGTTGGCACTCTGTATGTCTTCTTTGGAGAAATGTCTGTTTAGGTCTTCTGCCCATTTTTCAATTAGGTTGTTTGTTTTTTTGTTATTGAGTTGTATGAGCTGTTTGTATATTTTGGAAATTAAGCCCTTGTTGGTCACATCATTTACAGATATTTTCTCCCAGTCTTTAAGTTGGCTTTTCATTTTGTTTATGGTTTCCTTTGCTGTACAAAAGCTTGTAAGTTTGATTAGGTCCCATTTGCTTATTTTTTCTTTTATTTCTGTTGCCTTGGGAGACTGACCTAAGAAAACATTGGTACGATTTTATTTTTGTCAGAGAACGTTTTGCCTGTGTTCTCTTCCACACACCTATGGCCAATTAATCTTCAACAAAGGAGGCAAGAATAATACAATGGGAGAAAAGACAGTCTCTTCAGCAAGTGGTGGTGGGAAAGTTGGACAGCCACATGTAAATCAATGAAGTTAGGACACTCCTTCACACCATATACAAAAATAAACTCAAAATGGGCCTACAGACTTAAATATAAGACATGACACCATAAAACTCCTAAGTTTGTTTTGGGGCTCTCTATTCTGTTCCGTTGATCCATATGTCTGTTTTTGTGCCAATACCAGTCTGCTTTGATTACTGTAGCTTTGTAGTACTGTCTGATGTCTGGGAGGGTTATGCCTCCTGCTTTGTTCTTTTTCCTCAGGATTGCTTTGGCAATTATGGGTCTTTTATGGTTCCATATGAATTTTAGGATTATTTGTTCTAGTTCTGTGAAACATGTCATGGGTGATTTGATAGGGATCACATTAAACCTGGAGATTGCTTTGGGTGGTATGGCCATTTTAACAATTCTTCCAATCCAGGAGCATGGGATACCTTTCCATTTCTTTGAATCATCTTTAGTTTCCTTTATTAATGTTTTATAGTTCTCAGCATATATGTCTTTCACCTCCTTGGTCAGGTTTATTCCTAAGGTTTTTTTCTTTTTTTTGATGTGATTTTAAAAGGGATTGTTTTTTTTACATTCCTTTCACCTCTACCTTTCCTTACTTCAAGCTTTCCTCCTAAGAGACTTTGCTCACACCCGTTGCTTCACTTAGCTTCTATATGCTGACAACTTCCAGATTTGTATTGCAAGTTTACGACCAGACCTCTTCTCTGAGCCCATATAGCTACCCATGTATTCAGTGTCTCCACTTGGGTTTCTTTCAGGTGTCTTACTGGTAGTACCCAGAACTGAACCCATGGTCTTAATCACAAACCTTCTTCATCTTCAGAATTCCCCTTCCAACTAATGGTATTACTGTTCACTCAGCCACTCAAACCAGAAACCCAGGAGTCATTCTTGACTCCTCCCATTCCTTCAGTCCTTACATCAAAATATCAATCATTAACACATTTTTGGCCCGAGGCATATTATGGCCACAAGCATTAGTTTCTGCAAAAATCACCTGGTCAGTAATGTGTTAAGACTTACTTGTTTCAATTCTGGAGAGGATGTGGAGAAAAGGGATCCCTCCTACACTGTTGGTGAGAATGTAAGTTGGTAAAGCCACTATGGAAAACAGTATGGAGGTTCCTCAGAAAACTAAAAATAGAATTACCATATGATCCAGCAGTCTCACTCCTGGGAATATACCTGGACAGAACTCTAATTCAAAAAGATACATGCACCCCAGTGTTCACAGCAGCGCTATTCACAATAGCCAAAACATGGAAACAACCTAAATGTCTATCAACAGATGAATGGATAAAGAAGATGTGGTACATATACACAATGGAATATTACTCATCCATAAAACAGAAAAAAATGCCATTTGCCACCACATGGATGCAGCTAGAGATTATACTAAGTGAAGTAAGTCAGAAAGAGAAAGACAGGGACTTCCCTGGTGGTGCAGCAGTTAAGAATCTGCCTGCCAATGCTGGGGACATGGGTTCGATCCCTGGTCTCGGAAGATCCCACATGCCACGGAGAGCTAAGCCCGTGCGCTACAACTACTGAGCCCACGCACCACAACTACTGAAGACCGCGTGCTCTAGGGCCCACGTGCCACAACTACTGAGTCCGCATGCTGCACCTACCGAAGCCTGCGTGCCTAGAGCCTGTGCTCCACAACGAGAAGGCACCACAATGAGAAGCCTGCTCACCGCAACGAAGAGTAGCCCCCACTCGCCACAAAGAGAAAGCCCGTGTGTAGCATTAAAGACCCAGTGCAGCCAAAAAAAAAAAAAAAGACAAATACCGTATGATATCACTTATATGTGGAATCTAAAATATGACACAAATGAACCTATCTACAAAACAGAAACAGACTCAGAGAGAGAACAGACTTGTGGTTGCCAAGAGAGGGATGGACTGGGAGTTTCAGGTTGGTAGATGTGAACTATATATATGTGTGTGGGGGTGTGTGTGTGGGGTGTGTATATGTATATATATATGCAAACTATACGTATGTATATATATGTGTATATATATATGTCTGTGTGCGTATAACTGAGTCACTTTGCTGTACAGCAGAGATTGCCACAACATTGTAAATCAACTGTACTTCAATAAAAAAAAATTGGAAAAGAAAAAAGACTTCTTTGTTTCAACCTCCAAAACACATGTCCCTTATACCCACTTCTTTGTGTCTCTGCTGCTGCTACCCTCATCTGACCACTAGTAACTCTCGGGCCACTGCAACAGCCTCCTCAAGTGGCCTACTGCATCCAGTCTCACATTCAACAAATGTTTTTTGAATGACTTCTCTGTGCCAGGCACCACTCTAGGTGCTGGAGAAATAGTGAACAAAGCAGAAATCCTCCTCTCCTTGAGTCTACAGCCATTAAATGAATAAATAGATAGTTTTATTAGTAATAAGTGCTATGAAGAAGATAAATAAGTTAAAGTGATAACGATTCCACAGGGGGACAATTAACATTAGAAAAGATATTCAAGGGAAGGCTGCTCTGAAGAAGTGACCTTTGAGCTTCTACTGGAATGAAAAGAAGTTGCCAGGTTTTGTGACTCTGGTGGGTGAGCATTCCAGCAAGGAGAAAAGCAACTGCAAAGACCCCACAGGAAGCGCCACACTGGAGCAGCAAAAGGTCAGTGTGGTTGAGCAAAGTAAGTTGTGGGGAGGGTGATAGAAGGCTGGAGGTTGAGCAGGGGGATTATAGACCCTGCTAAAAAGTGATTTCCAGGGTTATAACATTATTAGATTCAAATGTCCAGTTCAACAAAAAAATCGCAAAGCATAAACAAAAAAAAAATTTAAAAGATGACCCATTCAAAGGAAAGAAATAAATCAACAGAAATTGTCACTGAACAATACCTGATGACAGATATACTAGACAAAGACTTTAAAACAACTTTTGAAGATGCTCAGAGAACTAAAGGAAGATGTAGAGAAAGTCATGAAAATCATGTGTAAAAAAAAAGTGAAATATCAGTAAAGAGATAGAAAAAAAGAAACCAAAAAGAAATTGTGGAGCTGAAAAGTACAATATCTGAAATGAAAAATTCACTAAAGGGAGTCAAAGGCAGATTTGAGCAGGCAGAAGAAGGAATCAGGAAACTTGAAGCTAGGGCAATGAAATTATCAAGTCTGAGGAACAGAAAGAAAAAAGATTGAAGAAAAGTGAACAGAGCCTTAAGGGACCTCTAGGACACCATCAAGCAGACCAACATATGCATAGTGGGAGTCCTAGAAAGAGAAGAGAGAAAAAGGGGGAGAGAGAATATTTGAAGAAATAATGGCCGAAAACTCCCCAAATTTGATTAAATACATGAATATAAACATTCAAGAATCTCAATAAACTCCAAATAAGATGAGCTCAAAGAGCCCCACACTGAGACTCATTTAATCAAACTTTAAAGAGACAAATGCAAAGAGAAAATCTTTTTTTTTAATTTATTTTTTTATACAGTGGGTTCTTATTAGTCATCCATTTTATACACATCAGTGTATACATGTCAATCCCAATCTCCCAATTCATCACACACACACCCTCGCTGCTTTCCCCCCTTTGGTGTCCGTACGTTTGTTCTCAAAGAGAAAATCTTGAAAGCAGTAAGAGAGAGACAAATAGTCATATAAAGAAATCCTCAATAAGATTATCGGAAGACAATTTCTCATCAGAAAATTTTAAGGTCAGAAGACAGTGGGTTGGTATATTCAAATTGCTAGAAGAGTAAAACTGTCAACCAGGAATTCTGTATATGACAAAACTGTCCTTCAAAAGTGAGGGAGAAATTAATATATTCCCAGATAAACAAAAGCTGAGAGTTTGTAAGCACCAGACCTACCCTGTAAGAAATGATTAAGGGAGTCCTGCAAGGTGAAATGAAAGGATACTAGACAGTAACTCAAAGACACATGGAGAAATAAAGATCTCAATAAAGGTAAATGCATGGGTAATTATAAAAGCTAGTATTATTGTAACAATGGTTTGTAAATGCACTTTTTGTTTTCTACATAATTTAAGACACTAATACGTTTAAGGGAAAAAAGAGCAGTTATTAGTGTAAATGCTAGTATTACTGTAACTATGGTTTGTTAACTCCATATCTTGCTTTCTACATAATTTGAGGGACTAATGCATTTAAATGCAGTTTATAATTTTGTATCATCAACAACTGAAAGGAGTGGGGATGGAGATGTAAAGGAGCAGAGTTTTAGTATGTTATTGAAGTTAAACTGGTACAAATTCAACTTAGAGTGTTACAACTTTAGGATGCTAAATGTAATCCCCATGGTTACCACAAAGGAAATAGTTAAAGAAAATAGACAAAAGGAAAAGAGAAAGGAATTTAAACATTTCACTACAGAAAATCAACTAAACACAAAAGACAGTAATGCAGGAAATTTGGGACAAAAAGCTATAAGGCGTACAGAAAACAAATAGCATAATGACAGAAATAAGACCCTCCTTATCAGGAATTATTTCAAATGTAATTGAATCAAGCTCTCCAATCAAAAGACAGAGATTGACAGAATGGATAAAAACATATGATCCTAGAGGAAAACATAGGCAGAACACTCTATGACATAAATCACAGCCAGATCCTTTTTGACCCACCTCCTAGAGAAATGGAAATAAAAACAAAAATAAACAAATGGGACCTAATGAAACTTCAAAGCTTTTGTACAGCAAAGGAAACCATAAACAAGACAAAAAGACAACCCTCATAATGGGAGAAAATATTTGCAAATGAAGCAACTGACAGAGGATTAATCTCCAAAATTTACAAGCAGCTCATGCAGCTCAATATCAGAAAAACAAACAACCCAATCCAAAAATGGGCAAAAGACCTAAATAGATATTTCTCCAAAGAAGAGATACAGATTGCCAACAAACACATGAAAGGATGCTCAACATCACTAATCATTAGAGAAATGCAAATCAAAACTACAATGAGATATAATCTCACACCAGTCAGAACGGCCATCATCAAAAAATCTACAAACAATAACTGCTGGAGAGGCTGTGGAGAAAAGGGATCCCTCTTGCACTGTTGGTGGGAAAGTAAATTAATACAGCCACTATGGAGAACAGTATGGAGGTGCCTTGAAAAACTAAAAATTGAACTACCATATGACCCAGCAATCCCACTACTGGGCATGTACCCTGAGAAAACCATAATTCAAAAAGAGTCATGTACCACAATGTTCATTGCAGCACTATTTACAATAGCCAGGACATGGAAGCAACCTAAGTGTCCATCAACAGATGAATGGATAAAGAAGATGTGGCACATATATACAATGGAATATTACTCAGCCATAAAAAGAAATGAAATTGAGTTATTTGTAGTGAGGTGTGGATAGACTTAGAGTCTGTCATACAGAGTGAAGTAAGAAGAGAAAAACAAATACCGTATGCTAACACATATATATGGAATCTAAAAAAAAAAAAAATGGTCATGAAGAACCTAGGGGCAGGACAGGAATAAAGACACAGACCTACTAGAGAATGGACTTGAGGACACGGGGAGGGGGAAGGGTAAGCTGGGACAAAGTAAGAGAGTGGCATGGACATATAAAACCGATATATGTAAAACCGATAGCTAGTCGGAAGCAGCCGTGTAGCACAGGGAGATCAGCTGGGTGCTTTGTGACCACCTAGAGGGGTGGGATAAGGGAGGGTGGGAGGGAGATGCAGAGGGAGGAGATATGGGGATGTATGTATATGTGTGGCTGATTCACTTTGTTATTAAGCAGAAACTAACACACCATTGTAAAGCAATTATACTCCAATAAAGATGTTAAAAAAAAATACATGATCCAACTCTATGTTGTCTACAGGAGACTCACTTGAGATCCAAAGACACAAACAGGTTGAAAGTGAAAGGATGGTAAACGGTATTCCATGCAAATAGTAACCAAAAGAGAGCTATAAGGTGGCTCTACTATCTAAAAGGTGGCTCTACTATCTAAAAGCTAAAAGGTGGCTATACTATCAGACAGTTGACTATATCAAAGTTTACAGGGGACAAAGAAGGACATTATATATTAATAAAAGGTTCAATGCAGAAAGAAGACATAATAATGATAAATATTTATGTGCCTAATGATAGACTGTCAAAATATATAAAGAAAAAATGACAGAACTTCAGGGAGAAATAGACAATTCTATAATAATAATTGGAGACTTCAAAAACCCACTCACAGTAATGGATAGAACAACCAGACGGAAGATTAGTAAGGAAACAGAGGACTTAAACAACACAACGAGCCAAGTAGATTTATAGACATATACAAAACACTCTACCCAACAACAATAACAGAATACACGTTCTTCTTAAGTACCCGTGGGACATTTTCCAGGATAGATCATATTTTAGGCCACAAATTAAATCTCAATAACATTTAAAAGATAGATATACGAAGTCTCTTCTTTGACCACATTGGGATGAAGTTAGAAATCAGTAACAAAAGGGAAACTGGGGGCTTCCCTGGTGGCACAGTGGTTGAGAGTCCGCCTGCCGATGCAGGGGACACAGGTTCGTGCCCCGGTCCGGGAGGATCCCGCATGCCGCGGAGCAACTGGGCTCGTGAGCCATGGCCGCTGAGCCTGCGCGTCCGGAGCCTGTGCTCCGCGACGGGAGAGGCCACAGTGGTGAGAGGCCCGCGTACCGTAAAACAAAAAACAAACAAACAAAAAAGGGAAACTGGAAAATTCAAAAAATCGTGGAAATTAACACACTTTAAAACAACCAATGGATCAAAGAAGAAATCACAAGAAATTAGAAAATGCTATGAGATGAATTAAAACAAAAACACAACATACTAACACTTACAGGGCACAGCAAAAACTGTACTAAGTGGGAAAATTATAGCTATAAATATTTATTATTAAAAAATGAGGATCTCAAGTTAACTATGTAACTTTATAGCTTAAGGAACTAGGAAAAGAAAAACAAACTAAACCCAAAGCTAGCAGAATAAAGGAAATAAAGATTAGAACAAAGATAAATGAAATAGAGAATAGAAAACAATACAGAACGCCAGTGAAACCAAAAGTTGGTTCTTCAAAAAGATCAACAAAATTGACAAACCTTTAGCTAGATGGACTAAGAAAAAAAAGTCTCAAATTGCTAAAATCAGAAATTAAAGTGAGAATATTACTACTGATTCTACAGAAATAAAAAGGATTATAAGAGAATACTATGAACAATTATATGCAACAAAGAAAATTTTGTACAACCTAGATGAATGGACAAATTCTTAGACACAGAAAACCTACCAAGACTAGATCACAAAGAAATAGAAAATCTGAGTAGACCTACAGTTAGTAAGGAGCTTGAATCAGTATTGAGAAATCTTTCAACAAAGAAAAGTCCTGGGGACTTCCCTGGTGGTCCAGTGGTGAAGAATTCACCTTCCAATGCAGAGGATGCCGGTTCAATCCCTGGTAGGGGAACTAAGATCCAACATGCCATGGAGCAACTAAGCCCGTGCGCTACAACTACTGAGCTTGCGCACCTCAATGAGAGAACCTGCGTGCCACAAACTACAGAGCCCATGAGCCCCAGAGCCTGTGTGCAATGACTAGAGAGAGAAAACCTGTACACCACAACTAGAGAGAAGCCCATGTGTCGCAACGAAACATTCCGCATGCCTCAACGAAGATCCCACATGCTGCAACTAAGCCCCGACACAGCCAAAAAAATTAAGAAAATAAATTTTTTTTAAAAAGTAAATGTTAAAAAAAAAAAAAAGTCCTGGGCCTGATGGCTTCACTGGTGAATTCTACCAAAAAAATTTTTTTTGTATTTTATTTTATTATTTTTTTTGTGGCCATTTTGTGCAGCATGCGGGATCTTAGTTCCTCAACGAGGGATCGAACCCATGACCCCTGCATTGGGAGTGTGAAATCTTAACCACTGGACTGCCTACCAAAAATTTAAAGAAGAGGGACTTCCCTGGTGGTCCAGTGGCTAAGACTCCACACTCCCGTTGCAGAGGGCCTGGGTTCAGTCCCTGATTGCAGAACTAGATCCTGCATGTTGCTACTAAAGGAGCCCACATGCTGCAACAAAGACCCTGCATGCTGCACCTAAGACCCGGCACAGCCAAATAAATAAATATATATTAAAAAAAAATTAAAGAAGAACTAATACCAAATCCTCAAACTTTTCTAAAAAACTAAAGAGTAGGGAGCATTTCCTAACTCATTCTGAGGCCAGTTTTACCCTGATACCAAAGCCAGACAAAGACACTACAAGAAGAAAATACAAACCAATATCCTTTATGAACATTGGTGGGAAAATCCTCAACAAAATACTAGCAGACAGGATTCAGCAGCATATTGAAAAGATTATACACCATGACCAACTGGGATTTATTCCTGGAATGCAAGGATGTTTCAATATATAAAAATCAATCAATGTAATATGCCGTATCAATATAATGAAAGAAAAAAATCACATGACCATCTCAATTGATGCAGAAAAAGCATTTGAGAAAATTCAACAGCCTTCATGATAAAAACATTCAACAAACTAGGAATAGAAGGAAATTACCTCAATATAATAGCTATATTGGAAAGCCCATGGCAAATATCATACTCCATGGTATGGAAAGACTGAAAGCTTTTCCTCAAAGATTAGGAAGAAAAGAAGGATTCTTGCTTTCACCACTTCTATTCAACATAATTCTTGAAGTTCTAGCCAGAGCAATTGGGCAAGAAAAAGAAAAGGCATACAAATTAGAAAGGAAGAAGTAAAATTATCTCTGCAGATGGTATGAGCTTGTATGTGGAAAACCCTAAAGAGTCCACACACAAAAACATTAGAACTAATCAATGAATTCAGCTAAGTAGCAGGATACAAAGGCAACATACCAAAATATGTTGCATTTCCATATATGAACAATGAACCATCTGAAAGGGAAATTATAAAAGCAATTCCATTTATAATAGCATCAAAGAGAATAAAATACTTAGGAATTAACCAAGACGATGAAACACTTGCACTGTGAAAACTATGTACTACAAAACATTGCTGCTCTTTCCTGAGTCTGGGGTGCAGGTGGGAATCAGGGAGCAGAAGTGAGAGAAGGACCTGGGACTCGGGAGCGAGAGAAGGCTAAATAGGCCCTGTGTCAGTAACTCATAGTTTCTCAATCTATTGAGATTCCTGATACATAAAAACGTGGGTTTTCCGGGAATTCCCTGGTGGTCCAGTGATTAGGACTTGGTGCGTTCACTGCCGGTGCCTGGGTTCAATCCCTGGTTGGGGAACTAAGATCCCGCAAGCTGCACATTGCGTCCAAAAAAAAAAGTGGATTTTTAAAAATTTTAACTTTATGTCTCTAATCAAGTCTGAATATAAAGATCCAGAAACAGTGATTCTGAACTTCCCATAACTGCCATGACCCTTCAGAGTCAACTGTGAAATGCTGGATACGGTAGGGTCTGTGTCAGAGACTGGGAGAACCAGTGTGTGAAAGGCAGAGAAAGATGACAGTGTCTCTCTCTTATCCAAAATGCTCATCCAAGTTGGAAAGTCACTCTTCAAATCAAGAAAGGACTGGAGTCCAGCTGATCATGATAGCTGAGAGGAGGGAATCATGAGAAAGGACACTAACATTTATTGTGGGACATGCACCTACCAGGCAATGGTTTCCAGATGAAGAAACCAAGTCTCATGCAAGTCAAGTAACTTGTCCAAGGTACACAAGTAGCCATTTGTGATTGAAACCGATGACTGACTCCAAATCCCTTCTACAATCCTACACTCACTCCTGGGCCAAGAATGTGTGAGAATTTAGGATTTGAGCAACCCGGCTTTTCACCCCAGGACCAACCAAATCACCCATGAAACCTGTAAAAAGCTGGAGTTCTATTTTTTTGCCTTATATATAGTGCAGTTCCAAACCAAATTGGGACAATTTTGTACCTTGCACCTTATTAAAACTGGGGCTACACAGCGTGATTGATTTGAGTAGCCTTGCCTTAGTAGCATGTTCAGGCTGATTCCTTCTCTCTGGATGAGTCTCTGGGAATTCCTAGAACCTGGGGAGAGTAAGGGAGGATCTACAGCCTTCGTTATACACACCAGGGAATCCTTGTTTTGCTGAGAACTTGGTCAAAGCTTTGGTGGTGTCAGCTCCAAAGACAAATCCACAGTTTCCTTGCAGTTACTACGTCAGAGTCTCTGAAGAGTTGTGGCTGTATCCCAGAATATTTCCTAGGAGGCTCCTTCCTTTATGACATCACCAGGCAGGTAGCTAAGGGGACTATTGGAGACACTTGGAGAGCAACAGCCACCTTTGTGGGAGTGCAGGAACAGCAGGTTTTAAAACTGAGGGTAAATATTCAGGCTTCATCAGGACCCTGAATACAAGCCAGCCATTAAAATATGGGCTCTACCCACAGAGGCTCAATCTATCCTATGGTCAAGACAAATAAAGGTGGGTCCAAGGTCGCAGTTTCAGCACAGAAAGGGGCCGAGGTTACTAACACAACCCCTCAGCGAGGACACGAATACGATCTTGCCTCAAGCCAGCGGCGTGGCACGGCCTCCATGATCCCTTCAGCCCATCGAAGATCAGAAGCTGGGCATTCCACCATTCCCCACTTAGCCTCAGAGTACCCTGGATCTATCACCCCCCACTCAGGGCCAGGCCTCTCCGGAGCACCCAGCTGTCGAACCGAGATCCGATCAAAATCTGAAGCATACCGCCATGCCGTCCAGATCCAGCAGAATGTTAGTACATCCAGAGAGCAAGCAGCTAGAAGATGGGGTGAGAGCAAACCAGGGCGTGATATCAATAATCGCTACTCATTAGTTCCAGAGGCCAAATCCTCTCGCCGGTTGAGTTTTGTCAACCAGAAGGACAACTTCACAATCTTAGAAGAAGACCCACCCTCCAAGGTCCAGTACCCACAAGGGGTCAGAGTTCCCCATAGGTCTTTGGTTTATCCAAAGGATGAAGCAGTCCAAACTGAACCCACTCGAAAGAGTTTGACTGCTGCTAATATCAGATCTCCAAGGAGACCCTCTAGCCCGGAACGCAGCGGCAGCCGCATCTGTACAGTCTCTCGACCGACCCAGAGACGGACCCCTGGCCAAGAATCTGAAATGGGCTGTCAAAACTCAATTTGCACAGACCCTAAGGCCTTGCATACAAGTATGAACTTGGAATCATCCCTCAGACTCTCCTTCCTTAAAGATTTGGATGGTGGACGCAAAGTTTCTATGCTCCCAGAGCCTGAGTCTATCCGCAAGCATTCTGTCTACACTGAAACCAAGTCCTTCCCAAAGGTCTTAATATCATCAGAAGTGGAGCCCAACGTGAAGTCCTCAATCCGAGGAGACAGTGAGGGTGGCCACAAGGTCACCATCTCCCCCGGGGGACAGTCAGCTTCCCGTGTGACATCTCGAGCCATGTCTGAGAGCCCCTGCAAATCTTCCACGTTTGTCACTCCAGAGCCCATCTATAAGCAGCATACCACAAGACCCTCAAAAAGTAATTATGTGTCCTCAGGACCCACACTTAGGCATCCAGAGCCCTCTGGAAAGCCCTCTGTCCATGCAGAACTGGAACTGACCCCTCGGCCCTTACCCCCTCGGTCCTTACCGAGATATGGGCCAGACTCCTCATGGTGGGCCTTACTCAACCCTGAAGTTGAAATGCCCCAAAGCCAGCCAATAACACTTGATTCCGAGCCTAAGTCCCCTTCTCCCGTAGACCCTTCAATGTCCTTTTTTGAAATGGAATCAAGCCCTTTCTGTGAGGATCTCATGTCCCCGAGAGGGAAGCCAAGTCCATCACCACCACCATCACCAAAGGAGTCTCCAAGCCCGGAACCGCTGAGGGAAGTGTCACAGGTCCGCAAGCACACCTCCAAACAACCCATTCAAAGGTTTAGTGCTTTCTTCTTGGGTATGTGAAGAAGCAGACTACCCAGGTGCAGCCCCAATTTAGTGAGGTGGGATGCTGGGGTGGGCAAGAAGTTCTCCCTCTGCATTCTGGGCCTCAGAGCTGCCCTCCTTTCAGAGCCAAAGTTAGACCCCTCCTTGAGCCCATTGCTCCATTCCTTCTCCACCAGCTTCTCTGAGCTCCAAGCTAATGACATCGATGACGATGCTTGGGCCAGAGTCAGGCATTGACTCTTCCAGGCAACGCTGCTTAGCCTTTCAATGGAAGGTAGTAGAGAGTGGTTTGCAGGGTGGGAAGCTACTTCCCGAGAGTGAAGATAAAGAACTGAGCTGGTAAAGAGAATAGGGTCCTCAGGTAAATATTCTGGCCACAAAGTGGGCCATAAATGAGCTGGACTTAGACTTCCAAGGGGGGAGAGGCATTAACAGTGGCACAAAGAGAGGGTGGGGAAAAAGGGAGAGGGAGGGTGGGAATGTGATATTTAGTCTCAGGCTGGAGGAGCTTCTCGGAGACATCAAGGGCTGAGGGCACCTTTGTGTGGAGAAACGTGGAGCTAGAAAGGGAGATGTTAAGCAGTGAGGGGAGGGGGCGTGTATCCCACAGAGAGAAAAAAAGAGCAACAATCTCTGTTACTTTCAGATGTCTCTGAGGAAATGTACAATCGTGTCATCTGGTGGCTAAAAGGTCTGTGCTTTTCCCTCCTGTGGGTCCACTCTGGGGGGCTGGGAGGCAGGAGGACAGTTGGGAGGGTGGCTCTGTATCCGCAGAGCCAGATCTGTTAGGATGGCCCGTGCTGGGATTCTGACTTGAAGGGGCAGAGGAACGTCTCATCTTGCCTAAAATTCTACCATTAGAGTCATTCCTTTGGGACTTGGAAACTTTTTTCATTCTCAAGAGTCTCCTTTTAATGGGAAGGAGTCACTTTTGGAATGGAGAACGATTTAAGCCCATGGCCTTTCAGATTAGCTGGTCTTTACCTACCATGTGATAAAAAGCAAACATCAAAAGCCCCGTTAACACAAGTGACCTGCTTCATGGTCTCAATCAGGGCTAACTCCAAACTTATTCAGGTTGAGGGGGTATCCCCACGTGTGTCTCTGCTTCCTCAGAACCCTCTTCAAGCCCCCATCCCAGGATCTGGGAGGTACTTATTGGCTGCCGCCCTGGCAGGCTCTCCAGGGATGTCTAGGTGAGGATATCAGTGGGTCCTGCAGCCAGCCAACTTGAGAATCCCCAGGGTCTGACCCCCCTCCCCCCACACTCACTTTGTGCTCTTGACCTCTCTGATAGGAGGGAAGGTGGGAACCAGTCCTAATACAGAGCATCTTAGTGGCAAGGAATTCCTGCTTCAAGCGTTATGGACCAAAACATGCTCCAGCCCTATGAGCACAAGAGAGGCCAGGGCTCTAGATGAGGACGTTCCTAGAGAGGAGAGAGCCCTGGGAATGCAGTCCAGTCCCCACCAGCAGTCCTGCCCCTCAGAGGGAGCAAAGATCCATAAAGGAGAGGTTTTTAGAATTTTATTATTGGGTTTGAGCCCTGTGTCCACTATTTTCTGACTGTGACCTTGGGTAAGTTATTTTACCTCTCCAATCATTAGTTTCCCCATCTGTTATTAGGAACAATGGCTTCCTCTTAAGGTTCCTGCAAGGACTCACCAAGCTATTACACGTAAAGCACTTAGCATGGTGCCTGGCAACAGTGAGCACACAGTAAATGCTAGCCATTGTTATTTGGGCCACTTTGGACTAGGAAGGGATTTGGGCCAGGTTGTGCCCAAGTTCACTGGACATCTTTAGTAAAATTCTCTTTTTCCCCTCCTGTTGGCACTCTCTGAGTTCCATTTGCTGACCCCCTGGGAATGCCTGGCTTCTACTCTCTCCATTATGACAGATGAGGAGGTAAGAACGCCCCTGGGAAGCTACTTCCCATCTTTCCGTGCTCCCCCTTATCCAGGTGCCTCTCTTACCCTTTAATGGAAGCAGATGTGAAAGGAGACAGACAGAGGTGCTCCCTATGGTTGGGCAGGTTGTTCACTGCACAAGGGCACCTGGCAGAGAAGCAGGGGCTGAAATCTAGCCTGTGTTCCACTTGCCAAGCTGTGCACCTGTGGGGCTGCATCTCCCCAGAGGGGCATTTACATGAAGGTACCAGAGCTAGTTGCAACGCTGGAGAGAAGGAGTAGAGACCTTTTGGCAAACGATGAATCCTGCCAAGTGCTCTGTGGGAAGGCTGTCTGGGAAGCCATAGGCTGGACCCATCCCGCTTGGCTCTCCCCTCTCCAGCCTAGGGCACTCCAGAAAGGGGACATTTTTCTGGGTTACACACTATTTGAGTCCTCAACTTGGAAAGGCACAAGGTGAACTCTGCTCTCGGCAGCCCTGTGTCCTGAATTTGGCAAAGCGTGTCCTGATTTCACAGTGCGTTGTTCCTATAAGTACTTTCATTCTTCTTGGTCCATGTTTGATAAGATAGTCCAAGCTCTTTTGCCTTTGTTCTTTGTCTTGCCATATCTCTCCCTTACCCAAAGTCCAGCATGGCCTCTAATGGACTAGCCCAGGATGGACAGTTGACTACAGGTGCAAAAGACAAATGAGATGTGCGTGTGGCAGGGGACAACAGCCAGAACAGCTGCGGGGGATGTGCCAGAAATGTGGCTGCCACCCCCTCTGCCATGGCTGCTTGGCTAGCCCTGGGCCCTGGGCTCAGCTGTGGGTGGGAGCAGCTACTTTTAGAGATTATCTCCATGCAAGACAGTAAATCCTTCTCTCCCTCCTGCCTTTCTCTCTTCCTTCCTTTCTCCTTTTCTCCATTCCTTCCATAAACAGTTTTTATTCAGATGCTTAGCACTCTGCTAGGCACTATTGAGGAAACCATTGAAGCCTCGCACACACGTTCTTTGGCCTTGAGAAACTTACCATTTGGATGGGGAGATAAGACATATGGGCAGGAAACATTGAAACAACAATATGAAATAGTCCGTGCTCAAATGTTCAAATGAATACAACAGACTGAATAAGTGCCCTTGGAGGGTCTTAGGAGAGAGGGAGTCAGCAGGGACTTTGCGGGGAGGCGGTCAGGTTACCCACTCCTTCCCAAAGCCGGCGGGGGGGGGGGATATCTTAACAGCCAGCCTCTTGTTCACCCCTTGATGCAAACCTATACCTTTGGGAAGGGATTAGTATTTCCCCTCATTCAGGATGTGATGCTTTTGACAGAGCAAGTTCCTCCCTGTTTTCCTCCAGCTTGCCCTCTTTCTTTATGCATCTTGTTTTAGTTTAGGAAGTCAAAAGCCTTGGCAGCAGGACGGCTCCTTCTCAAAATAGCTCTTATCCTGTCTCGATAATTGCAGCTCTCCAGCCTGTTCAGCAGCAGAGCTGCTCCCCAGAAGCTGGGAAGAGAAGACTCCCAGGCAGCGGGGCCTGCTGGTCTTCTCTGGATCTCTGGAAGTGGGTGGCATGGAGGTGGGCCCGGTACTCTCCTCACAGGGTGTGCAAGAGCTAGACCTTCCTCAGACTGCTCCCTAGGCTGCATGGCCCACAGGCAGTCCCAGGATGAAGACTCTGTGGTGCTGGTGTCCAAGGCCTCTGGTTCCTCTCATCTAGGAATGGTTGACTGTGGAGTCTGGTCCAGATTCCATTCCCGGCAGGAATTCTCTGGTGGCCCAGCCATGGCGCCTGGCTCGTGGATGGCAGCCTGTTTGTTGCTGAGCTTCACAAGCCCTTCTGGGTCCACAGCTGGGGAAGCAGCGTGATTCAGCCTCCTCCCAGGCGGCCCCTCAAGACCTTTTTGTCTAAGGAGCAGGGTAGACAGATGCTTCTCATCCTTGGTTTGGGACATTAGGGACTGGAGTCTTCCCGGAGGAGGTTATGCTGGACTGAGGGAAACATTCCTGGTGGGATTTTTTTTGGTACCAGAACTAGCAGAAGCTCAATAGGAAGGTCCTGAGGGTGCCCTCTGCGGTCAGCGGGGGCTGTCTTCTCACACAACCCTGGGGAATTCCCTGGAATAAAGCAGCTCTTGTTGGGAGGGGCTGCCCTGGTCCCAAGATCCTGTGTCCTCAAGGCACCTAACCTACTCACCCTTAGATGTGCTGTCAGGGGACAAGGTGGTTTACTCCCTGCTCTATCAATTATGCAAGGAATCAACTCTGGAAAACAGGCCAGGAACAAGAGGAGGCTGTTTCAGTGATACCTAAGGCACGCTTCAGTATCCTAAGGGTGACATGTCATTTGTCCCTGGGGGATGGGACGGCCAGCCTCCTCTTGGCTCCTGAGTCACAGGGAAGTTTTGCTCAGGTAGACTAACTTGGCAAGGAAGGACCCAGAGCCTAGGAGCAGCACAGGGAGGCTCCGCATTCCTGGGGATGTTAACAGGATCCTAGGATATGGGCTGTCTGGCGGGAACCCCAGAATCATTTTCCTACCCCCTCATTTTCTCTTGCTTTGTACAGAGGCTCATAGTTGAAAGGGAAGGGGGTTGTTGAAAGGATGGAGCAGAGCTGCTGAAAATGGGGCAGGGCACCTTGGGAGGCTTTTCATAGCAGCCTGACCCTCGCTACCCCGCTGCTTTTCCTGTCAGATGGTACCTTGTTCACTGCAGCTATCGTGGGCAGTCAAGCCCAGAGCAGGATGGGAGGCTGGAGACCTCTGGCCCAGACTTGCTATTTTGGGCACAGGCTAGGTTGACCAACTCATCAGGGTTTGCCCCAGGTGCTCCTGACTTTAACATTGAAAGTCTTGCATCCTGGGAACTCCCTGAGTCCTGAGCAAACTGGGACAGTTGGTCACCCTAGGACAGGTGGTGTGGTATGCCTCAGCAAGAGCCTCTGGAAGCACAGGGCAGGGGGGTAATGTCCTACCTCCACCGGGAGACCTGGGCAGATTGCTCCCTCTGTCCGCACAATGAGGGCAGGAAAATGCTATGCCTTCCTCCCGAGCTTGATGGCAGAATCCCTTCATTTTTTTGTTCTGCCCAGCATGAGCACACATAGGGAAGACTCAGCCACATCCATTTTGGACTTTCTAGTGTATTTCCAGAAGCTACTTGGTTCCCTGCCTGGAACCCATCTCCAACATTACACATTTCTATCAGAGTAGTTCGGTGCTGTTTAAAGTGGTGGGTTTTTCAGGTAAGAAGAGAGACAGTGGGCCTGAGTAGACTGGGCAGCTTGGCCTCAGAGGGCAGGTGCATATTCAGATGAGAAAGAAAATCTGTAACGCAGAAGCCATCTGACAGCTGCTAAGCCAGAGGAAGGCTGTCCTGAGTGACAGAAATGATCATGTCCCTTCACCCTCCTCTGCTCAGCTGCCTTTGGCCCAGCTGCCACAAGGGGAGAAGCAAGAGACAGCTGCACCTTGGGGGCTGAATGCAGGCCTGGAGGAGGACAGAATGCAAGGCAGCTCCTGAGGGAAGCTCAGATGCTGACACTGTAGATGGGAGGACTGGGTCAGCCAGTCATTTCCTTGGCACACCTACCACCGGCAAAGTCATCTAGCTCCAGGGCTCTCAACAGTGGCTGTGTTGGGGAATTGGGTTCAATAAGTCTGAGACCAAGACCTGTTTTCTAGAGATAGAGTGGTGTCTAGCTGGAGAAGCTGACTCCACAGTTGGTGGCAGCATGGTCATTCCAATGTCACTTTAGACTAAGTCTTCTCTCCCATCCCTCTACACCCATTACACATGCACATGCTCATTCTTCGGAGGGAAGGCATTTGAAATAGTCACAGTTGACAGTTGCTAGTTTGGTGTTGATCATTTCGGTGTTAGCTGAGATAATAGCTGCCATTCATTTTAGTGATTATACCTGCGCTAAGTGTATCGCCTTAGTGAATCTTCACAGCAAACCTATGAGGTAGACTTTTTCTCCCTATTTCACAGATGAAGACACCGAGGCCCAGGGCTTGCTCATCAGTGCCTGGAGCGCTCTAGGGAGCATCTTGCCCCAGGGGTTCATAAACTCTTCTGTGTGGTGTATAAACTCTTTTTCTGTAGTCACATATTCCTGGGAGATAACTTCCTGATATTTCAGTAGCACCGTTAGATATCAAGAATTGTGAGAGGAAAGGTTGTAGTGGGGGTAACATCTGGGTCTCTGCCTTTGAACTGAGAGGCTGGGAGGTCAGCGTGAGCTGGTAAACAGCCAGAATGAAGGGCAGGTTATGGGTCAGCGAAGCCCATAGCCTCAAGGCTTGTCTGTACTCCAGAATCAGAGTGGAAACTAAGCAATGATTCCTCTTGGTCAATCCATATCGATCAGACATCTCTTGGGGGCAGAGGCCTGATCACCCAGGCAGACATCGCGTGACATATTCACTGAGTTGAAGTGAGTAGAGGTTAAAATAGAAAACATACTCCCCATCCTTGAGGGGCTTGTGGTTAATTTGGAGAGAAAAGTATACAGATGGATCACTTGGAAGGAAGTGAATATCAAAGGACAAACAAAGTCCAGGGCAACGAGTCAGTGAAGCTTCCAGCATGGAGGCCCTTGGAGGGTCAACACCAGGGGGAGACAGACTTTGGCTCAGGTGGTGGTAACTCACCACCCAAAGATTGAAGGGCAGCTGTTAGAGCCAATGAGTTTTTAGCCATGGAAGATATTCGAGCAGAGGCTGGAAGGTCAAGGGAGGGGGACTTGAAGGGAGTCAGACACACAGGAGTTAGTGGTATTAGGAGGTGTGTAAGTCCCTTCCATCCCTGAGCCTCCTGTGCCCTGTCCTGCCGCAGAGAGGATGTTGGAAGGGCCCTCTGGCTGGCTTCTATCACCCTGCTGGCTCTGGAACTGTCCCTTGCTGCGGCCGTTCAGCAGGTGCCAGGAAACACTGTGTTCCCTGACCTTGCTGCCCACATCTCGTGCCTGCCCCAGGATCATGGGACACTGGGGAGCAACAAGGGAAGGAGTGAGGCTTAGGGTATTTTGGTTTCTTGCCTCTGCACAGACCTTGCCGGACAGACTGGCTAAGGTTTCCTTGAAAGACACAAGCCAGTGATAGATAGACGTTTGGCTCCACCAGGGCTCTCTGACTGTATCATCACTGACTCAACACCTCTGGGGCAGGGGCACTATTAGTTCTTGCACCACTTAAGGGAAACTGCTACCGAGAGGCAAATGTGGCCTTTGCTAGTCAGGCAGATCTGAAGTCCTGATTTCCGGTGGTAATTACTCTTTATTCTTGACTTTGGACCTGGGCCCTGGCTTGGCCCAAGTGCAGCATCCTTGTTTGCCATCACTGTGCCATATACCCTTCACCCATGCGCGGGCAGGAAAGATCCAGTGGAGGGGCGGCCAGGAGGTTTTCCGTAAAGACCATATTAGCCTGATCTAAGTAGAGGGGGCCCAGGACAGCAGACTGGGGCCGTGGTTGCTGATATGAGTTTCCCAGAAGAATCATCCTCTGTGCAAGGTGTGTGGCGACTCTCCAGACGCTTGGCTTGAATACCCGACCCCAGCAGTGCCCTGGAAATTGTACCCTAGTCAAGGACATCAATGCCTGGTGGGATGTTGAATTTCTTTCTTCCTTCCTTCCTTCCTTCCTTCCTTCCTTCCTTCCTTTTCTGCCTGCATGGCTTGCAGGATCTCAGTTCCCCAACCAGGGACTGAACCCAGGCCCCAGCAGTGAAAGCCTGGAATCCTAACCACTAGGCCACCAGGGAACTCCTGGGATGTTGAATTTCAAGAGAGAACAAGAGCTCCAAGAGCTGAGGGGCACTGAAGTAAGGTTGGCCAGACAACCTGCTGGCTGGTGGTGGCACAGAGCACACAGTGATCAGCCCTATATCTCAGCCCTGCTTCTGACCAAGTGTCAGACTCTACCTGTCCCAATACAGAACATGAGAGCTGGAGTTGAGGGTAGAACAATCCTCTCTCTCAACGGGGGAAACAGAAGCACAGGGAGGGGAAGGGACTTTCAGGCAGTGAGATTGTTGCCAGAGCTGGCATGGGCACTTACTCCCGGGCCAAGTTCTCACAGAGACCCCTGAATTGCTACAGGGCTAGCATGCGGGGCTGTATAGGTAGTGACCCAGAGTCTACCTTAGGCTTTTATTTTGCCCAGCCCATGCTTCAGGTTGGGCCTGTGACCATGAAGACCATGAGTTCCATGGTCCCTTCCTCTTTTGGGGCCTCACTTCCTTCAGAGCAAGCTGGCACCAACATGCCTTAGGAAACACAGGGCTCTCTGGGGTCTGGGCAGCAGGTGCCAGAGCAGAGCTGGGATTCCAGCTGCAGCTGAGGATGAGCTGCTAGCTGAGATGTGTTTGTGTCTACACTTGAGCAGCAGCCAGAACTGGGGGAAGGAGGGACATTATGATTGTGGAAAAGAAGCCTTTGTGATAGGGCCTGTCTTCCTTGACATAGGCTTTCTCCCTTGGGCCCAGCACTCACAGTCCAGGCCTTGCAGACTGAAGCATCCAAGAGGTATTCTTTTTTTTTTTTTTAATTTATTTATTTGTTATTTATTTTGGCTGCAGTGGGTCTTAGTTGTGGCACACAGGAACTTTGTTGCGGAATGCGGATTTCTTAGTTGCAGCATGTGGGCTTCTTAGTTGCGGCATGCGAACTCTTAGTTGCAGCATGCATGCGGGATCTAGTTCCCCAACCAGGGATCGAACCCGGGCTCCCTGCACTTCTTTAAGCAATGACACCCCTTCTATCCTCCAGCCCACCATTGCCAAATATTCAATAGCAGTCCCATGTTTTCTGAACCTGATCTCACCTGTGGTACCCAGGCCCCCTCCCTCTCTCTGCCGAGTTTTGACAGATCCCAACCAAGACCACTGGGTCACGGATCACACTGAAATAGTGTAGGCAGGCCTCTAGCACTTCTACCAATAGAGGGAGCGGGCCATGCCTGTGGCCTCAGTTTTGTCTAAAAGGTATTCAAGCCAGTCAGTCTGCCCTGGAAGAGGACTCTTGGAAGTCAGGGAGGGGCATGCTGCTGGAAACTTCCACAGAAGCCTGACCAGCTCAGACCTGTATTAGCTCAGGAAATCCCCACCAACTCCCCACCCCCTAAGCATCTATGTTCTCCTAGCTGCTGCTGACCCTTCTGAGCCTCTAATGCCTCTAAAGCTGCTGGGGATTCTGTTCCCACAGCATCTCACCTGCTTGCCCAGCATGGCCTCTCCTGAGGCCCCCACCGCCTTCCACAGCCACAGGCAAGGCTTCACTTCCCCGGAAAGGCCACTCAGCCTCTCCCTTCCATTCTTCCAACAGATGATCCGGGATAACTTATGCAGCAAATCCTCTTTAATCTTTAATGTAGGCTCTTGCACGAAGGGAACCTCCTGTCTCTTCCTCACAGCTTGGCTGGAGGTGGAGATTGTCTGACATTCCACCTTAGGAGGTGTACAGACGGTATGGACAATCAGTAACTTGGACATCAGCTGGGTTCAATTCCCACAAACCTTGTGGACTCTCCGGGGTAACTGATCGTTTCTCCCCAACCTGTGAGGCAAACCCCCCTCTCCTTCCAAAGGTTTCTTCTCCTGGGGACACCAGGTGGGCCCTTCCTTTTTCTTTGGGGACTGGCTCAAGCCGCCACGGTGCTGCGCTGCCTGGGCAGGCCACTCTTTAGGGCTGAGTGAGGAAGAGCCAAGTGACCAGAGAAGCCCTGTCCCGAACGCCTCTCCGCACTCTGTCTCCGGGGGTCGAGAGCTGCAAAGCCCCACGGCGGGCCGGCCACCCCTTGCCCAGCCTGCGCCGGCTCCCCGCGCCGCGGAGGTGCAGGCCCCGCCCCGGGGCCGCCCCGCCCCGCCCCCCGCCGCCGGGCCCCGCCGCCGGGCCCCGCCCCCGGCCGGTCCGCTCTCTGGGCGGCGGGCGGGGGCAGGCGGTGTGGTGAGGTCGGCACGCAGCTCCGGCCGCGGGTCGCTCGGGCGCTGTCCAGGCGGAGCCGGCCCGGCCCGGGCTGCAGCCATGGTAAGGCTGGCGGGCGCGGGGCGGGGCCGGGCGCGCAGGGCCCGCCGCTCCCGGGCGGCTTCGCCGAGACCCGCGGCGCCGCAGTCCAGGCTGTGCGGGGCGGGAGGCGCTGTCGCCTGCCGCGGGCACAGGCAGGCTGGCGGACGGCGCTGCGTCGCTGCTCCCAAGTTTCTTCTTTTGATGCGAGCAGACACGGAGTGGGCCCCGGCCACCGGGGTGCTGCCCCGTTCTTAGACGGAGGGGTGGGTCCGTGCTGGGTGGGGAGGAGGCGCCGGCGGAGACGCGCTGGTGGGCTGGGGTGAGTGAGTCAGGCAGGGGCGGAGGTGAGGGTCCCCACCCTTGCCTAGGTCAGCTGTTACCTGGGTGACTCTTCCTCGCCCACCTACCCTAGGCTCAGGGACCAGCACCAACTTCCTTGGAAAACACACAGGAGGCCCGCAAACATTGCCTGCCTCGCCAAGAGGGATGGTGAGACGCTTGGGCCCTCCCTTCCCACAGCACCATCTGCCCAGGGACCTCAGAGAGAGGGAGGCCCAGCCACCATCCTACCCCGTGGAATCAGCTATATCCCTCTGCCTCTGAGACAGGAACCATGGGGAATCTTCCTCCTGCTGCATCTTCCCCCCTCCCCCCAAACCAGGTCCCTCTGCAGTGATGGAGGGTGGAGGGAACTCATTCCTGCCACCTGCCTGTGGTGGGAGGAGAAACAGTAACCCCAGCCAACCACCCTGAAGACCCCCCAGGTAGGAAGTTTTGATGTTTGGCCGTGAGGGTGTAAGCTCTTTTCCTGCCATCATTGCCAGAGCCTGCCACAAGCACATTATGCTGAGTGTCAGGGCCTCCAGGCCCTATGCCAGCTTCTCCTCCCAGTCTGGAAGCCCCCTAGCCTTTGCCCTCTGCATTGGGAAGCACAGGCTGTTTACAGCAGGAGGAGATCCGTGACCAGCCTGTGGGGCAGGATGTTGGCTGTGGGCAGCCTCCAGAGAGGACCTCCCCGGGCCCTGTGGAATCAGAAGCTTCCAGGTCTAGAAAGGCCAGGCTTTTGGGCTCTTCTCTCTCAAGCTGTGTCCAGGCCGAGGCCCAAGTCTTGGCCAGGAAGTCTTGGTGACACTGTGACCTTCCCCAAAGGGGGGTTTCCTGGGAGAGGCCAAGTGGTGCCTGCCTTTATCCCTGCCCCCATCCTTCTCCTCACATGGGGACGGACAGACTGATTGTACCAGGGGTGGAAGCCTGGGGGAGCACTGATTGTTCTTAGTGCCAAGTGTCCCTAGTGCAGGGGCCGAGAGGGGCTTTTTCTGCCACACACTAAGTTCAGTTCAGCTGAGGTCTCGGTGCTTCAGCTTGGCTGAGGCCACCCTGTTCCTCTGTATTTAAAGGCACCCTGTCAGCACCAGAGTCCTCAGCCTCAGGCCCCTGCCTCAAGCCAGCCCAGTCCTTAAGCTGACGGGGTTCATGTCAAGCCAGACTTCTCTATGAGGGTCACTTTGTGAAAGGAGATCAGGCATCCAGCTGCTTCAGAGATCAGTGGGGAGAGCTCCCCAGCCCAGGAGCCCCAGGGGTTTTGAATTGGCATGCAAAAAGAAGGACTTGGCTAACATGAATAACCATCCTGTGACTTGAGATGTACCTTCTCTCCCCAGGTTCAAAGCAGCTTGAGGTATCTGTCATCTGGGAGTGCTTTCTTTCCCCAGCCTTCCTGGGAGGCAAGGAAGTGCCATTCACAATTGGACATTAGGGCCCTGAAATTAAGATACTATTCAAAATCACAAAGGGTATTTCTAGCCAAACCAGAAACACTGGCCTCCTGACTCCTAGTCAAGTGCTCCATCTGCTCCCAGTTAGGTCCCTCAGTTTGTCTCCCACCTAATCGGCAACTTGGAAGCCTCTGGGATCCCAGCCTCTCCTTGACCTGAACTCATGCCCCTCAGAGACCAAGTGTTAGCAGCTCCCCTGCTGACTCTCTGAAAGTGATGGGGTGATGAAAGTGATACAGGTCCCCATGAGTCAGAGGTCAGGTATCCTAGGATGGAAGGAATCCCTGCAGCAAAGGCCTCTCTGTGGCTGGGACTCTCTGCAGGGAAATCTAGGGGCGGATTTCTGAAGGCAGTGCGGTTCTCCACTGAGAGAACACAGAGGGACACTGGGAAGAAAAGTGGGGCCATTCCTAAGAGCACATAACACCCAGGGGATTATAGGACACCCCACACTACTTCAGCACTGCTTGAAGTTAAGGTGAAAGAGATTGGAATCCTTTGGGACTGGAGTCTCCTGGGTAGCTGCCCCACGTACTGATGGACCAGGTCACCTTGGGGACAGGTCTCAACCCTCTGACAGGCCTCAGTGTCCTTGGGGGTTACAGGAGAGGCCAAGTGGATCGAGAGCCTGTGTTGCAGACAGACTTGGGAGGCTGGTGCTGTGCCCATCGGGGTAGGCAGCGGGCAGGCATCACGGAGCAGCCAATCAGAGCAGGAGGGGACTGCAGAAAAAACGAGTGATCCTGCTGCAGCTGAGCTGTCCTTGGAGGGTGGGAGCCACGGGAAGGGAGGAGGAGGGGTTGGGGAAGGACATTCCACAGGCTTTTTTGGCCCCTGACAGACACAGGGGGGTCAGAGAGAAAGGGAAAGGAGCAAGTCAGGACGCTGGATTCCAACAAGAGCATCGAGACCAGGCTGTTTCTGTGTGTGAGGAACTTTTCTTGGGAGATAAAATTAGACCTAGAGCTTGCTGACAGGGAGTCTGAAGCGTGGGACATGGACCGTTCACTGGGATGGCAAGGCAGTTCTGTCCCTGAGGACAGAACTGAAGCTGGGGTAAGGTGCTGCTCTGGGAGATGGGTGGACCCGCCCTGTCTTCCCCCTGCATTGTCTGGGATTGGGGCTGAAAGTCAGAAAATGATTTGGTCACTGGCGGAGCCGGGGGCAGGGAAGGACAGACAGGAGGTGAGGCCCCTCGTGTCCTAACTCCTTGTCTAGAGCCCCTGTGGGCCCCTCCGTGCTGATGAGCAGCTCCCTGGCATGGAGAGTGGTACTGGGTTCCTGGCGACTCTACTTGAAGATTGCAAGGGCTGGGGGTCTCCATCAGTGCCTTCCTTTCTCCCTTCCTTGCAGCCCCGCCGCTCAGTGCCCCTGGGGAAACCAGGCGGAGTGCAGTCCTCTCTCTCCCACCCTCAGCCTGACCCCCAGACCGACTGCTGCGTCACTGTGGGGTTGTGCAGAGGGGCAGGGTTTCCCCGAATTCCCCAGACTCTTCAGCTGCCACCCCCAGCCCCATCCCTTCTCTGTTGCCATATAATTAATCGTCCAGGCTGGGACACTTTGCAGAGTGAAAAGGGGCAGTTATGCCAGAACAACAAACATAAACTGGGATGTGTGGTCACCCCACCGGCCCCCACAAATACTGTGGGTAAGAAAAAGCCTGTTGGGTCAGGCTTGCCTCAGGACTGTCTCTTCTGGCCACTTGGCCCCTACCTGCTGTTTCCAGTTTCCGTCTAAAGGCCCCTTTTCCTGTCTAGGCAAGCCCTGGAGCCTACGGCTATAAGCAGGTATGGGGACTTGAGAGGCGACTGCCTGGAAGTAGCTCCTAGGGGACTTTCCCCTCTAGCCTCCCCCTCTAGTCCCTTCCCTCTGCATAAACCTGGCGGCATGACTGCATCCCTCAGTTCTTCCCTTTGTTAAAACGAGGGCCTGCAGGAAGACCACGGCCGTGTTATCTCCCCTCACCCTGGCTGGGACTCCACCGTGGTCTGGGGTAGCCCCCGCTGGCTTGGCTGATTCCCAGAGGGTGAGTCAGCCTGTGAAGCCGGCCCTTGTCCGTTGTCTGGGGGAGGCACGTGGGTTTTGTGAGGCCGAGCTGAGCCCAGCACCGCCAGGCACTCCACAAAGGGGGCTGGCCCCAAAGGAGAGAGAGGAAGCTTTAGGGTCTGGAGCTGAGGGTCAGAGTGGCAGGGGGCAGTGACCTGCCTTCCCAGCTGGAGATGGAGTGGAGCAGGTCTCCACAGAGGAGCCAGCCCCTCGCTGCCTACCACCCGTGCGGTTCACAGTTGAGACCAGACCCCCTCCCGCACTGCAGGCTAAAGCCTATCTCTGGGCACAGGGGCAAGGGGCAGCTGCGGGTGCTTCCCCCTATACGTCCCTCACAGTTGGGGGCTGTCAGAAGTGTCCTGCCGTCCTCCCTCACCTGGTCCCTCCCAGCTCCCCTTCACCCACACTCAGCATCCACTGGCAGGTTTCCCCTTCACTCCTGGGGCCCAGGCTCAGGCTCTGTGTGGCTCAGTGTCTGGAATAAGGGGGGTCAGGTCAGCTGTACTGAGTTCTGGGCAGTGAGTCCTGGGGAGTGAGCACCTCCAGTAGAATCCGCACCTCAGTCCCAGAGCTCAGCGCCTGCAGTGACGGGAGGCGAAGAGACCCTTGATTTGCCTGGGGCTGGGAGCTCCCTTCTCCCCTCCCTCGCTCCCTCCTGCCCCTACCCCATTCTGGCTGTCTGCACTCTCCTTGAGCCCTGAGCCACAGTCTCCTCTCGGCTCTGATGCCTCTGTCCGCTCCCGCTCGTTCATCCTGACTTCCTGGCCTTTGGGGCAGTCCCTGGTCCTGGCTTGGAAGGGCAGCCTCAACAAGCGCCCTGCTGAGAGGGACCATTGGGACTGGGGCTACTCAGTTCCCAAACTGGAGCAGTTTGCAAGGGCTCTGGGGGCTGCCCAGGGCTGCTGCTGGACCCCAGGGCCTTTCCTGACGTCTTGGACCCTTGCACCAGGGAGGCATGTGAGCAGTTGCGGGAGGGATGGTGAGCGCTTCCTCTGGCTTGGCCGCCTGTGCAGTTTCTGTCCCTTGTAACCATAAGTGCTTTCCTTTCTCCCTCTCGCCTTCTCCTGTCTTCCTCCTTCATTCTTCCCTTCCTGCCACCTGCCCGCCTACCTCCCCCCACCCCGAACCCTCAGATCAAGCGCTTTCTGGAGGACGCGGATGATGCAGAACTGAACAAGTTCGTGAAGGATTTCCCAGGAAGCGAGACCTACCACCAACCAGAGGCCAAGACCTGGGTGTCCAGGCCCCAAATCCTGGAGCCGAGGCCCCAGGCCTCGGACCTCTGCCAGGATGACCTGGAGTTCAGACCCCCTTCGTGGCCCCAGCCCTCTGACAGCCAGCAGTACATCTCTGCCTCAGCCCCTCTCAGCCCCTCAGCCCGGCCCCGCAGCCCGTGGGGCAAGCTCGATCCCTATGACTCCTCTGAGGTAGAGCGTCCAGCCCTGCCTTTGCCTCTCAGTGGGCTGGTGCAGGAGGACCCAGGGAGGGAGGAGAGGGAGCCCGAGCGTGTGTGTGCGTGCACGTGTGTGTGTGTGCGTGCGCACGCACGTGCGTGCTGAGCTGGAGCCCCTCTCTGTCCTGTGTTGGCCCCAACTCTGTGGTGTCACCCCCCAGGTATGTTGGGAACTGACAATACCAGCAGGGACGGGAGCCCAGCTGGTAGCCCCAGGTGGGGCCTCAAAGGAGGCTGACTCTGCTCTTTAAGGCTGGCGTTGGGTCCTGGGGTTCTTCTGCCTATACCCTGATGCACTCTGCCTTCTCGTCCACTAGGATGACAAGGAGTATGTGGGCTTTGCGACCCTTCCCAATCAAGTCCACCGAAAATCCGTGAAGAAAGGCTTTGACTTTACCCTCATGGTGGCAGGTAGAGCAGGGGTGGGGCAGGGCAGGGCTGGGCAAGAGGTGTCTCAAGTGGGGATGGTCTATATGTGGGGAGTGGGCATGGGTAGGGCAGGAGAAAGCCAGGGGCTGTGCCTTTTTGCAAAATAGCTGGGAGACGCGGGTGGCCAAAAGTATGTATATGTTGCAGGAGAGGGGGTGGTGACAAGGTACAAAGAATATTTAACCCTCAGCTTTCTAGTGGTGCCTTTCTCTGTGTGACCTTGGGCAATCTCTTATCCTCTCTGGGCCTCATCCAAATGAGAAGGCTGGACGAGCTCTTCCAGCTCTGCTGTAGTTTAGTCTCTTCCCAATTAGATGAGAGAGCGGCTGCCCCCGCAACCCCGCCACCTTGGTCCGGCGGGGTTGCCTCTTGGTTACAGATCTGATTTGGTGCCTCTGTCCTCTCTCCCCTGTCAGGAGAGTCTGGTCTGGGGAAATCCACTCTCATCAATAGCCTCTTCCTCACTGATCTGTACCGGGACCGGAAACTCCTCAGTGCTGAAGGTGAGGAAAGGAGAGGAGCATGGAGACAGGCAGGCAGAGCTGACTTGGGAAATCGAACTGACTGCAGGCTCTGAGGGATGGGACCTTCCCCAGCACGCAGGAAGCCATGGCTTCCTAGAGAGACTGCTGGCATCTCTCTGTAGGCCTGTTTGGCCTGGAAGCCCACCAGCCGACTCCCTAAAGATTTGGGTGCCGAAGCAGGGCAGGGACCAGAGTCCTGCTCTTGGAGTGAGTCTCTGACCCCCAAAGGATTCCAGGAATCCGAGAAAAGAGCCGGGAGCAGAGAAGAGGCTGGGGCCAGAGCCAACAGCCACCGGCATTTCCTGTGTTGGGAAATGTGCTCCTTGCTGGTTCCCAGAGAACAGGCCCCCAGGCAGCCCCCGGGGGCGGGAAGGGGGGCAGTGTGGGTGAGGCAGTCTGGGCAGCACTGGCTGGGGTGGGTGGTGTGTCCTGACTAGGCAGGCCCTTGCCCTTGCCCTGGCCTCAGTTTCCCCCTTCTCCAGAGCGGATCATGCAAACAGTGGAGATCACTAAACATGCAGTGGACATAGAAGAGAAGGGTGTGAAGCTGCGGCTCACCATTGTGGACACACCGGGTTTTGGGGATGCGGTCAACAACACAGAGTGGTATGTCTGACCAAGCACAGCCCCTGCCCCGACCCCCACCAACTCCGTACACACACACGGGGGCACACATAGGCTCAGACACACCCACAATTGTCAAGAAGAAGGGGTTTGTGCCCTCGAGTGTGCCACTGCCCTTTACCGGACAGCTGTCTCTGTAAAGTGAGAGGGAAGGCCTTGGAACAGATGATCTCTAATGTTCCGTTGATTTGACCCACAATTCTAGAATGGGGTTGAGGACACAGATAGGAAAGAAGAGCCTCAAGAAAGCAAACACATGTGAAAACGTGTAGCACAGTGCCTGACACATAGTAGGTGGTCAGTAGTTGTCACCCTCCCTCCTTCCATTCCTTCCACCAGCAACATTTTAGGTGTTACAAGCAAGTTATTAAAGACGTGAGAGTGCGTGGAGGGAGGGGTGAGGGGAGAAATAAGAGGCAAAGGGAGAGCATGGGTGGAACTTTGTTTAAACTCCTGGGACCCTCTAGGCCACCTGCCAAAATAAAAGGTGGCTTACCAGCCCCACCGCAATCATTCCTGACATTTTTTTCAGGAACTAGAAGGATGCTTAGATAATGGTCAGTCAGACAGACCTGAGTAGATGAGGAGGAGAATGGGTGATAAGGACAGGAGAAATGGTGATGCCTTTGATGAGGGAGTTAGGCAGGGTGGTGCTGAGACACCTAGACTGAGAGTTCAGATCTTGATGCAGCATTTAGGAACTGCGTGATCTTGAGCAAATGACCACATTCCCATTTCTTCAACTGAAAAATGCTGGCCTTACCACCTCACCCAGTTGATCTGAAAATCCACCCAGAAAGATGCATGTGAATATGCATTAAAAACATACAGTTTTGGGCTTCCCTGGTGGCGCAGTGGTTGAGAGTCCGCCTGCCGATGCAGGGGACGCGGGTTCATGCCCCGATCTGGGAGGATCCCACATGCCGCGGAGCAGCTGGGCCCGTGAGCCATGGCCGCTGAGCCTGCGCGTCCGGAGCCTGTGCTCCACAACGGGAGAGGCCACAGCAGTGAGAGGCCCGCGTACCGCAAAAACAACAACAACAAAAAAGCATACAGTTTTTATAGGGCTGTGTACATTATACTCATGAATATTAAGATGATCATTTCAGGATCAGTGAAACATAAAAGTGTGGGGTCCCCTGTTCGAAATGATTAAGAATTTCAGCATGGCCACAGCAGAGAATAAACCAAACGTGGGCCTCTCTGAGCGCAGGGCCCCGCTATGACTGCACGGGTCACACGCCCAGGAAGCTGACCCTGGATAATTGCCTCACAGACTGATCAGACCCTTGCGGACCTTTCTGTGCTCTGAACCACTATCCCCTCCATTTGTGCTTGATCATCACAACATGTGACTTTCGGCTCAGCACATTGGTTCATCTTCAACTTCATGATCTAAGCCTTGAGGGGAGGGCCACTTCTTATATTCTTGCCACACACTGTGCTGGTACATGGTGCATGGTCTCTGTAAATAGTCCTGCTGGATTGAGGTGGTCTCCAGTCATCACCACCCTTCCGGATCGGGGACTACGTCTCAGCAAACTGGGCTCGCCCTGAAACTCGAGCCCCAACCAGCACCTGCCTCCTACTGTAGCAAGTATCATTCCCTCCTTCAATCAGTCTACTTACCTCCTCTTGCCTTTCATAATAATAATAATTTCACCTGCCTGGCACCTCACAGTTTGCAGGGCACCACCACGTGTTCTCATTTAGTGAAGCAGCAGATGAGGTGTCCAGCCTGTGCTGGACATTTTAAGGGATGCAGAACAAGTGTAAATAATCCTTGTCACTGGGAGGCTTACAGTCTAGTGGCAATGGGAGTGGGGGAGTGGGGGGCGCAGCAGGTCTCTAACGTGTGTCAATCAGGTAAAAACTTAGCTTAGTAAGTGGGTTGGGCACTGTGGTGGCAAACACACTGAACTAGGAGTCAGAAGGCCAGGAGCCTGAGTGGGTAGAGAGTTTGCTAGGTAAAGTGATCTGGATTAAGTCTCTTCGCAGCTCTGGATTTAGCTTCTTCACGTATAAAATGAGAATAATGATGCTCATAATGGCCACCCATCAGGGCACCTATCAGTGAGGAAGAAACTCAATAACAGAAGAGCAAGAGACTTGAGGTTGTTGAATATATATATATATATATATATATATATAAAACCTCTGTGTGTGGTGACGGGAAGGGGAGAGCAGTGTGCATTGCTATAGTTACAGGACCCTTCACGGGAGAGATGGTTCTTGGATATGGCTTTGAAGGATGGAGTGGGCTTGGAGAGGTGGAGGAGAGGATGGAACCACACGAACAAAGGCTCTGAGGCTGAACTGCGAACCTGACTTAGGGCTGCCCTGGCCTCCAGTTGGTTTTCACCTGCCGGCACCTTGCTAGTCTTACTGCTTTGTTTGGTCACCTGGGCTCTTTTCCTTTCATCAAGCTAGTATTTATTGACCTCTGTCTGTGTGCTTAGTCTGATTTTCTGTCAGGATGTTTGAGATGCACCCCTGACCCGTCCGGGTACCTCCCTGATGATGTAATAAAGCAAGTCGGGGAATAGCAAAGTCTTGAAAAGACTGCTCAGGGCGTGGGCTCCTTGCAGGCCCAGAGCTCACTAGGCAGCCCTCACTTCCAGTTTCTCTGCTTGTCTGTCCCTGCCCCAGCTGGAAGCCTGTGGCAGAATACATCGACCAGCAGTTTGAGCAGTATTTCCGAGATGAGAGTGGCCTGAACCGCAAGAACATCCAAGACAACAGGGTGCACTGCTGCCTGTACTTCATCTCGCCCTTCGGCCACGGGTATGGTCTGAGCCTGAGGCTCCTGGCACCACCGCGTGTTGCCAAGGGAACAGGCCAAGAGCACCAGGGGCAGGGCTGCCACTAGCAGGTGGTCACAGTTTCCTGTTCCCCAGGCTCCGGCCACTGGATGTTGAATTTATGAAGGCCCTGCATCAGCGGGTCAACATCGTGCCTATCTTGGCAAAGGCGGACACACTGACACCTCCGGAAGTGGAGCGCAAGAAACGCAAAGTGAGGGAAGCTGGTGGGGGAGGGGAGCAGGTGGGCTTCTGGAAAGGATGGGGTCCCCAGAACGATGGGCCCCTCATGTGTTTGCCAGATCCGGGAGGAGATTGAGCACTTTGGAATCAAGGTCTACCAGTTCCCAGACTGTGACTCTGACGAGGATGAGGACTTCAAATTACAGGACCAAGCCCTAAAGGTGGGGCCACCCCAGGGCATCCCTTTCCCGTCTTGTTTCTTCTGGGCAGAAAAGAGAAGTAGAATTCTATATAAGGGTGGGCTATTGGGGTGGAAGAGGACCCTGGTTTCCTAGCATGAACCAGAGAAGATGAAGATAAAGGTGGAAAGGAACAGGTGAGAATGGCGGTGTTGACAGACACCCCTAACTTCTTCCAGGAAAGCATCCCATTTGCTGTAATTGGCAGCAACACTGTGGTAGAGGCCAGAGGGCGGCGAGTTCGGGGCCGGCTCTACCCCTGGGGCATTGTGGAAGGTAAAGCACTGAGCTTGTGACCAGGGTATCTCCTTGCCCTCAATGGTTCTCCTCTACCCATGCGCCTGGCTGACCCCTAGCCTTGCTGTGCAGTGGAAAACCCAGGGCACTGCGACTTTGTGAAGCTGCGGACAATGCTGGTGCGTACTCACATGCAGGACCTGAAGGACGTGACCCGGGAGACACATTATGAGAACTACCGGGCACAGTGCATCCAGAGCATGACCCGCCTGGTGGTGAAAGAACGGAATCGCAAGTATGGCCAAAGGCCAGGACAGAGCTGGCAGGGGTGGGGTTTGGGACACAGCCTTGGGTGAGACAAAGCCCTTCCTTTGTTCTATAGGCTCTGGGCTCAATCCAAGCGGGTGCTGGGGTCTCCCTAGCCTTACCAACCCCCCTTTCCCCTCCCCCTCAGCAAACTGACTCGAGAGAGTGGTACCGACTTCCCCATTCCTGCTGTCCCATCAGTGGCAGATCCAGAAACAGAGAGGCTCATCCGAGAGAAAGATGAGGAGGTGAGAGTTGGGTGGGGCAGTAGGGGTTGCCAGCCTGAGAGGACCCCTGCTTAATCACAACCCTCAGTATCTCTTGGTTTGGGAATAGGAATATCCCTGGCCCTGGTACATATCTGGATCCTGGATTGGTGGCTTAGTGGTTCTACCCAGAGACTCCATCACACCTCGGGGCTACCAAGGCCCTGGCTGAAGGGATTAGAGGTTGGGGGCACCTCTCTAAATCTATAGGACTCTCTGAAAGGCCCCACTTTGATTCATGTGCCTGTTCCAGCTGCGACGGATGCAGGAGATGCTGCACAAAATCCAAAGACAGATGAAGGAGACCCATTAGCTGGCTTTCAGCCTTGAATATTTAAACGCCGCCTCTTCGTCCTGCCTATGCCAGCCCCTCCCAGCACCAGCTCTGCTCAGGCCCCTGCAGCTACTGCCACTTCGCCTTACATCCCTGCTGCCTCCCCAGAGACTCAGAGGAAATAAAGTTTAACAAATCTGTAGGTGGCTTCTGGTGTCACTGTCTGTATCTTTATAAATTTATTTATTTTATTTATTTTTGGCTGCGTTGGGCCTTCGTTGCTGTGCACGGGCTTTCTCTAGTTGCGGCGAGTGGGGGCTACCCTTCGTTGCGGTGCACGGGCTTCTCATTGCAGTGGCTTCTCTTGTTGTGGAGCACAGGCTCTAGGCACGCGGGCTTCAGTAGTTGTGGCATGGGGGCTCAGTAGTTGTGGCTCGTGGGCTCTAAAGTGCAGGCTCAGTAGTTGTGGTGCACTGGCCTGGTTGCTTCACGGCATGTGGGATCTTCCCGGACCAGGACTCGAACCCGTGTCCCCTGCATTGGCAGGCAGATTCTTAACCACTGTGCCACCAGCGAAGCCCACTGTCTGTATCTTTACCATCTCAGGGAAACCAAGAAGATCCTAGGACCCCGTTTTGAAAGGTTGCTGGAGGAGGGTGCTGGCTTCTGACTTTTAGTAGGGAAGGGAGAGTGGGGAAAACTTTCCCCTCTCATGACAGGGTTCAGTCCGTGCCCAGAATCCAGCCTGGCCTGTCCATCCTCCTGACTGTATCTCTCCTGCCTCTGTTATATGGAGCCCCTCTCATCTTTATCACATACAGTACTGACAACCCCATAGAAGTTTAGGTTTTGATATCTCCCCCGAGAAAACATCGCATTAATTGCATGCAGCCTTCGTATTTCCCCTGATTTGGGAAAAGGGATATGTAGTACGAATTAAGCTCTGTACTCTAGGAAGCCTGTGATAGAGCACTGAACAAATGCTGAAACCCCTGTAATCACCAAACACTATAGTAAGTGCTGGGAATGGATAGGGCACAATCATCGTCCTGGAAGAATTCACTTAACAAATATTTATTAAGCATCTGCTAGTTTGCAGACACTTTTATTTCTTTTTTAATTTTTATATTATTTAATTATTTAATTTTATTTTTGGCTGCGTTGGGTCTTCGTTGCTGCATGCGGGCTTTCTCTAGTTGAAGCAAGAGGGGGCTGCTCTTCATTGCGGTGCGTGGGCTTCTCATTGCAGTGGCTTCTCTTGTTGCAGAGCACAGGCTCTAGGCGCGTGGGCTTCAGTAGTTGTGGCACATGGGCTCAGTGGTTGTGGCTTGCAGGCTCTAGAGCGCAGGCCCAGTAGTTGTGGTTCACAGGCTGAGCTGCTCCGCGGCATGTGGGATCTTCCCAGACCAGGGCTCGAACCGTGTCCCCTGCATTGGCAGGCAGATTTTTAACCACTGCACCACCAGGGACGTCCCAACAAACACTGTTTTAAACCTTGGAGTTAAAGCACTGAACACAGGTAAGGTTCCAGTTTTCCTGGAATTTACTAAATGTAGTAAAAGTCCCAGTGTCCTATAAGAAAGAGACATGTGAGGACATAATGGCCCTGGGGCCTGCTATTAAAGCATTCAGGCCCACTCCTGAACTGAAGCTATCGGTTGAGAATCTGAATCAACTGTTCTCCATTTCTGTCGGGTTGGTGGTATCTCGGGGCTACGGCGACCTCCAGCGGCCACCCACCGCCCTGCTGCCTGCTCTGGCTCCCCGTGGGAGAGAGGAAGGGAGGAGCGAAGAGCTAGATCGTCGGGAGAGTCCTATTCCCCACACCCTTTACAGACCAGAAGGTCGCAGCTAGCTCGTGGCAGTCTCAGTCCTATTTCTCAGGTGAGAGGTCTTCTCAAAACTGAAGGCACCGTTCATTCAGGTCACGGAGAGCAGGGTCGGTTCGCGGATGAAAAGTGAAGGTTGGAGGAACACGTCAAGGTGCGGAAGAAGGGAAACCCTCCCCCACCCCGCGCCAGTCGAAGACCCAGACGGAGCCTCAGGCCCAGCCCTCCCTCCTCTCTTAGCGTTCGGGGTCTTTCTCTCCCTTCCAGCTTTGGGACGGATGACCGCGGCGAAACCAAAACGGAAAATGAATAAACTAAGGTGCCACCGGAGATCTACTTGAGAAGTAACCCGGGGGCGGGGTGGTCACCGGAAGTGGCTGTAAGGCCTCTGTCCCTACAAGGCCCCGCCTTCAATTGCGCTACCAGTAGGCGACAGACCGCCCCCACTTCCGGCCCCTGGCGCCTTAGCTAGCGGCCCCCCTTTTACTGTTCTCCCATTGGCTACCGCAGGGACGCGCTGTGATTTCCCATTGGTCGCGTCTCCTCTCCCGCGCCGCGCCTCCTCCCTCCAGGTACAGTCTCGTCTTCCGGCACCCGATAGGCTAAAGGCTGGGAGGGCGTCTGCCCAATTTGACCAATGAGCGGCGTGAAGAGTGAGGGCGGCGGCTGCGTGGTGGGGGGCAGGGCGGGACTTGGTGTGGCTATTGGCCAGGGTGGGCACAGGCCAGAGATAGGATTGGCTGGGGAGAGGGGCACCGTGGTGGGGTCGAAGCTGCGCGGCCTCCGCAGCTGCGGGAGACGGAAGTAGTGAGAGCGCGGCCTCGGAGGGTCGGGCGGACGCCACCTGGGTGAGTCACCGTGCCCCGTGCACTGCCAGTTTGGGAGCCACAACGACCGCGTCTTGCCCGGCCCCGCCCCGGCCCCACCGGCTTTCGTGAGCCCCGCCTTCTGTCATTCGGGGCTCCGCCTCCGAGTCTTTAGGCTCCGCCCCTAGAACCTGGGTACCTGGGCTCCCCTGTCAGCCTGACCCGCCCCCCCCCCCCCCCCCCCCGGGGCCAGATCACCTAGGTCCGGGAACCCTGGGCCTCCCAGGCCTGTCCTCGTCTCTCCCTCTCTCCGTTTCCCTGAGGCTGCTTGCCAGTGGGCGGTGAGGCAGCACCTCTGGCTTGCAGTCTGCTGGCTCGCCCATGGGGAGGGTGGACTGTGATTACGGAGGCAGGTAGGGCCACAGATGGAGACTCTTATCCCCACAGCCTTCTGCGGGGCACTGCTGGACTGCCCCTGAGCTCGGATAGCAGGCATAAAGAAAAATGTCAGTGAAACCTGGGCCTGGTTCCCTAAGTGGTTCCCTAAGTGGGCCAAGGAGGCCCATCCTGACATTTCTGTTGCTTGGGCCCATTTGACAGGTACTGACTCTGAGGCCTGCACTGGCCTGATTCTGTCCCCGTTGTGTGGCCTCCTCCCACTAACCTGCACCCCACTTGGTGTCAAGTACACTCAGCAAGGCATGTCCAGCCCTGCTGCCGTCTGATCATAGGTTGTGGTCCCCTCCCTCTTGTCCTCTGCTCTGGACTCTGCCCCCAGCAAACAGGTCAGGTGGGTGCTACTCCCAGACTCAGAGGCTGGCAGAGCGCTCTTGTGGATTCACGTTCCCACCAGGGCCAGAAGTGAGCCCTGGTTGGGCAGCCTCTCTCTCTTCAGA
Organism: Stenella coeruleoalba; assembly: GCF_951394435.1. Taxonomy (NCBI): domain Eukaryota; kingdom Metazoa; phylum Chordata; class Mammalia; order Artiodactyla; family Delphinidae; genus Stenella; species Stenella coeruleoalba. The sequence continues at coordinate 31,206,769 of NC_137165.1, read as the reverse complement.
GTTGGCAGTTCTTTTGCTCTCCCACAAAGAACAGGGTTTGGAGTGTTTTACTTCTCTTTCTGGGACTGGGAATCAGGACTCTTGAGTCCTGGTCCAGAACTTGATGGCTGCCTTCATGCCCTGCAGAGTCGCTTATTGCCTTCTCCTCACGTAGCTCCCATTGCCTCTGTCTAGCATGGTGACTTGTGGAGAGGCTGGATGCTCTGCGAGGAAGGCAAATAAGAGTTGTGGGGAAGTTCAGGAGTAGATGTGTGGCATTTGTTGATTCTATGGTGATGTTAATGTTGCTCTTTATGCTTATGTTTCTCGGGCTCTACAGTGAGAAGCAGGTAGCCAGGACCCTCACCACGGTAGAATGGTGAGTACGCTTTCCTCAGACCACTGTGTTTTCTGTAATCCTTGTGTCTTTCTCCATGAAGCTGCCCGCCTCTCCTGGACCTTGAGCTCCAGGCTACTCTGTTCAGCAACTAAGCAGGTTCATCTGCCCTGGAGATAAATTAGGGCTTCCTTAGGCTGCAAAACATCAGCCAATATACAGCACGGGGACGGGAAGCCTCTAGACATCTTTTTCTGTATGTGCTATGCCATGCTTTCCCCACACTACCACTGGCTCCCTTAGCTCTTCATAATGGCCCTTCTCTTGCCTCTCCTGGTCCCTGGGTGAAGCTCTCTGTTCTGGTCTGAAAAGCAAGGGCTCCTTTATATCAAGATCCTTGTACTTCCTACTGGGTCCCTTGAATATTGTGGGTGCTGTATCAGGAGCGACTCCACTAAAACTGTGGGGCTTCTCTACCTCCAAGGTCCTGCTGTCTGTTAAGCTACTGTAGGCAACAGCTGACTGAATATATAGCAGGAGAGCACCCTCAAGGTGCCCAGAATATCACTGGGGGCGGTGTGTGTGTGTATGTGTGTGTGTGTGTGTGTGTGTGTGTGTATGTGTGTGTGTGTGTGTGTGTGTTATAATGATCCCATAAAATTTCCACTAACTGTAACTGCCCTTCTTTCACCCCAAGTTCAGGGAACCCCTTAACCCCTGAGAGCTGGGAGGAAGCAGTGAGATGAGAAGGGAGTGGGGAGCTACAAGCCTGGGTCCAGACCAGGTCCTTGCTCTGGCTGTATCTCTTTATTTCTTTCACATGTCCCCTGTGCTTAGGGACAGGTCAAGGCATTCAGTTGGTGAGAGGACTCGCTCTTTTCCTCCACAGACACATGGGTGTGTGGGGTGTGCAGTATTGTTCTGGTCTCTTCTCAGAAAGCCTGCTGGTCCTGACCCCCACCAACTGATAGCCCCTTTCCTTTTTCTCTTCTGTGATGCAATGAAAAGTCAGCCTGGTCTAATTTTGAATTCTAGCACCACCACTTAAGTACTTTAGGTGAATTGCATACTTTCTCTGTAAGCCTGAAGTCTAATTTCTTTGGGAGTTGAATGGTTTTAGTGAGATAATGTTTGAAACATGTCCGGCTCATAGTAGGCGCTTAATAAAATGTCAGGTTTTTCTCCTATTCCTCCCTCCCCCCGCCCCAAGACCAAAACCGAAACAAAAGCCCTGGTTTCTGAAAGTTACCAGGGACAGGGAGTGTGGGGTTCCAAACGGTTCCTTCTGTGACTCTTGGTGACATTTTGAGCCTCTTATCACTGCCCCTTATTCTCTGGCCCTCTACCCAACTCCCTCCCTCCTCCATGAGTTTTGTTTTTGCATAGCTTCTGTGGTCTATAGTTCCAGCACTTCTCTTTCCAAGCCTAAGAAATTCTTTCTCCAAGAAGGACTTTCTTACCCAGAAGACACAGGATGTGAAACAAGGGGAGAGGAGGAGCTGAAGAAGTAGGGCTGGGCAGGGACCTTGGAATAAAAAACCCAGAGAATTTCCCTCTCAGGAGTGTGTAATGACCAAACTGGCACTAGACCAGTGTCCATTCTAAGGGGCAAAAAGGGAGTGGGATTAGTGAGGTCAGGGGATTGGAGGACACTGATGGACTGGGGAATGGTGAGTGGTGGTTTTGGAGGGAAAGGAGGAAGCCTAGAAACTGGAAAGGGCCTCGGGTGGAGGGAGGTGAGCCTCATCCTGGGAATCCGAGCAGGCACTGGGGGGACTCAAAGAGGAGGGGAGGGCGTGGGGACAGACGTCTGAAACAGTGGTGTGGGGTGGCTCACGTGGGAAGATGGGAAATGAAAAGATGTAGGCGGTCCTGCCGCCCCCTCCCACGCCGTGGGGGGGGCGGGGCAGTCCCGCAGCCCAGACTCCTGGGAGCCCCTAGGAGCCCGCCGAGGACGCGCTCCCACGCCGCGGAGGGGTGGTGGGGAGGGAGGAGTAGGGGGCTGTGGGCGGGGCCCGGGGACCCGCCCCGCCCCCGCCTTCCCGGCGCGGCAAGGTCGGGGAGCTCCCCTCGCCTGGGCGGAGCTGGGCTCGCTCCATTGTGGAGAGGAGGGGAGAGGCGCGCGCCGAGCACCGCCGCCCGCGCTCGCCTCCTGGCCGCAGCGGCTGCACCTGGCCGGCCCCGCAGCCGGGATGCGGCGGACGCCCGAGACTGGCGGGCAGCGCAGCGGCTCCGGGGACATGTGCGCTGGCCCAGACCGCCCGCGACCATGAGCCTGACCGCCCGCGTCTCCTGCTCCATGCTCAGCTGCTTCGTAAGTGCCGGCCCCGCCTGCGGCGGGCCGGGGACCCCGACGCTGGCTGCACCCGCCGCCCTTCCCAGGGCCAGCCCTTGAGATCCCGAATTTCAGCCCATCCCCCTTACCAAGGGCCCTGGCAGGGGAAGGGACATAATCCCTTTTCTTTCTTGGACTTGCTTTAATCTTCGGGTGCCGGGGATTGTGGAAGGCCGGGGATTGGAATTCTGTGACCCATCATTTTAGCCCTGAAGCCGCTGCCCTTGACTGCAGATCTTCAGGCCCCGCCCTGCAGGGGTACATCCCTTTACCTCCGCCTCTCCATCTTGGGCCCACCCGCTGCATCCTTGCTTGGGGATGTGGGATGTGGCTAGTAGGCCGTCTGGGATGTTAGGGGGCTGGTCGGGGAGCACAGGATGTCTGAGCTGTTTCCCTGGCTCCAGTCCCCTCCCCCTTCCACCACTCCATCCCTCACCTGACACGCCTGTCTTTTCTCCTTGACTGTCCCCCAGCCAGCCTCTCTTCTCCATCTTCCCTGCCTCTCTGCCTCTGCAGGCCTCCGTACCTCTGCATCATTCCCAGGCCACTCCCCCTCCCCCTCTGGTTTAATGCTCCTTCCCAGCTTCCCCCATCTGTCCTCTCAGATATCCCTATCTATCCCCTTCCCCCCCCCCCCAATATCTGCCAGACCTCCTCTCTCTCTCTCCCCTGGCTGTCCTGGGTCCCCTGGTTCTTCCCGGGCACGTGGATCCCCTCTTCTCCCCTCCCTCCCTGGTGGCTGGGAAGGAGTTACTTCTGCTTGCTGTGGGTATTCCTCAGGAGTTCCCCTCAGATCAGCAGTCAGGCAGGTTGCTTGGCAGGTGGCAGGAGCTTGTTAGCAGTGCGGGCCTAACTGGAAGAGAAGCTCAGCTCCAAAGCACATCCTCTTTTTGAAAGCATCCGTGAAGGCCCTCTAGAGGCTTGGGACTGAATCCCATGACCCACTCCTCTTTGTCTCCTTCACCCACCAGATTGAAGCCTCAGTGGGGTGGCCTCAGGGGCCTGGGTCCCCTCCTGTCTCTGTGACCAACTGCACACCTGGTTCCTGTTTCTCAGGGCAGCACTTTCCATTCCCACTTCTGTCTTACCCTTACATTCGCCTTTCTTTTCCTTCATTTTCTCTCCTTCATTTGGGAAATTTGGCTCTACAGGAGATTCCCTCTTTGAGGAGCGCAGATTCCCAGTTACTCTGTGGACCTTACTCTTCTCTTAGGCTTGAGAGGATTGAGTTCCCCCTCCACTTCACCCCTCCCACCAAACCAGGTCTCTCTTCCATTCTCTGGTGACCAGAACTTTTATAAGTGTGTATGGGGTATATGTGGGTTTATTGAGGGGAGGGGAGCAGAATGAGGCCTAATGGGCCAGGCGGAGCCTGGTGACTTAGGGCTGAGGCCTTCCCCACAGGGTGAGGAGGGGCCCCCCAGCCTGGAGTACATCCAAGCCAAGGATCTGTTCCCCCCCAAGGAACTAGTGAAAGAGGAGGAGAATCTGCAGGTAAGGAAGAGTTGGGGGCCCAGGGTGGGTAGAGCTCCCTGCCTGGTTAAAAAACACCCTCCCTTCCCTCCCGCACCCCAAATATCTCCAAGGGGATCTAGTGTGGGAGCTCCGGCTTCCTGCTCCTTGGTCTCTGGAGGGAGGGGAGCCTGTCTGTATGTGCATTATGGAGACTTTGGCCCCAGGGAAGGAAAGGCAGCTTTCCTGTATAGCTGTTGTCTGGTGCTGTTACCATGGAGAGAACTTTTGTCCTGCCTTGGCCCAGCTTTTCCAGAGGAGATCCTACAGATCAGGGGTTGGAGAGGGGATGGAGAGGTGACTGACTTCTGGACTGAGGGCCCCTCTGCCCCTCGGCAGGTGCCCTTCACAGTGCTGCAGGGTGAGGGAGTGGAGTTCCTGGGCCGCGCAGCCGATGCCCTCATTGCCATCTCCAACTACCGGCTGCATATCAAGTTCAAGGATTCTGTTATCAACGTGAGTTTCTGTCTTGTTCTCCCACACCCAAGCCAGAATCCCTGTGAAATTCAAGGTGGGATTGCTCCAATGCTCCACTTGATCATGTTTCCAAAGAGTTGGGGTTCCCTTCTTTTTCTTATTGTCCTTCCTCTAACGGCAGGTCTATCTTTCTGTCTCTCTCACTTAATTTTCCCTTCCCCTCTCTGTCTTTCCCTCACTCTGTTGCTAGGGGCACAGTGGCTTTGTTGGAAGAGTGCCACTTACCAACTGTGTGACCTTGGTCAATCACCCAGCTGAGGTGCAATTTCCTCCTTAATAATATGGTGTGAAAACACCTGCCTTGTGGTTTCTTGTGATTATTAATTGGGGTCACATATGTAGAGGACCCAGCACCGTTACCAGGCACCTAGGAGGCCCACAGTAAATGTTGGTTTCCTTCCTTCTATTGATACATCAGCATCTGGGTGGGGGCGGGGATGAGCAGTGATGTGGAGTGGGGGGATGTGAGCGCCAGTCTGCATTTCCTCTCCAGGTCCCCCTCCGGATGATTGACAGCGTGGAGAGCCGTGATATGTTCCAGTTGCACATCGCCTGCAAGGACTCCAAAGTGGTGAGGTGAGAACGACGGAGCCTCGCTCAGGTCCTCTGGCCCCAGTCTTGTCCAGACCTCTCTGCTGCAGGGTTTCTCTGGAGCAAGAAAGGAAAAATACTGCCTCCCTTTCCCCATTTGGAAGAAACAGTGAAAACCTTGTCTGGGTTGGGGGGTCAATTTTCTGATCCACAGTGTCTTGACCTAAAGAAATGGGGATAATGCTCACGGAGTTTTCATAAGGATTAAATGAGAAGATGCATCTGAGAGCACATAGGGTGATGTCTGGTGCAGAGCACTCACATTGTTGTTGGTTCATTTATTTATTCATTTAACATGTATTTATCGAGCACTCTACTCTATGCCAGACTGTTCTAAGCACTGGGGATACAGCGGGGAACAAACACACAATTTTCTGCCCTCATGGAGCTTATATTCCAGTGGGGAGATAGGAGTGGTAAATAGTAAGTAAAATATGTTAAATCATGGTAATGTAAAGTTAAAAAATAAAGCAGGGAAAGGGGATACGGAGTGCTATGGGGGTGAAGGTTGTAGGTTTAAACAAAGTGACCAGAGAAGCCTGCACTGAAAAGGTGACATTTGAGTCAAGACTTGAAGAAAGTGACCATGTGGGTATTTGGGGGAAGAGTGTGGCAGACAGGGGACAGTGCATGCAAAGGCCCTGAGGTGGGTATGAGCCTGGCACAATGGAAGAATGGCAAAGAGGCTAGTGTGGCTGGAGTGGAGGGCAAGTGGGTCATGATAGTGGGATACAAGATCTGAGAGGTAAGAGGGGTGTCAGGCTGTCATAATGACTGGTTTTTACTTTGAGGGAAGTGAGAAAACCACTGGAGGGTTTTGAGCAAAGGAGTGACGTGGTCTGTTATAGAATCACTCTGGCTGCTGTATTGAGAAAAGATGGAAGAAGGTTGGGGACAAAAGCTAGGGCAGAAACTGGAGACTAATTAAGAAGCTATTACAGTTACCCAGGTGAGAAATCATGGTGGCTGGTCCAGGTTGGTAGCAATCAAAATGGTGAGAAGTGGTCAGATATTTGAAGGTAGAGATGATAGGATTTGCTGACAGACTGGATTTGAGAGAAAGAGGAATCACTCCAAGGATTATTAAAAGGATGCCCAGACTAATAAGAACCTACTGTATAGCACAGGGAACTCTACTCAATATTCTGTAATGACCTATATGGGAATAGAATCTAAAAAAGAAGTGGATATATGTATATGTATAACTGATTCACTTTTCTGTACACCTGAAACTAACACAATGTTGTAAATCAACTATATGCCAATAAAAATTAATTAAAAAAAAAAAGATGCCCAGTTTAGAGCCTGCCATGTACTCGGGTCTGTAGGCATTAAGAACAGGAATCCGCATTGCCCTTCCCTTCAAGGAGATTAAAGTCTAGTTGCTAAAGGAAGACTTAGCCTGTGGCAATATGCTCTGGGAAAACTTACTGTTTAATACTCCCAGCATACTAAGAATAACAGAGGAAGGGGTCTGTGGAATGGGTTAGGCTCGGAAGGCCTCCAGGAAGAGGTGGGACTGCAACTTTCTTCAGAGTATCAGTAGGACATGGCTAGGCTGAGAGGAGACATTATTAAGCAGAAGTGAAAAACCAAGGAGACAGGAATGACATGGGTAGGACTTCCTCCCTGAAACAGAAGGTTTGTGCTGGAGAGTCATGGGAGAAGACACAAGGGGTAGCAGACATTCAGGGCCAGATCTGATAGCATTCAGATTTGATACAAGAAATGGTCGGGCCCTGTTAGAGGGGATCCTTACGTCTCAAGGACGAGAGTTCTTGGGAAGAGAATTGTCACAGCAAGACAATGTCCCTTGGGTGTTGCCCAGTCTCCCCGGTCCTCCCCAGGGTCCCCATGCCTTACCTCCTGCTTTGCAGTCTCCCCTCCCCACAGCCTTTTTGTGGCTGGGTCTTTGACCCTTATGGCCCCAGAGTTCACTCACCTCTTGCCTCACTTCGTGGCTTCTTGCCTGGCAGGTGCCACTTCTCCACTTTCAAGCAGTGCCAAGAGTGGCTCTCGCGGCTAAGTCGGGCCACGGCGAGACCCGCGAAGCCTGAGGACCTGTTTGCCTTTGCCTACCATGCCTGGTGCCTGGGGCTGACTGAGGAGGACCAGCACACCCACCTGTGTCAGCCAGGTGAGGCCAGGCTGCTCTCTTTAGGAGACTTCTTTTTGTCTCTTGCTTCTCACCCCTCCTCCGCCCTGGACCCCGTGCCCTTGGATGCTGACAGGCACGGGGGCTGTGTTGCAGGAGAGCACATACGATGTCGGCAGGAGGCCGAGCTTGCGAGGATGGGCTTTGACCTGCAGAACGTCTGGAGAGTCTCGCATATCAACAGCAACTACAAGTGAGAGGGTCTTGGGTGGGGAACCAGAACACCTGTCCAGACCCAGACTTCCTCCCCGTGTGGATAAAGCACGGTGGGCACAGCTCCTGGCTCTGTGAGGGGAGGAGGGCTCCTGGTCCCTCTGCCCACAGGGCCATCCCTGGGGATCTTGTGATCACAGGTCTTTAATCAAGCTCCATGACCCCATCTGGTCTCTTCTCAGATTGTGCCCCAGTTACCCCCAGAAGCTGCTGGTTCCCGTGTGGATCACAGATAAAGAGCTGCAGAATGTGGCTTCCTTCCGCTCCTGGAAGCGGGTCCCTGTGGTTGTGTATAGGTGAGGCGGTGGGGGCCGGGGAAGTGGGGGGATGCTTTTCGTGCAGTGAGGAGAGTCAGAAGTGGAGGTCTGCGGCAGTGTGGTTGACTGGGAATTGACACTCTTCCGGGAAGTGGCTATGAAATAATTTTAAAAGAAAAACTGCTTCAGTTTTCTTTCTCCTGAGGACGAGGCTTTTGGGGAGTTTACACATTTTTCTTTCTTCCTTTCTTCCTTCCTCCCTCCCTCCCTTCCTTTCTCTCTCTCTCTCTTTTTTCTTTCTTTCTTTTTAGGACCTGCGTGTGTGTGTGTGTGTGTGTGTGTGAAACATTGCTTTAGAACAGGGGTTGGCAAACCATGGCCTGTGAACCAAATCCGGCCTGTATCCTGTTCTGTGTATAGCCTGTGAGCTGTGAATGGTTTTTACATTTTTTAAAAAAATTATTTATTTTTGGCTGCATTGGGTCTTCGTTGCTGCGCACAGGCTTTCTCTAGTTGTGGCGAGCGGGGGCTACTGCACAGGCTTCTCATTGTCGTGGCTTCTCTTGTTGCAGAGCACGGGCTCTAGGTGCGCGGGCTTCAGTAGTTGTGGCTCGTGGGCTCTAGAGCGCAGGCTCAGTAGTTGTGGCGCACGGGCTTAGTTGCTCTGTGGCATGTGGGATCTTCCCAGACCAGGGCTCGAACCTGTGTCCCCTGCATTGACAGGCGGATTCTTAACCACTGCGCCACCAGGGAAGTCCCGGTTTTTACATTTTTAAAAGGTTATTTAAAAAAAGAAAACACAGAGAGAAGAATGTGCAACAGAGATTGGCTGTGACTCCCAAAGATGAAAATTTATTGCCTGGTTCTTTACAAAAAAACATTTGTGAGGCAGGTAGTAGCCATGAGGTTTGGAGTTGTTCATGCTCTGGGCCCAGGCTTGTTCTCCTGCTGGGTGTCTGTACCTGGAGCAGGTGCTGTGCAGATTTGATGAGTCAAGGTCACCTTGGGAATACACAGCGCATTTGAGAAATATGTGTGACAGTGCTTTGTAAACTGTAAAGCCGTCTTGAGATGTTAAGGGCTTTTGGTTGCTGTTATCATAGCCTGGATGATCTGGTGGCCCCTGTTCACTCTGGAGGTCTTGGTCTGGCCCCCTGGGGTCTCAGCAGTGGGCCTCTGTGGGCTGTGAAGGCCAAGGGCCTGATGGTTTCTTCTGTTTTATCAGACACCTACGCAACGGGGCTGCTATTGCCCGCTGCAGCCAGCCCGAGATCAGCTGGTGGGGCTGGCGCAATGCCGATGATGAGTACTTAGTCACGTCCATTGCTAAAGCCTGTGCCCTGGACCCAGGGACAAGGACCACTGGGGGCTCTGTCAGCACCGGGAATAGTGATGCCGGCGAGGCATGTGACGCTGACTTCGGTAAGGTGTGGGTGGTGTCGGCCCCCTGGGGACTAGGCTCCCACCTTGGCCTCCTGGGCTCCAAGTGAGAGGGTGGGATGAAGACGACAACACACAAGGTGTCTGGGTCCCTGTCTTTCGGTGGGGACGAAAAGGTGATGGCGTGTGAGGGGTCTCATCAAAGGGAGTGCCCCAGGGTGGGGTGCGCCTGGGCAGATGGCTGACCCAGGGTCCTCTCCCTGCTGTGTGTGTGTTTAGATTCCTCCCTGACTGCATGCTCCGGAGTGGAGAGCACAGCTGCCCCCCAGAAGCTGCTGATTCTGGACGCCCGATCCTACACAGCGGCGGTGGCCAACCGGGCCAAGGGTGGAGGTTGTGAATGTGAAGGTATTGCTGTTACCTCAGTGACTGCAGCCAGCCTGTGCTCTGGTGGCTTTGGGGACAGCTTGTGTGGTGGAAAGAGCCAAACAAACCTGGCCTGGGATCAGGACTCTGCCACTCAATGGCTAGGACTATGCTTAAATTGCTTAATCTGTCTGAGTTTGACTTTCTCATCTGTAAAGTGGGGCTGAAACAGGCCTTGCAAAGTTGTTGGGCGATAGAGAGGTTACATATATAAAGTTACTGGCACAGGGCAGCTACTGTTTGTTGAGGATTTACTATATGTCGTCATTACTAGTAGTCCTCGAGCATCGTTGTCATTGAGGTTATCGTCATCACTATTAGCTTACGGCACTTGAGCACCCGGAGGGAAAAGGGTATTGAGATCTCCAGAGTGTATCGAGTCCCCGTCCTGGAGTGCTCTGCCCTGCAGGGAAGCTTTGCCCACTGGGCTGCTCTCGTCCTGGATGCCTGTTTCCAGAACACGCTCTTATGCTCCACTCTCCTCTTATGTGTGCAGAGTACTACCCCAACTGTGAGGTCGTGTTCATGGGAATGGCCAACATCCATGCCATCCGGAACAGCTTCCAGTACCTCCGCGCTGTGTGTAGCCAGATGCCCGATCCCAGCAAGTAGGTGTTCCCTGTTCTGATTCCATCCACCCTCCAGTTTCATCCCTTACCCAGTACTTCTCGTGCTTGGAAGGTCTGGTGGGGAGTTGGGGAGTGTGAGACACAGGAAACCCGAGGGCCTAGGTGCAATGGGCTAGTTCCAAGAACACTTCTTCCACTTCTCAGCCAACGCTTTGGAACGGCCACAGGACACTGGGTTCCTTCTGTTTTGATGAGTTGTCCTCAAGGACGCAGAGAACTGGGGAGAGAAAGTGGCTTCTAGATGTGCGTGTGATGCTTCCAAATTCCTCTGTTGATCCAAAGACTGTCTTGTCCACCCCAGGTCCCATTTTCCCTACCTTCTTGCTAGACACCTCTTGGCAGAAAGGCCATGGGCTGGGCCTCTTAGCTTCAGCTCTCACTGGGGACTGTGTTAAGGTGTGGCTGGCCGTGGGTGGCGGAGAGACTGTTGTAGCCTTGGCGCCCTTAGTGACAGATGTGACCTCTGCTCTCTTGTAGCTGGTTGTCGGCTCTGGAGAGCACCAAATGGCTGCAGCACCTGTCGGTGATGCTGAAGGCAGCTGTGCTCGTGGCTAATACAGTAGACCGGGAGGGCCGGCCTGTGCTGGTGCACTGCTCAGATGGCTGGGACCGGACGCCGCAGATCGTAGCCCTGGCCAAAATACTACTGGACCCGTATTACAGGACGTTGGAGGTATTCGGAGGGGTTGGGTGGGAAAGAGCAGAGGGAAAGGGGGCGTTTGGGGAAGGTACTAGGCCCTCTGGATCCGTTTGGGGGATCTTTCCATAGAGGACACTGGTGGCTTTAAGTCCTCTTCTAGGTTTGGGCATGTTCTTCTCTGAAGCTGCCAGCCCCCTGCTTCAGGCATCCCTGGAAGGAGCACAGTAGCCTTCCCAGAGAGACCCTATACTTGAACCTCCTCTTTGTTGCAGGGTTTCCAAGTGTTAGTAGAATCTGACTGGCTGGATTTTGGGCACAAGTTTGGAGACCGCTGCGGCCACCAGGAGAACGCAGAGGACCAGAACGAGCAGTGCCCTGTGTTCCTCCAGTGGCTCGATTCTGTTCACCAGTTGCTCAAGCAGTTTCCCTGCCTGTTTGAGTTTAATGAAGCGTTCCTGGTAAGTCCGTGAGCCTGAGGCCAGGGTGGGGGCCGGCAGCCCAGGCCCGGTGCAAGCTGTCTTGGCCGTCTAGGTAAAGCTGGTGCAGCACACGTACTCCTGTCTCTACGGCACGTTCCTGGCCAACAACCCCTGTGAGCGAGAGAAGCGCAACATCTACAAGCGAACCTGCTCCGTGTGGGCCCTTCTGCGAGCTGGCAATAAGAACTTCCACAACTTCCTCTACACATCAGGCTCAGAAATGGTAAGTCCGCACCCTTATCCCGTAGGTGCGTCTTGGGGACCTACAGGGAGAAAAGGCCGAGTCAGCGGGAAGGACTCGGGCCCAGAGGCTTAGGAAGGAAGGGGGCCCTGAAACATCTCACAGAACCCACGTACGGGGCTGCTTCCCTAGGTCCTGCACCCCGTGTGTCACGTCCGGGCGCTGCACCTCTGGACAGCTGTTTACTTGCCAGCGTCATCTCCATGCACACTCGGGGAGGAGAGCATGGACCTCTACCTTTCCCCGGTGGCTCAGAGCCAGGAGTTCTCTGGCCGCTCTCTGGACAGGTAAGAAGAGCCCTTTTTGCTCTCTCCTCTCTCCCCTAGGGAGGCAGCAACTGCTTTGTGTCTTGCCTAAATGCTGTTCTTTTCCTTTTATGAGATATTTTAAAGCAACCTCTTGAGCCAGTTGAAGGCCAAACTTGGCCCAAGACTCGTAGTTAGCTTGGAGGGCACTCTGTATGTTCCCAAGGTCCGTCCTTAAGGTAAGAGTGGTTACCTTTTTTCCAAGCTGCTATTACCCTTTGTGACAGACCCAGGGGAGAGGAGAACAGAACAGAAAGGACTATTTCAGGAAGACTTGTGGGAATGGTCTTGATCGATGTTCACTGGCGTGGGAACCTTGCTATCTTAGTAATAACCTTTGCTATGTCCAGCATTAGCTTCCAGAGAAATGGGTTCCCAGAAAGAGAACAGCCTTTACATTACTCCCTCAGAATTTAAAGGGAGACATAAAAGTTAAAGTTATATTCTGGCTGAATATTTGGGGGGAAGTAGAATGGAGATTGGTTAAGTTATAAGAGTAATATCTGTTCTTTGTTTTTAAAAAGAGCCAAGCAGTATAACAGTAGAAAATGGCAGTTCTGCCTCCCTGTTCCCTGTCCCCACAGGTGTCTACAGCTGGCGCTTTGGTGCGTGCACTTCCAGATGTTGATCTCTACACTGATACAGCCACTCTCACAATCTCGTGTAGAAACATTTTTTAAATCCAAAACCAATCATATTTTGCGTACCGTTCTGCAAATTGTTTTCCCCACTGTGTGTCAGGATGTCACCCATGACAGCACACATAAAGCTGCTGTATTGTTTTTAGCGGCTGCATAGTAGTCCAAAATTAGAGTGCATCAAAATTTATAAAACCAGTTTTCAATTGGTCATTTAGGTTTATCCCATTTTTTAATCATTATAAGGGGTGTTTTAGTTAACATCCTTATATGTATATCTTTAAAAATTTTTTTTGTAAAATACATACAATATTTACCATCAAAACCATTTTTTAAAAAAAATTTTCTTGATTTTTGGCTGTGTTGGGTCTTCATTGCTGCATGCGGGCTTTCTCTAGTTGCGGCGAGCGGGGGCTACTCTTCGTTGCGGTGTGAGGGCTTCTCATTGCGGTGGCTTCTCTTGTTGTGGAGCACGGGGCTCTAGGTGTGCAGGCTTCAGTAGTTGTGGCGCATGGGCTCAGTAGTTGTTTCGCATGGGCTTAGTTGCTCTGCAGCATGTGGGATCTTCCTGGACCAGGGATCGAACCCGTGTCCCCTGCATTGGCAGGTGAATTCTTAACCACTGCGCCACCAGGGAAGTCCCCTAAACCATTTTTAAGTATACAGTTCAGTAGTGTTACCGTATATGTATACCTTTGCTTTTGTGCTGGTGTTTCTGCCAGATAAATTCTTAGAAATGAAAATGCCTGGTTCGAAGCATATGTGCATTTCTAACTTTGATCTTTGTTTACTGGTGGAAGGTTTTTAAAATTAAAATATAACTTACATAATTGGTTGAATATTATAAAGGAAAACAAAAACCCCCAACCCCCAAGTTACTAGTTTTAGGGTCTTTGGAGCTGTGTCCGTTGTCAGGGGCCTATGGATAGGCTTCAGGAATTCTGTGATTTTTCTCTTTCCACAAACTATGCAGAATTTGGGTATAGGTTCATAAGTTTGCTTTTCTAGGGAGAGGGGCCATAACTTTTTATCAGATTCTTAATAAGTTATGTGACCCATTTAACAACCATGGCCTTAAATCAATACCTAAGTTTTCAAACCAATAAATGTCTCTTAAATACTACAAGTTGCCTAGTACTGTACTGGGTTTTATGGGCTGTACCAAAGACATAGAAGATATTGATCCTATAAGATACCTTTAAAAAGCTGTAAGATCAGGCATAGGACAATTAGAGAACAATTCTAAGTTAGCATCTAAGCGAATAAGAATGTGTCTTGTTCAAAGCTACTAGAGAAATGAGAAGTAAGAAAGGGGTCATAGGGTGACTGTTTACTCAGAGACGTTTTCGTGGAAGACCAGGCAGGAACCATGGCTTTTTACTGTCCCTAGTGCCTGGCTCAGGGCCTGGCACATAATAGGTGATTTAGTAAATGCTTAAATGAACAAACAAATGAATGGAATAATGGGAGTTATGAGCTTGGTAACAAGGTTAGTGGAGAGGGGTCCAAAAGAATTAGAAGCATGAGAGAGTTTCTAATTTTTTTAAAAAGAAGAACCACCTCTCTGGAGCTGGCAGGGTTTGGGAAGAGGTATTTTGAGGAATAGAAAGAAATAAACAGGATAGTTCATTGAGGGCTTTTATACTGAGGAGTTAATTTTGTTTTTTATAAATTTATTTTATTTATTTATTTTTGGCTTCATTGGGTCTTTGTTGCTGTGTGTGGGCTTTCTCTAGTTGTGGTGAGCGGGGGCTATTCTTTGTTGTGGTGCGTGGGCTTCTCATTGCGGTGGCTTCTCTTGTTGAGGAGCACGGGCTCTAGGCACGTGAGTTTCAGTAGTTGTGGCGTACGGGCTCAGTAGTTGTGGCTCGTGGGCTCTAGAGCGCAGGCTCAGTAGTTGTGGCATACGGGCTTAGTTGCTCCGTGGCATGTGCGATCTTCCCGGACCAGGGCTCGAAGCTGTGTCCCGTGCATTAGCAGGCAGATTCTTAACCACTGCGCCACCAGAGAAGCCCCTGAGTAGTTTATTTTGATTCAGTTGTCAATAGTAAGTCATTGTGACCTGGTAACAATGGGATTTTTCAAGAATTAATCAGTGAGCAATGTAGTTGGAGGCACAGAGACCAGCCAGCACTGTTGTAATTCAGATATGAAAGGAAGAGTCCTTGGAAAAGAGAAAGGATTAAATTCAGACGTTGTTGAGAAGTCATTAGCACTCTGTGGAGTTGCCTGAACATTGAAGGGTGGAAGTGAAGAGTAAAGAGGTCAGTCAAAGACAGGTCCCAGGGCTTCCCTGGTGGCGCAGTGGTTGAGAGTCCGCCTGCCGATGCAGGGGACACGGGTTCATGCCCTGGTCCGGGAAGATCCCACGTGCCGCATAGCGGCTGGGCCCGTGGGCCATGGCTGCTGAGCCTGCGCGTCCGGAGGCTGTGCTCTGCAACGGGAGAGGCCACAACAGTGAGAGGCCCGCGTACCGCAAAAAAAAAAAAAAGGTCCCAAGTCTCTGAGCTTAGAAACCAGGAGGAGGATATTAGTACCACCTATAGACACTGAAAAGTTGAGAAGATGCGTCAGTTCAGGGAGAAGGAGGAGATACCGGCAGGTTGGGACTGAAATATTTTGACAGCACACAGGAGGTATGCTGCAGGCAGTTCGAGATAGGGTTGGATTTAGAGGAGTAGTTGTATAAGGGTTTTAAAGGAAATGGTTTCTCTAACAGCTGACCTGACTCACCTTCGGTTCTACCTTTCCCTAGATCAGAAACGTCCTGCTCTCTTTCCTCTTCTTCCATTAAAGTGCAACAACCCATTCTTCTCTCCCCAGCTCAGATCCTCCTCTGTCTGTGTAGCCTTCCCTGACCACATTAGCTGGATGAGCTCTCTCGTGGTTCCAAACTCCTCAGGCATGATTGTCTCTACCAGCATTATTAATTAGACCTTCGGTCCACATAGGCGTCAGCTGTGGGCGACTGCAGGCTGTTGCTATTGGTGAATCTGGATAAAGAGTACACTGGATTTCTTCACACTCTTCTCTCTACTTATTTTGTATGTTTGAAAGTTTCCATAGTAAAAAGTAAAACAAAAAAAAAAAAAAAAGAAAAAAATTAACAAGTTGCCAAGCTGTGAGATTCAAGCTCTTGCTGTGGGACTCCAGAGACTGTAATTGTAACTGTTGTCATTGCCTTCCTGGAATTTGTTACCACACAAACACACATTGATCACGAAAGTAAAATCAAACACAAGAATACTTTTAAAGAAGTATTAATAAGTTTCAAAAACCAAACACTTAAAAAAAATCAGCTAGCTCTGTTGTAACTGCACCTTTGAGGGATTTTTCAGTGTGGGCTGGGCTGACTGAGGCGTCTGAAAATAGGAGTCCAGCGAAGTCTCCACTGTTTCCTGGCAAATTTCCCTCAAGTTTTGTTGCTCCAAGGACTTTAGAACTTTAAAAATTAGGGCGGTCATTCTTGCAAATGTCTGTTACCCCTTTGGTGTGCCAGAATGCCTCTAGAACTTTGCGTGCTGTACACGAGGGGAAGTTTCCGTGCTGACTTGGGACTCATAGGAGCACGCGGCCACTAAGTGGTTGTAAAAAGCTGTGCTGGTTACTCCTGTGATGGAGGGATAATTTATAATAAGGAAAGCTGTAAAAATGAGGAGTCGTGAGTGTAGCCTTTATGTATGTATTTATTTATTTTGGCCGCACCCTGCGGCATGTGGGTGGGATCTTAGTTCCCCAACCAGAGATCGAACTTGGGCCCCCTGCAGTGGAAGCGCGGAGTCTTAACCACTGGGCCGCTGGGGAAGTCCTGTGAGTGTAGTCTTAATTAGTTTGCGGTTGGTTGCCTATATTTTGAATCCTCGTAGCATCTCTGCAAGGTAATTTATTGTCATTTTATGGAGGAGAGAAACCAAGTGTCTGAGAGGTTAAATAGCTTACTTGTAGTCACATCGCTAATCAGCGTCAGAGCCAGCATCGTCAAGCTCCAGAACCCACCTTCTTTCTGTCTTGCCATGTGTGATAGAGGCGGTTGGACATTAGGTGTGAGGCCGAGATGTAGTCCTGGCCTGAAGGGTAGATTGGGAAGGCATCAGCTTAGAAGGCAGTTGAAGCCACGGGAGTGGTTGAGATTGCCAGGGAGACTGTGTGGGGTGAGACTGATGAAAGCTGAGGACAGAGACTGGGTTCCGGAGTTCATGTCCTCCACTCTTTGCAGAGCAGACTCTTTGCAGTGCACATTGGTCATCTGTAATCTTAAATGTTGTTATTTCTTGTGAACTCTGGCTTTGATTGCTTTGATGACCCAATTCCTGTATATGGAGGTAGCTCAGCTCCTGACCTGGAGGTGGTGTGTTGTCATTCCAGATTACCTAAAACGAGATCTGTGGATGATCTTCTTTCTGCCTGTGACACAAGCAGCCCCCTGACGCGCACGTCCAGTGACCCCAACCTGAATAACCGCTGTCAGGAGGCCAGAGCAGGCCTGGAGCCCTGGCATGGCAATCCTGAGGGATCAGAGGCAACCTTCGTGGAATCTGGGCTAGGAGGTCTTCAGCAGACTGTAGGAGAAATGGCTCTTCCTCCGTCTCTGCCCAGCAGCCAGAAAGACTACTTGAGCAATAAACCTTTCAAGAGTCACAGAAGCTCTTCTCCAAGTTACAGGCTGCTTAATGCTGCAGTGCCCCAGGAAACGAAGAGCAGCACCTCTGATCCTGAGTTCAAAGTCCTAGAAGAGACTAAGGCACCAGCTCCAGACCCTCCTGCCCAGGATGAGCTGGGTAGGACTTTAGATGGCACAGAGGAGCCACCTGAACATTGTCCTGAAAAAGCAGCTGTCCGAGCACTCTCTAAAGTTGTTTCCAACAAGCGTGATGGAACTTGTGATTTTCCTGAGTCTTCCCAGGACTCCCTCACAGGTGCCCCCGAGCAGGCCCAGCTAGACTCTGTGCTAGGTGTGCCCTCCAGAGGTGCTGCAACTCACGGTCTGGGCACCCTTTGCAACCCACTGAGTGCTACCTGCCGAATTCCTCCAGACCCAAGCACCGACTTTCTCAACCAAGACCCCCCAGGGTCTGT
The DNA here is from genome assembly GCF_951394435.1 of Stenella coeruleoalba. NCBI lineage: Eukaryota > Metazoa > Chordata > Mammalia > Artiodactyla > Delphinidae > Stenella > Stenella coeruleoalba. The sequence continues at coordinate 31,189,099 of NC_137165.1, read as the reverse complement.
GGCAAGTGTCTCCCACCAGGAACAGCCCGGTTCTGTGCCAGATCTGATTCAGGGGGAAGAAGACATGGGCAAAAGAGGGAATAATAGGAATGGGCAGTTATTGGAAAACCCTCGCTTTGGAAAGGTGCCATTGGAACTGGCCCGAAAGCCAATTTCTCAGAGCCAGATCAGTGAGTTCTCTTTCTTAGGGTCCAACTGGGACAGCTTCCAAGGGATGGTGACTTCATTCCCGAGTGGGGAGACCACCCCTCGGCGGCTGCTTTCCTACGGCTGTTGTAGCAAGAGGTCGAGCAGTAAGCAGATGCGGGCAACAGGGTCTTGCTTCGGGGGACAGTGGGCTCAGAGAGAAGGGGTGAGGTCACCGGTCTGTTCTACTCATTCCAATGGACACTGTACTGGTCCAGGAGGAAAAAACAACCAGATGTGGTTGTCTGGTCACCCAAAGCAGGTCTCCAGCACGAAGCCTGTTCCCCTAAGCTGCCCTTCTCCAGTGCCTCCTCTCTACCTGGATGACGATGGACTCCCCTTTCCCACGGATGTGATCCAGCATAGATTACGGCAGATTGAAGCGGGGTACAAGCAAGAGGTGGAACAGCTACGTCGACAGGTGCGTGAGCTTCAGATGAGGCTGGATATCCGCCACTGCTGCGCCCCTCCAGCAGAGCCCCCCATGGACTACGAGGATGATTTTGTAAGTACTCGCCTACTGCCACGCAGCCACTCATTCTGTCCTTCCGTCCAGCCTTTCACCCATTCCATATCCATTCATTGGGTACTTGCTGTGTGCCAGAGTTAGGGGGTTGGGCTGTAGGATGAAAGACGTAGTCCCTGCTCGCAAGGAGCTCACAGTCTATTGGGAGAGACAAGTAGACAGTTAGAATGCTGTTCTTAAGTGTTGAGGGAAGCATCAGGTGTTGGGGGCCTGGGTGGAGTCAAATTTCGGGGAAGTCTCTCCTGAGAAGCTAATGCTTGAGCCGAGTGCTGAAGAATGTGTCGCTTTTAGCCATGTAGAGAGTGAAAAAGAAATACCATTTGCAGAAGCATGGAGGCAATAGGTACTCCAGCGGTATGGCTTGAATAAAGGGGTGTGTGTGTGTTTGCACACGCGTGTGTGCATGCGCGCACACTTGTGCTGGGACTGTGAGGGAGGGAGTTGGTAGTGTGGCGGGAGGTGACCTTGGGAAGTGGAAAGGGATTAGAAAGGTCAGCCTGAGTGCCTGTGTTGTGTGGATTCTACCCTCAAGGCAATAAAAGTTTTGGCTAGTGAGTCACATGATCAGATTTGCATTTAAGAGTACTACCCTAGAGGGACTTCGAATGGCACGGCTAAAAAAAAAACAATTGAGTACTAAAAAGAGTGCTACTACCCTAGCAACAGCGTGTCAAGCAGATGAAACCCAGATGGGGAGGCTGGTTAGGATGTTTTGGAATCAGCCAGGTGAGAGGTGATGAGGACTATCTAGGCTTCACTGGGTCAGGAGGCCTTGGGTTCTGGCACAGCAGCCCTCGGGGAGCTTCTAGAAGCCAGCTCTAGGACATTCCCCCTTGCCTGCTGCCCACTCCTCTGCTGGTGGGATGGTCAGGGCTAACAACTTCTTACTATTCAGGGTGATGGTTTAGAACAGGAGTCAGCAAATTTGTTTGGTAAAGAGCCAGACAGTAAATACTTCAGGCTTTGTGAGACATATAGTCTCTTTTGCAGCTACTAGGCTCTTCTGTCTTACACAGAAGCAGCCATAATGACCATGTGTAAATGAATTGAGCGTGGCTGTCTTCCAACTTGACTTACAAAAACAGGCAGTGGGCCAAATTGGCCTGTGGGCTGTAGTTTGCGATTTAGAATGTAACAGGAGAAATATTCTTTCCATACTGTGATGGAGCATATTGGTTAAGAGCATGGGTCTGGGGGCTTCCCAGGTGGCGCAGTGGTTGAGAGTCCATCTGCCGATGCAGGGGACACGGGTTCGTGCCCTGCTCCGGGAAGATCCCACATGCCACGGAGCGGCTGGGCCCGTGAGCCATGGCCGCTGAGCCTGCGCGTCCGGAGCCTGTGCTCCGCAGCGGGAGAGGCCACGACAGTGAGAGGCCCGCGTACCACAAAAAAAAAAAAAAAAAAAAAAAAAAGAGCTTGAGTCTGAAGCCAGACGCTAGGTCCAAATCCCACGTTTACTACCTATTAGCTCTTAACTCTCTCTATGGCTTCGTTTCCTTATTTGTAAAATGAGGATAATAATAGCATACATCATAAGATTGTTGTGAGGAGTTAAATAAGGTCACGCATGTGATGCACTTAGAAACAGTGCCTGATGCATAGTAAACAATGAATGTTAGCGCTGATGAAGATGATGGTGGTGATGCCTTTGCTTTTCCTTTAGACGTGTTTGAAGGAGTCAGATGGCAGTGATACAGAAGATTTTGGTTCTGATCACAGTGAAGACTGCCTTTCAGAAGCAAGCTGGGAACCTGTTGATAAGAAAGAGACTGAGGTATGTCCAGGCAAATATGTGGCAGGTCCTTTTGCAAGCCAGTGAGTTCTCATACTTCTCAGAGATGACTGACCTGTTCTTCCCCAGCCGAGTCTCTCTGTAGGGCAGTAGTAGCTGCCTAGGCCTTGTCATTTTCTTCTGGGATGCTTTCCTTGTTGCAGTGTTGCTTTTCCACTCTGTTGACAAGGACCTGGGATTTTTCCTTTTGCCTTCTGTTAGGTGACTCGCTGGGTTCCAGACCATATGGCATCACATTGCTATAATTGTGACTGTGAATTCTGGTTGGCCAAACGCAGACACCATTGCAGGTAAGATGTTGCCTATGATTCAGTATGGCTCGTAAAGCCTACTGAGGGACATAGTTATGAACTAAACTGAATTAACCTGAAAATGGAGATATCTTAATAGGAACTATTTTTGTTTTCCCCCAACTTTTTCTTTACTCATGTAAGGCCTTTCAGAGTATCATTCGTTCCCAGTATATCGGCATTTCTGATGAACTCTCCCCTCTTTGTGCTTTGGCAGAAATTGTGGGAATGTATTTTGTGCTGGCTGCTGCCACCTGAAGTTGCCCATTCCTGATCAACAACTCTATGATCCAGTTCTCGTCTGTAACTCATGTTACGAACATATCCAAGTATCTCGGGCCAGGGAACTCATGAGCCAACATCTGAAGAAACCCATTGCCACAGCTTCCAGTTGAATGCCAGAGGAGAAGACCTGTCCAGTTTTAGCAGGTTTGAAGGGAGGATCTGCTTCAGGTGTAGTTTTGAAGGTTCCTTGGTGTGGCTCATGAATCACAGAGCTCAAAGATACAGTCTTGAGAAATCCTCCTTGGTACCATGAGACTGGAGCAGAGGAATTCCAATTTGGCAGGAGGTCCTCTACTGGTGAGACCCTTACCTTGGGGTAATGGTCCTGATCCAGACCCAGAGTCTGGAAGCTTAACGTTGAGTTGGTGGCTCCAGTTTCTTTCTCCTGGGGTCACAAGATGATGATTTCATAGATACTGCCTGGTGATGTGTGCCCCAAACAGCAATAGAAAGGCATATGTATAACCAAACTCCAAATGATAACCAGATCCATCTCTCCTCCACCTTGAAAAAGGCAGATTATAGTATATAAGATAGGAATTCCTATCCTATTTGAAATGAACTATACCCTGTACCTCTGTGCTCTGTGTCTGTGCATGAAGGCTCAGTCCTTAGAGGCACTCCCTCTAGTTGCATTAGCTCTGTCTTTCTGTGGAGTTTGGTTTAAAGACTGGTTCAGCAAGTGGAGGTTTTGCTGTATTTTTCACTTGGCTCATCAGCCAGCATCAGTGAATATTCAGTTTAGGGGGACAGTTTTAGGGAGTGAGACCTTTTTGGGAGCAGAGGAAAACTCTGCTGACGTTCAGTCCTGGCAGAAATCAGTTACTTTGAGCTGTGAAGGCAGGAGTCTTTGTTACTCAGTGGCAGCTTTCGAGGTATGCACTGTGAAGAATGAGAAGGGAAAAGCAGAAATTATCCTTGTGAAATATTTGCTGATTGTGCCCTACCCTTTGCGCCTGACTTTTCCTAGTTGTCCTGGTGCTAACACAGGAGCTACACCTTGATCCTCTCCTGGCATGAAAATAAAACACTGTTTATTTTGGTTGTTGTTCCATTGCCCTCTTCCCACATGTCCTCTTTCCCTTGGCTGCTGCCTCCTCTGGGTCACACTGCTTCTTATCCTGAACACTTGACACCTTGAGGGTAGAATCTAGTGTTTGGTTTTTACCTCCTAGAATACGCTGTTTGGTATGTGAGGGTTTCAGTACAAATGCTGCTGTCTATTTCTGTGCACTTAACAATGGAACCCAAACAGAAGAGAATAAAGCCTCGATACCAAAATTGGGAGAGAAAATGCGTCCATTTGGACCAAAGGGTTTTTTTTTGTTTTTGTTTTTGTTTTTCCATCTTAATATGTACCAGTGGCACTTAACCAAAAGATACAGTGATATAGCCATGTACTGTGGTTGGGACAGATACAGTCTCCTTGACCTATAATGAAACCACTAGGATTTCCTTATATATTTTACTTAATTCGTTGGTGTATGGAAGGTAAATTACCCTTAGGCTTACCCTGTTTTAAAATTATGGTAGCCGTCTAACTACTACTTGTTCATGCTTCTTCCTAGAAAAAAAATTTTCATTCGAAAATAACTAGGATCTGCATTTAGAACAAGAACTGTTATTTGTCCTGACCTTTTCTTTAGCCCTACTGAGAAGCATCTGTGCTTTTATACTTGCCATGGATGTAACCTAAAAAGTTTTGGCGTATCTAGGTCAGTCTAGCGGAACTTTTTTTCGTTTAAATGGAGTTGAATAATGGAGATTTTGTGTCCGGGAAATTCCTGAGATCATTGAAAAAATAACAAACTATTCCTTGTCTCGATACATAAAATTCTTCTAAGCATTTTCTCAGTCATTAAAATTTACTGCCAGTTGTGAGTGGCTTTTTAATTAACTTGACTTTCACTGCACTTCGATTGGCAACGTTTGAGGAGACTGTATCTGTCTACTTTGTGTGGCTGTTTTGAGGGGCTGTCCCATCAGTGAACATACTGCATGGCCTTGGAGAGAGACTCTGGGCTCTCAGCTCAGATGTATTCATCAAATACTCCTTTCAGAGCTCTTGTGGGTGTAAGTGACATGATGTGGCCAAAAATCCAAACTGTGCAGTTGCGTTGTGACAAACATGCAATGTGCTGTAAAAACTCGATACAATTTAAATAAAATCTCTATATTAGTGCTGCTTTGTTGGGTCTTTTTCTTCATTTTCAGTTTCTAAGAAAACTTAATACTCATTTTTTCTTTGACCATGAGAAAGGACTGAAACATTATACCCCTTCCTCCCAACCATTTCCATTTTTTAAATGGCCCTCTCTTTTTATCAGCACAAGCTTAGTTATTGATCAGATAGGGGAGTTATGCTTATGGATCCTACAGGGTTCTAGCCCATCTCATGTGAGGTTTATTTCTCTTTAATATCTAAAATTTCACCAGCTGGTTGATCAGGCACACGGGATTGTACCTGTCTCCCTGCTTCCTGCTTCCCTCCTCACAGGCTCCTTCCGTTTTCGTTCCACTTTGGGTAAACGGTCTTGGGAAAAATATTGGCTGAAAAGAGTATATTTCATAACATGTAAAATGCTACTCTCTAAAAGGTGAATTTGTGTATTCAGGATACCTTACCACCATCACCATTTTTATTTGGAGAGACAAGCAATTCAACTGTTAGGACTAAGGTTATAGAGTTGTGCCCTTTTCTGTCGAGAAACGTCCGATTTTGTACTGCCCCACTGCTCACTTGCTTAATTCTAAAGTCCCACAGCTCCGCCGGCCGCAGGGAAATATGGGTCTCAGCATTCCACGGGGGTTAACCGGGCCGATCTCTTTGCAGGACGTAACACTACCTGGCGGGCGGCGGTTCCCAGCCCTTCCGGCGGGTTTAGGACGCCGAGAAAGCGCGACTTCCCCGCCACTGCACGTGGCCAGGCGGCTGGGGCTCAGGGGGTGGATCGATCGCGGTGCATCCGGCCGCGCAGCGGGAACTCGAGGCCCCATTGGCTGTGCCAGCGGGCGCCGCGGGGGCTCGCGCACCAACGGTCCCCGGGTTGGCGGCGGCGGCCTGGCGCTGGCAGGAGGGGGCAGGGAGAAGCGAAGGCCCGGGTTGGGGGGGATCGAGAACGGGGTGTGAGAGCCAAGCTCGGCGGGGCGAGGCCCAGGGCCCGGGCGGGGCGATGGAGGAGGCGCTGCTCTCCACCCCCATCAACCCCAACAACTTCCCCGCCAAACTGTGGCGGCTGGTGAACAGCCCCCGGTACCGCTCGATCCGCTGGGACGGCCGCGGCGAGGGGCTGCTCATCGACCAGCCGCTCTTCGAGGCCGAGCTGCTCAGCCCGCCCGTGGCGGGGGCCGGCGGCTGCAGCGGCGGCGTCCGGGGCGCCAGAGCCGAGCCCGAGCTCTTCAAAACCACCAACTTCACCAGCTTCATCCGCCAGCTCAACCTCTACGGCTTCCGCAAGGTGGTGCTGGGCGGGCCGGGCGCGGCGGGGCCCGAGCCGGGGCCTGGGGGCGGCGGGCCGGCGGGCGACGGGCCCCTCCACCACTTCCACAGTCCACACTTCCGCCGCGACCAGCCGCACCTGCTCGTGCACCTCAAGAGGCTCACCAGCGCCAACAAGGCCAAACTGGCGGCCGGCCTGGAGGTGCCCTGCCGGCCGCCCAACCGCTTCCAGAGGCTCCTCATCACGTCGGCCTCGGCCTCGGCCTCGGCCTCGGCCTCAGCCTCCGCCTCCGCCTCGGCCTCAGCCTCGGCCTTGGCCGCCACCTCCCCGCTGCCACATCAGGAGCCGCCGCCGCCACCCGCGGGGTCCCAGCCCGAGTCGCACGGTGAGTCTCGCCCCGCGCCGGGCGCACTGCCGTCAGGGGGCAACCGCCACTTCCGAGGGCATTTCCGCATCCTCTCCTTTGCTGTGTCGGGAATGCCCCCGGGAGCCGCTTCCCGCGGTGCTTGCCCGGAATTGGCCGCGGCACCTGCACCGCCCTCACCCGTGCCGGCGCCCCGCCCCGCCGGCACCGCCTCTGCGCTGAGTCCTCCGTGAACATTGAGGCCCTTCTGTGTCCACTAGCGACCACAGGAACCTCTGCGTTAGGCTTGCTTTCTAGTCCTCCCGGAACCCTTTGGGCTCCAAACCTGTATAGCCGTTTACCTTCTCGAGACGCCGTCTCTCCAAGGCGAACACCTCAAATAAGTAGGCCTTTGTTGGAGCCCTGGTTCTGGAAGAAACACAGAAGGGGCTCCTCTGTTCTGATGGGAAGCAGAACAGAGTTCCTATACAGGGTGAGGATATGGCAGAGGTCAAGGTGGGAGGGAACAGTCACAGCCAGGAGAACTTAGAACATTTATGCCAACCAAGGGAAAGTGAACAAGGTGCCTCGAGTGGAAGTTTGTTCTTGAAGATACATGTCATCTTCCACCCAATGACACATCTAAGAAATCTTGGGAGACGTGTTCTGACAACAATCATATTGTAGGTTCTGGAGTAAGGTGTAGAACAATAGGCGTTTATATATCTTAAAAGCAAAAATATAATAATATATTTTGTTGTTTACCAGATACTGTTCCTGTGTAGAATGAATTGGCTAAACAGTTCTTTCATTATAGCTGATTAGACCTGATGCTTATTTAGGTGTTATGGTTAGACAAATGTAAGGCACAAATGGTTTTCTTTACAGCTGTCAAGTTCTAGTTAAACAGGATTTTAGAAAGCTCACATTTGCAGCCTTTGAATTTTTCACTGTTGCCTTCAGTCTTTCAGTTTTGAAAAAATTTTCTATGTATAAGTTTGTATTTACTCAAAGTTCAGAAACTCTCTGATAGAAATTTATTTTATAAACTTGGTTTCTGATGCCCTTCCCCCTCTTCCAGGAAGGTGAGGGTGGCAGTATTCCCTTTCGTTGTTTAAAGAGTCCGTGATATGAAGCAGCATACCAAGAAAGCAACAGAATATAATAACGAGAATTCATTCTTTACCTTCAACTAAAAGAGTAATAGAGACATTTTCATCATGTTAACATGGATTTAACATAAGAGTTGTTGTGGTCCGAGCGCGGGTTGGAAAAGAATTTGCAGACACAAGGCAGAATGTTAAGGAAGGTAGAGTTTAGTAAAGAGAAGGGTCGCTGCAAGAACAGTGGGCCGACTTCCTGGTAGCCAGGGAAAGTCGACGATGAGCATGGGTTGCTTGTCTGTTTTTATAGCCAGGGAACCTGCAAGTCATCTGCTGACTGGGCAGAGTACCTATGCTTTCAGTGTGCTGAGCGAGAGAAAAATGGGGCTAATGTCTTTCCTTAAATGGGATGGGAAAGGGACAGGGCATGCTGCTTGGGAGGGCTCCGGGACATCGCAGTGGTCACATTGTGACAGAGTGATAGGAGTCCTGTAACTCTTTGTTGCGGCAGTATTGACCCTTTGAGTTTATCTTGTTCTTTGTCCTTGGAGCACACCACAGAAGTGTCTGGGTTACTTCTCAGTTATGGAAAAACTGTAGATATACGAATAAAAGTAACACTATGTTCAGTTTAACCTAGGCCCAGGGTTATGAATGAAGCAATGTTCATTTGGAATTTAGAAGATAAGGGATTAGGTTGTGTATCTGTGGAGTTTAGTAGATAAGAGATTAGGTTAGAGTTCTAGTAACCAGTTGGAAAAACAGCAGTGGCATAGGAATGTTCTAAAGGAATATTAAGCCGCTTACTTCCATATAATGGTCATTGAGTTTGGTGGGGAATTGAATGGGAAAAGGCAGTGGAGACAATCCCTTGGCATTCATTTGGTAGAATCTCTGACATGGATATTTGTTTTTCAGATTGTGTGTCTGGTGGGCATAAGGAGAAAAGACTGAAAATGTGTCCGTGGGAAAAATAGGATAACCACTTCAATTAAGAAAGAAAGAAACATACATACATACAAGCCAACTCCTCTCTGATTTTCTTTTTCTCTCCCCCATCTTAAACCCAGTTGTATTCTAAGGATAGAGTTCATTTTAGTTGAAGAAATACAGGGACTACATAGGATCTGATTTTCTTCACTTACAGTTCAGTTGGTCAGCATTTTAAAGATTATTTGTTGACAAACATAAATTTAATTCATACTTTTTCAGTGTAGATAATACATCAATCCATATACACCTGAATTACTGTAGTTTTCATGCCTTTCCTGTTTTTTACCATTCTCCCTGTTGGTGTGTGCAGGAGCTGTGTCAGGTGTGGGTTGTCTGCACCACAGGCTTGGTTCACTAGGGAACTGTGTTACTGGTTTGGGTGGAATGTAATGTTAAGTTCAAGAATACCGGCCCGCCTTTGTTTTGCTTTAATTCCATGTTCTAAGTCCTTGGCTCTTCTATTTTGCCTCACCTAATTTTTATTCTGCTTGATTCTTGCCTTGGTTATATGCCTGACTACACTGCTCCTTCCCAGTCTCCTTTCTGTTTTCTGTGTTCCACTGCAGCTTCTGGTTTAAATACTTCTCTTTTACAGTAGAGTCCTCTGTTTTCGGACCTAGCTGTCTTACCTAGATCCACTGAGCCAGCTGTCCTGTTCACCTTTTGAGAATGTACTTGATAAGAAATGTGAGGATCACATGTTTTTCCCTGTTTTGTTTGCCCACTGTTGTTATTTTATTTTTAGTGGCAGTTTATTTTACACTACTTGTTAAAGTTTTCTGAACTAAGCAGCAAGTCTGAGCACTAGATAATCTGTTTTTGCCTGGGGATAACAAGCTCTCAAGAGGCAAGTTTTGGGAAGGAGGCAAATTCTTTCCTGGGGATTGATTAGCTCAGATTCACTTTTATAGATGCAATAGAAAATTTAAGAACAGAAATTCAGCCTGCCTTACAGTTCCAGGATTCTGGATTTAATCTTTACCAAATATTTCTTAGATGTTCTGAAGACATGTAGGTGATGTTCTATAAAGTTGGTCAGAATAGAACCCTTAACAGAAGAATAAATAAGAGCTGAGCATGTTTTAGTTCTTTATTTTTAAAAAACAAATTGAAAGGAATGTCCTCCTAATCCTAACCGTGTCCTTATGTTAGCAGCATCTAAAGAATATAAATATTTGGCCATCACTCAGAATTTATCGTAGTAGAAGTAGAATTATATTTTAATTCAGATCTAAACCAGAATTATATTTTAATTCAGATCTAAACCAGAATTTGAGAAATCGAGGTAGAGCATTCGTTAATTATCGGCTTAAGTTATTGACAGTCTGAAAATTCATCAACAACTTAACCCTAAAGAGAGTAAAGAAGGGCACACTGTAGCAACATGAAGTTTTAGCATCCAAGAAAAAATCAAGTGGTGGGTAGTTTGGGACCTCAGAAACACCTGTTTGTGAAGAGCAAAAAAATGTTTCTTTAGGTCTTAAAACAAAGAATTCTCAGTGGTAGTTCAAAGTGTGTATACATGTGGAATTGCTAGTCAAGTAGCATAAAAACTATTTTTGTATTTTAAAGGAAAAAAGGAAAAGTAGTTTTTAAGAGGTGTATCATTTAATCTTCTGAGCTAAGATTTTGGTTTTTTCCACATTAGATTTAGAGCTCTTGATTTCCAGGTTCCAGAATTGTTTACATATATGTATGCATATATTTGTTTATTTTTGGCATTAATGCTTTATTCTTTTTAAATTTTATTTTAAGAGTTTATTTGAGCCAAAATCAATTTGAATGAGGCAGCGGCAAACCAGAAGTGGTTAAGAGCGCTCCCTAATGCTTTATTCTTTAGAGGAAATTAAACACTATAGAAATACTAGAACAAAGGAAGTGTAACATGTAGAATGGTTTTACAGTTTAAATATTTGGAAAAGTAGGTACCTGAGTGCCATCTTTAGCAGATGAGTAGCACATAAATTAGATTTCCTTCTGTTTTATGGATTAGTTTAATAAAACAAATTGAAAAAACCTTGTGAACTAAATAATTTAGTGCGTAAAGCCCTTCCTAAGAGTAAATTAGGCTAGCTATATGTTCAAGAACCACAGTCTTTAAAATAAGTTCAGCTTGCAACATTTATATCTTCCTTTTCCGCATTACATAGTATTGGCCTTTTTCTCTCTTCCTCATCTCCACTTTTTAATTCCTTTCTAATTTGCTGGGTAAGAAAAAGCAAATACTGGAATCTCTTGGCCTGAGTGTGTGGATTTTTAACAAACTCTCCAGGTGATTCAAATGTAGATCAGTGTTTGAGAGCCATTGATATCTAGGAAGGGACTCGACTAGAGATACTCTGAAGAAAAAAAGACCATGGAAAATTATTGATTGAGTTAAGGAATGAACAAGCCAGAGTTTTCAAGCTTGACTTTTCTGCAAAGATTTTTATTAAAATTTGAAAAAATTGAAAGGGAGCAAAGAACATTAAATTACTTTTTGGTGTGTGTTATAATTTATATTTCTTCCACACTTATATCTTTTACGTATATGGTTGAGGGCTTATTTTTGTGCCTATTATTAAGGTTCCTAAATGATTTGAAAGACTGGAATTTCTAAAACTTCTAGGAAGTAGTTTACAGGTTGGAAAAATCTGGGTCAGTCAGTTGAGGTGAAAGGTAAGATGACATTTAACATTTGATTTAATGTTAGAGTTTGGCTACTTTGTCTCTTATGACAGTCATATTGAGAACCAGACAAAAGTTATTTGATTATTTTTTCAGCATTATATGTGTAATCTCATATTCTGGATTCTGAACAACTTGTTTTTACCAGTAAATTTCTGTTGTGTTAAAAGTGGCTGAGAACTCAACATAGCCACAAGTGAAGAGAAGCGCATATTTTGTGACTTTTGGTTTACTGCGTCTGGTGGTGTAATGTAAGATTAGTAAATGTGCTCCTCCTCTTTTATGCAGGACCAGTGGCTGTAGGACAATTCCACCGGTCGTTCCGGCGAGATAGTTTGTCTCCTTACTCCTACGTATCAGCTCCATCCCACAACCACGGTCCTTTCCCTCTGAAAGGTTTAGATCGGACCCCGATTCCTCCTAGAACATGGCAGAACTCTCTTGGAATGCACCCAGGACAAGTGGAAACGTCTCTCACTTTTTCAGATAAAGGGGTTCCATTTCCTGTACTACAGAGGTTTCCAACTGAGGTTACATATACCCTGCAGCCCAGTGCCACATCCGTACATGTTCAACAAGGTCCTCAAACAATGATCAGCTCCTCCCAGAAATATAGTAACTACACACCGTCAGCGCAGTACTCCCAAGCCTACTATCCAACAGGTATGAGAAATTCAAGTTCAGTGGCTTCTCTTAAGGTACTTTTAATGAGAATTTATATTTTTTTAATGTGTTTCTGTATGCCTAAACAAAAATAGGAATATGCACTTAAGAAATGTCAAAGATTTCTCATGAGTACACATTATTTAGCAATAATGTAAAATTTCATTGATGCTTAAAAGTTGTGAAAATTCTGTTCGTGCGTAAAGGTATAGGTTTTAATGAAACTGTTGTATCCTCAAAATATGTCCTAGTAATAAAATTAAGACTTAGTACATCAGACCTTGGTATAACTCCTGCTCTTGGTGTAGTAGTTTTTTGTTTTTTGTGGGTTTCTTTTTTTTTTTTAGAAAACCTGCTTATATACATATGACATTGTTTATTTTTTAGTTATGTAGGTGAGACTACCTCATAACGAAATCATGTTAGTATCTCAGTAACGAAGTTTAATAAAAGAGCAACTCACCATCTCTTAAGACTCAATTATATTCTTGTAGTAAAAATGTGATGGTGTGGTTTGGCAGTGCAGTCCCTGCAGTGTTAATCCCAGCCAGTGAAGAACTGGGAGTAGCAGAGAGAAGAGCCTGACAATGACAACTGACCCAGAGCCCAGCCAAGGGCATGGAAGGCCTGCTAGTAGATCTCAAGCCACTCATTGGGAATCCTTAAGATAGTGACCCTCTATTTAGCTTCTTGGGGCTAGGGAGTGTCTTTTTTGGGGGGGGGTACATTTTTGCAAAATGATAGCATTACCATTTAATTCAGAACAATTTCATGGTTTTGCAGAAGCACCATAGAGGTGATGTGTGTTTTCATGTAGTGTTTACCCAGAGTGATGAAATGGGGCAATAGAAACAAGTCAAGGGTCAAGGCTTTCAGAAACGACTGGGAAGAGAAGAAAGGGGGCAATCCTTTGCCCTATGAATTAAGGTTCTAGGCATATTAATTAAGTACATCTGGAAGCAATTTCTAGAGGTATTTTGTTAGACCATTTTTCCCAGGCAGGACGAAATCAAAAGCTAAAATAAGTGGAAGGCATGTGAATTAGATAAGGGGGTAAATAATTTGTTGCCTTTTAAAAGTTGTAAATTTGGGAACTGTTCCATTTGTAATAATACTCACTATTTTCTAGCTGGTAGCATCCAACATATTGTTTTATTATTGGCTCATTGCGGTTTACCTAAATATGGCCAGTAAAAGGGATTGCTTTATTTTCTCAAAGCACTTAAGTTTAATAATATTAAAATAATAAAACCAGAGTTTAAATTAGATTGGGTTGTATAGATTTTTGGAGCTGCTACTGTTTTGGAGGATGGAGTTGAGAAGGAAAAGGGGAAGGAATTATATGGAGTAAGATGATATAGCACTTCTAATCATTTACCTATTAGAGATTTAAAAAATTTTTTTTACCTTATTATATAAAAAAAAGTTGAGGCCTAGTTCTTTTTCCCAGATATTCAGCTACTTCTTTGAAGAACAAAAATATCTGGGTGATCTTTAAAAACAGAAGATGACTAATTTCATGTTATAAGTTGTATATCTTATGTATAGCAACAAATAGTATCAGATTTTTATTGAGGAGTTTAATCCAATATTTTAATAAACAAATTAGGCATTTCCATCTAAATTATAATTTTGGCTGCCTTCCATATATGCATAGAATATATATATATATATATATATATATATATATATATATATATACACACACACACACATACATACACACAGAGAGCCAGTCTGTGCCTTTCTTACACTTGCTTTATGTTCTATAGCCTGTCAACTGGACAATACCCCTACTTCCCCTCCTTTTACCAATAAATGTTTCTCTTTCTTTTCCGAACCTCCCTCCAAACCCCCCTCCTCACACTACTAAAGACTAAAGACTCAAAAAGCTTCTGGGGAGTTGAAATTTAGAAGGACTGCAACAGAGAGATGTAGAAATGTTCTTGGCCTTCTAATTTGGAATTTTGGAGAAATTTTCCTATGGACGTATTAGACATAGTGGTTAGGTTCTATATTACTGTTGGTCCTTCTGTTAAGGTATAGATGGTTATAATCTGGCTTAGGAGCCAGACTAGCCTATATGATGATGTTTCTACGGGAAAATGTATTCCAAGTTCTAAACAATCCTCTTGGAAACTCCTAGTTCTAAATTTTATGAGAACCAGTTATATAGTATTTACTAGAAAACACTACAGATTGTTAATATTATTCCTCATTATGGAAATACTGTTTGTTAAATTATTGTGATTTAAGGATATATGTTATTTTAAAATATTTTATGTTAGCTTGGATTTAAATTTGTAAATAAATTTATTAATTTGATAATTACACTGGAAATCGTCTCCAAGAGTCCAAGGTAAGGACTAGGGAAGAGACACATTAAAAGAACAAGTAAATGCTGCTGATGTTTTGATAATGTAGAGTGAATATGAAATAGAATCTGGGGTTATGTGAATTTTTTGTTTTGTCTTCTTTGATATGGATAATTGAAATGACTATGAAGGTTCTGAGGTTACGAGAAAAAGAAATCTCATGATTTCATGATGACTTCAAATATATAGAGGAGTTCTATGATACAATGTAGGCAGAATTGCTTTGAACATTCTGAAGTACTACATAAATAAAAAAATAAAAAGTTGTATTGTTAAATACATAAGACCTGCTATGGAAAAGAAAGTGCTAAAGAAATACTGTACACGTACTTAATTCCTCCAAATTTTAGGTGAAGGAAGCAAAATGTAGTGAGCAATTTAACCAATATTTAGTGAGTACCTGTTTATGAAGGGTTTTACAAATGACTTTCCCAGAGTTAAGTAAAATGCTATTCTCAGAGGCAGGATGATAATCACTCCCAAATCCAGCTCTCCAAATCCAAATAAAGTAACTAATTTTGGAATAATGGTCATACTTGTATCCTTTCAAAGTGAACTATATGACTTGAGGTTTGGATCAAATTTTAGTAAAAAACAATACTCAACTTCATTTAAAACTTAGTTATAGGGCTTCCCTGGTGGCACAGTGGTTAGGAGTCTGCCTGCCGATGCAGGGGACGCAGGTTCGTGCCCCGGTCCGGGAGGATCCCACATGCCGCGGAGCGGCTGGGCCCGTGAGCCATGGCCGCTGGGCCTGCGCGTCCGGGGCCTGTGCTCTGCGACGGGAGAGGCCACAGCGGGGAGAGGCCACAGCGGTGAGAGGCCCGCGTGCCGCAAAAAAACCCCCCCCAAAAACAAAAAAAAACCCCTTAGTTATATTGAAAATAAACTTGGATCTGGTCTTCAAATGGTATAACCAGTAAATTTTGAATTTTGTAATATTTCATAAATTATTAATTTCTCTAGTAAAGCGAAACATTGAGACTAAAAATCTGCTATCAGACTGACTCCTAAATTGACTCACCTGAATTATTTCTTACATTTGTCATTCCTGTCTTGAAGCATCTGTTTTCTTTTTTATTTATTTATTTAATTTTTGGGGGCTGCGTAGGGTCTTAGTTGTGGCACGCGGGGTCTTCATTGCGGTGTGGGCTCTTCATTTTGGCGCACGGGCTTCTCTCTAGTTGTGGCGTACAGGTTTTCTCTCTCTAGTTGTGGCATGCAGGCTTAATTGCCCCCCAGTATGGAAGGCAGATTCTTTACCACTGGACCACCAAGGAAGTCCTGAAGCATCTGTTTTCTTTGCCTAGATCGTTTATATTTTTTCCAGTCTTATCACTTCTTCAAAGACAAAATGTTGTAGATCCAGTGCTATTTGACTCTTTTTAGTCTTACCCTATCTTGAATTCAGTTTTTTTCCTCTAATGCTATTTTCACAGTGTGCTGCTATAATTTAATGTCCCTTTTTTATGAAAAACTTCATTTAAGACCTTTTTATTTTACTCATTCTCTATATATTTGAACATACATAAGAATATTAATATATTCATATTTATATAGAGAGTCCTGTATTGAGGAATTGTTTTCCTTTGACTCATGTTGTAATGCTGAATTGACTCAAAATCAACTTTGATTTTTTTTCTGCATTAAGTTTTAAGCTCACAGCAGTGATCAGCAATTTGTAGCTACCTTTTATCTCATATTTTAATTAACAAATACTTGTATAACAATCACTGCGACCAGGTACTATTCTGAGCACTTTCCAAATATTAATTAGTTTAATCCTCACAACAACCTTATAAGATAGGGAATGTAGTTATCCTCATTTTATAGATTAGAAACTGAAGCACAGCCAGGCACAAGCAGGGCTGGGGAACAAATCCGGGCAAACTGACTCAAGGGTTCATTATTTTGGCCACTGTGCTCTGCTGCCTGCCTGCCTGTCATACAAAGAGGGACTTTTGTTTTGTTTTTCTTTTGCGAGAGACTCTTTCCTGATATATCTCTTACCCAGAGTTAGTTACTTCCAGATAGAGTAGATGACAGAGTTTGGTGGGGGGACCTCCCCTTCTGTGCTGCCGGTGACAGTGGGACTGGCCCTGGGCTGTTGACTCACCCTGCTCAAGCAGAGAGAACATACTCCAGCTGTTGGAGTCAGGGGTCCAGTTTGGGGGCCTCTGAGGAGTGGGGCTGTGTCTAATTCATTTTTGTATCCCCCTGCACCTACCATAGTGCTTGGCCATAATGGGCCCTTAGTAAATAATTTATTGAATGAATGAAATAATTCTAGTCTCAGCTTTGCAGTTAATCATCTGATGGACATTGTGACATTCTGTGGATTATTTCATGTCACTCAGCCTCAGTTTCCCTTTCTATAAAGTGGCAATAATATTTTGGGTCGGGGATTAAATGAATTAATGTATGTGAATAGACTATAAAACTTAAAACACTATTTACATATAAAGGATAACATTTTAAAAACTGTATTTAAAATGGGCCTAGATATTAATACTTTAAAGGCTAACTAAAGTGGTTTGTAAGAACATAACCTTCCCCTGAAGGTACATATGTTTATTGAAAAACATATTTTGTATCATTATTAAAATTTTTTTCTGAATTGACTCTTGGGCAAAGAAGGTTGCTTATTATTGTTTTAACGTACATTAAATTTTAAAGGTTTGATCTCTAGGCTTCTAATCCTACATAATGTACATAAACAAGTATGGAATCTCAAGTTATAGGAGCTTTCTGATGCTCAGGTAGCCTGTATTGTCAGTTTCTCTGAAAAGGGCTGATTTTGTTCTTATGGAAAGAGGGACTTGGCATAGATACACCAGGAGGTTTTCTTTAGCTGCCAGAAGAAACTAAGCAAAAGCACAATTATATTTTCCTTTCTCTTTACTGAGGTAAAATATATGTAACATAGAATTTACCATTTTAACCATTTTTAAGTGTACAGCTCTGTGGCATTAAATACGTTCACATTATTGTACTAGCATCACCACCATCCATTTCCAGAACTTTTTCGTCTTCCCCCAGCTGAAATCTGTATCCATTAAACACTAACTTCACATTCCCCTCTCGCCATCTTTTGGCAACCACCATTCTACTTTCTGTCTTGAAGAATTTGATAACTCTAGGGACTTCGTATAAGAGCAGACACATATTTGTCCTTTTGTGATTGGCTTATTTCACTTATTTCAAGAGTCATTGATACTGTGGCATGAGTCAACATTTCCTTCCTTTTTATTTTTTATAAATTTATTTATTTTTGGCTACATTGGTTCTTTTTTTTAAACATCTTTATTGGAGTATAATTGCTTTACAATGGTGTGTTAGTTTCTCTTTATAACAAAATGAATCAGTTATACATAGACATATGTCCCCGTATCTCTTCCCTCTTGTATCTCCCTCCCTGCTGCATTGGTTCTTCGTTGCTGTGTATGGGCTTTCTCTGGTTGCGGTGAGTGGGGGCTACTCTTCGTTGCGGAGCACAGGCTCCAGGCACGCGGGCTTCAGTAGTTGTGGCACACGGGCTTGGTAGTTGTGGCTCGCAGGCTCTAGAGCACAGGCTCAGTAGTTATGGCTCACGGGCTTAGTTGCTGTGTGGCATGTGGGATCTTCCTGGACCAGGGCTCGAACCCCTGTCCCCTGCATTGGCAGGTGGATTCTTAACCACTGTGACAACAGGGAAGTCCCTCCTTCCTTTTTAATGCTGAATAATTTTCTATAAATTTCCATATGTATGGACCACATTTTGTTTATCCGTTCACCTGTTGATAGACACTGGGTTGCTTCCACCTTTGGCTACTGTGAATAATGCTGCTATGAACTTGGTTGTACAATAATCTGTTCTGCTTTCACTTCTTTTGGGTATAGGGTGGAACACCATTTCTTTTCAAATTAACTTGAATTAATTTATTTATTTGGCTGCGGTGCGCGGGTTTTCTCTAGTTGTGGCGAGCGGGGGCTACTCTTCGTTTTGCAGTGCGCGGGCTTCTCATTGCGGTGGCTTCTCTTGTTGTGGAGCACGAGGCTCTAGGCGTGTGGGCTTCAGTAGCTGTGTCACGCAGGCTCAGTAGTTGTGGCACACGGGCTTAGTTGCTCCGCGGCATGTGGGATCTTCTTGGACCAGGGCTCGAGCCCATGTCCCCTGCATTGGCAGGCAGATTCTTCACCACTGTGCCACCAGGGAAGTCCCTAGAAAACCATATCTTTACCTCACTGTAGATGAGGAGATGTTGGGGTTCTAGTTGCTGTAGTAACTTATCTTGAAATTAAATTTACTATTTATTAGGATGTTTTTCCTTTTGAGTATTTATGTTGGGTATTTCCTTACTGTTGACACTGTACTATTCGAGAGTAGATTCACGTCCAAAACATTTTAATTATAGATTTGAATTACCTCCATAGGATAAAGTATATGAACCTCTTTTCCTAACCTATAGTGGATGTGAAAATTTTTACCTTTAGATAAATTTTTAGTAATCCTGTCTTTATTTTATTACTAGAATTGTTTTTTTGTTTTTTTGTTTTTTTTGCGGTACACGGGCATCTCACTGTTGTGGCCTCTCCCGTTGCGGAGCACAGGCTCCGGACGCCCAGGGTCAGCGGCCATGGCTCACGGGCCCAGCCGCTCCGCGGCATGTGGGATCTTCCCGGACCGGGACGCGAACCCGTGTCCCCTGCATCGGCAGGCGGACTCTCAACCACTGCACCACCAGGGAAGCCCTAGAATTGTTTTTTTAAATGTCATCAACTCTGATATTTATATATGGAATAGAAATTGTTCATTATTTCCAGTTTTTTATTCTATATGCAATTTAATGCCTTAAGTGAACACTGCCTTCAGGAAAATACTGGAAGATCTTTATGCAGATGAACGTGTCTTAGGACATAGCGATAAACTCAGTTTTATAAATGTTAGTGCTTTCACAGTGCTTTCATAATACATGCTAAATGAATTTGTCATGTATTAAGCACACAGTTGCAGTTTTATAGCTAGGCTTTCATATTCAGTAAACTTATTAATACTTTGTTTTGTTCTATTTTGTTGATTATACGAAGTAGCACTGCACTGGTAAGGAAATAGCCATTGAGGAATCTTTTTGGATTATCTGTTCAAGTCCTCCCTTTCTTCATGCAGGTACCTTTCTACTTTCCATTTGTAACTGGACACTTTAAAGGATATTCACTATTTTGATGTTTCCTTAGATTCCAAATCAGCTATCAACTATCTATTAATATATTCTCTGTTATATATTCTATTTCTCCAAGAAATTTATTTTAAAGTACACTTTAACAACTATTCAAAATGTGTAAACAATGGAGTCAGATCATAGCAATATCAGAAAAATAAAGCTAATACCGTTCACTGATTTATTTGTAACAAAACACTTTTATGGTGCCCTGATGGGTGAAAACCTGCAGCCCCTGACTGAGTCCTGTACTGCCACTAGGGGGCTAAGTTTTCCTCAGCTGTTGAAACTAAAGATCCCAGTGTTTTTCAGTTTTGGCGAACCCCGCAGACCTCTCCTTGCTGTTTTGCTTTTTGGATTTAACTTACGTCCCAGGATATTTGTGCCTCTAAATATTATGGGAAACCAAGTTCAAATCCAAAACATTTTAATTGTGTATTTGAATAATCTCCAAGGATATTGGAAATGACAACAGCTTGAATTTTATGTGACCATTCTAGTAATATCTGGCTTTTTTAACCACTGGACTTGTTAAAATTATGTAATAATTCAGAAAACATCAACCCTTATGTTTGTAATTGAACTAGAATTCTATCCATCATTTTAATTGTTTACTTCTGTGTGCAAAATGTAATGCCTTAAAATGCACATGATAAAATAAAATATTTATTTCTTGTATACCTTTATGAACTTCTGACATTTAAAAATTCAGTAGTCAGTAATGGAGAAATAGGGAAGCATTTTAATGAATTTTTACAATCCTTAGGCTAATTCACTTCAAAGTTTACCGAATAAGATTATTTAGTAATATTATTAGCATACTCAAAATATGAAAAACATGGACCAAAAAAGAGAAAGTTGCCACCTTACAAAAAGGATACCTTAAAAATATTCAGCAAGTGGAGTTCTAGTAAAATTAAAATATTACATTTAGGAAGAAGAAAAGATTAGGGAAGTATTATGATATATTAAAGAGCATGTACTTTGGAGTTTGCCTCTGTCACTATCGGCGTTGTGACTTTCGGCACATTTTTTAACATCCCTGAGCTTTAGTTTCCTTATTTTTGTAAAGTAATGTTAATACCTCATTCAATTGTTGTTTGGATTAAATGAGGCCATATATGTAAAGGACCTAGGACTGTGCCTGGAATATGGTAGGTGTTCAACAAATGTCATCCTCTGTTTAATCCAAAGATGTGATGTTATAACTGATTCTCAGTCGTTCTAGAGGGCCTCTCTCTGGAAAAGGGGAGACTCAACCTATTATTAAGGCTACATCTGTAGGTATGACTTTACCAGTAGAAAGAGTTCAGTCTTTTCATGGTATCCTAACTATAAAGAGAAAGTTTGGAAAATGTATTTCCTTAGCTAAAATAATAGCATTGTTAGCTATTTACTTATTGCTTGCTTACTGTATGCCAGTACTGTTCTTAGTGCTTTGTGCATATTAACTCATTCACTCCTCACAACAAACATGTTAGGTAGGTACTATTATTTTCCCTATTCTAACAGAATGCAGAAACTAAGGCCCAAGGGGATTAACGTTGCTCAAGTTTATACAGCTATTAAAATTTTGGAGCTGGGCTCCAAAGCCAGGCAGTCTGGCTCTAGAATCTGAATTCCTAACCACTTGTCTAAATTGTTAAAACATTGTTTTCATAGATTCCACTGGATGCATTGTACAACAGTAGGAGTGCTTGGAGTGTACTTATACTTATTTTATCCTTAAAAACCTTCCTCCAAATGTTTGTTACTATTAAAATGATTGAAATAATTATTTTAGAATTCTGAATATGTTCTGATATCTTCAGTAAAAGGAAATTACTACTTTCAGTGAGAATAAATGTTTGGTTAGAAGGGCAACAAAATGTTTAGGTGCTAAAGAAATCATTTATAAAAGTAGACATGACCCTTTTAAATGACTTTTAATATTGCCTTATTACCATTTGTTTTCAACAAATAAGGACACCTAATTGGACCAAATATATTTTATTGCACCCACAAAGGAAAACTTTTGGAATTTTTTGTTCCAAGTTGAAAGAGAGGAGTGCCTTGAATGCTGTAGAGGTTGATTTGGGTTGACGGCTTTTCTGTGTTTGGATTTGTTCCAGCTGTGCTGCAGTGCTGCTCTCCTACCCACATGGATGCGCTCAGTAGTTGTGTGACTCCCACTGCCCCTTCCTATGCACACTGCAACTACTTCCAGGTAAGATGCTGGGAACAATGGACATACCCTGCGTCAGGTACAATACGATTGGCCTTGCAGAATTCCAAAGTGTAATTTTATCTTAATGAGTAGCCAGAGGTAAGCTGTGGATTATGGCCTTAGTTTTTCTCAATTCTAAAAAAAGAAGAGTTGATGTAAATGATGTCTGAGGATTCTTCTAGGCCTACACTATCTTCTTGGCCTACTCTTAGGCACTAGCCACATGTAGCTATTTAAATTTAAATGAATTAAAGTTAAATAAAATTTAAAACTCATTCCTCAGTAGGAAGGGTGGGAGGGAGGGAGATGCAAGAGGGAGGAGATATGGGGATATATGTATATGCAGAGCTGATTCACTTTGTTATGAAGCAGAAACTAACACACCATTGTAACCAATTATACTCCAATAAAGATGTTAAAAAAAAAATCATTCCTCAGTCACACTAGCCACATTTCAGGTGCTTAATAGTTTCGTTTGGCTAGCGGTTACCAAATTTTATAGTACAGATAGAGAACATTTTCATCATTGCTGACAGTTAGTTGGAACAATGTTGTTCAACTAACTGTCAACAATGGTAAAATTGATTACCATGGTAAAATGAATACCAGATAAACTCTAAAAGTATATAAATCACCAAATGACAGATCCTTCCAAGATGGTACAATTACTTTTTTTTTAAAGGAGAAAGGAAAATGATGTCAAAAATGAGAAAGCCCCCATGTTGTAAACACTGCACTTCGATTTTTTCTCATATTTGTTAGGAAGCAATTGCTTTGATTTAAATGTTGTAGACTACTACTTCTAGGATAAGATTAAATCCCATGTTTGTATTTTTATGCTATAGTTGCTTAAAGATTGGAATTGTTTTCCTTTGATATCATGTAGTCATGATAGCTTCTGTTCTTTAGAGAATATCTTACTATTGACATTACAGTACTCAAAAGAACATTCCTTTTTTCTTTTTTGTCTTTTCTTTCTTTTCTTTCTTTGAGGAGTATAGAATCAGATCAAGGAGACTTAGCTGGACTTTTTTTTTTTTGCGGTACGCGGGCCTCTCACTGTTGTGGCCTCTCAGGCTCCGGACGCGCAGGCCCAGCGGCCATGGCTCACGGGCCCAGCCGCTCCGCGGCACGCGGGATCCTCCCGGACCGGGGCACGAACCCGCGTCCCCTGCATTGGCAGGCGGACTCCCAACAACTGCGCCACCAGGGAAGCCCAGCTGGACATTTTTAGTGGCAGCTGTCATCAAGCATGTTAGTCTAGCCGATTCATCTTCACTGGAAAGACATATCTATCTCACAAATTAGATGCTCTTGTCTGTAGATCCAGGCATTCTCTCCCCTGGATCATACTGGAGATACTCTGTTGGTGTTATATCTTGATTATATTTATGTTTTAAATAAATCATTTAAAACATCTTTGAAGACCTTTGCTTACTACAAAGACAATACATGTTCACTGTAGGAAAATAGAGATAAGTAGACATAAAATTTTTAAATGGAAAAAAGGGAAGTATTTCAGATAACGTTCTGGAAATAAATGCAGTTAGTTTTGTTGGCCTGCAGATATGAGTGTGCATGAATGGTCAGTATATTGCAGTGGTTAAGAGCAAGAACTCTGGAGTCAGGCACACCTAGGTTTGAAACCTGACTCTGTCAGTTACTTCTTTGTGACTTTGTATAAATTATGAAGTTACTCTGAACTTCAGTTCCATCCTTTGGAAATAGAGATGATCACATTTCATAGACCTCTTGTGAGGATTAAATGAAATAATGTATGTAAAGCACTTTGTATGTGCTTGGCACATAGTAAGATCTCAATAAGTGGGGCTATCAGCTATAGTAAAGTAGCTTGATGCTTAAACCATTCGGATTTACATTATTTGGCATTATGGCCTTCAAATCATTGACGCAATCATTGTCAATGTGTTTGGCAATATTGACTCACTACATGTTTTATTTAATAGTAACTCTTCCGTATCTTATGTTTATAACCTGAGATATTCAGCAAACATGTATTGAATGCCTGCTCTGTGCAAAGTACTGTGTATAAGAGAATACATCTTGAAGATATCAGTCTAAAAGTGACAGCTATTTTAATCTATTGTTTTATTATTTAAATAATCTCAGGACCAAAGGACATTTGATATTCCGTACATTTTTTCCCAGATCATTTGGAACAGAATAACAGTACCTCCCCCCTGAATCTATAGAAGCAATGGTGGACTTGTGAGCATCCTGTGTTTGACATTTCCTTACTACATTCCTAAACCAGTATATTACAGATACAAATGACGTTTCTGTCTGTCAGCCTTTATAGAAGAGTTTGGTTTATAGACATTTTATCAACAAATAGATTTTTGGGTACTATGACTTTTTTGATTTTGTGTACTTTAACCCTGAGAATTATTGGTCCATTCCAGTATTAAACTTAATATAGTGGTTGACACATAATAGTTCCTGTGTAAGTGTTAACAATAGAGTCGAAGCTACTACTGCTGAAAAGTTGATTGGCATTCAAGTTTTCTTAGTGAGCTTTAAGTTTAATTTGTTTATATTTAGCGTTCATCAGCCTAAATGTTGTTGCTTTCCTCCTTAATCTCATATTTGGTTTTCTATCCAAACAGTCCTATTTTCTCTTTTCCCAGAATCCTCCAGTGCAATCCTCCTATCCAGTTGAATTTCTGCCTTCTGATTGGCCTTGCAGTGCTACTGATGAAAATAAAAAGTCAGAATTAAACCTAGAGGCTGCTTTTCAGATAGTAGATGAGTTGCATTCCTCCCCTAAATTGGAGATGGTAAAGGTGGAGCCTGTTGAGAATCAGTGCTCAACATCTCAGTCTAACAGAGGCCAACATATCCTAGCTAATTCAAACAACAGCAATCCATCTTCCACAAGTCAGGCTAGCCAGCTGGAGCCACTTACTGCTGTAGGCTCAGATATTACGTCTTTTGTGGCTGGAACAGAACAAGCAATTACCTGCTCTCTACCACAGTCACCTGAGTACAACTATACCATCCACACGGCTCAGCCTGTTGAAAACACTACAATGCAGGAGTCTGCAGCCAGTCAGCAAGCTCATGTCAAACCGAAGGAGCAGCTAAGTCATAATCCATCTCCGTCTTCAGTAGTATTTGTGCAGGAAGGGCTACCGTTCAGCACACACGAGGTAAGAGGCAAAGAAAAAATCCTAATAGAGCTCAAAGGTACCTAGTGCTTCTTGCTGAAGACTGTTCTAGTGGAGACTTTGTCCAGGTTTTATTTGGGTTTAATACCAGTTCATTATGCTCTTCAGAAGGATCGTGTCCCAGTGGTTCTGCACAAAAGATTCAGAAGTAACCTTAACCTTCAGGCATCCTCTCACTACGTTGTGGTCTGAAGTCAGCCTCTAGAGAGGCAGTCTGAATGAGCATTGTGGTATGACTGATTTGCATGTTAAAAGCATCCCTTGAGTCTTGCTTCCTAACTTAGTTTGGATGGACTAGGTGTGCCTGGCTGATTAAATTCCACTCCTCAGAAGGGATGGTTTATCTCATAGATAATATCAGGACTTTCCTGGCCATTTGTAGCATGGAGGTAAGGAGATGGTTGGAGGTGTTTTCATACTTTCTTACAGCATCATTGAATTCCAAATTTTTTTTAAAGATTTATTTATTTGCTTAATTTATTTTTGGCTGTGTCGGGTCTTAGTTGCAGCAGGCGGGATCTTCGTTGAGGCATGTGGGATCTTTCGTTGAGGCATGGGGGATCTTTCTTTGTGGCGTGCAGGTTTTCTCTCTCTAGTTGTGGTGTGCAGGCTCCAAGGCGTGTGGGCTTTGTAGTTTGTGGCACGCCGGCTCTCTCGTTGAGGCGCGCGGGCTCAGTAGTTGTGGCGTGAGGGTTTAGTTGCCCCATGGCATGTGGGATCTTAGTTCCCTGACCAGGGATTGAACTCGCATCCCCTGCATTGTAAGGTGGATTCTTTACCACTGGACCACCAGGGAAGTCCCTATAGAATTCTAATTTGACTTGACAGCATACTGTGTTTAAATTTCCCTACTAATATTCTCATTCCTAAAGCAGAATTCTGACTCTAGTTTGAGAGATATATTCTGAAGGTAGAGACTAATTCCTTTATTGCTGCTAGCTTATGACCAAGAAATGAATAAACTTTGATTCCAAAAAATAAAAGTACATCCAAATTAAAATCACTTTTGTGATTATTTTTTTTCCTACTTAATTTTTTTTCTTGATCTTAGCCTGATACATATGTATTTCATTTTGGATTTTTTTTCTTTAATGGAACTGAAAATGTCTTCATTGTTAGAGATTCCCAAGATAACTTTTTGGCAGTTTGTGTGTGTGTGGGGGGGGCGGGTTGTGGCCGCACTGCACGGTTTGTGGGATTTTAGTTTCCTGACCAGGGGTTGAACCCAGGCCCTCGGCAGTGAGAGCGCAGAGTCCTAACCAATGGACCACCAGGGAATTTCTGGCAGTTTTTAAAATGCATTCTTTTCTAGCTCTAACTTTAGATCCAAATGTCTTATGGGGTTTTTGGGTTTATTTATTTATTTAATTTATTTTTGGCTGTGTTGGGTCTTCGTTGCTGCACATGGGCTTTCTCTAGTTGCGGCAAGTGAGGGATACTCTTCGTTGTGGTGCGTGGGCTTCTCATTGCGGTGGCTTCTCTTGTTGTGGAGCACCGGCTCTAGGTGCGCGGGCTTCAGTAGTTGTGGCTCGCGGGCTCTAGAGCGCAGGCCCAGTAGTTGTGGTACACGGGCTTAGTTGCTCCGCGGCATGTGGAATCTTCCTGGACCAGGGCTCGAACCCGGTCCTCTGCATTGGCAGGCGGATTCTTAACCACTGCACCACCAGGGAAGCCCTATCTTATGGTTTTTATCAACTCATTGTCCTTCTTGAGCCCAACTGTTGAGATCCGGTATACTGTGTATTAATATTATAAATTCAATAGACCAAAGATAGTCCCATTATGTTTCAAATATGCCTGTGAAAAGAACATGAAATTTGCCTTTATGCCTTCGTAGTCACATCCAAAAGATTAGATTTTGTACCTTAAAATTGCATTCACACAGTTATTTTTTTTTTAATTTGGATATCACAGCTTTTGAAAGCTATATTTTGAACTCCTAGCTCTACTTCATTATATTGTTTTATTTTAAAATAAATTCATAAACAAATAGAGTATTTGAGAAGTTGGTCAGCTTGACAAAGGGATTTGATATTCCAAAGAAAACATAGGAACTCCAAGAGAGAAATTCATATGTCATAAGCAGAGCAGATCTAGATTTCATAGGGAGTGAAGCTTATACAAATTTGAGGTCCTCATTAAGCCAAAGAATACAAAATTAATAGAATAAAGTGTTTATAACCCCTCTGACATCATCCAACAGGATAATGCCTATGGCCATTCCAGTATCACCAAGAGGGGCAGGCAATCTGATGGAAGGGATGTTAGAGTGGGAAAAGATAGTGGTATTAACCAATTGTGAATTTGTGTGATGTGAATTTTACCAAAAAAGAAAAAAGAAACTTCATGGTGAATCTTCCTCTGATCGTAAGTAAATATTGTAGCTCCATAGACATTTCAGTAGTTTGTGTATGGGGAAATATACATCTTACTACCGAATATTCAGATTAGCTTAACAAAATCGGGTGGTATCATTCTTTTTTTTTTTTTTTTTTTTTTTTTTTGGCGGTAAGAAAATGGCGGGTCTCTCACTGCTGTGGCCTCTTCTGCCGCGGAGCACAGGCTCTGGACGCACAGGCTCAGCGGCCGTGGCTCATGGGCCCAGCCGCTCCGCGGCATGTGGGATCCTCCCGGACCGGGGCACGAACCCGCGTCCCCTGCATCGGCAGGCAGACTCTCAACCACTGCGTCACCAGGGAAGCCTGGGTGGTATCATTCTTAAGGATGAAAAGCCTTACAGTCTTATTTGTTGGATCATGTTTCTATAGTAGAACTCCTGTGTTAAAATATCTTAGCTTTTAGTAGATATTTGGGGAAAATTTGGAATAATGAGTGGGTTTAATATTTTAGGTGGATGCCAGTATAAAATGCCAGATGAAAACACCTGAGAATATCTTGCCTTCAGAACAGATGGGATTCCTTATTTCAGAAATGGGGCCTGCTAGCAAGCCTAGTAAAGACACAGGTTTATCCACTCCAGCCAGATACAGCGAGCGAAGAAGCAACTCACAGCAAGGAAAGTCCCCTGGTAAGGATTATTGTGCTCTAGAATGCTAGCAGTAGAATCATAGTGTAGAATTAATATATGAATGATAGTTTTTCTAGTCTTCATTTATTATTCATAATTGTAATATACTAATCACATTGCTGTTTCATACAACTGCAATTTTAACTCTTTATTTTTTCTTAATCATCCTTTTAAAGTATGTAAACGTTATATTCCAGTATTGCATGTAAGAGTATGAGCTTTTGAAAAGAGAACATGGTAAGTAAAAGCAAAGGAATTTGGATTATTTAACTTGGAGAATGCAAGGATGAAGGGTGATTCAATAACTGCTTCAGATGCCAAAGACTTTGTAATTACGGAAGTACTTGTTCTCTTATTAGCAGAGTATAGTACAAGAGGGAATATGCTTAAACTGTGGCAGGAAAAAATTAGATGGACATTAAAGACATTATCCTGAGCATATTGTAAAGATACTCTAAAGTATGACTCTGTATCAATGGGATTTTTCTTGTGGTTTGTAGGAGCCCGAGTGATTGTTTTAGTACAGTTGCTGCTACTCTTTCTAGGGAAATTGGAAAGAATCATTTTTTTAAGAAAATGGTGACATCCAATAAAACATGTTTCTTGTATGATCCAAAACCAAGTCATCAAAGTCTTCAGTGGACAACTTGAATATTCTCAAATTATATGCATGTCAGAGGCATGCAGTTCAGTGAATTAATGAATCAGGTTAAGCAATCATTTTAACCCATAAAAATTGGAAAAATCTTGGGAACTTCTGTGAGAATTTCTCCAAAAAGTAAACTAATAGTAATATGATCGAGATGTTGTTTAGACTCATTGGGTTCTTTCTGCAAAATGCCTTTTAGACTAAAAGCTATCTTGATCACTCATTTTGTTTGTTAAACTTAGCTTGCACAGTTGCTTTTAGTTGAGTATATGATCCAATCTACGATCAAAGATTAAGATTTCTTACCACTGCAGATGTTCAAAGCAATGGCACAGACTTTGAAGGCAATTTAGAAAAGGACAGTGATGAATATTTACTACACACTCACTTTTATGACATACAGCAAACTTGATGAAACTGGTATTATCGTCTTAAAGATCGGGAAACTTAATCTTGGAGAGGATAAGTAACTTGTTCAAGATCACATTAATTTAGCTAATATTCTACTCACAGTCCTTCTGTTGACTGTGTCCTTTGATGCACAAAAGTTTTAAGTTTTATGTAGTCCCATTGGTCTACTTTTCCTTTTGTTGCCTGTGCTTTCGGTGTTGTATCCAAGAAAGCATTGCCAAGTCCAGTGTCATGAAGTTTTTCCACTATGTTTTCTTCCAGGAGTTTTATAGTTTTAGGTCTTATATTTAGGTCTTTAGTCCATTTTGAGTTAATATTTGTAGACAGTGTAAGGTAAGGGTCCAACTTTATTCTTTTGCATGTGGACATCCAGTTTTCCTACAACCATTTGTTGAAGAGACCTTTCCCCACTGAGTGGCCTTGGCATCCTTGTTGAAAGTCATCTGACCATATATGTGAGGGTTTATTTCTGGTTTCTTTATTCCAGTCCACTGGTCTATTTTTCTGTCGTTATGCCAGTACCATATAATCTCTGTTTAACCAATCAATTCTGCCATTGTAGCACAAAAGCAGTCATAGATAATACATAAATGAATGTTTGTGGCTATACTTCAGTAAAACTATTTACAAAAACAGTTGCTGGGCCCAGTTTGACCCAAAGGTCATAATTTACCAACCCCTGAGTTAGACTAACAGTTTATTTCTGAAAAGCAATAGTGGAAGCCAGAAAGGAGTAGAATCATATTTTTAATATATGAAAAGAAATCCGCAGTCCTGGAAATCTCTACGCAGCCAAAAGATCCTTCAATAATGATGGCAAAAATGAAGACATTTTCAGATAAACACAAAATAGAGAGCATGTGCCACAGCAGATAAACAGTAAAGGAAATTCTACAGAGTGGTCTTCAGGCAGCAGGAAACAAGGAGACATACTGTAGCTTCTAGGGTAATCACCAAAATTGGTATAGAAATAATCCAAAAAAAAAGGCAGGAAAGGAGGAAGCAAGGAATTAAAAATAAGGAAGACAGAGAAAACAAATAGTAAAATGGTTGACCCAAATTTAGCCAATACAACTATTATATGTAAATGGTCTTAAAATCTCAAAGACAGAGATTGCTAGAGTAGATAAAAGGGCAAACTCCTACTATAGGCTGGCTACAGGAGACATGTAGGTTGAAAGTAAGTGGATAGAAAAAGATACAACATGCAAACAGGAAGAACGAGAAGGCTGGTATGGTTATTTTTAAATATCAGAAAAAATAGACTTTAAGACAAAGAGTGTTATAAAGAGGGCCACTTCATAATGATGAACAATTCATCAGGGAGGTGTATCAACTGTAAATGTGTTTTTTGTAGTAATAGAGTTTCAAAATACATGAAGCAAAAATTGACAAAAATTAAAGGGGGAAACACAATTCGTCAATGTACTAGGATATTTTAATACTTCTGTCTAAGCAATTGATAGAACAACTAGACAAAATATCAGTAAAGACATAGAAGATCTGAACAACATAAACACCTTGATCTAATTGGCATTTATAGTACACTGAGCATCCAACAACTGCAGAATATACATTGTTCTCAAGTGCATATAGTACATTTACCAGGATAGGTCATTCATCGGGCCATAAAACAAGTCTCAATACATTTAAAAGAACTGAAGTCATACAAAGTGTACTTTCTGAATATAACAGGATTAAATGAGAAATCAGTAACAGAGTAATTAGGAGAACCTCAGATATCTGGAAATAAAGTGACATACTTCTAAATAATTTGTGAATCAAAGACAAAATCACAAGGAAAATTAGAAAATATTTTGACAATGAAAATACAACATCACAGTTTGCGGGATGCAGCTAAAACAGTGTTAGAATGAAATGTGTAGCTTTAAATGCTAATATTAGAAAAGAAGTAAGATCTAAAATCAATGACCTGAGGTTTTACCATACGAAACTAGAAAAAGAAGAGGAAAGTAAACCCAAAGGAAATACTAAAAATAAAAATAGACATCAATGATATAGAAAACAGACAATTGAGAAGACTAACAAATATAAAACTGGCTTTTTGAAAAGATCAACAAAATTGACAAACTCCTAACTACACTGATCAGGAAAAAGAGAACAAAAATCATAACTACCAAGGATGAAAAGAGATTAACACCTCAGAATCTGTGAATAGTAAAAGGATAGTAAGAGAATATTATGAACAGTCTTATGTTAATGAACACAACCACATAAATGGAATAGCCACAGTTCTTAAAAAATACACTTTGTTAAAATTCACACAAGAAGAACCAATGAATAGCCCTATATAGATTAAAGAAGTTGGTTATCAAACATTTTCCTCAAAGGAAGGAAGAAAACTACAGACTAATAATCCTCATGAATGTAGATGCAAAAATAATTAACAAAATGTAAGTAAATTGAATGCAACAATATGTAAAAAGGCTGATAGACAAAGTAGAGTTTGTCTCAAGAATGCAAGGCTTGATTGAATTTCAAATGCTAATATTATGCACCATATTAACAGAGTAAAGGAGAAAAAACTCTATGATGATTTTAATAGATTCAAGGAGAGCACTTGACAGACTTCAGCACTCATTTGTAATAAAAACTCTCAGCAAAGTAGGAATAGTAGAACATTTCTCAAACTGATAAAGAATATCTATAAAATGTATAGTGAGGATCATGATTAATAGTGAAAGACTAAACTGTTTACTCCAGAGACTGGGAACAAGGCAAGGATGCCCACTTTACCACTTGTATTCATTATTGTACTGGTGAACCTAGCCATTGCAATAGGCAAGAAAAAGAAGTAAAAGGCGTAAAGATTGGAAAGCACACAACTGGAAAATGAAATTTTAAAAAAATAAAACATTTATGGTAGGCCCAAAATCATAACATACCTAGGAATAAGTTGAACAAAATATGTCTAAGGCCTCTACGCTGAAAACTACAAATTTTGCTGAAAGAAATTAAAGAAGACAAATAAATGGAAAGATGTGCCATGTTCATGCATAAGAATACCCAATATTGTTAAAGTGACAGTTCTCCCCAAGTTGATCTATAAATTCAATGCAATCCTAATCAAAATTCTAGTAGACTTTTTTTTCTTTAATGACAAGCTGATTCTAAGATTTAAAAGAAAATGCAAAGGACAGAGATTAACCAAAGCAATTTTTAAAAATAAAAAATTGGAGGAGACGTTACCAGATTTCAAGACTTACCATAAAGCTAAAATAATCAAAATCGTTTGGTATTGGTGAAAAGAGGGACCTATAGATGAATGAAACAAAATAGAGAGTCCAGAAATAGATCCGCACATATGTGGTCAATTGATTTTCAACAAAGGTGCTAAGGCAGTGCAATGGAGAAAGGAAAGTGTTTTCAACAAAAATTAACATTGACCCATACCTCAGCCTGAAGGAGCAAGATGGCAGAGTAGAAGGACGTGCGCTCACTCCTTCTTGCAAGAGCAGCGGAATCACAACTAACTGCTGAACAGTCATCGACAGGAAGACGTTGGAACTCACCAAAAAAGATACTCCACATCCAAAGACAAAGGAGAAGCCACAGTGAAACGGTAGAAGGGGCGCAATCACAATAAAATCAAATCCCGTAACTTCTGGGTGGGTGACTCACAGACTGGAGAACACTTATACCACAGAAGTCCACCCACTGGAGTGAAGGTTCTGAGCCCCACGTCAGGCTTCCCAACCTGGGGGTCTGGCAATGGGAGGAGGAATTCCTAGAGAATCAAACTTTGAAGGCTAGCGGGATTTGATTGCAGGACTTCGACAGGACTGGGGGAAACAGAGACTCCATTCTTGGAGGGCACACACAAAGTAGTAAGTGCATCAGGACCCAGGGGAAGGAGCAGTGACCCCCATAGGAGACTGAACCAGACCTACCTGCTAGTGTTGGAGGGTCTCCTGCAGACGCGGGGGGTGGCTGTGGCTCAATGTGAAGACAAGGACACTGGCAGCAGAAGTTCTGGGAAGTACTCCTTGGCATGAGCCTTACCGGAGTCTGCCATTAGCCCCATCAGAGAGCCAGGTAGGCTCCAGTGTTGGGTCGCCTCAGGCCAAACAACGAACAGGGAGGGAATCCAGCCCCACCCATCAGCAGACAAGCGGATTAAAGTTTTACTGAGCTCTGCCCACCACCAGTCCCTCCCATCAGGAAACTTGCACAGGCCTCTTAGATAGCCTTATCCACCAGAGGGCAGACAGCAGAAGCAAGAAGAACTACAATCCTGCAGGCTGTGGAACAAAAACCACATTCACAGAAAGATAGACAAGATGAAAAGACAGAGGGCTATGTGCCAGATGAAGGAACAAGATAAAACCCCAGAAAAACAACTAAATGAAGTGGAGATAGGCAACCTTCCAGAAAAACAATTCAGAATAATGATAGTGAAGATGATCCAGGACCTCGGAAGAATGGAGGCAAAGATTGAGAAGATGCAAGAAATGTTTAACAAAGACCTAGAAGAATGAAAGAACAAACAAACGGAGACGAACAATACATTAACTGAAATGAAAAATACACTAGAAGGAATCAATAGCAGAATAACTGAGGCAGAAGAACAGATAAGTGACCTGGGAGACACAATGTTGGAATTCACTGCCACGGAACAGAATAAAGAAAAAAAATGAATGAAAAGAAATAATGATCTTTTGACAAAATTCAACACCCATTTATGATAACAACTCTCTAGAAAGTGGGCACAGAGGGAACCTACCTCAACATAATAAAGGCCATATATGACAAACCCACAGCAAACATCATTCTCAATGGTGAAAATCTGAAAGCATTTCCTCTAAGATCAGGAAGAAAATGAGGATGTCCACTCTTGCCCCTATTATTCAACACAGTTTTGGAAGTCCTAGCCATGGCAATCAGAAGAAAAAAATAAAAGGAATACAAATTGGAAAAGAAGAAGTAAAACTGTCACTGTTTGCAGATGACATGATACTACACATGGAAAATCCTAAAGATGCTACCAGAAAACTACTAGAGCTAATCAATGAATTTGGTAAAGTTGCAGGATACAAAATTAATGCACAGAAATCTCTTGCATTCCTATACACTAACAATGAAAGATCAGGAAAAGAAACTAAGGAAACAATTACCATTCACCATTGCAACAAAAAGAATAAAATACCTAGGAATAAACCTACCTAAGGAGACAAAAGAACTGTACTCAGAAAACTGTAAGACACTGATGAAAGAAATCAAAGATGACACAAACAGATGGAGAGATATCCCATGTTCTTGGATTGGAAGAATCAATATTGTGAAAATGACTATACTACCCAAAGCAATCTACAGATTCAATGCAATCCCTATCAAACTACCAATGGCATTTTTCACAGAACTAGAACAAAAAATTTCACAATTTGTATGGAGACACAAAAGACCCCAAATAGCCAAAGCAACCTTGAGGGAAAAACACGGAGCTGGAGGAATCAGACTCCCTGACTTCAGACTATACTACAAAGCTACAGTAATCAAGACAATACGGTACTGGCACAAAAACAAAAATATAGATCAATGGAACAGGATAGAAAGCCCAAAGATAAACCCATGCATCTATGGACAACTAATCTATGACAAAGGAGTCAAGGATATACAATGGAGAAAAGACAGTCTCTTCAATAACTGGTGCTGGGAAAACTGGATGGCTACTGTAAAAGAATGAAATTAGAACATTCCCTAACACCATACACAAAAATAAACTCAAAATGGATTAAAGACCTAAAGGTAAGACCGGACACTATAAAACTCTTAGAGGAAAACATAGGAAGAACACTCTCTGACATAAATCACAGCAAGATCTTTTTTTGATCCACTTCCTAGAGTAATGGAAATAAAAACAATAATAAACAAATGGGACCTAATGAAACTTAAAATCTTTTGCAAAACAAAGGAAACAAGACGAAAAGACAGCCCTCAGAATGGGAGAAAATATTTACAAACGAATCAGCGGACAAAGGATTAATCTCCAGAATATATAAACAGCTCATGCAGCTCGATATTAAAAAAACAAACAACCCAATCAGAAAATGGGCAGAAGACCTAAATAGACATTTCTCCAAAGAAGACATACAGATGGCCAAGAAGCACATGAAAAGCTGCTCAACATCACTAATTATTAGAGAAATGCAAATCAAAACTACAGTGAGGTATCACCTCACACCAGTTAGAATGGGCATCATCAGAAAATCTACAAACAAATGCTGGTGAGGGTGTGAAGAAAAGGGAACCCTCTTGCACTGTTGGTGGGAATGTAAATTGATACAGCCTCTATGGAGAACAGTGTGGAGGTTCCTTAAAAAACTAAAAATAGAATTACCATATAACCCAGCAATCCCACTACTGGGCATATACCCAGAGAAAACCATAATTCAAAAAGATACATGCACCCCAATGTTCATTGCAGCACTATTTACAATAGCCAGGTCATGGAAGCAACCTAAATGCCCATCGACAGACGAATGGATAAAGAAGATGTGGTAAATACATACAGTGGAATATTACTCAGCCATAAAAAGGAACGAAATTGGGTCATTTGCAGAGACGTGGATGGATCTAGAGACTGTCATACAGAGTGAAGTAAGTCAGAAAGAGAAAAACAAGTATCGTATATTAACGCGTATATGTGGAACCTAGAAAAATGGTACATATGAACTGGTTTGCAGGGCAGAAATAGAGACACAGATGTAGAGAACAAACGTATGGACACCAAGGAGGGGTGAGGGGTGGGGGATGAACTGGGCGATTGGGATTGACATTTATACACTGATATGTATAAAATGGATAACTAATAAGAACCTGCTGTATAAAAAAATAAATGAAATTCTAAAATTAAAAAAAAATGGACCCATACCTCATACCATACATAAAAATTAACTAAAAAAGGGATAAAAAAAGGAAAAAAAATTAACTGAAAATGAATCACAGACCTAAGTATAAAACCTAAAACTTTTTGAAAAAACAATAAGAGACAAACTTTGCTACTTTGGGCAAAGATTTCTTAGAACACAAAAAGTATGATCAATAAAGAAAAAAATGATAAATTGGATTTCATCAAAATTTAAAACTTCTGCTCTTCGATAGATATCATTCAGAAAATGAAAAGGCAAGCCAAAGCCTAGGAATAAATATTGACAGCAATATTAAAATCAAAATATCAAAACAAAGACATATCTAGAATATAAAAACTCTTACAGTGCAGTTCAAAAATGGGGTACAATATGAACAGACATTTCACAAAAGATACACAGATGGCCAGGAAGCACATGAATAGATGTTTAATCATCAGAGAAGTCGGTTAAAACTGCAATGAGATATCACTGCACACCAATTAGAATGGCTAAAGTTTTTTAAAAAGGAAAAAAACCATGACCATACCAGGTGTTGATAGGGCACTGGAACTCTCATACACTGCTAGTGGGAACTTAAAATAGTATAACCACTTCTGGAAACAGTTAGGCAGTTTCTTAAAAATTAAGTTAAATATATAAAATCAAGTTAAACTTTGTCCATCCTCTTCTCTCAACCTAATGGCACCTATATTGAGATCATCTGAAAATGAGGGTTTGATTGGGAAGATAACACCCTTAATCTCACCTTTGCCATAGTCTATCAGAGATACTTGAGAAAAGCTTGAGGCCCTCATTAGAGGTACCTCTTACTACTGTTTCAAGTTGGGATAGTAAATTACTTCGATGCACACCCCAAATTACTGAACGCTAGTCAGTTGGTTTTCAACCACAGACAGAGGAATATTCCCTTCCGTCTCTGCTTGCACACTGGCTACCTCTAGCCTGAGTTCATCTCTTATTTTAGGGCTTTGCTGAATCGTCAAGAAAACAGCCAACACATTGTGAATTTTGTCAGCCTTTCCCCGTATGGTTACGTGCTCGCTTGGCATGTGGTCTGCTTTCCAGGGTATCACAGGCAGTGATTTTACCAAATGTTTTGAAATAGATTGCAATGATCACCAACGTTCTAGCCTGATGTGCCTTAACCACCTGCTGTCTGACTGCTAAGCCAGTACCACGTATTTTAATTTGAATTACAGCAGCACCTCACTTATAGATTCCAAATTCCATATTAGTCCACATATAAGTTAGGCTACTGTAAAAAACAAAACATAAAAACCAGTGTCTTAAACAATTTAGAAGTTTATTTTTTCCTCATAATAACAGTCCAGAGCTGATGTGGCAGCTTCGCTTTTCTCTGCTAGCCCTCAGGTGTGACGTGGTAAAAGATGGCCCACCACTCTATCCTCATGTCAGCCAGCAGGGTGCTATAAATATCCCTTCCTTTTATGAGCATAATCACTGCTTATGCTCACATCAGTTTGACTAGAACTTAGTCACATGAACAGGCTGCAGGGGAGCTTGGAAATGTGGTCTGTAGCTGTGTCCATTTGCCTGTGTAAACAATACCATGATTTAAAAGAAGAATAAATATTAGGAGACAACTAGCAGTCTCTGTTACATGGACTAAGAGAAAATATTTACAACACAAAATATAAAGCATTGTATTCATAATACATAAAAGCTTCTACAAATCATTAAGAAATAAAGCAATCCAATAAAAAGAAATAAAATAATATTAATGTGCAGTTCAATTGAAGAAATACACATGACCAATAAGTGTATAGAAAGATGTTGAACCACTCAGATAAATCAGTAATCAGAGAAATGCAAGTTATAAATCAACCAAAAAAAAATTTTTTTTGCCAGTCTGACAAAACTTAAATTATTGATAATATCCAGGTTGATAAAGGCGTAGGGAAAAAAGGAACCTCCTGTACACTGTAATTGGAATGTGAATTTGTAGAGCCAATTGGAGGGCAATTTGGCATGATCTGTAAATAACTAAAATGCTTATATGCTTTGACTCAGGAATCCCATTCCCAGGAATCTCTCCTACAGAGTTCAGTGTAGTGTGTTATTTATAATAGTAAACATTTGGAAAAAAAGCATAAATGCCTGACAGTGGAGTATTAGACAAACTACGATAAGTTCATGTAATGAAACACTGTGCAACCATTTAACAAAATAAAGTAGCTTGATATGTTGTTACTTGGAAAGATAGAAAGTGTTCGTAATA
The DNA here is from genome assembly GCF_951394435.1 of Stenella coeruleoalba. Lineage (NCBI taxonomy): Eukaryota > Metazoa > Chordata > Mammalia > Artiodactyla > Delphinidae > Stenella > Stenella coeruleoalba. The sequence continues at coordinate 31,150,627 of NC_137165.1, read as the reverse complement.
TGTTAAGTGAATGAAGCAAGTTGCAGCATACTGTGTCTAGTACAACCCCCTTTCTAGGACAAAAAATATATATATACTGTAAAATTATAGAAAAAAGTCTGCAAGTAAATAAAACTGGTACATATAACAGTGGTCACCTCTGGGCAAGTAGAATTGGAGGTGTAGAGAGGTATTTTTTTTGCTTCTTAATTTGTGTTTGAGGGTACACAATGGTGGGATTATGGGGAAATCTCCCTTTTTGTATTTGTCTAGATTTTTAAAATTGAAAAAATATTTTAAATAGTTTAAATACTGTAAAGAGTTTTCTATAGTATGAATATAAAAGCCTCAAAATAATAGGAATGAGCAATTTAATGTTTTGAAAAAAAATTTATATCCCAGATATTAATCTGACTTTTGAGATTTAGATATGATTGACTCAAGCTAACCTTATCCCACACCAAAAACGCTTTTCTAAGATTTCTGAGAATTTCTAGGACTTACAGTGGCTTTTATTTTTGAGTTTCTGCTTTTGCTTAATTCTAGATTCATCCATTTCTCACCTCCTGTAGGTGTTCTGTCTGCTCCTTGCCAGACCAGATGCAGAGCTCAGCCCCCTTACTTTGATTTCTCCCCTCCCCTGAGCATTTACATTAGGTATTTGTATGTGTAGCACACTTTTCTGAAGATTTGGTGAGGTAGAAAGTGTTTGCATTTAAAATATTGCAAATAATTAAAAATGGAATGTTAGCCATTGTTCTTTTTAAAGGGCCTTCAGTCAGTTTACCGCTTTCTCACCTTTCCTTCTCAGTAGTCAGTGTGGCCTCCTGTCATGTTGTCCTCTTTCCTTGTACTAGCACCATACCTTCTCTTCTCTGATATCTTTTTTTTTTTTCATGTTCTTTAATCAGGCCCTGAATTTTGTGTCTTAGGCAGAGAAGGTTAGGAATCTCTTCTGTTTCCTGATGAGGCCTTGAGACCTTATCTTGCCCAACCAAAACAACCTGTCAAGATATATTCCTCAACAGACAGTTACGTCCCCAAGAGGAACTCTGGTTTCTGCTGTTAAAATAATTTCCTCTCTTGGGCTTCCTTGGTGGCACAGTGGATGAGAGTCCGCCTGCCAATGGAGGGGACACGGGTTCGTGCCCTGGTCCGGGAAGATCCCACATGCCGCGGAGCGTCTGGGCCCACGAGCCATGGCCGCTGAGCCTGCGCGTCTGGAGCCTGTGCTCCGCAACGGGAGAGAGGCCACTACAGCTAGAGGCCCGCGTACCGCAAAAAAAAAAAAAGAAAAAACCTCTCTTATGGTTTTAAGTGTAACTGATAAAGTAGTTAGCACATTAATTATCTTTTTTAACTCTTCCTTTTTTTTTTTAATTAAGCCTTATCCTTTGGTCAGTGGTGTTGGCAGGTGAGTCTTAACTGACCTTGGCTTCCTGCTGTGAAAGAGCGGAGTTGTGAAATGTTGGCATTATTATGACATCGAATCACATTTTCATTTTATTAGGGGCAGGGAGCAAATAACTTATGCTTAAACTAGAACCCGTTTGCTAAAAAGTTAGCTTTTGTAATGAAAGTGTAAGGAGAAATACAATTCATGAAGTTGCAAATTATTCTTCCTTCATAGAACTTAGCCTAACAGTTGATCTATGAAAACATGGCTACATATAAGGTCCTGTGACATTAAAAGATTTTAACCAAAGTCAGTATAAAATTTATATACTATCTATTAGAGGCTGTACAGCACAGTCAACAGGAAGAAAGCCTCTGGTGTTAGAAAAAACTAAATTAACATCTGGATTCTGCTATTTACTTAACTTCCCTGAGCCTCAAGTTTCTTCATCTGTAAAATGAAGATAATAATAAAACATATGTTTATATAAAACATGTAACTGGCTTAGTATGGTGCCTGGCATATAGTAAGTACATGGTAGCAACAGAATTTTAGCAAAATTATTATTTTCATAATACTTACTATTTTGATGTTTATTACTGTCAAATGCTTTTCAAATGACTGGTCTCACTTTAAATTCATGTGGGCTCTTAGTGTTGCCAGCAGTTCTATAATATTTCCCTAGGCAGTACACTCCCCATTTTCCAAAGCCACTTTATCATATCTTCTCTCTGCTCCACCTTCCAACACAACTCCTCTCTTTTCATTCTCAGCTATGACCTTGTTTCTTACTGAGAAAATAGAAGCAGCTAGAAGAGAACTTTCATATCTTTCCACCAACAAATTTATCAGTCTACCACTTGTGTAACTCTACACTCTGCTTTTCTTCCTATTATAATGGAAGAAAGCCAGTCCTCCCATATGTGTACACAGTCCCCTTTTGTGTACTCACAGACTTAGCCCTGAACAGTTATCCTCCCTTACTCTTCAGTAATTACATCTTACCTTTTATGTTAGATAATTCCCATCAGCATACAAACATGCCATCATAGGTTCTATGTTAAAAGAAATTCCTCTCACCTTCCCTTCATTCATATTTTCATCCAGCTACTCCTCCGTTTTTCTCTTCCCCTTAGAGAAAAGCTCTTTGAAAGCCTATCCTTATCTCAACCAGGTTTTCCAATCAGGTTTTCATTCCGGCTACTCAGCTGAAACTGTTCAATGTCAAGGTTTCCAATTACTGCTCTTGTCAAGGTTTCCAATTACTGCCATGTTGCCAAATCCTGTGGTCCATTCTCAGTCCCACTTGACTGTACCTCAGCAGCATTTGAACAGACTACCGCAACCTTCCTGGAATACTTTCTTCACTTGGCTTCTGGAACATCACCCTTTCCTGGTTTTCCTTCAACCTCACTGGCCACTCCGTAGTTTCTTTTACTGAATCTTCTTTATCTTCCCTGACTTCTAAATATTGATGAGTCCCAGAGCGCAATTCTTGGACCCCTTTCCTTCTCTATTCATTTCCTAGGTTATATCAACAAGTCTCACTGCTTTTGTCTAAATGGTGATGACTCCTAAATTTATATCTAAGCCTCTATCTTCTCTGAACTCCAGGTGTGCATACCTTTTTCCCCTTGCCACTTCTTTGTTTGGATGTCCAGTAGTGTCCCAAATGCATTATAATGCCACCCTTTCCCCAGTTTTACTTATTTCAGGAAATAATACTTCTAGTCACCTCTAGTCAACCAAAAGTCTTGGAATCTTCCTTGACTCTCTTCTCTCTCATCTCACATCCAACCCATCAGCAAATTCTGTCAGTTCTATCTCAGTGTAGATCCAGAATCTGACCATTTCTTATCACCTTTACATGCTATCACCATGGTCCAAGCCACTACATCTCTTGCCTAGATCTTTCTGCTTCCACTGTGTGCCCCTACAGTTTTTTCTCCACACAGCAATCAGAGTGATACTTTAAAATTATTTCCCTGTTTAAATTTTTCCAGTGGTTTTCCATCACATTTAGAATAAAATCTAAAAATCCTTACTATGATTTGGCTCCTGGTAACTGCTCTATCTCCTGCCACCTTCTATCTCTCTCATCTATTCCAGCCATAGCAGCCCCTTCACTATTGTTTGAACGCACCAAGCATGGTCCTGCCTTCACACTTGCTGTTCCCTCTGCCGGAAATGTTCTTCACCCAGGTATTCACATGGCTTGCTCCTTCATTTCATTCAGTTCTCTACTCAAATGCCAGCTCATTATAGGAACCTTCCTGATCCTACTGTCTGTAATAGCACCCTATTCTCCATGTCCTGCCCTCCTTCAGTCCCTATTCTTTTTCCTTGGCTTTCTTCTATAATGTTCATCGCTACTTGACATTTTATATTTATTATTTTTCTCCCCCTCTAGAAGGTTAGTTCCATGAGGGCAAGGATTTTGTTTTGTTCATTGCTGTATCTCCAGCACCTGGAGTATTACCTGTGGCACTCAGTGTTTATACACTGTTATCTTACTAATATACTTTTCAAAAAAGATCCTTGGAAAAAAGCAATCTTAAAAAAAAATTGTGGTAAAATACACATAACATAAAGTTGAACCATTTTTAAGTGTACAGTTCAGTGGCATTAAGTACATTCACATTGTTCTGCTACCATCACCACCATCCATCTCCAGAACTCTTTTCATCTTGCAAAACTGAAACTCTATACCCACTAAACAATTCCTATTCCTCTTCTCCCCCCAGACCCTGGAAAACCTATTTTACTTTCTGTCTCAATGAACAATCTTTAATTAGCCAACAAAAGATAAGTTTTGAACATCTGGGGAGTCAAATTCAACCCATAGGTTGCTTTTAATGAGTGCTTATTAACAACTACTCTGGGGTTGGTACAGTGCTAGGTACACTAGGGATACAAAGGTAGTGTCCTGTACAGTTTTATTCTGCTGGAACTAAGAATTGCATATGTTTTACTAAAGATAACCATCCTATATCTCGTTACTATGCTCTGACATTGAAAACTGAGATATATTTGGTTATGAGTTTTATTTTTATGGCCATTTTCTGCTTTCCCCTTCTTTTTGTCCCATCATTTCAAACTGATAGGAAAGTATACATTTTAGGGGAGATTCACATAACAGAAAATTAACCACTTTAAAGTGAAAAATTCCATGGGACTTAGGCCATTCACAATGTTGTGCAACCTCTATCTAGTTCCAAAACATTTGCATCACTCCAAAAGAAAACCCCATATTCATGAAGCAGTTGCTCTCCGTTCCGTCCTCTCCCAAGCCCTTGGCAACCACCAGTCTGTGTTCTGTCCCTGTGGATTTACCTATTCTGGATATTTTGTATAAATGAAATCATACAATGTGTGACCTTTTTGTGTCTGGTTTATTTCACTTGGCATGATGTTTTCAAAGTTCATCCACAAGGTAACATGTATATCAGAACTTCATTCCTTCTTATGGCTAAACAGTATTATGTTGTATGTATATATGACAATTTTTTATCCACTCATCTACTGATGGGCATTTGGGCTGTTTCTACCTTTTGGCTATTGTGAATAGTGCTGCTATAAACATTGTACATGTATTTGAATATCTGATATCAATTCTTTTGGGGATATACCTAGGAGTGGAATCGCTGGATCATTTGGTAATTCTATGTTTAACTGTTGAGGAACTGCCAAGCTATTTTCCATAATGGCTGAACCGTTTTACATTCCCACCAGCAGTGTACAAGAGTCCCCATTTCTCCACATCCTCCCTAGCACTTGTTATTTTCCGCTTTTTATTATCACTATAGTCATGCTAAGTAGGTGTGAAGTGGTATCTATCTTATTGTGGGTTTAATTGCATTTCCCTCATGACTAATGATGTTAAGCATCTTTTCATGTGCTTGTTGGACATTTGTAGATCTTCTTTGGAGAAAATATAATTTCTTGGACAACTGTATAATGATATTCGATTTGATGAAATATTCTCCTATTTTGGTTAAATTTCTCTTGGTTAAAGCTGTGGTGTGTGCTATTAGAGCAGAAGTTGGTAAACTATGGCCTATGGGCCAAATCTAGCTCACTGGTTGTTTTTATATGGCCTGCAAGCTAAGCATGTAGCTAAGCTAAGTAAATTTTTTTACATTTTAAATGGTTGAAGGGGGGGAGGATCAAAAGAAGAATATTTCATGACACATGAAAATGATTCAAATTTCAGTATCCATAAATAAAGTTGAATTGGAACACACAACCATACCATACATTTACATATTATCTGTGGTTTCATACTGCATCAGCAGAGTTGAGTAGTTACAGTAGAGGCCATGTGGCCCCTAGAGCCTAAAGTATTTGCTATCTGGCTCCTTACAGAAAAAGTTTGCCTACTCTGTGTCTTACTTCATTCTACTGCTATGACAAAAATACCATAGACTAGGTGGCTTATAAATGACAGAACTTTTTCTCACAGTTCTGGAGGCTGGGAAATCCAGGATCAAGGTGCCAGCAGATTCAGTGTCTGGTGAGAGCCAGTTTCCTGGCTCATAGACTGCCGTCTTCTTGCTGTGTCTTCACATGGCAGAAGGGACAGAGGAGCTCTCTGGGGTCTCTATTATAAGGACACTAATTTCATTCATAAGAGCTCCACCCTCAGGACCTAATCACCTCCCCAGAGTCCCACTTTCTCACACCATCACATTGGGGGTTAGGTTTTAATACATGAATTTTGAGGAGATATAAACATGCAGACTGTTACACCCTGTATTAGAAAGTTCTCATTCTTAGCTTCTAATTTTTCACAGTCCTGATCATTGATGGCCAGAGAAGCCATTAAGAGTCAGGAGGGGTCCCTGGTTTGTTCCCGGGTTTCAGCACATACACAAAAAAAAGAGTCAGTAGATACTTGTGGGAGGACTCAAAATGAACTAGTATTCAGTTTAGTTCTTGTAGATGATGTATACTAAATCCAATTTTAAAGTATTAAAGGTAGGAACTAAATGTAAACTTTCTAAAATATCACTTAAATTTCAACTGTCGCTATCATTAGCAGTACCTCCCCTCAATAAAGTTCCAACTCTCCCATTATTTATGGTAAAAATAAGAGAATTTCTTGAAATCACATCTAAAGAGTCCTTTGGCCCCAAATTCTGAAGTACTATGATTCCACCATTAACTGTTGGAATGTTATTATGTTGCTCAGTATCCCACTGAACAGGGGTTTCCTGTATCCCAGAACTTATCAGTGCCCTTCTGTAACTGAATTGGTTTGAAAATTTGTCTTCCCTAGGGCATCTTCTTACACTTTAAGCTTTCTTTGAATTTTTTTTCAAGTAGGAGACTTCAAGTTGGTTAGGTATCCAGATTGTACTGATTTCAATAGATGTGCGTTTTGTTAGAAGGAGGTTGTTAATCACAGTCATTGCATGCTGTGTGTAGGCCTTTTGAACACGTGTTGACTTAAGAAAATACCTTTTGGATAAAAAAACATCAAGAGGTGCAGAAAATTAGACTCAATAATGCTGCTCCAATTTCTACAATGATATTACCCTAAACCAAGATAGGGTAATATCAGCCAGATATTAATCACCCTAATAACACCCAGATATCAGTCTTATTGTGCAAGCTACACTCTCTTATGTTCTGATAGGTTACTTTATAGTTAAGGGAAACTGAATGTTTAAGAGCAAAGTTCAGTCCACTCCTGAAGAAAGGACTTCGCATTCTGTAGCTATTGGATTATGGATGAGATTTCGTTAAGGTAATAGCCTCCAAATCCTAGAGAGTGTTCTTAGTAGGAGTTAACATTCCCAGGGAATTTCCTGGCCATCCAGTGCTTAGGTCTCCGTGCTCTCATTGCCAAGGGCCTGGGTTCGATCCCTGGGCAGGGGACTAAAATCCCACAAGCTGTGTGGTGCGGCCAAAAAAAAACAATCCCAAATGAGTAGATGCAATGCTCCTGTCCCTGGAGGCCTTTCAGCTCTCAAATCAACTCAGCCACTGTGATTCTCAAACACTTATCTTCTCTGAGGAGTATACAAGTTTCTCTTCTTTTTTTTTTCCTCTCTCTATGTATTTTATTTTATTTTTTTATTGGGGTGTAGTTGTTTTACAATGTTGTTAGTTTCTACTGTACAACGAAGTGGAGTTCCCTGTGCTATACAGCAGGTTCTTATTAGCTAGCTATTTTATACATATTAGTGTATATATGTCAATCCCAATCTCCCAATTCTTCCACACCCGCTGACTTTCCCCCCTTGGTGTCCATACATTTGTTATCTACATCTGTGTCTCTGTTTCTGACTAGCAAACCAGTTCATCTGTACCATTTTTCTAGACTCCACATATATGCATTAATATACAATATTTGTTTTTCTCTTTCTGACTTACTTCACTCTGTATGACATCTCTAGATCCATCCACATCTCTACAAATGACCCAGTTTCGCTCCTTTTTATGGCTGAGTAATATTCCATTGTGTATATGTACCACCTCTGCTTTATCCATTGGTCGGTCGATGGACATTTAGGTTGCTTCCATGACCTGGCTATTGTAAATAGTGCTGCAATGAACATTGGGGTGCATGTGCCTTTTTGAATTATGGTGTTCTCTGGGTATATGCCCAGTAGTGGGATTGCTGGGTCATGTGGTAATTCTATGTTTAGTTTTTTAAGGAACTGCCACACTGTTCTCCATAGTGGCTGTATCAGTTTACATTCCCACCAACAGTGCAAGAGGGTTCCCTTTTCTCCACACCCTCTCCAGCATTTGTTGTTTGTAGATTTTCTGATGATGCCCATTCTAACTGGTGTGAGGTGATACCTCACTGTAGTTTTGATGTGCATTTCTCTAATAATTAGTGATGTTGAGCAGCTTTTCATGTGCTTCTTGGCCATCTGTATGTCTTCTTTGGAGAAATGTCTATTTAGGTCTTCTGCCCATTTTCTGATTGGGTTGTTTGATTTTTTGATGTTGAGCTGCATGAGCTGTTTATATATTTTGGAGATTAATCCTTTGTCCGTTGCTTCGTTTGCAAATATTTTCTCCCATTCTGAGACTTGTCTTTTTGTTTTGTTTATAGTTTCCTTTGCTGTGCAAAAGTTTTTAAGTTTCATTAGGTCCCATTTGTTTATTTTTGTTTTTATTTCCATTACTCTAGGAGGTGGGTCAAAAAGGATCTTGTTGTGATTTATGTCAGATAGTGTTCTTCCTATGTTTTCTTCTAAGAGTTTTATAGTGTCTGGTCTTACCTTTAGGTCTTTAATCCATTTTGAGTTTTTTTGTGTGTATGGTGATAGGGAGTGTTCTAATTTCATTCTTTTACGTGTAGCCATCCAGTTTTCCCAGCACCAGTTATTGAAGAGACTGTCTTTTCTCCATTGTATATGCTTGACTCCTTTGTCATAGATTAGTTGACCATAGGTGTGTGGGTTTATCTCTGGGCTTTCCATCCTGTTCCATTGATCTATATTTTTGTTTTTGTGCCAGTACCATATTGTCTTGATTACTGTAGCTTTGTAGTATAGTCTGAAGTCAGGGAGTCTGATTCCTCCAGCTCTGTGTTTTTCCCTCAAGGTTGCTTTGGCTATTTAGGGTCTTTTGTGTCTCCATACAAATTGTGAAATTTTTTGTTCTAGTTCTGTGAAAAATGCCATTGGTAATTTGATAGGGATTGCATTGAATCTGTAGATTGCTTTGGGTAGTATAGTCATTTTCACAATATTGATTCTTCCAATCCAAGAACATGGGATATCTCTCCATCTGTTTGTGTCATCTTTGATTTCTTTCATCAGTGTCTTACAGTTTTCTGAGTACAGTTCTTTTGTCTCCTTAGGTAGGTTTATTCCTAGGTATTTTATTCTTTTTGTTGCAATGGTGAATGGTATTGTTTCCTTAGTTTCTTTTCCTGATCTTTCATTGTTAGTGTATAGGAATGCAAGAGATTTCTGTGCATTAATTTTGTATCCTGCAACTTTACCAAATTCATTGATTAGCTCTAGTAGTTTTCTGGTAGCATCTTTAGGATTTTCCATGTGTAGTATCATGTCATCTGCAAACAGTGACAGTTTTACTTCTTCTTTTCCAATTTGTATTCCTTTTATTTCTTTTTCTTCTCTGACTGCCATGGCTAAGACCTCCAAAACTATGTTGAATAATAGTGGCAAGAGTGGACATCCTTGTCTTGGTCCTAATGTTAGAGTAAATGCTTTCAGTTTTTCATCATTGAGAATGATGTTTGCTGTGGGTTTCTCGTATATGGCCTTTATTATGTTGAGGGTGGTTCCCTCTATGCCTACTTTCTGGAGAGTTGTTATCATAAATGGGTGTTGAATTTTGTCAAAAGCTTTTTCTGCATCTATTGAGGTGATCATATGGTTTTTTTTTTTTTTTTGGCGGTATGCGGGCCTCTCACCGCTGCGGCCTCCCCCGTTGCGGAGCACAGGCTCCGGATGCGTAGGCTCAGCGGCCATGGCTCACGGGCCCAGCTGCTCCACGGCATGCGGGATCCTCCCAGACCGGGGCACGAACCCGCGTCCCCTGCATCGGCAGGCGGACCCCCAACAACTGCGCCACCAGGGAAGCCCGATCATATGGTTTTTATCCTTCAGTTTGTTAGTACGGTGTATCACATTGATTGACTTGCATATATTGTAGAATCCTTACATCCCTGGGATAAATCCCACTTGATCATGGTGTATGATCCTATTAATATGTTGTTGGATTCTGTTTGCTAGTGTTTTATTGAGGATTTTTGCATGTATATTCATCAGTGATATTGGTCTATAATTTTCTTTTTTTGTAGTATCTTTGCCTGGTTTTGGTATCAGGGTGATGGTGGCCTCATAGAATGAATTTGGGAGTGCTCCTTCCTCTGGAATGTTTTGGAAGAGTTTGAGAAGGATGGTTGTTAGCTCTTCTCTAAATGTTTGGTAGAATTCACCTGTGAAACCATCTGGTCCTGGGCTGTTGTTTGTTGGAAGATTTTTAATCAGAGTCTCAATTTCAGTGCTTGAAATTGGTCTGTTTACATTTTCTATTTCTTCCTGGTTCAGTCTTGGAAGGTTATACCTTTCTAAGAATTTGTCCATTTCTTCCAGGTTGTCCATTTTATTGGCATAGAGTTGCTTGTCTCTTAGGATACTTTGTATTTCTGCGGTGTCTGTTGTAACTTCTCCTTTTTCATTTCTAATTTTATTGATTTGAGTCCTCTCCCTCTTTTTCTTGATGAGTCTGGCTAATGGTTTATCAATTTTTTTTATCTTCTCAAAGAACTAGCTTTTAGTTTTATTGATTTTTGCTATTGTTTTCTTTGTTTCTATTTCATTTATTTCTGCTCTGATCTTTATGATTTCTTTCCTTCTACTAACTTCGGGTTTTGTTTGTTCTCTCTGTAATTCCTTTAGATGTAAGGTTAGATTGTTTGAGATTTTTCTTGTTTCTTGAGGTAGGATTGTATTGCTATAAACTTCCCTCTTAGAACTGCTTTTGCTGCATCCCATACATTTTGGATCATCGTGTTTTCATTGTCATTTGTCTGTAGGTATTTTTTGATTTCCTCTTTGATTTCTTCAGTGATCTCTTGGTTATTTAGTAGTGTATTGTTTATTAGCCTCCATGTGTTTGTGTTTTTTACGTTTTTTTCCTGTAATTTATTTCTAATCTCATAGCATTGTGGTCAGAAAAGATGCTTGATACAATTTCAATTTTCTTAAATTTGCTGAGGCTTGATTTGTGACCCAAGATGTGATCTATCCTGGAGAATGTTCCATGTGCATTTGAGAAGAAAGTGTAATCTGCTGTTTTTGGATGGAATGTCCTATAAATATCAATTAAATCTATCTGGTCTATTGTGTCATTTAAAGCTTGTGTTTCCTTATTAATTTTCTGTCTGGATAATCTGTCCATTGTTGTAAGTGAGGTGTTATAGTCCCTCGCTATTATTGTGTTACTGTCGATTTCCTCTTTTATAGCTGTTAGCATTTGCCTTATGTATTGAGGTGCTCCTATGTTGGGTGCATATATATTTATAATTGTTATATCTTCTTCTTGGATTGATCCCTTGATCATTATGTAGTGTCCTTCCTTGTCTCTTGTAACATTATTTTAAAGTCTGTTTTATCTGATATGAGTATTGCTACTCCAGCTTTCTTTTGATTTCCATTTTCATGGAATATCTTTTTCCATCCCCTCACTTTCAGTCTGTATGTGTCCCTAGGTCTGAAGTGGGTCTCTTGTAGACAGCATATATGTGGGTCTTGTTTTTGTATCCATTCAGCGAACCTGTGTCTTTTGGTTGGAGCATTTAATCCATTCACGTTTAAGGTAATTCTTGATGTGTATGTTCCTATTACCATTTTCTTAATTGTTATGGGTTTGTTTTTGTAGGTGCTTTTCTTCTCTTGTGTTTCTCACTTAGAGAATTTCCTTTAGCATTTGTCGTAGAGCTGGTTTGGTGGTGCTGAATTCTCTTAGCTTTTGCTTGTTTGTAAAGCTTTTGATTTCTCTGTTGAATCTGAATGAGATCCTTGCTGGGTAGAGTATTCTTGGTTGTAGATTCTTCCCTTTCATCACTTTCAATGTATCATGCCACTCCCTTCTGGCTTGCAGAGTTTCTGCTGAGAAATCAACTGTTAACCTTGTGGAGATTACTTTGTATGTTATTTGTCATTTTTCCCTTGTTGCTTTTAATAATTTTTCTTTGTCTTTAATTTTTGTCTGTTTGATTACTGTGTGTCTCGGCGTGTTTCTCCTTGGGTTTATCCTGACTGGGACTGTCTGCACTTCCTGGACTTGGCAGGCTATTTCCTTTCCCATGTTAGGGAAGTTTTCAACTATAATCTCTTCAAATACTTCCTCGGGTCCTTTCTCTCTCTCTTCTCCTTCTGGGACCCCTATAATGTGAATGTTGGTGCGTTTAATGTTGTCCCTGAGGTCTCTTAGGCTGTCTTCATTTCTTTTCATTCCTTTTTCTTTATTCTGTTCTGCAGCAGTGATTTCCACCATTCTGTCTTCCAGGTCACTTATCCGTTCTTCTGCCTCAGTTATTCTGCTATTGATTCCTTCTAGTGTATTTTTCATTTCAATTATTGTATAAGTCATCTCTGTTTGTTTGCTCTTTAATTCTTCTAGGTCTTTGTTAAACATTTCTTTCATCTTCTCGATCTTTGCTTCCATTCTTTTTCCGAGGTCCTGGATCATCTTCACTACCATTATTCTGAATTGTTTTTCTGGAAGGTTGCCTATCTCCACTTCACTTAGTTGTTTTCTGGGATTTTATCTTGTTCCTTCATCTGGGATGTAGTCTTCTGCTTTTTCATTTTGTCTATCTTCCTGTGGTTGTGGCTTTCATTCTGCAGGCTGCAGGATTGTAGTTCTTCTTGCTTCTGCTGTCTGCCCTCTGGCGGATCATGGCTCTCTTCTGAATGAAGTCCTATAAACCTCTAGTAACATCAGGCTAGTCTCTGTCTTTTTGCATTTTTATTGGTTTCTATACTTTAATTCCTTGATTGGCAGCTTTGTTAATGAAGGAAGCTCACTTTAATAAAATTATTGTGTTTAGATGCTTGTTCTTAGAAGCTGTGTGCCAAATGCTTTTTTTAAAAACATATTTATTTATTTGGCTGCCCTGGTTCTTAGTTGTGGCACACAGGATCTTTGTTGCAGCCTGTGGGATCTAGCTCCCTGACCAGGGATTGAACCCGGGCCCCCTGCATTGGGAGCGCAGAGTCTTAACCACTGGACCACCAGGGAAGTACTGACAAATGCTGTTTTAAAGCCCAATCATTAAGGCTAAGAGGATTTGTTGCTCATACATAACTCACTACATAACTCATTCTGAGACTATTACAGAGCCATACAGACTATTGTTTCTTTAAACATGCCTATTTGTGATGTGCTGTTGTCCATTATTTGAACCTCTCAATACAATAAAGTGTCAATTAAATAAATGACATTTGTTCACTGAAAAAAAGAGGATTTGTTGTTGTTGTTCTTCAGTCTGCCTCCCCATAAGAGCTCTGTAGGTGCTTTATAGTCTTTACCTTTGTCATTATCAAGAATTCCTACTCTGCTTTCAAAGCAGGGTTGCAGTTGGGTCTGTTCATTTTCCTAATTCTTATTTTCGTATTTTCTGTCACCATATGGCCTTTCCTTCTTATTCTGATATGGAGTTGAAGTGTGTAGAGAATGATCATAATTAGGTATTACTCATTCTATATCCTTTGGTCAGCTTTTAAAAGTCCTGATGCCTAGGTTGTACTCTGTACCAATTAAATCAGAATGTATGGGGGTAGAAGCCCTCGATCTCAGTATTTTTTTAAAGCTCCCCAGGTGATTCCAATGTGCAGCAAGATTTAGAAACCATTGGCTTTGCTTATTAGCCATATAGTGTAGAGGTTCTTTCAGTCATCTCTTCACTCCTCAGGATTAATTAGATGACCTTCTAATAATGCATTTTAGTTACTTGAAAAAAAGATGTTATATAAATTATTACTGTAATCATTGTCACTGTTCTTTAGACTGTAAAGAAGCCATTTTTGTGGTAAAATATACATAACATAAAATTTACCTTTTAACCGTTTTTAAGTGTACAATTCGGTGGCCTTAAGTACATTCACATTATGTACTACCACCACCACCTTCCATCTCCAGAACTTCTCTCATCTTCCCAAACTGAAACTCCATATCCATTCCGTCCTTCCCTGCAGCCCCTGGCAACCATCATTCTACTTTCTGTCTCTATGAATTTGACAACCCTAGCTACCTCATATGAGTAGAATCATACAGTATTTATCCTTTTGTGACTAACTTATTTCAATTAGCATGATATCTTCAAGGCTCACTCATGTTGTAGCATTTGTCAGAATTTCCTTCCTTTTTAACGCTACATAATATTCCCTTGTATGTAGCTACCACATTTTGTTTTTCCATTCATCCATCGATGGACACTTGGATTGCTTTCACTTTTGGGCTATTGTAAATAATGCTGCCATGATCATGGATGTACAAGAAGCCACTTTTAAGTGATAAACTGATGTCTGTTCTCCCTCTACAAGATGCTTATCTGGATAGATGCTTGTTTTTTGTTTGTTTGTTTGTTTTTAATTTTTTTGGCCTCACAGCATGGCATGCAGGATCTTAGTTCCCCAACCAGGGACTGACCCCTTCCCCCTGCAGTGGAAGCTTGGAGCCCTAACCACTGGACTGCCAGGGAATTCTGAAATTGCTTGTTCTTTATGGATAGGTTGTAGTGTTGTTCACCAGATGAGCTAGTACCTTCTCCTAGTGATTGGTCTTCCTTTCACAAAATATGGAAAAAATTAGATACTGTTCCAAATGCCCTCTAGATTGACTCATAGTTGGTGGTAGAATTATTTTATTGTATCAGCTGTATTGCCCAGGCTGTTGATCAATCCTACAAAGGTTGTGTTCTACAAATATAGTAACAAAAGTCTCTGTATGTCTAGTAGGAAATAAAGGACTCATTCTGTATAATTTAGTTTAACTCCAAAATGCTACTAGGACAAAATTGTAAACCTAAAAATCAACCTAAAAAAGGCTCCCTGGTCATGTTGCTCTAGAAATTGCAAACTAATTAGACTGAATCTAGAAGCCACATTAGGATTCCTTCATTTCTGACTGTGTTATTCAGATAGGCCATTTAACTCTATTTCTTTTCTTTTTTAAACATCTTTATTGGAGTATAATTGCTTTACAATGGTGTGTTAGTTTCTGCTTTATAACGAAGTGAATCAGCTATACATATACCTATATCTCCATATCTCCTCCCCTCCCACCCTCCCTTTCCCACCCCTCTAGGTGGTCGCAAAGTACCGAGCTGATCTCCTCGTGCTATACGGCTGCTTCCCACTAGCCATCTATTTTACATTTGGTAGTGTATATATGTCAGTGCCACTCTCTCACTTTGTCCCAGCTTACCCTTCCCCATCCCCATGTCCTCATGTCCATTCTCTACATCTGGGTCTTTATTCCTGTCCTCCCCTAGGTTCTTCAGAACCTTTTTTTTTTTTTTTTTAAGATTCCATATATATGTGTTAGCATACGGTATTTGTTTTTCTTTTTCTGACTTACTTCACTCTGTATGACAGACTGTAGGTCCATCCACCTCACTACAAATAACTCAATTTCATTTCTTTTTATGGCTGAGTAATATTCCATTGTATATATGTGCCACATCTTTTTTTTTTTAACATCTTTATTGGAGTATAATTGCTTTACAATGGTGTGTCAGTTTCTGCTTTATAACTAAGTGAATCAGTTATACATATACATATATCCCCATATCTCTTCCCTCTTGCGTCTCCCTCCCTCCCACCCTCCCTATCCCACCCCGCTAGGTGGTCACAAAGCACCGAGCTGATCTCCCTGTGCTATGCGGCTGCTTCCCACTAGCCATCTATTTTACGTTTGGTAGTGTATATATGTCCATGCCACTCTCTCACTTTGTCCCAGCTTCCCCTTCCCCCTCCCCATATCCTCAAGTCCATTCTCTAGTAGGTCTGCGTCTTTATTCCCGTCTTGCCCCTAGGTTCTTCATGACCATTTTTTGTTTTTCTTAAGATTCCATATATATGTGTTAGCATATGGTATTTGTTTTTCTCTTTCTGACTTACTTCACTCTGTATGACAGACTCTAGGTCCATCCACCTCACTACAAATAACTCAATTTTGTTTCTTTTTATGGCTGAGTAATAGTCCGTTGTATATATGTGCCACATCTTCTTTACCCATTCATCTGTCGATGGACACTTAGGTTGCTAAAAACAGTGGTTAGATGCCATGAAGTAGGTGGCAGTGCCTTAACCGCATGCGTGTTGTCAGGCCCGAAGGCCTTTTCCATCCTTGTCAAGGGGAGTGCTAACCTTCTCTCTCCTTTCATACAACACTTAACTCTATTTCTGTACATGGTCTTAGCTTTTTATGTTAAAGAACCTAGTGCCTGAACTGAGAGCTCACTTTTTTACTTCTTTCCAGTCTTAATGACCACTCTTTGTTTCTTGACCTCCTTGAAGGGTATACTTTATTTTTAACAGACAATTCAGGTAGACCTTTTTGTAAGAGAATCAGCTGTGTTAGTCAATAAGTGGAAATTTTTTGGAGGCAATCAACTTTGGAAAGGTAGTGATTACTTATTTTAACATTGTATTTCTGAAGGCATTACTTTTTCATATTCCCAAAACCCACCTATCTATTTTTATAGCATCGAAGAAATGAATTTTCATTTGTGTGTGTTTATTTCACTTTGATCTTTTTGGCACTTTTCCTTAATTTTTCACTTATAATAAAAGTCAGTTGGAAAGAGGCTTATCCACATCACTAAAAGGAGAGAAACTTTAAACTTTGTTAGTCTCTTTGGGTTAACAACTGGGCTGCATCTGTGTGCTTTAGAGGTACGGGAATGCCCCCCAAATTGAGAATCTGATGAGGTAATGTGATTTTAGAGCCCATTCTACAGGTGAAACATAGCAACTTGTTCTTCTTGTCTAAAGACTTGTCTATTGAACTCTCCAGTTCGAGAAGCTAAGAGTGAGTAAACAAATCTTTTTTCTTTCTAGATCTTCATCTGCTGGTGGATGTGGCCTGCAAACAGGAGCACTTTCCACAGGAGGAAGAATTAAAAGAGTGAGAATGGATGACAAACGTGACATTGTGCACTGGCTGTAGCTGGAGGCAGACTAGCCTTGCACATGACACACTGTTGGGGCTCTTTCAGTTCTTTAAGGAAAAAAAGTATTTTTTTTTGTTAATTGAGAATTGGGAATTTGGTATTTACTACAGCTGTTCAGTTCAGATTGTTTACCTGGACAAACTACCAACCATCTAGCAGTCTTTTTTTTTGCTGCCCAGATCCCTTTCAAATGAAAGTTCCTGGTCTTCTGTTACAGTCAAAAAGCATCTAAAAACAGCTGCATCTATGGTACCGGAGAATAATCTGTGTGGGTGTGCTGGTTTGTCGTCTCGCCACTCTCAAAAGTAGTCAGCACAACTCCAGTGGGGAGTTCAGTCTATCTGTTTCAAGTCACAGTGTGATCCTTTTAGAGAAAATTGTGTGAGAAACAAAGGCCTGTGAGGTAACCAAGATCACAGGTCTAAATGGGTCAGGAATTCCAGGGAGAAACCCTGGGAAAGAGTTAATTTTCTAAGTGATTAACCAGGAAATGCTCTTACTTCCTAACCCAGCATTCTGTTTCAAAAGCAAGGCGTCCGGACTTGGACCATCCATCACACTTAACAGCCCCTGATTCTTCTATATTTACGGGAGCGTTCTTCTATTTTCATATCTTTCTTTAATTTTAATGATACATTATCATAAATGGTAAGAAGGTTTTGTTAATATATCACTTATTTAATATATCTTCTAAAGAAAAGTATTTAGCTTGTTGAATATAATTGTATTTATAAAATGTTGGTAGATTTTTAAGTTTTAAGGCTTTATATTTTTATTAATATTGAGGAGTAGAAGGATAAAGGATGCATATATAATATTTTAATTTTGAAATGGGAATGTACAATGTGTGAACAAAACCATTAAGAGATTTAACACAGTGTTTTCTTATTTTAGATTTTTACATTCAGTAAGTATAAATTCTCATCTATAAAAGATAGTGTGCAAATTTTGGGAGAAGCTGATTAGTAGTCACCTAACAGAAGCTATACCTCTGATATTTTTAATAGTTTATGTATGGTTTAAGCTTCTGAGAGAAGTTTGGGTAGTGGGATAGACTATAACATTTTTATCTTATCCCCTCTTTAGGATCCTAAATTCAAATAGTAGGATTATGGGACTGGTTTTTAGGAGAGGTATCTTGGATGTCCACTTTCTGTGGTTGATCCCTCACTTGCTAATCCAATGACAGCAGAAAATTTCTGATTTAAAGTCTTTTAAATTGACTAGAACTTCCTTATTAGATTCTGCCTCAGTTTTCCTAATAAGCACTGCAGAAACAAAAGGAAAGCCTAGGAATATGAAACTAGTGAAAAAGGAAAGGCCCTTAGTGATGTGACATAAGTACTATTCAAGCCACGGTGGATGTAGCAATTCATTTCTTAAATTGCATTGTGCCTTCCCAATGATGTACTTCCCCAGAAGTATTACAGAGATAGTAGTTTTTTGGAAAAGGATGAGCTCTATATTGGTCTGCAGTGACTCAGTTTAGATATGAAAATAGGTTCTGAAAAGTGACCTGTTTGGTCCATCTGATTAGACTAGACGATGTCCATGTGGTGAACATTTATTCATCTTTATTAGCAAGGTTTAAAAGAGGAACAGATTATCAAGACTCCTACATCTTTTGGTCAGACTGTGTATTTTGGCAGAGTATGTGAAGAGGAGACCCAGTTTCTATATGAAGGAACTTTGCCTTTTCTCTGTCAGGTTGAAAAGCTGATACACTATGTAGGTGATATTCATTCCTTCCCTTAAATATGCCTTTCTTGGCTTTGTATATGTTGAAAGAGATAATATCTTTTGAGGAACATGTGTCAAGCAGGAACCTTGGCATGGATTTGGTTTCAGTTGTTTTAAGGCTTAATTAATGAAATACCTTTACCAGCTTTCCAAACCTCTTTTTATATATGAATACAACAGACCAAGGAGCTGGATCTACTGCTATACTCACATGCCTGCTACCTATCAGCTAAAGCTATCATTACTGTCTTGGACAAAGTGGCAAAAGATAAAATAAAATCTTTGTGTGAATTAGTCAGTAGGGTCTGACACATGCTAACAAGGCTCCTGACTAGTGCCTAAGTATTTCAGCACCTTAAGCATGATAAATTTCAGTCAGTCAACAATAAAGTGTTTCAACTAGACTTGTTGTCTTGCTTGTTTTTACTGTTTGGTGATCAATAGAAACCTCAGTCATTATAACTATTAATCATAATAGTAAAGTTCAGAAGAAAATGTGCTCTGTTTTCCAAAGAATCTGACTTTAAAAAAAAAATCCTGAGTTTTTTTCATTTACACTTGAATAGAGATTGAATCCTTAAAATGCCATTAAGGATAAGGACGATTCTTGGACATGTTTATAGAAACCTAGGTTTTTGGAAAAGGATCAAGGTCTTCAGTAACTTTAGTCAATGCAGATGTGAAAGTAGATCCTGAGGTGTGATCTGTCTCGTGTAAAGTTAGGTAGTAGGTGTCAGTGAGATGGGCGATTCATTACCATAGTGATGGCATCTTTATGACATCTCTATGGTAGTTGTGGTCTGTCAATCCCTGAGGGATAACGCCAAAACTTTGAAGCCAGAGAATAATTTCTCTTGCTTATTTATTCTGGTGACTTTGCTTGTCAATACTGTTTATAAACACAATATATCAGTGAACTAAGCTATATAGAGCTGTTTGGTTTGATCCTGAGTAGCTCAAGGTACCCAGACTCATGATAGCTATTATCGTCATGCTCAGATCTCAGAGTTTGCTCAAGAGAGGGCAACCACATCTATATTCTTTTCCTTTCAGCTAAGTATCTGTATTAAGTCTCAGGTTTGTGTGTCTTAATTCCTTTGCAAGTTTCAAGCAGTAATAGGTGAGGCAAAGTCAATTAGTAGGTTACTTTTTGTTTAGTTTAACACTAAAGATACTTTTACATATATCAGATATATAATAATGTATATTTTACACATTTTATGCTATACTTTTACATGGCATACATAAAATAAAAATGTAAAACCAGGGACTTCCCTGGTGGTCCAGTGGTAAAGAATCCACCTTGTAATGCAGGGGACATGGGTTCGATCCCTGGTCAGGGAGCTAAGATCTCACATGCCGCGGGGCAACTAAGCCCGTGTGCCACACTACTGAGCTCGCACACCTCAACTAGAGCCTGCCTGCCGCAAACTACAGAGCCCACGCACTCTGGAACCTGAGCGCCACAACTACAGAGCCCATGTACCCTGGAGCCTGTGTGCCACAACTAGAGAGAAGCCTGTGTGCCACAACTAGAGAGAAGCCTGTGCACCACAATGAAGATCCCGCATGCCGCAACTAAGACCTGATGCAGCCAAAAATAAATAAATTAATTTAAAACAAATCTTTAATTAAAAAGAAAAAAAGAATCCATCTTGCAATGCAGGGGACGCCGGTTCAATCCCTGGTCGGGGAACTAAGATTCCACGTGCCGCCGGGAAACTAAGCCTGCATGTGGCAACTACTGAGCGCTCACACCACAACTAGAGAGCCCACACGCTCTGGAGCCCGGGCGCCACAACTAGAGAGAAGCCTGTGCACTGCAAAGAAGAGCCTGCATGCTGCAACGAAAGATCCCACGTGCCACAACTAAGACCCGATGCAGCCAATAAATAAATAAATAAATATTTTTAAATAAATGTAAAACCAGAGCAGACTTTTAAAAAATTCTCTCCAGAAGAATTAGAGCTACTCCTATTCTTTAGGAAAGGAGCTATGAAAGGTCTATACTTGCATTATGTTCTTAAGGTCCAACCACTAAAGAAAAAGTGCTAAATTAAGAATTTACTTTAGAATTTCTCTCTCTGCTCTAGGTGTTATTAGGCCTAAAATGCCAAAACTATCCCCATAAACCCTCTTTAAAATTTTTTTTATTAATTTTTTTAAACTGAAGTATAGCTGAATTACAATGTTGTATTAGTTTTAGTGTACAACAAAGTGATTCAGATATACATATACATATATATTTTTTTCAGATTCTTTTCCATTATAGTTCATTACAAGATACTGAATATAGTTCCCTATGCTATGCAGTAGGTCCTTGTTGTTTATCTATTTTACGTATAGTAGCATGTCTCTGTTAATCCCATACTCCTAATTTATTCCTCCGCCACCCACTTTCCCCTTGGTAACCATAAATTTGTTTTCGATGTCTGTGAGTCTTTCTGTTTCATGAATAAGTTCATTTGGGTCATATTTTAGATTCCACATATAAGTGATATTATATGATATTTTTCTATCTCTGTCTGACTTAGAATGATAATCTCTAGGTCTATCCATGTTGCTGTAAATTGTATTATTTCATTTTGTAAAAATATTTATTTATTTATTTGGCTGTGCCAGGTCTTAGCTGCAACATGCGGGATCTAGATCCCTGACCAGGGATTGAACCTGGGCCCCTTGCATTGGGAGCGTGGAGTCTTAACCACTGGACCACCAGGGAAGTCCCTCATTCCTTTTTATGGCTGAGTGATATTCAGTTATATATATGTACCACATGTTCTTTATCCATTCATCTGTCGATGGACGTTTAGGTTGCTTTCATGTCTTGGCTATTGTAAATAGTGCTGCTGTGAACATTGGGGTACATGTATCTTTTCAAATTGGACTGTAGACCCTCTTTAGGGATGAAATTCTCAAGGTGGCTAGGTCACTCATACTTTTTGCCTTCAGAGGCATTATGTCCTTTAATCTTTACAACAAAGCTACAATGCAATTATTATTCTCCACGTTTTACAAGTGATCAATTTGTACAATTTTTTTGTACAAACTAAAAATTGTTTTAAATTTTCTTATGTGTTTTTTACCACAATTTAAAATGTGATTTTTACCACAATAAGCATGTAACATAAATCTTAACCATTTTCAAGTGCAATGTTAACCATATTCACATCATTGTTCATTTGTACAATTTGGAAAGACTGTTGGCAGCAGGTCAAAATAAAATGTCTGGGCACAGTCAAATATAATCTGGTCGACATGAAAATTCAAATTTTAGAAACATATATTAGAAACTTCTGCATTATTTCTAAAGACAGGGCTACTAGAAGGGTTATTGTTCATGAGTGTGGTAATTAACCAAAAATTAGTTTTCTTTTTGCCTATATTCTGATTAAGCATATATATTTTACCACTTTGTTTGTATTTATGATATAGACTTACTTGCAGTCTCACATTGAAGGCCCAGGTCTGATCCATAGTATTATTTCACCTCCCAGGGATGTGAGAAGAAAATAACAGATTCCAGACCTCTGACATCACCTAATCTAAAAGCTTGGTACAGGCACAGTTTAGAAAAGAGCTACTGAATTTAAATTTGTAAGGGCTGAAGAAAAACTATGCATAAAATGGACAGAGTTCTTGCCAGGGTAGCAGACTTAAGACAGCAATAAATCAGTAAGAACTATAGCACAGGATCACTTTATTCTGGCTTTGTGGCATTTACAGACACTAAAACCTGGAAAGAGCAGAAGTGCCTTTGAATTTATATTTGCAAAACCTTGTGTCCATTATTTTGTCTTCTGGGTTTCCTTTTTTTTTTTTTTTGTCTTTATTTCCTATACCACCATCTATGTCTCTTGGGGGCAGAAGCTGCTTACATGTCTGTTTGTGTGGCCCTGATTTACATGTGGTAGCTTGCTTACCCAGAGAAAGGTATTGAAGATTGAATTGGATGCAGTTTGGCTGTGGCTCAATAGAGGGAGTCGAGGAGCCGAGAGAGGCTCTCTTCTCAGCACCGGAACGTGTCTGGTGAAGTGTGCGCGCACCAGGCCCCAGCCAGCCAGGAGGAGGAGGGGCGGGATGGGGGTGGTTGCCTCTAGCTGCTCCACCCTCACTTTGTGTCAGCAGGTAGAGAGCGTGATTGCAGTCCCAGGGGAGGGAGTCAGAGCTAGAACACCAGTTACAAACCACAGGCTTCCTCCTCTAGGGAGCTGATCCAGAATTGTCTTTCTGGAAGGGAAGCACTCGAATCCTTCCGAACTTTCCAAGTCTATCCATGATGCAGAGACATTGCCCTCTGGGATTTTCTATGTTCCTGGTAGTGAATTGTTGCTGATGTATTTGCTACTTTGCTTCTTTTCTCTTTCAAGATTTGATCATTTTTATATGCTGTTCGGGGAGAAAAAGGACTTTTGTTAGAAAGGAGATTTCAGAAATGGTTTTGGATCCTCTAGAAGTGTTTTTAGAGTTCTTGGGGACAGTAGCTCTAACCTTGGAGTAAGTTTCTGCCTTTGACCTGCACGGATTATTTTTTCGGGCTGCGGAATTTCTCGGCACCTAGCTGCAGTGTGGGGCACTTGGTTTGGTTGCAGAGTAAGAAGGTGGAAGAATGAGCTGTACTTGGTTAAGCAGTTGAAACCTTTTTTTTGAGCAGGATCTTTAAAAGCATAATTGAATTTGTTTCACCCCCGTGGATTCCAGTGGGCCTGACAGCACAACAGGTTTGCAGATTTCTTTCGAAATTCTTTTTTTTTTCTCCCTCTGCCTCAGCAAAAGAAAAGAATCTATATCACAGGTTCATGTTCCATTGCTTGGCTTTTCAGCATTTATTCTGAAGACTTAATAAGATTTTTTAACTTGACCTCTGAACACAGTGGGCTTTGTGGTTGAAGTGCATTTGTATTTACTTAAGGGTGCACATTTTGAAATCTTAGAATAAGACGTTGTTTGTACAAAGACCCAAATTCTCAAGTGTGCCTAGAAATAGCACAGATCTACTCTACTCAGGTTTATTTTTACTTTTTCAGGGTTTTCTACTTAGAGGCTGTAGACTAATCACCTCCTTACTCCCCCTTTTATTCCCCACCCCCTCAAGGAATTTGAAAACGTGTTAGGAATAGTCCTTTGTTTTACTTATGAACCTAGAAAATTACAGATTATAAGATCTGGATAATAAAGTAGTTTCCAAAAGCATCTCATGGGAAATCAAAGTGCTTGGCATTCTCAAGCAGGAGCATAAAAGCTGGAATCCCTAAGAGAGAAGGGAAAATAAAGATAGAAATATGAATGTCAACTGGGAAAAATAGTTGGAAAGCCAACCTTTTCAAATATTCTTCTAATTACGAAAGTTGGAAAAGTTTGTGATGCTCAGGTTTATCCTGTGACTATGTGAAGACATATAAATTAGCACCTAGTTTACAGGCAAATCTAGGTTGAAAATCTAAAAATCATAGTATATTTAAGTTCATGAAAAGTGTTGTAAGTTCAATGGGCCTGGAACTTTGGCTACAATGAAATACAGTTTAATGTTGAAACTTTTATGAATACATGTTGTAGCATCTTTGGACATCTCTCAAGGTGTGGCCTGAAATAGTGTTTCCTCTCCTTCCCCATTTTTTAAGAAAAAATTCTCCTGTGATCTTTAGTCTTTTACCGTTGACAAATTTTGTGGCTTTAAAGGACCATCTCTTCGTTCTCTGAGCTGGAGTTTTTCACTCTCACCTTTGATGCATGGCCTTAGTCATTTACTTTGCCTTGTTTTGTTCATTAACATTGGGTTTAGTGGCTCGAGAACTTGATGCATATGGAAGACCAGCACCAAGTGATCTGACATAATTAAAATTCAGGATGTGACATTCAACCTCAAGCAAAATTGAAAATTCCAAAGAGAAGCGGCGATATCTTTACTAATCATAGTGAAGATGGGAGAAAATGACATACCTGAAGCAGAAGTAGGCTGAAAATACCTTCTTCCCTGCCAGATCAGGAATACCACCTGTTCTTGGGAATATACTTTAGAGAAAGGAAGGACCAGAACTACGACTCGGCTTTCTGAAGCTGAAGCATAAGTTTCTTTTCCTCCGTTTGTCTGGATCTAGGAACCTGTGTTTGGTATTAGCTAGTGGAAGCAGTATGTATGGCCGAAGTGCATTGCTGCAGCTGGTAGCATGAGTGGTGGCCACCAGCTACAGCTGGCTGCCCTCTGGCCCTGGCTGCTGATGGCTACCCTGCAGGCAGGCTTTGGACGCACAGGACTGGTACTGGCAGCAGCAGTGGAGTCTGAAAGATCAGCTGAGCAGAAAGCTATTATCAGAGTGATCCCCTTGAAAATGGACCCCACAGGAAAACTGAATCTCACTTTGGAAGGTGTGTTTGCTGGTGTTGCTGAAATAACTCCAGCAGAAGGAAAATTAATGCAGGTAAGGATGACTTTATTCTTTTTTCACTTTCCATCTGTTTGAAATATGCCTTTCTTCTTTTGTCTGCCGAACCAAATTCCATACAAGGGCTCTGCTGCTTAGCTTCCTGTGTTTCATCTTGTTAAGTATATTACCTTATTGGCCTTCTAAAGCAAATTCTTATTTTATACTCGAGAAGAAACGTATAAATCCTGTATTTTATAAGATCATCTGCTTATTTTTAACTCTCGTACTACACTGCATTACATAATAAGTCCTTTCTTTGCAAGTGATATATTTTGGACACTATTTTTTTATAGATGAAATATATGGGCTTGTATTTAATGAACCTGAGGATTGTACTTTGCATCATGTTTCGATTTGAAGTGAGCACCGAGGAGGTTGATTTTAATGGGCAGTAGCACCCTGAAATTCTAGAATGTCCTTGGAGCAGATTTGATCAGTGTGTCACTTTTAAAATTCAGTCAAGCTTGAATGCTACGGCTGGCCTTATACCACGTGTGGCACCCTATTGCTAAGCCCAAAATGGAGAGGACTGGATTACAAAATGGACACAAGGTATAAACTTGCCTCCTGATCACTTTGGCCTTGTCTACACATAATTTTATTACTTCCAAAAATTTTTAATTTAACATGTTTTTTATCGACCCACAAAGTTTTTCAGACACAGTTTCTTAGGCTTTCAGGTTGTGAATTTTGCCTATAACTCATTCATAGCCTACTCTTTATGTGCTTAGTGTATGAACTGACTGAAGCCACAGCATTTCATAGATGAATTGCTCATTCCCCATGGTGAAGATAGAGCCTTGAGGGCCCTACCTTTTTCATGTGGCATTCTAGTGTCTTACTCTATAAAATTATGTTGCTTATTGATTAAAATTCATTTTATAAAAGGACATTTCTTACTGTAGCTTTTAGTCACAGGTGAAAAATGTTAAATATCATTCATCTCAGCATCTAAGCTCAGATTTTTATTTTGTAACATGAACAGAACCAAAATATTGTATGAATTTAAATTTTTGTCCACTGAGAGGAAAAAGATGAGAAAATTTAACAAATTATAGAACTCTCTTTGCCAAACACGGATTTTTACATATATGACTTATTGGCTCTTCATGATCACTTCTTAGGCAATATTTTGAAGCTGGGATAAGTGAGGTGGAAGAAGAATTGGGTGAAAAGGAAGGCTGTGCTATTTAGAAAAATAAACAGGCAAAAAGAATATATCTGGAAAAAAGAGTGTAAGAATTTTTGGATAAGAGTCTATTCACTTAATTTGAACTTTAGGATAGAATTAGGAATATTTAAAAGTTGAAACCATAAATCATTTTGAATACAACAGTTGGAAAGGAAACTTCCATCCTGACCTTGCCTAGTCAATACCTTGAGGCATGAGGTATGTGCTCCATTGTAATTTTTTGCCCTAAGTAATTTTACTATAGAACCATATTCTGGAGGCTCTGAGGTCTTTGGGAACCATGCTAAGTTTTGTGTCTTATTAATGTCCTGTGGCAGCATATTCAATGGGTTAATTATATGCTGCTTAAAATAGTGTCTTTTATTTTGAATGTTTTGCCTTCTATTATCATAAAGCTCCACATAAAGTTTCTGTGTATTCATAAAGGAAAAGGTATATGAGAGATACTAGCTGGCATTCTCTGCCATTTATTACCTTGTCAGTCTGTATCCTATCTTCTCTTATTTTGCCCTTTTTCTCACTCTGGTAAGTGTTGCTTAATCCTTTTTTTTTTTTTTTTAACCTATTAACTTTGAATCTATCAGTGTACTTTAAGTACAGATTCTTTACTTTGTGAAGAGAGAATTTCATTGTATCTATTATTTAGCAAGGCCCTTCCGGGCTTTCCAATAGATAGTTTGCATCATTGGCAATTTTCAGTCTGTCTTCACCTTTTCTCTCCATACAAGCTTCTTCTAGGTCATTAATAAATTTGTACACTAGCCTAGTATTAGTCTCTGGAGACTTTCAGTATTGGTCCTGGTTTATTTTCTATTAATCAGTTTTTAATCTACAGTAATTACTAAATTTTCTTAATAACCTCTTATGAGAGACTATTAAAAAAAAGAAACTTTTGGATGATATGCTTCAGTTCATTTTTATCCACTGTTTGATTAACTCTTTCAAAGAAGTCTAGCACGTTAGGGACACATGGTTTACACTTGTAGAATCCATGCTGTTTGTTCCTTATCAGATTACACTGCAACACAGGTTTACTCAACTGTGGTTAACCAAGCCTTCCACTCAACTGAAGTTCTGTTTAAATGTCCTAGAGCTGTGCTTTGCTGCACTTTAGCTTTCTTGATGGATATCTGTTCCCTGGTGTCACAGATCTAAAGGCAATCTTCTCTGTTGGCTTTGCAGAATTTGGGATAATTCTGTGTATCCTTCTACCTATGAATCATTCTAGTTGCCTGTTAAGTTTGATTATCTTCAAAGATGCAGTCAGGTCTTTGTAAAATTGGGCATGCTATGCATTGGGAGATGTAAAGTTATGAGAACAGTGATTTACAAAAATCATAATGACCTTGTTGTGGTTTCTGGAATTTCCAGAGAGTTTCAGAAAATCTGACATTTCTTTACATTTTGCTCAACTATTTCAGGGTATGTACTTTTTCATAAGGACCAAATTAACTGGACTTTCATTTGTATTACAATTTTAATTTTCCTTAGACAAAGAGAAACATCCCATGACAATGTGCCCCCAATTTGCTTAATAATAAAATAGGCCGTAGAACTGTCTCTAAAATAATTTTGCTTGTCTCAGCTTCATCTGATGGCTGTATGTACAAGGCCAGGCCTTGGTGAATTTTTGTCCTGATTCTTATTCCTCACTCTTTGTAATTAGGTTTCTCTTTACCAACAGTTATATCCATTGTACAAGATATGTTCAGAGTCTTAAATTATAATATTCTTTTTAAAGTACTAGGAGAAAGTCAAAATAGAAGAGGAAATGTTGCCTTGGCTGTATTCCTTTCATTTCTCAAGTCTTCTCTTTTCCATTTCAAAACTCCGCATCTTAGCCCTGACCAAATTATATTGCTTTCCTTTCTGTTTTGCCCAAGAGCTGCTTCTTTGCACGACTATATCATTTCAAATCCCTGTGCGCCTTTGTCATTGTCTTTAAAGTGTCTACTTCTTAGGTTTCCCCTACATTTGCCAAAATCCTGTCTCTCCCTCTCCTCTGATTTCTTTCTACTTTGTAAATCTCTGTTGCCCATTGAAATTTTATATTTAGGATAACCTTCCACCACTATTCTGCCTCGGTATTTCCCTAACTAGCCCTCAAAAATCCATGTCCAAAAAAATTTTTTTTGTAATTATGAGTAATGATGGATGTTAACTAAGCTTATTGTGGTGATCATTTCACTATATATATAGTATATATATATATCAAATCATGTTATACATCTAAAACTAATACAGTGTTATATGTCAATTATATCTCAATAAGAAAAAAAAAGAGAGAATGTGGGAGACACACACAAAAAAATCCATGTCAGGGAAACTTTCAAGGATCTCCTCATTACTTGGCAGTGACTGATAAAGAGGACTAAATGATAGTGATTTTACTATTATTCTTACTATTTTGACTGTTCATTTGACTAATTCTTCTTCTCCTGGTTTATACCATTGTAGAAGGAAAACGAGCTGGAGCTTATGCATTGTCTCATTGTCCAGTTTTCTGGTTTGTTTACCTCTTATCAACATTTGTTTATATTATTTCTAAGTGATAATGTTGCTACCATTTTACCACTGTAAAAATGATTACAGTCCTATTTTCTTTCTCAATTCTTGTTCTTTATTAATAAATGTTACTTAGAGGGACAACTCAAATTAATCTTCCTTCTTCTCAAAGCAAAAGAGCAAGAGGATCTTTGTGTAGCGCAGGAGAGGTCACCGATTCTTTAACTATCACACTCTTCCTGCTCAGCTGGTTGTCCTGGATTTTCTTAGACTCCAGGTTAAAGTTATGATCAAGATTAGAATGTGCTGCCCTGAGGCTTCAGACCTACAATGGGAGCTGTGGTAGTGCAGCATTTGGCCAGTAGCAGTGAACACCTCCTGGACAAATTCCCTCTTGCACAATGTCTCTGCTTGCCCCTTCATTTTACCTATTAGTCAACACATAGTTATCCCATCTTTCCATTTTCACTTTATTTGTAGTCAGGGCCTGAAGTGAATTATTTGGGGAGGAAGAGAAAACTTTGTAAGTAAAGTGTTAGCCAAAGCCAGAGAGACAATGCTTTATAGCAAACTGTAGTTGACAAAGTGCCTAAACTGTGACTAAAGGGACTTGACTTTTAGCTTTGACTCTGCCACTAAGTAGTTGGGTGATTTGGGACAAAATAGTTTTTTACCTTTCTAGGCTTTAGATTTCCCATCTGTAGAACTGAACTTGTGCTATGCACTTCACATGTATTAACTCATTGAATCCTTGTAATACCTTCATGAGAGAAATACAGTACTTTTTTTTTTTTGAGATTAGGGCAGATGTTTTTTAATTGAAGTATAGTTAATGTACAGTATTATATAAGTTACAGGTATACAATATAGTGCTTCACAATTTTTGAAGGTTATACTCCATTTATAGTTATTATAAAATATTGGCTATATTCCCTGTGTTGTACAATATATCCTTGTAGCTTATTTTGTAATACATAGCAGTTTGTACCTCTTAATCCCCTACCCCTAGTCTACCCTTCCCCCCTTCCCTCTCCCCACTGGTAGCCACTAGTTTGTTCTCTATATCTGTGAGTCTGCTTCTTTTTTTGTTGTTATATTCACTAGTTGGTTGTATTTTTTAGATTCCACATACAAGTGATATCATACAGTAGAAGTACAGTACTTTTATTTTTACATATTATAGGTAAAGCAACTGAGGCTCAAAGTGAGGCTCAAAGCTATTTGCTAAGATCTAATAGTAGGGGGCATAGCTGGAACTTGAACCCCAGAGCTCATGCTTTTCTAACTCTAAAATTCTGTACAGGGACTTCCCTGGTGGTCCAGTGGTTAAGACTTCACCTTCCAATGCAGTTGGTGTGGGTTTGATCCCTGGTCGGGGAGCTAAGATCCCACATGCCTCACGGCGAAAAAAACCAAAACATAAAACAGAAGGAATATTGTAATAAATTCAATAGAGACTTTAAAAAAAATAAAATTCTGTACATCTACAAATGCCAATGATGAACAAAACACCAGTGTAGGCTTTGTCTAAATGATGAATTTATTTCCAGAATAGAAAGGAATGAAACTGATGACTACTATTCTCTGCAATTGATCCAAACTATATAATATCCTGCTAACTTCTAATAATCTCTGTATTTCTTCTATTTCTCTCATTTGTGTTTCATTTACACATTTACAAAGATATTTACAAATCAGAATGTTTATTTACTTAGTATTTCCGTTTGAGTGGAACAACTTTCATTACCTTTCTTTTCATTTTATAACAGTCTGTGGTAAGTTATCTTATATGGGAACCTGAAATAATAAACTTTGAAATAGTATGCATCTAACTGTCATAGTATGCATCTAACTGTTAGAATTCCTTGGAAGCAGAGATTTCAAAGATTTTGTGATTTTGCTTTGAGGCCAGCCTTTAAAAGAAGTATAAATATTCAAGGTACAGTCAACTCTTGGTTATTTATGTTAATGGCGGTGCAGAAAATTCAGTTAATTTATAATTGACTTTGGAATGTAGTCAGAAGTACACCGTCAGATGTAAATCCTCTGTGCACACAAGCAATCTTAGGTGCTTGCCTTCTATGATCCCAGCTCAGAGCCTTCTTGATATGGCTTTGTTGTTAGAAGCATGGCACCCAGAAGAGAGAAGGAAGCTGCAGAATATTTTTAATGATAACTTTTCAAGTTAAGGAGATATCTCATTTATATAAAAGTACCTATCAGACAAATTTGTATATATAATAGTTCCGTACTTCATGTGGAAATCCAGCAAAATTGTTGTAAGTTCAAATTCATTAATCTCTGTGGTTAATCGGAGGTGATGAATGAGCTGTGCCCTTGGTTACTGCCCCTATCAGGCTATTTAGTGTCCTTTGAGCGGATTCTAGGGGTATGCATTTCCTTGGTTTTTGTGGTAAACTCTGTGTGTGTGTTGTAATTTTCTTTATCTACAAATTAGCCATAGTTAGCTTTTTATACAGTTTTAAAGATATCCCTGGGGCTCAAGGTTTTGTTTTTGTTTTTAATAAAAAAGCTTTAGGGCTTCCCTGGTGGCGCAGTGGTTGAGAGTCCGCCTGCCAATGCAGGGGACGCGGGTTCGTGCCCCGGTCCGGGAAGATCCCACGTGCCGCGGAGCGGCTGGGTCCGTGAGCCATGGCCACTGAGCCTGCACGTCCGGAGCCTGTGCTCCACAGCAGGAGAGGCCACAGCAGTGAGAGGCTCGCGTACCAAAAAAAAAAAAAAAAAAAAAAAAGCTTTACATTTCATTCACTGGAAAGTGTTTATTGGAACTTTCGTGTGCTTTTTTTCCCTCCTTTTACTCCCTTCAAATTACTAAGTACAGTAGAGGAAAAAAGAGGTTATAAATGAGCAATGTACGATTATAAATGTTCTGTCAGGAACCAGAATTGGTAGCAGGGTATTGTCAGAGAAGTGTGTGCTGATGATGTTCCATCGAATTTATGTAGCAATTTTCTTCCAAGAAGCTTGAAATGATCCACAAATACTTGCAAACCAAATACAGGTGATACTTACTCCATTTTATAGAAAAAGAAACTTAATGGGAGAGGGAAAGCAAGTTAATTATCTTAGAAGAAAGTTGCATAGAGATGGACCCAGTGTGCTTTGCAGGAGATAGACTAGTAATCCACTTTTTCAGTTATCCAAGGATGTGGGTTTCTCAGGGAAAATCCTCAAAAGCTAAAATATTGTCCATGGCTGAGATATCCTCTATTTGGACCGATGTTGCTCAGTTTGACAGTTCAGTTTAAAAGCTATTGGTGAAGCAGTTGGCCAGCTTTATGTCTCAAAAAGCCCTCTGAGCTAACTCTCTGACCTGCATTAATTGTTCTTTTGAGAATTGTTAGAGAATAAGCCAGAGTCTTTACAGTGACCGATAAGGCCCTTCAGGATCTGGCCTGGCACCTGCACCTTTTACCTCCTCCCCGCTCACTCTACTCCAGTCACCCTGACCTCCTTGTTGTCCTTCAGTTAAACCAAGACTGTTGCCACCTCAGGGCCTTTCCACTTACTAGTCCCACTTACAACCTGGGTATTTTCTTCTCTCAGTCTCAAATGTCAACCCCGTGTCAGATATACCTTCTCAGTGAGGCCTTCCTAGACCATCCAATTCCGAAGGACTCTTCCTATTCCCCCTAGGGCTCATATTCTCCTTCCCTGCTTTATTTTTCTTTATAAACTTACTGCCATGTGACATACTTTTATAGTTGTCTGCCTCCCCTCAGTAGACTATGAGCTCTGTGAAAGCAGGGATTTTGTCTCTTTAGTTCAGAGCTTTTTGGGACTAGGGCTTTAGTATTACTTAGATAGTGCCTTTGACACAGTAGGTCTTAGTAAATATTTATAGAATGAATATAAGGAACATTATGGTGGTGCTGAGTGGCTGTGATAGGTTGGACATAACTCTAGGATGAAGCAGATTTATTTATATCTCATCACATTTTTTAAAGTATATTGTGAAGTCAATTATTTTGAGTGCTTTGGGTTTGATAGAGCATGCTGTATTCCTTTATTTCTCTGACTTACTGACAGCATAGTGTCTCCTTGATTGTCATTTTCAAATTGTAAATATAGCTATAATCAGTATGTTTGAGGAGCTCCTTTACCCAGCACTTATTTAGTTTAATAACTAGCCCAACCCCTACTTTTTAGAAAATTCTAAAGACATAGACATAGAGAATGGACTTGAGGACACAGGGATGGGGAAGGGTAAGCTGGGATGAAGTGAGAGAGTGGCACTGACATATATACACTACCAAATGTAAAACAGATAGCTAGTGGGAAGCAGCCGCATAGCACAGGGACATCAGCTTCGTGCTTTGTGACCACCTAGAGGGGTGGGATAGGGAGGGTGCGAGGGAGACACAAGAGGGAGATATGGGGATATATGCTGATTCACTTTGTTATACAGCAGAAACTAACACACCATTGTAAAGCAATTATACTCCAATAAAGATGTTAAAAAACAAAACAAAGAAAATTCTGATTTTCCAAGAAAAATGGATTGGAGTACTGATTTAAAATCTGTGATTATAAGATATTAGCATGTATCCAAAGGACCTCACCTTCTTAGTCCTTAGGCCTGTGATTCCCAATTCTAATTTTGAGATACCCTAACACAGTGGTTTTCAATCTTTTTTTTTCCATTCTTTTTTCCCCTAAACTATTTGGTGGGGTGGGAGTGGGGGTCACTGGCCCCTTTGAGAATGTGCTGAACGTTATTAACCATATGTACTTAACGTACAGTTTTGCATAAAATCTCAGTGAGTTGAGAGAATCTCTGAGACACATGTAGTAATCTAAGGACTCCAGATTAAGAGCTGTTATCCTAGAATAATCCCAATTATTTCAAGAAATGAAACCAAATTCTCAAAACTAATTTACCCTCAGTTTACTTAATTTAAAAAGTATTTGTGTACATTACTAGAAGTCAAACAGACAGCAGTATTACAGTGCAATTATAAGAAGGTTAGCCTGACCTAAGATGACCTTAGATATAAAAATTGGTATCTGACAAAGATCTGCTCAAATATAGTGTAGTAAAGGGATTGTGCTCTCCAAATATCAGGTGAAACTGCATCAACTCAAGAAATGCTTACAGCCCTTCATCATGGTGGTTTCACTGAAAGGCCCACAAGAATAAAAGATATTTTCCTAATTTGTTTTGACATAAGTAGAACAATTGTGGCTTTATGTGTTTATTTGGTTACTGAAGTCAGAGAACAGAGGCTGTAAAATGAGCTAACTTTGGTTACTTACCATCAGTTTCTCTTCTGTCCTTTAGACTCCATTGCTTTTCCTAAGGTGTAGGAATCCTTGGGCCCTTCAATTTCTATTTGCTATAATGGAAAACTTTGAATCTCTTTTAAAAAGTTTATTGTTTCTTGCTTGTTTGTTTTTAAATAACAGATAAGCTACTTTACATACTCTTATTTTTATCTGGGTTTTAAACATTACAGTTCATTTTGTTTTGTTTGATGCTTTTTAATATATTAGAGTCTGTGTTTACATTGCATATTCAAAAACACCAAAATAATCAAAGTGATTTAAATTAGGGTTTTTAAAATTGTAAACACAATGTGTCACATTTTTCCTGGATAATAATTAGATTATTTAGATACTCTGATCCCTAAATCTAAAGCAGTGGTCCCTGTTCAAGACGGCAGCCTATCTATCTTCAAGACCCCTGTTCGTTTTTAAAAAATTTAGAGTACTTCTGTTATGATGGAAATCAACCATATACTACTGTAATTTTAAGTAGCATATTCAGTTATCATGTACCTATCAATTCTGTGCATGCTGTTATATCAAAAGGGTACTATTGTGCGTATATAAATTTATGATCATTGAGAAACACTGTTGCTATTGTTATTTCTGTAGAATAATTTGGATGAGACTGAAGGCCTTATGTTTTATGCCTACTGATCTTGCTATTTCCTAAAAAATGATTACAGATTTCCATTCTTTTATCACCTAAACTATTTTCTACAGTCTTATGAATTATCCACTCTTAAAAAGAAATCTTTTACATGGTTCAAGTTTCATGTTCTTTCACTTTTATATCTTCTACTTAGAATCATATTGGTTATCTGACTTTAAGAATCTTGTGGCCAAGTTCTCTTTAATTTTGTGAAGGACTTTGTTGTCCTTTTACTGGAATTAGGTCCTCTTCAGTTTTCCATACCTGGGGTAAAATACAGTTTTGGGTGGGAGGGCAGAGGCACAGGCTATTCCGTTTGTAAAATATAATCATCAAGTTTCAAGCTAGGAAAAACACGTAATCCAATCATTTCATTTTACAGATGAAGAAGTAAACCCAGAGAGATTAGTGGTTTGCCAGTCAAAGAACTGCCAATCTACTACCATATCTTACTGGCCAGCGTTTTTAGCAAACCTTATTTATTTATTTTAAACTTTTTTGGGTCATTGCAGGAAGATTAAAAAGAAGATGTTGGCAGAGATTTTCCCCCTGAACATTCCATTAAGAAGATATGGAGTGCCGTAGGGTCTCTCTCCTCTTTGATCCCTAGTCAACTAGAAGGCATACTTTAAAACAAAGGAACAAACAAAAAAATACCTTGCTGCAATTTAGCATTACTTTACATGGTGCATATGCATAAAGTAATTTACGCCATAGACTCACTGCACCAGGTGGCCTTTTGTCCTGGATTGTCTCCTCAAAGCAACAGAGGCTCTTTACAAAGTCTAGGCCAGGAAACTTGTGTACCAAACGCTGTGGCAGGTCCTGTGGGAATACAGAGAACAGCACCCTAGCCTAGTCCACCTGAGGAGTTATACCTTCGACAGCGGAAATCAGTATGCGATGAATGCCAAACAAGAAGTGCGCGCGTAAATGCGTTAGCGTGCCAATTTTCATTTCTCAGGAGTCATTCAAATGACCGTGGTGATTCTGTCTCAAGATCCCCTATGACTGGAGAAAAAATAAACAAAAACCGTAAAATTTTAACCCAGGCAACTTCAAGGAGCTTAAATCTAGAGGACAACTACACCCCAAACAGTCATACCTTCTAATTTTCACTTCTATCAGTTAAGTACAGGTTATAATATTGCCTGTACAAATATTCCTGTATGTATAATACTCATCAGTAGCATTTTCTGTAGAAGTCCAAATAACTAAACACCGTGGCTTTCTTTTCAAATTGCAAACTGACTTTCTAAAATGTACGAGAAGTTTCTGTTAAGTTGCAGTAAAATTAAAACAAAATTTAGCTTTAAACAGAATTGAACACATTGGGAGTTCTGTTTTAATTGATAATCTAACTGGCTCGTTTTAATTCTTTGTAAACTGCATAAAGGAAGAAATAAACACTAGGACTATGTAGAAGGTGAAAAGTATTTGAATATCATCTCTATTTTAAAAACTTATTTCAGTACCAAGATTTTTATTATTATTATTGACTTTAGTCATTATGATCTGTTATTCCCATTCTCTTGGGTTGGTTATGTATAATATGAGGGCTATAGAGACCAACTCAAGAAGAATATACCTGTCTGCTATGACAAAAACATTAGATTATTACCTGCTGTGAAGTTAGTAAACTGTATGGTATACGTCATATATTTTTATTGTCATTGGACATTATTTGAAATTTAGTTGTCTCCCTTTGGATATATGAAAAGTCCGTAGGTGCCTCATGACCATTTAAAAGGTAAAAGCAAGTCACTTAACCTTTCATCTGTTGGGGTAGGGTTGGTGGGGTAAGTAAATGATCTTTAAGTTCCTTTCCAGCTGTAGACATTTAGAGGTTATACTTATTTCAGAAATAGTCTTATTTTACAAAAGGGACGTGTAACTTGCTTATTTATTTCTTTTCCCTGAGATAAAATTGATTTGGTAGGTGGTACAAAAAATCTGACCAAATTCCTTAAAGTCACACAACAAATTAGTAGGAAAACTAAGCACCAGACTCAGTCGCACTTCTAGTCCTTCGGTCCTATACTATGTTTACATTCGGTTAACACACACAAAAAGGACTTTTTCTCTGGAGTCTTATATTTCAAAATATGTGTAGTGGATTGAGGACCCTTATTCTAAATCCTTCATCAAGGCTGTCCCAGTGACCAAACCACACTGACTTCAATCACGAACCTACGTCTAAGTGAATCTGAACCTTTGAAAAGGCTTGAAGAAGCCAGAGGTAACCTGGAGCTGTAGTCGTAGAAGGAGGATGATGAATCTGATCCTAAAATCATTTGTAAAGTGGAATTATTAGAAATAAGTTGAATAGTTACATTAGACATAAGATTTCAGAAAAGCTGATAGGTGTTCATGTGTGGAGTTGAGGGTTGGAGCTTCAGTAAGTAAGCATCTGGAGGCATCTGGGAGGAGTGGAAACGGGGCCATCTGATTAGTAACTGTGCCTTGTTATTAAACCGTGACTTTCTGCATTGTGTATCCCCAGAGTTGGAAAACTTCCGCTGGCAAAAAAAAGAGAAGGGCTGCCGTGCTGTTGCTGAGGGCCATACAGTAGACACAAAAGCGCCTTCTTAGAGGCCTGCAGCAGAGGCAGCTTGTACAGGCAGGCCCATTCCTCTCAAAGACTGGGAATCAGATTCTTTCCCCAGGGGGTTTCCAACTAGTTTGCACTTCAGAAAAATCTTTTCTTTCTCCTGCTGTTCACGCCCTGCAAAGAATTTTCTTCCAACCAAAGAAATTGTTTTATAATCAAAGATCCTTGTCCTTAGTTGTTGGACATCAAAGAAAGTTTGGAGGAGACTGGGGGATTATGTGAGTGCCTAGAATTTATTTTGAATGCAAACTTGCAACATTAGCAAGTCCCCCAAAGAATATACTCATTTCAGAGCTGGGAGAGAGCCTAATATAACTAAGTCTCTATTTTTCCTTGGTTGCATATACCCCGGTAAGATACAAATGAGTTGAGCAGCTCTATCTGGACTTAACTCCTGTTACATTTGGTTCTTGAGGTTCTTACCAAGGGAAGAGGTACCCGTACTCCACCTACCCTTTTAAAACCTCATATTAGGGAACATCAAAATCTATTGAAACAAACAAAAAACCTCTTTTTTAATCTTCAATACTTCAACTCTTGGGAATTTGGGGCTTCTCCCAGGGCAGTTGATAATATATAACCAATGTTGAGAGTCACATTCCCTACATTCCCTACTGTCTCCGAGGTGCTGTTGGTGTCATTTTCTCCCACAAAGGAAACCCTCAGCACCCTGAGGGCCTGAACTCAGGTCTTGGCAGGTAAATGAAGGAGGAACTTACTTCTGGATTTAAACTGTTTGGTTGAGTCAGGCATAAAAAGGCACAACCATGTTAAGTACCAGCTTCATAGTCTTACCTCTGGGCCCCGAATAGGAAGAATTTATCAGTTAGGGAGAATGAAGACTGTAACTTTAAAAAATTATTTTCTGGGTAAGAACAATGATTCACTTGATATTTTGGTTCTTGCACTTCGGGACATTTATAGGGCCTTGTTCTCAGATTATGGCTCCTTCTTAAATATCCTTCTCTGAATCTATGAATTTTTTCAAGTTTTTCTGGAATCCACTTATACATTATCTAACTTTCCTTCCTAGGGCAGATTAACAGCAGCAAGAACAAGAATTAGGAAAAATAAAGTGATGGATAGGGCAGATTTAGGCAGAATTATGCCCTGGGCAACGAACATTCTTGTTATTTTGATCTTGGCTCTGTAGTTATGAACAGAAAAGAGTGTGTGCTCTAGAAGACTTCCAATCTCTTTCTATCCCTTCATAGCAACCACAAAGTAGTGGTTGGAAGTACAATTCCAGGAACACCAAAAATGCTCACAGTTTCAGTAGTGCCCCCGCAAGGATTCTCTGAGTACTCTTCCTCGTAGCCTTCTTGTGGTGTCCTTGCGGTTAGGAGCCTACATCATCAATCACAAAGGCTTGTCCTGAAGACAAACCTGGTAAAAATGTCAGTTCTCTGTCCTTGCCACCAGAAACAATCCTTTATATTTTACTGTGTTCTGAACTAACATGCTATAGTTTTTTTTAGACGAATACAGTCTCTTGGATGGACTCATCAACTGATGATGCTCACAAAACTTTAAGTGCACTTGTTTATAGTACTAGGAACGTAAGGCAGGATTGTGTGGGGGAGGCAGGATTTGCTAAAGTTTTTTATTCCACTCAGTAGTACTAACTTGCCTGTGCTACTCCTATGCAAATATGAGATTGTAATTTTCAGGTTGTTTGAACACTAAGAGTATATGGAGAAAATTCACTGAAATGTAAGCATGTCCCTTTAACTTATATACGGGAATAAATAGGGACTTGGACTATAAGGGAAGAGCACAACCTGAAACTGACCTTTCATTCTAGTCATCTCCTTTCTCCTGAGTTGGTGTATTCTTGAACCAAATTAACGTTATTATAGAAAATGCCCTAGTTTTTCAAGCAATAACAATCTTCAAGGTATGGAACAGGATTTGGCGTTTTGCTTCCATTTTTATTGTTTTGTTTTCTAAAGGGAATTTTGAATTGGAGCCTGTCTGGCAGGATTCCATACTTCTACCAAACCACCTGTCCTGGCAGAGACAATGGAATCCAAAGTCAAGTTCTTTATGACTGCACCTGCCTTGTAAGTGCTGCCAGAAGATCTGATTTTCTCCTGTTGCCAACCTCTACCCTGAAACTGTAGTAGTTGGCACCCGAACAGTGGGTGCATACAACCCAAATTGGGACTTGGATGTCCCAATTCAGTACTAGTTCAGTACTAGTACTAGTTCTGCCATTGACTTTTTTTTTTTTAATTTATAAATTTATTTATTTATTTATTTTTGGCTGCCTAGGGTCTTTGTTGCTGCACGCAGGCTTTCTCTAGTTGCGGCGAGCGGGGCCTACTCTTCGTTGCGGTGCACGGACTTCTCACTGCAGTGGCTTCTCTTGTTGCAGAGCGCGGGCTCTAGGTGCACGGGCTTCAGTAGTTGTGGCATGCAGGCTCAGTAGTTGTGGCTCGCGGGCCCTAGAGCACAGGCTCAGTAGCTGTGGCACACGGGCTTAGTTGCTCTGCGACATGTGAGATCTTCCCAGACCAGGGCTCGAACCCGTGTCCCCTGCATTGGCAGGCAGATTCTTAACCACTGTGCCACCAGGGAAACCCTCCCATTGACTTCAAAGGTAGTCTTTTGCATCGCATTCAATGATTATTTTACTGTTTATCAAATGGAGGAGATGAAACTTTCTGGTCCACTTGGTTTTCAAGATTTTTGTGAGACTCTGTTAATGATGATGAATCATTTGGTATTTTATTATTTGGAAATTGTCCTGTGCAGTTATGCACCTCGTATGCATGAAGGAGAGTATGATCTACCTAAAGGAGATCAGGAACATATCTCTGAAGTCAGAACACCAGGCAGCGTTTCCAGGAGTGAGAAGCCACCATTGTTCCTCCTTCTTTTTCCTTTTCCCAGAAATGTCAGTTACCCTATGGGCCGCCAGCTGAATGCTCTCTGATTAGGCAGCTGTTGTGGAAGCAGTCTAACTTCCTTGATGAGGACTTTTCTCCTTTTGAATTATCAGAGTGTTTCTTGGGTTCCCTTAGGGTAGAGTTACTTCATTATCTTCTAACTTTATATGTAGCTGGAGGCCTTCTGGCCTAAGCTCATAATTTTTATCACCAGTCAGGTAATTGAAGATAATATGCCCGCCAAATAGTGCTCTCTGTACAGTATCCACATATGATGATATGATAATAAGGCACAAAATGCATTGTAAAATGAGTGGCAGCATCCTGCAGTGAAAAGAGCTCTCAGTAGTCCTGTATTTCCGTCTCAGCTCTGATCCTTCTTAGCTTTGTGACCTTAAGGAAAATTGCTTAACCTCTTTGAGTCTGTGTCCTCATAAGTAAAATGGGGATAATAGTAATAAACAGTCTGCCTACCTGAAATGAAGTAATGTATGAGAACTGTCTTTGAAAATTGCAAATGTAAGGTAGTATTGTTATTAATAGTAATTAGACTTGAGCTCTTTCTTTTTTTTTAAAAAAAGATTTTTTTTTTTGATGTGGACCACTTTTAAAGTCTTTATTGAATTTGTTACAGTATTGCTTCTGTTTTATCTTTTGGTTTTTCGGACACGAGGCATGTGGGATCTTAGCTCCCTGACCAGGGATAAAACCCGCATCCCTGCATTGGAAGGCGAAGTCTTAACCACTGGACCGCCAGGGAAGTCCCTTAAGCGCTTTCCTTTTTATTTATTTATTTGTTTGTTTGTTTGTTTATGGCTGTTTTGGGTCTTCGTTGCTGCGTACGGGCTTTCTCTAGTTGCAGTGAGCGGGGGCTACTCTCCGTTTCAGTGCGCCGACTTCTCATTGTGGTGGCTTCTCTTGTTGCGGAGCATGGGCTCTAGGCGCATGGGCTCAGTAGTTGTGGCTCGCTTTCTTTAAGCCCGTGACACGCGGGCTTAGTTGCTCTGCGGCATGTGGAATCTTCCCAGACCAGGGCTCGAACCCGTGTCCCCTCCAGTGGCAGGCAGATTCTTACCACTGTACCACCAGGGAAGTCCCAAGCTCTTTCTTATTCACCTAATTGCTGTAAGAAATATTATTAAGTTTGAGGGTTGTTGATTTAGGCTCAGTTAACCTGTTTGAATTCAATTTGGCATTATCCTAAAATGACTAAGCAAAACTATTTGTTCTTTTATGTAGCTAAGAAGACAAAGCTTTAGATTAAAAATTTTGTGGGCCAAAAAGCTGATTAAATTAACCATAATGTAATAACAGGTAGCCTTGGTGACTTAGAGAATGACTAATAGTGTAGAGGTTCTAGGGTGGGAACTTAAGTTCTGTAACTGCCTTGTTTGTGCTCTGGTGAATCACTTGCCCTCCCTGGACCTTTGCACATTGGTAAGGCCATTACCTTCCTTCCATGGTCAATGAGGTAGTAATCACCAACACAACGCAAAACAGCTACTTTCTACTTTTCAGAGTCGGAGGGATCCTAGAGCCGTGTTACACATCGCTTTTACATTTTCATTTTTTGAAATTTTGGAGTGTTTTTTTTAACGGCTGCTACCCTGAAACAATTGCTCAGAATGCTGAAGCTTCAGCTGTCCAGCTTTGCAGCAATTTTCCAAGGGCTAGAAGGGAAGGAGTTTGGGATTATCAAGGCAGCTAATGCACCCAGTTCATTATACTTGTATTGTGCTGGTCTCAACATGTTGTTCTTTGAAGCTCAGCAGATGAGGTTCTATAGCCTGCTTGGAGATTATCCCACAAGTCCCCGAGACTCCCAGTTCCCCATCTGAGAAGTATTAGATCAAAATGAGAATAAGTAGTTTCAGTCATAGCACCTATGAAATATTTGTGGCCTGGGAATCATTTGCAGGTAAAGATCATTGAGTCGTCTCAGGGACTAATATTATGCTGTGTGGAAAATCTGTATTCCATACTGTAACTTTACCAATTTGAATCCTCCCCGCCGAAAAGGTAAATAGTGGGATAAAGGTAATTATGGGTTTTCTCATCTTTTCTACTTACCTGTTCCCTGTTATGATTAAACACACATAGCTTATAACTCTTTTAGAAACAAACTCAATTACCATTATTATCCTTTCAACGCTTGCATGGTATTATAATCCATTTCAATCACAGTGGGACATAGTGGGAGTCAGGAGGCAAGTGCGTATGGGGGAAGATGGAGAGAGGCAAATGTTTTCCCTTCTATTGGTTTTGGGAAACATCCTTCTTCTCTGAAGGTACTTCTTGGGGAAAACTGTTTTCTTCTCAAGGCCTAATAAAGATTAGTGAGAGATGTCTGCAAAGCATTTGAAGCGCTTTGAAATAAAGACATGGATAAACATTCAGTATCACTGTCATTATCATTAAAAAGGAAAGCCCAGCATGTGATGTTTTGGGTCACTTCCAGCGGTCTTGTTTGATGTTCTTAGTTCCTTTTTTGACCTTTACCTCTTGATATCTTTATACATTTATTGAGGCTGTTGGACAAAGTCTTGAGATCCTAAGCAATATGGTGTTAAGAATGAATGACTGCTAGCCTCCATTTTTTATGGGTGGAATGCCTGAAAATGTGTTTAAAATGAGCAGTAAGGTTTCTATCTTTGGATACCTGTTGTTCAAGTTTGGCAATGTTGGTGGCAAACTTAATTTAGTATCTGATCATTTGATTTTTTTTTTCCAATTCTATTCCCTACCTTGGAACCAGAGTTTTAAAGGAAAATTTTCATTAAATAGAATAAATAACAAATTAACTAGGATTTTTTTCTGTACTATGCTTATGAATTAGAGATAAATTGAAAGAATGAAGCAGATATAAAGGATCTAAAAAACAAATACTGTAAGAACTTCTGGAAATAATATAAGTACTTCCTAGGGACACGGTAAGTTCCAGCTTCTTGTATGTCAGAATGTAAATTATTTCATGCTAAAAATGACCATAATGATATCCTTGTAGTGTTACAAGATACCAAAGATACTAAATAAAGGCTAAATTATGTTCAGTATAATGTATTTAAGTGATAGTGTGTACCAATCGATTTTACTTATTTGCTCCTTGGCCTGCAGGTTCTTAGTTCCCCAACCAGGGATTGAACCCGGGCCCTGGCTGTGAAAGCACTGAGTCCTAACCACTGGACCACCAGAGAATTCCCAGTACCAATATATTTTAGAAAGGTTTTCAATAGTACAGATTGAATTTAAAAGGACTTCCTTCTGGTCTTTGGAAGTCTGAATAAATCACAAAGTTTTATTTGTGCCTTCTATACTCAAGAACTTGTGCTCATCAGAATATCCTGTCCTCTGACTGGCAGTTCTATTTGAGAATTGAGTAGAATTATCACTCTTTTTTTTTTTTTTTAATGCTGCTGCTTTTTTTTTTTTTTTTTTTGAGTTTTTGGGGTTACTGTGTTGTTTTGTAAAAAAAAAAAAAGTGGGCGCATTCTTCATAACTCTAGTTAATGAATTGTTTATTTGTTTTAGATTTTAAATGCTTAACCTACAGTCACATTTGCTCATACACACATGTATTTTTCCCCTCTAGTCTTTCAACTGAGTTTGTTTTCTTCAGTTCCTACCCCAATTTCAGCATCTCTACTTAGGCGCACAGATTTTTTTATTTCTCAGCTTAGATGTCACCAAATAAATGTAAAGTAGGAAAACAAATTGAAATTTTCCATCAGAACCAAAGGAACGCAACAGAAATTGAAGATGAGGGTGGTATATATCATGTTAACCACGAATAGAAAATTATTTGACATTGACATCATGTTTAGCTTTATGCAAAAGCAACCACCCTGAAAGTACTATGGTAATGTATATGTTTGTATGATATACACATAAACACTCATTTTCAGTCCTTTAGGGGAAACTACTTCCTTTAAGCAAACCTTGGCTCAATCTCTGAAAACAGCTGCCTTTGGAGACCCTTAAGCCAAATTAATTATCTGGCCTTTGAAATTTTGCCTATTGAGAGGATGGTCATATGCAAAATGGATAACTTTAGGACAGTCCCCCCTCTGTATTCTCTTCCCTGGAGCTTCCTCTTTCACTTATAATTTTAGTTAATATCACTCAGCAGAAAAAAATTACTATTTGT
This sequence comes from Stenella coeruleoalba, assembly GCF_951394435.1. NCBI lineage: Eukaryota > Metazoa > Chordata > Mammalia > Artiodactyla > Delphinidae > Stenella > Stenella coeruleoalba. The sequence goes on along the minus strand of NC_137165.1, from coordinate 31,106,130 downwards.
GATCTCTTCACAAACTATCTTTCTGTTTCAGACTTGTCTCAGATTTAGCATGTTGGAGCTGAGTTCTCTTTTCTGTTCTGCTCACTCATCTCACCTCAGTTGTGTTGGCTGTCTCTCTCCTTAAGAATTTTAACCTACATGATGGTCCTTCTGTTTTCTTTCTCTCATTTTCATTTTGGGACCACCAAAAAAGTCTGTGCCCGCTGTCAGATAAAATGCCTCTTCTCACTATGAAAGGTTACCACTTTCGTGTCCTCCATATTACGTTGGTCGTATTCAGTTGGGATTTTGATGACCAGGTCTGTTCCCTTCTATGTCATGTACTGCACCAGGTTCACTGTGTGTGTTCAGTGAATGCCATCGACTAGCCATCATTTTGTTGAACAGGTTGGTGTGTTGCTGCCATTGTTCATCTGTTTTCTGCAGGCTGCATTAACAGGCAGCTGCATGCCGGATTACATGCTGACAGCTGTGTCTTCCCATCAGAAAATGATCCTTTTTCCCTGCCTATCAAATGAAAGCTTAGTTTTTAGAGAAAATTACAAAATACAGAAAATGAAAGAGAAGAACTGAAATCACAGCATCTGCCGTTTTCTCTATCCTTAATGGCAAGGCAGCTTCCTAGAGGATTTTATTGTAATATGTTGATGGAATGTTTATAGTCATCCTTTTGCAGTTTGTTTAGAAAGTAGTTTCTAAGCAGCAGTTCCCGCATCATCTAGAAAACTTTTAGCTAGAGAAACCACATTTCTTTTCTTTCTCAAGCTGCAAAACCACTCATCTTTTTTTTCCTTTTTTTTTTTTTGAATTTAACACTTGGTCTTTATGGTGAGAGACTTAAGTTACATGATCTTCCTTGTAAAAGGATGTTTCTCAGATTTTTGTGTTTTATAGCTTTCTGATTTCATTGCCATGGTCGACGTACTTATCAGGGAACTGTGACTATCTGTAGGAGTTCAAGTGTACACTGTAAAAAACTATCCCTCAAAAGAAGGAATAATTTCATAGCTGTTGCTATGGTAGTAGGTTTGGATGCGTCTTACCCTGGATCCAGACCTCTGAAATAACTGAGTCATATGTATGTTTAAAGCTAGGGAACTTACCATCACGTATTGCCTCACATCGACAATACCCTTTCCATAATATTTGGATAGGTAGGTCATGCCGTGACAGACTATTTGGTTCCCTCAGAGCCGTTACTTTATATTTTTCCCCAAAGGAATTTCAGTTCCTGTTTAATATTTGCTAGTTTTACTAGGTACTGAGGCAGAGAGGTAGTAGTAGTATTCTCCATGAAGAAGGAAATCAGTGTTTCTTATCTATTTTCCATATATTGTCAGTCTGTCCAAACAAACCACTATATGGAAACCTGATAAGGAACATTGTTTTCCTCTTGATATACTTGCCTGCTCAGCTCACCATACCCCACTTTGGAGAACCCTGTGGTAGAGTTTCAGCTCTCTAGATAAGGTGGAATATCTGTAAAATAGCTGAACCACTGAGCCTCCATAGATTTTCAAAACCCTGAAGGCGAGAGGAATTGGGAAGATGAAAGGGGGCCATTTCCTCAAAGAGTCCTAAAGTTCAAAGATGCAGCTCTGGGGTTCCATGGAGCCAATGCATCTGGAGCAGCCCAGTTCCTGGAGAGGTAACTGTTGCACTATAGCCTTCCTGCTGTTATCCTCTAAGGTGTTCATCTAGGTGGCCCTTGCCCTTCCACTGTGAATCATCTCCTCAAGTCCTTCTTTCCTTTTGTTGGCTGCTTTGAACTTCTTGTGTATTCATCTCCTTTACAAAGCAAGGGCTCTAAGCAGGGGATAGTAAACACTCTAGGTAGACTTTCACCCACGCTGTGTGAGAAGGATTGTTGAACTGTCGTGTTCTGCATATTTCAAAACTGCCAAAGAACTCTAAGTTCTTGCTCACTTGATTTCTTCTGTTTCTCTAATAACTTTGTAAATGATTTCTCTCCATTTGTATAATATCCAATGCATTATTTTTCTTCATTCTAGCTGATGTCAAGTCTTTGATAACCATCAATACAGAGAGGCTAGAGACATATTTTCTTTCCTCTTGAAGCTATTTTTCTAGAAGTGTTTGGGGCTAGATTCTAAGGGATTGTCTGGAATTTCTTTATAAAATTCACCATCAATTGAGAGGATTTACTTTTGTAGTGTTACCTCTCAAGGTTACCACTGACTCATATTCTTTCTACAATTTCAGTGCGACCAAGATTTCGATTTGTATTTCAAAAGTCAAAATGAACTCTAATCTTTCCCTAGGAGAGAAGGGTGTCCCCAGTAGGTAGGAGCAACCCAACAATATCCAACTGTGTTTCTATTCAAGGCATGGTGCCAGTAAATGCACGTGGGTTGTGGTCTTGTAGAAAATGTAAGACATTACAATGAATCTCAAAAATCCAATCAGTCAGTTTCCTGACCTACACTGTAATCAAAACAGTAATGTCAAGTTTATCTCCACCTCAAGGTAGGTAGTCTGAAGCGTAGTCTTTGAACATGAAGACCTGTCCTCCACTACACAGGGTGGGTCACTCGTTGCTCCATAATAGCAACATTACCAGCAAGTTAGGACAGGAGAAGAAAACAGCCACAGCCAACAGAAGCAGCAAAGGAATTCGAGGAAACACAATGTAATCATGATTTCGTATATATATGTGTATGTATATATGTGTATATAATATTGTTATAATATTATACATGGATAAAAGAGCACGAATTGCATCCACTGTCCCCAAATTTTCTTGTGAGAGCATTTTGTGATAAGTTGTATGATGTCTGTTCCCTCAGTGTCAGACCACGTATGGAAATAAAAAACCATATAACCCTCCTTAGATTTTGAAGACAGGTATTCCTCTTTGAGAGAGTTGTAGTAATGATAATAGTTTTGGGGTGAATGGGCAGCTATCATATATTGGCTTTAGACTTATAGGTCTTAGTTGCCATTTATTCTACTTTCAAGTGTATTCAGAGGCCAACAGGTACTTAATAAAGAAATAGGGACTTCCCTGGTGGTGCAGTGGTTAAGAATCCGCCTGCCAGTGCAGGGGACACGGGTTCAGGCCCTGGTCCGGGAAGATCCCACATGCTGCGGAGCAACTAAGCCCGTGCGCCACAACTACTCAGCCTGTGCCCTAGAGCCCACAAACCACAGCTACTGAGCCCACGTGCCACAACTACTGAAGCCCGTGCGCCTAGAGCCTGTGCTCCGCAACAAGAGAAGCCACCGCAATAAGAAGACTATGCACCGCAACGAAGAGTAGCCCCTGCTCACCGCAACTAGAGAAAGCCCTCACGCAGCAACGAAGGCGCAACACAGCCATAAATAAATTAAAAAAAGAAAACAAAAATAGTCAAGGGGCTTCCCTGGTGGAGCAGTGGTTAAGAATCTGCCTGCCAATGCAGGAGACACAGTTTCGAGCCCTGGTTCAGGAAGATCCCACATGCCGCAGAGCAACTAAGCCCGTGCGCCACAACTACTGAGCCTGTGCTCTAGAGCCCAGGAGCCAGAACTACTGAGCCCACGTGCCACAACTACTGAAGCCCATGCGCCTAGAGCCTGTGCGCCGCAACAAGAGGAGCCACCGCAATGAGAAGCCCATGCACCACAACTAGAGAAAGCCCGCACACAGCAACCAAGACCCAACACAGCCAAAAATAAATAAATTTATTTATAACAAAAGAAAAGAAGTAGTCAAAACTTCTACTCGCTTCCTTTGGAGTCCATAAGTTAACATATAATTAAATAATAATTGGACTCAATGTTCCCTGGTTTGAGTGCTCTTTAATATATGCTGACCCTAAAAAGCTTTTCTGGCATTATTGGTGTTAAGTCTATTTCTCTATCATAAGCTAGCTGGTTTCCCATTGTATTTCATGATTAATACTCATATTGAAACTCATACGTACTTGTGTGAAGAACATTTTGATAATGTTCAAACAGATGCCAGTCTCTTGGGAGTCACCCTAGTAAAGAGGGTCACCCTTAGCTCCCCCTAACTTTATTTACTATCATTTTTGAAGTCTCTCATTTTATCTTAGTCTCTAGGTGATGTTCTTTTTCAAGTTGTACATTGCTCTCAGAAAAAAACAATACACTGTCCTCCCTCCGCTGTGTGCTACCCCATAATAATAAATCCAGCCTTACAGATCTTCTGTCTTTGAGGCTTCTGTATCGTGGGGTAGTGCAGATTTCTGCTTCATCTCAAGGCCTTGTTTCCCCACGCCATTATCCTCTAGCTGTCAGCTGTACACCTCCTAAACTGCTTAGAAAAGAATCTGTTTCTCCTGGCCCCAGAGCTGACCTTGACCCTTTCCCAGTCCTGAGCACTCCTGGAAACTCAGCCCCCTCAGCACCTAATTCATGTCTGATACTCTTAACTTTCTTGCTCTGGCCTCAGGAGAGAGAGCACATTCTGAACACTCCTGCTTTTGTGTCGGCATCTCTGTGAGGTGATTTGGAAGGACTCCAACCAGGCATGGAAGGGCTCTTTGATAATATCTGATGGGTGGGTAACAAATTCGGGCACCTAGCCAAGACACACATTGCCTGTAATCGTTAACTCAGTCTGTAAACAGTTCAAACGGCACTGAGAGGCCGTCAGTTATTATATTAGAAGAAGCCTTTCATCTCTCTTGCTTAGCAGCCAGGCGTCCAGCACTGGCCCCCACTGGGGCCACTGGAGCCACGGTGCTCTGTGCACAGCCACCAAGGCCTGAGCCACACCGGGATGGACAGTGGAACCTGCTCCAGTGACTGCCTTTCCAACTTTCAGCATTGGAGCAATAACTAAATCATTCATTTCCTTTTGTTCTGCACCTGGAAGATGCTGGAAGAAAAAAAAAAAAGAGAAGAAAGCCCAAGAAACCTTGACCAGGAATAAGTAGTGGGGAAGGAATTATATCACCTGGGATTGGAAATTTCGTTTTTCAGCTCAATTTTCCTACCCACATTCATGTTTTGAAAGCTTTACAACCTAACCATTCACCTTTTTGTTGTCCCTTTACTCCAAATTGATTTTAAGATTGGTCCTCAGGGTACCTCATGCCTCCAACCAGCTTTAAAGTTATTCCGTATTACTAGACCCGAAGTGCAAGACACAATGCTGAGCCCGAAGGAACGTGAAGATTGCAAACATTCCTGCCCTCAAGGTACTTACTAATTGAGACTTTTAAGATAATACCAGGCATATACTGGAGATAAGTACCACCAGGAGCATTTATAAGTGCCAAATATGGTGTACACTGAGTTTCTACTGGAGGTCACAGCGGTGTGGACAAGGCTGATCAGGGAAACTCCTTTCCAGTTCTGTGAGAAAACTTTTTTCAGTAACTTTTAAAAAATTGACCTCTTTTCCTTCATGTTTCTCATCCATTGTCTTTTGCCTTTTTCATTGAATTGCTAATTTTGCTAGGCACGTTCTGAGTGTTGTAGGTGTTTGGTGAATGAAATCAGTAAGTCTCTTTTAGAATTACCAGAAGATGGTGCAGGAAAACCAAGCACAACTTATTCTAAGCATCTTAATTGCAGAGGACCCTTTATTGATGAATATATTTACAGTTGTTCAGATTAGTTTTAAGGCTACTGTTGCTGAAGTGGTTTGTTCCACATAGCACTGGAGCAAAATTTAGATTAGGCTGTAGTTTTAAATAAACAAGTGAAATAAAATCCTATTCTCACCATAATCAAGGTGAGCATCAAAGCCCCGGGTTATGCCCCTTACACCAGAATCCTAAGTATAAAGCAGCTAGATTCTTTTCCTCTACAAAGCAATATCTTAACACTTGCCCCACTTCCTTCAACTGAAGGAAAATGATAGAGCCGTAAGACATTCTTCCAGGAAAAAAAAAGGGGTTTTGAGGGGTTGGGAGGGAGCTGTCTTATATAATTAACTTGACTGGGGTCCTCATGACTTATTAGAAAGCTCTGACCTCATGCCTCTTATTTTCTTTGCTTCATTTTCCATTTTGCTCAGCTTTCTGGGTCACCTTTTCATCCCCTTTTCATATTTTGGATTTGGGGTTTGCCTCTGTCCTACCATCCAAGTTTTCTGTGCTGATTCTGAATGTAGCTTTGGAAGAGCATGAATAAAAGAAAAAAGAAGGCGTGGCTTGAGGGTGTGCAAGCTTGAACTCCATCCTGTGTTCTGCGTCTTATTTACCAGTCTGCTGAGGATGAACTCCAGTAAATCCTTTCTTTTACCTAGGATGACAGTACTTTCCCATACTTCATAGAAAAAAGCAGCTCAATCTTAAAGAAAGAAATGAAATCCTTTAGTTTATTTATTTTATTTTTGCTGTGTTGGGTCTTCCTGTCTGCGCGAGGGCTTTCTCCAGTTGCGGCAAGCGGGGGCCACTCTTCATCGCAGTGCGCGGGCCTCTCACTATCGCGGCCTCTCTCGTTGCGGAGCACGGGCTCCAGGCGCGCAGGCTCAGTAGTTGTGGCTCACGGGCCTGGTTGCTCCGCGGCACGTGGGATCCTCCCAGACCAGGGCTCGAACCCGTGTCCCCTGCATTAGCAGGCAGATTCTCAACCACTGTGCCACCAGAGAAGCCCCAAGAAATGAAATCCTTTAGAAGAAAAGAGGCACTAGAGCAAACAAAATCAAGTTTTTTTTACCAATTGCTCAGCATTGTTATTTGTTCATGGTAAACATAGTGGTTATTTGAAAGGATGTGTTAAATCACATTTATACAACAGGATTGTAGAAGTGCAGAATTTATAAGGTACTTGTACAAGGAAGCTTTGAGGCCTGCTATCTGATCCACTCAATTCAATGCCTTGGTTCATTTTGAGGTCGTTTACAGGTTTAATATGATGGAGAATAATAGAGGAAGCCCTGCTCTTCCACCTGAATACAGCCTGTCTTTTGGGAAATGATCAGTCTTAAATTCTGGCTCCCCACCCTCATTCCTTTCCTTGTACATGTTAGTAAGGAAGCTGCCTACCATTATTTTGGTCCCTCTAGATCAGTGGTTCACAAATTTTAATGTGTATCAGAATCAGTTTTAGAAAGCTTCCTAAGACACAGATTGCTGGGCCCTGTCCCCAGAGTTTCTCATACAGTATGACTGAGGTGAGCCCTGAATATTTACATTTTAAACAAATTCCCAGGTAATGTTGATGTTGCTGGGTCTTCGGGACCACATTTTGAGATCCAGTGCTTGAGGTTACTGCCTACTTTATAACCATGATGACTTTAACAGGTACCGACCATCTTCACAGGGCCATAGTATCCAACTTGTGCTGAAGTGACTGAGGCTTTACTGTCTGGAAGTGGACAGTTAGGTACAAGAGATTTTGTCCTACTTGCAGAGATTAAGTGGCCGGAAGACTAGGTCATCTACCTACAGGCACCTGGCAAATGGCTTACCAACTCTTTTAAGCAGCAGGTAGCAGGTAGCAGGTGGGAGCTCACTCTTGGAAAACCTATTAGCTGGGCTACAGAACTAATAATATGACATAAGGAGAATAAAACCAGTGCTTTTGATTAGTTTCTGTGTCATCCTCAAAGAGAAGATTCCAAGGTTGCCTTGTCTTTAGGAATTCTCATTTTTCTTCCTTCCACTTCCCTGAACTACAGAACCCCTTAGGCTGCACATTAGATCATTTTAGAAGCTAAGTGATTCGAGTTTCACTCTAGTGTAGCAGCCTGCACAGCACCTTCTCTTCTGGATTTATTGTAGTGGGACCTACTCAAGTGAACCAACAGCCACAAGCTCTACTTTTAATAGGATTCATTTATGCAGCCATTTTAACCTTAAGTCTTTTCACGCATTACACTTAACATTTAATGTGTTACATCAGTAGTACTATATCTGAAGATATAAACAGTGTTTGGCAAATCTGTAGCTCCAGCCCCGTCTTTTGACTCAAACTCCAGTTCTTATTTCGAATTGCCTGTAGGATTTACATGTTCATCCCGAATTCGGCCTTCCCGAGACTGAATTAAATTTTCCCTGCTCAAAATGAACCTCTTTTTCCTATGTTCCTCTTTTGGTTGATGCAACATTTCCCCCCAGTTCTCCAGGTTTAGAAACTTTAACTCCTTCATCCCTATAGTTCAATCTGTCAGCAAGTACTTTCAACACTTCCTTCATAATTTCTGTGATTCATCCCTTTGCCTTTTAACTGTTAGCACCAGAGTTCACACTCTCATCATGCCAGTAATAGGTTACTGGAACAGCTCTCGTATTGATTTTCCTACCCCCAGTTTTCCTTTCATTCCACTGCAGTTTTTATTCTGATACTATATTGTTCTGCTTAGAATACTGTTTTGATCATGAGCTCCCCTTGCTTCAGAGTTTAGGATGATTCCTTTTTCACAGATGGCCAAAAAGGTCTAACTCCTATCTTGTCACTCACTGGCCTTCACAAGGGCACCCTACCTCAGCTATCCAAACCATCTCTGCAGATCTGTTTTTTAGTCATACAAGTCATGTACCTTGAAGACTTGAGAAAAACTGGTCAAGGACCCTACTTTTCCTCTCACTTGGACCCTTGTTTTTTTCTCAAGGCTGTAGCTGGGAAGTTCCCTAAATCCATCTGACAGATGCCAGTGGACCAGAATCCTGCTTATTTTACTTACATAGCTCTTTTTCTCCTATTTGAAGGGCTGGCTTAAGATCTGTCTCCTCCGCAAAGCCCACAGGACCTATTGGCTGTACCACACCATGTGACACTTGATGATAAATCATTTTGTAGCACCATTTAGTTTGTGTATATGTGTGTATTATCTCCCCAAGAAAACTGTGACTCTTGGGAAGGACCTAACACAATTTTGGGAGGGAGATAGGTGTTTACAAATACTTGCCAACTAAGAGGCCGTATTTCAGGCCCATTCTGAAGTGCCCATGGGGAAAATCTCCATGAGTCCCCATCTAGCCTCCTACTCAATAGTGACATCGCGTGACCCTCTATATCTTGACAAGGAACATTGGGGAGCTATTGATCTTCCCTGTTATAAAGGGTTTTGGGGGGAATTGTAGCAGTTGCTATATTTTAGGGAGAAAGATGGCTCCAGAAACAGGCTTGATAATGTCCAGGCTAAGAATAAACTTAGTGACAGACAGCAACTCCGCTAGTTAGGTATTTGGCTAGGAAGGGAGTTCAGCGTCTGAAGCGTTTCGGGTAGGTGTGGGCTTAGCAATTAGATATGCTGCTACTTTCTGAGGTAAGCCTACCTAAAGGCAAAAGCGTGGCCCGATGATGGGTGCCCGATGACTCCTGCAGTGTAAGAACTCATTTATAGGCGTCTGCCCAGAGGTACCCACCCGAACAGACACTAAGAAGCAGCAAAGGAAAGTGCCCAGGACTTCAGTGTAGTCACTGTGTCAACAGCAATATCCGATAAGGTGGTTTTTTTATGGGGGGGCGATGAGGGGAGGAGCTGATGCACCTGTGGTTAGTGACTCAGAAACTTGGTGCCACATTCTATGGCACCATGAAGCCACCTTATGCTCCAGCCACCCCATGGCGGCTGATGTTTTAGAATTACCTAGTTACTAACTGAGCCAAGAGGAAATGGACTGGATGAAAGCCAGAGTAAGGTAGAGTAATCTCTTAGCCGAGCCACATTCGAAACCCATGAAGCCAAATGGCTCTTCGGGACTCCTTTCTATACCAGTGGAGCGATTGTCATTGTCACCCTAACAGTGTTTGCTTTTTATAGGTATCACACGTTTTTGCTTGCCTCTTCCTAAGACAAATGTATGTTTTCATTTCAATGTATTCAAATGAGCCCCTATGGCTCACACAGTTTGTCAAATTATGATATCTCAAGCAGGAACAGGGTCCAGACAATTCCTGTTGGCTGAACTAGGGCTGAACTTAATCCTAGACTGACTCAGCTTCTCTGTTAAAGTTGTTTGGAATTCTGATATCCCGCCAGAGATTGTTTCTAAAGAGTTCTCAGCGTGAAGTATGAATCACAAATGAATGGAGTCTCGGGAGACCAAAAGCTCAAGCTCAAGTAATAACTCAATACACATTTATTGATTGCCTGTTACGGTAGGGCACTGGGTTACGTGGGATATAAGGAAACCCCTTGACCTCAATGTACTAGATGAGGATATAAAGCAGAAGATGAAAAGTGCCTTACAATAAATACAAGCAAGTCGATTGGGACATTTCAGTTGAAGAAGAGATTCTTCATGAAAGAGGTGGCATATAAGCTTGTCCTTGAAAGATAAGTAGGATGTTTTAAAGTGACAGGATAGGAGTTAAGAGGCATTCCAAGAGAATGTAAGAGAATAGTGAGTAATACAATTTGGTTGGACAAGTAGTATAGTACATATTTAGGAGGGAAATGGAGATAAAGCTGAAAAGGGAGAGGAGAAGAGAAAGGAGTCAGTACTTTTTGAGTGGCTACTATGTGCAGGAATGGCTGGTACTTTCATTGCATTTATTTCATTTAATCTGTAGAATGATTTTCTTGGGTGGATGGTGGTACCCTCATTTTTTTACCCATAAGGAAACCAAGACTCAAGAGGTTAGGCCACCCTTCAAAGTCACACACATCTTGTACGTGGCAAGAGTTGAAATGTGAAACCAAGCTGTCTGATTCTAAAGCCCTGATTTGATAGGCTGAGTCTGAGTTTAATTCAGAAGGCAGTGGAGAGCCATTATGGTATTTGAACAGGACAGTGATATGATCAGTGCTATCTTTAGGAGATTGTTCTTGCAGAGATATACAGAGATTTAGAATAGTGAGAGATTGGAGACTAGTTAGAAGCCTATTGTAACTGTTCAGACTCCAGAGACATAGAGAAGGTTGGTTTCCAAATAGGAGTTTAAGTGATTGGATATGGGGAGGAGGAATCATAATGACTCTGAGATGCTCAGGCTAGATCTTTAGGAAAATGATGTCCCCATTAACAAAAAGGGTAAGGGTAAGAGGGCTTATTGGTTTAGGGTAGAGTAGAGGGCGAAGATGGTCTGTAGGTTTGCAATATTTGAGTTTGAGGTACCAGTAAGATGACAAAGAAATAATGTCCAATAGCCCTTTTGAAGTGCAGGAGAATTTGACTTTGGAGACAAATTTGGGAATCATCATCAAAGATATTGGGGTGCTAAGAATACCAGAGAGAAATAATAGAAATCAGAGAATATGTCTATATTTAAATGAGAGGAAGAAGAGAAGAAAAAGAAAGAGGCAACAGATAAGGGACAGTCAGAGAAGTAGCATTATGTCATGAACTGCAGGTAAGGAGGGTGTCAAGAATGGGTATTCAACAAATCAGAAGGAATTTAGGAATATTTGTCTTCCTTTAGCCTCAGTCCCTTTTCTTAGGAAACAGCTGGCACCATTAAGTTCAGATATGTCCTTTTTTTTTTCCCCCTGCTTTTAACTCTGTTATGGAGGAAATCAGGAAATCAAGAGAACTGTCTATTAAAGATGTGTTTGGTGGTCACATTTTTAATTTAAGCTAGTGAAAGCTCTCAATTTTTGTGCTAGCAAAATAAAGTAAAAAATTTCAAGACTTGCGCTAAATCATTGGAGGTTTAGTTCCCAAGGAGGCTCTTGTAATTTTGGTGCTTCTGTTCTTTGACTCTGTGATTCTTCCTGTGATCCATCCAGTCTCCTTTCATTATATTTAGTACACGAAATCCACGCCCAGAATTCAGGATTCCTGGTTGCAAGCCCAATATGCATTGTGTTGTTTCTTCAACCTAATTTGTGATATGGGTAGTACTAATAAAGGAGAATAAAATAGCTAATGAAGGATTATAAAGCACTTTGCTAATACAAACTGCAACATCAAAGCTGAATAATAGTTTTAATTTCGGGTGAAGGGTTCCATTAGCAGAGTAAAAATAAAAAGGACAAAGGGTAGTGTCGCTTTGTACCTTGATAACAGTGTACCAATCACAGAGCGCTGCTATCGATCCTCATTGCCCTGTGAACTCTCAACCCAGGAATTTGGCTCCCCTCCCTAACTCTCTAAGTACTTCCCTCACCCACTAAGTCTGATGATGGTACCTCCCTGAATCTCCTGACAAATGCAAACAGGAACTTCTATTCAGCAGAACTAACTTGGTAACTGAGAAGATTCCTCTTCCATTTATCAGCACTTTGATTATCTTTTGGTATCTCTTACCATCTGCGCTTAGCAAGAAAAATAAAGGGGTTTGGGCAATTAGGAAGTAACAAAGAACTCATAGTTCACAAAGAACAAGTCAAGGGATGTTTGGAATATTTGAGCATACAGTCATATTTGGCGTGAGGTAGCCTCCCTACATCCTACTCAGGGCAGGGTAGGCTGGCGAGCTGATCAGGCTGCCGGGAACCTGAAACAAAGGCAAGGGGATGACGTCAAATGGCCCCTCAACTGAAGTCTTTAAATTCTGGGCTTCAGACACATCAACTTCTTAGGGTATAAAGAATGGAGAAAAGAAATATAATTTGTCGCTCATTCCACTAAAGGTAAGTTAAAAGAACGCACTCAGAAAAAGCATGGAATACTGTTGGGAGTAAATCAGCTCTGAATTGTTCCGTGCAGATCACTGGTGCAAGTCCTCATAACATCTTGGTAGGGACTGAAGTTCACCTGAGACACTCAGCCGACACTATGGCCTAAAGCCAGTGGGGAGCAAGACTTTCTTTGGGTCAATTCTATAGGCATGATAAATAAATAAAGTTGTTTTAATAGTATCAAAATGGCTCCTGCCTTGAAGGAGCTCCCCATCAGAGCTAGGAGATAGACTAAAGGACCCAAAGTGACAAGAGAGCACTTCCAAAGCGACATAGCTTTGGACATAGAGTAAGTTAGTCTACCCGTTCATTCCATGTTCTCCTAGTATGTATGTGCTGTGCTCTGTGAATTTGCATTCCGCATGTCTTGTTTCACAGATGGTCTTAGGACTGTTTTACATGTTTTACATGAGCGGGTGTATGCATGACTATAGATCTGCTGTTAGATTCTAGTCTCTTGAGGGCAGGAGCTATTCCCTTTTTTTTTTTTCTGGCAGGGAAATGTGTTAAGGATTATGCTCGACTTTGCACATTGATACTGAGGAAAGACAATAAATAAGAGTATCCGGGTATGGGTTATTAAGTAGGAAGTTCCTCCTAAAATAAGTGAGTTTTGTTCGGGGTTGTGGAGAAGATTTAGACATCATGTAAAAGGGAAGGAAGAGACCTCTCCCTTGCTAAGAGGTCAAAATACTATAAAGCTGACTTTAAAACTTAGAGGGAATATACAGGTTTCTGAAGAGAAAGCAGAAATCTGAAAATATTCATATCCTGATCAAATAACAAGGCAACCACCAAACTTATTTATCTCAGATCTGTTTATTAAAACAGATAATTCAACATGCATATTTTTCTTAACATCTACCGTGTACTAAGGGATGAATAATACCTAGTCCCTGACTTGAAGGAGCTCAGGATCTACTTTACAGGAAGGAGGAAAGGACTAGTGTTTTGTTGAACATCTGTTAAGAACCAGGCGTTCTCCTGAAGGAAATGGGTAAGAGAGTGGGTCACAGTGGAACACTAAAACAACTAACTGTAAAAGGTAAGTGTCATTTAAGGCTTTTGAATATATCACTTTAGGAGACTACATGGGGGAAAGCATTTAATTTGGGGGACTGAAGGCTGGTGAGAGGATTAGAGAAGGACCCGGTTTGGGCTGGGCTGGGAGGTCAAGGGCAAAAAGGGGTGGGGAGCTGTAGGACTTAGATCTTGGAGTCTCTGGCTCACAGGGGAAGGGGAGGTGCCACTTTTCTCTCTGTAGAGCCAAGGAGATAGGGGAAAGGTTCATAGGAAGAGAAAGTAAAAGGAATATAGCAGCGAACCAAACTAGCTTCCCATCTTATACACTTCCTGTAAAAGATTTCTTAAGAGCAAAGACAGTGTTTTTCTGGTCTCATTCTCTTTAATGCCTAGAACTCTGCCATAGGAGGCCACTTCGATGTCTTACTTTTTAGTTCCTAGGAGCTCAAGAGTTGCTGCTATTAGGAGTTACTAAAGTATTCAGAGGATGGAAATAGCAATGGCACAAATGCCAAGATATCCAGGCACCATCCATAGAGACCCAGTGAAATGCTGAGCCCAAAATGGTAGTACCTCCTAGGTTCTCACAACACTAACTCTTACTTTTTCTTTTATCCCCTGCCTAGAAGGCTGCACCATGGGTGGGAATAAAAATCTACTCTCCTGTTGCATCCAGGCAGCTGCCAGCAGTCTGTTTGCCTTGTTCTTTGCTGGCAAATCATTAAACAGCCCCCCCAAAGCAGGCCTCTTCCCCAGGGCCACCCCATGGACAGGGGTTCAGACCTGTGGTCAAAGGGCTGTCAGCAGTCAGGCTGGAGCCCTTGGGCTGTCTCCAGCACAAGCCTCCCCTGACAGTTGCCTCTTCTGAACAGAAGCCTCCTTGGCCTGATCTCAAACCCCAGTGGCTTTTGAGGAGACACTCTGGGCATCTGTGTTGGCTGTGGCTTGAATCATTTTGTCCTCCTCCTCCTGATGTAATTTCTAAGTGCAGCTATCCCTGTATTTCCTCCGTCGTTTCTGTATTGAAGCACAGGCCCGTGCTCCATGTTTTTTTTCCACTTTGCAATGTAAATGGAATAGTATGTTACTGCCCAGGAGCTGGGGAGTGTGACCAGCCAAGCAGACTCTATAGCTTCACCCCATCCCCACTCACAATGGGACAGTTAAAACCTGGGCATCGCTTTGGTTGCGCTGGCCCGTTTGGATACAGTATCTGCCCTCCAAGGGCTTCTAAGCCAGTCGTGGCAGACGGCAGTATGGAGCAGAGTTTGCAGGGCAACTTGAAATCCCTACAACCTGTGAGCAGGAGACTAGGCCAGAAAGACATGGACTGTGTGTGTGAAACAACCAGGTTAATGTAGCCATTTCACACTCTTGCACTGAAATCACCAAACTTAGCAACGCTTGAGTAGCTCTGCTGATAGTCCCGGTACACCTCTGGCGTATTTAAATGAATCATCTGATTTCCTCAAGTTTCATTTCTTTGGTCTTTTTCACAAGGACTGTCTGCTTTTAGTCTTTGGCCTTTTCAGCATTAAAATCTGAACCTAAATAATTACTTAAAAACAAACAGTCCCTGCTTCCAGCAGGTTTCTAAATTCCTACCATCTCTGGCATGAGTTTGGCTAGAACAAGAATAACAAAATAATAAAGCAAACTGTGTCAAGGCTGTTTGCAAACAGCACATTGGGTTAAATGTGAGAGTTCAGTGAACTCTCTCACTGTGGTAAGAGTGAAGGCCGTGCCTGGGAAGGGCCCTGTCCAAAGCCTCCTTAGACCCTTACCCTGGAAGCGTGAGGGGCGGGAATTAGCCCTTGCGATGCTGCTACCTGTGTGAAGACCTCAGCCTTTCTGCAGCGGCCTCTCTGAACGAGACCCGGCTAAATGCGGGGCCTCAAAAGCGGTGCCTCCCGTAGGATGGAGGTCAGGGCGGGCGTCAGAATCTCCCACGACAGCGGTCACTCACGGAGTGCAGAACTCAGCTGACATTTCAGGACCTCTTGGTAGGATTCCTAGCAGTTTGAGGCAAGGTAAATGCCTTACCTGGTGGAGGGAAAGAGTCCAAACCACATGACTGGCGTGCCTCCTAAGGTCTTGATGTCTGTGGGCCTCACAGCCTTGGCATTCTGTTTCACAGCCTTCCTTCCAAAGCGTGCTGACGTAACTAAAATGGTATTTGATGGGCTTCTCCCTCTCCTTTGCTCCTAACTTCATGAGTAGCTTCTTGGTGCCCCTGTAACTAGAGGTCATTCTGGACTGAGTCAGGACAAAACCTGTTTCTATATGGGAAGATAGTGGACAAAAAGGTCCACCTCTTGGGTAGTTGTCACTTTTCTCCTTCTCTCTCTCTGGTTACTGCCAAAGAAGGTTTCTTCTCTGACATCAATTTATTTCAAAAACAGCTCAGATGGTTAGCTTTCTCTTCTTTCCCCGCCCTTTCTTCTTCCTGCTTGTGGCTCTGCTTATGACCCTGTGACCCACCCTTACAAAGACAGCAGGCAGAGTGTGCGGTCAGGAAAGCCCCACCACGGGGCCATCGTAGGGTAAAGAGGCCCAGTTCCATCACGGAGCCTGGACACGATCTGAGACAAGCAGAGGTGAATTTTTAACTTGAAGAATGGAGGCTCTAATGTGGGGGGAGAGACAGTGAGGGAGATGGCAGTCTAGCTGAATGTCCATTATCTGGGTCTGAGCTTCTGTGACCTCTAATTTTAGGACACACCTTTCGTATCCTAGACAAACACGGACTCTTCACTGGGAAAGCACCTCTGAGCAGTGTCTGGGTCTGGCTGCCTTGCTGTGGCTAGAAGAGATGAGATAAGCCCTAGGGGAGAGGAAGGAAGCTGAGGATGCTGGGCAGAGAGAGCCTAGGCCCAGAGGGAGAAGGAGCAGACAGACTTGGCTCCTGTCTTGTTGCTAAGACTGATTCAAGTTTGAAAATTCTAGGAACGTAGGCCCCCCTGAAGCCTTCTGTTCAGGCATTGTAGTACTCGGCTGGTGTTTGCTGTACCACACGGAATACTTCCCGACGCGTAGACCTGGAGGTGGCGTGGTGGAGTAGTCAGGGAGCTGGGATTGAATTTAGGAGGACTCAGCTTCCTTTGAGCGCCTCCGTATGTAACCATGGGCCGTCTGCAAGGTGAGGCTCGCATTCCTCATCTGCGTAAAGCAAGTTTTAAAGGTTCCTTACAGGTCTGGACCAGGCTCAGCTGTTAGCAATTCACATCTCTTTTATAAATTGTATGACAATTGGATGCAAGTTGAGTCTTATTCATTCTTTCACCAAATACTAAGGTCCTACAACATGCAAAGCCCCCTGACGGGACCCTTGGTGGGCTCAGCTCCTCCACGCAGACGGTGGCCCTGCCTTCTGTTGGAAGCTGGCGGGTCCTTTCAGGTCTTCTGTTAACAGCCCTCTTGCTCACCAGTGCCCCTGCCCCCAGGAAGCTTTTCTGGATCAGGTTAGAAATACTGGAGGCCTCTGTCATCCATCCTCTCTCTTGCTAGTCCCTTTCCATCAGGGTTATTCTTCTCTCACCCCACCAACATTATTTTCTTTTGTACCTTAAAAAAGTTACACAGTTAAGCAGGAATACATTTTCCTTGTAAAAGCATTTTAACAAAATCGATAAAGGGAAACTTCTCTTGACAATTCCCCAGCCTCCCAACTTAATTGATTAAGAAACTCAGCCATCCCAAAGAGGTAGAGATGCAGGCTAACATATGGATGGGAAAGAGGTCTAGAAGCTTCCAAAGCCTAAACAATTGCCATTAGGATCAACCTGTAGATGTGAGCGTTGACCTCGTTAACTAAAGGGCAAGATGACCAAACTGGACCTCAGAGACTGTTCTGGTACTGGGAGCCAGAAGCAGCAACTCCAGGCCTGTCTCTTTTCCCAACCCCCCAGCTACAGGAGCTTGACTTTATGAAGCTGGTGTGTCCTGCCGCCTGAGATAAAAGTCAGGTAGTTCCAAGTTCAGGTAATGGAGGTTGCACAGGACAGGATGATTATAAAATCTGAAAAGAGGAAATGGGCAGAAGGTGCCTTTGATGCCTGGCCAATGTTCCTGATTACAAAAGCAAAATTGTAGCAGGCAGTAAAGTTACCTGTCCAAGGCCTGGGTGAAGGTCTGTGAGTGGAATCAGAGAAGTGAGAGATTACTGCGGCAGAGCTGGGCTGGGAAACAGGAGACAGTAAAGAATTGCTTGCAAAGGCACACACCCCAAGAGGAGGAGATGCCACGGATACAATAAGGCCAGCGTTAAGTTCGGGGCTCAGTTGAGCCCTGGAATGCCCTTTGTGAGGAGGTAATGAGATCACATGGCCTCCTTCATGGGAAGGAGGCAGGCTGAGAACTGGAAGAGCTTGTTCAGTGGGGTTCGGAGGGCTGAGCCCAGGAGGGAAGTGACCGTGGATAATGAGCTGTCCCAGACTGTGCCTTGTGGAACACTGGCATTCAGAGGCGCTGTGACGACTGCCAAGGGAGAAGTAGTCAGAAAGGGCTTTGTCCCTTCCAGGAATAAGGAGGGATTTTACCATTGCAGATGCAATAATAAAAACAACTACCATTTTAACGGGTCCCTACTGAGTGTCGGGCTCTGGGCTAGGCGCTTATGGCCATTAAATCCGGTCTTCGTGATAATCAGGAGGCGTTTTTTTTTTATCCCATTCTGAAGATGAGGAGCATGAGGCTCAGAAAAGCTAAGTAACAACCTGCCCCAGGTCACGCAGGTAAATGATGGAGTCAGAAAATGTACGTAAGGTCTGTTTGGGGAGGGAAGGGAAAAATCAGAACCAATAAGTTTAAGGAGGAGGACAGAGACAGAGAGAACAGACACAAGAGCGTGAAATATAACACACACCACTAAAGACCTACATCTTTACATAGCTGTTTAACGTGTGTGCAAAGCGGAGTTCTCAGCCAGAGTGGCCTGGACACTGTGAGCCAGTCCTCTGGAACGGGGTGTCGCATCTCCTGGCCTTTTAGGAATATGCAAATAACCAATCCTTAAGCTCACCAACTTTCCAGGAACGCTCCCCAGCCACACCCACCCCGAATCCTGCAAGCCCATTTCTCTTGGCCCTCTCCTAGTGTCACTGAGAGGACGGGTGGCCGATGAAGAAATCACGTTTGCATCTTTGTTATTAGGGCACCTTGCATCCCAAGGAGGCAGATGCATTTCGATCTGTTTTCTTCTCAGGAGCCCTCTTCCCAGCTGAAAATTCCCTGGAGGAGGGGGCAAAGACAGCCCCTGTGTTACACCCCAGGGAGACTAACACTGCCTTGCTAGGTAATGCACAGCACCCTGGGTTCAATGGCCTTTTCTTGGCTTTTGCTTTTAAGCTGAGAATATGTACTTGAGAAGCTCTCATTGTAAAAGAAACCAGACAGAAGTATAGTGAGCATGATTTTCATGCCACAAATATGACTATACAAGAAATACCATGGTACTTTATTATTTTTTTAATTGAATTAAACCTGACTTCAAGGTCCTATCCCGCTAGGTCAATGGAAATTTGTTTTCATGGGAACTCCCCTCATAGAGCAGCCAAACTGAAGTAGCTAAGGGACATCTCTGATACTTGTTCACTCTGGTCTCCACAAATATGCCCATTGTCCGAGCACAATCCAGGTAGGCACAGCATCTTTGCTAGGGTCCAGCCTCCTGGGGTCCACCCCTTCTGGGGCACAGGCTGTAGCTTCCGACAACTTGGCACATCTCCAGGCTCCTCCCCCCCACCCTCAAGATTCCAGGAACTCTGACCACCTGCGCCGCTCCCCACCCCCACCCCCAAGCCGCCTCTCCTTTCTGCTTTCAGGACACTCACATTTCCTCAATGAGTTCAGTCTTTCATGGAAAGTCAGGAAGATAGGTCTTTAGCAACATTTGCTTTTGGCCAGTGCCCCTGAGGCAAGGAAATAGAAGGCGAGCCTCTCTTCTTGGAACGGGAGGAGGGAAAAGACAGGAACAACGTATAAATAGCTGTCATTCTTTTTTAGTCTTCCACAACAGCACAAAATGAAACTCAAGTTAATATCTCCACATATTAGCCTATGATCGAAGTACTCAAAGCAAAACACCAAAGTCTCTTCACCATTTCCTCTGTAATTCCTCTCCCAAAGCCACGGTTGTCAGGATTTGGTGTGCATTGTGCTGTCTTTATAGGTATTTGGTTGTAGACATTCAATATTTAATTTTAAAACCTGTGTAGCAGGCACTGGAGGGGCAGTGGAGGTCTGTCAAAGCTGGGGGAGAGAGGGAGGGATGTACGCAGACAACTGAAACACGCTGGGGTGAGTATAGGACTGGGGAAATACAGTGTACTAAGGGTGGCCCAGATGAGGGCCTCCAACCCACCCTGACAGAGCAGCAAGCACCAGAGTGTTTGGGGACGTGAAACAAGGTGTTTCTGGAGCGTGGGTTGCCGGGGGAAGAGGTACTGACAGGGATGGTAAGCCGTGAGGCGGGCCATGACGGCACCGGAGCAGGCAGGGTCTTTTAAGCTGTGTTTAAAAGTGCAGATTTCGGGCTTCCCTGGTGGCGCAGCGGTTGAGAGTCTGCCTGCCGATGCAGGGGACATGGGTTCGTGCCCCGGTCCGGGAAGATCCCACATGCCGCGGAGCGGCTGGGCCCGTGAGCCATGGCCGCTGAGCTTGCGCGTCCGGAGCCTGTGCTCCGCAACGGGAGAGACCACAACAGTGAGAGGCCGCATACCGCAAAAAACAACAAAAAAAACCAAAACAAAAGTGCAGACTTCACTCTAAGAGCTCTGAGGAGCTTTTTCAGTGCTTCGGAGTGACACGCCCAAATTAGCATCTTAGACCCCTCTGGCTTCAGTATAGGGACCTGGGGGCAGGGGGAGGCGGGGGAGTGGGTTGACCCTAGTTAAGCGGTTATTTCAGTAAATTGGGATAGCAATGATGGTGACCTGTGTCAGAGTAGCCGTGGTGGGAATGGCAGAAAGAGGACAAATAAGAGAAATGTTTAGGAGATAGAATTGTTAGAATTCGGTGATTGGTGGTTGGTGGTAGCGGTAGGGCGTGAAGGAGATCGGAGGAGAGGAGGAAGATAACATCTGACTTGGGTAATAGGTGGATGGTGGTTCAGGTCCCTCAAACAGGGAACACTGGAGGAACGGTTTTGAGGGATACAATGATTAGTTCAATTTTGAAAATGCTGAGTTTGAGGTGTCTCATTTAAGGTTCTTCAGGCAGAAACATCCAGGCCCCTCCTGGGGTCTGGGACTCAAGAGACGTCTGGGCTGCACATACGTAATTAACCACCTCGACGTGGAAACCAAAGCCGTGGGATTGGCTGGGGTCACCCGGGGGACCATGGAAAGTGAAAAGAGAAGAGGGCCTAAGACATTCCTGGAAGTTACCACCAATATTTCGGGGACTTGTGTTTGGGCCTGTATGCTTTAGGAATGTATAATTAGGAAGGCAAATTTTCTTGGTTATGAATTGGGGGAAGGTATCGTGTTTTCAAAGTCAAATGGAGACTGTTCTTAATTTTTATTTTTTTAATTTTATCCTACTTCTTTCCATTTCCTCTGATCTTCTGCTCTCAGCTGTGTAATCCTTGGGCATGTTACTTAACTGTTCAGTGCCTCAGTTTCCTCTTTTTTTTTTTGGAGGGGGGGTATGCGGGCCTCTCACTGTTGTGGCCTCTCCCGTTGCGGAGCACAGGCCCCGGACGCGCAGGCTCAGCGGCCATGGCTCACGGGCCCAGCCGCTCCGCGGCATGTGGGATCTTCCCAGACCGGGGCACGAACCCGTGTTCCCTGCATCGGCAGGCGGACTCTCAACCAGTGCGCCACCAGGGAAGCCCTCCCCTTTTTTAAAATGGAGACAATTATAGGGTTGTTATGAGGATAAAAAGAGGTAATACACAAAAGCGCTTGGAACACTCACTGGCCACCATATTTACTCAATAAATGTACACTCTCATCAGCAGCAGCAGCATTAGCATGGACAGTGGTGGGTTTGCCATGTGTTTCATTTGGAGTTGCATAACTCCAGAGGGTGGAGTCAGAGCTGGGTTCTAATCTTGTGTGACCTTAATTTCTCTGAGCCTCAAGCTTCTTCCTCTTCTTTAAGTGGG
Organism: Stenella coeruleoalba; assembly: GCF_951394435.1. Taxonomy (NCBI): domain Eukaryota; kingdom Metazoa; phylum Chordata; class Mammalia; order Artiodactyla; family Delphinidae; genus Stenella; species Stenella coeruleoalba. Next base: position 31,084,510 of record NC_137165.1, on the reverse strand, counting down.
GATGAGCACACCTACCTCATAATGAGATAACATCTACAGGCTCTGGCATGCCAAAGGCATTTACTAATGGTTCATTTCCTCCTCTTCCTTCTTCCATAGTAGTTAGCTCAGGACCACGGAAGTCTGGTGACTGCACCACGTTTTTTCCCCTCTATCTCAGCATCCTACCATGTGGCACTACAGTACGGTACACGTTGGTTCCCCTGCAAAGGCCTGGGGGCAGCGTGGTGGTGAAGTATTTGAAAATCCTTCTCTAAAGACTACTCTTCTCCAAAGTGACTTTCCCCATCTCCACTGACCCTCTGGTTAGCGAGAGGCATCTTGGAGTTATCTTGAGAAAGCTGGAGCATGGGTAGGGTGTGGGAGCACGCACAGCAGTGGCTGTGCTGAAGGGAGGTCTCACATCTTTTGTTCTGCTGGAGCAGCTGACTCCTGACATCTCACCACACCGGCCTGTCCTCTGCAGTCACCAGGGAGATCCTTCTCAAACACAGATCTGTGGTCCCTGCTCTTGCCGACCTTTCATGCGGGACCTAACTGCCCCTCCCAACCCTCAGCGCAGGCCGCTTGCTCTGCCAGGAGCGTACCCTCCCCCCTGGTTGTGGGTCCACTGGGTGAACACATACCTATTTAGTCCCCAAGGAAGCACTGAGGTCACTCTGCCCTCCTGCATGGGATTGTTGGTCCCCCTCCTCAGGCCCTCCCCCAGGCCCTTGAATGAACCTGCATTGTAACATCACAATACACAGTGTTTGCACGCTTGTCTTCTGAGCTTTAAAGGCAAGGAGCCTGTCTTATTCATTGTTGACTCCTCGTTGCATTGAACAGTGCCTGGCACCAAGAGGGCCTTCAGTGTTGGTAGAATGAAGAAATGAATGGGCAGACGGACAGACTAATGGAGCTTGTTGAGATGGGGGCTACAGCTTCCCTAGAGCCCCCAACCTCATGCCCTAGCCCATTTCTGGGGGTTAGGGGGATATATAACCTTTCTCCCACACGAAACCTTGATCACCACCAGACTAATAGTCCTTAATTTCTGGGAGCAAGAATGGACACGCCTCCCATCTCATCACCCCCTGCCCAAAGATTTCTATTCACAAGGATACAGTTCAAAGTGAGGTAGTGCGTATGTATTGAGAACCTACTATGGTCAAGGGACTGCAGTGATACAGTGAGAGGAAATAGCCTGAAAGTGCTTTCAAAAAGTGACTGTGCTTTTATTTATTTTATTTTATTTTTTTGGCTGCGTTGGGTCTTCGTTGCTGTGCGCGGGTTTTCTCTAGTTGCAGAGAGCAGGGGCCACTCTTCGTTATGGTGTGCGGACTTCTCGTTGTGGTGGCTCCTTTTGTTGCGGAGCACGGGCTCTAGGCGCGCGGGCTTCAGTAGTTGTGGCTCGCGGGCTCTAGAGTGCACGCTCAGTAGTTGTGGCGCATGGGCTTAGTTGCTCCACGGCATGTGGGATCTTCCTGGACCAGGGCTCGAACCCGTGTCCCCTGCGTTGGCAGGCGGATTCTTTATTTATTTATTTATTTATTTATTTATTTATTTGGCTGTGTCGGGTCTTTGTTGCTGTGCACAGGCTTTCTCTAGTTGCAGGGAGCGTTGTGGTGCACGCGGGCTTCTCATTGCGGTGGCCCCTCCTGTTGCGGAGCACGGGCTCCAGGCATGCAGGCCTCAGTAGTTGAGGCACGCGGGCTTCAGTAGTTGTGGAGCACGGGCTCAGTTGCTCCGTGGCATGTGGGATCCTCCCGGACCAGGGCTCAAACCCGTGTCCCCTGCATTGGCAGGCGGATTCTCAACCACCTCGCCACCAGGGAAGTCCTGGCAGGCGGATTCTTAACCACTGCGCCACCAGGGAAGCCCTGACTGTGCTTTTCAGTCCATCATTGACATTATCATGTTCGTAAACATCTTCGCAAATTCAAAATTCTCTCTGGTTCCTCTGATGGTTCTTTCTGGACGTCCTTTAGTCTAACAGCAGTAGCCAGGGAATCGTGGGCAGCTCCCTAGTAGGAGGTTCCCTTTCTTGCCAGAATACACTGGGTTTCCACCATGTGGGAACCCCTGGCCCATAGGATTATCCTTTGTCACAGGACTCTAGGAAAATTAGATACAAGGGCGTATTAGGATCACCCTGAAGGAGAAGAGTGTGTATAGAAGGGCAGTCTCATCCCTTTGAGGAGGGGCCCTCTGGTCTCTGTTAGCATGTATAAGGCCCACTTCCCCTTAGTCGTTGCTCAGCACCAGCCGGGCTAGAGGCTCAGGGTCTCGGACTGGACCTGCCATACGCTCAGAGCAGGTGGGCTGAGCGGGCCGCATCATTGCTGAGGACAGGACAGACTCCTAGGAATTGTGCTATTCAAGGCTTAATAGCACAATAGCTTAGCCAAGCCTCATCCCCAAATAGTTCTCCTCCCTATCAGCACCCTGCTTAATCCCAGGATAAGCAAAGGGGGCTGTTGAGAGGAGCAAGATGGCACCAAGTGAGAAGACCCAAGCCGCAGGAGAGATGGGAATCTCCATGGCAACAGCTGCCGAGGAGACAGGAGGCCCCAGCAGCACCCAGCAGCGCCCTGGGGGAGCGAGGAGGGAAGCAGGACTCTGAAGCCACTGATATAGGCTCGCAGCCTGGGGTTGCTGGAGCAGAATTAGGAGGTGAGAGAGGCTGGGGCCAGGGGAAGAGCCCTTTGCAGCTGACCAGTTTGGAAAAGCAGGGCTTGAGGCTTGTTGGAACGGCTCTGCAGCAGGCTCTTCATTTATACACCCCTTGCTCCCATCTGCCCCCACCTCCATGTGTCCTTGGCCCTGGCACCCCTGAAATGACAGCTGGTGGCTCCTGGCTTACCATGAGGCCATCTGATAAGAAGGCCCCCTCTTTCGTGGCAGCAGGAGACCCGCCAGGTACCTGTGAGACCAGTGGGGACGTGCGTGGCTCTCCCAGCTGTGGCTTCTGCTCCCTAGAGCCCCCTAACCTGTCTCTCCCTCTCTCTCTGCAGTCCCACCCCCTGTACCTGTGCAACGCCAGCGACGACGACAATCTGGAGCCTGGATTCATCAGCATTGTCAAGCTGGAGAGCCCCCAGCGGGCCCCCCGCCCCTGCCTGTCACTGGCCAGCAAGGTAGACTCGCACTTGACCCCCGCACACCCTGAGCCCCTGCGCGCCCAGCTCTGGACCACGAGAGGTCCTGTGCTCTTTGTCTGCTTGTTTCCTGAGAGTGGTGTGCTCAGTTCAGGTTTTTATAACCCATGACTGGTCTGAGAGACGTGGAAATTCAAGCCACTGTCCTCTCCCCACCGGCCATGTGCCAGCAGAACGTTTTGGCTGTCATCTAGAGCACGTGCCCCATCCTAGCTCTTCCCCCATCACCTGGACATTCCTACACCCCTTCCCCTGCCTAGCATCAGAGCAAAGAGGGGGTCAGCTGGAGGGCTTTTCCATCTCTCAGAAATATTCACTGAGCACCATGCAAGAAGAGTGGAAACAGAGGCCATTAAAACACTCTTCCTCCGAGATCGCAGACCGGCAGCCCCACACTTCCTCAGGGCACCTTTGTCTGGAGCCGGCCGCAGCTGCCACCTTCCCACTGTCAAGGGCTTTCTGGTTTGCCATGCTCCCCACTGGCCTGCTACCTCATAGAGCCTGTAAACGTTTGCATTCGTGACCCCTGCTTTAACATTAGTTACTATTTTCTTTGTGCTTACCATGTGCCAGGTGGGACATGGGATAGATACTTCTTATATATCAATTCTCATTTACTTTTCACAACAATCAGGAAAACTAGACATTGTTATTCTCTATTTGACCTATAAGACAAATGAGGATCAGAAAGCTTAAGTAACTTGCCAGGCTGACAGAGATAGGAAGGGGCAGAGCTGAGATTTGAACCGAGCCTTGTCCACTTCTCAAACCTGAGCTTTTAACCTCTGCGCTCTGTTACCTCCCATTCTGGCTGGAAAAACTGAACATACGTGAAAAGAGTCCCATGGTGACCCAAGCCAGAGTGTGGTTAGATTGTGGGTGGCACGGTCAGGCAGACTTGGGGTGGGGGTCCTGCTCCCAGGGGTGGTGAAAGAGGAGGGTGACAGTCCCGCCCTATGCGCCTGCTCCTTGAACTCTGGCCCAGGGCATTTGTGATCCTCCCGAGAGCTGTTTCCTGGGCCATGAGTCTCAAGGAAACAGCCTGGGTTCTTACGTGATCCCCCAGGGGGCAGGGACTCGGGCAGGACTCGGAATGTGGTGCCCACGGATAGGGGAAGATATTCTCCCAGCCTGGTGCTGATGCAGAAGGGACCCTGGGGAGGTGGGAGATGGGGTCCAGGACACACCTGAGCAGCTGGAGGGTGTGGTGTCTCCGCAGGACGGTAAGCGTCCTACTGGCAGCAGCATTTTGTTAGGCTGAAGCTACCCTACCTCTGACCATTTCATTTCCATGGCTTGACAAAATATGGGCAAATGTCATTCATTTATTCATTTGGTAGATGAGTGCCCAGTGTTAGGTAGGTAAGTATGAGTTAGAGAGAGGGGAGGGAGACAGACAGATGGAGGAGGACGAGTTCCGAGAGCTCTGCTGTCCCTCTGAAGCAGCGTATGATTTCACATGCGTGTGGGCACTCGGCAACCCGCCGGGATGTGTCCACACAGGAGGTTTTCTTCTCGCCCCTAGAGGACCACTCTCCTGTAGGAGAAATGAACCATGTGAACAGACACTGGGTGACAAGGAACATGGTCAGTGCTCTTTGAGGTACTTGATTAACCTTGTTGGGCCTTTGTTTCCTCTACCATAAAATGGGACTTTTATTTCCTACCCCAGTGATCATGGTGAGGATGAAAAGAGTGTACGTCAAGCGCCCAAACAGTCCCTGAGCTAAATGAAACACAAAGTCAAAAACCCGTCAGGAGTTCAGAGGAAGCCCCTTGGCTGCTGCCCTGTGACCTTTTTTCTTTCTGAGGTCACTGCCTGAGCTTCCCGTGCCCACCCCCGCCCCCTGCACCACACTCACCCTGCTTCCCCTCGCCCGTCTTCTCCCCGCGTCACTCTGCCGAACTGCTCTGGCCCCAAACTCTCTCGCGGGTCAGGTCCAAGGCATCCCTCGGCTCTCTCATCCTGTGACCTGACCAAGTAGCTCCTACCTGGGATCCCCTGGCCCAGAGGAGGTCTGTGAAGGTAGTAATGTGGATCTTTGGGCTACTTCCAATATTTGAGACTTCCCACAGGCTTAACTGAACTCTTCATTTTTTTTGCTTTCGGTTGAATTCTGTCAGTTCAATGTGTTAATACAAGTTATCTCATAGGAAAATGAATTGTGCATAATAAATGCAGTTAGTTTGGTAAAACATATTTAAATATAGGGCTTGTGGGAGGCATAGGGGAAAGGTGGGTCTTTGGTGAGGAAATTCAAAAACCACTGACCTCAGTCAGCTCTGCTCTGGCCAATCAATTAGTGTCAGTGGTGGTGTCCCCACCCCCGGAACTGGGGCTCTTGAGCCAGACAGCCGCAGGTCTGGAGCTTGGCTTCTCCACGGCCCCTCAGTGTGACCTGGACATTTTAGCTCAGCTCTCTGAGCCTCTGTTTCCCCATCTGTAAAAGGGGAACAATAACAGGGCTCATATCTTATAGTAGTTATGAGGAGTTGAGGAGACAGTACAGAGGCCAAGCGCACAGCAATCACTCAATAAATGACTGCAGCTGTCACTGCTGTCCTTGTCATTGGCATCGTCATCCTATGCTTTCATAGTTAGCAAGGTTGGCCTTTTTCTGTCATGGTTCCCTCTTTTGATCTCTGACCCTCACTGTAGTTCTTCTGGACTCTCATTCTTGTCAGCATACCACCTTCCTCCCCCTACCCAGTCACCCAGATTGGTTTCTGTTTCTTTATTAGCAACTCCACAGCCATCCTTGTGATTCCCCAGGCCCTGAGCCCCTCATGCATGGGCTGGAGCAGTGGCCTTTTGCCTGGTGGAAGGAGCTGGCTCTGGAGGCAAAAAAGTTGGGTGCAAGCCCTGCCTTTCTTACCACAGAGAACACTCCCTGCTAACCAGGTACTTGGAAGGCTGAGGTCCTGGGTGGGAATTCTGCCTCCACTGCTTATCAGCTGTGTGACCCTGGGCAAGTTGTTCAGCCTCTCTGAGCCTCTGTTTTTTCCTCAATTCAAAAGTGGAGCTGATGCCTGTCTTATGGAGTTGTTGTGAGGAGTAAATGAAATCATGTACGCAAAGCACATGGCGATAGCTGATATGATGATAACTAATACTTATGAGTGGCCTAATGACAGATACAAATAAGTAAATAAATACTTAAGGAATACTTACTCTGTGCCAGGCGCATATTATAAGGCTTTACGTGGAGTAACTTATATAGTCCTCAGAACAACCCTGTGAAGTAGGTCCTGTTATTAGCCCTAGTTTACAGAAAGGAAAACTGTGGCACAGAGCAGTTAAGTGACTTGCCCAAAGTCTCACAGCTAATGGTCGATGGCAGATTTAGTACTCAAACCTAAACAGTCTGGGCAGAGTGGGTCTCAATAACGGTTATATCCCCTCTACTTCCTCCTCCCCTTGCTTTCAAGCCTAGGTGAATCCCACCTCTTGTATTGAACCTTTCCTAACTGGCTCAGCCCAGCTGGGCTACTGGGAGCTTGGCTTCCCTCCTGGCGTGCTGCCAGGGTCTCTGGCCGTGCTTTTCACACCAGGTTTCATGGAGGTGCCTTGGCAGGGGCTGGGGTTGGGGGGAAGCCAAGGGTCCTTCTTACCCCTAATCCCACCCTCAACCTCAGCTCGCTTTTATATGTTTTGTATTGACGATTTGTGTCAGTCTGTGTGTGTGTGTGTGTGTGTGTGCGCGTGTGTGTGCGCGTGTGTGTATTGTGGGGGGCACAATGGAGGGAAGGGCTTTCAGCAGTGAAAAGAAGGGTTTGGAAACGACTGGTCTGTTTCATTCATTTGTACTCTAGGATGTTGTCATCAGCATTATAATCGTACGTATATGCTTTGTCTCCACAGCTAGATTATGAGTTGTTCTGGAGGGCTTGGCCTTCCCTGGCTTGGTGCCCTGAGCACAGTGGGTGCTCAGTCAGTCTTTGATGAGGAGGAGATACACAGTGACTGTCACTGTGTCTGGAGAGGAAAATCTAAGGTGCAGGGAAGTGCAGAAGTCCTGGAACGTATTGGCTTCCACTGCTAAAGGCCATGGGCAGCCTGCGCGCTGCTCTTAGAGGGCTGGCTGAATCTTTGCAGCTCCCAAAGAGGTCTCTGGGTTGTCTTTCTAAAGCCCACTCTTCCTGCCTGGAGGGCCTGCCCGTCCTCTCTGTCTTCCAGGTTCTGGTCTGGAGGAAGTGCTTCTCTCTCTCTCTCCCTCCCTCCCTCTTGCTTGGGTGCGGGCAGACTGCAGGGCAGCATGGGTAGCCCCTGAGTGGGCTGCCATCTGGCCCCAAATCTTGCTTTTTGAGTCCTAGAACTCTGAACACAGGCACCCACTGTCTGAAAGGCCTGTTTGTTTCCCCCTGTTGGCCAACCCTCTCTCTTTGATCACTTTTACAACTTTGTAATTATGGGCTGTAACCGGCTGGGGTGTTTGAACGTCAGGGTAATTACTTTCCACCGTTCCTACCCCAACCCTTCAAAAGGAGAGGGGTAGGGAAGTAAGAACATCTCCAGAGAAGGAAGTCTCTGCCCTTCCCTCCTGCTCTTCCAGGCTGGGCTGGGTTCAGGGTCTCATTCTGGGGATGAGAAACACGAGGCCCTAGTAGCACTGAGGATCCAGGAGTCTCAGTTCTGTGACTACTCGGGTGACCTCCCCACCCCTTGGTTATGTCATGGACTATGAGATTAGCAGAAGGAGTCCTTCTCCTTTTCCCCTAGGGCTGCTCCCATGCCCTGGTTTGGAGGGCTCTGAAGACTGGACAGCTTCTTTTTGCCTGGGGTCGCCTGGGCGGGGGAGACGTCCTGGGAACAAGCAGGCTAGAGGAGGATGGAGGCTGTGACCTCTCCATTTCTTCAGCAGTTCCATTCTCCGGTCCTGTGAATTTCCAGTCAATTAGCCTGGCGAGCCTGGGCCTGGGCTGGGCCTGGGTGCTGGTAGAGAGAGGGCCTAGCCCAGCTCCTCAGGGAAGGAGGGAGGGAAGAGGGAAGGTACCCTCCTGGCCGAAGAGGCCCCACTTGAGCGTCTCCACCACCCTCCCGGGGCTCTCCTGCCTGCAGGCTGCCTGTTCTGAGGGGCCCTCTGGCCTCTGCGGCCGCCTGGGGAGCAGGGATCAGGGGGCGGGAGCCTAGCCGCTCCCCTGGCCTGCCTGGCAGGAGACCTGCCCCAACAGGCTCTCACCGGGAAGGGAAGCAGAGATCAAAGCGCTGGAGTGTAAGCCCCAGCCCCGGCTCCTCTTCCTGACTGCACTACTTGCGGAAGGGTTAACTCCTTCAGTGCCTGCAGGAAGGCCCGAAAGGATCAGCAGGCCCCAGGGGCCTGAGGTCCCAGCCTGATGCCTTCGCAAGGTGAGCCTTTGCCCTAGGGAGGAGCGCTGGAGAGCGCTGGCACCTGGGAGAGAGGCGACAGTGAGGCCGGAGCAGGGTCTGTCTGTCGGTCCTTTGCCCTCGTGCCTCCACCGCCCCCTCAGCTCTTATCTCCCTGGTCTTACCCCACACCCAGAGCCCCCAGATTCCTGCTTTGTGTTCTCTTTGTGGCTCTGCCCTCTGCTTTGCCTGGTTGGCTAGATCCTCTCAGAGCCTTGGCGAGCACGCCTGTGCATGTGCACGTGCACGTGCGCACAATTGTGTCCTTGTGGGAACAGCCCCTCGGGTCCCGCCCAACCCGAGTCTCTACTGCCACCCTCAGGGAGGGGGTGAAGGGATAAAGCACCAGACAGGGACTCCAGTAGGTCCTTGAATAGGAGCCAGAGAAAGAGTTGCAGACTAGAGTGTGGCAGGGAGAGAGAGCCGTGAGACGGGCTGAGCCTGGGGCTGTCAGAGACGCCTTGGGTGAGAGCAGTGTCCCAGGATCCAGGAACTTGGCCTGAGGTGGGGGACGGGATGCTCTGCAGGCTCCTCTTGTCAGGCAGGGCTGGACCCTGGAAAGCCCAGTTCTGTTCTGAAGGAGCTGTCCACCTCTCTGTACTGGGGACTGGTCACCACACACCCCCAGGCCCTGGGGGGTGCTGGTCGCTCCCTGCTCTCGGTTCTCACACTTCTTCGTGAAGGAGGACTGGAGGCACCCTGACGGCAGGGGCTGTGTCTTATTTGTCCTTAGGCCTAGAGCCTAGTCCAGCCCCTGGCACCTACTAAACCCTGTTAGGGGTTTGTTCCATTACGAAAGGAAGGACTGAATGTTGTCCTGGAAGGCAGTGGACCTGGGTGAGCTTGGGGCGGGGCAGGGGATCCTAACCCCACCGACCCCTTGCATGTGTTATATGTGGGAGTGTACAGGGGTGTGGTGTGTGCAGAATCCTAGGAAGGCACGTGACGGGGCGAGGCCGGGGCGTGGATGGGCTGCGTGTCTGACCCCTGCGGGACCTCTGCTGTGTGTCTCTGCAGGCCCGGATGGCGGGGGAGCGGGGAGCCAGCGCCGTCCTCTTTGACATCACGGAGGATCGAGCTGCTGCTGAACAGGTACCCGGGACGTGGGGTGTTTGAGGAGGGGGCTGGACGAAGGAAGAGAAATGTGCCGGGGAAGAAGTCAGGACACAGCCACCCTTGTGGGCACTTTCCCTCCTGCAGCTGCAGCAGCCCCTGGGGCTGACGTGGCCAGTGGTGTTGATCTGGGGTAATGATGCCGAGAAGCTGATGGAGTTTGTGTATAAGAACCGAAAGGCCCACGTGAGGATTGAGCTGAAGAAGTCCACGACATCGGTAAGCACGCCAGGTCTCCAGCCCCGGCCCCAGCACCTGCTGTCACCCGCACTTTTTCCTGCGGTGACTCTCACCAAAAGCCCTTAGACTCCTGGAGCTAAAGAGACCTTGGAAACCCTCTAGCGCAACTCTGTCCACCAGCTGTGCACCTCTAGGCAAGTTTCTTCCCCTCTCTGAGCTTCATCTGCAGAATGAACAGATTGGGTCAGCTGAGCTCTAAAGTTGTTTTTCAGCATCGTGGTTTCATGGCACAGAGTAGCAGAGCCAGAATGAAACCCTCGTCCCCAGGCCCCCTGAATCCTGGCTGGTATTTCTCCATCGACTGGGAAGCTCAGCCAGCTGCTCACTGGGTAGCTTCCACCTTGTAGAGGGGTCCCTGTCCCCTTTTTCCCAAGCACATGGGTCTCGAGATAGTACCTCTCACAGCAGACATTTGGAGGAGTGCCCGTGGGCAGAGAGGGACCACCTAAGCCCACCTGCAACCTCATCCCCTCTGCTGGAAGACTCAAGGGGCCCTCCAGTTCTCTGTGTGTCTCCTGGGCTCCTTCCAGAAGCGTGACCCTTTCCATCTCTGCTCGCTCCCCCAGCCAGATTATGACGTGTGGATCCTCCTGACGGTGGTGGGCACCATCTTTGTGGTCATCCTGGCCTCGGTGCTGCGCATCCGGTGCCGCCCCCGTCACAGCAGACCGGTGAGGCGGGTGGGCTCCCTGGTGGAGGTGGGCGAGTGCACGTGTGGGGGAAGGTGGGGAGCAGGAAGGACAAAGTGAGGAAAGAAGGTGCCCTTACGCCTGTGAAACAGTTTACACCTAAATCCCCCGGGAAATGACTTTGTTGATTTCCAGCAGCCTCTCTCCACAAGAGTCCTCATTTGTTCATTCATTCACCAAATAGAGTGAGCACCTGTTCTGTGCCAGACACTGTTCCAGGCGTTGGGGATAGTGCAGTGAACAAAAAGACAAAAGATTCCTCCCCTCGGGGAACTTTCATTCTAGGTAAAATGAATGAGTAAATAAATAAGTAAAATGTAAGTAAATAAATAAGTAAAATACGCAATAATTTAGACGGTGGTGTGTGCCAGGGAGAAAAATAAAATAGAAAAGGGGAGGGAATGGAAAGGGGACAGGGTTAATTTTTAAAAGCAAGGCCAGGGAAGGCCTCATTGAGAGGATGACATTACAGGTAAGACCCTCAGCAGGTGAGGGGGTGATCTGTGCAGATACCTGGGGAGAAAGTGATTGAGGCGAGAAAACAGGAAATGCCAAGGCCTTGAGGCAGAAGTGTGCCCGTTATGTCTGAGGAACAGCAAGACGGTCCTGTGGCTGGAATCCAGTGAGTGAGAGGGCAGAGCAGCAGGTGGGGACAGAGAGTTCATGGGGCCCAGTGGTACTGGACTGTTAAGGCCGTTGTCAGGATGTTTTTTCCACTCACGGGAGGGTTTTGAGCGGAAGGAGAGCCATGATCTGACCTCACCTGATCTGTGGTGAGAAGCCAGCTCCGAGGCTATTACAGGGCTCCAGGGGACAGCAGTGGTAGCTTGGAGCAGGGAGGCAGCAGTGAAAGTGGTGAGCGTTAGTTAGACCCTCCATACACTGTGAAGGCAAAGCTGACAGGTTTCTAATGGACTGATCACGGAGTGCAAGAGAACGGTCAAGAATGGCAACAAGATTTTTGGCCTGAGCAATGAAAAGAACGGAATTCCCTTTACTGAGGTGGGGAAGACTGCGGGAGGACAGGTGTGTGGTTGGGCGGTTCATGGGATTAGGAGTTCAGCGTGGGGCCTGTCAAGTTGGACGTGCCTGTTAGATATCCAAGCTGAGACGTCAAGCAGGCAGTTGGATAAAAAGTTGCTCTCACGGGTCATCGGGGGAAGGAAAATCAATAGTAGGAGTGGGGAATGGGATGGGGGGGCTTAGCCTGCTGGGCAGAGCCACGTAGGAACTCCGAGGATACAAACGCCTCGGAGTGGTCAAGCAGTCACGGGATCTGACTGGGTGGCCGGGAACCGAGTACAAGCTGGAGTCCAGGGCTGAGGGAAGAGGAGCCCCTGCCCCATTCTGGCCCCACCCCTCTTCCCAGGATCCCCTTCAGCAGCGAACAGCCTGGGCCATCAGCCAGCTGGCCACCAGGAGGTACCAGCCCGGCTGCAGGAGGGCCCGGGCCGAGTGGCCAGACTCAGGTAGCAGCTGCAGTTCAGCCCCTGTGTGCGCCATCTGCCTGGAGGAGTTCTCGGAGGGCCAGGTAAGGCAGGGCCGTGGTTCACCTCCATGACCAGGCTGGGGAGGGAGGCTGGAGCTTGGGGGAGGAAGCGCTTAAGGCTGGTGTGAGTGCTCGAGCTGCATCTATGTGCACAGACAGCCCTGAGGTTTGGTTATTTTCCTGGCTTTCCAGGGAAAGAGAACTACTGCTGGTTGAGTGTGTACACGTGGCGGGCTCTGCAGTGGATGCTCTACAGGCATCGTCTCGTTTTAGCCTCGTGACAGTGAGGGGTGGGGGTAGGTTAGTCTTTTAGCCTCATTTTACAGCAGAAAACTGTCTGTTAAGAAACTTGCCCAAGGTCGTGCAGCTAAGTGGCAAAAACCAGGTCTACTTGATATCAAAGCCCATACCATTTCTGTCCTACCGTGAGGTCTTTGAAAGCAGATGGCGGCAGTCAGGAGAGGCCAGAGGGAGTCGGGAATGCCCTGCTTCCTGGCCACGGCTGTAGCTACAGACAACTCTGGTTCAGACCCCTTGTTTTCTCCAGGAGCTACGGGTCATTTCCTGCCTCCATGAGTTCCATCGTACCTGTGTGGACCCCTGGCTGCACCAGCATCGCACTTGCCCCCTCTGCATGTTCAACATCGTAGGTAGGAGGTGGGCCGAGGACTCCCCTGTGCGCAGGCAGATGGGTCTAGAAGGGGCTTCCCTCTGGGCAAGTGTTTTGCCTTGAAGCTGAGGAGAAGGCAGGACTGCCTCAGTTGTTCTTTAAGCTGTGCACTGCTCGAAGGGGCCTCATCTGAGGGGGCAGCCATTCCATTGCAGTCATCTTTATGATGTATTTTCATGACAACTTTGTTGATTTTAAATCTGACTGATTTGTTTGTTTGTTTATTTATTTTTGGCTGCGTTGGGTCTTCGTTGCTGTGCGCGGGCTTTTCTGTAGTTGTGGTGAGTGGGAGCTACTCTTCATTGCGGTGCGTGGGCTTCTCATTGCGGTGGCTTCCCTTGTTGCGGAGCACAGGCTCTAGGTGCACGGGCTTCAGTAGTTGTGGCACGTGGGCTCAGTAGTTCTGGCTCCCGGGCTCTAGAGCACAGGCTCAGTAGTTGTGGTGCACGGGCTTAGTTGCTCCCCGGTATGTGGGATCTTCCCAGACCAGGGCTCGAACCCGTGTCCCCCGCATTGTCAGGCGGATTCTTAACCACTGTGCCACCTGGGAATGCCAAGATTTGTATATTTATTATTCTACTTTTCTGGCAATAAAGTATCCTGTTCGAACAAAACCAGGATATTATGACAATCTTCTAAAAGATGAAAGTGAAGTATCTTGAGGAAAGAGAGCCTTTTTCTAATTCACCCAAAGGTGCAGTGTGGGCTAGCAGTGGCCCTGGGTGCAAGTCCCCAAAGGGCTGATGGGAGGAGCAGGGCTTGCCATGCACAGTGGAACTCCCAAGGAGACAACTGGCTGGAGGGAGCAAGGGCATCCCCGGGCACAGGCAGGTTAGGAGTGTCCTTGGTCGTCCAAACTCTGACAGAGCTTGCGGGCAATGCAGGCTCAATAAGTACGTTACAGCCACGCTTTTCTGAATGTACCCTCCTTCCGTTTGGGGAGTCAAACACTTGTGCTCTTGGTTCTCTCTTCCAGAGGGAGATTCCCTTTCTCAGTCCCTGGGACCGTCTAGATCTTACCAAGAACCAGGCCGAAGACTCCACCTCATTCGCCAGCATCCCGGCCATGCCCACTACCACCTGCCTGCTGCCTACCTGTCGGGCCCTTCCCGGAGCGCAGCGGCTCGGCCCACACGGCCTGGTCCCTTCCTACCATCCCAGGAGCCAGGCGTGGGCCCTCGGCACCACCGCCTCCCCAGAGGCGCACATCCCCGGGTTCCAGGCGAACCACAGCGCCTGGCGGTGGCCCAGAGCCCCTCTGCGCAGGGCTGGGGGCTGAGCCACCTGCGGTGCACTTTGCAGCACCCTGCCACCTGCCCCATGCCCCCACGCCGGGCCAGGCCTCACGACAGCAGCGGGTCTGGAGAAAGCTACTGCACAGAACGCAGTGGCTACCTGGCAGACGGGCCAGCCAGTGACTCCAGTTCAGGGCCCTGTCACGGCTCTTCGAGTGACTCAGTGGTCAACTGCACGGACATCAGCCTGCAGGGCATCCACGGCAGCAGTTCTACCTTCCGCAGCTCCCTGAGCAGTGACTTTGACCCCCTGGTGTACTGCAGCCCCGAAGGGGAGCGCCGGCGGGAGGAGGCTCAGCCTAGCATGACCTCTCGGCCCCGTTCTTTGGACTCGGTGGTGCCCACAGGGGAAACCCAGGTTTCCAGCCATGTCCACTACCACCGCCACCGGCACCGCCACTACAAAAAGCGTTTCCAGTGGCACGGCAGGAAGTCTGGCCCAGAAACTGGAGTCCCGCCGTCCAGGCCTGCCATTCCTCGGACACAACTCCAGCCAGAGCTGCCTTCACCCGATCCGCAGGCAGCCAGCCCCAGCCCAGCAGCCCCGTCAGGACAGCTCCCCAGCCCGCAACGGCCCAGGGCCCTCACCGAGCCAGCCCCCGGGCCAGCGGACGCCGCCAGCCCCAGCCCTGGTCCCAGCAGCCTCTTCCACTTGCAGAAATCCAGCCTCCCTGTGCGACACACACAGAGGAAACGGCGGGGGAGTCCCTCAGAGCCCTCCCCAGCCTCTCGACCCCAGGACTTGGCCGCACACCGAGTGTGCCAGATTCTTCCCCATTATGTCCCCAGCCTGGCATATCCTTGGTCCCCAGAGGCCCACCCATTGATCTTCGGACCTCCGGGCCTGGACAGGAGGCTGCTACCAGAAACCCCAGGCCCTACTTACCCAAGTTCACAGCCGGTGTGGTTGTGTCTGACTACACGCCAGCCCCTAGGACCATACCCATCTGGGGAGGGGCCTTCCGAATGGAGTTCTGGCGCCCCAGAGGGTAGGCCATGCCCTTACCCACACTGCCAGGTGCTGCCAGCCCAGCCTGGTGAGTTTTCAGGGGAAATGGGTCTGGCGGGGACAGGAGACTAGAGTTGGGTATGGTAGAACGGGTCAAGTCATCCAGAGGGTTGATGGAAGCTGAGAAGGGTCCAACAGGGGTGACATTCAAAATAGTGGACAACTGACATAGCGTAGGATGCTGGCTCTGCCAGGTGTTAATCCTTTAGTTGCCAGATCCTCGGGAGGTCTCCGGTGAGGTACCAGTGTGGCTGAGACAGCAGAAAGTACTTGGGGCGGCTTGGGGCAGCAGCTCAATTGTGAGTGTTTCAGTATTTTAAAAATTGGTACAGCTGAGCCTATAGCTCAGTATTAGCTGTAAATACAAAGAAGGCCAAGAACTGTTCCTTGCTCTTGAGGAGAGCGTGGACAAATAGTTACTGAAAACCGTAATCCCAGGCCATATGAGATCTTACAGGAGAAATAACTACAGATAACCATAATTCTGGGTTATATGAGAAGAGCTATGTGAATGATGCAAAAAAAAAAAAAGGAGAGCGATCACAGGTGGTTCCTAGCAGCCCTGTGGTTTTCTCCTTTCCCCCGGGGAAAAGAACTACTAGGGCTTTCCCTTCTATGCATCTTTGTTAATAAGACTGACTTCATTTTCTTGGGGACTCAGTGCGTCCCTATTACTGTATTGCAGCCAATGGTGATAATGTAAATCCTTGACTTTAGCTGGGTATTTATTTGCTCAAATCCTCCTCTTCCTCTTCCGGATCCCCCAACCCCTACTCTCCCCCATCTTTTCCCATTGTGTGGATGACACAGCTCTTTGCCTACAGCCATCACTAGGAGGACCCCTCTGCCCTCAAAGGTCCTGAAATATAAGACTTCAGGGTCTAGGAATCCTACAGGCAGGACCTGAGAGCTGCTGTCATCCGTCCATTCATTTCTTCCTTCCATTTTTCTTTCTGCGTTGTGTGCTTGCTATGTGCTAGGTTCCAGGCTCTGAGGACGTGGAACTTGTCAACCAGGAGACCCAGGTCTGTGGAGAGATAGGCATGCAAGCTGTTATAGTACAGAAAACAATTGCTTCCACAGGGCCACGTAATGCAGATTTGGCCATGTGTTTTGTCTGATGGTGCCTTTTGAATCCTGTCATGTGTATACTTTCAGTGCTGCCAGTGCCAGACCACTACCTCCCCTCTCCCTCTCAAACTCGTAACTGGTTTCAGCGCCTCCCTTTCCCCTGCTCTTCAGATCTAATCTACGCCAGGTTCTGTTAACCATGTCTCTGCTAGCTTTACCATATTCTCCTCCAGTACTGCTGGCACCTGTCCACGTCTTAGGTGCAGCCTAAAGGTCGGGGCAGGAGCCCCCTGGCTCCTCCCTTCCCTCTCACAGGGCCATGAAGGCCGAGCCCTGCACATCAGTGTCGTGTCCTGTAGTGCCACGCAACACTGTGATCCTGCTCGCCTACCCTCCATTCTGCTGCCGGGGTCATCCTCCTCAAACAAACTCTCTAGAAATCTTCAGATGTTCTGTTTTATTCAGAGTAAAGAAAAATCCAACCTGGTTTGGCCTTCAAGGCCCTAGTACCAGCTAGCCCCCATCTTCCTTCCCAACCTTATTTTCCGCTCTTCCCCTTCCCTTCCCCTGCTCCAGGCTTTAGCCAAACTAGGTAAACACTTCCTGCAGTTTCTGCAGCCCAGAATATTCTGCTGCCTTCCTGTTCCCATAAATCTAATTCTTCCCTATTCCTGCAGGACCAGTGCATTTATCCCCACTTTCAGGAAGCCCTTCTTGATGCTCCACTTGGACATGACCTTTCTCCTTTCGTGATTCATCTCTTACGACCCCAGTCCTGCCCCCATTGGCATAATTGCCACTTACGTGCACACCTTTTCTCCTACAAGGTTGTCAGGTCCCTGCTTAGTCTTCTTGGTCTTCTGTTTGGCACATGGTAGCAGGCCAGATCCACAAGTGTATAATAAATATTTACTGGGCGAATGAATGAATAGTAAGTATGGGTAACACACTGGTTGCTATCTATGTATCTCTTTCTCTAGATTCATTTTTCTCTCCCCTGTGTCCCAATGGGGGCTGCTCTCAGCTTTCAATCTGATCACCCTTCTGGACCCATTCCCTGCTCCTGCCTCTCTGTAGTTCCCTCCCAGCCATACTCTCTTGCCGGTGGAACAAGCAGAAGACTGGCCTGACCCTCAGTGACCTCTTTCCTCCTCTCTCTCTAAATGCAGGCTCAGAAGAGGAGGAGCTCGAGGAGCTGTGTGAACAGGCCGTGTGAGATGTTCAGGCCGAGCTCCAACCAAGAGTGCTCGCCAGATGACTCAGGGCCCTACCTGGCACAGAGTCCTGCTCCTGAGAAAAGAAAGGACCTCAGAAAACACCCCTCTTCTTTGCCATCCTTCCTGGAACCACTGGCAGAGGAGTGTGATGGTGGGCAGCAGGAGGTGTTGTCTCCCGGTCCCAGCTCCAGACCTTGTCTGCAGAAGCATCTGCAGTGCAGCAAGTCTGTGTCCAGCCAGGCAACCAGCTACCACTTGTGTGGGTTGGCTCCCCTGCAGGCTGGGACTTTCTGAGAGCAGGAAGCTAGGTATAGGTAGATAGGTGTTATAAAGGTGGTGCTCCTTCCCCAGCCCCAGCAGGTCTCCTTCATTCCAAGCCTCATGTTCATACCAGCAAACGGGTCCAGCTGAACGCATGACCCTTCTCACCTCCTTCCTTGGGAGAGTCCTGCACACCAGCTTTGGCTCCTCCTTGGTAAGGCTGCTGCGTCAGCGGCAACCCTGGTTCTTATCATTTTCCTTCTTTGCAAAAAGATCAGGAGCATAGGTGAGCCCTGAGCCCTGAAAAGTGGGGCTTTGCAGCTTCACCAGGCAGGGCCTCCCCTGGTGCACAAGGGAGGATGTTTGTCCCTCCTTGTCCGCACTTGTCACATCCACTATATTAAGTCAGAGGGGAGCCAGGGTGTGCAGTTCTGTCCCTGATGTGGTACAGCACCTTGAAGAAACTGGGTCGAAGCCTCTGATCGTCAAACTCCCTTGTCACTCCAGCAGCCTCAGTTCCTCTGGGGGTAGGGGTGAGGGTAGTGGGAAGGGAATAGCTCTTCCTTGGGGACCTCCTATCTCAAAGTCCCAAAGTAGGCGGAAAGAAGAGGATTTCTGCTGTACTTTATTTAGGAAGAGGAAGGAAGGAATGAAGGTAGGAAAGGCAAAATTACAGCTGGACAAGGAAGTTTTCTCTGGGCGTTTTCTCTCAGACCAGGGATAGGGAACGGGAGAACAAAGGAGAGGTAATATGGGGCCCTTGGGATTAGACGGCCCAGAGGCCCAGCTTCCCAGTATAAGCCATGCAGGCCAGAGACACACAGGAAGGAGTGGAGTTGCAGCAGGAAGCCTGGCCTGGGCAGCTGGTATCGAGTGGGCAAGGGCTGAGGGGCCTCCTCAGGGTGACATGCACCCCGGGGAATTTGGACCATTGCTGGCCCCTCAGGCATTATCCCGTTTGGAATGTGAATGTGGGAGCAAAGTGGGCACAGGACCCCACCTGGGAATCTTCTTCCCTCTAAGTCAGTGGGGAACTAGCACCTAGGCACCCACGTGGGTATTTATATCTGAACAGACAGAAAGACGCTTGAATCAGGCACTATGTTGAGAAATGTATTTATTTGCTAATATATTTATCCATAAATTCCATCTGGTCTCGTCGTTTTCTTCTGTCATGACTGTCACTCAGGGTAACAACTTTGTCTTCTACGTGGGCAAAGATAAATTACTCCTGATAGCAGAGGCTAGGCTCTGGTTTATGAAAGGACAGAGTAGAGTGGTGGGCTTGGCTTGTAAGCCCCTAAAAGCGTGGTTTAGTGAGATCAGGGGAAGAGAAAGCACGGCTGGATTCTCACTGTGGTTCAGTGTGTCATCTGTACTATTATTGTACTGTTTACTTCACACTCTATAATGCTTCAGTGACTTTCTTTGTGACCCTGGGCAAATACTCAGATATATTTGAGTATACTCAAATACCCTGGTGCCTTTTCCCACCCATGAAATGGGCCCACTTCACGGAGTTGTTGGAGAGCTCCCGTGAGACGAGTGAACTGTGTTCCAAGGTAGAATGTATGCAGTGATAGAGAACATCCTAACCCCAGTCACAGAGCCCATCTGAGCACGACATGGGACGGGCACCAGCAGCAGACCGGTCTTGAAGAAGCTCAGTTTCAATTTAGGAGGCCTGGTTGGGAAGATAGAGCAGCAGGGCCTGAAACTATTTATATCCCAAAGCTCCAATTCAGATAAACACAAATGACTGTCCTCTGCCTACACACGGGACTATTGTGAGGATCAACAGAGGTGGTGCTGTTGCAGGGATGAAGAATTCCACAGGGCCTGGACAGGCCTTTGCTCTCCTCCTCACAAAGCACATTTTCCCCTTCTGCTTCTCCAGGAAAGGTATGTTAAAGGCGGTCGTTGTCTGGTGCCCAGTTCTGAACCAGAGAGAAAGGCATTTAGCATCCCATAGGGTGAATTTTTTTTTTTTTTTTTTTTGCTGTACGCGGGCGTCTCACCGCTGTGGCCCCTCCCGTTGCGGAGCATAGGCTCCGGACGCACAGGCTCAGCGGCCCTGGCTCACGGGCCCAGCCGCTCCGCGGCATGTGGGATCCTCCCGGACCGGGGCACGAACCCGTGTCCCCTGCATCGGCAGGCGGACTCTCAACCACTGCGCCACCAGGGAAGCCCCCATAGGGTGAAATTTAAAAAAAAAAAAAAAAAAAAGGACACAATCTCCTACAGATGATCTTAAGTAAAGGAACTGTATCTAAATGCTAAAAGCTGCACAAAGCGTAAATTATCAGCTGGAACGTGGAAACGTACATAAAGAGCTGTTAGAAATAATTAAATATGCATTTTTTTCGGCCGTCTGCTCACCGGCCACCGTTTCTGTGGACGCAAATGGAAACCCAATCACGCTCCCTCCCTGTTAGGAAGGAGGGGGGCGGTCCCTGGATTTCTTCTCGTCTCTGCAGAGATAATCCACAGGGAGGCAGTGGATTCGCTGGCCCTGCGCTTTTAAGACGGGAAGACAAAAAAGAATCTCCGCTGTCATCCAGGATCCTCCAGGGGACCGGCAGCCCGGTGCCAGCGGCCTAGATCAAATGGTCCGAGCGCCGGGATTCCGCCCCGGTCGCGGCGCGCGCGCAGGCGCCAACCGCGCCGCACCTCCCCCACGGGCCCCGCCCACAGGCCCAACTGCTGCCAGACCTCGCCCTCGCGCCGGCCCAGGTGGCGGGGGTGCGCGCCGACCCAGGTGACTCCCGGCCGGCCCCGCCTCCTGGCGGGAGAAACCATCTCCTAAGGCGGGTGGAGGGGCGGGGCCGGCGGCCTCCCACGCCGGAAGAGGAAGTCTTGGAAACCGGAAGTGCGGGCATTCTGGGTAATTTGCTATTTACTTCCTGCGAGAGAAGGTTGTGGTTCCTTCCTTCGCTGTTCTTCCGTGGGAGAAGATGGCCCTGGAGACGGTGCCGAAAGACCTGCGGCATCTGCGGGCTTGTTTGCTGTGTTCGCTGGTCAAGGTGTCTGTGGGGAACCTGGTTGTACGGGCGATGGAGGACCAAGCTGGGGGAAAGTGGGTGGAACAGGGCTACAGGAACAGTGAAGAGAGAAGTCAGGTCCAGGACCCAGGGGGTGGCAGGGGGACGTGGGAAGCAGCAGGAGGCCATCGTTTAAGTCGGTAGGAACGCAGGCAAATCTTGCAGCCGTGGGCATGGACGTTCTCACATGCCTTTGCAACTTCAGCTGTCAGCACAGGCCTGATCCTTTACAGCTGAGGGAGTAGTCGGAGAAGGTGCCTGACCCCACGGAGATTTAGGGAAAGGAATAGGTAGAACGCAATTGGGAACAAGAGAAGAAGGATTGTGAGAGTGGAACTTAGGAAAGGGGCTGTAGGAATGGGGGTGGGGGACCTGATGAGACAGAACTAACATAGGGAGCCTTGTACTTGACCAGGTAAAAGTATGGGGAAAGCTGTTTTTTCTTTTCGCCTTGTTCATGCTCACCTCTCTCCTTTTTTTCCCCTCCCAGACTATAGACCAGTTTGAATATGATGGCTGTGACAATTGTGATGCGTACCTTCAGATGAAGGGTAACCGGGAGATGGTATATGACTGCACCAGCTCTTCTTTTGATGGGTAAGCCCTTTAGGTTGCTGCATTCATTCTTTTACATTACCCGCATCCCACCAAGTAAATGTGGACAGACTCTTGAGACCCTCATCCTAGTTGGTCTCAAAGTTATTTTGAGACACACTAGTCCTGTGCTGTCCAGTACAGTAGCCACTAGCCGTGTGTGGCATTGAGTACCTGAAATGTGGCTAGTCCAAATTGAGATATGCTTTACCTGTAATGTGTACACTGGATTTCAAAGACTCAGCACAAGGAAAAAGAATGTAAAATATCTTGATTTTTCTTGTTTTAATCACATGCCATAATAATAATACTTTGAATATGTTGGGTTAAGTGAAATATATTATTGAAGTTAATTTAGCCTTTTGTCTTTACTCCTTTAACATGGCTACAGAAAATTTTAAAAATGACTTGCATGGCTTTCATTATATTTCCACTAGACAGGTCTTCACTAGACTGTTAGCTCATTGCTGATAGGGGCTGTTTATGTCATGCACCATGACCTGGCATAGGGCCTGGAAGGTGATGGATACTTAATACACATTTGTTGAACGTACGAAGATCCTTTTTGAAAATGAAGGGTAAATTTTGGCCCCAAAGCTGATGCTTTTAGATATCTCTAAGAGGCCCTAAGAGAAAAGTTTTCCCTTGGTGAGATTGCCCAGTGGGGGGAAGGGGAATGAGAGAAGTGTGAGTGGCTAGGTCTCAATTTTCCTTCCCCAAGGGAGGAGCCAGAGGGCAGTATTCTTTGGGGGTTAAGTTTCTTTTGGTTTCTAGGCCAATTAAGGGTCTACATGCAAACTGGGCCCAAACCAGTGCATGCTAAAGTTCCTTCAAGGTGGGCCAACTTCATTCCTCCTTTGTTTGCCTTTAAGGAAGAGTAAAGGATTGAGCAAAACAGATGTTGTCATGGAACCTTTACTTCGTACATATGTACACATTCATGTGCACACTCAGATACTCCAGTTCTTTCATTCGTTAGCACGGTTACCATCCAGTGCTAACAAATGAATGGACTCCCATCTGTGGCTGCTGTGAGAGATGGCAAGAGTTACACAATGAGATACTTACAAGTAAGAGAGACACAGTGTAAAGTTTTGCATGTTAGGGTTTTGGTTTTTTTGTTTAAAATCTGGTAAAATATACATAAAAACTTTTTGCCATTTTTAAGTGCAGAATTCATTCAGCGGCATTAAATATATTCATATTTTTATGCAACTATTACCACCATCTATCTCCAGAACTTTTTTTTTTTTTTTTTTTTGCCACACGGCATGTGGGATCTTAGTTCCCCCGCTAGGGATCAAACTCGTGCCCCCTGCATTGGTAGCATGGAGTGTTAACCACTGGACCGCCAGGGAAGTCCCTCCAGAACATTTTTCATCTTCTCATTTCCTCCTCCCTGCAGCCCCTGGCAACTACCATTTTACTTTCCCTGTGAATTTGATTAGTCTGGGTACTTCCTGTAAGTGGAATCTTACAATATTTGTCCTTTTGTGATTGGTTCATTTCACGTAGCATAATGTCTTCAAGATTTATCCATATTGTAGCATGTGTCAGAATTTCCTTTTTAAGCTTAATAATATCCCATTTTATGTATATACCAAATTTTATTTATCTGTGCATCTATTGATGGATACGTGGATTGCTTCTACCTTTTGGCTGTTAGGAATAATGCTACCATGAACATGGCTTTACAAATACCTGTTCAGGTCCCTGCTTTCACTTCTTTGGGGTATATATCCAGAAGTGGAGTTGCTGGATTATTCTCTGTTTAACATTTTGAGGAACTGCGATACTGTTTTCTATAGCAGCAGCATTTTACATTCCCACCAGCAGAGTACAAGGGTTCCAGTTTCGCCACATCCTTGTCAGCACTTGTTACTTTCTGTTTTTTGTTTTGTTTTTGATAATAGCTGCCCTGTTGGGTGTGAAGTGGTATCTTATGGTTTTGATTTGCATTTCCTTAATGATTAGTGATGTTGAGCATCTTTTCATGTGCTTATTGGCCATTTGTATATCTTCTTTGGAAAAAAGTCTCTTCAAATATAATTCAGTTATAAAAACTTGGAAATAACTACAGCTTCTAAGCAAGAAGTGTCTGAGGACTCCCATCTTTGGGCCACGGTTCTGGGTTTTACATTAAGTGACAACTCTGATATTGTTAGTGTCTTACTAAAGGATTGTCAGAGAGTTTTGAAGCATGCTATGTTCAATTAAAAAACAAAAGGTTATGACCATTTATCAGAGTCTGGGCATAATAGCTGCACGTGTCCAGGTTAAGCTGTCATTGTTTTCGAGTTCCTTAAGAGTTGAGTTGATGAGAACTGAGCAAGTAGAGTTTTTTGCCCAGTTTTGAATGAGGTTTTTGGTTTTTTGTTGTTGAGTTGTAGGAGTTATTTATGTATTCTGGTGCATATTAGGATTTGAAGAGTGAGTATATCAAAGGCTAAAGGAGATCAGAGGAGGGCTTGATGAACTCAGCCAGAAGTGGAGGAGATAGCATATGAGTCAGGCTCTTAATTAAGGAAAGAAATACAGGATTTTTGAGGAGGTTGAGATGAGAGAAAGGTAGAAAAAGCATTCTAAACAAAGGGACTGACCTGAGCAAAGGCATGGGGTCGGAAAACCAGGGTATGTTTGGAGAATGGTGGGAATTCTGTTTAGGTTAAATCATAAGGTTGGATAACAGACACTGTAAGACTGGAAGGATAGATTGTGAAGGACAGAGGAGAATATACTTTTGGTCAGAAGAACAGCCTGCATACGTGCCTACCCCAGACTGGTCTGCCGGGCCAGGACGAGTACTACCCTACCTGCCACCCCTGGAGGTGGGGTCAGTTCCACTCAAAGCATATAGCTGAGAATGTAGGATTTGGATGGGGAGGGAGGCTTCCCAAATAAGAATCCAGGATTGCTGCCAAGAGAAGGGGGAATGGATACCGAGGAGGCAGTCAACAAATACCAGCGCCTGGTACAGATCTGTCACAGGAGGCAGTCAGTAAGTATTTGATCGAATGGGGGAATGACAAAAGTGACCTCTGTAGCTGCTTCTTTTTTGTTTTTTTTTTTGAAATTGGGGTATAGTGACCTCTGTAGCTTCTGAAAGCACCCGAAGCTTACCTGTCATGCTCAGTAGCAGGCTTCTGGCCCTTGTAGCCTCTGTTGCCTGTGCTCTGGGATTAGAGCTACCCTGAGAAGAATGATTAGGATAATAAAGGAGAGCTAATGTTTACTTAGCACCTACTCTGTGCTAGGGTTTTTCATGTATTAGCTCAACCTTCCACTTTCATCTTACTGATGAAATTCTGAGGGAGGCCTCCATACGTGTGTCAGGCTGTACCGCTCATTAAAGGCAGAGCTTGCTTAAGTCTAACTTGTTTCTAGTAAGAGGACCCATTGTTTTGACTCACCCTCCCCTTTGCACTAGGCTCCAGCCCTCAGTGGTTGTGTTGGTCGTAATCAGTAATGCCATCTACCTCAAAAGCTGTCCCATTTCCCAGGGAATCGGTAGGCCAAGGATGCTTTTGAGCATGGCAAGACAGTCTTTGGGGGATGATGACTGACCTGTGACTGGTGGGCCAGGGACATAAGTGCAAAGGCCCTTTGTCAGTACTAGCTCTGAGTCAGTCCCTTCCCAGCACTAGAACTTCGTTTCCCCTGCTTTCTGGTAGAAACTCAATACTTGGCTTTTTCCTGGGTTTCCTCTCCCAGAACTGTTGTGCTGGCTGGGAACAGAGTAAAGGGGCGGGGGCGTGGGGCGGGCAGTTCCCTTGGTCTCTGTTCTCTAGTAGAGGCAACTCAGGCTGACTCTATGTTTCTTTCCCCTTTCTAGAATCATTGCGATGATGAGTCCAGAGGACAGCTGGGTCTCCAAGTGGCAGCGAGTCAGTAAGTGTCTCCCTTTCTCTTTATCCTGGCCTGGTTGTGTTGTCAGGGCCAGGGTGCGGGTGGGGGAGTCTTCAATCAGTGGGTAGGTGGCCCCAGAGTGAGAACGATGGGGTTGGAGGAAAGCCAAGGAAAGTGTCCTGTGTCCTGTCATTTAACACGTAGAGCCAAAAGAAGTGATTGCTCTTCTCTGGGAGTTGGCGGCATCTCTTTCATTTTTAGCTTAAGCTTCCATTTGGTCTTTAGTTGTAACTCACTCTTAAACTGCAGTCTCTTTTCTTCTCTTTCAGGTAACTTTAAGCCAGGTGTATATGCAGTGTCAGTCACTGGTCGCCTGCCCCAAGGTAATAATAATCATAGTAACGGCCAATGTTCATTTACTGTGTCAAGCTCTATGGAAGTTTCTTATGTGAATTAATGCCAGTCCTCACAACTCTGTGAGGGAAAGCAAATCTCAGAGAGGGTAAATAACTTGTCCAAGGTCACCCAGCTAGTAAGTAACGAGCCAGAATTTGGGGGCCCAGGCATCCTGGCTCCAGAACCCTTGCTTTTTTTTTTTTTTTGCGGTATGCGGGCCTCTCACTGTTGTGGCCTCTCCCATCGCGGAGCACAGGCTCCGAACGCGCAGGCTCAGCGGCCATGGCTCACGGGCCCAGCCGCTCCGCGGCATGTGGGATCTTCCCGGACCGGGGCACGAACCCGTGTCCCCTGCATCGGCAGGCGGACTCTCAACCACTGCGCCACCAGGGAAGCCCCAGAACCCTTGCTTTTGATGACTACAGTGTGTCTCTCTTTTTCTTCTCATTCTTACCAAGTCATTGCCAAGCACTTGCCTGGATCTTCAAGGGTGACAAGCCGACCACGCAGTTCGGTTGATGAGCAGTCTAGGAACTCCAGTTTGCTTAGAGCACGCCACCCCTTCCCCTCACCAAGTGGTACCCGAGGGACCTTTCTTATCTTCTGGAGTCTTCTTCCCTTACAGAGCTGTTTCTCTTCCTGCTGCAGGAATCGTGCGGGAGCTGAAGAGTCGAGGAGTGGCCTACAAATCCAGAGACACAGCCATAAAGACCTAGCGAGATGCACGGCCACCAGCGTCTTTGCTCCTCGTCTCTGCCTCTGCTTACTTTTTGTTGTGAAACTAAATGGGCAGAACTTCACATACGTGCCGCCCTCCGATTCTGAGATTCAGCAGACTGTTGAGAGAGCAGCACGTGTCCCTGGGCCATTTTACCTTCTCTGGGCTGCTGTGGGGTGGGAGTGGTTTGGGTTGGTGGATTAGCGGAGACTGACTTCAGTGGGGAGTAGGATGCTGGCCTTTCCTATGCACAGCCCGGGGCTGCGCCCTTGCGCATGGGCAGGACTCTGGGTCAGATGCCAGAAAACGTGAACCCCTAGGAATGCTCTTAAGCCCATAACAGATGCCTTGCCTCCCTCTTCCTTTGTCTTAACTGGGCACAGTAAGAACTCGTTGCCCAGTAAGCATCTTCCCAGAGCGGCAGAGGCCCTTCTGCTCCTCGTTATCTGTCTCTGAGCCTCCGGGATTGTAGCCTTTCTAGTGAGCTTCCCTGGGTCTCAGAGGTCTGCTGTCCTGAGTCTAGGCAAGCCCGTCAGCCTGGTAGTCCTGGTGTCCGGTGGTTGCAGCCTTCTGCCCTCTAGACCTGGCACAACAGGTGTCCCTTGAAGAAATCCTGAGGCTTCTTCGTATTACTTGCCCTTGACCATGTTTAAAACCTTTCTTTCCTTCTTTGTTTTCTTCTTTTTTCTGTCCTTCCTATACCTTAGGCCCACCAGTGACGCCCATGACCGCCCCCCCCCACACTTTCCTGAGTTCCCCTAACTGGAGACCCTCAGGTTGCTGCTGGGTCTTGGTCTGGCTAGTTCGTGCCTCTCCTTTTCTCTCTGGCCTAGTAAGAGGGCCTTGAGTGATGTCATGGTATTGGCCAAGGTGAGTTATTTGTTTTGGAATTAAATATTTACCATAAATTCTCATTTACTTAAATTTCCACAGAAAATCATACTAAGCGTCCTCATTTTTATTTCCCTAACTTTCTTGTTCCCCATCTGCAAGACGAAGGTGATTGCATCCTGTTTACCTCAGGATTTTTGTGATTATAAAAATAAAGCAATGTGAAAATTCTGTAACTTAAGTTCTATAAAAGGTAGAACTCGTTTGCTCTCCTTTTTCAGTCGTTCTTCAGTATATGCAGCATGTACACAATTCACCGAAATAGTGGGGGAAGTACCTGGGACGGGCGCGGGCGGGGCTCTGACTCGGGGTAGGGCTGCCTGCGCTGGGGCTTGGCGTCTTAGCCGCCTGGTGTTGCTAGTGAGTCAGTGTCTCCTGTTACCTGTGACCTGGACGGTGTGGGAAGGAGGGAGAGATGCTGCCTCTCCGGTGACCCTCCCAGGCCCAGGGGAGGAGGCTGGGACTGGCCCAGGCGCTCATGTCACCACTCACGGGTTCTGTCAAACCAGAACCGTTCTCTGATGCCTTCAAGCTCGGGGAGCGGTCTGTTAACCCCAATCCCAGCTGAGCTTTTCCAGGACTTTCCCAGCCCAGCACGCTGAGCTCCAGGGGGGGGGGGGGGGGCGGTTTCTGTCGTTCAGTTTCAATGTGAAAGAAGCCTTGGGAAACAACCCCACCAGGCTAGAGTTTACGTCCTGGAGGGAAGACGTGGGTGTTAGTTAGCAAGAGTGCCGGGGCCACGCAGCCGACACCCAACTTTCACTGGCTTTCTCAGAAAGTCCCTTGGAAATCCCCAGCCGCCGTCCTGCGTGTCTGACCCGGACGTGGCTGCTCGGCGAGAATGGAAACAGTTGCGGGGGGCGGGGCGGGGGCAAGAGGAGCTGTGCGCAGATAACCACACTCCCGCCGCCTCGGCCCCACACCCGGCGGCGCCCCAACTGTCAGCCTCGCCGGAAGCGAGAGACAGGCTCTGGCGGCTGTGGGGGAGGGCGGCCGGCCGCCGTGCCCGGATCTCAGACTCCGTGCGCCCCGCCGCTTCTGCCGGGGGCTGCGTCTGACTTCGCTCTCGTGCTTTCTCTCGGCGGTCCAGATGGGCGCCGAGGTGCCGGAGTCCTGTCCCCTGTTGGGAACCCAAAGAAGCTGAAGCGCGGACCGGTGGCTCACTCCCCGCGAGTGAGCAGTGCTGTGGGCGAGGGGAGGTTTCGGACGCCGGCATCCCCGTGCGTGAGGGCTGCGCCCCGTCTGGGAGCCCGTCGAAGTCTCAGCCCCATTCTGACTGCTGAGGTCCCGCGTCTGCCCGAAGCTCTCAGTCTCCTGCTTAGTAGTCTGGCTTCTCTTCTTGACCAAGGCAGGGCTCCTCCCCAGTGCAAGAAGGACGGACCCAAGTCAGAAACAGTAGTGGCCCGGCTGCCTTCCCCTTGCCTGCCTGTTCCTCATTCTTCACCCGCTACCCACCACAGGCCGTGGGGTTAGGGTCTCCCCAAAATGGAGGGGCTAGCCGGCAGTGCGTGCAGCCTCCAGCCCAAAGCAGGGGTTGGTAGCTGATAGAACAAGGGTCAGAACATTCTGGTCTTGGAGGGAGCGGTTTTCCCAAGAGTAATGGGACAGGCTGGTGAGGGCCTAAACTCAGGCTGGGCTCTTCAGGTTTAGGGACTGAGGCCTCACTCCTCTGGCATGGCCATTACCTTCATAGTGCCAGCCTGTCTATAACTTGCTATTAATTCTCAAGTCCCTTCCCTGACACCTGGGGTGTGTGTGTGTGTGTGTGTGTGTGTGTGTGTGTGTGTAAAAGAGGTAGAAAATGTTTAAGAACAGACTAATAACATCTCACTCTGTCTGGAAGTCTGGTTCATGTTTGGTATCCGTAAAGCCTTTCATTTAAATAGCATTTTACAAGTCAACAAGGGGGCTTTCAACATCCATTATCTTATTTGATCCCCCAAAACCCCTGTGCCAAAGTTAACATCCTTAGGTCATGATGCAGAGGCTGAGGCTCAGAGAGTTAAAGCGACTTGGCCATGATCAAGCAGTGGAGGCTTAGCTCAAGAAACGCCTTGCCCACCCCCGGTTTAGGGCTGCGTTCTGACATAGTTCTCCCCAAACGCAGCAGCTTTGCTCCCTTCATGATTTTTCCACAGTACCAGCAAGCTGCATGTTGCCTGCACGCTGAGCTGCCCTAACCCCCCTACTCCCACCACCTACAATCGCTAGGCCTCAAGTCCAAAACTAGCCAGAGAGGGGGAGGCAGTGTGGGGAAACGGCCAGAGAGGAGATACTCGGGATTTACTCAAGGATCCCTGTGCAGAGCATCGGGAAACTGGTCCAGTCCTCCAATTCCTGCCCGGCTGCATCTTCTGTTCCATTCCATCAGCTCTTGGGTATCTGCTGGCCTGTGCCAGGTCTCTCCAACCTCTCCTGCTTTTTTTTCAATCTGAAAGAAGCCTTGGGAAACAACCCCACCAGGCTAGAGTTTACGTCCTGGAGGGAAGACGTGGGTGTTAGTTAGCAAGAGTGCCGGGGCCACGCAGCCGACACCCAACTTTCACTGGCTAGAGGAGTAAAGTCACTTTACTTCTCTAAAAGAAGTTTCCTCTTCAAAAACAATGCAGTTGACAAAACTCTGGTGTTAGTTGACAGGATAGTGTTTCCTTGTGAAAGGTGGGGTGGAGAAGGGCATGAGGGGCCCCTGGTTACAGTCTGCTTTAGATCTGGATGCTAGTTACATAGGTCGATTCACTTTCTGGAGATTTACTGAGTTATACACTCATGATTTGTTCCCTTTTCTATTTGTCCATTATACCTGAAATGAAAAGTTCGCTTAAAAATGCAGTTGGCAGTTCTCGTCTTAGGATAGTTTCGAGAATCAAATACAGTCATTTAGGTAAAAGCAATTTGAGAGCTGTAAACTACTAAGTCTATCTAAGAGATTGTCATTCAAAGTTGTCCCCCTCTAGATAAGTTCTAGGTAAGAACGTCCTCACTCTAGCCTTCTTGGGCAATAGATGTTCAAATGTATCTATCATCCGCAAATATATCAAGACGGAAACATTTTTCTTCAAGCACCATGGCTTTTTATCTCAATCTCTCTCTCCTTCTGTTCTTTCATTTGTATGACCTAAGGTTTGTTTATTTTTTAAATATATACTTCCTTTCTATTTGGCTGTGAGATTGTGAATGTGATTTAACCTCTACTTGGCTTAAAGTCATTGTTATAAAGCCTCCATTTTTGTATCGTGTGGTGAAATGGTTCTGGGACTAATTATTTCTCTACCTCTTAGATTCATGTCAGCCTGTCAGCTGTCACTTCTGCTGCTCATGTGTGGCTGTCCCCCCTCCAGTCTTGTCTGAACCAGGAGATTAGCCATGCTGGTAAAAACTGCTGTTGGGTGAGCCAGTAAGTCTTGGACTGAGGAAGAAAGCACATGGCTGTCTGCCTGGGCCTTGGGGCTCAGAGGCCTTCACCATTGGGAGGGGGAGGTCTGGAGTGTCGGGGCAGAGGAAAGAGTGAAGGCAGACCCTGCAGAGAACGCAAGGGCTGGGAGAGTCAGGACTTGGGCCAGCCCCTCACTTGATGGGTGAGAAAACTGAGCCCCAGAGTCAAGGGTCAGCCTGCCCTCAAGAGGGGGTCACTGCTACTTTGTATGTCCTCCACTGCCTGGCTCAGCGCCTTTTGCCTACAGATGCTTGTGTTTCTCTTTGCTTTTAGACCCCAGGAAGCAGGAACTGAGTGCAGAGAAAACTCTGCCCTGGGCTGCTGGCTCCTAGAGGCCAGATCCTCTGAGAATATGATAGAAAACGTCTCCCCTCTAGACCTTGGCATTCCTAGTCTCAACACTCCCCCCAAAGTGGAGGGCAGGTATTACGGGGTCACGGACAGAGGACTTGAGGCCCAGGGGTCCGTCCCACAGCAGAGGGAGGCTTGTGCCTCTTAGAAGCCAGGGAGCCGGAAGGCCCCGTTTCAAGACCCTGTGCTGCTTCCTGCCTGTGCTCTCTCCTTCCTCCACACTGAGTCTCGTGCTCCAGAGAGAACTTGGGGGAAGATAAGGAACGGCTTCAGACGCCAGGGTGGGGAGACCCCAGCTTCCATCCAAAACGGAGCCCTCATTCCTTCTTCCCCAAACCCAGCAACTGCCACACTTTCAACCCCTCCCCCAAGCCCGGAAAATACCTGGAAGGAAGTGAGTGCTCTGGGCCACTAGCCGGAAGAGGGGGTTTAACTGTCACCTGGTCCCTGGGGGCTCGAGTGGCAGAGGGCAGAGGGGAAAATGCAAATCCATGCTTGGGAGAGAGAAGAACTGCGGAGAGGAAGAAGGTGGCAGCCAAGGCCCAGCCTTCCTTTGGGGCTTGTGGGCCCAGCAGGCGCTGGGGAGGCCTGAGGCAAGGGAGTGATCACAGGCCCTGGGAGAAGCCAGCAGCTGCCATCGGGGCACTGGCACTTTCGCCCTGCACCTCCGGGGAGCAGGGAGATGGGGTGGGGTCTGCAGCTCCGTGGAGCCAGGTGGGAAGATGAGGAGATGGGGGAGGTCGAGGTGGGCGCTTTGCGTCACGTTTCCATGACTGAGTCTGAGGAAAGCGTGTCTGTTGCTTCTGCAGCAGGAGGGACTAAGCTTAGACTGGAAGGACCCCTCTGGCCTCCGCACCGCTCCTCCCCCTACCAGAGGCCAGAACTGGGAAACACGTGGTGTCCCTGCAAATGGATCTTTCACAGCCACTGGGAGGCAAGAGTAGAGCGAGAAGCCGCCCTTGGGCTAGTGCTTCCACGATAATAATTTGTTATATCAGTATGACAATTACCAGGTTCAAAACCTGGCCACCTCCATTATTGCATTTGATCCTCAGTGCCATCCTGTGGGGCATTATTTCCCTTTCACAGATGAGAAAACTGAGTTTCAGTTACATCATTTGCCCAAGGTCAGCGGCCAGGCAAATCTGGACTGGTGTTTCGGCCCAGCTGTCCCTTATGGCGTCCCTTCGGTTCCGCTGTGGCAGCTGGGGATCCAGGGCCCATAACTGGGGCAGGGGTGAGGGCTAGTTCTTCCTTTTTCCCCCTTGACCCCCGCCTGCAGGTGGGGCTCTTGGGGGTCGGGTCTGCCATCTGCAGTGCTAAGGTCTTTGGGGAGGAAGGCCTCAGCAACTCCTCGTGCTCACTCACCCTTGGACCCTTCCTGGAGGACCTGGGCTTCTGGCCCCGTCCCCTCTCCCGTTTTGCCCCAGGACTCTCACCAGCACCAACCCCCCAGCCGCAGCCCCAGGACGCAGCTGCCCGCACCCCATTGGCCGGCCCGGGAGCATTTGCCCTTATTTGGCCAGGCCGCTCCAGGCCGCCTCCACCCCCAGCCCAGCTTGTCTCTCTCACTTCGTCTTTTTGAGGTTTGCCTATGGGGCCCTGGCGGGCGTCGCTTCAAACACACTTTCTGGTTGAGTCACTTTTTAACGGCTCCAGTGCTGGGAGCTGCTGCGGCTGCTGCTGCACGAGTGACCCCCAGCCTTCGTGGCCCCGGATTTCGTGGCCCCAGCCTTCGTGGCCACCTCCCCCACCTGACTGCCTTAATGGGCTCCGAGGGAAGGAGCTGGGGTGGCCCTTCACTGCTGGGTTCTGCAGACCACTTGGTTACCCATTTAGACCCCTCTGCTGCCCCCACCCACAAGCCTGGGGCCTGGGAAGTCTGCCCTGAGCTCCTCCTGCTGCTTTTTCCAACCCCCTTCTCCAGCTGGGCTTGTGAACAGACAAGGCTGCATCTCCACTGTCTGTTGAGTATCCACAATGAGGTCTGCCAGGCCTGGTCCTCTGGGGGACTTTGGACTGAGTCCCTTAGGGAAACAGAAATGGGTTGCAGGCTGCTGGCTGATTTTCAGGAGGGTGAAACTTAACCTCACTGGGTTTCCATTTCCTCATCTCTGAGATGGGGATACCATCATTTACATCACTGGGTCAGCATGATGATCAGATGAGGTTTTATAAAGTCCTCTAGACGCCTTGGCTTCTGTCCTTCCCCACCCCACCCCACCCTAGCTCAGCATGTACAACGTGGACGTGAATAAAGAAACAGCTCACGGAGCAGTCCTCACGGTGCTCTCTGTTCTTTCCACCCCTCACCTTCTGCTTTTCCAGCTGCCCCTGGGACGTGAGGACTGCTGTGGAAGGCAGGATGCAGCAGGATGCTGGCAGATAGACAGAGGCATCCCCCAGCCCTTTGTCCCTGTTCCCAGCCAAGATGGGGGGCAGATTCTACTCGAGATCTCTTCCCAGCCACCTGCCTTCTCTGACCTATGGGAGGTCCGCCCTTGAGCCCGCTGGGGAAATCCACGGGAAGGTCTTGGAACATAGGCCTTGCTTCCTCCTCCAAGGTCCTTGGGGCCCCTTGCTCTTGGGGACTTCCTGACTACACACAGGTCCTTTGGTCAAACTCCTCTTCAGTTTTATAGATGAAGTAAGGGCTGCGGGCTGGGGGAGCAGATCCAAAGTTACACTGTAAATGGCCATAGGGTGGGGACTGGACTCCTCGTCTCCTACCTCCTAGTTCTGCCCTCTGTTCCGTGGTCCTGATGTTGGGGGTAGGTAGTTAGGCTGATGAGAGATCATAGTGGGTTCCAGGCAGGGATGGGACACACACACACACACACAGAGTTTATTTGTAGCAGTTAAAACTGGAGCAGGTGCAGCTCTGCAACTTAAACCAGGCAAATTTGGACCTTTGTGTGGAGGGAGCCAAGAGGGAGTTTTCTCTCATTTCCTCCCTGTGTCCCTAGGAGATCCCAGTTGAGGACGCCTCTGGTTTCATGGCCACTCCCACAGCAGTGGTCGGGGTGGTCTTCTTCCTCACACCCACACCCCCTTTCCTACGCAGCCCACCCTGCCTCTCTCTAGATGCTGTGGACAAAACCCTGAACCTGGCCCTGACTTGCTTTGTGACCTCAGGCTGCCTGCTGCCTCTCTCTGGTCTTGCAGCTCAGCTTCCTGACTCAGGTCAGTTTGCTGCCTGATCTTACTGCTTAAAAGGCCTTGGATACTATGATCCAGAGAGCTGAGCCAGACCCCATCCCAGAGCAGAGCTGGCCTCCCAGGGTGCGCTGCAGCTGCCTCTTGCCGGGGTAGCACAGGAGAGCATGAGGTTCAACTTGGAGCATGTCTGGGCAGTGCAGGCAGGACTGAGGGCAGAGCGTACCCACCCTCCTTGTCTGGAGGCCTCTCGGCACTCCTGGGGCCCACCCCACCACCAGCCCCAGGCCCTGGGATGAGGCAGGGGCCTTCTTGGTGCCAACATGACCTCTGCCAGGGACACGGGCTGTCTTAGGTTCTTGAGGTGCTTCCATTTCCCAGCACCTGCTTCCCTCGGTGGCCCCCCCGCCCCAGGGAGGGAGGCCAAAGGTCCTGACGTTTGGGGCTATCGACTCGCATTGTCCTTAGCCCCGATGTGCAGTGCTGGGGGCTCAATTTCCCTCCTTTGTGACCAGGCCCGTCCCCCAGCCTTGCTCGCTGCAGGGCGGGCCGCTCTGCCTCTGACTTCCTGTTTGTGCGCGCCGTGGGCCCTGCGGCTTCTCTCTTGTTGTCTCCACACCCCGCAGGTTATCTGGGCTGCCATCTTCGCCTGCCTGCCGAGTACGGGCCCCAGGCCTGTGCAGCTGGAGGGGAGGCTTCGTTTTCTTCTCCACCTTCCTGTGGAGACAAGACCCTCGCCTTTCTCCCCCCTCTGGGCCTGCTCTCCCTTGCAGGTGTTAGGCCGTCAAAAGACCGTTTGCTCCCCGTTTCTCCTCCTTGCCCGGTCAGCTCCTGCCCTCGTTATTTCCTCTCCTTCCAAACCCTCTTCCATCCGTACTCCAGGAAGCCCCCTCTGATGGGCCCCTGTGACTCTGAGGCCGCCACTGCAGCATCTGTTAGTCTAGCCCCATAGGCCCCTCAACCCCACCCAGGAATACTGTGCCCTTATTGCTACGGTTTTGTGAGCTGTCAGTATGCGTGGAGGCGTAGGGTGTTCTGCATCACCTGTCTGATTCGGGGCTCGCTCAAGTAAGAAGCCCCGTCCCCATTAGGCCTGAAGCCTTGCACCTGCTTTAGGTACGCACTGTTCACTCACACCAACCAATGAAGCTCCCATGCCCTGCACGTGTATCTGTGTCTTGCCTATCAGACTGGGGGGCCCTGAAGACAGGGCTGTGTCCTTTTCGCCTCAGGTTCACCTTTACCTGCCCACAGCCCCAGCTTGGCACACAAAGGTGGCTGTCCCCAAGGTCAGTGAGGTGGGGTGGGGCTGGGGATTAGGAGCCCGGAGCCCTCCCAGAGGCCAAGCCCAGGCCCAGCAGCCTCAGTCCCCTGCTCTGGTCCCACTTTGTTTCTGATGCCAGCTGCCCCACGGCTACTCCTTCTTAGCATGGCCCCTACCCCTTCTCCCCTTTGGCTATCTCTGAGCAGGTACGAGGAGTGTCAGAACTGGAAAGGACCACAGAGGACACGTTCTAGCAGAGTCCAGGTGAGCCCAGGCTGCCCAGTGAGTGCCTGGCTGAGCCCAGACCTACCACCAAGACCTGTCTATTGAAGAATAGACTTGAACTCCTCTCTCCTCCACAAAGAGAGGCCTCCTGTCTCAGGCACCTCCTCGCTCAGTGACCGGCCATCGTCAAGGTTTAGTTTCTCTCATCCTGGGCACCTCTGGAAGCAGGAGTGGGAGCCGTGTCTCTCCCAGAGGTGCCTGTGTTCTGAAGCCACGCCCACCTCCCCCAGTCACCTCCCAAGCTCGGGCCTCAGATTCCCAAGTGAGCCTTCCTGGGCATTTCCGGGGGAGAGGCAGGGGTGTCCAGCAGTGTGCAGTGGGCCTCCCTCAAAGCGCATCTGTAGGCCTGAGCTGGGGCGTCACCCCCAGTGTGTGTGTGTGGGGTTCTGGGCCTGCTGTGCCTCTCTAGAATGGGGACTGTGAGTCCTCTGGGCTCCTCAAGCTGCGTGTGTGTGTGCGTGTGTGTGCATGTGTGTCTGTGTGTCTGTGTATATGTATGTGTGGGTCTGTGTGTATGCACGTGTGTGCGCGTGTGTCTGTGTCTGTGTATCTGTGTGTATGCACGTGCGTGCGTGTGTGTGCATCTCTCTGTGTGCATGTGTGTATGCTCGTGCGTGCATGCGTGTATGTAAGTGCGTGTGTCTGTGCACGTGTGCCTGTGTATATGTATGTGTGTGCACGTGTGTGCGTGTGTGTGCACATGTGTATATGCATGTGTGTATGCACCTGTGTGCGTGTGTGTCTCTGTGTATGTGTGTCTGTGTGTCTGCACGTGTGTGTGTGTGGGCACGCCCGCGCACAGGCATCCACTGTTCGTCCCTCAGGTCCCTGTTGCTCAGTCCTTGAGGCCACACCTATGGGTCACGCAGCCCCGAGCAGGGCTTCGAGTCCAGTGCTCCTGTCCCACTCACCTGGTGGTTCTTACTGTCTCTGTGTCCTTATCTCAGACCCTGCCCCTTCCTTGTCCTTGATTTTGTTTCTGGTGTCCCTGTTCTCTTGGTTTGAGGCCCACCAGGGCTGGGGGAGAACTCCAGGCTACGGAGGCCCTGACCCGCTCCCCTTCCCCCCTCCCCCCGGCCCCTGGTCCCCTCCCCAGTTCCACCCTTCCTCAACCCCAGCGTCAGGGTGGAACGAGTGAAAGCCCCAGCCCTTCCAGAAACCACCTGACCCTGGAAGCTCTGTGGATGGGGAGGCTGGGCCTCAATCTCTCTCCTAGGGGGGGAAAAAAAATCAGCGTCGGTCTTGGCCCAGGGCATTGAGGACAAACAGAGGAAAAGCAGCCTCTGATGTCACAGAGGAGCAGGCCTCGTGGACGGCCCCACCCTGCTCAGGACGGGAGAGAGGCCCGGTTGGGGCTGGGGACTGCTGAGGGACAAGTGTGTCTCTCGGAAGGAAGCTCAGGTCTGACTTGCCGCAGGTCACAAGCTGAGGGAGCCTGTGGCAGAGCTGGGCCCCAAAGCCAGGCCCCCTGGCTCCCAGCCTGTGACTCTAGTTTCCCGGGACAAAACACGTCTGTGGTGATGACTCTAAGGGTGCTTTAGACAGAAGGTCGGGGTGGGGAGGGCGGGCAAGATGCTCATGGAGGAGGGGCCCTGAAGGGTGAGGGTCCAGGAACCCAGGTTACTGCACAACTTTGATATCCTTATCCTCTTATCGCCTAGGGCAGCCACTTCCCCTGCACCCAGGGTCTGGAGCAGTGGTCTGTTAAAGGAGCACTGTCCCATTTCTGGCCAGCTCGCCTGCCTCACCACTGTCTCTTCAGACCCTGCAGGCGGAGGACCCTGTTCCCCGTTCTCTGTCCCATTTAGGGGCCGGGAGATGGGTAACAATTTTCCAGGTTGAGGGTTGCTGGTCGTGGAGGAAAGGATGCCGAGCAATTTTCCTCCCTGCTGCTTCCCCCCGGATGCCAATCCTCTTCTGGGCCTCTGAATCTGAGCGGTCCCACAGTGTCTGTGGGCCCGACCCGGAATGGGGGACCCAGAGGAGATGCCCGTGGCCTTCTGGGAAGGAGTCACTGGGTGATTCTCGTCCACTCCTCGCTGCTTCCCCACCTCCTTACCCCGGCTCAATCCATTCTTCTTGATTCCAGAGCCAAGCCCACTGAGGGGCTTGGAGAGCCTTGGGGAAAATGTGTGACCCGGACCCAGTTCACCCCAGCCCCCCACCCAGCCCCACACCCTGTTTCCCGCCCCCCCAGCCAGGGGCCCCGGGATGGGCAGCTTCCTGCCTTCCCCATGGGGAAAGCGGGGGCGGCATGCAGGTGGGCGGGCCCCGTGCCCACATCCGGTAGCTGCTTAGAACCCCTCCTCGGAGCCTCCTTCTCTCCAGTCCTCCAAGCCCCATGGCTCCCAGGCCCTGCCCGAGACCCTAGATCTCACCACTGCTCTGCCCTGCCCCCTTAGCCCTACAGGCCCCGAGGGAAGCATGAACACCGAGTCTAATGCCAGCAGGCCCACCGGGCCCAAGTGTGACCCCCTGACTGTGCTGAGAGCTCAGGCCTGGCCTCCTGCGGTGGTGCTGGGCGGAGGGCTGGCTTTGCAGGGTGCTGAGGACAACTGAGTGCCTGGAGGGTACTGTGATGTGCTGGCCCGGAGCCCCGGCAAACATCTGCGCCTCTGTGGCCTTTCTGGGCAGCACATCGAGAGGAGCCGCGGCCCGCTCTGCATGCCACTGCTGTCCCGAAGGGAAGGGAGTCTTCTGGGCTGGGGTCAGCGGGGTAGGGCTCCAAGAGAGGGTTCTTTTCTTGTGCTGGAATTCGGGCCTCTGTCTTGGGTCCTCACCGAGGGGCCTGGCAGGGAGCCCTTACCTCCTGGGGTCACCCCTGTGGCAGTCCCAGACTCCTAAACTATCCCTGGGGCTGGTGCCGTGGGGGAAGGGCAGGCCTGGGGTCCCGGAAGCCACCTGCTCAGGGTGTGTGCGACATCTCTTCAGCCCCCCTCCCGCCAATTCCCAGCCTGTCTCTGGTTTCCTGTCGGTCTGTCCTCCCCAGGGAGGGGAGGGGCGGCTAATCGGCACCGCGGTGTGGAGGCGGGCTCCAGGACCGTTGGGCGCCCTGAGATCTGACCCACGTGGCCTCGGGGTTATAAGCCCTGCCCGCCCTGAAGGGAACCCCACTTGGGAGCCTGCGGCACAGGGCTTGCTCCCTTCAGCCCGGCAGCATCAGGTAAGGATCCGAACCTTCACTTCGGCCCTAGCCGGGGCTCCTTGACTCTGGGCCTCAAGGGCCGCTGAGGGGCTGGGGCCGCAGGCCCTGGGTGGAGACGTGCTCGCGAGGGGCTCCGGAAGCTTGCGCGCCAAGGCTTGCTAGCAGAGCTCTAGGCAAAGAGGTGCAGGAGCCCTCGCCTCGACGGCTTCTGTGGTGGGCCAGTCCTTCAGGATGCCGGGCCTTGACTTCCCTCTGGACAAGGAGGGTCAAAGGGCTCCTGGCCCCCAGTGAAGAAAGAGGGGTCCAAGGTTTCAAGGCACAAGGGCCGGAGAGTAGGGTGGGCATGGCAGAGGGCGGGCAGAGGCTGAACAGTGGGACTCGCTGTCAATGAGAGGTGCTAAGCGCCTCCCTCCACTCAACGTGGTCTCCATCTCTGTCAGGAGAGCCTTGGGCTCCTGGCTGGGGAGCCCCCGGGGTGGGGGGTGAGGGAGTCGGGCCCTGGGCTGCGGAGGAGGCTGGGCCCCCAGGCCTGGGGTCTGACTCTGGAGGGCAGGGTGGGTATAGCTGGAAGGGGTCACCCAGGGGGTCAGACCTGGGCACTAGGGTGAGGCCTCCAGAATAGCCGTGGTCTCTACCTGATCGTCCCCGAAAGTGGGGGGATGGGGTGGAGCCCGGGGGGTGGGGATGGGGGAGGGAGGAGGGAACCAAAGAGGAAGTGGGGGGAGGGAGGGAGAGGAGGCCGGGTCTGGCGCCATGCTGAGTCACCGCCCACGGGGCCCAGGGCGGGCCCTCGGGGCCACGGGCAGGGCGCCGGGGTCTCGGGGAGCCACGGGGAGGGCTGGGGGCCCTCGAAGCAGGCGTCAGGAGGAGGAGCGGGCGGCCCGAAGAGTACCTGCCGACGGACAGACAGACAGTGCAGCCACCCATAAAGTAGAAAGCACTACTAACAGCGCTGGAGGGTGTAGTGTTTCCTACTTTATGGATGAGTGTACTGTGGGCTTCAGAGACCGCGCCGCCGCCGCCCGCCACCGACTTCCTCCGCGTTCGGGACCGCGTGTGACAGGTGAGTCCCTCAGCCGCCCTCCCCACCCCGCCCAGACCCCTGGAAGGTCTCCGCTGCCCCCCGTGGCCTGCCCCTCCTGGGTCCAGCCAACCCGGGAAATGCCGCGTCAGCTCCTCGGCTGCCCCGAGGGCTGGCAGGGTGGACGCCTGGACCTGCTGCAGCTGGGGCGAGGCCCCAGTGCAGGCCCAGCCACCAGAGGACAGATGCCAGGATGAGGAAGAGGCGGGAAGGGAGGGGAGATGGAGGGGAGGGGGGGCGTGCCTGGGACCCCAACACTAATAAAGAATGGACGTGCAGGCCCAGCCACCAGAGGACAGATGCCAGGATGAGGAAGAGGCGGGAAGGGAGGGGAGATGGAGGGGAGGGGGGGGCGTGCCTGGGACCCCAACACTAATAAAGAACGGACGTGCAGGCCCAGCCACCAGAGGACAGATGCCAGGATGAGGAAGAGGCGGGAAGGGAGGGGAGATGGAGGGGAGGCGGGGCGTGCCTGGGACCCCAACACTAATAAAGAATGGACGTGCAGGCCCAGCCACCAGAGGACAGATGCCAGGATGAGGAAGAGGCGGGAAGGGAGGGGAGATGGAGGGGAGGCGGGGCGTGCCTGGGACCCCAACACTAATAAAGAATGGACTCTGCTGCTGCTTTGTCTGAGACTCTGTTGCTGGAGTTGGGGGTGGGATGAATGGGCTTAGCAGGCACATGGATGCGGTGGGCACACAGAAGGGCTGGGGGTTGTGGAAACCACTCTCTCTCCTGAGAGAAATGGGTTTGCCTCTGCCTATGAGACCAGAAGGGGGCTCTGGGCCCGGTCGGGCCTCATCCTGAGGAGGAAGGGCATGCCTGGGCCGAGGACCTCCCTGCAAACCGAGGAAAGTGGGCAGGACTTTGAGGGGCAGGGCTGTGAGGGGCCCTCCCGCCTTTTACCCTAGCTCTGGCCCTGCCCTGCCCTCCCCCTGCTTTTCACACCCTGAAACTGAAGGCTGCCTACCTCTAAGTTCTAATCTTAGAAAGTCTGGGGGGGGGGGGTCCTGTTTTGTTTTTTTTTTAAAATTCATTTATTTATGGCTGCATTGGGTCTCCATTGCGGCATGCGGAGTCTCTCTAGCTGCCGCAAGTGGGGGCCACTCTTCGCTGCGGTGCTCTGGCTTCGCATTGCGATGGCTTCTCTTGTTGCAGAGCACGGTCTCCAGGCACAGGGCCTTCAGTAGTTGTGGCACATGGATTCAGTAGTTGTGGCTAGCGGGCTCTAGAGCGCAGGCTCAGTAGTTATGGCGCACGGGCCCAGTTGCTCCAAGGCATGCGGGACCCTTCCGGACCAGGGTTCGAACCCGTGTCCCCTGCATTGGCAGGCAGACTCCCAACCACTGTGCCACCAGGGAAGTCCTGTTTTTTTTTTTAAACATCTTTATTGGAGTGTAATTGCTTTACAATGGTGTGTTAGTTTCTGCTGTATAACAAAGTGAATCAGCTATACATATACATACATCCCCACATCTCCTCCCTCCTGTGTCTCCCGCCCACCCTCCCTATCCCTAGGGGGTCCTGTTAGTATAAGAATTGGGCACAAACTCACCGTGGCTCGCACAAAAAGCATCGTATATGTAGACAAGGGCACAGATGCTAATACGCAAAGCATACACCAGCACACGAGTGCATTTACACAGAGGGCCCCTACACATAAGCTATCAACACATGTATAGGGAGTTCCCTGGCGGCCCGTTGGTTAGGACTCTGCGCTTCCACTGCCGGGGGCCCGGGTTTGATCCCCAGTCAGAGAACTAAGATCCCACAGGCTGCGTGGTGCGGCCAAGAGAAAACACACACACATGCACACACACACACACACACACACGCACATTTACAGTGGTATATATACACGTGACATGGCCGGCATGTCACACAGCGACACCCAGGATATACCCACACTCAGGACACATACATCTTCAGTAGTACACACACATGCAGTGATATAAACACATATGATGTGTGTCACAGATAAAATAGCATACGAATACACACATGGTGACATTCACATAATAAACACATTGGTTCCGTACACATACGCATATAGTGACATGTTCATACATGATAAATATACAATAGAGAATGGTAATATATATATGTAGATATACAGATATCAATAAAACCATGTCATTTACGTCATTACATATTCTCATGCCTGTGTGAGAGTGTGCCATTATATACTGTGTAATGTCCTCCATATACATTTATCATGACGTACGTGTTGTAATTTATACACTCACACAACCATAGCCTCACATATACATCCCAGCGCATGACACTGTGGCAAGGGGATATATACACAGTGGCACATACACAGAAACATGCATACCTGTATACCCAGTGAGACCATAGACATATAATAGCATACATGCATACACACATATATCTGTGTATGTATATAAAATAAGTGTCCCCCCACATACATAGAGACACATTTATGTCTATCCTGTGTATGTGGACTGTAGACACACATGCACCCTGACATAAACATCAGCGACACGCATCGTGCAGTGGTGCACATATTGATCTGCGCACTGATTTAGGGAAGTGAGGAGGTC
Source organism: Stenella coeruleoalba (assembly GCF_951394435.1). Taxonomy (NCBI): domain Eukaryota; kingdom Metazoa; phylum Chordata; class Mammalia; order Artiodactyla; family Delphinidae; genus Stenella; species Stenella coeruleoalba. The sequence continues at coordinate 31,042,183 of NC_137165.1, read as the reverse complement.
ACCTCTTTCTCATGCCCCGCCCCCCTGCCCCGCAACAGTTCCATCAGCTCTGGCCTGGGTGGAGCCCACCGTCAGCGGCTCTGTGGCTCAGTGCGGCTGGTGCTATTCCACAGGGGCACCACACGGGGGCCCCCGACCTTAGGCCAGACTGGCTTGAGTCTCAGGTTCAGAGGCCTCTCTGAGGCCCTTGCCGACATCCGTGTCTCCTGGGACTCCACCTAGGCCTCTTCCCCCATATAGAGGCTGGCTTACGGGTCTGGGAGTTCCACATCCTTGTCCCCAAATGCCATTTTCCCATAGCAAAAAGGTCCAAGGCTAGACAGAAGATGAGCTTCCTGACAGTCTGGGGCTAAGCCAGCCCAACAGGCCGCGTGCCCTTCCCTGCTGGCCCGAGACGGCCAGGTTGCCCCCAAAATGCAACCTGCCAGGAGCAAGCGAAAGCAATTCCCTCAGCCTATTTCCACCTCTGTCTCTTTGCTTCTATCTTCTTGTTGTCGTTACCTTGATTTCCCTCTCTCTCTTTGTTTCATCTCAAATCCCATCTTTTCTATTCCTGTCATTCTCCATGGCTGGATCCCTTGTCTATCTGTCATACCAACTCCTGTCTCTGTCTCTACCTGGCTTGGGCTGGGACTGATGTGGGGAGAACTGTCTGCAGCCCCCCCTGTCTCTGTACCCTGGAAAATGTGGGTGTGTGTGTGGGAGGGGTGGGAGGTCACATGTTGGGGGCACTGGGCCGAGATCCTGTAAGGAACCTGCTCTTCCCTCTGTCCTGACACTGCCTGCCGGTCCAGCCCACCAGTCCAGCGCCATCACCATGGAAACCAGCAGCCGACTTCCTATTGGTGGGCAGGAGGGGAGGGGGGAGGGGAGAGCTGGCTCTCCCTTGCTCACCCCCTTATTCTGAGGCTCAGCCCTCCTCGGCGCCCACCATTTCGGGGCTCCGGGACTGTAGGGGACCCTTCCAGTCCCCAGAGCCGAGGCCAGCAGGGACAGAGACTATGAGGCAAGCAGCCCACCGACCCAGGCCTCCTTAAGACCAGCCCAGCCGCCTAGCAAGCTGGCGGGCAGCAGCGGAGAGAGAAGGAGATAAAGGACCACAGCAGACCTTTGGGGATCAGCCCAGCAGCTCCTGTGGACCCCAGCCAGACTGAGGGATCGTGCTGGATGGTCAGACTCACAGCCGCTGACGGACACCCCATGACAGCGATGCACACGGCAGCACAGCACTGACACACTCAGACACAACCGGTGACAGCATCACACACTGCCACAGCCCTGCGATACACACAGCCGCACACACAGAAACAACTGGTAACTCTGAAACAGGCGCAGACAGTGTCACACAGAACCACTACCCCCTGGCACGCACAAGTGGGGGAACCCATCCTCCAAACACACACAGCAGCGCTGACCGGCACAGGCAGACCTGGAGACACACGCACACCCTCACCCGGGCACTGCTGTCGGTGGCCTCTGCACATCCTCCCCACCCCCACGGGGACACCCTTGCTCCTCCACACACTTGCGCGCACACACAGCCACGAACAGACACACCTCGCATACCCCCAGCTCAGCTCTGGCAGCCCCGGCTCCTGCAGCCTCCTTTGTGGGTGAGGAAGAACTCAGTCAACCTCGGATGGAGCTTCGGTGAAGCCAGGAGCTCAGAGAGGAAAGGGTCTGGCCTGGCGTGACTCTCACCAGCCCCTCCACCTGGCTGGGTGATGTCCCCCCGCCCGGGTCCTGGGGACCCTTGGCAGAACCATGGAGCAACCGACACCCCTTCCCCGGCCGGGGGACCCCGGAAACATGGAGCTGTGGGCACTGCCCGCCTGGCAGAGCTGGACTCCAGGCCAGGGGGGCGAACCTGGAGGTACATCCCCAAGCATTGCCGATACTCCGGCAGCTCTGCGTGTTGGAGAACTGAGGCCTGAGGAGAGCTCCGAGCCCGAGGGAGCCCGCAGCCCCGGGTCTGTGGGGGGCATCCAGCCTGAAAGAACAACAACTGGGCTGCCCAGCCCCGGGCCGGGAGCACTGAGCTCTGGACTCAGCTGCCAGAGGCTGGAGGGCAAGGAGGTGGAGGCTTTCTCTAAGGTAAGGGCGCTGTGGACGGTTGGGGTCTGTGAGGTCGGGGATCTCACCATGCCCTCCAGCCTGGGCATGACACGTAACTTCACTGCCCACCTCTCTTCTCCGGGCCCATCTCTGTCTGTGGGTTCGTCTCTGTGACTGTCTGTCCTCCCTTCTTTGGTCAGGAATCTCACTGGCTCCATTTTTTGCCATCTGTCTGTCCTTCTGACTCTGCCTTCTCTGTCTGCCTCTGGCCCTCCCCCTTCCCCCTCCATCTGTGAGTCTCTCTCTGACTGTCTGTCTATGTCTGTCCATCTCCTCTGCAAGTCTCTGTCCTTGGGGGCTGGAGGATACTGGGGGCGTGTGGAGGTGTGTGATGGAATCAGAGTCCAGAGGAAGCAGGTTCAGGGGAGGGGGCTCAGTGCTGGGCTGAGCCAGGGAGGACAAGTTTTGGGGTTGGTACGAGCAGTCTCCTGTAGAATATGGAGGGACCAGGACTTTGGGGGACTCAGGGGCCCTGAGGAGCTTGGAGGAGTGGGGATGGGAGCGCAAGCTGGCATTTCCCAAGAGGGGAAGATGGGCAGGGATGGGAAGAATTGAGGACTAGCAGACAGGGTCCCAGGGTTGGGGGACGCTAGTGTCGGCAGGCAGGACTAAACAACCCCTTCTCCTGGGTCTCCTGTGCTCCCCCCGAAGGCCTGAACTGTGTGGGAGAACCTTCTCGTCTCCATGTCTCCTTGGACTGTGGAGGGGGAATGCTTCCCTGTGGAGGGCTCTGGTTTCCACAGGTAGGGTGGGTTCCTGAGTCGCTGTGCCCTGTCCTCTCCCATGCCAGGGCAAGCTGAAAATGGGCTTTGGGGACAGGCCCAATCTGGAGCTGCTGAGGGCCGTGGGGGAGCTGCAGCAGCGCTGTGCCATCCTGAAGGAGGAGAACCAGATGCTGGTGAGGCTTGGAAGCGAGTCCTGGGTCCTGGTTGGCGCCGGGGGGGAGGCAGACTCAGACACCCCGGGCCTCTGCCTCGGCGGCCTTCTCATCCCATGAGCGTCGCTCCAAGTGGGAGCTCCACGGAGCTGACATGACCCCAAGACCCGGAGAGGGTGAACCCCTACCTAGAGTTGCCAAGGACCCCACTGTGAGCCCAGGACTCTAGCCCGAGGCCCAGGCTGTCTAGGATTGGGTCTGGGGGGTGCTCCCCACATGCCCCAATTCTGGCTGACCCCTCATCAGAGGAAGAGCAGCTTCCCCGAGACGGAGGAGAAGGTGCGGAGACTGAAGCGGAAGAATGCAGAGCTGGCGGTCATTGCCAAGCGCCTGGAGGAGAGAGCCCGGAAGCTGCAGGAGACCAACCTGCGGGTGGTGAGGCTGGGAAGCCACTGGATGGAGGCTGGGCGACCAGGGAAGAGGGGCGCCAGGGCTGGGCCGGAGGGCGTGAGGCTTGGGAGTCACGGACTCTCAGCGCCTCGGAAAGCAGGAACCCAGGGGCTGAGGTGTAGGAAGGGCAAATGCCAGCCAGGCTAGGAGGCTGAGGGTTTCTGGAGCTCCAGGAGGGAGGGAAGGGCTGGGCGGGGAGTTCCTGAGCAGGCAGGGAGCAGGATTCTGGATTACCACGTGCTGCTGCTGGCTGCAGCCTCCCGCTGAGCTCATCTCTGGGTGCAGATCTGCTGGGGGCAGGGATGAGAACCCATCACAGTGGCAGCCCTCAGTTAGCAGCATCCTTTGGGCCCAAACTAGGATGTGCAGTTAACACTTTCACTCCTGCTTGACGATTGCAGGGATTGGGTCAAAGGGAGGCTGTTGGTCTCCTGAGGGTAGACCCAGGGTAGATCCAGACCCAGGCTAGAAGCAGGAGGCCACACTTCTAGGTTCTCATCATAACCCCTCCTGTGAGAGGAGCTGAGGACTGGGGGACTGCCCCAGCCCGCAGATGACCGTTGGCCTTGCCCCTCCTCTGGCCAGGTGAGCGCTCCCATGCCCAGTCCAGGGGCCAGCTTGGAGTTGTGCCGGAAGGCCCTGGCCCGCCAGCGAGCCCGGGACCTCAGTGAGACAGCCAGTGCCCTGCTGGCCAAGGACAAGCAGATTGCTGCCTTGCAGCGGGAGTGCAGGGAGCTGCAGGCCAGGCTCACCCTGGCTGGCAAGGTGCGAGGAGGCCCTGGTCACCCCTTCCAGCTCAGCCCTACACAGGGCCGCCTGCTCGGCAGTGTGGGATGTGGACTGAGATGTTAATGAGATGCAAATAAAGCGAGAAGGTGGAGGCTGCTGGGGAGTAGGTTCCCCTGGCAACGGCCCAGGTGGCAGCGGGGAGAGAAGGAGCCTGAACCGAAGGGGGTGGAGCCATGAGTCCCAGACCTGGGAATTTCTGTGCTCCGGGCTTCAGGCTGCATGCCAGTGGGTCTGACTGTATGAATCCACACATGCCTCACACGGGTGTGAAGAGATGTTCTCAAGGCATTTAGCACAGTGCCGGGTACGCCGGGAGTGCCCAGTAAACGAGTTCCCGGGAATATTTGCACACGGGCTAGCGGAAGCATGTGGCTCTCTAAGCATGCAGCTATGACCAGGCATGTATGCATGGGAGGATGTGTACCTTCCCCCGCCCCGGAGCCCCTCCAGTCAGGCGGAGGGCGGGCTCTGCTGGGCATGGCGTGGGGCGGGCAGGGGTTAGGCCCGACTCCCTTCCTTGTCCCGCGACTCCAGGAGGGCCCCCAGTGGCTCCACGTGCGGGACTTCGACCGGCTGCTGCGGGAGTCCCAGCGGGAGGTGCTGCGGCTGCAGAGGCAGATCGCCTTGCGCAACCAGAGGGAGCCGCCCCCGCCGCCTCGGCCCCCAGGCCTGGCCGCCGCGGCCAGAGCAGGGGCGCCCGCCCCCGGGGCCCCAGGAGAGGTGAGCGTCGGCGCATGGGCAGGTGTGTGGGTGTGCGGAGATGGGGGTGGGAGCGGCTCGGGGGATCTCCCCCTGCACCGCGCTCAGGGCCCCGACGACGCGGTGGTGGCGTGCGCACTGCAAGGGCTTGGGGGACTGTCCCCAGCTGGGAGCAGGGTCCTCTGCCCGGCCTCCCGGGGCTCGTACCTGCGCCGCGCCCGCCCCCGGGGGCTCGGGGTCCGCCCTCCGCAGGCCTGAGGCCCGCGGCCCGCCCCGCCGCCCCTGCCGCGCCGCCAGTGGTACGGCCCGGCTGCAAATCCCCGGTTGCCCTGGCAGCCACCCGGGGCCCAGCCCGCGCCGCCGCCTCCCGCCGCAGCCGCCGCAGCGCGGGGACGCCCCCTTCAGCGCCCGCCTGGTCCGTCAGGCCCGGCCCGGCTACTCGGGGGCGGCAGTGTGCCCGTCCCCAGCTCCAGGTACGGGCGACCCTCACTGGGCGCCGGGCTGAGGTGGCCCCTGGTCCGAGGGCTAGGGGCCCCGCTCCGGACCCCCAGGACTTAGAGGTCTGGCTCCTCTCCATCCTCTGTACTGGGCTGCACTTAGGTCCGCCTCCTTCCGGGAAGAGGGGAGGGAGAAGGGACCTCCTGGCGACCAAGGCCTCAGGGCGTGGGATGCTTCTTGCTCAGATTTTGCCCCTCTGCCTGGCCCAGAGAGGGAGATGCATCGCCCGTCAAGACCTGTCCTCCGGAGTTTGCACGGATAACTGGGACGTGCAATAGGGTGGGCTTGGTGGAAGCTGCGAGGAGGGTCTGGCCAGGTCTGCAGGCTCTGGGCCAAGCCCAGATTCTGTGGATCCATAACCCTTAGCTCTGGGGACACCACATCCCTGGGGGCCCAGGCAGCCTCCTAGTTCTCTGCCAGTCGCTGAAGGACACCCAGGACAGTTATTGAGTGCAGAGTAGGGCCGGAAGCTAAAAAGGGAAAGCTTTGGCCTGGATAAGGGACCCATCTCCCAGGGCACGCATGGGGCTCAGGATCTCAAAGCACTGTGTCTGGAGGACACAGGGGTGCAGCTTCTGCTCTTCCACATCAGCTGGAGATGAGGGGATGTGGTGGGGGGGCAGACAGCACCCCTACTTCCCGGGCAGGGATCTCTTTGCTGACCGTGAGATGGGGCGGGAACCTCCCTCAGACAGGCGGGGCTGGGGGTAGGCTGCCCCGAGGCCCTCTTCTCAGGTGCCAGCCCTCTGCCCCTGGCCATTTCCAGGCCACGCCCCAGGAGGATGTGGAAAACCCACCCGTGGTCCTAGGGGAGCCAGAGAAACAGCAGAGGGTGCAGCAGCTGGTAAGTCCCAGGTCGAGGGCTGGAGGAGACCCATTCTGGGTGGATCTGCCTTCCCACATGAGGAGCTCCACTCTGACCTCACAGGAATCAGAGCTCAGCAAGAAGCGGAAGAAATGCGAGAGCCTGGAGCAGGAAGCCCGGAAAAAGCAGAGGCGATGTGAGGAGCTGGTGAGCGCCCAGCTGGGAGGGCCTCCCGGGGGGGCCAGCTCCGCCCTTCCCTCTGGCCAGCCAGGTGGTGGGCTCCCCTCAGCTCTGCTTCCTTCCCTCCTGCCCAGAGAATGTGCTTTTCCCCCCCATCTGCGGGGCTCCCCTTTCCTGGCTGATGCAGGTTCCAGGTGGGGGAGAGCAGTGTCCTCTGTGTGGGGAGAGAAGGAAGGTGGGCGCTGGGACCCTCCCCAGAGGTCCTCTGGTCTCGCAGGAACTGCAGCTGAGGGAAGCCCAGAGTGAGAATGCCCGCCTCGTGGAGGAGAACTCTCGGCTCAGTGGGAGAGCCACGGAGAAGGAGCAGGTAGCAGCTCTGCCCAGGTCCTGCTAGGCCCCTGGCCTCCAGGCAAAGGGCTGTCTCCTCCACCCACCGCCCCGGACTGGGCTAGAGTAGGAAGCATACTCTTACCCCTGGTGAGGATGCTGGGGGTTGAGGCTCACACCCTGCACTCCCTGGCGCTGCCCGCTCTCCAGGTGGAATGGGAGAACGTGGAGCTGAGGGGCCAGCTCCTGGGAGTGACGCAGGAGAGGGACTCGGCCCTTCTCAAGAGCCGGGGCCTGCAGAGCAAGCTGGAGAGCCTGGAGCAGGTGCTGAAGGTGAGGGGCCTGTGCGGGTGGGGGGGGGGGCATCGGTCCCTGGCACAGGGAGAAAGTGGGACCGTGGCACTCTGTGGGGCACTGGGGCGTAGACCGAGTCCTGGTGCTGCTGGCCCTTCCCTTCTCTAGCCTCAGTTTCCTTTTTGACAGAGTATCTGGAACACACGGTGTCTGAGGCACCCTCGTCTTGCATCTTCTGTAGGAACAGCAGAGCAGGGCTTGGGCCCTGACGCGGGCTCTTGTGTTTCAGCACATGCGGGAGGTGGCCCAGCGGAGGCAGCAGCTGGAGGTGGAGCATGAGCAGGCGCGGCTTCGCCTGCAGGAGAAGCAGGAGGAGGTCCGGAGGCTGCAGCAGGTGGGCGCAGGGTTGGGGGGGTCGGAGTGGGGGAAGGGTGGTAGGTTGCCGGACCCCCAGCTTTACCGTCACTCATCCAGTGGGTATTTACTGAGAACCCATTGTGTGCCAGGCACCGTGCCGGGCGCTGGAGGGACTGGGAGGGGGCAAAGGTCAGGTCCCTGACCAATCAGCGAGTAAACAGATCCAGGAGTGAGATGACCCCGGTCATGGACAAACGCTGTGGGGGAAGTGACCAGGGTGATGTGACACAGAGTGGCTGGGATGGGGGGAGCGGCCTCCTTAGAGAGCTCTGCAGGGAAGGCCTCTAATACGTCAGGGGCCGGAAGGAGCCAGCTGAAGGGGACTAGAAGTGCCAAAGCCCTGCGGCAGGAAGGAGCTCGGGGGTGCAGACCAGTGCGGCTAGAACGTAGTAGGATGGACAGAACAGCCGGAGCGGGCAAGAGCCACATCACATCAGGCCTCAGAGGTCACGGGAAGGGTTTGGATATTCTGCTCTCTGAGTAGTTAGAAGCTGCTGAAAGGTCCTGAGCAGGGGAGTGGCATGATCTGATTCATCATTCTAGAAGATCGCGCTGGCAGCACTGTGGAGGATGGACGGGGGAGTGGGCACGGAAGCAGGGCAGTCAGGTGTCGGGTGGCTGCAGGGGTCCAGGCGGGAGATGATGGCTGTGTGGATTAGGGTGTAGGCAACACAGATGGAAAGAAGTGGAGAGATTTGAGATATTATTGGGGCATAGAACTGACAGGACTCACCATGGGATTCCAGTTGAGTGCCCATCCTTTCACCCATTTGCTGACGAAATGGAGGGTGAGGCTTGTCCCTCTCCAGGAGTGAGGGACGAAGGGCCTCAGATTTGAGAGGCAGGGAACCTGAGTTCTGTTTCGGCCAACTTTGGGTTGTGTGTTAAACACTCGAGTGGAGATGTCTGTAGACAGCCGGGTTTATGAGTCTCGAGTCCTGGGGACGCGGGTCTTGGAGACAGGTTTTGGAGTGTTCAGTGTGTCTAGTCGGGTGCCCAGAGGGGACCCTTTGGGAGAGAGTGAAAGCAGGCCTAGCACTGTGCCCTGCGGCGCCCTAACACTCCGGAGGGATAGAAGATGAGCCGGCAGGAGAGGCTGAGGAAGAGCTTCAAGAGAGACAGGAGGGAAACCCTGAGGCAGGAGGCCCTGGGAAGAGAGAAGCAGTCTGAGGCCCCTCCCGACCCTGTTGCCTTCTGACTCCATTCCGGGTGGGAGTCAGAGGGAGGAACCCTCAGCCCCTTCCCAGCCTGCTTCCCTCTCCCTCCCCCATCCTCTCGCCTCCTCCCCTTTCTTCTCTCCCTTCACCCTCCCTACCCTCCTCCCTTCCATCACACTCTATGCCACCCCCATTCCTTATCCTTCTCCTCTATCGTTTTGCCTCCTCCCACCTGTAGGCCCAGGCAGAAGCCCAGAGGGAACACGAAGGGGCCGTGCAGCTGCTGGAGGTGGGTCCCTGGGGGTGGCCATTAGCTCTGCCCGCTTTGGGGAGGCTGGAGAGGTTCAGAGAGCGCTGGAATGGGTGGCGTGAGTGTGTGGGGAGTGGGCTCCCAGGAAGGGCCGCTAAGTGCTCTGGGGCCTGGGGGGATCCCCTCCGCCTTTGGCCCTGCAATATCCTTCCATTCAGCAATTGCTTGGTCAGTCTAGGGAGCTGACTGGGCGGGGTCCGCTCGGGTCCCTCTTTCCTTCCCTCCCTCTCTGGGCAATGACCTACAGGGTAAGGGTTCTAACCTTTCCTCTGTGCTTTCCTCTCCTGCCACAGTCTACCCTGGATTCCATGCAGGTACGTCCTCCTGATTCCCCACCTCCCTGCGGGGGGCCTCCCCAACACCTCTCCAGGCTGGCCGAACTGCGTTTCCTCTCTTAGGTCTAAGTGGTTCCAACCCTCATGTCCAACGACGGGGGTGCGACTGGTAGCAGACCTGAGACTCCGTAGGTGGGCTGGGATTCTCACAGGACGTGTGGGCCACCCCCTCGTCCCAGATCTGCCACTGTGCTTGGCAGACACAGGCCCTGCCCTCCTCTAAAACCTAGCCGCTGAGACCTTGAGGAAGTTCCTTGCCAGTGTAACCCATGATCTCCTTGACGGGGACTCTCCTGGTCTCTGAGAAAAATTCCTGGGAATTGGCTCATTGCTGTCACAAAGATGCCCTGGCTCCCGTGTGGGATCTCTCCGGGGACTCCTCTGAGGGCAGGGATTTGGGTCACTGACTGTGGCAGGGTGACAAGCCACGGAGCTGAGAAAGCTGCTGAAGTGATACTGTGGTGGTGATGGGGGTAGGGCGACCCCTTTTGGCCTAGAAAGCGGCCGCAAGCGGGAAGTGCCGCCGCCTGGGGCACGAGGCCTCGCTGCGAGAGGCGGGGCCGGGAGCGAGGCTGGCCCACAGCTCCCGGTCTTACCCTCAGCCGCACACTATTTGGGGCAGTGGGGCAGCCGGGCTGAGGGCTGGTGCCCAGGCCTAGGGGCTGGGCAGATGTGGTGTGAAGCCTAGCGCGGGGCTGTGTGGAGACGGCACAGCTGGGGTCTGCCAGCTTCGGTGGGTCTTGGCCCAGGTCCGGGTTCGAGAGCTGGAGGAGCAGTGCCGCAGCCAGACTGAGCGCTTCAGCCTCCTGGCGCAGGAGCTCCAGGCCTTCCGCCTGCACCCGGGCCCCTTGGATCTGCTCACCTCCGCCCTGGGCTACAGTACCCTTGGGGACCGCCCACCACCCCCCTGCTGCTCCACCCCCCAGCCCTGCCGGGGGTCTGGCCCCAAAGGTAAGGTAGACCCCAGTGACATTAGCCTGGAATCCCCAGGTCTGGGGTTTTTTGTATAGAGCAGAACTCAGCGTCAGAGAAGGCTAGCAACTCACCCAAAATCACACAGCAAGTTAGAGCCAGGTCTGGCTTGAACCAGGCTCCAATGGGGAAAAAACAAGCCCGCGGGGAGCCTCTTGGCCTGCTGCTCCTCCTGCTTCAACAAGCTCTCTGTGGCCATGGCTGGGAGGTGGGCAATAGCAGGCAGTAGGAGGCCGTATGGGCTGGTGAGGAGCCAGCTGGGCTTCAGTCGGATCTCGTGGTCCCAGCCCCACTCACTTAACGGTTCACGATGCTGCTGACGCTCTGTGGGCCGTGTGTTCTGAGTTGTAAAACAGGAGCACCCAGTGCACCTCATCAGGCTGCTCTGAGGAGCCTCTGAGATAATACACGTAAATCACCTCCACCTCCACTTAGCAAGTCCCCCCCGCACCCAGTATTTCCCTTCTTGTAAGGAAGCTTGGCCGTGGAGGGCCTGAGCCCTAGATCCAAGAGGACCCTTGGTCCCTGGTCGCTCCTTAGGCCACAGACCCCAAGGCTACATGTCATCTTTTCTTTAGACCTTGACCTCCCGCCAGGCTCCCCAGGGCGCTGCACCCCAAAGTCTTCCGAGCCTGCCCCTGCCACCCTTGCTGGGGGCCCCCGAAGGACGGCCAAGAAGGCAGAGTCTCTGTCCAACTCCTCTCGCTCCGAGTCCATCCACAACAGCCCCAAGTCATGCCCTACGCCCGAGGTCAGTGCTGGGGCGGGGCCTGGGGTCTGGCTCTGCCGTGGGGAAAGGGGGTGGGGGGTGACCCAGGAGTTGGGTGGCCGCTGGCCCGTGTGGGGTCCCAAGTGGAGCTGGGACCCGGGAGGGAGGGGTCCGTGGATTCCTCCTGGTGCGCGGGGAGCTCAGGTGGGGCCCATCCCACCCTCCTGCAAGCCCTCCCTTGGGGCCGCCCAGCCCCACCCTTCTGGGGCCCAGAGAGGCCCTAGAGTCCTGGGCTGGATGGAGGCAGACACGGCGGCGCCAGGATCCACCCAATGAGGCTGGTCCTGCGTGTCTGCGGCAGAAGCAGGCGGTCCTTCGTGCAGGAGCGCAGGTTCCGGGATTCAGGTCCCAGCTTTGTCTTAGGCAAGTCGCTGCCTCTTTCTGGGCTTCGGTTTCCTTGTCTGGATTTGGAACTAATAACCCTGCCTCGTGAGGCTGCTGTGAGGATTATGTGAAAAAATACAAGGGTGGTACCTCCCTCAGTGCCGGGCACACCGTGGACGCTTAACGTGTGGCAGCTGTACCACTACCACATTCTTTGGTATCACTCACAACCCCTCTGATCACCTCATCCCTCTCTCTACCTTCCAAACCCCAGAAGGTGTGTGGGCCGGGAGGGCGGTCAGGAGCAGCCCTGCAGCCCCAGGTGGTTTCAGGGGCTAGAACCCGGCCGCGGCCTCTACTGCCCCCTTGTGGGATGGAGCGGTGGTGCTGGCTTTGGGTGCCCCGGTTTCCGCTCCCAGTACCCTCGTCACGGGGCCTTCTCAGCCCCTTCTGCCTCCTGGCCTCCAGCTCTTCACCATCGGAGTGCTTGGCGGCGTTTTTTACCTTAAGGAGACAGACTGTCGTGGGACACCCTCCCCAGCCCCTCCCCCACCGGTGTGGCTGGCCCCCTCTCCGATGGGGAAAGTGATCTTATTTACTGGGCTGGTGCAGAAAAGAGGCCAGGGCTCAGGGAGGGATCCGGTTTACCTCCCCCGCCCTCGTCCCTTGAGCCAGGGCATCTGGGCTCCGCCAGGCCCTGCCGGCTCAGGTGCTGAGTTAGAAAACATCGGGGCCCATCGCTGCTGGCCTTGCCCAGCATCTGCTCAGTTTCTCTTCTCAAAACGGTGGGTCCTCCTCTGCCTGCTGTGCCTTTGGCCCCTGGCTCCTGGAGGGGACTGGCCCTTTCTGCGTGTCCGCAGGTGGACACAGCCAGCGAGGTGGAGGAGCTGGAGGCAGACAGCGTCTCCCTGCCGCCAGCAGCCCCGGAGGGCAGCCGGGGAGGAGCCAGGATCCAGGTCTTCCTCGCTCGCTACAGGTGGGCCCTCACCCCTGCTCCCCATTTCCCCAGCACTTGGGCTGTAAGGGGGGGGCGGTGAAGAGCGAGGCCTCTGGAGACAGCGGGAGTGGGGCAGGGACCCCAGCGGGACATGTCCTCTTAGCCTCGTTGGGCACAGTGGGTGCTCCACGTGGTTAAAGGGGGACAACCAAGTCTCCGTAGAGGCCGAGTGCACTGGGGGAGAGGACACAGGACACGGAGACAGAACGTCAGTCGCTGTCCTCCGCCTCCTCCTCTGCACCTGCTCCAACAGCTACAACCCCTTCGAGGGCCCCAATGAGAACCCAGAGGCAGAGCTTCCGCTTACCGCTGGCGAGTACATCTACATCTATGGCAACATGGACGAGGATGGCTTCTTTGAAGGTAGGAAGGTAGTGGGGTCATTCTGTCCATTCGCCTGCTTTTAAGCTCCTCTTCCCGAAGACCTCCACCCATCTGTATCCTCTCAGTCCACTGTAACTTCTCAGGCTCAGCTGAAAGGCCTCCAGAGACCCGGCAGCTCGCGGGGAAAGGGAAAGGAAAGGGAAAGGGAAAGGGAAAGGAAGGGTCGTGGGAGCAGCTGGTCTGACTCCAGACCTGCCCAGAGCAAGACAGGGCCTACGACGGTCCAGGTGGCGGACAGAATGCCACAGGGAATTTCGGCTAAGTTCATTCTTGTGCTGGCAGACAGGGCATGGCAGTGCTTAGCACTAGTGACCTTGAGGTCAGGCATGGGGCATAGATCTGATGCTGTGCCCCAATCAGTGTGGGGAGGAAGAATCAGGGTCCAGAGCCCAGGAAAGGGTGCTAACAAGCGGTTAGCAGTTGTCAGGGCCCAGGCAGGGCGTGAGCTTCAGGGCAGTTCTACAGTGCCCATGGGATGGGGCAACCACGGCGGATGCCCCATTACTGAGACTGGGCAACAGGGCGGGGCCTGCAGAAGAAATGGCCTGGGAGACTCCGCACGGTGGCCCTGGCCAGGCACCAGGCTGCATCCTTCCGCAGTAGGGAGGATGGCACCGTACGGAGACTGGGATGCGGGCTGCACAGGGCAGGGTGAGAGCTGCAGCCGCGTGTGGGGATTTAGGAAAGCAGTTAGGTCTGGGCCTGTAACACGCGAAGCTTTCAGAGCCTGCAAGCCTCTCCTCCTTGGGCCCCACGCCTGCTGTTTGAGTAGGTGCTGGGAATGGTGGTACACAGCTAAATTCTCTGTAAGGATGGATAACGGAGAGCAGGATTAAATAGCTCCCGGGAAAACGCTTTCTTTTAATTAAAAAAAAAATAAAAACACCAACACCGTTGTTCGGAGGGGGGCAGCTAAAACATAAATATTAACTAATTACTAGAATTTGAACTATGCAATTTGGGATAGATTGAAAGGCCTGTAGACAACTGGGTGTAGGATGCCCTATTCCTCCTCATACTTCGGCTAAGTGACTGCTTCATCTGTGTCTGGTCCCACCTGGGCTGCTCTCAGTGGCTCAAGCTTCAGGAGCACAAGACTGACTCTGGCCCAGGCTCCAGCACCAGCCTTTCAGGGCTGTGGATCTGCTTAGTTGGTTCCTACCGTTAACCTCACGCCCCATAGTGTTAGTGCTTATATTAATTTCCTAGGGCTTCTGTAACAAATTTCCACCAACTGGGTGGCTTAAAACAACAGAAATGTGTTCTCTCACAGGTCTGGAGGCCAGAAGTGTGAAATCAAGTTGTTGGCAGGGCCACACTCCCCCCTGGAGGCTCTAGGGGAGAGTCTGTTCCTTGTCTCTTTCAGTTTCTGGTGGGTCCAGGTGCTCCTTGCTTGTGGCCACATCGCTCCAGTCTCTGCATCTGTGGTCACATTTCCTCCTCTTCTCTCAGTGTCTCTCCCTATGTGTCTCTTATAAGGACACTTGTCATTGGATTTAGGACCCACCCAGATAGTCCGGGATGATCTCATCTCAAGCTCCTTAACTTAATTGCATTTGCAAAGACACTTTTCCCAAATATGGTCATATTCATAGGATCCAGGGTTTAGGATGTGGACATATTTTGGGGAGACCACCTTTCAACCCACTACAGTGCTCACGTTATCTAATTTATTGAAAGTCCCTTTTGTTTCTTCTTCAAGTTTCTTACTTTTTGTTTTTCCCTCCTAGCATAAGTAGAGAGAGAGGGTGTTGGGGAACTTACGCGCCTTCCTGCAGCTCAGGCCTGCCTACATCCCCCAAACCCTGGCCCTCGCTCCTCCTTTCTCCCAGTAAGGCACACCAGCCACCAGCTCATCTGTTTTCCAGGAATCTTTCTCCTTTTCCCAAACTAGCTGTGACGTGACAGACTGGATGTCCAATTTCTTGTTTTTCTGATGTCCCACAAACAAAAAACAAATGCTTTATAATACTCTATTGCCGAGTGTTCAGGGCAACTGGCACAGGGTAACAGAGCTTACCTTCCTTCACTGTCTGAACTGACTGCCAGTCATACTCCTGCACCCAGGTCTGCTGTGGGTCTCAACCCCTTCTAGAACCCACAGGGGATTCTTTTCTCTGGCAGGTATGTCTTTTGTGTCTAAAGGTTCCTTCCCTTACTCTGACCAGGTGGGCGTCCCTCTCCCTTCGAGGATGTCTGTTTCCCACACAGGGAAGTTGAGGGGCACCCCCTCCCTCACTCCTCAGGCCTGTGTAAAACGACAGTTTTCAAACATATGGAAAAATTAAATAGTACAGTGGATACCTGTGTACCCATCCCCTAGATTCAACTTGGTTAACATTTTGCCATAATTGCCTTTTCTGTATATAGGTTAAAAAGATGATTGAAAAGCAAGCTGTAGACAGATGGCATTTTACCCAGACACACTTCAACACGCATCTCCTTCTAAGGACATCCTTCTGCATCCTTGCAGCGTCACCTGGGAGCTCGTTAGAAATGCAGAATCTCAGCCCCACCCAGACCCAGCTGAGTTAGAATCTGTATTTTAACGTGATTCATACGCACGTTAAAATGTAAGATGTCTGTCCTATATAACTACAATACTGTTATCACACCACTGAGAATTACCAGTAACTCCCTAACCCAGATCTTGACTGCTCCTGTCTTTTAAAAACCGGTGACAGGTAAATGTTGCTCTGAATCAGATGCTTAAGACCAGCCACTAACCATTGCTAAAATGCATTTATTGGACTGCTTTTTCTCTACCTCCTCTCTGTCTTCCCCTCCCCTGCCCTCCCGCCACCAGGGGAGCTCATGGACGGCCGAAGGGGCCTGGTCCCTTCCAATTTTGTAGAGCGTGTGTCCGACGACGACCTCCTGACCTCCCTGCCTCCAGAGCTGGCTGATCTGTCCCACAGTTCAGGCCCTGAACTCAGTTTCCTGAGTGGCGGCGCGGGCGGCAGCAGTAGCGGAGGCCAGAGCAGCGGGGGACGCAGCCAGCCCAGAACAGAGGAAGAGGCTGCAGGGGACGAGCTCAGGCTGAGCCCCTCGCCCGAGGGCCTGGGCGAGCCCCCTGCCGCGCCTCACCCCCGCTGTCTGGCTGTCCTCAAGCAGCTGGCCCACAGCGTGGTGCTGGCCTGGGAGCCGCCTCCTGAACGCGTGGAGCTGCGTGGCTACCACGTCTGTGTGAATGGGGAGCTGCGGCAGGCCCTGGGGCCCGGGGCGCCCCCCACGGCCGTGCTTGAGAATCTGGACCTGCAGACTGGGCCCCTCCGCATCTCTGTTCAGGCCCTGACCAGCTGGGGCGGCTCTGACCCTCTGCGCTGTTGCTTGGTGCTAGGGGCCGGGGCCGGGGTGGCACCTAGCCAGCTGCGGGTCCATCGACTGACAGCCACGTCCGCTGAGATCACCTGGGCGCCCGGCAATAGCAACTTGGCCCATGCCATCTACCTCAATGGGGAAGAGTGCCCCTCTGCCTGCCCTAGCACCTACTGGGCCACCTTCTGCCACCTGCGGCCTGGTACACTCTATCAGGCCCGAGTGGAGGCTCAGCTCCCACCTCGAGGGTCCTGGGAACCGGGCTTGGAGAGGCCAGAGCAACGGGCTGCCACCCTGCAGTTCACCACACTCCCAGCAGGTAGGTGGGCTTGGGCACCTGGTGTCTTTAACACCTGGGAGGTCAGGCCACGGATGGGTCCGAAGGGGAGACTGTTGCTACTTGCGTTTTTAGAGAAATGGCAAAGCGGGCTGTTACGTCTGGCAGTGAGTGTGCCGCATTACTGGGTCTTGTGCCCCCCTCCCCCTAGGCCCACCTGATGCCCCCCTGGATGTGCAGGTTGAGCCAGGCCCCTCCCCTGGAATCTTGCTCATCAGCTGGCTCCCGGTAACAATCGATGCTGCCGGTACCTCCAACGGCGTCCGCGTCACAGGCTACGCCATTTATGCCGATGGGCAGAAGGTATGGCCTGGGGACTGCCCACCTGTACCCTGGGATCGAGATGTGGGTCTCTCCTCGCCACGCTCAGAGGCCTAGTCTCCCCAGCCTGGCACAGGGGCTGCCTGGCCCTGGCATTTGGGCACTAAGTAGCAGATTGGTTAAGAGCGTGGGCTCTGGTAGCAGGTGACTGGGATTCCACCACTGAAACCACGTGGCCGGGAGGCTTAGATGAGACGTGGCACACCAAAGGCGCCGTGCCTGGCATGATGCTAGTCGCGGTGGTGGTCGCGGAGTCCGCACACCTGGCCACCTCAGCCTCCCTTTCCTGTGCTCCTTCCGCCCTGCAGATCATGGAGGTGGCCTCCCCCACGGCAGGCAGCGTGCTGGTGGAGTTGTCGCAATTGCAGCTGCTGCAGGCGTGCCGCGCGGTGGCCGTGCGCACCATGTCGCCCCACGGCGAGTCGGCCGACTCCATCCCGGCTCCCGTCGCCCCCGCCCTGGCTGAGGCCTCCTCACCAGCCAGGGTCTCCTGCCCCTCCCCACGACTGGGCTCGGAGGCCAGACCGCCCCTTGCTCCAGCCTCCCCGGGGCCTGGAGACCCCAGCTCTCCCCTCTGGTGCCCCAACCCCCGTGGAGCTCGAGAGCCCCCCGGGGGCTCCCCAGCAAGCTGTCCCGGAGAGACACCAAAAGGATCCTCAGAGGAGCCCCCGGTGCCTGGCTCTCAGGTACGCTGCTGGGGAGAAGGGGAGCAGGTAGAGCCTGGGAGAAGGGTCTGGCGCTTGGGCCCTTCCTCAGTGCCTGCCATTCCAGGAGGAGGCTGGGGCAGCCGAGCTGGGGGCCCCAGGAGACAGGAAGGCCAGTGAGCCAACCTCGGGAGAGCGAGTTCCTGGCCCTGCAGCTTCCTCCCTGGCCGAGGAGAAGGCTGAGTGGACTGTGGGAGAGGCCCGCCCGGCCCCTGGCTCCACCCAGGGAGCGCTGGCCCAGAGGCTGCCCTGTGCTGAGGCCTGCCGTGCAGGAGACACAGGGCCTGGGCTGAGGCCCAGGGCTGAGGTACGGGGTTGGGGACACTGGGCCACCTCAAGGAATCGAGGCCCCCCTCCCCGCCCTCTGCCAGCCCAGAGCCGGCTGTCCTCTCTGCTTGTTCTCTGCACTGCTCTGGCTCTGGTCTGTGCTGTATGTCTGGCCAGCTCTTTGTCACTTTGTCTTCCAGGTTTCTTTCCATTTTGGCTGCCATCCTTCTTCTTCCCCACCCCCTGCTCTGCGTACCCCCCGTTTGGGGCATGCCCCTGTCTCCCTCTGCCAAGGGACCCCTTTCATTCTGGCTGGGGCTGACCCTGCCAAAGCGCCCTCCCTCACCTCCCTGTTCTCCTCCTTTGGCTGGCCTCTTGCAGAGAGAGGACACGGCCGAGCTTGGGGTCCGTCTGGGGAACGCCCTTGTGGACCATGGCCGCAACTCAGATCTGTCAGACATCCAAGAGGAGGAGGAGGCCGAGGCAGAGGAGCTGGGTGTCAGGACTTGCTCCTCCCCGACGCAGGGTGCTGGCAACAGCCTCAGGGACAATGGGGCCCAGGTAACGGGGTGAGGAGGGACTGGTGGGCCCTAGACCTCGGGTTCTGGGGGCCTCTGCCCCACGTGTCAGCAGCGGCTCCAATGCCACCGAGTGCCAGCAACATTCTAGGTGTGTGGCCTGGGCCCTGTCCTGAGCAGCAGATAGGAAGCGGCTCAGGCTTGGCTTCTGCCCTCCTGGAAAGAAAGGGGAGAACGAGGCACTCTTTTTTGTAATTCTCCCCACTAAACCCACCAGACGCAAGCGCCCTGGCCATCTGAGAGCTCGTGCTGGGAGCTTCCAAGGAGGGGACGGGAGGCCTCCCTGCTGTGACAGGCATGGCCTGTTCCCTGACGCTTCTCCCCTCGGGATCCCAGCATCTGGGCAGCCCGTTCTTGGGTGTGCTCCTTAATTCTTCCTCTGGCTCTGCCCCGGACATGCTCTGTGATTTGGGGCCGGCCTCTCTCTCTGGTCTTGCCTCTTGGAGGAAGCTGAGAGAGGGCTATGGGTTACCTGAAACCCCTGCCCTCATCTGAGGGCAAAGGTCACAACTCTGTCCTTTTCCCACGGACCTCTCTCCCCTGCCGCCCTCCCCCCCTCCCCCCAGCCCCAGCCCGACCCCTTCTGTGAGACTGACAGCGACGAGGAGATCTTGGAGCAGATCCTGGAGCTGCCTCTCCAGCAGTTCTGCAGCAAGAAGCTCTTTAGCATCCCTGAGGAGGAGGAAGAAGAGGACGAAGAGGACGAGAAGAGGCGGGGGGCAGGCTCTTCTTCCCGGGACCCTGACCCGCCTGAGCCTGCATTCCTGGGGCTGGGCTGTGACAGCGGTTGGCCCCGAGGACCTGGCCTATGTCCTTTGTCTCCCGAGCCCTCCAGGGCTGGGGACCGCCTGGAGGACCTGCCTGGACTCGTTGGTGGAAGCAGCTGGAGAAAAGGAAGTGGCTCTCCCGAGAAGCCCCCCAGCCGCAGGCGGTCCCCAGATCCCCGTGAACACTGCAGCCGACTTCTCAGCAACGGCGGGTCCCAGGCCTCTGGACGACCGGGCCCCGCCCGGGAGAGGGGCGGCCCCCCCGTGGGCGAGGGCACCAGGGCTGGACCGGAGGCTGGTGGGAGAGGGCGGCCGGCCCCTTCGAGGAGGTGTCCCCGTGGCCCAGCCCCGGAATCGGGCCTGGCCAGCTGCCTCTCCCCCAAGTGCTTGGAAATCAGCATCGAATATGATTCTGAGGATGAGCAAGAGACGGGCGGCGGGGGCGTCAGCGGCACCAGCTCCTGCTACCTCGGAGACGGGGAGGCGTGGGGTGCAGCACCCACGGGAAGGCCCAGGGGGCCTCCGAAGGCCAATTCAGGCCCCAACCCCTACCCACGCCTCCCGGCCTGGGAGAAAGGGGAGCCAGAGCGGAGAGGCCGCAGTGCCGCTGGCAGAGCCAAGGAGTCACCCTCCCGGGTCCGTGCCCTCCCCCCTCCCTGGGCAGCCCCCTGCCTGCTGCCGCCTGGTGGCCCTGCCTGCTGCCCACCGGCCGCTCCCATTCCACGCTGCCGTCTCCATCAGCAGAGGTGGGGCTGGGCCTCCGGGCTCCCTCACCTGCCTCTTCCCACCCGCATTCCACTGCTTTGCTGCTTCTGCCGGTCGGAACTGGGATGCACAATGTTCTGTGGCCATAAGTCGCCAATTGCCGCCCGCCGGCCCCCTGCCTTTGGGCCGGGGGGCCCTTTCCTCTGCTTAGCTAGTTACATCTTCAGGACACTGACTGTGATGTCCGGCATCACCCAACCCTGACACCGAGAAGAGGCACTCCTCTCCCACGCTCCTCGTCCAACTCTCAGATCTAACCTTAGTCCCTCAACTGCACTCATCTACTAAGGTGGCCGGAGCTGGGCCTCCCCTCCTGCCCTTCCTCCCCACGTGGGGGTGTCTGATGCCTCCAGTGAGGTTGGGCCACGGCTCCAGGAGAGGAACGTGTGTCCCTGCTCTGCTGTGCCGCTTTCGCTGACGGGGCAGAGCTGGGGGAGCGCTTGCGGGGTCCCGCCCCTGCTGAGGTGCCCGCCAGAGGGGCGGTGTGTCACTTCTGCCGTCTGTTGCCCTCTCTTTGCAGGCAACAGAGACTGGGGAGCCCAGAGGGCAGAACGGCTCTGGGCGGAGGGGCCCCCAGCGGAGAGGGGGCCGGGCCCCCAGGCCAGGCTCCACGGAGCTGGGTGAGCACCTGTGGGGGGCTGGGCCAGGCTGAGGGGGCTTTCCTGCCCCCCTGGCCAGAGCTTATTGCCACCGCTCTCCCCAACAGCCCCTCTGAGGAGCCCTCCAGAAGAAGCACTGGCTTACCAGGACCTACCTGTCAGGGTCTTTGTGGCTCTGTTTGACTATGACCCCGTGTCGATGTCTCCCAACCCTGATGCCGGGGAAGAGGAGCTCCCCTTCCAGGAGGGCCAGATCCTGAAGGTGACTGACTCACCGTCTGGTCCTCCTTCCTGCCTCCTTTCCTGCGCTGGGGGTACGATAGCCACGCGTGGGTGAGAACACAGCTTCTAGAGCCAGGTGATGTGGGGTTGGGTCCTGATTCTGCCACATCTAGCTGTGAAACGTTGAGGAGATTAGCTAACTCCTCTGGGCCTCATTGGTGAAATGGGGATAATGTTAAGTGTCCACCTCACAGGGTTGTTTGAGGATGAGATGATTCAGTACCCATAGAGCCCTGACACTGCCTGGCGCATAACACGATGTGATAACTGCTGCCGTTAGCATCGTAACTTTTATTGTGCCTCCAAGTGTTTATTGAAGGCTTTCGGCTGTCGCTCTGAGGTCAGGGGGATCTAGTCTGGGCTGGACTGGGGGGATGCATGGGCAGATAGTGGGTGACGACCACATGGAAAGGGCTATTTTCTGTCATCCCTCTGATCCGGTTCTTGGCTATCTGCCCCATCTCCTGTTCCACAAAAGGTAGTGCACTCCTCTGCGGTCCCAAGTGTGGCGCTGTGAGCTCGGGGCCTCGGGTGCAGGGAGCAAGCTGAACTGGCCTCCTGACACAACGGGTCTTCTTCGCGTCCAGGTGTTTGGGGACAAGGATGCCGATGGCTTCTATCGGGGTGAAGGCGGGGGCCGGATGGGCTACATCCCGTGCAACATGGTGTCCGAGGTGACTGCGGACAGTCCTGCAGGGAGACAGCAGCTGCTCCAGCGGGGCTATTTGTCCCCAGATGTTCTCGTTGAGGGTTCAGGTATGACCTGCTCCTGTCCCCCACCCACTTCCTGCCACCACGGTGCCAACTCCAACACCGCCCCCGCCCAGAGCAGTTCGTGTGTCTGGAGTGGCCGAGGTGCCTGCTTGGTCCAGGGTCTGGCAGAGCCACTGTCCCCCTCAGAGACTTGCCGCCTGGAGTGGGGGTTCACTGCCGAGGGGACGGGCCCTGTATTTTGGATCCGGGAGGTGGGGGATGAGAGAGGAATGCGCGTAGACGCTCTGGTGCAGGAGCCCTAGTACAGCCCCGAGAGAAGATTGAAGTCACTGCCCATCGCCCTCCCTCGCCTCGGCTTCTCTCTGACGTCTGCTTGCCTTTCTGGACCAGGGAACGGTCCCTTTGTCTACTCCACAGCTCGCACAGCTGGGCCTCCCCCCAAGCCCCGCCGCTCCAAGAAAGGTGGGTGAGACCCCCTTCTC
Organism: Stenella coeruleoalba; assembly: GCF_951394435.1. Taxonomy (NCBI): domain Eukaryota; kingdom Metazoa; phylum Chordata; class Mammalia; order Artiodactyla; family Delphinidae; genus Stenella; species Stenella coeruleoalba. The sequence continues at coordinate 31,020,350 of NC_137165.1, read as the reverse complement.
CCTCGGGGGCCTGTGAGGACGGGAGGGTGGGGACACTGCGTGTCTCTCCCTGGGGAGACGCGTGGGAGGCCTTGAGCAGGTTCAGGGAATCGGGCCAGACCTTCATCCCCAGCCACCCCTCCAGTGGGCAGCTTCATTCTAATGGAGATGGGGAGTGGTTTGCTGGGACCTCTGTTCCAGAAAGCACCCGACTATAAACTCTCTGCCAGCTGGAGCGAGTCCCTTACCCTTTCTGGGCCTTAGTTCGCTACGAAAACCGAAGGGCCGGGCCGATGTGCTCTCCGGGCGTCCTTCTCCTGCATCCCTTGTGTGAGGCTGCACCCCCCCCCCCGCCCCCAAAGAAGAGGGATGCGAGGGGCGGGGCTCACAGTCATATTCTCTCCGCAGCTGAGTCCGAAGGCCCTGCCCAGCCCTGTGCAGGTGAGGGGCCAGCCCTGTGCAGTGGAGACTGGGGAGACAGACGGGGTGGGGCAGCCCCTCCGACCTCTCCCCAGGGGCTACAACTAGCGGGCAGGTGGTGAATAGGGGTCAGCAGGCCTCCAGGGCCAAGGATGGTAGGGGGGTGGGGGAGGGTCTAGAGAGAGTCCTGAGTCTTCTCCCCCTCCCCCTCCAGGCGCCTCCCAGCCGGTCTCCTCTACTGGCCTGAAAGCTCCCCGCTCCATGGTGGCTGCATTTGACTACAACCCTCGAGAGAGTTCCCCCAACATGGATGTGGAGGTGAGGACCCTCAGATAGAGCCCGGCCAAGCTGGGTGGTGGCAGGGCCTCCCCGGGCTTGACACGTGCCTCTTGGTCTCTCCACAGGCAGAGCTGCCCTTCCGGGCAGGGGACGTCATCACTGTGTTTGGGGGCATGGACGATGATGGTTTCTACTATGTGAGAACATGGGGGTGGGGGGATGTGCCCAAGAGGGCTCTCCCAGAGCCAGGGAGGGGGATGAGCAAGGGTTCCTGATGGAAGCCCGGAGGAGTGGACCAGGTAGCCTCCCATGATAGTGACATTGACCCCAGCCCGTCCCCCGGGGGCTTCAGGGTCAAGGGGTTGGGGGTGAGGCCTCTCCTGGTCTTAGTCTCAGCATCTCCTCCCCAGGGGGAACTGAATGGACAGCGGGGCCTGGTTCCATCCAACTTCTTGGAGGGCCCTGGGCCTGAGGCAGGCGGCTCAGACAGGGAGCCCGGGACACCCCAGGCCGAGGGGCAGGTCAGTGAGGACCTGGGTTCCTGGCTCAGCAGTTGGGTCTCTATGCTGCTGGTATGGTTGGAGGGGGGCAGGGGTGGGCAGGATGGCGTCGTGCGAGGAGTGCAGCCGGGCAGTGGTCCAGGTGCGCACTGCGCCCAGGGCGGGGCTGCGAGCTACCGCCAGAGGGAGCCCAGCCGGGGTGGCTCCCTCCCAGTGTGTGGCCCTCTGTGCAGTGGGGTGAGGCCGAGACCTTGATCCCCACCTGTCCACACCCCCGGCCAGTGCAGGTGAGGGGCCCTATGGAAAAGGACCTTCAAGCCTCCCACACCTCTAGCTGTCACAGCCCCTGGTACAGGGACCCTCCCCACCCCACTGCTGCGTCTCTCTGTCTCCCAGGTGCCTCTTAAAGCCAGATGCCCAGCAAGGCCCAGCTTCCTGGGTGGGTGGAGTACAATTAAGCTCCAGGTTCATGGGGCAGGGAGAGGGTGAGGAGGCCAGGCGCCAACCAGAAAGCCCTGGGTCTCCACGTGCAATCGTTCCAAAGGCAGGGGCTATGCAGAGCAGCACCTGCTGCTAAGGCCTGGTGACCTGGGCGACCTGGTGACCGGGTGGAGAGCGTATGGTCTGGCCGTAACCCATCTCCTCTCTTTGTTCCCTGTTCTTCAGAGAACGAGGAGGAGAAGAGTCCAGTGCTAGATGGAGATAGATATATGTAGAGAAAGCGACATGTAAGTGGGGACTGACCCCCTATGTCCATGTCACCCTACTCCTCGTGTCACCATAATCAGACGGCGCTCCTTCGTCTCAGACACCGGAGCTGAGCTGGCTTTTCCACCTTCTTCCAGGGAACAGGGGACGGAGCTCTTGCCGTGAGCCAGATTTGGGCCTAGGATCAGCCCCTCCCCTTGCCTTCCTCTGGGCAATGCCAGCTGCCACGGGAATACGTGTCACCCTAGGATATAATGTCCCATATTAGCTGAGTCCTCATATTCTATAGCACGTGTGGCTTATAGAATAGTACGTGACATTCATATGGCTCATCAGTATATTATGATACTATAAGACTATGGTATTATAATATTGTGATTATTATTGGTGACAGAGGGATGACACTAACGCCGCCAGTAATAACAGTCTCCCCCACCACGGTCTCCCCTGTATCGTGACCTATTAGGGAATCAGATGCATGATTTTATGTCCAACTCTCCATTTTCTCCGCTGGGGGGCATAAAAGGGGAGGCTTAAACAGTTGGAGTCCGTAGGTAACCCCAGACCATTCATCTCTGGGGCTCAGAGACTCCCTCCATTTGTTTCCCCAGCAACCCCTCCCTCCTGGGAGCCCTGGGAGGGGGTGGGAAGGGCCTACTCCCCTCCCCCCCACCCCGGCCAGCCATCAGCCCTGGCTAGTTGGCAAGACACTCTTCGACCTCTGGGTGCCAGCAGAGCTCTTTGTGGGCGGCCCTGCCATATCACCAGGGTCTTAGGTGAGGGCGGGCCCCAGGCTGGGCACCCAGCACCTGCCAGCAGACTGCCAGGTGCTGGTGGAAGCGGGGGTTTGAGGAAGGGAGTGGGGGGCAGGGGATGGAGAGCACACAGGCTGACAGGAGCGGATGGGGCTGTACCAGGCACAGGAGGTCGCAGAGTGGATGTGGGAATTTGGCGGGTAGCGGGAGGCCTGCGCGTGGCTCTCCTGCTTGCCCAGCCGCTGTTCTTAGGCCACTAACAGCACAATCTGGGTGGCCCTGTGGCAGAGGGAGCCACTCACAGTGGCAAACGGAGCGAGGAGGAGATTCTGCAAGGGAGACGTGCTAAGGGAGGGGCAGCAGCCTCCAGAGCTGTGGTGGGCGCAGAATGCCGCCCGACCGTGAGTCCCCTCTGGCCCTGGGCTCCCTGCAGCCCTCTCAGGGGCCATTCAAGGAAGAGGCTCCGTCTCCTCCCCAAGGGGTGGGCACTCCTCCACTCCCTGAAGGCCCTCGGACACCGCGTCTGCTGGCCTGTGCGGGCCTGCTCCTTCCGTCTGTGCGCTGGTGCGGGAACCATCGTTCCTGGAGTGTATGGCCCCCTCCAGCGTCCCTGTCCCCGCTCTACCTTCGGTTGGGAGGGGATGACGTGGGGTATTTGGAGCACCCAAGCCGAGGGTCAGGTCCAAGGACTCTTGAGCCCAGCATCCTCCAGAGAAACCCAGAGAAGGGGAGGGGCTTGCCCAGGTCCAAGTGAACAGAGCAGAAATGAGACTCCACGTCCGTCCCTTCCGACTCCCAGCTCAGTGCTCCCTCAGCATCATCGCGCCCGTTTGCCTCTCCGTGCTCTGTGGGGGGCAGTAGCCAGGCGGTGGGTTTTGGTTCACGACCGTGGTTCCGTGACCTGGGGTCTGCAGGCCCCTGAGGTTGCGGCAGAACGGAGGTGGGTGGGTGGGCCGTCAGGCCCTGACGTTGCCCCTTTTCTCTCCCATTCTAGCCCTGGGCCAGCTCAACCCAAGGGCCCCCAACGCCGCCCGGCTGGCCCTGTGCTCCCGGCCCTGGCCGCTTCTCCGGGATTGAATGGGGGGCACCACAGGGCCCGAGCAAGAAGGTGTGGGGTCTCCTCTCCAAGGGGAAGCAGCTCCTCAGGAAACTGGGCTCTGGGAAGAAGGAGTGATGCTGCGGCCCGTCCTGCAGGCCCGAGGCCCCGGCGCACTGTCCCGGCTGCTTGGGGAAGGCCCTGGACTCTCGTTCTCCCGAGCCAGTGCTTTGGCACTCGGATGAGAATTCTACTCGGTGAAGGTCAGAGCTAGATGAGCCCTTGCGGATGCGTCCTCTGGGTGGGCATCTTCCTCTGACAGGACGGCTGCCTGAGCCGCAGCGTGCAGAAGTGAGTCGGCCACCGGGGCCGAGCACCTGGGTCACAGAGCCAGGCCTGGATGTGGACTCGTGACTCCTGCTTCTCCCACCCCCGCCTGGTGTCCAGCATGCCATGCGAGCCCCTTCTTGGCCTCCACACGCCTGGCCCGGGAACCCTGCTCCCTCCGACAGCGCTGGCCAACCTCATCAAGTCTTCCCTCCCTGAAGGAGAGTTTGCACTGGATTCTGCCCAGCCCCCCACCCCCGGGCGGGCAGGGGGGTGGAGCCGTGTATATATGTACATACCCAGTGCCTCAGCCCAGCTTCCTCCGTCTCCCTTCCACTGCACAGGCCCGGGAAGGACCCTGGTCGTAGCGCTGCCCTCCTGCCAGCCGCCCTCCTGGCCTGAGCCCCGGGCCAGCGGGCAGAAAGCAGGAGCTGGGTTTGCCTTATTTTGCTCATCAGATTCAACTTCTCTTTTGCATCGTTTTCCTCTGGCCCCTGTTGGAGTGGGGGGCCTGGGGAAGAGGACAGATTTATGCAGCTATTTTCATACATTCCCTGTTCAGATTGGGGTGGGGGCTCTCCCCCCTTACCCTAGCCACCTCCCTCCCCCTCCCCCTCCAGCTGGGTGAGCGTCTCTGCATGTTTCCTTTGCTGTGGTGGGAGATTGATTGTTGGACTGAATGCCCCCCCCCACCGATCACCACCTTGGTCTCCAGGGGTGTGGAATGGTGGGGGCATTTATTTAAAGAGACATTTTATTATAATAAAGTCTATTTTCACAAAACCCATGCTGGGCTCTACCTGGGATGAAGGACTCCTGAGGGGCGGGTCATGGTGGGCTTCGGACTCCACTTTAGAGCCCAGAAGTTAACATCTGACGGTGACTGGGGTAAAACTAATGCACACCAAGAAGACCAAGCGGCTCTGGAATTCTCTTCCTAGGAAGGTTTGGCAGCTTCCTGAGTTCCTGGTTGCAGGGCCAGGTGTTCGGAGTTGGGTCAGGGTCCTGGAGGAAGAACGTGACCTGGGAAGAGGGTGGGGAGATAGGAAGAGAGAAGGCACCTGTTTCAAGGTGGTGGACTGAACTGATTACATACTGCAATCTTGATTCTCCTGGACCAAATTCATAGGAATAATAGAGGTAAAAAAAACCCCAGCCAAACATGCAAATGAACAACATACAGAGTTCCATTTGAAGAAGGGGGACACCCAATAGACTAGAAACAGCAGGATTTCAGAAAGGACCGAAAACAGGTGGGAGATCACGCTCAGAGACCTCAAAGCAGGGCACCTGTGGGAGAATTCTGCACAGAGCTCCATGCCTAGAGGCGGCAGAAACAGCAGAAGGACCACAGGGGCCGTGACAGTGTGATTAGTTGGGGTTCTATGTGGGGAACCGCCAGGCCGATGGTTGCACATTCTCCTTTTCTCCATGGGCCAAGGGGCAAAGGTGAGGATGGCTGCCCTTAGATGAGGACAGTGGGAGTGGCAGCTTGGATCAGAGCATGTGGGATCTTCCCGGGCCAGGGCTCGAACCCATGTCCCCTGCGCTGGCAGGCGGATTCTAAACCACTGCGCCATCAGGGAAGTCCCAGAAACACAACTTTTTTGTATTTTGGCCTTGTATGCTGCAACCTTACTAAACTCACTTATTAGTTCTAGTAGCTTTTTAATGGATTCCTTAGAATTCTCTACGTATGTGATCATATTGTATAGAACAAAGACAGTTTTACTTCTTCCTTTCAAATTTTGATGCCTTTAATTTCTTTTTCTTGCCTCACTGCACCGATAGAACTTCCAGTACAATGCTTAATAGAAATAATAGAAAAGGACACACTTGCTTTGTTCCTGGTCTTAGGGAGAAATCGTTCGGTCTTTCACTCTTATGATGTCAGTGATAGGGCTTTTTTTGTAGATGCCCTTTGCTGTGTTTAAGGAAGTTCTCTTCTCTATCCCTCGTTTGCAGAGAGGTTTTTTGTTGTTGTTTTAAAGAGAATCAGCATTAAATCAAAACTACAAAGAAGTATCAAAAAGTCTGCAAATAATAAACGCTGCAGAGGGTGTGGAGAAAAGGGAACCTTCCTACACTGTTGGTGGGAATGTAAATTGGTGCAGCTACTATGGAGAACAGTATGGAGGTTCCTTAAAAAACGAAAACAGAGTTACCCTATGATCCAGCAATCCCACTCCTGGGCATACATCCAGAGAAAACCATAATTCAAAAAGATACATGCACCCCAATGTTCATAGCAGCACTATTTACGGTAGCCAAGACATGGAAGCAACCTAAATGTCTGTCGACAGATGAATGAAGATGTGGTATACATACACAATGGAATATTAGTCATAAAAAAGAATGAAATAATGCCATTTGCAGCAACATGGATAGACCTAGAGATTATTATACTAAGCCTGAAGTAAGTCAGACAAAGACAAATATCATATGGTATCACTTATATGCCGAATCTAAAATCTGATACAAATGACTTTATTTGCAAAACAGAAATAGACTCACAGACGTAGAAAACAAACTTACGTGGACTTCCCTGGTGGCTCAGTGGTTAAGAATCCGCCTGCCAATGCAGGGGACACGGGTTCGAGCCCTGGTCTGGGAAGATCCCACATGCCGTGGAGCAACGAAGCCCACGTGCCACAACTACTGAGCCTGCGCTCTAGAGCCCACGAGCTACAACTACTGAAGCCCGCATGCCTAGAGCCTGCGCTCCGCAGCAAGAGAAACCACTGCAATGAGAAGACTGCGCACCGCAATGAAGAGTAGCCCCCGCTCCTCGAAGCTAGAGAAAGCCCGCAAGCAGCAACAAAGACCAAACGCAGCCAAAAATAAATAAATAAATTTATTTAAAAAAGAAAGAAAGAAAACATACTTATGGTTACCAAAGGGGAAAGGGGAGGGAGAGATAAATTAGGAGTTTGGGATTAACTTATACACACTACTATATGTAAAATAGATAACCAACTACGACCTACTGTATAGCACAGGGAACTCTACTCAATATTTTGTAATAACCTATAAGGGAAAAGAATCTGAAAAAAATAGATATATATGTATGTATAACTGAATCACTTTGCTGTACACCTGAAACTAATACAACATTGTAAATCAACTATACTTCAATAAAAATAAATAAATTTTAAAAAAGAATCAGCATTAATTTATTTTTAATTGAAGTATAGTTGATTTACAATGTTGTAATAGTTTCTGGTGTACAGCAAAGTGATTCAGTTACATATATATATACACACATATATATACACACATATATATATTCTTTTTTGGATTCTTTTCCATTATGGTTTATTACAAGATATTGAATATAGTTCCCTGTGCTATACAGTAAGACCTTGTTGGTTATCTATTTTATGTATAGTAGTGTGTATAGGTTAATCCCAAACTCCTAGTTTATCCCTCTCTTCCCTTTCCCCTTTGGTAACCATAAGTTTGTTTTCTATGTCTGTGGGTCTGTTTCCGTTTTGCAAATAAATTCACTTGTATCCGATTTTAGATTCGGCATATACGTGATATCATATGATGTGTATCTTTCTGTGTCTGACTTACTTCAGGCTTAGTATGATAACCCCTAGGTGTATCCATGTTGCTGCAAATGGCATTATTTCATTCTTTTTTATGACTAATATTCCATGGTGTATATATACCACATCCTCTTTATCCATTCATCTGTCGATGGACATTTAGGTTGCTTCCATGTCTTGTCTATTGTAAATAGTGCTGCAATGAACATTGGGGTGCATGTATTTTTTTTTTAATTAATTAATTTATTTTTGGTTGCATTGAGTCTTCGTTGCTGTGCACGGGCTTTCTCAGAGCGGGGGGCTACTCTTTTTTGCGGTGCGCAGGCTTCTCATTGCGGTGGCTTCTCTTGTTGCGGAGCATGGGGTCCACAGCGCAGTCTCAGTAGTTGTGGCACATGGGCTCAGTAGTTGTGGCTCATGGGCTCTAGAGCACAGGCTCAGTAGTTGTGGTGCACAGGCTTAGTTGCTCCGCGGCATGTGGGATCTTCCCGGACCAGGACTCGAACTCATGTCCCCTGCATTGACAGGCGGATTCTTAACCACTGCACCACCAGGGAAACCCTGCATGTATCTCTTTGAATTATGGTTTTCTCTGGCTGTATGCCCAGGAGTGGGATTGCCGGATCATATGGTGACTCTATTTTTAGTTGCTGTTGTTGTTGCTTTTGGCTGCACTTCGAGGCTTGTGGGATCTTAGTTCCCTGACCCAGGATTGAACTGGGCTCTGGCAGTGAAAGCGCCAAGTCCTAACCACTGGACTGCCAGGGAATTCCCTATTTTTCATTTTTTTTTTTTTTTTTTTTTTTGCGGTACGCGGGCCTCTCACTGTTGTGGCCTCTCCCGTTGAGGAGCAGAGGCTCCGGACGCGCAGGCTCCGCGGCCATGGCTCACGGGCGCAGCCGCTCCGCGGCATGTGGGATCTTCCCGAACCGGGGCACGAACCCGTGTCCCCTGCATTGGCAGGCGGACTCTCAACCACTGCACCACCAGGGAAGCCCCTATTTTTCGTTTTTTAAGGACCCGCCATACTGTTTTCCGTAGTGGCTGCACCAGTTTACATCCCCCCCACCAACAGTGTTGGAGGGTTCCCTTTCCTCCACATTTTTTTTTTAAATAATCAATCAGTAATGGAGGTTGGATTTTGTCAGATGATCTTTCTGCATGTAATGAGAGATCATACCATTTTTCTTAGTTATGGCAAATTTCATTGATTGATTTTGGAGTATTAAACCAACTTTACTTTCCTGGGGTAAATTCTACTTGGTCATGACCTGGGAGGAGGATGAAAGCCTATTCCCCAGGACGTGCCCCTTTTGTTGAGTTAAGGAGTGTGCACAGGGCAAAGATAAGGGGGCGTGGGGATGGTGGGAGACTCATACCTTAGCGTAGAGAGACTCCAGTGTTAAAATCTGGACTCATCCATTCTCTGTTTCCTACCCACCCTCAACCGTGGGTCCTTACCCATTAAGGAGTCTCCATGTTCCTCTGTCAAGGCAAGGACTTCCCCTTAGGTCATAGTACTCTGGTCCACAGGGCAGAGGAAAGAACCTGTTGTTTCCACTCCCGAACCTGGCCAGGGTCCAGCACCACTCTCGAAAACTTCTGTTGGCCTTGAGGGGCTGTTTTCCTGCCTGCAGTCCCTGCAGAGAGGACGGCATAACTGGAAAGTTCTCCCTAGCCCCACGCCCTGCTGGAGATGCCTGGCCCTCATCCCCTCTTAGTCTGTCTTTCTGTTACCAGGTCCCAGGCTCCTTCTGTCTCCCTGGGGGTTTCCCACAACTCTTGTTATTTTCTGCTCTCCAACAATTTCACTTCTATGTCTCACTTCTGTGACATCTTCACCGTCAGGTTTGGCCGATGAGATCCTATAGCCCATGTTAATTCTGCTTTGCCTGAAACCAGGATTAACGTCCTATTGCAAGAACTGGAAGTCTACTTGTAACAGAGAATTTAACTGTAATACTAGATGCACAAAAATAATAGAGCAATATCTTCCAAGTGCCAAAAAGAAAGAAATTTGGACTTGAGTTCTATATTTAGCCAAATTAACGGTCACACTACTGAAGTCTCCCACAGGGGAAGCACTTAATCCTGAACGCCAGGTGTTTCAAAGTCATCATTTCAATCTTTGGTAATGTTTGACCTCATATTTAGAAATCGAAATAAAACTAATCCAAAACCTCAGATTATATAAGTCAAATCAAAGTTTACTACTTTGCGGGGGGGGGGGTTGAAGTGGAGGGAGAGATTATCAATTCTTTTGTGAAAAAATTATTATATTTTCCTGGTAAAACTCTCAAACAGAGGGGCATTGATTTTACAGTAAAGCCTCCACCTCCTCAGCCTTTTCCGTTCCATTCCCCAAAGGTAACCACTGTTAATAGGCTTCTGCGTCTGCTTCTAGAATGTTCTATGTATATTTAAAATACACGTGTGCGTGTGCGTGGCGTGTGTGTGTATGTGTGCTTTGCGCGAATTGCATTATGCTGTATATAGTGTTTTGTAACTAGCCCTTTTCCTTCAGCTGCGTATTTTTCTTTATTGCTACATATAGACCTCCCTCCTTAGTCTTAAAGCACCTGCATAAAACACCATTACGTGGATGTACCACAGTAGGGCAAAAATTTTTTGATGGACATTTGGCTTGTTTCTACTCTTTTGGTTGTTGCAAATGAGGCTGAAATGAAGACCCTTGTGCTTTCTGTTCTCCTAAGAATGCATCTGAAGGATAAATTCCTTCCTGGAAGTAGAATTGCTGAGTCAGAGCAAGTGTACATTTTGGATTTTAACTGACATTGCCAAACTGCCATTCCATGGCATGGAGCCAATCTACACGTATCTTTTCACATGCTGACTGGCACTGGCTTTATCAGCCCTTTTAAATTTTAACTAGTCTGTCCGATGGATAAAGATGCTGTTGAATTCTTTTACTTTGAGTTTCACTGCTTCTTAATTTTAGTGTTATTTTGTAGAACTTTGACTCATGGAAGCTTACCACCCATCCCACCCCCACCACCAATAACCACAAGTATAAAGGGGGTTAACTGAATAACCATTAAACATTTGCATAGTCATGTAACTTAACTGTCTTTACCTTTACAATACTACCCTAAACAAATTTGGGAACCATTATTTGAAACTAACAAAAGCTTGAATGTTCACTCTTTAAAATGTTTTAATCTTGTTCAGTAAATAGGAAGTGCAACCTCTCTAGAACGGAGGGTTAAAAATGTCCAACGTTTTTCTGCTCTATGAATTTACCTTCTAAAGAGAACCGAAAGAAGCATACTAAATTTTTTTCTTTAAAAATACTTACCTTGGGGCTTCCCTGGTGGCGCACTGGTTAAGAATCCGCCTGCCAATGCAAGGGACACGTGTTCAAGCCCTGGTCCGGGAAGACCCCACATGCCGCGGAGCAACTAAGCCCATGCCCCATAACTACTGAGCCTGCACTCTAGAGCCCGCGAGCCACAGCTACTGAGCCTGAGTGCCACAACTATTGAAGCCTGTGCTCTAGAGCCCGCGAGCCACAACTACTGAGCCTGAGTGCCACAACTACTGAAGCCTGCGCGCCTAGAGCTCGTGCTCCGCAACAAGAGAAGCCACCACAGTGAGAAGCCTGTGCATCTCAACGAAGAGTAGCCCCCGCTCACCACAACTAGAGAAAGCTGCACGGAGCAACAAAGACCCAACGCAGCCAAAAACAAGTAAATAATTAATTTTTTAAAAGAATCCCTACCTTGAAAGCTTTTAAGGGAAAGAGAATGTTTATAAGATTTTACAAGTTCTGTGGAGAAACTTAAAGGCTAAATGTATATACATTTTCCAAAAAGAGAGTACTTAGGAATAAATCTAACAAGAGGGTAAAACAATAACACTTCAATGAAGACTATAAAAGTAGACAAATAAAATGGTACATTGTATTACTCAAGAATGTAAGCTCCGTGAGACCAAGTAATTTGTTAATTGCTATATCCCCAGTGCCAAGAACAGTGCTGGCACAGAGGTGCTCAGGAAATACATGTTGAATGGATGAATGTGCATGGATAGGAAGATTTAATATCATAAGATGCCAAATGTCACCAAATTTGTGTATAAATTGAATACAATATCAATAAAAATCTCAACTGGATTTCTCATGGAACTAGACACTCAAAAATTCACAAGAGAGAAAATATGTTAGAATGTTGAAGATTCTTTTGAAAAAGAAGAATGAGGAAGGAGAATTTATCTCACGAGAAATCAAAACATATTATAAAGTTGTGGCAACTGCAACGTTTAGGTATCGACATCGGAATTGACAGCTAGACTAGTAGATCAGTAGAATAGAATAATCTAGAAACACACACACACATTTATGGTGAGTGATAAAAGTAGCATCTCAGCTCAGTGGAGAAATGACAGATTATTCAGTTAAAGGCACTGGGACAACTGGTTTTCCATTTGGAAAGAAATGAAGGTAGCTTGGTTTCTTACACTGTTCACACACACAAATTCCAAATGGTGATCTAAATGTGAAAAATCGAAGTATTCAGGTTTTAGAAGAATATACATGTGATTTTTGAAAAAGGGAAGATCCTCTTAAACAAGTCTGAAAAGGAAGATCCAAGAGGAAAAGATTGATTAATTTGACCGCCTCAAAATTAAGACCCTGTAAAAAACATAAATGAAAAGTGACAAGACTGGAAAAAAATATTAGCAACATACATGACAGACGACTGTTCATCCAGAACACACAATAACTTTTGCACTTCAGTAAAAAGAGTGATAATCAATAGGAAACTGGACAAGACCAAGCCCAGGAAATTTACAGAGGAGATAATATGCGTACAATGATGCACAATCTCACTCGTAATCAAGTAAATAAAAATTGAACCAATAATGTGATTCTAATCTTTGCCTATGAGAATTTTACCATCTGGAGGACAGTTTGGTGATATCTGTTAAAAATTTAAAATGCACAAAACCCATGACCGACTTCTCAATCTTTACCCAGGAGAACACGTGTGTGTGAACAAGGAGGCTCTTGCTGCATTGTTTTTAATAGTGAAAAATGGAAAAATGTCGGCTTCCATCAACAGAGGAAGGGTGGCATAGTGGAGGTATACCTCATCTGAAGAATACCGGGTAACAGTCAAAAAAGTGAGATAGTTCTCCAAGGAGCACATGATAACAGATCTGCGAGAGGTATTATTGAGTGAGAGAAGCATGCTGCTGAGCAATGTGTATAATGTGACATCATTTATGGAAAAATCTAGAAGAATATTTCCCACAGATCCATATGTATAAATGAATGTAAAGTAAAAAGGTTTGGAAGGACAAATACAAAAATGACAAAAGTGTTTATGTCTCAGGATTGGGGGAAAGGGACTGTAATTGGAAATGGTGTAATAACCTAATCTAGAGGGAGCTTGAAACTGACCTGTAATATTTTAATTTTATTCAAAAGATATCCAGGTATTAATTACCTGCCTAATTCTAAATTAACTTTTAAAACTTTAAAGAGAGAGAAAACAAAGACTTTGGACTGGGTGCAATTGGGGTGTTTGAGGAGTCACTGCCCCCATCCTCTCCCCAGCTTCCATAAGCCCCCTTCACTCCAAACACACACACACACACACACACACACACAGGAAATCTGGCTGTAATCCCAACTGAACTGTTTCCTAAACAGCATTAAGAAAGAACAAGCTGTTTTGCAAGCAGTAGCAGAGAGAGCCCGTTACCCCATAGACAGTTGGATTTCACCCTAGGAGTGGGGATGTTTGGGAAGGCAAGTGGAGAGAAGGAGGGCAGTAGGTGTGGGTGGGTGGAGGGGCTCCCTCAAAGGGCTATAGTCATGAGGTGTAGCAGTCTCATCAGTGCCCTCCAGAGGCCACCCCCAGGATAGGGAGCTAGGGGGTAAGTTGTGGGACAAGTCTTGTCTGAAATATCTCCTCGGGCAGACATTCTCCTTCTGGTTATTCTGCGTGCTGAGAAGCCCTCTGAGCCTCAATTACACCTGAGCCAGACAAATAGGGCCTCGATGAGGGATCAACAGAGATACAGACTGGGCAGCCTTACAGTGGTCCCACCTGGGCCATTACTAATTGGTTGGAAACATCATAAAGAGCATCTCACATCATCACAGAGCATCTCAAACCTCTGCACACAAACGGAGACCCACAGCCCCTGCCCTGAGCCAAAGGCAGGTGGCTTGGGGATTATAAATCTTGAGAATTCTACCCCCTCCACATGCATAGAGAGTGAAGGGCATTTTAACGTCATCCTTTGAAAAGCCTTTAGTTTTTCATTCATTGCCTCAACACCACCCGTGAGAAATCAGGGCAGGTCTCTTGACGCCCATGAATCACTGCAACGCCTCCTGCCTGGCACATGGCCTCTGGGCCTGTCCCCTCAGTGCACATTCCACTTGGCAGCCAGTGAGCTTCCTAAAATGAACTCTGACCATGCACTTCAGGGCCTTCGTGGCTCCCTGGAGCCTTCAGGACAAGAACTTCTCAGGAGGTCAGCAAGAGCATTGTGTCCTGGGCCTCTGCCTGCCGTATCAGCCTCATCCTGCCCCACCCTGTCCCCCATGGTGGAACTGTCTGGACGAAGCCCACCTGTGTCAAGGCTTTTGCTGTGTCATCCTCTGGGTCCAGAATGCTCTTCCTCCCTGTGTCCAACTTATAAACATTCTTCAAGACAGTCTCAAGCACCAATTCCTCAAAAAAGCCTTCTCTGATGCTCCCAAAGAGCCCTGCACAAGGTTGTTGGGCTGCCATCGGTCTGCATCCCCCTGTGCTCACGGAGGAAAGGGCCTTTGCTCAACGGAGGGCACCCAACGGCCAGCACAGTACCTGTCATGTGCGGGGGCTCGGTACCTACTCATTGAGCAAATGCCTGAGTGAAAGGTCAGCAATAAACCTGCAGAGGCCACTGGGTAAACAGCACTCATTTGTAAGTCAAGAGACCTGACAACTAGAGTTTTCTGAGCTGTGCCACACTGCTGCCCTAGGCAAAGTTATTTCCTTCCCAGACCTCCATCTTTCTCATCTGTGCTATGAGGAACTTGTATTAAATGTCTCTTACCTCTTGGGCTCTGACAATTCCCTTAAAAGAGTAAAGGAACACTAATCGTCAGAGTTGATGAGGGCGATGGGGAACAGGTGCTCCCACGCATGGCTGATGGGAGGGTGAAAGCCTTATAAACGTGGATACCCAAATATGCAGCAATTTTACCTCTAGGACTTTTCACCTAAGGAAATAACTGAAGATGCGACTAGAGATTTAACTCCATGGATAACGACCCTAGTACTGCTTATAACAGTGAAAATAGGAAATGACCCGAGTATCTAACGAGAGAGGATTAGTGAATAAAACATAGTATTTCATACCAAATATTACGCAGACATAGAAATGAAATAAATCTTTTTATTGACAGAGAGATGTCCAGGCTAAATTACGTATTAAAAGTAGATTGTAGGGGCTTCCCTGGTGGCACAGTGGTTAAGAATCCGGCTGCCAATGCAGGGGACACGGGTTCGAGCCCTGGTCTGGGAAGATCCCACGTGCTGCGGAGCAACTAAGTCCTTGTGTCACAACTACTGAGGCTGCGCTCTAGGGCCCGCGAGCCACAACTACCGAAGCCCGCACGCCTAGAGCCCGTGCTCCGCAACAGAGAGTAGCCCCCGCTTGCCGCAACTAGAGAAAGCCTGCGCACAGCAACGAAGACCCAACACAGCCAAAAATAAATAAATAAAATTAAAAAAAAAGTAGATTGTAAAATAATATTTAAAGTAATAGTAAATATTAAAAATAATATATATTTTTGGCCTCACCACGTGGCTTGTGGGATCTTAGTTCCCTGACCAGGGATTGAACCCGGGCCATGGCATGAAAGCGCCAAGTCCTAACCATTGGACTGCCAGGGAATTCCCCTAAAGTATGTTCTTATCACTGCTTAAAATACATATTATATCTACATATAGGATATAAAATTATGAAATGAGGTTATTGGTGAGTGGTGGGATTATGGGAAATTATTTTCCTTCCTGCTTCTTATTTATGTGAAAGATGGCAAACCTGGAAAGAAAAAAAATTACACATAACCTCACCTGATTGTAAATATTTTATTTACTTATTCTATAACATTTCATGTATGGAAATAGATGTTACTTACAGGATGAAAAAAAAAGTATTTTCAAAAGCCTATACAATTCTAGAACCTGATTCACAAAGAGCCATTCGTCCAAGTTCACCCATAGCAAGTACCTGGCAGAACAAGGCTGGAAGAATGGCCTCCCCTCTCATGGGCCCCTGGACTCTGCTTCCTGGCAGATGACAGGATCACTGGGCACATTGGGAAGATGTCTCTGTCCCCTGTTCCTTGGCCAAGATGTGGTCTGGGCATAGAAGGCGAGAGTGAGTGCAGGAGGGTATCTGAAGGTAGGAGGTGTGGGTAGACCAAACAGGACATGGGGGCCACGGCTGGCACGTGCCCAGCCTGACGAGGGCACAGGGAGGTGGACAGACACAGTCATTAGTCGTAGGGTACCTTTTCCTGCTGCGGAATGGCAGTCCCTTGGCCAGTCTTCCCCAGGGCTTCTCCCTCTTCTATTTCAAAAGTTTAATGCAAATCCTAACGACACTGATCTTGTCCCTGGGAGGCACTGGGCTGTGTCACCCAACTGACCACTAACCACAACCAGCTCGCTTCTCTCCTCGTTCCTGAAATCTGGGGGCAGATGGTGGGGATGTTGGAGACAGCCCCCTACCAAAAGCCAAGAGGAAAGGGGATGAAGAGAGGGATAGAGGAAGTTAACCTTGGTCCTCAGCCCACGGCCCCCAGGGTCTTCTTTCCTGTGAAGCCCAACGGTCCCCAGCCAGATTTCCTGTCCCTTTAGCCTTCTCCAAGAATGGAGGGCTGCCCATCAAGGTTGGCCACGGGGTCAGGTTACTGTTGGGGGTGGGGCAAGGTGCCCTGAGGCGGATCGGGCCATCATCACTCCAGGTCTCTCCTTCACCTTCTGTTTCCCATAATTCCTTAGGTTGTCAGTTCCTAACTTTTGTCCCTTTCAAAGGAACCTTGGAGACTCAGTTGAACCAGAATTTTGGAGGGGGTGCGGTTAGTTGTCTGCGCCCCCTGGGGACAGCACTGGTCTAGGCACACAGTGGGGAGCTGAGAAACTCTGGGGGTGCTAAGTTCAAAGGCCGAAGACAGTTCTGGTCCCTCCTCTCCTGCCCGTATCACCCATATCAGAGAACTCTTTCTAAGCACCCCGGGCCCAGGCGGGGAGGAGAGAGAGTTCAGTCTCCAGGGGCGGGCCTCATCTGCCCTGCCCCTCCCCCAGCTTGGAGGACATAAAAGCCCAGATTTAGCTAAGAGGTGATGTCACTGCCGCTGGAGCACGGGAACTTTGGAGGTAGGGTCCTGGACTCCGTCTGTTGGCAGAACCCACTGAGGGGGCACTGGGGGGTGACGGTGGGAGTGAGGGGCCTGGGAGGAGAGGGACATGGGGCTCTCTTCTCCCTAAATGCCCTGTGGGCTTTGGACACTTACTGGGCTTGGGGTCTTGCTGCAGAGATGAAGCTGCCCCTGGGCCTAGCAGGACTCCTGGTCATTCTAGCCATGCCCCAGCCTTCTGAGGGTGCCGCTCCAGGTAACAGTTCAGAAGGAAGGGAAAAGGTGGTGTGTTGGGGGAGGTTCTGAGTCCCCGGGATGCCTTTCCTCAGTGTAAGTCACCCGGGCTCTAGGGCCTGATGGGGGCTTTGGGCCCATTCCTGACCTCGTGACCCCTGTTCTGGGCAGCTGTCCTGGGGGAAGTGGAGACCTCAGTGGTGCTGACCTGCATGGAGGAGGCCAAGCGGCTAGTGGACAAAGCCTACAAGGAGCGGCGGGAAAGGTGGGGCGCCGGGGTACGGCGTGGCTCTGGGCAAGGCTGTCCCAGGCCTTTCAGAGAAGGAACAGGCAGTGGGGAATTTGTGGCTGGGCGTGGGGCCCTCTGTCTGTCAGTCTTTTTTTTTTTTTTTTTTGCGGTACGCGGGCCTCTCACCGTTGTGGCCTCTCCCGTTGCGGAGCACAGGCTCCGGACGCGCAGGCTCAGCGGCCATGGCTCATGGGCCCAGCCGCTCCGCAGCATGTGGGATCTTCCCGGACCGGGGCATGAACCCGTGTCCCCTGTATCGGCAGGCGGACTCTCAACAACTGAGCCACCAGGGAAGCCCTGTCAGTCTTTTTAGCTCTGGGTGCGAGAACATTTTCCAAACCATGCCTCCCGTGGCCTGGCCTCTGGGCACCCAGGTCCAAACCCCGTTTAAAAAGAGAAACCTGCTTCCTAACTGTGGGTCTGTCTACACTGTCCTCTGTGTCCAGAACCCTGGGCTGGGGCTGTGCTGAGTGTCTCTGCCTCCCTTCTCTGGCCCTCCCTCCTCCCTCCCCCAAGCAGCATCAAGCGGCGGCTTCACAGTGGCTCGGCCAGCCCCATGGACCTCCTGTCCTACTTCAAGCAGCCAGTGGCAGCCACCAGGACAGCAGTGAGGGCAGCTGACTACCTGCACGTGGCCCTAGGCCTGCTGGAGAGGAAGCTGCGGCCCCTGTGGCCAGGCCACTTCAATGTCACGGGTACCATTCCCTCTACATCCCCAGACCCTCGCTCAATCCCAGTGGCTCCCCCAACCCCTCTTTCCAGGGGGTCTCAGCAGGCATCCTAGCGTCCCCTCCATGTCCTCACATCACACCCCCTAACCGAGGCTCCCCAGCAGAGGATAGAAAATAGGGTCTCAGCTCCCACTCGCCCCCTACTTTCCCGGCCCCGCAGACGTGCTGACACCTGCCCAGCTGAATCTGCTGTCCAAGACTAGCGGCTGCGCCTACCAGGACCTGGGGGTGAGGTGCCCAGAGGAGGACCAGTACCGAACCATCACCGGGCAGTGCAACAACAGGTGCGGCCGCTGGGGACCTCCCCTCGGCGGGCGGGTGGTGGCTAGAGGAGGGTGGTCCCGGCCACATGGCGTCAGCGCCCTGTTCCCCCACCCCTGCAGGCGCAGCCCCACGCTAGGGGCCTCCAACCGCGCCTTTGCGCGCTGGCTGCCGGCGGAGTACGAGGATGGCTTCTCCCTGCCCTTCGGCTGGACGCCCGGGGTCAAGCGCAACGGCTTCCCGGTGCCCCTGGTGAGCCCTGGCCCGCGGAGTGGGAGAGGCCCGGCCGAGGCCAGGGCCCCTGACTCCCCGTGTCCCGCAGGCTCGCGCCGTCTCGAACGACATCGTGCGCTTCCCCACGGAGAACCTGACCCCGGACCAGGAGCGCTCGCTCATGTTCATGCAGTGGGGCCAGCTGCTCGACCACGACCTCGACTTCACCCCCGAGCCAGCCGCCCGTGTCTCCTTCCTCACTGGCATCAACTGCGAAACCAGCTGCCTGCAGCAGCCTCCCTGCTTCCCGCTCAAGGTACTCCCTCCCTGCCCCACCGGCCAGCCTGCCGGGTCGCGGGAGGGGCAGCGTTCCCGGAAGGGAACACCTCCCTCCCTGCCCAGCCTTCCTTCCCTGGCTCCCAGCAAGGCTGGCCCTGAGCCTCCATCCCCCGCCACTCTGGGCTAGGGACCTTCCCACCGTCCCTCAAACCTCTGTGTGCAGGTGCCGGGGGCTCAGTCCTCCTCCCTCCCCACTCACGGGCTCCCTCTCCCCAAGCCCACATCACACAGAGGCTGGGTTTTGGGGTTGGAGCAGGGCTGAGAGTGGGCTGGTTGGTCGAGGCACGTGCAGAGTAGGTAGACGAGGGGAGAAAGAAGGAAGGAGGATCCGAGAGAGAGGGAGAGAGACACAGGGGCCAGAGTGAGAGAGAGGAAGGGGAAAGGGAGAGGAGGCCCCCGGAGAGTGTAGAGACCAGATCTAGAGAACAGAGGAGGGAGGAGCAGAGACAGAAAAGAGGAGAGAAAGGAGGTTTGGGGGGAGGGGTCAGAGGACTGGCCACACCCCCTTCAGCGGGCCCCACATCCCCCACGCCAGCATCCTACTCGTCACCCCTCCAGCGTGGAGGCGCTCTGCTGGTGGAAACTCAGGCTGATCCCCTGGGGGCCTTGAGACGCCTTCCTGCCGGCCGAGGGGGCCGAGGAGCTCCATTTTAGTATCTGGGTTGCCCCCTCTGGTCCTGGGCTCTAGGCTGCTTCCGAGGTGGGAATTAAGGCCTTCAGGAGGGTGGGCGGGGGAAAGCCACTCCTGATCTCTGTCCCTGTCCTCGGCGCGCCCGCCGGGCCTCTCTCTGTGCCGCAGATCCCGTCCGATGACCCCCGCATCAAGAACCAACGCGACTGCATCCCTTTCTTCCGCTCCAGCCCGGCCTGCAAAGGGAGCAACATCACCGTCCGCAACCAGATCAATGCGCTCACCTCCTTCGTGGACGCCAGCATGGTGTACGGCAGCGAGGACCCCTTGGCCATGAAGCTGCGCAACCTGACCAACCAGCTGGGGCTGCTGGCCGTCAACACCCGCTTCCATGACAACGGTCGGGCCCTGCTGCCCTTTGACAACCTGCACGATGACCCGTGCCTGCTCACCAACCGCACCGCGAACATCCCCTGCTTCCTGGCAGGTCAGTCTTGGGCAGGGACCTGGGCTGACGCAGGGGCGCCCCCTACCGGAGCCACAGCGGGCCCGTTTGAGAGCCCCTTGTGGGTTTGCATTTAGAGAGACTGTCCTCATCAACTTCATGATATTAATCCAGTTGCCTTGGTAACAAGTTGGATGGAGCCAGAGAGGCGAAACAGAAACAAAACCCCAAACCAACAAAAACAATAACCCCAGACCTAAGAAGGAGACTCAGGGCTGGCCAAGGAGCGAGCCTCTGTCCATCTGTTCAGCCCTTTCTCGGTCGCTCTCTTTCCCTCTGGACTCTGGGAGAGAGGAAAGTTGAGTCCTCCAGGAACAGGGAACTGAAGGGACAGAGAGCAACATGGCACCCTCACCCTCTAGAATCACAGTATCCAATATGGTAGCCACTAGCCACACATGGCTATTTTCATTTACGTGTAAGTTAATTTAAATGAACTTAAATTAAAAACAAGATTCCTCCACTGCGCTAGCTACATTTCAAATGCTCAACAGCCTCGTAGGCTAGTGGCTTCCATATAGGACAGCTCAAATGTAGAACATTTCCATCTTCATGTTCTATTGGACAGAGCTGCTCCAGCACATCACCGCCTATCCACCTTGATTCCCTGTAATGAGAGAGGGTGGGATTTTCAATTTAAACAGCTGGCATTCCTGGGGATGTGGTTGGGGCAATGATGGTGGTAGTGCCCAGAAATTTTACACTTTTACGTTTAAACCCAACAGTGGGTCTGAGGCCTTTCTTTCTCCACCTCCTGGTGGCTCCTGATGGGTGGGCCCTGGGGAGGAGAATCAAGGTCAGCACCAGTGTGGGCTTTTCTGGGCTAATGGGGGAAGAGCAGCACTCCTTGGCCTCCTCATGGGGTTGAGCCACATGTTCCCAGCCTGGATGGTCGTGACCTCTGTCAGGTTGTGGGAAGAAAAGCTGCTCTCAGAGAATATCCTTCTCGACAAACTTTAGAGCTGTGGAGGACTGAACCCAGGGTCCTGCAGAAATGGGCTTGGCCCTAACCCTCTGGTACTTCCAGAGCAGGTTTAGGGGAGGACTTGAGGGATCAGAGGGTCACACTTCATTCTTTTGCACAGTCTCAGGGGTGGACTTCAAACATCCTGTGCCCTGGCTCCCTGCCCTGAGTAGGCTGCACAATTAGCATGCAGTAAGGTGCGGATGGCAGTTCTGAACAGATGGTACTGGCTTTCTAGAGTCCTGTGTTAAGAAGGATTCTGAGGTTGCATCCAATTTTAGCAGGAGAGAGGGCTGTGATCATTCACTGTGTCTCACATGGACAGGAAAATAGGGAGAGCCAACGTGCATGCTACTTTCTGGCCTTCCCTGAATCAAGAAAATAAGTCAATCAAGCTGTATTCATGGATCTCCTATTTTGTACCAGGCACTGTGTTAAACCCCATGTGTCTAGGTATACATTGGGTGGGAGGGTCAGATACAAAAAGGCATAAGCCATGGTCCTTGTCCTCAAGGTGCTACCAGTCTCAGGTGTGGGAAGGTGGCAAGTCTTGTGTCAGATCTGGTGCTTAGTGAATGAGCATCTCTGACCAGCAGTGCCACTAAAGAGAGGAAGAGCTATTATGGTGGACCAGGGCATCAAGGCAGGCTTCCTAGAGGAGGTGTAAACTGAGCATGGCGTGGAAAGATGGGTGCAGAGGAGGGCTGGGTAGGGGGCATTTGAGGCCTTGGCTTGGGAGAGAGTTTCAGTGGAGCAAGTCCTTTCTGGGAGGGAGGTCTTAGGAATGACAGTAGCTCTTGCTTCCCCAAGGGGACAGCCGCTCAAGTGAGATGCCTGAGCTCACCTCCATGCACACACTCTTTCTGCGGGAGCACAACCGGCTGGCCACAGAGCTCAAGCGCCTGAACCCCTGCTGGAATGGAGAGAAGCTCTATCAGGAAGCCCGAAAGATCGTGGGAGCCATGGTCCAGGTAGGCGGTCCTGCGCGTCAGTGATGCCAGGGGTCGGCAGACTTGGGATCCAGACATGCCTTTGCCACATCTTATCAGTGCAAATTAACCCTCATGAGCTTCAGTTTCTTCATCCATGATACTGTAAGGATTAAAGGACACATATGAAAACACCTGGCAGATACTAAGCACCTGACAAGGGTCACTTGCCTTCCAACGCCTCTTTCCCAGGCTTGCTGACCTTTCTACTGATACTTTCCTGTCCCCCAGGAATGGTACTGGGAGGTTTAAACAGGTGGTTCTAAAGTGCCTGGCGCACAGTAGCTGTTCAGTAAATGCTTCTCCTTTCCTTCATCTCATCATCACCCTTGGCTCCTTTGCACACCTTCTCTTCTTTAGAGCTCTATCACAGGTCACCTGCTCTCCTTATCCTCGCTTATCCATGGGGGGGTGTTCTCTGAACTTTTTTTGAAATGTTTAAATGCTTTATTTATTTATTTATTGGCCGCACTACATGGCTTGCGGAATCTTAGTTCCCCGACCAGGGATTGAACTCGTGCCCCCTGCAGTGGAAGCAGAGGGTCCTAACCACTGGACCTCCAGGGGATTTCCCTTCTCCCAACTTTTGATGCTCCAGCATCCCCATTGTCTCCCCAAGACATAAACACACACACACACACACACACACACACACACACACACACACACACGCACATGCACACCCCTTGTTAATACTCCTTGACCCTGGAGGAGAGAGAGTTGCTGGAGCTGAGGATGAGTTTTCAATTTGTACTAAGAAAGTGAGATTCATTTAAACCTCAGAGGAAATTCCAGAGTCTAGAATCTAGAGTGGGACTGTTCCATCTCTTTTCTTTTCACTGGGAGAAAGCATCTAGGGTGGCCCTTTTCCATTTTGCTTCCCCTCCTCCTACAGGCAATATATTGAACCCTACTGTGAGCCAGGCACTTGCTGGGCACTGAGTAATTTCAAGAGAAATGAGACACCACCCTTGCCCTCAAGGAGCTAATAAGTTTGTAGGAGAAATGGGACCATGGGTAACAAGGGCAAGGGAGCTACTGCAAGGAGTAACAAAGCCCTTTTTTTATGTAATACTTTAGGGCAGAGAGCAGCATAATTACCCGTAATTTACATTTGAGGAACTGGGGCTCAGAGAGGTTAATAACTGGCCCAAGGGCACACAGCAGGCAAGCACTAGAGCTCTGTTTATGCCATGCGGTGCCACTCTGTGAGACTCAGCTCTAGTGCTGTGGGAGGCAAATCTCTGGCCTTATACGAGGGAGGGATCCCCTGAGTCAGGAGCAGGTGAAGAATCTGCTGGGCGGGATGAGTGGAGAGGCTGCTCTGCGTGACTTTTCTTTAGATCATCACTTACCGAGATTACTTGCCCCTGGTGCTGGGGCCGGAGGCCATGAGGAAGTACCTGCCCGAGTACCGCTCCTACAATGACTCGGTGGACCCGCGCATCGCCAACGTCTTCACCAACGCCTTCCGCTATGGCCACACCCTCATCCAGCCCTTCATGTTCCGCCTGAACGATCAGTACCAGCCTATGCAGCCCAACCCTCGTGTTCCGCTCAGCAAGGTCTTTTTTGCCAGCTGGAGGGTTGTGCTGGAAGGTGAGCGGGACCTAAGCCAGGAGTGAGTTAGCTGGCAGCCGAGGGTGGGATGGGGGTGGGCTTCGTCACAGGGAACTAGGGTGGACCAGATCCTCTTTCCTTCCATCTTTGGGGATCTGATCTGACTCTCCAGCCTCTGACTTTCAAGCAGAGCTCACCTGACTCTGGTGAACTCTGGTGGAGATAGCTTGTAGGAGCTGGCTCCTTCCTGTGTGTTGTACTGAATAATCCTCAGTGACCCAGGAGGCCAGGGGCTGGGAGCACCTGAGCCTTGCCAGTCTGAATGGCATTACCCCCCGAGACCTCAAAGCCTCAGTGAGGACCTGCCCGCTGGGGACACCTTGGCACCAGAGCCACACATGCCCAGCCCTGTTCTGCAATCCCCCCGGTTCTGCCTGACTCTGGTCTGAGCTCTGATACCGAGCCAGATCCTTCCCCCAACCTTGCTCCTCTCGCCCCAGGTGGCATCGACCCCATCCTCCGGGGCCTCATGGCCACCCCTGCGAAGCTGAATCTGCAGAACCAAATCGCGGTGGATGAGATCCGGGAGCGGCTGTTTGAGCAGGTCATGAGGATCGGGCTGGACCTGCCCGCTCTAAACATGCAGCGCAGCCGGGACCACGGCCTCCCAGGTGAGGGCCCCGCCCCTCCCCACCTCCCACTCCAGGGCCTGCCCTCTCCAGTGCCCCCAGCTGCCCAGGGCTCCCCCGAACCCCCAGAACGTTGCTCTTAGGATGCGGTCTGAGGTCAGGCCCCTACCTCTCCCTGGGCCCATCTGCCCCATTTCCAGCACCTCCCACCTCCTTTGTGTTGCTGTAACCCTCCAACTTAGAGCATCATCGTAATAACCACAAGCCCCTGCCCACAGTCTCAAAATCTGTCTCCATCTCATTTCACTTTGCTTCATTTTACATGAATTCTGAGGGGAAGAGATTATTATCACCTCCATTTTACTGATGAGGAAACCGAGGCTTGGAGAAATTCAGAATCTGCCCAGGTTCTCCAGCCACGTCCATGACAGAGCTGGAATGGGAGCCCAGATCAGCCTCACGCCACGCCCGTGCCTGTGTCATAGGACAGCTGGTGTGGCCGATCCTTCTAGACACACTGCACCCATCACGGGTCTGAGATCTCCACAGGGGGCCGGGAGATGCCAGCAGGAGTTATGGCGATTGAGGATTTACCGTAGGGTGGGAGGACAGGGGAGAAAGAGAGGCTCCTGGAGAGACCCAGCTGTCCCCAGGCCCCTGGAGAGGCCGCAGGGTTCCCTGTGGGGTTTATAGCCTGGTGGCAGCCCCTCTGTGTCCTCCCCTCCCTCAGGTACCTCAGTACGTGGCCTCGCTGTGTTGGGAAGGTGGCCTTTCTGGGACCCACCCACGGGCGTCTCTCCCCTCCCCCCATACAGGCTACAATGCCTGGAGGCGCTTCTGCGGGCTTCCGCAGCCCAGCACGGTGGGCGAGCTGGGCACGGTCCTGAAGAACCTGGACCTGGCGAGGAAGCTGATGGACCAGTACGGCACGCCCAACAACATCGACATCTGGATGGGTGGTGTGGCCGAGCCCCTGAACAGCAAAGGACGCGTGGGCCTGCTGCTCGCCTGCCTCATCGGGACCCAGTTCAGGAAGCTCCGCGATGGCGATCGGTGAGGACGGAGGCCGAGGGGCTCGGGCCCGCTGCGCGGCGGTGGGTCTGTCCCTTACCCTCGGGGGCCCCAGCTTCCTCCTGCTAGAAGGAGTGCGTTCTGGGGAGCCTCAGGGTCATCCCTAATGCGCCCTGAATCTGTTGGGGGCGCAGCAAGGAGGCACCTGGACCCCTGGTTGTAAAGGAGGGAAGAGAGAAAATGCCACTCGTAGTCACTTCTTCTCCGGGTCCCGGGCACCGCCGATCTCTGTTGAAAGGTCCCATCCTCGCTTTCCCACGGCTGCTCCTGGGGTCCTGACATCTATCACACCCAGTTCTACCCTAGCCTGAATCGCGCCTTTGGGATCATTCTTAAAAGGTGTCCCACTCCAGGTGGACAAATTATAAACCACCCCCAAGGGCCTTTCTCCCCACGTGGATGTAGCCCTGGCTACATTGTGAATGAGTGGGGGCCTGGCTCCTGGTCTGTCATCAGCGGTGCCCGGAGGCTGCTGGGGTGTGGGTGGGGGAGGCAGCTGGGCAGCTGTGAGTGGGGCTCTATTTGTTTGAACCTCCCTGGGCTGCCTGAGGGCCTGGAGCTCCCCCGTGCTGTGGGGCCGGTGTCTGCCATGGTCCTCTGTCATCCGGGAGCATCTCCAGCCAGTGGATGCCCTCCCGGCCCAGGAGGGCCTCAGGCATGATGGCCAGCGGTGTTCCCGTGCAGGTTTTGGTGGCAGAACAAGGGCGTGTTCAGCCCGCAGCAACAGCAGGCCCTGGCCAAGATCTCCTTGCCCCGCATCATCTGTGACAACACAGGCATCACCGTCGTGTCCAAGAACAACATCTTCGAGTCCAACACGTTCCCTCGGGACTTTGTCAACTGCAGTGCACTCCCTGCATTGGACTTGGGTTCCTGGAGGGACAGGGACTAGAGGCTGGGTAAGGGGGTGCAGTGGTGAGGTGAAGGTTGGGCATACCTGGGCTGGCCAATTGGAACCACAGAGATCTCCCTTCCCTAGGTGGGCCCATCCCTGTTCTGGGTGCCAGCCAGAAAAACCAATGACTAGACATTCATTCATGTGTGTGTGTGTGTGTGTGTGTGTACGTGCGCAATGAATATAAATTGCATTTTGTGTGTGTGTGTGAACATGGGTAGTATTTTGTGTGCATTGGGTTCAAATCCTGCCTCTGCAGCTCACCAGCTATGTGACCTTGAACAAGTTCCTCAACCTTTGCTAAGCCTGAATTTTCTTCTCTGTAAATAACAGCTATCACGGCTCCTTAGAAGGTCCATTTGCATTCTCTAGTACTCGGTTTATTGAGCACTTACTACCTGCCAGGCACTGTGCTAGGCATGGGAAACATACAGAAAAAGTCAGACACCATTTCTGCCCTCACGGAGCTTATACCTTGAGAGGGTCCGGGTAGCAGAGGTGAACCAGCGACCCCGGAGGAGTGGCTAGTAGCAGTGGGGCTGTGGGTGGTGGTTGAGTTATGGGCCCGTGCGAGCCAGGCTCAGTCCCTGGCTGCCCTTTGTCTTCCTTACTCTCTTCTCTTGCTTTTTCACAGGAGCCTGCCTGGAGAGGGACTGGGGCCCACTGGCCCTTTTGTACCATTTGTTTGTACCTGATGATTATGAGAATAAAACATCACTGATGGGGATCTTTGCTGTGTCTGCAGTGGGGCTGGACCCTCAGCATGAGGCTTGCTCTGGGCTCTGAACTTGAACCAGGGGGGTCAGTGTTTCAGGGCCCTTTCTGAACTGGGGGTCAGGACATCCAGGAGTCCTCCTTTGGCCGATTCGTACGTGGAAGGCAGTCAGCTCTTAGAAGCCTAGGGGCCAGGCCAAACCAAGCAGACCCTCTTCGCTCACCTTCCCCGGGGAACAGGAATTGTGGTCCCCAAGCCCTTCTGTTCGTGCATTGCTCTGGGAAGTATTTGCTATGTGCTCACTCTGTGTCAGGCCGGGAAATAGAGGGGACACACACTTTTACTGCAGGAGAGGAAGAGCAGAGGGGTGATGGGAAGGTAGTTCCCTCCCCAGATAACAAGGCATCTCTGGATCCTGCATCCCTGCAGCTGGCACAGTGGTTCGGAGGCCCTAGGACAGCAGACTCCTTCTCATTCTTGCCTTCACGGGGCCAGGTTCCCAGACTGCGACAGCAGGCTGGGCTGAGGGAGGGGAAGGCGCATGCTTCCCTAATAAACTTGCCTGGAACTTAATCCCTCTGATTGGTAGATTCCCTCCCTGTTCCCTCCCTTCTTCCCACATTTGGGGAGGGGCACCCACAGCTGGAGCCTGAAAGCATGCAGGATGCTGGGGGCCCATGCCCATAGGAGCCCCCGGCACGTCACCCTAGCAGGATAAATACTACTCAGCTCCGTTTCACTGATGACAAGAGGGGTGTTCAGTGAGGTTAAGGGCCTCATCTGAGGCCTCAGAGAAGAGGGTGCCAGAGTCAGGGCTGCAGCCCAGGCCTTGTGGCTCCTGGGCTTTTCCCACAGGATGGCTAAGTGCCTCCCACCCCTGCCCCGCCAGTCAGGGGATCTGGAGGCCCCGGCTGGGCTGACCTTACCCAGGAAGGTCATTTTAAAACAACTCATGAATATGTATTGGGCGGCAGCGCTAGCCATGTTCTGGAGCTGCCCGTCAAAGGCCCCGCAGCCTCCAAGGACTGGCCTAGAAGAAGAGGGTATTTCCCTGAAGGGCCCCAGGAAGGGAAATTAACTTTAGCTCTGGGGGAATCCAGGCTTGGATTTCCTCCCTCTTTGACCCCGTGGCACTGAGGGCTCTCTTGCCACCCCACAGCCATGGCTTCTTTCCCCAGGAACCCCTTGCCTCCTCTTTTTCTTTGAGAGCACTTTGAAATCCCACCAGACCGTGCCCTCTCACCCCATAGACTCGTGCACACGACCTGTTGGTGGTGAGACATGTCTGAGCTGTAAACATCCACTTACTCATTTGGCAGTGATTCCAAGGCCTGCCTCGGGAGGGGAACAAGGTCATTGCCAGCACCCGTAGTCAATCACCAGATGTTTACTGGGCACTTACTGTGTGCTGAGCTACATGCTGGGGGCCACGGAACACACTTGGAAGTGGGCTGAAGTCCCCGGCTCAAGGAGTTTACAATCTTGGGGAGTTTATAATCACGGGGAGTTTACAATCACGGGGAGGAGAGATAAGGGTGTAAAGGCCTTGATTTCTTCAGGGGAGAGAATGGCTGACGTCTGGCAAGCTAGACTGGAAGGTATCTCAGAGAGTATCTCGGAGTCTTGACAGAAAGGTGGGTTTCCACAGGCAGAGAGGATGGATTCAAGAGGAAGAGCTGGAGAGCCCGAGGGGGCTGGCTTCGGGCTTGAGCGAGGTGTGCATCCAGGGAGCGTAGAGAGACCCGGCTGGGAGGAAGGGCTGGGACTAGGTATGGCGCTCTAAGGGACCGGGTCACTGAGCTTGCTTGAGGTGGCATCGTGGACCAAGGGGAGCTTTACTGCACAGTTTGTGAGGCCGTGGAGTCCAGGCCCCTAATTCTCCTCGGAGGTCCACGGTGAGAGGTCCAGCTTATCGATGGCTGAGCAATCCACAAAGCCTTGGGGGTAGCTGTTGGCTTGGAAGGGGTGCAGCGGGACCTTGGTGACGTGGGTGTTGTCACAGACAAGGCGTGACAAGGACATTTTCTGTAGAGAGTTCCGCTGCTCCTCAGTGAAGACCCCAGGGTTCTCCCACCAGAACCTGCAGAGACAGAAGCGGGGTCTCTCCATACAGCCCAGCTGTTGGACCCTCCCCCGTCTGCCAGAGGGGAAGGAAGGGGGTCACCGGAACATGCCAAGGTCTGGCGTCAGTCCTCCTGTAGGACGCCCACGGCCCACCTCCGAGAAGGGATGCCCTCCGTGCCCTCCCCCCTGAGGTCTCACTTGCCTGTCTCCATCACGGATCTGCTGGAACTGCCTTCCCAGGAGGCAGGCCAGGAGATGCCCCACCTGGCCCCTCTCTACCAGGGGCTCAGCGACGGCCCCTATCCAGATGTCAATGTTGTCAGGGGTCCCGTAGAGAACCAGTAACTTCTCAGCCAGCAACTTGTTCTTCAGCACGGCGTGCAGCTGCTTCAGTGTTTGGGGCTGTGAGAGGCCACAGAAGCCTCTCCAGGAGTTGTACCCTAGGGTAGAGAGGCTGGAGCTGTCTCATCCCCCTTGCAGAAGTGCCCACTCCAGCTCCATCAGCCCCAGAAAGTCTGTGTTCGCAGCCCTTGGGATAGGGGAGTCAGTGAGCCATTGTTTTATACTGTGGCACTTAAGCTTCGAGGGGGCTAGAAGGTTATATGGTGCTTACTACGGGTCCAGGAACTATTCTAAGCACCATACACAAACGTAAATTGAAGAACAGAGATGTCAAGCAACTTGCCTGAGGTCACATGAGTAGAAAGGGCATAGCTGGAATTTGAACCCAGGCAGTCTGGCTCTTAGGTACTACATTTAGGAAGATCCGATAGTTGTTGTTTTCCCTCTGTTACACTTTTCTTAATATTTTCTGGACTTTTAAACTGGTTTTACAAGTCAGTTGTTGATTTCTTTCATTTGAGGAGCTCAAAGAAAGTACCAGATGTGTTCTCTGGTCTCTGCATTAAGGAGAATGGAAGATTCCATTTCACAGATGAGCAAAGTGAGTTTTAAAAACGGGCATCTCTGGACTTCCATGGAGGTCCAGTGGTTAAGACTCTGTGCTTCCACTGCAGGGGGCACGGGTTCTATCCCTGGTCAGGGAACTAAGATCCCACATGCTGCGTGGCGCGGTTAAAAAAAAAAAAAAGGGCATCTCTGCCTTCTGTTTTAGAAGTGATCACCTCCTCAGGGCTACAGGCAAGAGTCCCTTGGAACCCCAGAAAGTAGCTAAAAGTTCCCCAGGCCTGGCAGGACCCTAGGCCCACTCACCAGGCATCCCATGGTCCCGGCAACGCTGTATGTTGATGGCAGCCAGGTCAAAGCCGTGGATCACGTGAGTGGGCTGGAAAAGCTTGTTGCGCAGCTCGCCCGTCATCATTTTATTCTGATTCATCGATTTGGACTTCTTGGCCAGCAGGCCCCGCACCAGAGGGTCAATTCCACCTGCAAGGGAGACCCAGAGGCCATGTTGGGGATGGGGGCAGCTGGGGACATCTTCCACTGCTGGCTCCTCCCTCCACCAGACATTTTCTCTTTCTCAGGTGAAAGAAGGGCCAACTGCACCTCTCAGGCTGGAAGTGGGGAGGAGAGAAGAGCACAGTGCAGCCCGCAGGGTATGCTGGGAGCTGGGGGTCAGTCCAGACCACCTGCCATCCTGGGGCGATGGCATGAGCATAAGCTTAGGGTTTCTTTCAAGTTCCAGTTCAGAGAGCTGGCTCCTTCACTTCCATATGTTCCCCAATGAACTGTGCAGCTTGGGAAGAGATGTCAGAAATCTCTGGAAAATGCCCTGACTTGTCAGGCCTTAAGTAAAGCCAGTTTCAACACAGCCCACCTCAGGATAAAGGGGAGCTGGCTTCAACCTTTGGCACTTAATGTAGGTGGAAAGCTGTAGAGGAGAGCAGAAAAGAGCAATTTTTTTTTTTTTTTTTTTTTTACCAGACCTAGGAATTATTTCTGCAGGGATCAGAGAAACCTGAGGCAGGGAAAGGGAACAGGGAAAACTCGGCATCTTAAAGGCCAGCGGAAGAAAGAAAGAATAATAACCACATCCTGTGTGTCAGGAACCATTGTAGGGCACTTTATACATATATTTCTATTTTTTTAATATCCTATGAGATAGGTATTATTACTGTCCCCATTTTACAAATGAAGAAACTGAGGCTCTGTGAGGTGAATTCACTTGCCTAGGGTCACACAGGAAGTGCCTGGAGTCTGACTTCCAAGCCAGGTTTCCCTAGAAGCAGGCTACAGAGTGAGACAGCCTAGTGACAGTGCTTCCCTGAAAGCACATACCATCTTTGACTATCCTCCAGGTGTTGAAGAAGAGGGTATGCAGGGGGAGCTCTGCTTCCAGACCCCATGGCTGATAATTCTCATCCAGGCGGAACACAGTGGAGGGGACCTCTAAGTGGCCAAAGCGGAAGGCGAAGGTGAAGACATTGGAAATTCGGGGATCCACAGATTCGTTATAGCCTTGGTATGGAGGGATCCACTTTTGCATCTCATCACCTAGCACAATAGGTAGGTAGTCCCTAAAGGTGATAATCTGGAAGGAGAAACAAGTCATGAGAAAAGGGTGTGAGAAGCCCTACCTCTGGCCACAGTGGATGGGCCCAGCTGTGGCACCAGACTAAGCTGGTTAGTCAGATTCTCTCTCTCAGGAACTTAGATTTCAAATGCAGCTCTTCGAGAAATTATAGCTTGAATAGAAATAGCTATTCAAGCTATTTTTGGCGGTGCTCTATCTGAGGGGACAGATGGGGTGATATGGGTTGTCATCTTCTATCATGTGCAGAAAAGCAGAGAAAACCCATCTGCAGAGAAGGAGAGTGGAGAAGTGAAGAGAGGAGCAGAGAGGAGGGAGAGACAGAGTGAGAGTAGCTGCCCTAATTCCAGATGGTTTTCAGTCTCTGGCTCTCATCCTAGTTGAGGCCCAACTACACTCCCTGCCTGGGGGTTCCGGGAGAAACCCTTACTAGCTTCCAGTTGATACATGTATAGGGTGAACCTGTACTGAACATCTGAACTAGCTTGCATGGGTTTCTTTTTCTTGTAGTCCAAGAAGCCTTATTATGGATGCAAATCCATATGTTGAAGCTCTAACCCTCTCATCTGACTGTATTTGAAGATAGGGCCTGTAAAGAGGTAATTAAGGTTAAATGATGTCATAAGGGTGGAGCCCTAATCCAAAAAGACTAGTGTCCTGATAAGATGAGAGAGACACACGCACAGGGGTAAGATGTGTGACCTCCAGAAAGGAAAGAAGAATGATGTACTGGGTAACGCTACACCCATCAACAGCAGAATACAAATACTTTCTAAGGACCTATGGAACATTCAACAAGATAACCATACCAGGGTTATAAAATAAACCTTAACAAATTTGGAAGAATTGAGATCATAAGAGTATATTCTCTGACCATGATGGAATCAAATTAGAAATCAGTAACAGAAAGGCAGCAGAAAAATCTCTAAACACTTAGAAATAAAACAATATACTTCTCAATAACCCACAGGTCAAAGAGAAAGTCTGAAACGAAGAAACAACAACAACAAAACATACACAGTGAATTAAAATGAAAATATAACATATCAATATTTGTGGGATACAACTAACAGTGCTAAGAGGGAAATTTATATCACTTGTAATACTTATGTTAGAAAAGAAGAAAGCTCTCAAATCAATAATCTAAGCTACTACCTCAATAAACTAGCAGGAAGAGCAAAGTAAACCTAAAGCAAGCAGAATAAACTAAAGAAGAAAAGTCATATGATTATCTAAAACAATGCAGAAAAACCATTTGACAAAATTCCACATCTATTCATGATAAAAACTCTCAGTACGCTAGGAATAGAGCAGAACATCCTCAACTTCATATAGAGCATTTACCAAAAAAAATCACAACTAACTATACTTAATGGTGTAACCTTGAATGCTTTTCTTTTACTATTGGGAAGACAAGAATGTCTGCTCTCATCACTCTTATTCACTATAGTACTGGAAGTTGTAGCCACTGTAATAAGGCAAGAAAAGGAAATGAAAAACATACAAATTAGAAAAGAAGGAATATAACTGTCATTATTTGTAGGTGACATGACTATCTATGTAGAAAATCCCAAGGAATCTACAGAACTCCTGGAACTAATTGCATTCAACAAGGTCATAGGATACAGAATCAACACATAAAAATCAATTATATTTTTATACACTGATCATGAATAAGTGGAAATTGAAATAAGAGATGTAATACCACTTACAATTCCTCCAAAGAAAATGAAATACTCAGGTATAAATGTAATAAGCATGTATAGGATCTGTCTGATTAAAATTATAAAATGCTGATGAAATAAATCAAAGAAAATCTAAATACTTGGAGAGACATACTATGTTTATATAGTGGAAAACTCAACATTGTGAAGATGTCAATTGTCCCTAAATTGATCTATAGTTTTAATACAATTCTTATCAAAATCTCAGCAAGATTTCTTTGTAGACATAGATCAGCATGTTTTAAAATATATATGGAAAGGTAAAGACCCTACAATAGCCAAAACAATTTTGAAAAAGAATAAAGTGAGGAGTCATTCTTCTTAATGTTGTCTTATTGTATAGCTACAGTTATTAAACACTGTGGTACTGGTGTAGGAATAGACACATAGATTAGTGGAATATAATGGACAACCTAGAAATAGATTGACATAAATATGCCCAAATAAGTTTTTTTTTACACTTTTTATTTTATATTGGAGTATAGCCGATTAACAACGTTGTGATAGTTTCAGATGCACAGCAAAGCGACTCAGCCATACATATACATGTATCCATTCTTCCCCAGACTTCTCTCCCATCCAGGCTGCCACATAATGCCCAAATAATTTTTGACAATGGAGCAAAAGCAGTTCAAAAGGAGAAAGACAGCCTTTCAGTAAGTGGTGCTGGAGCAATTAGACAACCATACCCCCCACCCCAAATGAACCCTGACCTAAACCTTATGCTTTATACAAAAATTAACCTCAAATGGATCATGGGCTTAAATGTAAAAGATAAAACTATGAAATGTCTAGAAAAATAAAACCAGGAGAAAAATCTCTGGGACCTAAGACTAGGGAAAGAATTGAAACTTGACACCAAAACACAATCTATGAAAGGAAAAAACTGATAAATTTGGCCTCATCAAAATTAAAAACTCTTACTCTGCAAAAGACCCTATTAAGAAAATGAAAAGACAAAGTACAGACTGGGAGAAAATATTTACAGTCACATATCTGACAAAGGAGTCATATCTAGAATATATAAAGAATTCTCAAAACTCAACAAAAAGACAAAATCCATTTTGAAAATGGGCAAAATATATGAACAGATGTTTGATTGAAGAGGATGTCCAGATGGCAAAAAAGCACATGAAAAGAAGTTCAGTATGATCAGCCATCAGATAAATGCAAAGTAAAACCACAATGCAATATCACTACATACCTATCAGAAAGGGTAAAAAAAAAAATGAGTGATGACACCAAATAATGACCAGAATGCAGAGAAACTGGATCATTCATACATTGTTGGTGGGAATGTAAAAAACAGTACAGCCACTCTGAAAAATACTTTGGCAGTTCCTTTTAAAACTAAAAATGGACTTAGCGTATAACCCAGCAATTGCACTCTCGGGCATATATCCCAGAGAAATAAAAACCTATTTTCATGCAGAAACTTATCCACGAATGTTCATAGCAGTTTTATTCATGATAGCCCTAAATTGGAAGCTATGCAAATGTCATTCAGTAGGTGAACGGTTAAACAAAACATGGAATACTACTCAACAACAAAAAGAAATGAACAATTGATGTATGTAACAAGTTGGATGAACCTCAAGGAAATTATGCTGAAACTAAAAAGCCAGTCTCAAAAGAATACATACTGCATGATTTCATTTATATAATACTCATGAAATAACATAACTGTACAGATGGAGAACAGATTAGTGGTTGCCGGGGGTTAGGGATGTGGGAAGGGGGAGGGTGGATGTGGCTATAAAAAGGTAGCACAAGGGAGTCTGTGGTGATGGTAGAGGTAAGTGTCATTATTGTGGTGGTGGTTACATGAAACTACATATGTGATACACTTACGTGGAGCTACACACACACACACACACACACACACACACACACACACACACCCCACATGAATTGACTGCACTTATAACTGGTGAAATCTGAATAAACTTTATGGTTCGTATCTATGTTAACTTCTGGCTTTTGATATTGTACCATAGTTATGCAAACTGTTAGCACTGGGGGAGACTAGGTGCATGTGCTTTTTTTTCTTTTTGATACAACTTCCTGAGCATCTACAATTATTTTTAAATAAAATGTTTAAAAAATATGTGTATGGTTAATATCAACATATCAATTTTTCTAAGTCTCTTCTAGTTAGTCAATCAGTCAATCAACAATAGCAATTGACTATGCCTGTGACATGTGGCTTCGGTGTGGAAAATTTTAGAAGATAATCCAATCAAAACAATCAAAATAACTGTGATGTAACAGTCCCAGAAGTGATGGAGCCTGTGGTCCCAGTGATGGCCCCTGGGCGGGCATACTGAGTGACTGACATATGAATGACTCTCCAACACCCTGAATCCAGGGATTCATTTTGGGGCCGAGAAGCTGAAGAAACAAAAGGGAGGGTTTAAAAGAATGAGACAGTGGGAAAGAAGCAGCAGAGGAGAGGAAGGGGGAAAGCCGAGGAGGTCACTGGACGCGTGGCCACGGGCAGAGGGCAGAGCCAGGAGCAGAAGCGAGGCTGGCACGTGAGGCAGTTCTCCTGAGCCTCTTACCTGTATGAAGGCTCCTAGGATTTTCCGGGCTTCCTGGTAGAGCTTCTCTCCATCCCAGTGAGGGTTGAGTCTCTTTAGTTCTCTGGCCAGCCGGTTGTGCTCTCGGAGAAGGAGGGTGTGGGAAACGGCCAGCAGGATCTGCTCCGAGGCTCGGGGATCTCCTGAAAGCCCAGAAGGCAGAAGGGTGGGTCCCCCCTGAGCAGCCCCAGAACCCAGTAACCTGCACAAAGAATAAATGTGGTGTCCCAGAGGGAAGCTCTCCTAAGCCCCTCCTTCCAGTTAGTTTAAGGTGGAAAGAGATCGGGGTTGCGATTCATAGATTTGAATCCCAGCTCTCCACACACACTCTTTAGTTCTGTGACTTTGGACAAGTTACTTAACATTTCTAAGCCTCAGTCTTCATGTCTGTGAAAATGGGGATAATAAGGTCGAACCCACAAGACTGTGGTAAAGAAAGACTACATACAGGTGACATTAAAAAGTAAAATTTTGCTAATTAAATCCCAACTGCCTTCTAAGACAGGACCTACAAATAAACGAGGGGCTTTTTATTGTGCGGAGCAATTTGGATGGTTTTAGGAATGCAAGTTTGAGGGTAAGAGATTGGGTAGGGTTGAATTCCTCTGTGTAATAAGGGAGAACAATCTAGAGATGGGGGCTATTGGGAAGAGAGGGTCGTATAGGTGGTAACAGACCAGCTGTTTCATAAGGGGACTTCTCCTTGTGTCCTCTAATCTTCAGGAAAGTCTATTAAATTCATGAATGCTTGGTCTTACTGGATATTTTAATGGAAAACAGGAAGGGCTTAGTTTTGTGTCTGGACTGATGCGAGTTGTGTATGGACACAGAATCCAAGAGCTCTACCAAGAGATCTGGGTCTTCTGCCATGTCTGGGTGGGCTGGGGGTTTGTCCTGGGAGAGTGGGTTTTTGGAAGAGAGAAGGCCTCCAGAAGCCACAGGCAGAGAACACCAGGAGGGCATAAGCCCCTGGAATGAAGAGAACTGGAGGGCTTTGTCTGCGTACAGGATACATGGAGTGGGGACTTTGTGTTTATAGAGGTTTATAGAAAGCCTTAAAAATACACATTCCTCTTAATCTAGAACGTCCTCCTCTAGGAAGTTATCTTAGTAACTTATTAAAAATGAGCACAAGGGCTTCCCTGGTGGCGCAGTGGTTGAGAGTCCACCTGCCGATGCAGGGGACATGGGTTCGTGCCCCGGTCTGGGAGGATCCCACATGTGGAGCGGCTGGGCCCGTGAGCCATGGCCGCTGAGCCTGCGCGTCCGGAGCCTGTGCTCCGCAACGGGAGAGGCCACAGCAGTGAGAGGCCTGCGTACAGCAAAAAAAAAAAAAAAAAAAAAAAAATGAGCACAATAATTCATCAACAAGGATGCTCAGGACCTTAACAAAAACGCACAAACAAAAATCACAGAAAAACTAGAAATGACACCAATGTCTCCAAGTAAGGCTGATAAAATACCGTATGATACATATATGTCATGGAATACCAGGCAGCCATTAAAGATCATGACGTAGAAGAATATTTAAAGATGTGATACATTAAGAGAAGACATCAGACAATGAGAAGACAGAGAATTACTTCTAGTATGACCCCAATTGTGTAAAACAAGGTAGAACTAGATGTATGACAGAAAAAAACTGGAAACATAGGCACTAAAATGCTAACGATTGTCTGTGAGTGGTGGGATTTTGTGCATTTTCTTATTCTCTTTGTGCTTTACTGGACTCCCTTAATTTTTTTTTTTTTTTATACAGTGAACACATGTTCTTAGATTCTGTCTTCATCTGCGCCCTTCTGCCAGTCCTGGACCACTGCCCACGGCAATGGTGTCTTGGTGTGTGTTTTTCCAGGAGACAATGAGAAGAAGCAATGGTAAAGCCTCCCTGGAAGCCGCCCAGTGGCCTCGAGAAGCTCTTCTGGCCTTCCTCTGCTCTCAGGCCCCAGGATAATCCCCTTGTCCTTTGGCCCCTCTGTTGCCAGCCTAGACTCACCTGCCAGGAAGCAGGGCACGCGGGCAGTGGCGTTGATGAACTCACAGGGGCTCGGCTTCTTGTTGTCAAAGGGCGGGTAGGCCAGCCCGTGGTCCTGGGCCTCCTGGTTGATGGCCATGAGGCCCAGTGGGCTGCTGAGATCCCGGAGGCGGCTGGCCAGGCTCGGCTCAGGGCTGTACACTAAACTGGCGTCCAGGAAGGAGGTCAGAGCATTGATCTGCTCTCGGGCCAATGACTGGTAAGGTGGAGTGGGGCAGACAAACCCGGCCCGGAAGAAAGGCATGCATTTCCCTTGAGTCTTCACCTTGGGGTCGTTGCACGGGAACTGCAGAGAGATCGGGGTGGGTGACTGGGCAGAGGTGGTACAGCTGGCAACCTCTCCCCAGGGTAGGTCTGGATGCAGCTGGCAAAGATGCTGATGGTGCCCTCCTGGGACCCTGGCACCAGACAATGGCTCCAGATGCCTCCTGCTGATGTTATAAATCCTGGGCCCCCAACTCCCTGAAGGTCACTACCTCTGCTGACTAAAAGGGCTGAGGGGGAATCATTCAATCTTTCATAGCAAAACCTCCAAATTTTTGGTTGAGAGAGAGTCCTGAGATCCCGGCACAAGGAAGCAGGACATGAGGCAGAAAAGGGTTTGTTAATAATTAACAACAGCTACCATTTATTTATTCTGGACCTACCGTGTGCTTGGCATTATGCATACTTTATCTCACTTTGGTCCTCATAAAACCCTGTGAGGTAGACAATTCTGTCCCACTTTACACGTGAGAAAACGGAGGCTCAGAAAGGTTAAGTCATTTGCCCGAGATCTTACAAACTGAAAGGGAAAGATGTGGGATTCAGATCTAGGCTGACCTGACTTCACAGCTTATGTTCTTTACACCACAACACAGAGCCCCGATTTGTTTGAGTGAAGAAATCGTTCTCTAACTGTAAAATCATGAATAAGAAGAAAGGTGCACCACTGCGAGTTCCTTTCCCTTCCTGCTGGAAATTCCCACAAATGCCTGTCACTCATTCTGACTCATCCATTCTGGGAGTAGCCTTCCCGACTCTGAGATGACTTATGGTAGCATTCCACAAATTTCACTGTCTATAAAATGAATCTCCTGGGGATTCCATAAAATGTGGATTCTGCTTCCCAAGGTCTGGGGTGAGGTTTGAGATTTTGCATGTCTAATAAGACCCCAGGTGACATCAGTGCTGCTGGGCCAGGGATGAAGACAACACTCCCCAGAGCTTCCCAATTTTGCCATTAGTGATTTCTTGTCCATTTCCCACACAGGTCCTTTGTCCTTGATGGAAGGGACAGTGTCTCGTTCACCTTTGAATTCTAAGTGTTTAGCGTACTGCCTGGCACAGAGTAGCTGAGTAATGTCTATTTGCTAAATAAATGGGTGAGTGAATGAATAGGCGTGTGAGGCTTGGGAAGCTGTCAAATCAACATTCAAGATCTCCAGGAGGTCCTGGCTGACAGGCTGGGAACGTCTGCCACATCAGGGAGGCAAGGGGCTTGCCAGGGACCCGCAGCTGCAGGGCCTACCATGATGGGGAAACAGTTGTCTCCCTGGATACAGTGCTCATCGCACTGTACTTTGGAGTACTCGCTGCTCTCCAGTTCCGTGTCGGGGGCAAAATCCAGGTCGTGGTCCACAATTTGACCCCACTGCATCAAGAGCAGGGACCTGTTTGGGTCCAGAACACCCTCTTCATTTAGGTAGCCTACAATCTTGTTGGATACCTCACGGGCCTACAGGTGGAGAGAGAAGGACGGGGAGGAAAAGGTGCTTTGAGGATTCAGATTCAACTGCAGTTTATAGAGTACCTGTGATGTAACGGGTGCACTTCATCCCCATGACAAGCTTGTGAGGTACGTGGCATTACCCCCATTTTGTAGATGAGGAGACTGAGGACTAGACAGGTGAGGTCAACTCACCAAGGTCCTGCCGCTACAAAGGGCCAGGTCTGTATGACGTGCTGGCTTCAAGGCCAGTGCTCCTTCCACTCAGAGAGGGAACACAAAGACAGGCTGTCCCTGAAGTAAGTGCCACGGAGGTGCCAGGTGTCTGGGAATAGAAGAGGGGCTCTGGGGAGGGCCCGCCAACTCAGATGAGGCCAACAGATAGGACGTCCCGGCAAGCACCAGCTGATGCACTCCAGGGGCTGGGGCAGGGCAAGCGCGAACAGGATGGGGCAGGGAAGCCATCTGCCTGGGAGACCCCAGGATACTTGGCCTGACGGCAGCTGGGACGTGACCGTCACGTGGCTGGGCTCCGGGACCCGGACTCTGCTGCTCTCTAGTGGCATTTTCCGGAACACCACCAGGGAGGAAGTCCAAATCTCCATCTCTCTCTCCGGATGCGGTTCTACCGCGCGTCTGTC
Organism: Stenella coeruleoalba; assembly: GCF_951394435.1. NCBI lineage: Eukaryota > Metazoa > Chordata > Mammalia > Artiodactyla > Delphinidae > Stenella > Stenella coeruleoalba. The sequence goes on along the minus strand of NC_137165.1, from coordinate 30,980,139 downwards.
CTCCCACCTATTTCTTCTTCCTTTCCTTGTGTGTTTGTGGGAGGGCATCCTTTCCCCTCTGACTCCCATCATTCACCCGCCTGCTCGGGGCTCGCCCCCACCCCGTGTCCGCCCTCACCAACGGGACAGGGAAGCCGTTCCGCTTCTTCCTCGGCGTCCAGCCGAAGGGCAGGGAGAGCCCGTCCTCGTACTCCGCCGGCAGCCAGCGCGCCAGCGCCCTGTTGGACGCGCCCAGCGCGGGGTTCCTCCTGAAACAGCAAGACCGGCCCTCAGCCTAGGCGGCGGGTTCGCTCCGGGGTCCGCTTCTCCGCAAACCCCACGGGGATCCCCTGGGGAAGGACCCGGAGCTTCTGCCCAAGGGAAAGGGGGCGCGGAGGAGGGGCCCCTCAAATGTGGGGTGTTGGAACTACTGCCACCTCCGAAGGCGCGGGGCTCCTCTGCCCTGGGGAAAGGTGCTCCTTCCAGTGGGATACAGTGGTCTCTTTAGAAGGTGGGGAAGTTAGCGGGGTTCCAACAGAACAGATTCCAGTGGGACGCTAGTCCAGGAGGGTAAGGCGGTGGGAGTTAAGCCTGTAATGCCCAAGGGACAAAGCCCCTGGCTGGGCTGAGCAGGGCAGGTGGGCTGGACAGATGGGTTGGCTGTGGTGATTGGGAGAACCTGCCTCCTAAACCCACCTACTGGCCACTCACCTGTTATTACAGTCTCCCGTGATGGTGCGGTAAGGGCTGTTCTCATCACATTTCACCAAAGGAACTGGGACACCACAGCCCACCTCCTGAGAGAGTGCAGTGAAGTCCAGGCTAAGGTCTGAAAGAGAAGGGACGCCAAAAGGGCTGAGTTCTTTCTCCATTCCGAGGCCCTGAGGGGAGGTTCATTTTTTGAACTTGATTTTTTGGGGAATACATTTTACGTTCTAAGTAAGCATTTCTCAGGGGGTTTCTCATTGAATCCTGACAACTCATTAAGGTAAGAATTTAAATTTTCATTTTACGAGAGAACGAGACTTGCCCAAGGCCACACAGATAGTAACAGTCTCCAGAATTGTTAGTAGTTCTTTGTCTATCAGACCCTTTGAATCAACAGATCTTTCTTTTAGAACAATACCCCTGAGAGGTTAGGTACATGTTAGTATGAGTTAGTTTGAGAAGATTGCTTTTCTTCTAAAGCTCCACTGACGTCTAAGGTCCCAAGCACGCAGGAATCTAGATAGGAAAGATGTTGGGAAGGGACGGGGCATCTTTACGTGAGGGGCGCTGTGATCTCGGCGGGAGTAACAGAGCGGGGAGCTTCAGGCATCAGAGACCTCCACGTGGGCACAGAATGGGTCCTAATGCAGCCTGAAGGGAATCCGGCTCTGGGGGCCTTCTTCGGGGGCTCACCTGCGGAAGTTGGCAGGGGCTGAGGTTCAAGCCCCAGCACCTTTTGAGTCTCAGAGTCCAAAGTGCTCCCTACTTCTCCCTACCTTGTCCTGGTTTCCTCCTTTTGGAACTTTGGAATTTGCCCAAGTCCTAGGCTAGCTATCTTCCCCCGCTTGATGTTTTCCCAGGGAGAACCTGCAGCCTCTTCCTCCTGTCAAGACCAATCCCCTTCCTCCGTGACCCACCGTGAACAGTGACATTTGGTAGGGGGTGGGGTGGAGGGGTGGAGGAGGTCACGATCAATCCATCGACTCATTGTTTCAGCTCCACGGTACCGAGAACAGAAGAGACAGCTCATCACCTGTGACGTAATCCCAGTAAATCCCCCCTGACACAGGTGGCTGAAATGTCCCGTCCACAGGCGGAAGTGGTGACACTGTGGCTTGGGACAGGGAGCCTGTGTTTATTAACTTTAGTCCTTCCTCTGGACAGAGGCCTTACAGATGGTGTTATAACAAAAGGCACAAATGTCCCCTCATTTGGAGTTGGCAGTGTGACCTTGCTGGGCCCAAGTTCCTTTCTCTGCAAAAGGAGCATTGGCCTGGCTGTCCGCCCAGCCCCTCCTTGCTCTGCAGTCCATGATTCTGATGGAGAGAGAGGACATGGCTCCCAGTAGGAACTGTGGCTTTTGGTGGCTTGTGTTCTCTCCTGCGGAGAGATGACCCCTTCCTGCCATCAGAGGGCTGGTGGGTTTTCTGTACCTGTGATGTTGGTCAGGGTCACTTTCTGCCTCAGTCTCTTTAAGGACTCCTCCCACACCTGCCCATGGCGGATGGCCATGCGGGTCCAGCCCTTGGCGTGCTTGAGGTATTTGGAGAGCTGTCGGGTGGTGGGTGCCTCAGAGCTCATGGCCGTCTTCAGCCTACAATGGAGAGCAACGGGGGAGTCATGACCGGGCCCTCGGCTCCGACCCTGTAGTGTGAGGTGTGAGGGGTGTGAGGTGCTGTGTGTGTATAGCAGAGCCGCGGGGGTGTGGGCAGCATGCAGGAGACCCCCACTCCTGTGCTCTCAGGATCTTTTCTTAGCTCTCCTCTGATGCCTCTGGGAAATCTCTGGGAAATCTCCTCTGGGAGGAGGAAGCTACAGTGTGTCTTTAAGCTTCGTTAAGTCTGGTTCTCAAGGAAGGCAGACAGATGGACATGAGCACTTCCTGAATTAGAGTCAGAGGGTTGCAGCTGTGCTAGCTGCTTCCGAATCAGTTGGGGAACCTGAAAACACCTAAGTCCCAGGATGTACCGATTCAGACCGAGGAACCCCTGACCGTGGAGCTGGCCTCGTGCACCGAGAATTCTGGAAATAACATGCCCATGGGCCCCAGTTCTGCCCATGAAAGCATCCTCCCTCCGATCTGGCCCTAGAGTCAGTGTGGAGTTTGTTTAGTTGTGGCTGTAGCATCTAGCCTCTTGTTGACCATTTCTTGGGCCAGATGTTCGGGCTTTGTCTTAATTACCTATCTATAAAAAGAGAAGCCCCAAACCTTTCTACTACTAAGAAGTTGGTGACCAAGGACAAGGTGGTGTCAGAAAAGTCCCTGCATGAGAACCCTCTCCCCCTTCCTGTGCCTCAGTTTCTTGTGTGTGAGATGAAGGGTCCTATGAGATGATCTTTATGGCTCTAAGACTGAAATTTTGGAAGTGGCTCAAATTCTCACAAAGGCAACCCTCCTTTGGGGATATGCGTCACAGGCTGTAACTCCTGGCCTGTCCCTGTGGATCAGGTTATCGATTCTACTGCAAGCATGAGGGGGCCTCGTGCTCAGCCTGAAGGGCGACAATGGGCGATGACCGAGCTGTAATCACCAGGTCTGACCCCTTCCAACCTCCCCCCAACCTCGGTAAGAAAGGACCCAAGAAGATAAGCCAGACTGCCTTTTGTTGCTGTTACAAGAGACGTCATGGCCCAGTGGCCCAGACTGCTGCATGGCATGTCCGATATGGTAACCGCTAGCCACATGTGGCTGTTTAAATGGAAATGCATTAAAATTAAATACAATTAAAAACTCAATTCCTCAGTGTCACTAGCCACGTTTCAAGGGCTCCGTAGCCACATGTAGTCAGTGGCTCCTGTATTGGACAGCACTGACCTAGAGTTTGAACCCTGGTTCCCCCAGGATTGGTTTACACGCATGACCTCTGAGGGAGCGAGGACTCACTGTGTTACTTACATCAGGGCCTTTGGAACACGCTGGCTGGGTTTGCCTCCTGCGGCCACTTAGTAGCTGTGTGCCTTCGAGCAAGTTACTCAACATCTCTGTACCCAATTTCCTTACCCATAAAATGAGGATAATGGTAGTAATCCTGTTATTTGATCATTTTGACCTTCAAAAGCAGCTACTTCACATAGTTGGATTTAGCACTTTCTGGGATTTGGGGGAGGAAGGCGTGTGAAGAGCTGAGAGCTGTCTCTGGCACAGAGTAAACGCTCACAGTGTTAGCATCAGCGCCATCACCATCATCATGGGTCCCAAAGGGCCCCCCCCACCCAAGAGAGAAGGTGTGTTGCTGGGCCTCCCAGGGCTCCACCCAAAGGTCCCATGCAAGGCCCTGCCTGTTCCTGCCTTTCTCCCCTGGCTAGCGTTCTGCGCGGTCTCCTGCCTGACCTTGACACGCCAGGGACTTACCTCCTGCTCTGCCTCAGGGCCGGGCTCCACGGGCTCAAGCAGGGCCTTGGAGGAACTCTGTTTCCATCTCCAGGCCTACCCCCTTGTCCTAACCCCCAGCCTCTCCCATCTGGATGGCCACAGCAGACTCCTAATGGGACTCACGCCTCCTCTCCTGTCCTTCTCCCATCCGTTCTCCATCCGGCTGCAGGAAGGCGCTTTTTCGAATGAAAAGCAGACCAGGCCACTCTGCCTGAAGCACTCTTTTGGCTCTCCCTGTGACGTACATGAATCCACAGGCTTCCTGTGTACGTGCTCGTGATGTTGTGGGATCTTTGCCTCTATCTAGTTCCCAAACATTTTCATCACCCTCCAAGGAGACCCCACACCCATGAACAGCCAGCCCAATCCCTCCCCCTCTCCCCCAGCCGCTGTCAGCCACTGCTGTGCCTCTGACTATCTGGCCCTCAGGCTCCACCCATGTGTCCTCTTTTCCTACTGCTACCACCGGCGTGGGCCCTCTTTCTGTTTCCTGAGCACCCTAAGCTCTTTCCTGCCTCAGGACCTTTGCCTTTGCTGCTCCCAGACCCTGGCTTTCTACATGGCTGGCTCCTTCTCATCCTCCGTCAGGCTTCCCTGCTCCCTGCGCCTAGAGTAGCAGGCGCTGCCCTGTTTATTTCCTTCATTTTCCGTGTCACAGACTGTGAGTCGCTGGATTGTGTGTGTGCTTGTGAACAAGATGTTTAAATGTGGTTCTTTGTGTCTCCATGAGACCCCTAAATCCAAGAACCAATCGGTGGGGATGAATTCCAAGGCAGGGCTGGGTCGTCCCGGGCAGCACGACTTGCAGAGGAGGTGACGAAAACCAATCGTGAGGCTGTTATTCTACCCCGACCTTGGGCTATAAAAGGATTGACATTAGGAGGGAGAGAGAATGTTCGTCTGGAGGTAGTTGCTGAAATACCAGGCAGTTCCCTCCTGCCACTGTGGGGCTTCTTCTTGGCACTCAATCTAGTGACAAGGGCCTTGAGAGGAGGGCCCTGCTGTGTGTCCTGGAGCTATGGCTGGTGGTTGACTTCTGCCCCAAGAGCCCAAAGAGAACAAGAAAAGCAGACGTGGCTCGTGCTGTGCACCTAACAGCAGAGTAAGCCAGACAGGGCAGCCCTCGGCCCCAAATCGGCACATCCTCCAGCAGCAGAGCAAAACTTTTAGTCTTCTGCGGCATCTTTAAAGGGGACCTGGCCCAAGATGGTGCGAGGAGGGGTGACGGAGGGAGCCGCAAGCTCCAGGGCTGAGGGGTGGAGCTCAGAAACTTCTCTGGGTCAGAAACTTCTGCTCAGAAACTTCTCTGGGTCAGAGAGCTGGCAGCAGAATCTCTGAGAGCCGAAAAGCGCCCAAGGAGGGAAGGAGCTTCTGACCCAACCCCTAACACCCAGGCACTAAGCTGTCCAGGCGACTTAGACTTTGCCATCCTGTATCTCTCCTACCTCCCCCAGCTTGACCCCTAAGAGGGACAGTCCTGGGCTGGGGGATGAGGAGAAGCTCGGGAAAGAGGGACGGGCGGACCATGCGCCCTCCTCTCACTATGAAAGCCTAAAGCAGCTCCGAGGGGAGGAAAGTGAGAGGCTCTGGGCTTTGTCTTCTTCTGCTGACATTTGAGTTCCTGAAAGGACTAGAAGTGATCAGAGCACATCTTGTCATCTAAAAGTCAGCAAAAAAGTTATGGGACCTCTTGAGAGTTTATGCAAGGGCCAGGGAGGAATGAAACCCCAAGCCCAGTAAAGGGGCAGCAAGAGGAACGAGTAAGGTTGTTTTCTGCTCAGTAAAGTGGTTACTCTTGTTTTTCTGCCTCTCTAGCTCCAGCATGGGCTTCCTGAGGGCAGGGACCCAGTCTGCATTGCTTATTTCAGGAAACCCAGGCCCTACACATGGTCGGGAGGTGGCTGACTCTGCTGGTGTCCTGCACGTTTCTCAAGTTCATTTGGGCCCATTTATAGCTTTGGCGTGCCCCTACCCTAGCCTCTGACGGCTCACTCCCGTAACTGTCCTGGCAATTGCTTCTGAGTCAGGGTGGCTTCCTGGCTGGAGGTGCCTGGGAGTCACACAGTGTGCTACACTGCGCCCCCCCACCCCCCCCAGTGCCAAGCTTGCAGCACATCTGGCTGACATCAAGGACCCTTTTGGCAGGTGAAAGGTCTGCTCTCTCGCTTGGGGTAGGATAGACTCTGAGGTGCAGCCTACACTCCGGATCTCCCTGTGGGGTCAGCTGGGGCTAGACCTTAAACCACATCCCTGCTTAACCCCTTCTTTTTACCTACCTGGCCTCACTCCCTCACTCCGCTACAGCTTTCGTGAGAGCGCTCCCCAGTAAGCCACCCGCATGTGAATCCAGGTCTCAGGTTCTGCCTCAAAGGGACCTGACCTAAGACATGTTGAATGAACGGAGAACTTCTAGGGACAGGCTTTCTGAGAGTCTGCAATGCATGACCTAAGGAATCACTTAGCCATGTGGAAGAAAGTGCTTATAGGATCAGATGAGACATCCCCTTCAAGGTAACTTAGAGGCTGAGGACTTTAGGAACTGTTGGCTTTTACTCATACTTGCCCCATACTCGCAGGTGGGCAGGGGCTGGGAGTGGAAGGGCAGGTTATAAAATTGCTCTGGCTCATTGGCTTGTCAGGACTGGCCTAGATGCACTCGTCAGCCTAGGAAGAGAAGCATGTGGTATGTGTGTCTCACCTACCTGGTCCGGGAGTCCAGGAAGGCCTTGTTGACCTGGATCTTGACCTGACTCACAGCATCAGAGATGGTGAGGGTGCGGGTGGCCTGCTCTTGGAGGGGGAGAAGCAAGGAGCAGGGTATCAGACACCACTCTTTGGAGAAGCCCTTTGCTCTGTCTCCCTCTTTCTCCACCATTATCCCCACCACTCAAACCTGAGCAGGCAGAAGATCAAGATTAGGAAACATTCGACAGGAGGAAAAGCCCAGAATGGGAAGAATACTCTCTGATCCTCAGTAAGGTGTCAATATCACTCTTTAGGAGTCCAGTAGAATACATTCGTCCCTCAGTATCCACAGGGGATTGGTTCCAGGACCCCCCAGGATGCTCAAGGCCCTTATGTAAAAGGGCATAGTATTTATATATAACCTATGCGCATCTTTCTGTATACTTTGAATCGCCTCCAGATTACTTATAATACTTAATGCAATGTAAATGTCATATAAATAGTTACCAGAGTGGGTTTTTTTTTTTTTTTTTTTTTTGGGAGCCGGGGAGCTTTCTGGAATCTTTTAAAAAAAAATATTTTCAATCCACTGCTTGTTGAATCCGCTGATGCAGAACCTGTGGATACAGAGGCCTGACTGGACCCAGTGATGGGATTAAGAAGGCGTGTGACCACTCAGGTTGGCTCTGGGCTCTGGGCTGTGGGGATTTTTTTTGGTTCTTGGTGAAGTGGATCTGAAAACAAGTCCCTCAAAAGGCTTCGCTGATCACAAGGACCCTGAGGTAGGGAAGGGGATGGTGTAGAGTAGAGGTGGGGTTCCCTCTTTTACTCGAATTGGGGTCTGGAATGGTGGGGGGATGAGGATGCAGTCTTTGAACAAGGGGAGTGTAGTGGCTTAAATAGTGTCCCTCCAAAAACCTTGTCCAACTACCACCTGAGAATGTGACCTTATTTGGAAATAGGGTCTTTGCAGATGTAGCTAATTAGGAAGAAGTCATACAGGTACAGGATTAGAGTGGGCTCTAAATCCAATGACTCGTGGTCTTATAACAAGAGGAGAGGACACACAGAGGACACCACAGAGAAGAAGGCCATGTGAAGATGGAGGCAGGTTGGAGTGACGCATGTAAAAGCCAAGGATTTCTGGGAGCTACCGGAGGCTGCAAGGGGCAAGGAATGATTCTCCCCTAGAGCCTTCAGAGGAGCATGACCCAGCCAACACCTTGATTTAGGAATTCCAGCCTCCTGGACTGTAGGAGAATAAATTCCTGTTGTCTTAAGCCGCCCAGTTTGTGTTCCTTTGTTACGGCAGCCCCAGGAAACACAGTACAAGGTGGTACTTACCATTTGTGTCAGATTCTGCAACCTGGAACAAGCTCAGGGAAGCCAAAAGGACTGGGAGATGGAAGAGGACCCTCATCGCTGAAATGAGACCAGGATCAGGATGTGAGCCTTGTAGAGTCCCCGTGGGTAGGACTGAATCACAGAAAGGGGGTGGTAAAGCAGAGAAAGCCCAGAGAACATAAGACACCCTAACATTAGAACAGAGGAGGGGGAACCACAGTAACTAACTAGCCATCTACCGTACGTGCAGGCCCATGGTAGGTCCTGGGAGATGGAAAGAGGCAGTGGTGGAAGGGAAAGAACACAGGCTTTGTGGTCAGAAGGTCCTGAGTTGTAGTTATGCGTTTGCTCCAACTAGCTCTGTGACATTGAGCAGGTTACTTGACATCTCTGGGCCCCCGGCCTGATTGAGTGAGAGGGTTGGACCAAGTGATCCAGGATGTCTGATTCTGCCTTGACACCCCGTGACCCAACTTCCTGTACCTGTCTTGTCACTGGTGACAAATGCTCTTACCAAACCCAAAACACAACTTTGGAGTTCCTCTTCCTTTTTTCCCCTCAGGATGTATTGCTCCCTGAAAGCCATCCTCCTCTGGCCCAGCACCAGGGGAGTGTGCCTGAGAAGCAGACACTCAGTTCCTCCTGTGGGAACTGGCAAGGAACGCCACCCTCCCTCAAAGAGTCGACATGATGGGAAAACACGAATGAGAATTGTGGCGAAGCTCGGAGCTCTCCAGAGCTCACAGCTGTGTTCCAGGTTTTGCCTGAAGAGATTCCTGCTCTTGGACCAACGCCTTCATCATGAGCTTTAACTCTGAACCTAAATCATCAGATTAAAATTGTGCAGATTAACAGATTTTATTTTAACAGATTAAATTTAACAGATTAAATTTTAACAGATTAAAATTTGTTTGCTGACGAGGGACTTTGGAGCTCAGAGCGTCCATTAGGATTGGTGGGATAGACCCAAAATGTCTTTTGAGGAGATTCTAGTTCCAGCCCAGGAGGCACCCATGCTGTACAGATGGAAGGATCGCGCGTCTAGACCATGTTCTTCACGAGAGGGCACAGGCTCTCCCCATAGTGTGCATTCACTGGTTGGACCCCAGAAACGTCCTCAGATTGGCTGCCCCCTCTGTCTCTACTCAAAGCTCCCTAAGAGAAATCGTGGTTCTAGAGTTTTGCCCAAGAGACCACCCAGGAGGTCTTCCAGATACTCTCCAGAAAAGGACAACTGTGTATCTGGACAGGTAATTTCAGCTTCCCTTGCACTCCCGCAATCTTTTCCTCTGACCTTTGATGATCCCCCTAATAATTTTTATCTTGTTGAATGTACTTCTTGTAAGCTAACTGTAGAAAAAAAAAAACAAACCAAGGTGCGAATAAATACCTCTCTGGCCAAGATTCTCCCTGGCACTTTTTTTTTCCCCAAGAGGAAAACAGCTTGACCCCTCCCTCAGTGGGCTCCTGTCCTTGCACCTCTATGGCCCCACGTAGTCCTCCTATTTGTGCTTCGAGGAGACCACTGAGCCAGCAGAAATCTGCCCTTTTAAGCAAACAGATACGATGGTTTTGGAGTAAAAAGCATCACTGATATTATTTTAAGTTGTGGTGAAAACACACAGGATAAAATTTACTACCTTAACCATTTTAACCAGACAGTACAGTAGTGATAAGTACATTCACATTGATGTCCAACAGATCTTTAGAACTATTTCATCTTGCAAAACTGAAACTCTCTACCCACTAAACACCAACTCCCCCTTCCTCCCTCTGCCCAGCCCCTGACAACCACCATATCATTGATTTTTAAGAGAGCTGATGGGCACACAAGTATGCATTATGTTATTCTTTCAATGACTAGTGTGTTTCATGATAAATCAAAAACAAAAAGTGAAAGGTTAGTCTATGAAAATAGGCATCATCTGAAATAGATTGAGGAAGAAAAATATCATAGCTGGAGAAATAAAAGTTGAGAAATCTGAACAGGAAAAAGTCCTTAGATACTCATTTCTCCTCTCCTTTCCTTGGAACCTCTTTAATACTCCCCAGCACTGAAAAGTGGAGGGAGGGAACCTCAAGGCAAAAGCTAAAGTATTTTCCTTGTCTCGGCCATCTTTCCTGGTGGGTGTGAAGGAAGCATGTGGGACAGAAAGCAGAGAAAAGCAAACACGAGGTCATGCTGCTGGGAAAGGGGTGTTCAGAAAGATCCTGGAGGAACCCTAGCTGCAGCCGGAGCAAAGAGGCTTCTGGGATGTTGGGATATTTACCCACATTCTTATCATCATGCTCAGTGCAGAAACCCTTTCCCAAGCCCTTTGGTTTGCATCAAAGCTTGGAGCCTTCCCTGAGACATGAAGTGTTATCTGGAGACAGAACCACAGCCTCTGCCTCTCAAATGCCAGTCTGGTCCACAATCCCCTGCCTCTTACTCACACTCTCCTACGCAATGCCCTCTTGGTCCCGTGAACTCCTATTCGTTCTTTAAAACCCAGGCCAAATGCCACCTTCTCTGTGAAGTGTACCAGATCTAGGCAAAATTAGGTCATTCTTTTTTCTCTCTTCCCACAGTACTTTACTCACATCTCGTGTCACTGTTTTCATGTCCGTTTCCCCGTCAGATCATAAGCTTCTCAAGAGCTACGTCCTATTTTTGTTTCTTCCACTGCCCAAGCCTAGTGTTGGTACATAATAGGTGTTGGGTACGTGCTGAATGAATGAAACTCCCACGGCAGCGAAGTTCAACATCCAGATGGTGCAGAGGGAGAGGGTGGTGATGGTCCCTTAACAGGCTTCTCCCACCTCAGTGTGGCTACTAATCACCGGGGGACCTTGTTAAATGCAGATTCTAACTCAGAAGGTTATAGAAGGGGCCCGAGAGCCTGCACTTCCAACAAGTTCCAGGTGACGCCGATGCTGCAGGTCTGCAGACCACACTGAGTACCACGATCTCCCAGAATCCGGCTCTCAGACTTGATGAGAGGCCACCAAGCGTGCGGCAGGAAGGCCTCAGAAGGGAAGCCATCAGTAGGATTCTTTTCCATGAATGGTGAACGCTCTGTTGAGGGTAGTGGGATGAGCCGGAAAGAATACCAATGAACTCACCATCACCCCCAAGAATGTTCTATTTGATCTTTTGAGCAGTTCCAGTATCAAGAGGAAAATAGAGAAGAGACAAGCTCTTATCAAGCTCTCTACAGCAGAAAAAATCCCCCTTAGCCACAGGGTTCGGGATATGCAGTTTCATAAAAAAACAATATGATTCAATCACTCAATTTTCCCAGGATGAAACCCATTTAAATATTGATGCAATTCATAAATCTGATTGAGAACATAGTGTCCACAGGACATTGGAGACACCTGGGACTAGACATTCAGGGCTAACTAGATGTCCAGGTCTGCTGGAAATAGCATGAGACACTAGAAAGAGGTTGAAGATCTGAGATCCCTGGCTTAGGGGACCCCTTAAACACTGCAAACTTTTCACTAGAGTGAATTTTCATTAGCGTTCATATCGTAATTGCATCGGTCTCAAGAACCCCACATGGAGCATCATTCTGTTACTATCTTCCCCTAACTTTCTGTGCGACCTGGACACATGATGTGCCTTAGACCTTAGTTCCTAAACAGGATGGATGTGAGGAATACGGTACCTTCCAGCCCTAAGAGTTTATGATTCTATGGCTCGGTGTTCAGACTCAGAAAAGCCTCTTTGCCCCACAATGGATTCAATTACATTCTCCCTTATGGATTCAATCACATTGTCCCTTATGGATTCAATCACATTGTCCCAAACAGGGATGACCTGCCAAATCTGGCACCAGAAAATGCCTGAAGAAGACAAGTCCAAAGGCAGTACCAAGCTTTCTGAGAAGCCGTTAGGAAATTTCATCATCAACTTTGCAGATTCCAGTTAATGAGTCTTACCTGCCAAGTGCCTTGGCCTCCTGTGGCAGCCAGGGGAGTTTCTCTCCTTGGAGGAACTGGTCTTTTATACTGTCTATCAGGAATTAATTTTAGGGAAAGGCCCAGAAAGAAAGATTATGAGGGGCTGATGTGGCTTGGAGGAGGATCTCAGGTTCAGCAGGAAATACCCTGTGACTCTGGGTAGATGCTTGAGGAAACTGTCAAAAGGCAGAGGTTGGTTGATGCACTATCGCTGGTCCTGGATGAAGCAAATCCTCTTCTTCCTATTTTTCAGGTGAACTATGTGGTCTTGCTGCAGTCATGGAAGGTAAACCTCTAATCTTTGAGCAGGCTTGCCCCTTCTATGCCCTTGATGGGATCTGAATAGCTCTTAAAATTAGGAACAATTAAGTGGCTTTCTTCCCCATTTGTTTATTCAGTGCCCTTTGATCCCTCTCTTACCTTTCACCCAATCACTGTGGAAGCCACTAGATTCATCTTTGGGATTTGCAATAGTTTTCAAGTGTTCCCTTCTGGGAAGGTCAACATTTCAAAATACTACCCCTTTTTGGCCACCAGAGAAGTGAGAAGAGCCCTGGACTTGTTGTCAAGGGGTAGGTTAGATCCCTGCCTCTGTCACTGTGTGGCTCTGGACAAGTCACTCTACCTTCTGTTTCTTCGTATACTCTAGTTGCAAAGCCAACGGTTGGCTTTGATTACTAGGATTCTGCAACTTCATACCTTCTATAGGGTGAGCCATTAAAAAAAAACCCACCACTATACAGGAACTTATTGACTTAAAGCCCAAGTATGATGTTATATACCATCAAGTTCATTAGATCCATACAGGAAGGAAATAAGAAGGTTTAAAGAAAATGACATTTCATGAGAGTGTATTTTACAGACAGGCAAATTAAAACATAAGCCTCTTTATAAAATTATACTTTGGGTTGAAGATACTCTGGGCGACTGTTCAGAACTTCATCATCCCAAAACCAGCCCCTTGAATTTACCTTCCAAAATGTAATATTCCTTTTCTCTGGCTGATGGAAGGTAGTTAGAATCTGCTTCTCTTGTGATGAATCCAGGCAAATGAGCTGGGCATCTCAAAAGAAGGCAGCTGTCCAGGAAAGGTAAGTGAAAGACATCAGGCTTTTCTTGTTTTCTCTGAAAGACATTTCTGCTTGTCGGCCAAGGTTTTCTTTGTCTGAGCACTCCTTGAACTTTCGAGCATGCTTCTCAAGGCTCTCGCCTCTGGGTTTCGTGCTTTACGAGTTAATGAAGCTGTGTCTTTAGGTGGCTCTTGACCTAGTTGGTTCTGAATACTTGTATTTTCAGAGCTTTGCTGACGTGTGATGACATGGATTCATGGACTTATCTCAGTTTAGTTAAATCTGTTTAGCACAGTTAGATGTCTCCCTATGAGGGAACTGGCCCGAGAAATGGAGACTGGAAGACAGGTAGCCCAGTAGAAAGCTAAAAAGGCCAACAGCTTCTCATATATCAGCACAGAGAGTCCAAGGTATTTTAGTAATAGCGGCAGCAGGAAATACCCAATGAAGATGAAGTCTGCCACTGGCACGTGGTGGTGCCCGTGTGTGCACACACACATACACTTTCCAAGAATTCACAGTTTATAAGCAAGGCTGGCCTCAGACATGGTTGGCTTTCCTCCTTTACTTCTGGAAGTACAATTCTGCGTGCTGATCAAGGGACATTCATGGTCAGTGAGTGACAAAGTGACCACTGTGTATGAGGTGACCGTAGCTCTCGCACTGGGCCCTGGCCTTCCGGCCATCTCCACCGTTTCAGGTGATATCTTCTTGGAAGCCCAGCCAGTCCCTCTCTCAGCTGTCTGTTTTCACCCACCTTCCCGCTGGCTTGGCTGTCATTCACAGCTGGACACGTTAATTTTTTTCTTTCCTGGCTAAAATGCATTTCCTCTTGCTGGTTCTCAGAACACCAAACAAACGGACCTCTTGACCCCAGCATGGCTCCACATGTCAATGTTTACCCTCTTTGGGACACATCCGCTGCTCACCCCAGAGAAGGAAGGAACCCAGGTGCTCTGGCGTCAGCCATCCTGGCCTTGGGACAGGTGTGGAGATAACAAAGTTTCTCTGAATGGTGTCCCTGGCAGCACAGGGCCTTGGGAGGGATGGGAACATTACCAGGCAGCCCCCTTCGGGAGGAAGAGAAAAGTGTCTGGGATGGTTTGTGTGTCTTCCTCCGCGGGCAAGAAGAGGCCTTCTGCCTCCTGTAAGTACTTTTTAGGGGGAGGATTCATTGGATATTTGGTGGCTTCTGAGACTGGCATAACATCAGGGTTCTGACTGGTAAACCAAGTATCAATGAGTTTTTCCAATTAGCCACAGAATGTTGGGAGTGGAAGGTCTGGGTCTTGTTCAGGGTTCCTCCAGGGACCACTCTGGTGGGGCTGGCAGAGGGAATTACCAAGAACCTCTCTGCTGGAGTGGGCAGAATGCTCTTCCTTCTCTCCATTAATCTAAAATCCTTTTTGGTCAAGGCCATTCTCCTATTTTCCATCAGTGTTCCATCTCTCCTTCCTGTCTTTTATCTCCTTCTTAGATGTTCAGTGAGCACCTGGTATTATGTGTTCTTGTTTTTTTCCTTTTCTTACCCCCAATCCTCCTTCTTCCCAATTAGCTTACAAATGGTGTATTTTGATAAAGTTGGCTTCAAATGAAAAAGATGTCATATCTGTTCCATGCCTTGGCAGAATTGTGTAGGGACAGAACTGGGAAAGGTGACAGACAGATCTTAGAGCTCAGCTGAGACCATTTGACCTAAAATAGATCCAGAGATGGTTGGGGTAGAGATGGGAAGAGAAACCAACTCTCATGTAAGTCACAAACTCAGGCTTTTAAACAAAAGCCAATCTTGAATTACTATTGTTATTATGTGAGAAGTCAGGTGAGGTATGTTTTGTAGTAAGTCCACAGAGAAAATATCATTCCAATAAAATACCCCCTGTCACTCAGCAAGCACGTGCACACCACAGACAGCCAGACAGACACACACAGAGATAAAACACTAAGCAACAAGTGGAAATGCAAGGAACTCTGGATTAAGATTCAGGAAGCCAGGTTCTAGGCTTACCTTGCTATCTACTGGCTGTGTGACCTTGGGGAGGTCATTCTTCATTTGCAGACCTCAGTTTGTCTGTAAAGAGAAGTGGGTCCACTAAATAATCGTGGTGGTTCTCCGAGGCTCTGGTGTTTAAGATTCTCCTGTGAATCATCAGATCTAGGAGCTCCTAGTACCTGTCTGCTTCTGCCCCATCTGTTCAATCTTGTATGAGTCACATATCCTCAGGTTCTCTTTATACAAAAAGGACATCAGAATCCTATGTTATTCTCTGTTAGGACCAGCTAGGATGGAGTTTCCTTTAGTACTGAGGGGCAACCAGAATAAAAGAACGAGAGGAATCTTGTCGAGAAACGGGAAGAAAAATTCTGCTGGGAATGTGATCATTCCCTCTGTCACTCAAGTGTGGAAACCAGGGAGTCATCCCAAGTACGTCTGCTCTTCTTTCTTTTCTCTTCCTCTGCCTTCCTCCCATCTCCCATCTCAGTCACTGATTCCTACCCATTTGCTCTTCATCAGTCACTTGCATTGGTCGCTTCCTTGCCTTCCCCACATTCTGGTTCTGCTCTGACTCACCTCAGTTTTACTCCAAGATCACATCCTTCTCACTGGTCTCCCTGTCCCAGTCCACTCCACCCCTTCCTCCTCTATACCAAGGTTTTCACTCCTGAGCTCCCTACTACCCAGAGGACAATGTCTCAAGTTTTAGCCAAAGTTCTAGGCTGCCTACCCTCCCATCTCTGCCAGCCCCTCAGACATCACTCCTCTACCCAATCTCTTTATTCCAGTCAAATTAACCTACTCTTTTTTTCCCTAACATGCCAGGCACTGTCCTGCTTCTGTGCCTTTCCCACTGCTGTCCTCCATGTCTGGCTGGCTCTCTCCCTTCTTGTCTGACCAGTATCTCAAGCCCTCTCTTGTCCATGGAGACTTCCCTATCTGCCAACCTCCAGGGAGCATCGCATATTGCTTCTCTTTTTCTCTCCTTTGCTTTTCCTATTTATTATCTCTTTATGCATCTTTCCTGATACCCAAATTAGATCATAAATTCCTTAAGAGCTCTGGATTGTATTGGGCAATCAATGATATTTGTTTGATTGATAAAGATGATGATATCAGGGGAAAAATGACCTTGCCTTAACTCAGTCATTCAAGTCCAAGGTCTCGGCTGTTGGTCCTAAAGCTGCTTCTGGAAATCACTTCTGGCTCAACTAAAACACGGTGGCTATTCAGAGTGTAACTAGAGGGTATAATTTCTGAATTTTTCTCTTCTCTTCCGTTTTCCCCAACTTAGAGCCCAACTGCCCATCTTAAGCTGCACAAATGCAGAGAGAGCCAGGAGATTGTGAGGAACATCTGGATCTTGGTCCTTTTACAGTTGGGTGAAGACAGCAGCTAGAGCCCCTTTTCCAACCTGAAGGTGGAACTTCAATGCTTATTTTCCAGATGGCGGAAGAATCTCTCAGAAGCAACAGAACCCGCATGCCCTAGTCTTGTGACGTTCCATCCTTAGGTCTCTTTGCCAGGTGGAGGCTGGAATTCTGCATGGACATTCCTGAGAAGGCACCCCCCTCCCCTGTGGACTAGCCCTGGAACTAGTGAACGGTGCCCACTAGGTGCCAGGGTGTGCAGGCTCTGGGACTTACCGTAAATGGCTGAGACCTCGCTACTTCTTCCTGGGGCTCCACCCAGATAATTTGGGGCTGTGCAAATAGAATTATCTCTGGAAGATTGTGGTGGAGGCTGGAATGGGGTGAGGTGCTGGAGCGGACTTGATGTAAGAGAATCCCTTCTGCTCTCCTGGGAACCTGGGAAGGGCTAAGTGATTATTTGCCTCTCACTCTTCTCATAGTGCTAAGAAGGGGGCAGAGACCTGGGGAGGAGAGTGTATGAGCCCTTACTGTCCTACTTTCTTGTCCTTCTCTTAAGAAATGCAGGGTTTTCAAGATGCTGTAGAATGTCCTTTTACTCTGTGAACAACAGGGCATGGGCAATGCTCTTTATTTATTTATTAAAAATTTTTAAATTTTATATTGGAGTAGAGTTGGTTAACAATGTTGTGTTAGTTTCAGGTGTACAGCAAAGTGATTCAGTTATACATGTACGTGTATCCATTGTTTTTCAAATGCTTTTCCCATTTAGGTTATTACAGAGTATTCAGCAGAGGTCCCTGTGGTATACAGTGTGTCCTTGTTGGTTATCTATTTTAAATATAACAGTGTGTACGTGTCAATCCCAAACTCCCAGTCTATCCCCCCACCCTTCCCCCCAGTAACCATAAGTTCTCTAACTCTGTGCTCTGTTTCCGTTTTGTAAATAAGTTCATTTGTATCATTTTTTAAAGATTCTGCATATAAGTGATATCATATGATATTTGTCTGTCTGACTTACTTCACTTAATATGATAATCTCCAGGTCCATCCATGTTGCTGCAAATGGCATTATTTCATTCTTTTTAATGACTGAGTAATATTCCTTTGTATATGTGTACCACATCTTCTTTATCCATTCATCTGTTGATAAACATTTAGGTTGCTGCCATGTCTTGGCTATTGTAAACAGCACTGCAGTGAACATTGGGGTGCATGTATCCTTTTGAACCATGTTTTTCTCCAGATATGTGCCCAGGCGTGGGATTATAGGATCATATGTTAGCTCTATTTTTAGTTTCTTAAGGAACCTCCATACTGTTCTCCATAGTGGCTGCACCAATTTACATTCCCACCAACAGTGTAGGAGGGTTCCTGGCAATGCGTTTTAAACATGGCTTCTGATATACCTTCAACGAAAGAGGAGTGTGACCAGGTATTCCTGGAGGAGACTGAGATTCTACAATTTCTTTGATATCTCACATTTTTAAAAATAAAATTTTTATTATAGAACAGCTTTATTTTTTAAAATTTTTATTTATTTATTTCACCGCTGTGCGCGAGCTTTCTGTAGCTGCAGTGAGTGGGGGATAGTCTTCGTTGCGGTGCGCAGGCTTCTCACTGCGGTGGCTTCTCTTGTTTTGCAGCTCAGGCTCTAGGCGCGTGGGCTCCAGTAGTTGCAGCACGCGGACTCTAGAGCGCAGGCTCAGTAGTTGTGGTGCACGGGCTTAGTTGCTCCGCGGCATGTGGGATCTTCCCGGACCGGAGATCGAACCCATGTCCCCTGCATTGGCAGGCAGATTCTTAAACACTGAGCCCCAGGGAAGTCCCTTTAGAACAATTTTAGATTTACAGTATTATTACTAAGATAGTACAGAGAATTCTCATATACCCAGACCCAGTTTTCCCTATTGTTACCATCTTACATCACTGTGGTACGTTTGTCACAATTAATGAACCAATATTGTTACGTTATTATCAACTAAAAGTTCGAGATCTCACATTTTAACTTAACAAGTCGCACTTTCGTGTTCTACTCCAGAACTCATCTGTGTGTGTTTTACTAAATAAAAATTTTAAATTTACTTAACATCAAGCTAAAACGGACGTCCCAAGGAATACGAGCCATGTCTTAGCCAGCATCCTGTGTTCTCTGGGTTACTCCTGCTCCCCCTGGAGGTGTCCAGACAGCTTGGGTGGCAAGAGTTGCGGAGAGTGAGCTTGGAGTGGGGTCGGACCATCTCCCTGGGTCCTGATAACCCTGCTCAGTCACTGTGTGACCCCAGACAGTCACTCAGTCTCTGAGCCTCGGCTTCCTTTTCTGGCCAATGGGAACAATATCACCAGCCTGTATCACAGGGCTCTGTCAGGGCCACTTGAGGTCCTGTATGCAGACGTGGAAAGCATGGATCACAGGTAAGAGATAAGTATGGAGATGAATTCTTAGTCATGGGAGGTGAGCAGCTACTTCTGCATGAACTTGTTCTTGAGACATCACGCTGTCTGCTCTCAGCCTCATCTGAGTCTCTAGTTACTGAGGAGGCCAGAAGCTAAAACTAAGGCCCATGTTGTCCTTGCTGGGTTGCATTTCACAGGCTGGGAGAGGAGGGGGCAGTAATGGAAAGTTTCTTTTTTGGCTTCTGCTGCTGGACTCAGCTCGAATTGGCTTAACTAATAGGGAAATTTTCAAGTTGGATACTGTAATATCCAAATATACAATATAGGTGGTCATTATACTATTTCTCCATATTTTTGTTGTCATTTTTGTAATGTTTTTTAAAAACTGTGGTAAAATACACAACATAAAATTTAACACCTTAACCATTTTAAGTGTACAGTTCACTATTAAGTATATTCACATTGTTGTGCAATCTCTGTTCCATATTTTTGATCATCTGAAATATTAGAAACAAAAAGAAAACGCTAACAAGAAGTCCAGAGATAGGGCAGACTTCAGGGTTGATTTAATTCAGTGGTTCTGGATTTCTTTACCCTGCAGTTCTCCCTGCCAAGCCTCCTCCAGGCTGCTTTGGAGGCAAAATGGCACACAACCACCTTCGTAGGAAGGCAGAGAATCTCACAGGAGAGAAAGAAGAGTTTTCCCAGAAATCCTGGCGAATCTTTTCTCAGTTCTTAACTGGCAAAGAAATTTTAAGCCTCATCAGATTATTGCCTTAGAAAGGTCACTTTGGTATCAGTATGGAGAACAGTTAGAGGGGACAAGACTGGAGACAGAGAGATCAGGAGGGAACCTGTTGCAATCATTTAGGTAAGAAATAACAGTAACCTGGAACAAGGTAGTGACTGGTGGTCCTGGAGATGGAGAGCCTGGAGAAGACTCCAAAGATGTTTATGTGGTAGATTAACGTGATTAAGATCTTAACTCATTTTCTTCTGTTGAAAGGATAAAAATACTTTTCCCTCCACCCTCCCTCAAGAGAGCAGTTAAAAGCTTTGTGTCCTGTATTTTCCTTGCCTCCCAGGAAATTAATAAGCCTTTGCTTTTAACAACCAAGAAATAATAAACCAACCAACCAACCAACCAGCCTACCACCACCACCAACAGCATAACTGACAAACAAACCTAGCTCACAGGGGCTGGGGAGCTCCGTTGAGGTATTGGGGGGTGAGGAATGGAAGTGTACCTTCAAAATCCCCTTTTGTTCTTCTTGGACCTGGACATTCAGCTCCTGCCCTGAACTGACTTGGCAGCCTTGGCCTCCTGCTCTGTGTATCCTGGCTTCCCTTTCGTTCCTTCAACACTTGCTAGCAGCTGGTAAGATCTTCACACGCTGATTCTTCAATTTTCTGCCTGGTGACACTCAGTAGTAGGGTGGACAGTCCGTACCAGGACACCCTGGAGTGTGCTCCCTCTTGGCTGCAGGCAGGCCCTAATTCACTGTCCCTTTGGAGTTGAGGTGTCTTTCTTTTTTCAGTTCTTATATTCTAAGCATTAGTACAAATAAACATTTTTACACAGGAAAAAAAAGTAAATTTCATGAGGTCAGAGACTATTTTGTATACAACATATCCCCAGGGTTTAAGACAGGAGGCTAGTAGTTTGATTCCTGAAGCCCGTGTTGATGGAGGGATTGCTCCGAGATGTAGGTCCAAGAAGCAGGGAACTTCAGCTCCCATGTAGCATTCCTAGATGGGGCAGGACCTCTGATGGGGATAGCACATGCCTATCGGGGACTGATCCCTGAGGCTACAGTCTTGGGGGGGCAAGTTGGTCATGAGGAAGATGGACGTCATGAGCAGAAAGCAGCTTGCTCTGCAGTGAGCTCAGGCCATGACCATGCCAGCAATGACCGCAGTGGACTGGAGGGCCCTTTCCAGGGCACAGGGACTCTTCCCTGAGTCTAAGGAGTGGGAAGGACGCTCAATAATGACTGACACTGAACATCTCATCAGCTTTGCTGAGTGGAAGCTTGGAGTTAGTTTTAATTTAGCAATATCTATTACTATAATTATTCACATAAATTATAATACAGTTGAGAATAAATATAACATACACCCATGCCCCAGGACCCTGCTTTGTAATGGCTGAATCCTCTGCCTGTGGTGCTCACTCTCCAGATCTCCACATGCCTTGTTTCCTCATCATCTTCAGGTGTTACTTAAATTTGGCCATCTCATTGAGTGTTTCCTGATTTCCCTTAAAAAAAATTCAAACTCTTCTCCTCCCAAAATTCTTATTATCCTTCCTTGTTTTATTTTTCTTCATGGAACTGACCACCAAATATTGTACCATGTTTTACTTTTTTATTTGTTTACTGTCTATCTATCTACATAGAATGTAAATTTCATGAGGTCAGAGAATGTTTAGTATATATCACATATCTGCGGGACTTACACAGTGGCCCCCACACAGAAGACCAGCAATAAATATTTGTTGAACTAAGTGACTTAATCAATAAATTGTGGAGCAAACTCATAACTACCATATCTTAGTAGGGTAGGGGCTCAGAAAGGATTGCTGAGAATCCTTACTCAAAATACTTTCTATGCCACTTAATTTCAACCCTAATAGCTGTAGCCAAATGATTCTTTTGAGGCAATAGAAAAACTTGGTTCATAATTATTGTGTAGATATAGATATAGACTTTCAAAAGGTCATTGCTGATTTGGGGAAAGTCAATGGACTTTAATGAGATTAAACTTGGAAGAATCTTGTAGTTGGCAGAAAGTGCTGGCATTAGAATTTATTGAAGAGATAAATTTCTTCTTATTTCCAGGAGAATACCAAGAAAGGGAGGAGCATGGAAGGTAAATTTTAAAGTCCCCGTGTTTCCAAAAATTGAAACCTCTTCTTGGAGGAGGAGGGACCATAGGAGCCAATGTCATCAGAGTCCTACCATTTAGAACACTCCTACTGCTCCAAGTCTTGAGGTGTCACTGAAGACCTGGGCTAACTTGTTGGGACACATTGTAGGGAAAATGGGGCTGCCCAAGATAAAAGCAATTAATTATCAAAAGCTGAGTATGTTTCTTGAGAAAAGGCATTTGAGATCTGGTTAGGACATACAAATCAACTGCTTTAGAGGCTGAGTTTCTGGGTACTGCTGACCTGTTTTATTCTCCTACTGATTCTGATAATGTTCGTGTGGTACTACCCATGTGGTCCCACCTGTTCTACCTATTGACATACCGCCTGGAAGGGACTGGGGAAAGGTTATGCTTATGCTCTTTGTGCCCTGAGTAAGCTGGCCTGTAAATAGCACTGTTATACAAGTATTTCCTGGGATCACCTCTCCAAAGGATACTTGCAGCAGATGCTCTTGGTGCCCTGCCCAGGTCCCCTTGATGGACTGCTGAGCATCTTGACTGTTAACAGCTCATAGGTGCACCCATCCCAGGATTGCCCTTGGCTAGCTAGCTAGCCCAGCGGTTTCTAAGAGGTTCCATTCTGTTTCTTCCAGGAAATAAAACAATTCCTCAAGGAGCCTGATCCCTTATAATGAAGGATGATATTTACAAACCACGTCCGGGTACTGGGAATGCTCATTTCTCCTGGAGAGTGACTGCTTCTGGACTCTCTCGGTGGACAGAGCTGGGAAATGTATGTAGGGATAGTACTCACGCATACATACACATATACTTACATACCTCTATTCATGTCTGACTCTGTCTTTATACATATTTTAAAAAACACCCAGGAGTTTTATCATTAACTCCAACTCTGATCCAGCACCACAGGGTTCATTCCCACCTTTACCTCCCTTCCTTTTTGTAACTTCTTTCTCAGACAGTGAGAAACATTGCTCTTGTTCTCTACAGTATGATTACTTATTTCTTCAACCTTAGTATACATATAAAGTAGTTTCAGAATTGCTAATCCATACCCCTCTGAGAAATGAATTTACCAACCAGAGTACAGTGTTTGTGGACAGTTCTTTTTGTCTTTAGCTTTCAGTTTCTATCAAAACACTGCTTTCCAGAGTTATTTCGGTTGGCTCCTTACTTTCTCAATCCCTTCAGTGTGGTTATGTAAGTTATTTGTAACACAGTTAGATTCCTTTGTCATAGTCTGCATTCTGGTCTTGGTGCTCTGGCCGGGTGTCAAGCCTGAGCCTCTGAGGTGGGAGAGCTGAGTTCAGGACATTGGTCGACCAGAGGCCTCCCGGGCCCACGTAAGATCAAACGGTGAAAGCTCTCCCAGAGATCTCCATCTCAATGCTAAGACCCACCTCCACTCAACGACAGGCAAGCTACAGTGCTAGACACCCTATGCCAAACAATTAGCAAGACAGGAACACAACCCCACGCATTAGCAGAGAGGCTGCCTAAAATCATAATAAGTTCACAGACACCGCAAAACACACCATCGGACGTGGTCCTGCCCACCAGAAAGACAAGATCCAGCCTCATCCACCAGAACACAGGCACCAGTCCCCTCCACCAGGAAGCCTACACAACGCACTGAACCACCTTACCCACTGGGAGCAGACACCAAAAACAATGGGAACTACGAACCCACAGCCTGCAAAAAGGAGACCCCAAACACAGTAAGTTAAGCAAAATGAGAAGACAGAGAAATACACAGCAGATGAAGGAGCAAGGTAAAAACCCACCAGACCAAAGAAATGAAGAGGAAATAGGCAGTCTATCTGAAAAAGAATTCAGAGTAATGATAGGAAAGATGATCCAAAATCTTGGAAATAGAATGGAGAAAATACAAGAAACGTTTAACAGGGACATAAAAGAACTAAAGAGCAACCAAACAATGATGAACAACACGATAAATGAAATTAAAAATTCTCTAGAAGGAATCAATAGCAGAATAACTGAGGTGGAAGAACAGATAAGTGACCTGGAAGATAAAATAGTGGCAATAACTACCGCTGAGCAGAATAAAGAAAAAAGAATGAAAAGAGTTGAGGACAATCTCAGAGAGCTCTGGGACAACATTAAATGCACCAACATTCGAATTATAGGGGTCCCACAAGAAGAAGAGGGGAAAAAAGGGACTGAGAAAGTATTTGAAGATACTATGGCTGAAAACTTCCCTGATATGGGTAAGAAAATAGTCAGTCAAGTCCAGGAAGTGCAGAGAGTCCCATACAGGATAAATCCAAGGAGAAACACGCCAAGACACATACTAATCAAACTATCAAAAATTAAACACAAAGAAAAAATATTAAGAGCGGCAAGGGAAAAGCAACAAATAAAATACAAGGGAATCCCCATAAGATTAAGAGCTGACCTTTCAGCAGAAACTCTGCAACCTAGAAGGGAGTGGCAGGACATATTAAAAGTGATGAAAGGGAAAAACCTACAACCAAGATTACTCTGCCCAGCAAGGATCTCATTCAGATTTGAAGGGGAAATTAAAACCTTTACAGACAAGCAAAAGCCAAGAGAATTCAGCACCACCAAACCAGCTTTATGACAAATGCTAAAGGAACTTCTCTAGGCAGGAAACACAAGAGAAGGAAAATATTACAATAACAAACCCAAAACAATTAAGAAAATGGTAATAGGAACATACATATTGATAACTACCTTAAATGTAAATGGATTAAATGCTCCAACCAAAAGACATAGACGGGCTGAGTGGATACAAAAACAAACCCATATATATGCTGCCTACAAGAGACCCACTTCAGACCTAGGGACACATACAGACTGAAAGTAGGGGGGATGGAAAAAGATATTCCATGCAAATGGAAATCAAAAGAAAGCTGGAATAGCAATTCTCATATCAGACAAAATAGACTTTAAAACAAAGACTATTACAAGAGACAAAGAAGGACACTACATAATGATCAAGTGGTCAATCCAAGAAGAAGCTCTAACAATTGTAAATATTTATGCACCCAACATAGGAGCACCTCAATAAGGCAAATGCTAACAGCCATAAAAGGGGAAATCGACAGTAACACAATCATAGTAGGGGAATTTAACACCCCACTTTCACCAATGGACAGATCATCCAAAATGAAAATAAATAAGGAAACACAAGCTTTAAATGATACATTAAACAAGATGGACTTAATTGATATTTATAGGACATTCCACCGAAAAACAGCAGATTACACATTCTTCTCAAGTGCTCATGGAACATTCTCCAGGATAGATCATATCTTGGGTCACAAGTCAAGCCTTGGTAAATTTAAGAAAATTGAAATTATATCAAGTATCTTTTCTGACCACAATGCTATGAGACTAGATATCAATGACAGGAAAAAATCTGTAAAAAATACAAATGCATGGAGGCTAAGCAATACACTAGTAAATAACCAAGAGATTGCTGAAGAAATCAGAAAAGAAATCAAAAAATACCTAGAAACAAATGACAATGAAAACACGACAACCCCAAACCTATGGGATGCAGCAAAAGCAGTTCTTAGAGGGAAGTTTATAGCAATATAATCCTACCTGAAGAAACAAGAAACATCTCAAATAAACAACCTAACCTTACACCTAAAGCAATTAGAGAAAGAAGAACAAAAAAACCCCAAAGTTAGTAGAAGGAAAGAAATCATAAAGATCAGATCAGAAATAAATGAAAAAGAAATGAAGGAATCGATAGAAAAGATCAATAAAACTAAAAGCTGGTTCTTTGAGAAGATAAACAAAATTGTTAAACCATTAGCCAGATTCATCAAGAAAAAAAGGGAGAAGACTCAGATCAATAGAATTAGAAATGAAAAAGGAGAAGTAACAACTGACACTGCAGAAATACAAAGGATCATGAGAGATTACTACAAGCAACTATATGCCAATAAATTGGACAACCTGGAAGAAATGGACAAATTCTTAGAAATGCACAACCTTCCGAGACTAAAATAGAAAATATGAACAGACCAATCACAAGCACTGAAATTGAAACTGTGATTAAAAATCTTCCAACAAACCAAAGCCCAGGACAGATGGCTTCACAGGCGAATTCTATCAAACTTTAGAGAAGAGCTAACACCTATCCTTCTCAAACTCTTCCAAAATATAGCAGAGGGAGGAACAGTCCCAAACTCATTCTACGAGGTCACCGTCACTGTGATACCAAAACCAGACAAAGATGTCACAGAGAAAGAAAACTACAGGCCAATATCACTGATGAACATAGATGCAAGAATCCTCAACAAAATACTAGCAAACAGAATCCAACAGCACGTTAAAAGGATGAAGGGGTTTATCCCAGGAATGCAAGGATTCTTCGATACACGCGAATCAATCAGTGTGATGCACCATATTAACAAACTGAAGGAGAAAAACCATATGATCATCTCAATAGATGCAGAGAAAGCTTTCGACAAAATTCAACACCGATTTATGATAAAAATCCTCCAGAAAGTAAGCATAGAGGGAACTTAGCTCAACATTAAAAAGGCCATACATGACAAACCCACAGCCAACATCATTCTCAATGGTGAAAAACTGAAACCATGTCCACTAAGATCAGGAACAAGACAAGGTTTCCCACTCTCACCACTATTATTCAACATAGGTTTGGAAGTTTTAGCCACAGCAATGAGAGACGAAAAAGAAATAAAAGGAATCCAAACCGGAAAAGAAGAAGGAAAACTGTCACTGTTTGCAGGTGACATGATAGTATACATAAAGAATCCTAAAGATGCTACCAGAAAACTACTAGAGCTAATCAATGAATTTGGTAAAGTAGCAGGATACAAAATTAATACACAGAAATCACTTGCAGTCCTATACACTAATGATGAAAAATCTGAAAGAGGAATTAAGAAAACACTCCCATTTACTACTGCAACAAAAAGAATAAAATACCTAGGAATAAACCTACCTAAGGAGACAAAAGACCTGTATGCAGAAAAGTATAAGACATTGATGAAAGAAATTAAAGATGATACAAACAAGTGGAGAGATATACCATGTTCTTGGATTGGAAGAACCAACATTGTGAAAATGACTATACTATCCAAAGCAATCTACAGATTCAATGCAATTCCTATCAAACTACCAATGGCATTTTTCACAGAACTAGAACCCCAAATTTCGCAATTTGTATGGAAACACAAAAGACCCCGAATAGCCAAAGCAATCTTGAGAAAGAAAAACGGAGCTGGAGAAATCAGACTCCCTGACTTCAGTCTATACTAGAAAGCTACAATAATCAAGACAGTATGGTACTGGCACAAAAACAGAAATATAGATCAATGGAATAGGATAGAAAGCCCAGAGATAAACCCATGCACATATGGTCACCTTATCTTTGATAAAGGAGGCAAGAATACACAATGGAGAAAAGACAGTCTCTTCAATAAGTGGTGCTGGGAAAACTGGCCAGTTACCTGCCAAAAATGAAATTAGAACACTCCCTAACACCATACATAAAAATAAACTCAAAATGGATTAAAGACCTATATGTAAGGCCTGACACTATAAAACTCTTAGAGGAGAACATAGGCAGAACACTCTATGACATCAATCAAAGCAAGATCCTTTTTGACCCACCTCCTAGAGAAATGGAAATAAAAACAAGAATAAACAAATGGGACCTAATGGAACTTAAAAGCTTTTGCACAACAAAGGAAACCATAAAAAAGACGAAAAGACAACCCTCAGAATGGGAGAAAGTATTTGCAAATGAAGCAACTGACAAAGCATTAATCTCCAAAATTTACAAGCAGTTCAATATCAAAAAAACAAACAACCCAATCCAAAAATGGGCAGAAGACCTAAACAGACATTTCTCCAAAGAAGATATACAGACTGCCAACAAACACATGAAAGAATGCTCAACATCACTAATCATTAGAGAAATGCAAATCAAAACTACAATGAGGTATCATCTCACACAAGTCAGAATGGCCATCATCAAAAAATCTAGAAACAATAAATGCTGGAGAGGGTGTGGAGAAAAGGGAAACCTCTTGCACTGTTGGTGGGAATGTAAATTGATACAGCCACTGTGGAGAACAGTATGGAGGTTCCTTAAAAAACTACAAATAGAACTACCATATGACCCAGCAATCCCACTACTGGGCATTTACCCTGAGAAAACCATAATTCAAAAAAGTCATGTACCATAATGTTCATTGCAACTCTGTTTACAATAGCCAGGACATGGAAGCAACCTAAGTGTCCATCGACAGATGAATGGATAAAGAAGATGTGACACATATATACAATGGAATATTACTCAGCCATAAAAAGAAACGAATTGAGTTACTTGTAGTGAGGTGGATGGACCTAGAGTCTGTCATACAGAGTGAAGTAAGTCAGAAAGAGAAAAACAAATATCATGTGCTAACACATATATATGGAATCTAAAAAAAAAGGTTCTGAAGAACCTAGGGGCAGGACAGGAATAAAGAAGCAGATGTAGAGAATGAACTTGAGGACACGGGGAGGGGGAAGTGTAAGCTGGGATAAAGTGAGGGAGTGGCATGCCCGTATATACACTACCAAATGTAAAATAGATAGCTAGTGGGAAGCAGCCGCATAGCACAGGGAGACCAGCTTGGTGCTCTGTGTCCACCTAAAGGGGTGGGATAGGGAGGGTAGGAGGGAGATGCAAGAGGAGATATGAGGATATATGTATATGTATAGCTGATTCACTTTGTTATACAGCAGAAACTAATACACCATTGTAAAGCAATTATACTCCAATAAAGATGTTAAAAAAAAAAGTAAGGTTGTTGGTCTGATGATTACTGAGTTGTAAAAATTCTTTGTTTTTCTGGATATAAGTCCTGTGTTTTGCAAATACTTTTATCAGATATGTGTTTTGCAAATACTTTTTTTTTCCAATCTGGTTCTTTGTGTGTGTGTGTGTGTGTGTGTGTAAATGTTTTGCTTTTATAAGTGTCCATTTTTCCAAAGCAGCTGTATCATTTTGTACTCCTACTAGTAATTTCATGAGTCCCAGTTTATCTATCTATCTATCTATCTATCTATCTATCTATCTATCTATCTATATAACGTATTCTTTATCCATTAATCTGTTTTGGACATTTAGGCTGCTTCCATGTCTTGGCTATTGTAAATAGTGCTGCTGTGGACATTGGAGTGCATGTACCTTTTTGAATTAGAGTTTTCATTTTTTCTGGATATATACCCAGGAGTTGGAGTGCTGGATCATATGGTAACTCTATTTTTAACTTTTAAAGGAACTTCCATCCTCTTTTCCATATGGTTGCACCAATTTACGTTCCCACCAACAGTGTAGGAGGGTTGCCTTTTCCCCACACTCTCTCCAGCATTTGTTATTTGTGGATTTTTAAATAATGGCCATCCTGACTGGTGTGAGGTGATACTTCATTGTAGTTTTGATTTGCATTTCTCTAATAATTAGCGATGTTGAGCATCTTTTTAGGTACCTATTGGCCATCCATATGCCTTCTCTGGAGAAATGTCTATTTAGGTTTTCTGCCCATTTTTTTTATTGCGTTGTTTGCTTTTTTGATATTTAGTTATATGGGCTGTTTGTATATTTTGGAAATTAAGCCCTTGTCGGTCACATCATTTGCAAATATTTTCTCCCAGTCTGTAGGTTTTCTTTTCATTTTGTTTATGGTTTCGTTTGCTGTGCAAAACTTATAAGTTTGATTAGGTTCAATTTGTTTAATTTTGCTTTTATTTCTAGATAAGGATAGTTTTACTTCTTCCTGTCAAATTATGCTTTTCATTTTTTTTTTTTTTTGCCTTATTTCACTGGACAGACCTTCAAGTATAAAGTCAAATAGAAGTTGTGATAACAAATATTCTTCTTGATTTCCAATCTTTGGGAAAGTGTTCAATATTTTATCACCAAGTATGAAGCTAGCTGTTTTTATGTGGATATATGTTTTCAATTCTCCATGTAAATACCGAAGAGTGGAAGTTCTGCATCATATGGTATCTTTATGTTTAACATGTTGAGGAAATTCCACTGCAGCTTTCCA
The DNA here is from genome assembly GCF_951394435.1 of Stenella coeruleoalba. Lineage (NCBI taxonomy): Eukaryota > Metazoa > Chordata > Mammalia > Artiodactyla > Delphinidae > Stenella > Stenella coeruleoalba. The sequence continues at coordinate 30,950,305 of NC_137165.1, read as the reverse complement.
AAGCAGCTGCACCATTTTATATTCCCACCAGCAGTGTATGAGGGTCCCAATTTCTTCATATTGTTGCCAACACCTTTTATTATCTGTCTTTTTATTATAACCATCTTAGTGGGGTGAAATTTGCACTTTGTGGTTTTGATTTGCACTTCTTTTATGATCAATGATGTTGAACATCTTTCCATGTGCTCATTGGCCATTTGTATATCTTCTATGGAGAAATGTATACTCAGATCTTTGCCCATTTGTTTACTTGAGTTGTGTATCTTTTAATACATATGATTTGTAGGAGTTATGTGTATATTCCAGATACAGGTCTCTTGTCAGATATATGGTTTGAAAATATGTTCTCTCATTTTGTAAGTTGTATTTTCACTTTCTTGATATTGTCCTTTGAAGTGCAGAAGTTTTGAATTTTGATGGCATCCAACTTACTTTTCCTTTAGTTGCTTGTATTTTTGGCGTTGTATTTAAGAAGGCTTTGTAGAAGTCATTCTAACAGGTATGAGGTGATATCTCATTGTGATTTTGATTTGCATTTCCCTGATAATAACTGACGTTGAGCATCATGTACCTGTTGGCCTCTGTATGTCTTCTCTAGAAATGTCTATTCAAATCTTCTGCCCATTTTTAAGTTGGATTGTTTGTTAGGGAAGAATTTTTTTATTAACAATTCAATCTGATATAGCTCTTCTTAGATTTTTTATTTATCCTTTAGTGAGATTTAGTTTTTGTTTTTCTAGGAATTTGTCCATTTCATTGAAACTGTTTAATTTACAGACATATAATTTTTCATAGCACTCCCTTATTATCCTTTTTATTTCTGTAAGGTCAGTAGTAATGTTCGTTACTTTATTCTTGAATTTAGGAATTGTTATGTCTGCTTGATGGAGTGACACTTTTTTTTTTTTTTTTGCGGTACACAGGTCTCTCACTGTTGTGGCCTCTCCCATTGCGGAGCACTGGCTCCGGGTGCACAGGCTCAGCGGCCATGGCTCACGGGCCTAGCCGCTCCACGGCATGTGGGATCTTCCAGGACCGGGGCACGAACCCGTGTCCCCAGTATCGGAAGGCAGACTCTCAACCACTGCGCCACCAGGGAAGCCCCGATGGAGTGACACTTTTATCATTGTAAAATGTCCTTTGTCTCTATAACAATGTTTGTCTTAAAGTTTACTTTGCCTAATATTATTAGTCGAACCATTCTAGCTCTCTTTTGGTTACTGCTTGCATGGTATATCTTCTCCTATCAACTTACTTTCAACCTATTTGCGTCTTTGAATCTGAAGTGTCTATTATTGATAGCATACGATTGGATCATGTATTTCCAAACCATTATGCCAGTCTCTGCCCTTTGATCAGTGTTTTTAATCCATTCACATTTAATATAGCTACAGACAAGGTAGAATGTACATATGCCATTTTGCTATTTGTTTTCTATACGTATTCTGTCATTTTGTTTTCTGTTCCTCTATTACAGCCTTATTTTATGTTAGATATTTTCTAATGTACCCTTATCATTTCCCTTTCTTTCTTTCTCTCTCTCTCTCTCTCTTTCTTTTTTTCTTTCGAATTATTGTCTTAGTGGTTGCCCTAAGGATTACAATTAACATATTAAAATCTTAACAATTAACAACTTAAATTAATCTAGTTCATATTAATTCCAGCTTAATTTCAAGAGACTGGCTCCTATATAGCTCTTTTCTCTGCCCCCTCTTTTATACTATTAGTCATATAAATTGCATCTTTAGTTATTATAAGATCATTAACACAGTTTTAAATTCTCACTTTTAACAATTGTCATTTAAATCATATATGAGAAAAAAAGACTTACAAAAAATTACGCTTTCTTATATTTGTCTATGTGGTTACCTTTACTGGTGTTCTTTATTTTCATGTGACTTTGAGTTACAGTCTTGTGTCCTTTTCTTTCAACCTGAAGGTCTCCCTTTTAGGGAAGATCTGCTAGTGACATATTCTCTCAGTTTTTGGGTTTTTTTGGAGTATGCCTTAATTTATCTGTCTTTTTTTTTTTTTTGTAGTACGCGAATCTCTCACTGTTGTGGCCTCTCCCGTTGTGGAGCACAGGCTCTGGACACGCAGGCTCGGCGGCCATGGCTCACGGGCCCAGCCGCTTCGCGGCATGTGGGATCTTCCTGGACCAGGGCACGAACCCGCGTCCCCTGCATTGGCAGGCCGACTCTCAACCACTGCACCACCAGGGAAGCCCTATCTGTCATTTTTAAAGGATGGTTTTGCTGGTATAGAATTTTTGGTTGACAATCTTTTTCTTTCAGCACCTGAAATATGTCATACTACTGTCTTCTAGTCTCCATATTTTCTGATGAGAAATCAGCTGTTAATCTTATTGAGAATTCCTTGTACATGAAAATTGTTTCTCTTATGCTGCTTTCCAGATTTTCATTTGAGTTTATACTACTTGGAGTTCAATAAGCTCTTTGGGAATGTAGATTAATAGTTTTTACATCAAATTTGGGAAAATTTCAGCCATTATTTCTTCAAATATTTTTTCTAATCCTTTCTCTCTCTCCCCTCCTTTTGGGATTCCCCTTATTTAATTGTTGGTATAATTGATTGTGTCCTATAGGTCTGTGAGTCTCTGTTCATTTTTGTTCAATCTATTTTTCTCTCTGTTCCTCAGAATGAATTATTTAAATCAGACTGTCTTCAAGTTTACTGATTTTTTCTTCTGCCAGTGTTCATGTGCTGTTGAGCCTCTCTAGTGAATTTTTCATTTCATTTATTAATCTTTCCAACTCCAGAATTTATACTTGTTTCTTGTTAAAAAATAAGTTATATTTCTTTACTGATATTCTATACTTGGTGCAACATCATTCTCATATGATCTTTTAGTTCTTTAGATATGGTTTCTTTGAGTTCTTTGGACATATTTATATAAAAATTACTAGATGCACATAAATATTCCAACTATCTGTGCTCTCTCAGAGACTATTTCTATGGACTGCTTTTCTTCCTGTGTAGGGACAATACTTTCCTTGTCTTGTAAGTTTTAGTTGAAAACTGGACATTTAAAATAATATAAAGTGGCAACTCCCTCCCTCCTTTCCAGGGCTTCTTGTTGCTCTTTGTTGGTGGTGATGCTACTGCTTATTTGTTTAATGACTTTTCTGAACTAATTCTGTAAAGTCTGTATTCTTTGTCATGTGTGCCAACTGAAGTCTGCTTAGTTGGTTAACTTGTTGGTCAACTAATGACTGGATAGAGATTTCCTTAAATCCCCTAAACCAATAAGTCTCTCAGCCTTTGTCTAAGGCTCTCTGAACATGTTGAGGTACACTGTCAATTTTTTGGCAGACACTTTATAACTCTGTCTTAGCCTTCACATCATGATTGTCAGAGCCTCAAGATCAGCCAGAGATGAGAGATTCAGTCATCTCATATCTTTCCTGGGCATACACACCTCCCCGCACATGTGCATGACCTAGATTCCCAAAAATATATTAGAGCTTTTGAAAACTCCCATGAACTTATCATTCCCCAGTTTTTCAAGTTTTTTTGATAGTTTCTTGTTTATCTCAGGTATTATCATCACCTGAAGCAGCAGCAATATTAAACAATTGCCACTCATTCCTTTTGACATTACCCTCAGGGGAAAAGGCTAGTCACAATGAGTTTATGCTGGGGAGAGGAGAGAAGGAATAGGACAGCTAAAATGCCACAAAGCTCACTGTTCTTACTGAAATTTGGCTCTCTTTATTCAATAGATGTTCCTTGGATTGTTTCAAGGATTTGTAGAGTTTTGAAAAAGTTGAGTTTGATAATTTTTGCCAGGGTTCTCATTGCTTTATGGAAGAGTGAATTTTTAAAGGCCCTTCCTTCACCACTCCAGAAGTGGCTTTTTTAGAAATTTTTTTTATGTTTTTGTCTTTGGGTTTTTTTGGCGGTGCCACATGGCATGCAGGATCCCAGTTCCCTAGCCAGGGATCGAACCTGTGCCCCCCTGCAGTGGAAGAACAGAGTCCTAACCACTGGACCACCAGGGAAGTCCTGGTTTTTATGTTTTTTAATTGTATTTCATAAATTTATGCTCTTATGTTTATTATTTTCCCTTAGCTTTGATTTTCTCCTCATAGTTTATTAAAATTGAAATTTAGATAACTGATTTGAGAGCTTTTTTTTCTTACAGAAGCACTTCATGCTATAAATTTCCCTCCAAGCACTGCTTTAGCTGCATACCCAACATTTTGATATATCATGTCTTCTTTTTCACTCAACTCATTTTCTAATTTCCATTATGATTTCTCTCTTGAAAAATGGATTATTTAGAAGTATGTTGTTATAAACCAAATACTTGGGAATTTTCCAGACACCTTTCTGTTTTTGATTTCTAGTTTAATTCTGTTGTGTTCTGGGAATTTATTTCATATGATTTCAGTCCTTTTAAATTTATTAGAATTTGTTTTATAGCCCAGAAATCATCTATCTTAGTATTCCTTGTGCACTTATAAAGAATATGCTTTCTGCTGTAGAGAATGTCTGTTGACATTCTACAAATGTCAATGTGGTCAAATTTGTTGATAATGTTGTTCAAGTCTATATACTTACTGATTTTCTGTCCATGTGTTTCATCATGTACTAAGAAAAAGTGTTGAGAAAGAGGGATCAAGATGGCAGAGTAGGAAGAGCTGGAGCCCACCTCCTCCCACAGTCACACCAAAACTACAACTACATGTAGACAACTCTCTTTGAGAATGACCTCAAGAATAACAGGACAGCACTTTTACAATTAAGGATATAAAGAGAAAAAAACCACATCAAAATGGGTAAGAGGGACAGAGACACAATCTAGTCAGGGCCCACACCCACACCAGGCAACCCAAAAGCAGAAGGGGATATCACAAACTCAGAGATCCTCCCCAAGGAGTGAGGGGTTCGAGCCTCACTCAGGAACCCCAGCCATAGGGACTGGCACCAGGAAAATGAGCCCCCTTAACTGGTTTTGAAAACAAGTGGAACTTATGACCAGGAGAGCTGGAGGGCTGTAGGGCTGTAGGAAACCAAGACTCCACTTTTAAAGGGATCACATATAAACTCACTCAATCCAAGTCCCAGTACAGAGGCAGCAGATTGAAAAGCACCTGGTTCTCTGCTGGCTTGTCAAGAATACACCAGCTTCTCCTGCAGCCTGCACTGGGCTCCAGCTCCAACATCTCCACCTCAACTGTCAAGGCAGTGGCCCCATGGCATGCACCAGGAGAAGCCCAGCCTGTGCAGGGCTCTAGCCCCAGCCTCCTGCCCTCTGCCCCCTGCCAAGTTGCAGCTTCCAGCACACCCCAGAGAAAGCCCTGGCCCATACCTGCTTCAGTTTCAGCCCTCCCACCAAAGCCACCAGTCACACACAGTCTGCAAAGGGATGCTCCTACACAAAGACATGCCTTCAAGACTGGTAGAGGTAACTGTTTCACCTAATTCATAGAGATAAAAACACAGAAAGTTAAACAAAATGAGAAGACAGAGATATATGTTCTAAATGGAAAGACAAGATAAAACCCCAGGAAAAAACCCCTAATAAATAGAGGTAAGTAGTTTACCTGATAAAGAGTTCAAAGCAATGGTCATAAAAATGCCCACTGAACTCAAGAAAAGAACAGAGGAACACAGTGAGAACTTCAACAAAGAATTAGAAAATATAAAAAAGAACCGAGTCAGAGGTGAAGAATACAGTAACTGGAATGAAAAATACACTAGAGGGAATCAACAGCAGATTAGGTGATACAGAAGAATGGTGATACAGGACCCTGGAAGACAGAATAGTGGAAATTACCTGATCAGAACAGTGTAAATAAATAAACAAATGTGTTTTTTTAAATAAGGATACCTTAAAGGACATCAAGCAAATTAACACTACATTATATCAGTACCAAAAGGAGAGGAGCAAGAGAGAGAAGGGGGCAGGAAATGTATTTGATGAAATAATGGCTGTAAATTTCCTTAACTTGGAAACAGATAATTATTTCCAGTAATCATAGAGAGAGTCTCACACAAGATGAACCCAAAGAGATACACACCAAGACATATCATAATTACAATACCAAAAGTTAAAGATAAAGAGAGAATTTTAAAGGCAGAAAGAGAAAAACAAAGAGTCACATTCAAGGGAACCCTCTTAAGGGTATCAACTGATTTTTCAGTGTAAAGTTTGCAGGTCAGAAGGGAGTGGCATGATATATTTAAAGTGCTGAAAGGAAAAAACCTACAACCAAGGGTACTCTACCCAGCAAGGTTATTATTCAGAATTGAAGGAGAGGTAGTTTCCCAGACAAGCAAAAACTAAAGAGTTCATCTACAAAACTGGCCTTAAAAGAAATGTTAAAGTGTCTTCTTTAAGTGAAAAAGAAAAGACAATAACAAGAAATAAGAAAATACACGAAGAAAAAAAAATCTCACTGGTAAAGGGAAATATATATAAAGGAAGTGGATTAACCACCTGAAAACCTAGGCTGAAGATTAAAACACAAAAGTCATAAAATCAACTATTACTACAATAAGTAGTTAAGGGATACAAAAAAATGTAAAATATGACATCCAAACATAAAACGTAGAGGGCGGAATAAAAAATATAGATCTTTTAGAATGTGTTCAAATTTAAACAACTATCAGCTAAAACAGATACATGTAGAAGTCAATATACATGAAACTCATGGTAACCAGAAACCAAAAACTTTCAATAAATGCCAAAGAAACCCCAACAACAACAAAGAGAAAGGAGCCCGAACATAACACTAAAAAAAAAAAAAAATCATCAAATCACAAGAGAAGAGACTAAAAGAAGAAAAAAACAGAGAACTACAAAAACAACCAGAAAACAAGTAACAAAATAGCAATAAGTACATACCTATCACTAATCACTCTAAGCGTAAATGGACTAAATACCCCAATCAAAAGACAGAGTGGCTGAATGGGTTAAAAAAAAAAAAAGCAAGACTCATCTATATGCTGCCTATAAGAGACTCACTTCAGAGCTAAAGACACACACAGACTGAAAGAGAAGGGATGGGAAAAAGACGTTCCATGCAAATAGAAATGAAAAAAACCCCAAAAAACCTGGGGTAGCAATATTCATATCAGACAAAGTAAACTTTAAAACAAAGACTATAAGAAAATACAAAGAGGTGCATTACATACTGAATAAGGTGTCAATAGAAGAAGATGATATAACATTTGTAAACATATATACACATAGGGGCATCTAGATATATTAAGCAAATATTAACAGGTATAAAGGGAGACGTTGACAGTAATACAATAATAATAGAGAACTTTAATGCCCTATGTACATCAATGGATGTATCATGCAGACAGAAAATCAATAAAGAAACATTGGCCTTGGGACTTCCCTGGTGGCACAGTGGTTAAGAATCTGCCTGCCAATGCAGGGGACGTGAGTTGGATTCCTGGTCAGGGAAGATCCCACATGCCATGGAGCAACTAAGCCCGGGAGCCACAACTAGTGAGCCTGTGTGCCACAACTACTGAAGCCCGCAAGCCTAGAGCCCGTGCTCTGCAACAAGAGAAGCCACTGCAATGAGAAGCCTGCACACCGCAATGAAGAGTAGTCCCCACTCACCACAAGAAGAGAAAGCCTGCACACAGCAACAAAGACCCAACACAGCCATAAATAAATAAATAAATAAATAAAATTTAAAAGAAACATTGGCCTTAAACAATAAATTAAACCAGATGGACTTAATAGACATTGATAGAACATTCCATCCACAAAGAGCAGACTACACATTCTTTTCAAGTGCACATGAAACATTCTCCAGGATAGATCACGTGCTAGGTCACAAAACAAGTCTCAATATATTTAAGAAGATTGGAATCGTATCAGTCATATTTTCCAACCACAATGGTATGAAACTAGAAATCAATTACAGGAAGAAAACTGGAAAAAATACAGACACATGGAAACTAAACCATATGCTACTAAAAAGCCAATGGATCACTGAAGAAATTAAAGATGAAATTTTAAAAATTCTGTGAGATGAATGAAAATAGAAACAAAACTTTCCAAAATCTATGGGACACAGCAAAAGCAGTTCTAAGAAGGAAGTTCATTGCAATTCAGGCCTACCTCAAGAAACAAGAAAAATTTCAAATAAAGAACCCAACTTTATATCTAAAGGAATTAGAAAAAGAACAAACAAAGCCCAAAGTTAGTAGAATGAAAGAAATAATAGAGATCAGAGCAGAAATAAATGAAAGAGACTGAAAAAACAAAACAATAGAAAAATTCAGCAAATCTAAGAGCTCTGTTTTGAAAAGATAAACAAAATTGATAAACTTTAGCCAGACTCATTGAGAAAAATAGAGAGCCCAAGTAAAATCAGAAATGAAGAGAAAGAAGTTATAATCAATAACACAGAAAAACAATCATAAGACAATATTATGAACAACTATATGCCAACAAATTGGACAACCTAGAAGAAATGGATAAATTTCTGGAAACATATAATCTTCCAAGAAGAGGGAATGCTTTCAAATGCATTCTATGAAGCCAGCATTACACTGATATCAAAACCAAAGACACTACCAAAAAAAAAAATTATGGGCCAATATCCCTGATGACCACAGTCACAAAAATTCTCAACAAAGTATTAGCAAACCAAATTCAATGATACATTAAAAGAACCATACATCATGATCAAGTGAAATTTATTCCAGGGACAATAGGATGGTTCAATATCCACAAATCAATCAATGGGGAAAAGATAGTCTCTCCAATAAGTGGTGTTGGGAAAACTGAACAGCTACATGTAAAAGAATGAAACTAGACCATTTTCTCACACCATATACAAAAATAAGCTCAAAATGGATTAAAGACATAAATATAAGACCTGAAACCATAAAACTCCCATGAAAACATAGGCAGTACATTCTTTGACATTGGTCTCAACAATATTTTTTTGGATGTGATTCCTCAGGCCAGGGCAACAAAAGTAAAAATAAACAAATGAGACCACATCGAAATGAAAACCTTTTGCACAGTGAAAGAAATCATCAACAAAATGAAAAGACAGCATATTGAATGGGAGAATATATTTGCAAATGATATGTCTAAAAAGAGGTTAACAGTAAATATCCAAAATATATAAAGAATTCATACAACTCAATATATTAAAAAAAATCTGATTTAAAAGTGGGCAAAGGACCTGAATTGGCAGTTTTCCAAAGAAAACATGCAGATGGTCAACAGACACATGAAAAGATACTTAACAGGGCTTCCCTGGTGCCACAGTGGTTGAGAGTCCGCCTGCCGATGCAGAGGACACGGGTTCGTGCTCCGGTCCGGGAAGATCCCACATGCCGTGGAGCGGCTGGGCCGTGAGCCATGGCCGCTGGGCCTGCGCATCCGGAGCCTGTGCTCCGCACCGAGAGAGGCCACAACAGTGAGAGGCCCGCGTACCACAAAAAAAAAAAAAAAAAAGATACTTAACATTACTAATCATCAGGGAAATGCAAATCAAAACCACAATGAAACATCACCTCACACCTTTCAGAATGGCTATTATCAAAAAGAGAACAAATAACAAGTGTTGGTGAGGATGTGGTAAAAAGGGAACCCTAATGCACTTTTGGTGGGAATGTAAATTGGTATAGCTGGTGTGGAAAACAATATGGAGGGTCCTCAAAAACTTAAATATAGAACTACCATATGATTCAGCAATTCCACTCCTGAGTATTTATCTGAAGAAAATGAAAACACTAATTCAAAAAGGTATATGCACTGCAATGTTCATTGCAGCATTATTTACAATAGCCAAGGTATGGAAGCAACCTAAGAGTTCATTGATAGATGAATGGATAAAGAAGATGTGGAATATTATACACAATGGAATATTAGCCATAAAAAGAATGAAATCTTGCCATATGCAACAGCATGCATGGGCTTACAGGGTATTATGCTAAGTGACATAAGTTAGAGAAAGTCAAATACTGAACATTTTCACTTATATGTGAGACTTAAAAAAGAAAAAAGTATAATAAAACATAAAAAAACAGAAACAGACTCACAGATACAGAGAACGAACTTGTGGCTGCCAGAAGGGAGGAGCGTGCAGGGATGGGCAAAATAGGTGAAGGGGATTAAGAGGTACAAACTACCGCTTAAAAAATAAAAGTCACAGGGATAAATGTCCAGCACAAGTAGTATGGTCAATAATATTGTAATAACTTTGTATGGTGTATAATCTATAAAAATATTGAGTCACTATGCTGTACACCTGAAATTAATATAATATTGTAATATTTTTTAAAAAGAAAATAAATAAATGCTTGTATTACAAACAAAAAGAAAAAAGTGTTGATATCTCCAACTATAATTGTGGATTTCTTTCATTTCTACCAATTTTTGCTTCATGTATTTTGAAGCTCTGTTATTAACTGCATAAATATTTAGGTTTCTTATGTCCTCTTGATGAATCGATGCATTTATCATTACAAAATATACCTCTTTATTCTTGATCATATCCCTTGTTTTGAAGTCTATTTTGTCTGTTATTAATATAGCCACTCTAGCTTTCTTTTGATCAGTGTTTGTTTGGTATATCTTTTTCCATCCTTTAACTTTTAAAAACATTTTTTTCTTTTCCTACTTTTGTTTTCTCCCAGTTTTATTGAGATATAATTGACATACGGCACTGTGTAAATTTAAAGTGTATAGCATAATGATTTGACTTATATATGTCATGAAATGATTATCACAGTAAGTTTAGTAGACATCCATAATCTCATACAAAATTACAGAATACAAAAATACACATACGAAATTAAAGAAATAGAAAAAAATATTTTTCCTTGCAATGAGGATGCTTAGGATTTACCTTCTTAACAACTTTCACGTGTAACATACAGCAGTGTTAATTATATTTATCATGTTGTACCTTACATACCTAGTACTTATTTTGATTATAACTGGAAATTTGCACCTTTTGACTGTCTTCATCCAATTCCCTCTCCCCCCACCCCCCACATCTGATAACCACAAATCTGATCTTTCTTCTATGAGTTTGTTTGTTTTTGGAGTATAACTGACCTACAACATTATGTTATACAACATAGTGATGTGATATTTCTATACATTTCAAAATGATCACCATGGTAAGTCTAGTTTTGATCTGTCACCATACAAGGATATTACAAAATTATTTACTATATTCTCCACAAAGTACATTTCATACCCATGACATTTATTTTGCAACTAGAAGTTTGTACTTCTTAATCTCCCTCATCTATTTCTTTCCTCTCCCCACCTCCCTCCCCTCTGGCAATCTCCTATTTGTTCTCTGTATCTATATCTCTGTTTCATTGTTTGTTCACTTGTTTTATTTTTTAGATTCCACATATAAATGAAATCATGAAGTAATTTTCTTTCTCTGCCTTTTTTCACTTAGCAAAATACCCTCTGTATCCATCCTGTTGTCACAAATGGCAAGATTTCGTTCCATTTTTTTAACTTTTAAAGTATCAATGTCTTTATATTTAAAGTGAGCTTCTTGTAGACAGCATATAGTTGGATCTTGCTTTTTATCCAATCTGACAATTTCTGCTTTATGGTGTGTTTATGGCCCCGTCCTCCATCTTCAAAGTCAGGGAGAAAGAGAGAAAAGCAAGAGTCAAGTCTGTTACTCCTCATAAGATTGTTCCATTTCAGTAGGATCTCTTCTCTGGACCAAGGTGAGTTCAAGGGATAGTAATTAGGCATAAAGCATAGACACTGTGGGACCCAGAAGAATTTTTGAAGAACTGCTTTCCTAAAGTCTTGTAGTGGGGAGAGCCCAAGTAAGTTATAAAGTACCAACTGGAGAGGGGAAAGAGAGAGCAATTGGGCTGTTATGATATAGCTCAGATGTGGCTGGTTTAAGAAAGAAAAAATGGGGGTTGGGGGTGGGAGTAGATGTAAGGAGGCAGCACAGTTCAAAGGAGAGTCCATAGGTTTGAGTCAAAACATCCTGAACATAAGTCCAGGCTCTATACTTCTTGGTCATAAGACTGAGTAGTACAATTAATGTCTTGGTTTATAAATATGTGAAATGGAGGCAATATCTACCCTTTGTGATGGTTTGTGTAAGTGTTTTCTAGCCAAAAAAACAAAAAACAAAAAACCTCCAAATAATGGTTCCATTTTAGGGAGAACACATTAAATGTCAACTCTGAACCTTCCTGACTGGGGATGGGGGAGGAAGGGTTGCTGGGGGTGGTACAAGGGATTTTGGCCTTTATGCTATATAATCCAAACTTTTGATGTTTAAGAAGATGTCAGTATATAAATGTAGTGGGGATCAGGCTACTCTTGATATCAGGGTACAAACTCCTTCCAGAATCTGATAAAAGCCATGGACTCTTTCCAGAAAATGGCCCCCACAAAAATCTAGGGAGGTTTTTTTTAATTGACATAGAGTTGAGTTAGAACATATTAGTTCAGGTGTACAACATAGGGATTCAATATTTTTTATAGATACTCCAGTTAAAGTTATTACAAAATAATGCTATATTTCCCTGTGCTGTAAAGTATATCTCTGCTGCTTATTTATTTTATACATAGTACTTTGTATCTCTTAATCTCATACTGGTACCCCCTACTGGTAAGGGAAAGAGTCAATAGACCCCTTGAACTCTCCTCATGGATCCCAATTTTAAGAATCCTGATTTATACCAGTAAATAAGGAGAATAAAAATCTAGTTTACCTGTATAAAAATAATTCAACTATGGTTAGACAAATAACTTATATTTCCATACCATGTGGTACAGTACCTATTTTGTCTATGTCAGATTGACTTTGCTATAAGTTTGATTTGGTATAAAACTAAACTGTTGGTCCTGGCTCCACCTTTATCATTTGCTGTTCATGTGGCACAGTGTTGCCTATGCACAACTTTAAAAGAAAAAATTAGAGTGGCTTTTCTCTTAAAAGCTAATATTCTGCCTCCATGGTTTCACCTGTCGAAATAATTATTTCCCAGATTGGCAACTGTGTGCTCTTATAGAATAAATTGGTAGGTGAGAGGTCGTGAAGCAGAGTGGAAGGTGTTCAGGCTTCAAAAGACAGACCTGGCCTGGAATCTCAGCTCCTTCACCACTTACTAGAGTTCAGCCTTCAAGCGCTGGCCTTCAATAACTTCATTGATTAAATGAGAATAACAAATACCTACTTAAGGGGTTTCTAGGAGGATTGGGGACAATACAAACAAAGCACCCAGGCTGTATCAGATCTTAAATAAATAGGGCTATTGTTACGGTGAGTCCTTAGTGTTACACAACAGCACCTTTGTTGCTTAGGGCTCCCAATGCCATATAATGAAACTGGCATGAGATTCTTGAGTTCAGGGGACAATTGCCTACTCTGTTGAGGAAGCAGCAAATGTCAAAGGCTGAAAATTGTTGACATCCCCAAGGTGTCAGGGAGCTAGACTGAAGGTTATGGTGTGTCCTGCCTTTGGCAGTCCAGTGAAGCACGTCTTCATAATGGCATTTTGTTGACTTTTCCCAAGGCCAGTGAGGTATCTAACTAAGGTGGCTTAAAAATCCGGAAATAACACACGCAGGGGAAAACCCAGTGCAATAATGACATCTTTTCCTTCCTTACTGTTAGCTTCCTTGTTTCTTCTTTCTCTGGTTCAGTGAATGCCAACACAAGGATTAATAAATCTTGACACTTTTTTGCCTTCTTCCAAGAATATATTTTCATGTCTGGGTAACCGTCATCACCTCCCCTGACTCCTTTGGGAAGAATGGGTGCATTCTGTGAGTCACCTCCACCGATTAGGAGGCCAAAGTTTCCCAGGATTCAGTGGAAGGCTGTGTCGTGTGGTGGAAAAAGTAGTAGTTGAGAACTCAGGACGCTTGGGTTTGGTGTCCATCACCATTTCTGTCTGAATCTGTATAAAAGCGGCCTCCAGCGCTGCTTTAGTTTCCTCATTTGTAAAGTGCATCAAGTCTGGCCTTGAGTATGAGCGAGCTTCGTTCCCACTCAGGATCAGCGGCAACCCCGCACGAGCCCCAGCCGAAGCGTGCGCTGGCACCAACTGGCCTGCGCCTGCAACGGGCGGGGCTCTGCCGCGCCGCGTAGGGAACCGGGCTCCCGCCTCCCTAACCCAGCGTTTCCGTTGCCAGGGGAACTGGGGCGGCGCGCTTTCCGGCGCAGTCGCGCGCAGCGCAGCTGTCATGGCGGAGACCGTCTGGAGCACTGACACCGGAGAGGCCGTGTATCGCTCTTGGGACCCCGTGCGCAACCTCCGCCTCCGGTAGTCGCATCACCCCAGAGCCCCGTGCCTTTATTCTGTCAGATAATTAGAGCCTGAACTTCGCTTCTTGTTTGCTGGGACCCTCACTTGGGTTTGCAGTCCTGACCGCGGTCACCTCGTCTCCCCGCGTCTCCCTCACTACCCGGCACCCTCTTCACTCACAACTTCCAGACCCACCCTTTAAGGACCCTGCCCCTCCCAAGTTTCTCGAGGCCCTGTGTCTCCAGTACACTCTCCCATCGTCTTCTCCTTAGGTCCCCGTGCCCCACTCACATCCCCTCTGTCGCCTACACCCCGCCACATTCTTGGTAGCCGTACCCTCTTCTGAGTTTTGTTTCTCCATCTTTGCTCTGCGCTCATCTCCTGGTTGAGTGTTTTGTAACGAGAATTTTGGGCTTCTCTTTTCCTGGCAGAGTCCACCTGCAAAGAATCACATCAAGCAGCTACCTCCATTGCCAGCCTGCTGCCCAGCCTGGGAAGGACCTCATAGACTTGGCCACTTTTAGGCCTCACCCATCCACCAGTGGGTGAATGGTGGTGATGTGGCCGCGTGGGGATCTGGGGAAGGGCCTAGGGTGGAGGTTACCTCTTAAGACAGAGTAGACCCAGGTCTATAGTCTGAGAAAAGGTATAGAGAGGATGGGTTTATTGTCCAAGGTCACAGGGCTGGTAAATGTTGAAGCCAGGATTTGATCCCAGGCAATTTTAACTACTACATTACGTTGTGTAAAATTGAATAAGGCTTGATTCCTGCCGTCAAGATGCTGATCCGAATTGTGGTCAAATGTAGGGAAATAGCAAATACCATACTTTAGATACGTTATAAATTTGCCTGTCAACCTAAATACCATTTGTGGCATTTTTTTCCTAAGAGAAAATATCACTCCAAGCTTGAAACATACAACTAAACACTTTTTAAAACAGCTTAAAAATTGGGGTCTGCTTGGAAAATGTACATATTAACACCGTCTGTGTTCTAGCAGTTTTCCTTATCTGGGAAGCCAGAAAAGTGAGGAAGAGAGGACAGCGTGTTTGCGTTAGGTCAGTGGTCTCTCTGCTTTTGTTGTTTCTGTTCAAAAATATTCCTGGGCAAGAGTGTGAGCTGGCAGGTTGTGAAGCATGTGTCTTTGGAAAAGGCACACTCAGCTAGGAGTGTGTGTATTAGATTTGGTTCTTTAAAAAAAAAAATCAGTTGTATGTCTTTCCTTTTCTCTCCTGATACTTGGTCTCTTAAGGTTATAGTGTTAGTGATTCTAGATATACGGCTTCAGGAATAGTGAAGATAAAAATGCCACAGTTCCTGTCTAGCAAATGTAGGCAGTTGGGATTGAGGAAGAGCTATTTAGCCTGTATCTAATAAATGTCAGCTCTTGATACTGAATTAGATCAAATAATTCCTGGAAGGCATGACTTCCTTTTTTTCAAATCAGAGTAGTGATTAAGACTTCTTGGGTCCTAATCTTGGCTTCTACACATATCCACAGCCTCTATAGAGTGAGTCTAGAGTGAGTGCTTCATAGATCAGTGAACTCCAACTGATTTTGTGGCAAATATAAGAGCAGGGACTTTGGTTATAACCAACCACAGAGTGAGAAGTGGTGCTAGTTTGGCTCAAACATTTGACTCACTCTGTTGTCTTTGGAGGTGGACACCGCCCGGAGGTAGATGAAGAGGAGGAGGTCGTGATTGGGTGGCAAGAGAAGCTCTTCAGCCAGGTGAGCCAGTGTCCCTTGTCTGCTCAGTCTGCCTCCCCCTGGTCCACCTCCACCTGACTAGTCACAGGGAAGGATTCTTGATACATATGGCTAAACTGATTTCCAGAAAGCTTGTAACAGTTTATACTTTCCACTGTTGTGCTTATGGGGTCAATGGAATATAGTGCCTGCCACTACCCAGTTTTATAATCCTGGGTAAGACACTTTTCATCTCTGGGCCACATACCAAAACAGCAGAATTACTGTTTTGGTATGTCAATTCTGTAATAGCAGAATTGAATTAGACTATCACTGTGGTTCCTTTTAGCTCTAACATTCGTTGGCTCTCCTGTCCTCCATTAGTTTAGATAAATGACAGTTGGCTATGAGAACATGTCAAGTTGCATCAGCTCTATAGAACTAATTTGACCAAACTGTTACAGGACCAAAATTTGACATATTCTCAGTAGAACTTTGTTTCTTTGTGACCTCAGTTCGAAGTAGATCTGTACCAAAATGAAGCAGCCTGTCAGAGCCCTTTGGATCATCAGTACCGCCAAGAGATTCTGAAGCTGGAGGATCTGGATGGCAGGAAGAACCGACGAATCTTTACCTACACTGACTCTGATAGATACACCAATTTGGAGGAGGTAGCATTCTTCCCCAAGCACCGTAGCTCCCTTCACCTTTGTCTGCCCTAGCTTTCCGGCCTCTCTGTATGTTAACTCGGAAGCCTGTTAAGGGGATACAGACCTTCTGGCAGCCAAGCTGGAGTAGGTGGGCACAGTCTGCGGGTGGTGAGGCTGCTGCTCCCGGCTCCATCTGCTGGAGGGCCTGGGGGAGCCGGCAGTGTCTCTAATCACAGGCTTGCAGCCTACAGACTGGGAGAAGCAACCACTGGGTTTGGCTTCCTCTGTGCATCATGAGATCAGACAGGTGGATGGAGTCTAGAGCCATTTAGATAAAATTCATCACGGATTCAGCCGAAACTGAGTATATGGGTTTGAAGAAGGATTCAGTACTGCGTGGGGAATGGCTTATATCCTCAGTTTGCCTATGACAGCTATACCCTCATGGACTTGTTTTACATTTTCTTCTGGATATTCTAACCATCACTAACCATCACTCTCCTGAGGGAGGGGAGTGCCTATATTATCTGATTTTTGTCTGTGACCTTGTAGATCTCTGCAAGGAGCCAGGTGTTAAGTGAATGTTTTTGAAAGATTGATGCTTATATCAGGAAAGCTGTGGGTTGGTAGCATATAAAATTTGGGTTGTCTGTTTTGGTAAACAAAAGAAAATTACAGATAGTCTTCAGTTACCCATGGGAGGGTTTTCCACAGGATACCAGGCAGACTCACCAAACCTTTTGTTGGTATGTGTTTAGAGATTGCAGGCTCATTTTAAGATGAGCATAAATAAACTCATTTCTCAAGGATAATGTGCTGCTGTAACCTTCGGGCAAACCAAGGCTTGGTTGGGCTCTTCCTTGGGCTGTTTGTGCCACTGTGCCCGCCGTCAGTGTGATTGTGAGGTGGCCGTGCGCTGAGGTTCAGGTTCTGTGTGAAGTTTCAGAAGGAAGACTTCCCTCCAGGTCCTTGGTCCCACACGGCCCTGAGCAGGCTTACACTGGGCTGCTCTGTTTTCCCAGCACTGTCAGAAAATGACCACTGCAGCCAGCGAAATGCCGTCATTCTTGGTCGAGCGAATGGCAAATGTCAGGCGGCGACGGCAGGACAGGCGAGGGATGTGAGTGCAAGTGTGTACAGGGCCGTGGCGGCCTCTGTGGTCCGTCCATGCCTGTGTTCCCCGTATGCCCACCAACTCGAGCGTCCCATCCTGCAGCGGGCCTCCACCTTCGTGTGCTCCCCAGAGCTACTCCTTCAGGCTGTTCGGGGGGTGCCAGGGAAGTGACCCTTCCTGTGGTGTCTCCCAGGGAGGGTGGCATCCTTAAGTCACGAATCGTCACCTGGGAACCCTCAGAAGAGTTCATCCGGAACAGCCATGTCATCAACACCCCTCTTCAGACAATGTACATCATGGCAGACCTGGGTCCCTATGGAAAGTGAGTGAAGCTTCTTACTGCCCAGCTCAGACCTTCATTCTCTTCTCCTGTCACTAACCATCACTCTCCTGTTATAGTCATCCCAGGTATATGGGAGGGAGGGATGTTTTCCTTCTACTTTTTCTTTGGAAGAGAGTATTTTACCATGACAATTCTCACTCCAGCCTCTGTCCTCTCCCCTGATATGTCCTGAACACCTCTTCCTCTTTCCCTGGAGGTGGGGCAGCAGTCTTGAACCCTGGTGTTAATTCCCTGGTTTCTAGGCTTGGCTATAAGAAGTATGAACATGTCCTCTGTACTCTGAAGGTGGACAGTAATGGTGTGATCACAGTAAAACCTGACTTCACTGGCTCCAGAGGACCCTACAGGTGAGAAGAGGAAGAAAGGGATGGCGGAGACTGGCATTGCTTTCCTTGGCTTCACTTCTTGCCCCAAGTTGAGGAGATTCTCTGAAAGCCCTTCATGTGTTCTAACTTTTAAATTCCGAGCCAGTGGTTCATATTCTGTTCCAGGTCATAGACCCTTAGGACACTGGGCAACCTTTTCTCAGAAAATATGCACCTACCCGGATTTGAAAGTGATACCTTCATCAGTGTCGTCAAGTGAAAATAATTCTCTGTGCTGCTGCGTGTAGGGACTAATCAAAACTGAGAGAGATGAACTAGCCAGGTCTTCTCCTCTGGCCTGACTGTTCCTCATCTTACGTCTTAGAATAACAGAACTGTAAATCGGCTCCTCCCTGGGCTGGGTCTGGAGGGCCCCACCTCCTGTTTGCTGAGTTAGTCCCTTTGTGGCTTTGACCTTACAGAATCGAGACAGACGGGGAGAAGCAGGAGCTGTGGAAGTATACGATTGACAGCGTGTCCTCCCTTGCACAGCCTGAGGAGGAAGAGCGGGAGCAGCGTGCGCTCAGGGACGTAAGTGCTGGTTCAGTCTGGGAACCAGAGAGCTGGGAGCCGAGGCCGCGGCCGAGGTTGGGTCAGCAGCTGCAAGGCCTTGCTCTTAGAGGCCTTGCCTGACTTGGGAAGCGCTGCTGACATGTCAGATGTAAGGTTTCGATCCTATTATAAGATCATCACAATAATGACCATTTATTTGAGCATTTGCCATGCTCTGTGCTAGGCCCTTCACATACTTTATTTCATTTAGGCTGCACCACAAGCCTTTAGGTGAATATTTTTATTATTACCACTTTATAAATGAGGAAATGGAGATCAAGAAGCTAAGCAGTCTGCCCGAGGTCACGTAAGTGCGAGAGCCAGGTTGGTCCCAGACCGGTGGACTCCAGAGCCTCTGTGCTTCACGGTCAGATGTCAGTGTCTGGGATGCTTAGGCCCAGCTTTCTGTGGCACGTCCCACTCCTGCTGCTTTTCTCCCTCCCATGCAGATCTGGACCCTGGTCTGGCTGGGGTCGCACCTTGAGTTTCAGTGTGGTTTGTTTCCTCAGCTCTATGGCCGGCACAAGGAGTATCTCAACAGCCTCGTGGGCACTGACTTTGAGACGGTGAGTAGCTGGGTTTCCTGCAGCTCCGCCAGCTGGGTTTCTGTAGCCAGAGCGTTCTGACTGCGGCTCAGTGACAGTTCTCTCTTCAGGGTCCCAAAGACATACTCCTCAGTGGAAAAAAGTAAAAAACAACATTTAGAGTATAGTCCTTGTTATGTTTTAGAAGCATTGCATATTGATATAGAACTGTTAATGCATAGGAAAAGGTCTCAAAGGGCACACACCCTATGGGTGGCTTTCTCTGGGGAGGGGGTGGGATTGGGAAATGGTAGATGGCTATTGGGTGGTGAGAGGGACATGTCAGGAATGTTTACTTTTTATTCTCTAAACTTAGGTGGTTTTGAATTTTTATCAGTGGGAGTGCATTCATGTATTACTTTGTAATTCATTTTATAAATAAATATAAAGATGAAAAGTGTCTTCCTTGCTCTTCATGTAGATATTTTTCCTAATGCCCCATAGAGAGGGAGGGTGTCATTTCTGTTTGTCAAATAGTTTGGCTCTTAAAACAAAACAAAAGAGTTTAAGTCCGTAATCCTGTGGTCCTATTCTTTGTCTTCTCTTATTCCAGGAGTTCCATTTCTAGATCTGGAAACAAGGAGAGAGTTACCTGGTGGTCTCCCTCTCTCTCTCTAAAAAATTAACTTTCACTATTTTTGTGTTGTATTAGCAACAGATTTTCGGTGTTAAAAAGTGAGATAAGATAGATACACAAATAATTTAACAAGGAAACTTCCTGGTCTCTTGACCTCCCCCTAGAGGGAGCCGGGGTCTCTAGCCTTTCGCCATACGGCGGCAGGCAGCTGTGTTTGCTTCTCGTGGCCGTTCTTGTAAATACCCCACACTTTGTTGCCTTCCCCACCATGTAAATTAGGTGCTTTTTCCATTACATTACTTTAGAAATGAAGGAAACAGATTTATGGAGAAGTGGCAGGTGGGGAGGAAGCGGGATTAGTCACACAGCTGGATCTGGCGTCCAGCGTCAGGCCCTCTGGGGATTTACGGGCAGGCTGGAGGAGAGGTGTCGCTTCCCTCAGACCTCCTGATCTGTCCCCACTTCTCTCTACCTCAGACGGTACCAGGTGCCCTCCGGCTCTTTGTAAATGGAGAAGTAGGTAAGTGTCTCACCAGACAGAAGCCCCTTGATGCTGGCAAGTGTCAGATTTAGCTGTGGAGTAATCCTCCCCGCCCCAGTAGAGCCCTTGGGTTGTCCGCAGCACTCGGGAGACTCAGGCATGTGTCTTTCCTGGAAGCACAGGGAGTTCCTGGCCCTTGAGGGACTCGCTTCCACACGTGGGTAGGCCCTTTAGGACTGGGGCGGGTGTTAAGGGTGATAGGAGGATAACCTGAAACAGTTTCCTGTTTTCTTAGTTTCAGCCCAAGGCTATGAGTTTGACAATCTTTACGTCCACTTCTTCGTGGAATTGCCAACTACTAGTAAGTAATATTCATAAGTCTCTCTTTTTACCCATTCTGACAGTTTTCCGGAGGCATTCGGTCAGACTTCCTTCCCCACTCCTCCACTGAAATTGTTACTGTTCCTTTCAAGGTCATAGATCACTTCCAAGATGTGAAACCCTGTGGTGACATCTCTGCCTTCACCCTGCTTGGCCTGTCAGCAGCATTCACCACAGCTCACTTTCCTCGCTGAGACTGTCCTCTTGGCTTCTGGCTCTGTGCTCCTCTCGTCTCTCTCATTGGGGGCTCAGCGGCCTTCTTGGCTGTTCCCTCATCTTCTGTTGACCTAAAACTATTAGAGTATCCAAGGCTGGGCCTGGCCTTCTGTTACTCTCTCTCCACGGTCTTTCTAGGTGGCCTCATACATCCTGTGGCTTCAGTACTGTTTGTATGTCTCAGACTCCCGGATGTCCCTCTCTAGCCTTAGCCTCTCCCCTGAACTCCAGAGTCATGTCCACTTACCTCTTGTCGTTCCTGTTTAACGTGACCAAAAGCTTCTTGATTCCCCCTCTTGCCTCACACCTGCCCTCATGGTCTTGCCCATCTTAGCAGAATGGCAATGTCATCTACTTAGTTTCTGATACCAGAAACCTAAGAGACATCCTTGACTCCTCACTTTCTCTAGCTCCCTACCGCCATTCATTCTATCAGCAGTTCTTGGCAGTTCTGTCTCCAGAAGATGTCTTGAATCCTCTGTTCTCTCGAGGACCCTGGGCCAAGCCACCATCATCTCTTGCTTAGGCCGAAGCATTAGGTTTCTAATTTATCCTCTCACTTCCTGTCTTGCTCCCTCTTACGTTTCGTTTGCCACGTGCACCACAGCCTAACTGAGCCTTTAAAATGTAAACCAGTTGTGTCTCTTTTGAACTTAAAGCCCCAACAGCTTCCCTTCCCACTTAGAGCCAAATCCAGACTCCATTCTCTGAACGAGCTGGCCCCTGCCTATCCCTCCCTTACAGCATTGCAGTTGTAATTTCTGTTCTTGAGCAGGCCAAGTTCATTCCCACCTGAGGGCCTTTTCAGGGCCATTTCTTGTCTGAAAGCTTTTGTGTCCAATCTTTGCACGACTGGTTCTGCTTTAGTTTAGGTTTCAGCCTAAGTGTCGCCTCTGAGTGGTGTTCCCTCACCACCCCGTCTAAATGAGCCTCAAGCCACTCAGTCCCTTCACCCTGTTTTATTTTTACTTTAGCATTTGTTACTACTTGATAGTCTATTTGTTGGTTGGTTTGTTGTCTGTTCCCCCCTCCCACCCCCAACTGGAATGGTAGCCCCATGAGAGACAGGAAGCTTTTTTATCTGGTCACCAAGATGTCCCCAGTGATCGGTCATCGCACATAGCAGACACACAGTGAATGTGAAATGAACGAGTGAGTGAATGGAGACAGGAACTTTGTCTTTTTCTCAACTGCTTGCCTTCCTCCCCGTTGGCTTACTATATGTGGTCTTTGGTTTTCAGGCTGGTCAAGCCCAGCATTCCAGCAGCTCTCAGGAATAACACAGACCTGTGCCACCAAGTCCCTGGGAACGGTAGGGCAGCGAGAGGGGGCACCTAGGAGGGGGAAGGCATCTGAAGATTATCACGCTCACGGCCTGGGGAAGATTCCAGGGCTGGGTCCGGCCCTTCGCTGTGGGCTCTGCAGGGATGCCTGGTCCAAGGGTTCTCTCTGCCTTTTTGAGAGTGGTAGCAGCTCGGGTTTGGGTGTCCCTTCACCTCTCAGCCTTTTATTTCCTACCTGGGGTGATAGTTTTTCTTTTTCCCTTGGGATGGTGACCTTGTCATTGGCTACAGGGAAAACAAATTCCAAGTGAGCCCTCGTCCACCCCATGACACTGAGTATAAAATAACATTCCTCTTTTTTAGGATAATGTGGCTTACTTCTCCTACCCGTTCACGTTTGAGGCCTCCTTCCTCCACGAGGATGAATCTGCCGGTGAGTGGCCCGGCAGGTGCTCGGCCTTGGGGCCCCTCAGACAGGCCCTCTCCTGGTGAAGGCCTCCCATGACCTGGCCGCTTCTCCCCCTTGCTGCAGGTGCTCTCCCGGCATGGCCGGTGCTCTACTGCGAGGTCCTTTCGCTGGACTTCTGGCAGAGGTATCGCGTGGAAGGCTACGGGGCTGTGGTGCTGCCTGCCACCCCAGGTGACCGCTCGTCCCTGCCCTCCGTGTGGCCCATGTGCTCCTAGAAAGAAGGCTAACACTTCAGAAGATTCGACCACTTCCTGTGAGGAGTAGGGATGACTGGGAATTAGAAGCACTTAACTTGCAAGATTTCCTTGCTCCTCTTGAGGAAATTCGCCCCCTCTGTTAGAGACAACTGGGTGAAATGACAGCTAACTGGGAAGCTGAGCAGCTCTGGGCTCTGCCTCCGGCTCCTCTGATCTGACTCGTGGCCTCGAGGGAGCAGCCGCGTGGCAAGATGGGCTCTCGGCGGACGTGTATTGAGTGGGTCAGCTCCTTTTGAAATAATAGCCGCTGTCTTCTGTTGTGCGCCAGGCAGTGTGCTAAGTGCTTCTCATTTAATTCTCCCCACCACTCTGTGAGGCATAGGTGTTGTTATTAGGTGAGGAGAATGGGGTTCAGAGAGGTTGAGAAACTTGTCCTGGTGCCCGGGTAATAACTGGCAGAGCTGAGATCTGAATTTCCATCTGATTGATTTTCAAGTGGGTACCCTAAACCACTCTGATGACCTTCACCAGAGGTCAGGCCATTACCAGACCAGGTGTTTTGGTGGTGGCGAGGCCCGTGTCATTGCCGGGAAGGCAGCAAGGGAGCATGTGCCATTTCCGGCCCCGTTCTCCGCTTCCTGCACAGGCTCGCACACCCTGACGGTCCCTACGTGGAGGCCGCTGGAGCTGGGCCCGGCGGCCGAGCTCAGGAGGTTTTTCATTGGCGGCTCTCTGGAGCTGGAGGACCTCTCCTACGTGCGGATACCAGGAACCTTCAAGGTGACTTTTGTCTTTGGGGAGACTTCATGCTGGGAACTTATGTCCCTATCTCTTCTGGAGTAAGGTGGAATCTGGGTTAAGGACTCTTAATTGTTCATTGCTTCATTATTGCTTAGTCCCTTCCCTCCTGTCTCGGCCACATCTTGCACCAGGTACAAAGATCACTGCTATCCTAGGAGAGCTCTGGAAAATAGTACACTTAGAGGTTTCCCCTGGTCCCTGTCGGAATAACTGGCCCCTCCTTCCAGCCCATCCCTGAGTCCTCAGGAATCAGAGGATTGGCAGGCAGCTTATAAGACTGCTGATTCTCGAACGAGGTCGGAATGTTCCTTGATTTACAGTTGGGAGGTGGTGGAATCTGGGTGTTGGGATGAAGTTTCCCCAACAGAACTGTTCTCCCCAAGAAGGGGAATAAGAATGGGAGTGAGGCCACTGTGGTGCCTGGGGTCTAGGAACCAACAGAAACCTGACGTTAACCGGGTGCCGCAGGGGGAGCGTCTGAGCCGCTTTGGACTCCGCACAGAGACCACAGGCAGTGTCACCTTCCGCCTGCACTGTCTGCAGCAGTCCAGGTGAGTGGCCATCGCCCTCCGCCTTGGGGCTTCTGACCCTGAGGGCTGCAAGAGCAGCCGTGGCCACGTGGCGGGCTCCCCTGCAGGGCCTTCATGGAGTCAAGTTCTCTCCGGAAGAGGATGAGGAGCGTGTTGGACCGTCTGGAGGGATTCAGCCAGCAAAGTTCCATTCACAACGTGCTAGGTAGGCTTCCCCCCACCCAATTCCAGCTACACCCCCCTCCAGCATCCCCGTGGGCCCCATTTCCCCCACACCATGGCAGCTGACTCCTGTGTCTGCTTCCCTCACAGAAGCCTTCCGTCGAGCCCGGCGCCGCATGCAGGAGGCCCGAGAAAGCCTTCCCCAGGACCTCGTGAGCCCCTCGGGAACCATGGTCTCCTAGCTCACTGCAGTCCTGGCCCACCGTGCACGAGGACAAGACGGGTGATATCCAAGGCCTGGGCCCTCTTCGTCTTTCTGATTAGAGACCCCGCTGACCTGCTGAGAACCGGAAGAGCTGAGAATCCTGGGCTGGACCCCTGCCTGGTCTTCAGCTGCTGGGTGGCAACAAAGCCAAACACCCTGTGGCCCCCATATGCTCCCTGTCTTCATATGTCAGCCACTGCAAGTGACCATCGCAACAAGACAGGCTTTTTGGTTTGAGACCAGTTTTGGGGGGAAGCCCAAAGTTAGTTCTGTCCTCGACACAGCCTCCTTTCCGGCCTGTCTCATGGTCTCAGTGGCAGAGGGCAGCAGTACCACCTGCTCCACACCTGCTTTACACATGGAGGCCCGAGAAAGAAGGCGAGAGAGATCTTACACTCCTGGCCTGGGAACCCAGCCTCCTCTTCCCAGGGTAGCCTCCCCTTCCTGCTGGGGGCTTGTTTCTATAGTAAATGAAGGCTGAAGGCAGTGCCCAGTCCTTTCTGCTAGCTAGCTGTCATCTTTTATTGTGCTTTTTGTACATAAAAACTTTTTATACTGACTGACGTTCTGTCGGCTGGTTTTCTGCTTGGGTCGCTTTCACGGCCAAGCTATTCTCCTTGATGTCGGGGCCCCTAACGCTGCTGCCCTTCCCTGCCTTTTCCTACTCCACAGTGTTTCTTTTGATGCTCTAAACTCAGCCTCCAGGGGAGGCTTTAAGGTTAGTGCCAGCTGTGTCTTAGCAGCACTCCTCTTAAACATCTGGAGCAAATCATGGGACTGAGGTCCAGCCCGCGCCCCCCCTGAGCCCAATGCAGAAACCAGCTTCTGCCCTCAGGGGTGCTTTATTGGTAGAAGCAGAGGGTGCTGTGCAGCCTGCAGGCTCCAGAGAAAGACCATGGGGTGGCTGGAGGCTGGGACTCTGTGGCCTCCCAGTCATAGGCAGGGGTCAGGGACAGGGTGGGAAATAGATGAAAGTGGCTGGAGATGAAGATGACTCCTCTTGCCTGGGCCTCAGGACCCCCTTGCTTGGCTCACGAGCCCTTGCACCTGGAGCTGACATGTGACCTATTACATAAGAGGCTCGCATGGCAGGAGGGTTCA
Source organism: Stenella coeruleoalba (assembly GCF_951394435.1). NCBI lineage: Eukaryota > Metazoa > Chordata > Mammalia > Artiodactyla > Delphinidae > Stenella > Stenella coeruleoalba. The sequence continues at coordinate 30,924,278 of NC_137165.1, read as the reverse complement.
TTGCTGCTGGGAACCCTGGCCGTCACTCCCAGCCAGAGAACCAGCTCTGAGCTATAGCCAGCAAAAGCATCAGCAGGAAGCAGTTGCTCCAGGGGAGGAGGTAGCCTTGTGGTCTTCCCCAGGTTTCCTTGTCTCCAAGGTCTCCAAGGTCGGAGGCTTGGGATGGACTCCTGCGGAAGCAGCACAAGTGGCCAAGTGAGGAGCTTGCTGGATGTCCAGAGATTGAGCTGTTCTTAGGGTGTTGGTGACCAAGCTGAGGCTACTTGGATACTTCCTAATTGCGCCTCAAAGTCCTGGGCCCTGGGGTTACCTATCAACCCAGAGGCTAGCACACTGGGAAGCCACTGTGCAAGCGTGATCTGTTGCTAGAGACAAGTTCTGTTGTTTCTGCTTAGGGGCCTGAGAGGACTCAGCTGTCCTGTCCAGGGAAGGATGTGAGGGCCTGACCCAGCCCAGGGCTGTTGGAGGAGGTCCCCCTTACCTGCAGAAGCCTCATCTGCCTCTCCAAGCTGACAGATTCAGGCTGGGGATGCGGGTGCAGGGCACAAAGCCCCGGGGGTCGGTGTTGGCCCTGAAGATGTCCCTCGGAACGGTGGTGATACCAGTGTTGTCACACACAATTCGAGACAAGGAAATGTGCCTCAGGGCCCTGCGCTGTCTCTTGGTGAAAACACCCCGTTTCTGCCACCAGAACCTACCAAGACAGCGGAGAAATGTGGGTGAAGTTTGGCAGGGATGAACAGGAATGAGGACCTGCTGTGTGTGAAGTACTTTACATACATTATTTCATTCGATTCTCCAAAATCCCTGCAAAATAGGTATGATCCCCATTTTATAAAGGAAGAAACAAGTTCAGCAGTCTAGTAAATTGCCCAGTATTAATTGCACAGTAATTTAAGTAGCCAGGACTGGACTTGAACCCAGGTAAATGCCAAATCCAAATAAGAAGTCAAGTCTTAAACCACAAGCTTATTGGAGGGAAACCAGATTTAGCTTTTGTGCCCATGTTTTCTGGGATCCTTAAGCCTGGAACAGTGAGGCTGAGAAGTCTCTCTCCTGAGTTAAAGGTGCCTCCAACTCAGGCAGGTGCTCTCTCTGCCTCTTACCAAGCTCTCCGGGGAGGAGCTCCTGGTCTCAGATCCTGTGTACTTGGAAGAGATGAAGCTAAAAAGAGTGCTTTCTCTCATTGCTGAGTCTTGAAATTCTAGTGCTTTTCTGCCCTGCCTCTGGGGCTGGTCCCTTTAGGGTAGGGGCACTTACCTGTCTCCATTTCGGGCTCTTCTGAACTGGTTCTCAAAAAGACAAGCCAGGAGAGGCCCCACTCGGGCCCCTGGCAAAAGAGGCTCTGCGATGGCCCCGATCCAGATGTCAATGTTGTCAGGTGTTCCATAGAGATCCAGGAACTTCCTTGCCAAACCCTGGTTTTTCAGAACCTGGCTGAGCTGTGCCAGATTCCGGGGCTGGGAGAGCCGGCAGAAGCGCCTCCAAGCATTGTACCCTGTAGGGAGAGAGGACAGGAGCAGTTCGGTCTTACCCCTGCGGATTCCCATTAGCTTCTGCTCGCCGCGATTTCTCCCGGGGGAGCTCTGTGGTCAGGCAATATTGGGCAGAAGAAAACCCCTGCTGGCAGAAGAGGCCTTGAACCTTCCAAAGACCAAACCACTGCCCTCTTAATTTGCAGTGCGAGCAGACAACCATGCTTTGCGCACACGCTGAGGAGTGTGTCCTAATGTAAGAAGCTGTCGTAACCCAACACTCACAATCACAATGATACTATCGTGGCATTAATCAGGCACAAGTAAGACATTATCTAGAACAGGAAAGACTCTCAGATTTGTAGAATGCCCGAATGAATAAATGAGTGAATGAACCAAGAAATGAAGAACATGGAAAAAATTTATCTACTCAGAAGAGGACCACATGCTATATGATTCCATTTATATGAAAGGTCTAGAATAGGCAAATATGTAGAGATAGAAGATTGGTAATGGTCAGGGGCTGGAGTGGGGGTGGGGAGTGACTATTATTACTAGGTTTCTTTTGTGAGTAATGAAAATGTTCTGATATTAGATATGATGCACAACTCTAAATATACTAAAATCATTGAATTATATGCTTTACATTGGTAAATTTTGTGATATGTTAATTATATCACAATATAATTTAAAATTAAAAATTTTAACTAAAATTAAAATTTTTTTTGCACCTACTCAGAAACTAACAAAGACCATACTGATTTCTCAGCCATCAGGATCCCACACCATGACAAGTCACATGATATGATGGGGACCATTAAGATAGGAGGAAGATAGCTTTGCCGTGACTCAAAGAAACACCAGCCCAACGTTGTCCATTGAACTACAACTCCCAAACCCCAGCCCCCAAGCTGAACAAAGGAAAACCACGTAAGGTTTCACCATTACCGAGCACTGCTGTGCGGCTATCTCTCAGGATCCTCACATTTTTGTGAGGTACTTTGTAATCCCAGTGTTATCAATGGATATTCGCTGAGCTTGAGCAACTGTGACTTTTCCAAGGTCACCCCACCATTAAGTGGAGTTCAGACCAGGCCTTCCAATTCCAAATTTGGGAAGGGATTGGAGGAGACTGCAAGAGCTGCGATCAGTACACTATTTGTGGGACAGTTTAGAGGGTACAGAAACCGTGTGGCAGCTTGGGCAGCTAGCAATATCAGACCTCCAGCAGGGGGCGCCCACAACACTAGCTGTCAGGAGCACCCAAGCGTAGGGAAGGAAAGAAACTCAGGTTCTTGAGCGCCTGCTGTGTGCTAGCCAGGGGCTGTGTTAGGTGCAGTAGAAACTGCCCACCCTTTATTATTCACGGCCAAAAATTAGCAGAGGCAGATGGGGCTTCGGGTTGTGTTTAGACAGGGAAGTAGGAGATGGGGAGAGGGAGAGATGAGTGAGGCTGTGGCCAAAGCCTTCCCCTAACATCGTGGATTGAACAGGGGGATGGAAGGAGAAATTTTGAAACTGATTCGAATTTTACTACTTCCTAGTTATGTGGGCTTGGGCCAATTACTAGATGTCTCTGAGTTTATTTTCTCATTTATAAAAATGTCTGTCACAGCTGCTTTTCAAGGTCATTGGGAGGACTAAAAGAGTTAATATCCATTAAAGATCCTAGCAAAGTGCCTAATTTTTCTTATTTCCTGAGATGAAGTCTTTCTGTGGCCTCACCAAACAACCAAGGCCGTTACTTTTACTCCACCTGTTCCCTGCCTCTCAGGCTCTTTGCCCAATTAGAGCCAAGAGCCAGTTTCTATATCCCTGGAACTGCCTCCCTGGATCTTGCCAGGGTGGTGGGGCATGGAGCAGCTCTTCCCTGCCTTTTTTTTTTTTTGCGGTACGCGGGCCTCTCACTCCTGTGGCCTCTCCCGTTGCGGAGCACAGGCTCCGACGCACAGGCTCAGCGGCCATGGCTCACGGGCCCAGCCGCTCCGCGGCACGTGGGATCTTCCCGGACCGGGGCACGAACCCGTGTCCCCTGCATCGGCAGGCGGACTCTCAACCACTGCGCCACCAGGGAAGCCCTTCCCTGCTTTTTAAAGCCACTGTTTTTCTCTACGTGGAAAGTCCTGATCTCCTTTGTTCAGCTCCTGCGTCCAAGTCCTGGTCCTGTTGTGACCCTAAAGCTAGAGACCCTATGGAGGATGGAGAAGATGTGGCAGAACAGCAACAAGGAGGCCTCAGGGATGCTTTGTGGCATCAGCCTCAGCGCATCCTGTAGACAGTCCCAGTCAGAAAGGAGGCGCCAAGGGTCTTCTCTGAACCCTCCCCCCAACCAACCATCACCAGCAACCCTGCTCTGGGGAAGCCTGGGAAGGGGCGGGCAGCCCCCTCACCTGGGAGGCCATGGTCCCGGCTGCGTTGCATGTTGAGAGCTGCCAGGTCCAGCCCGATCCTTCTCACTTGCCGAAACAGCCGGTCTCGGAGCTCATCCACTAACATGGAATTTTGACAGTTCAGCTTGGCAGGGGTGGCCATGAGGCCTCGGAGGATGGGGTCGATGCCACCTGGTGGCGGGGAATATGAGCAACACAGATTAGACCAGCCTTTTGGAAGCCCCGAGGGTCATCACATGATGCCAAGCTAGCTCAGAGCTGGACAAGCCAGTCACTTACATTCTATAATGTTTGTATCCAGAAACGGTGGCCTGGGTGGACGTGAAGGGAGCTGGAGCCGGCAAGAAAAGCAATCACCCCCACTTCTCCGAGAAGGCAAGCTCCTTTCAGGACCACAACCACCAGTCTCCTCCCCTTTTAGAAATCCTCTAATCCCGGAGGGGACGGGAGGCCCGTGACTGAGGGTCTTGGTGGCGCCTGCCTTGTTTTCACTCACTTGGGGAGATGCTTAGCAGTAGCCTGGCCTCCGACACTAAGCTGGGCCCCACCCCCTCGCCCTGTCTGCCTCTGGAAAACCTGGTCACCTTCGTGCACGATTCGCCAGCTGGCGAAGAAGGTGGAGCTGAGTGGGACCCGCGAGTTGGGTGCTGAGGCCTGGTACTGGCTGTCCAGGCGGAACATGAAGGGCTGGATCATGGTGTGGCCGAAGCGGAAGGCCAGCGTGAAGACGTTGGCCACGCTGGGGTCTACCTTGCGGTAGTACCCCCGGTAGGACCCCAGGGTTTTCCTGGCCCTGGCCTTGCCCAGAACCAAGGGCAGAAAGTCCCGGTAGGTGATGATCTGGAAGAAAAGATGGAGGAGGAACGCTACCTCAGTGGCCACCCACCCCACTCCCCTGCCTTTGGACAGACCTTTTGCTTTTCGAAGCGCTGCTCAGACATATTGATTCTTTATTGGCAGTATGTCAAATGTGGCGATGTTAATCTCCCATTGTCTGATGGAGATACTGAGGCCCAGAGAGGCTGGGTGACATGAACGGGGCCACAGAGAGAGCTAGCGGCAGTATTGGGGATACAGGTCAGATCTCAGGAACACTCTCAATCACCCAGACCTAGCTGACTTGAGGCACATCCCCCAGGATGGCTTCTCACGCCAGATTGCCTTCTAAGGGATGCTGAGACCCAGGGCCCCCTACCTGGACCATGGCCCCCACGATCTTCCGAGCCTCCTGGTACAGCTTGTCACTGGTCCACCGAGGATTCAGGTTTCTCAGCTCAGTTGCCAGCCGGTTGTGCTCTCGCATAAAGAGGGTGTGCATGGCTGCCAGTTTCGGGGTTTCAGTTGACCGGCTGTCACCTTGAAAACCCCAAGTTCAGAGTCACCATAGTCCTTCCCAGAGCAATGTCTTTCTGCTAAGGCAGACAGAGCTCTGGGGACTAGAAAGAGGTGGTGGGATTTTGTGACCTGGGCCAAATTCCTGGCCCTCACTGGACCTCCATCTCCTCAGCTGTGCTGTGAGGCTCCACTGACAAACACAATGGGCCACGAGTGGGAGGACAGTGGAGTCTCGGGTCCCTAAGTTACGGGAATGAGTCTGCGCAAGGTGGCACAGGGCAGCTGCTGGTCTTGGGCAGGAACCCTTTTGCCTAATGATTCTGCTCTGCAGGATTACCAGATCCACAGCTGGTGGAGGGTCCTGGGTGACTCTAGGAACCTGTCCTGTGGGTTGTATCCTTCTGCACGTTCTCTCCCGGGGGCTGGACCTCTCCCCAGCTTGGGCTTGGTGTCATGCTGCTCTCCCCAGGGAGCCCCATGGAAGGAGGAAGAAGGAAGGTTGGGCAGAGCCTGTTCCCATAGCCAGACCTTCTCCTAGAGGCCGGGAAGGAAAGTACATTCCTAAAGGTTGGCCTTACACACAGTCATTTGCTGGCTTTGAACTAAGCCCTTGTAATGTGGTCTTATTCAATCTACTCTTAAGTAAACCTCTGGTGAAGGCGCATGCCGCTCTTGCCAGGAGCAAAGAAACATACAGTCCTTAGAAAAGGGGCTGGAGCTGACTCCCTGCAAAGGAGGTGGTGGAGCAGAGTGGAAAGAGCCCAGACCTGGCCACTACCCTGACTTGAGTCCTCACTGTGGACTCTGCCATCTGACACTCTGCTCTGGAGCACGTTAGTTATCTTCCCTGATGAGTGTCTCATCTGCAGAACGAGGGTGCTCATAGTGCTCTCCTTTCAGGGCTGCTGTAAGGATCAGAGACGGCACATTTAAATATAGTAAGTAACCAGAAGCGATGACCATCATTATGATAACCAGCAAGGGGGGCAGGGGCAAAGACCCCCAGGAGAGTTCAGATTATGCCTCCAGAAGAAGGGACCAGGTGACAGTGTCTAGCAAGAGCAGGGGGGAAACTGAAGATTCTAAGGGAATTTAGCCCAGAGGAGAAAAAAAAGGTAGGCGAAAGTGAAAGCTACTTTCAGGTTATTAAAGAGGCTATTAATGTGTGAAAGATAGAGCTTTTTCTCCGAGGTTCTAGAAGCATGATGAAGAGCAACAGATGGGCATTGGATCAAAATGGGGGGGGAGGGGCTGTCTGCAGTCAGCACTGCACCAGATGAACAGCAGAGGGGGTGAGCCCCTTGTCACCGAAGAGAGTCAAGTGGCGATCTCCGGCCACACACCGGGTTCACAAAGGGACTCCTTCCAACTTACTGATTCTGGGATGACTATGCACAGATCTGTGTGCCTAATATTGAGGTCTGAAGCCACGCGCCCCCATCGAGTCCCACGAGGCTTTCCCAACCCGGAGCCCAGGGACTGGCTGTTTCGTCCTTCCGTCCCCCCAGTCTGACCTGCCAGGAAGCAGGGGATGTTCGCGGCGCGGTTGGTGAGCAGGCACGGGTCTTCGTGCAGGTTGTCAAAGGGCAGCAGGGCCCGGCCGTTGTCATGGAAGCGGGTGTTGACGGCCAGCAGCCCCAGCTGGTTGGTCAGGTTGCGCAGCCTCATGGCCAAGGGGTCCTCGCTGCCATACACCATGCTGGCGTCCAGGAAGGAGGTGAGCGCGTTGATCTGGTTGCGGACTTCGTTCTTGTTTTGGGGGCACGAGGGTGCCGAGCGGAAGAAGGGGATGCAGTCACGCTGGTTCATGATGCGGGGGTCATCGGGCGGGATCTGAGGTGGAAGAGGAGCCAGTGACACTGGGGCCCCTCCCGAGCAAGCTCACTCCTCCTGGTCATCCCCCACCTGCTTCAAAACCTTGCTCAAAACTCCCTTTTTCCAGGAAGCCCTCCTTGACTCATCCAGACTCACGCTGCTCACCAGGTCATCCGAGCACCCTTAGCACGTTGTGTCATAGAGGCATGAAAGGTTAGAAATGGATGAGGCCTGGGGCTTCCCTGGTGGCGCAGTGGTTGAGAGTCTGCCTGCCGATGCAGGGGACACGGGTTCGTGCCCCGGTCCGGGAGGATCCCACATGCCGCGGAGCGGCTGGGCCCGTGAGCCATGGCCGCTAAGCCTGCGCGTCCGGAGCCTGTTCTCCACAACGGGAGAGGCCACAGCAGTGAGAGGCCCGGGTACCGCAAAAAAAAAAAAAAAAAAAAAAAAAAAAAAATGGACGAGGCCTTAGATCCTCATTTTATAGGTGGGGAAACTGAGGCTCAGAGAGGGGAAGTTAGCGGGAGAGAACTCGTTAGCGGGAGAGGAGGGATTAGAACCTAGTTCTCCTGACATGAGGCTTGTGCTCCTTTCATTCCATTCAATTCAACAGACATTTCCTAAGCCCCTTTCTGTGCCGGGTGCCTCGGAGACGGTGAAGGTCGAGGAAACCCAGGACAGGTTGCAGGAAGCTGGCAATTCCGTGAAAACAGACCTGCACATCGAGTAATGTAACTCTAAATTGAGGTGGCATTTGCTATGCTTGGCTTAAAAGTCAAGAGCTAGGGAGACCTTCAAGATGGTGGAGGAGTAAGACATGGAGATCACCTTCCCACAAATACATCAGAAATACATCTACGCGTGGAACAACTCCTATAGAACACCTACTGAACGCTAGCAGAAGACCTCAGACCTCCCAAAAGGCAAGAAACTCCCCACGTACCTGGGTAGGGCAAAAGAAAAAACAGACAAAAGAATAGGGATGGGGCCCGCACCAGTGGGAGGGAGCCGTGAAGGAGGAAAGGTTTCCACACACTAGGAAGCCCCTTTGAGGGCGGAGACTGCGGGTGGCGGAGGGGGGAAGCTTCGGAGCCACGGAGGAGAGCGCAGCAACAGGGGTGCGGGGGGCAAAGCGGAGAGATTCCCGCACAGAGGATCAGTGCCGACCAGCACTCACCAGCCCGAGAGACTTGTCGGCTCACCCGCCGGGGCGGGCGGGGCTGGGAGCTGAGGCTCGGGCTTCGGTCGGAGCGCCGGGAGAGGACTGGGGTTGGCGGCAAGAACACAGCCTGCAGGGGGCTAGTGCACCACGGCTAGCCGGGAGGGAGTCCAGGAAAAAGTCTGGACCTGCCGAAGAGGCAAGAGACTTTTTCTTGCCTCGGTTTCCTGGTGCGCGAGGAGAGGGGATTAAGAGCGCTGCTTAAAGGAGCTCCAGAGACGGGCGCGAGCCGTGGCTATCGGCGAGGACCTCAGAAACGGGCATGAGACGCTAAGGCTGCTGCTGCCGCCACCAAGCAGCCTGTGTGCAGCACAGGTCACTATCCACACCTACTCTCCTGGGAGCCTGTGCAGCCCGCCACTGCCAGGGTCCCGGGATCCAGGGACAACTTCCCCGGGAGAACGGGCAGCGCGCCTCAGGCTGGTGCAACGTCACACTGGCCTCTGCCGCCGCAGGCTCGCCCCGCAATTCGTGCCCCTCCCTCCCCCTGTCCTGAGTGAGCCAGAGCCCCCGAATCAGCGGCTCCTTTAACCCCGTCCTGTCTGAGCGGGAACAGATGCCCTCAGGAGACGTACACGCAGAGGTGGGGCCAAATCCAAACCTGAACCTCGGGAGCTGTTCGACCAAAGAAGAGAAAGGGAAACCTCTCCCAGCAGCCTCGGGAGCAGCGGATTAAATCTCCACAATCAACTTGATGTACCTGCATCTGTGGAACACCTGAATAGACAACGAATCATCCCAAATTGAGGAGGTGGGCTTTGGGAGCAACTGTAGACTTGGGGTTTGCTATTTGCATCTAATTTATTTCTGGTTTTATGTTTATCTTACTTTAGTATTTAGAGTTTATTATCATTGGTAGATTTGTTTATTGATTTAGTTGCTCTCTTCCATTTTTTTATATATATTTTTTTCCTTTTTCTCTATTTGTGAGTGTGTATGTGCATGCTTCTTTGTGTGAGTTTGTCTGTATAGCTTTGCTTTTACCATTTGTCCTAGGGTTCTGTTTTTGTTGTTGCTGTTGTTGTTTTGTGGTACGCGGGCCTCTCACTGCTGTGGCCTCTCCCATTGTGGAGCACAGGCTCCGGATGCGCAGGCTCAGTGGCCATGGCTCACGGGCCCAGCTGCTCCACGGCATGTGGGATCTTCGCGGACCGGGGCACGAACCCACGTCCCCTGCATCGGCAGGCGGACTCTCAACCACTGCAGCACCAGGGAAGCCCTGTTGTTGTTTTTACTATAGTTTTAAGTGCTTGTTATCATTGGTGGATTTGTTTTTTTGGTTTGTTGTTCTCTTATTTCTTTCTTTTTTTCTATTGCTTAAGAATCTTTTTAATTTTTAATAAATTTTTTATTTTAATAACTTTATTTTCTTTCTCTTTCTTTCTTTCTTTTTCTTTCTTTCTTTTTTTCTCCCTTTAGCTCTGAGCCGTGTGGCTGACAGGGTCTTGGTGCTCTGGCCGGGTGTCAGGCCTGTGTCTCTGAGCTGGGAGAGCCGAGTTCAGGACACTGGTCCACCAGAGACCTCCCAGCTCCATGTAATATCAAACGGCGAAACCTCTCCCAGAGATCTCATCTCAACGCTAAGACCCAGCTCCACTCAACGACAGGCAAGCTACAGTGCTGGACACCCTATGCCAAACAACTAGCAAGACAGGAACACAACCCCACCCATTAGCAGAGAGGCTGCCTAAAATCTTAATAAGGTCACAGACACTCCAAAACACACCACTGGATGTGGTCCTGCCCACCAGAAAGACAAGATACAGCCTCATCTACCAGAACACAGGCACTAGTCCCCTCCACCAGGAAGCCTACACAACCCACTGAACCAACCTTAGCCACTGGGGACAGACACCATAAACAACGGGAACTACGGACCCACAGCCTGAAAAAAGAAGGCCCCAAACACTGTAAGTTAAGCAAAATGAGAAGACAGAAAAACACACAGCACATGAAGGAGCAAGATAAAACCCACCAGACCTAACAAATGAAGAGGAAATAGGCAGTCTACCTGAAAAAGAATTCAGAGTAATGATAGTAAAGATGATTCAAAATCTTGGAAATAGAATGGAGAAAATACAAGAAACGTTTAACAAGGACCTAGAAGAACTAAAGCGCAACCAAACAATGATGAACAACACGATAAATGAAATTAAAAATTCTCTAGAAGGGATCAATAGCAGAATAACTGAGGGAGAAGAACGGATAAGTGACCTGGAAGATAAGATAGTGGAAATAACTACCACAGAGCAGAATAAAGAAAAAAGAATGAAAAGAACTGAGGATAATCTCAGAGACCTCTGGGACAACATTAAACACGCCAACATTCAAATTATGGGGGTCCCAGAAGAAGAAGAGGAAAAAAAAGGGACTGAGAAAGTATTTGAAGAGATTATAGTTGAAAACTTCCCTAATATGGGTAAGGAAATAGTAAAAATGGCCATCATCAAAAAAAATCTACAAACAATAAATGCTGGAGAGGGTGTGGAGAAAAGGGAGCCCTCTTGCACTGTTGGTGGGAATGTAAATTGATACAGCCACTATGGAGAACGGTATGGAGGTTCCTTAAAAACTAAAAACAGTACTACCATATAACCCAGCAATCCCACTACGGGGCATATACCCTGAGAAAACCATAATTCAAAAGGAGTCATGTACCACAATGTTCATTGCAGCTCTATTTACAATAGCCTGGACATGGAAGCAACCTAAGTGTCCATCAACAGATGAATGGATAAAGAAGATGTGACACATATATACAATGGAATATTACTCAGCCATAAAAAGAAACGAAATTGAGTTATTTGTAGTGAGGTGGATGGACCTAGAGTCTGTCATACAGAGTGAAGTAAGTCAGAAAGAGAAAAACAAATACCGTGTGCTAACACATATATATGGAATCTAAAAAAAAAAAAAAAAAAAAAAAAGGCTCTGAGGAACCTAACAGCAGGGCAGGAATAAAGAAGCAGATGTAGAGAATGAACTTGAGGACACAGGGAGGGGGAAGGATAAGCTGGGATGAAGTGACAGAGTGGCATGGACATATATACACTACCAAATGTCAAATAGATAGCTAGTGGGAAGCAGCCACATAGCACAGGGAGATCAGCTCGGTGCTTTGTGACCACGTAGAGGAGTGGGATAGGGAGGGTGGGAAGGAGAGCCAAGAGGGAGGAGATATGGGGATATATGTATACGTATAGCTGGTTCACTTTGTTATACAGCAGAAGCTAACACACCATTGTAAAGCAATTATACACCAATAAAGATGTTAAAAATTAAATAAATAAAAAAAAGTCAAGAGCTAAAGGTATAATAGGAAGATGAGGGACAGTTCCCCAGAGGAGCTTGAGGAAGGAGCCAGCCAGGGGCCCTCACATGTCATGTCGCGAGAACACTGCCCTACCCAGTAGGGGCGAGTGAGTGTGTGTGTGTGTGAGTGTGTGTGTGTGTGTGTGCGCGCGCGCGCACAGAGGGTCCCCTCTGTCCCCAGAAGAGGCTGTGCTCCCTGGAGCCCGTCTTTTCTTCCCTAGTGTCCCTCACCATCCTTGCCTCTCAGCTGAAGGATAGCACCGTGCTCACAGCCCGATCCCAGGAAATGGTGAGAACTGCAGGGCCCTCAGACCACCCCAGGAGGGAGAGAAGGGCAAGAGCTAAGAGACCCTAAAGGCTTCCCCTGTTGGAAAGGGACCCAGGGGTCAAGGCTAGTCTCAACTTCTTCCCCTTCTGTGAGGCCAGCACCGGGACTTCCTGGCAGGTTGCCCCCCGCCCCCGCCCCAAACACACACAGAACCAGGCGTCTGTGCCAGACTGTGCATCTCTGTCTGATACTCCAGAGTCACAGGCAGCTCCTTAAGGCAGGTGCACTAGGTACCAGATGCCCAGCCCCAGCTCTCTGCCAGAGGTGGAGGCCACATCAGGAGCCTGGGAGTCAGGGTTAAGTACCTTGATGGGGAAGCAGGGGGGCAGCTGGTCACAGGTCCTCTCACAGTCGACGCCCACAGTGAAGGCCACTCTGGCTGGGGACTCAGGGACGAAGTCCAAGTCGTGGTCAATGAACTGGCCCCACTGCATGAACATGAGGGACCGGCCCCGGTCGGTGGTTAGCCTCTCACTGGGGAAGCGCACGATCTGGTTGGAGACGGCTCGGACCTGGTGGGGAGATAGATCAGCGTGGGGCGCTGACTCTGCAAGGTGTCAGAGCCAACCCAGGACTCAGGGGGTGGCAGGTTGCCCCTGCTGGAGTTAACACAGTCCCTCCTCCTCCCCTGCCCTCCCCTCCCCTCTCCTGCTTTGTCCCACTTCCTATGTGGCTGTCATTCCTACAAGGATGCTCTCCAGCCCAGCTCCTGAGGACTCCAGGAGTAATTCCAGGAAGGGGACGGGCCAGGTTGGCTGGCTCAGACCCCACCAGCTTCTCCAGAGAGATAAATAGATGAAACTGATAGATTAATTTATAGACTAATGGATAATTAGATGGTAGAACTGATTGACAGATGCAAGGATTGGTTGCTAGGCGATGGATAATAAACAGAGAATTGGATAGATAGAAAGATCAACGGAAGAAAAATTGATAAATAGATGTTGATAGATGGGTAGATGACAGATTGTTATTTTGGCATATGAATAGAAGATTGATAAATTGTTAAATGTGAAATAGTTTAGGTCAATAGATAGAACTACATTAAGATGTATTGCTTCTTATATTTAGCAAGGTACTTTGACATGAATTCTTTCAGAAAAAAACAATATTGTAGGGTTTCCCTGGTGGCGCAGTGGTTGAGAGTCCGCCTGCCGATGCAGGGGACACGGGTTCGTGCCCCGGTCCGGGAAGATCCCACATGCTGCAGAGCGGGTGTGCCCGTGAGCCATGGGTGCTGAGCCTGCGCGTCCAGAGCCATTGCTCCGCAATGGGAGAGGCCACAACAGTGAGAGGCCCGCGTACCGCAAAAAAAAAAAAAAAAAAAAAAAAAAAAAAAAAAAAAAAACAATATTGTAATGGCTAGCATTAATATATCACATCCTACATGGGTGTTTATATCAAGGACTTTATTTAATAGTCACAACAGCAATATTAAGTGGGTTTTACGGCCGTTTTACAGCTGAGGAAACTGATTCAGCTGGAGTCCTTGCCCAGAGTCATCAGCCAGCCTGTGGGACAGCCTGGTTCGAGCCCTGTCCGACTCCGGGCTGTGCTTTTACTCCCCACGTTTAGAAGAGATGGAACATCCTCCAGCCCCTCAGCCCTGACTCACAAGGGGGAGGAGGAAGCCATTGCGCTTCTTGTCGGGGGTCCAGCCGAAGGGGAGCGACAGCCTGTCCTCATACTCGGCTGGCAGCCAGCGCGCCAGGGGCTGGTTGGAGGCCCCCAGCTGTGGTCTCCTCCTGCAGTGGTGGGTGGGCTGGGGTTAGCAGGGTTGGGGAGGAGAGGAGGGAACTGGGCCCCACCAGGTGAGGTGCTGCCCCAGCACCCACTTGTTGTTGCATCTCCCAGTGATGGTTCGGTACTTGTTACTGCACTTCTCGGCTTCATCCCGGGGTGCACAGCCACTGGCCTGGGACAGCAGCCGCATTTGGGATTTCGTTAGCACATCTGCGGGTGGGACAGTGGGCAGGGTTCTAGCTTCTTCTAGAGCTGGTCTGTTCTGTACCTCCCATCCCCTTCCCCTCTCCCCTCCCAACACCCCGAGGCGTGCACCCTGCAACCCCCTCCTGGCTTCCTTCCACTCCGCAGTACCAGTGACATTGAAGGATCCGGGCCCCTGGAGTTGTAACTTCTCTTCCAGCAGTCCCAAGGCCACATGCATATAATCGGCAGCCTGAACGACTCTCCTGGTGGCCGCTGCTTGTTGTTTGAAGTAGGACAGGAGGTCCATGGGGCTGGCCAAGCCACTGTGAAGCCGCTGCTTGATGCTGCCCAGAAGAGGAGAAGGGAGGGCTGGAGAGAGGAAGCAGACACACCCAGCAGAGCCCTAGCCTGGGCAGTGGACAGTCAGCACGGTGTAAACAGACAGAAGGATGGATAGAAGGGAGACTCTCTACCGACATGGCACTGTCCCAAGGTGCCCAGGGGCAGGTGATGGGTGAGATGACCTTGGCTAGAGTCCATCCATCCCCCATAATCAACCCTTCCAGGCCCATGCAGTCCCCAGACCCAGGCCCGGGCCCACCTCCTCTCAGTCTGATTGTAGGCGGCATCCACTAGCAACTTGGCCTCTGTTATGCAGCTCTGGAGGACTGAGGTCTCCACTACCCTAGGGGAGGCTGTTCAGAGGGAAGGAGGCTTAGGGTCCAGGGCAGCCACAGGTCCCTCAGACCCAAGTGCTTCCCCCTCCATTGCCCTCCTCCCTGGCTGTCCAAGGGGCTATTACCTGGGGTGGTGCCCTCAGAGAGCCGGGCCAGGGTGAGGGTGTCTAGGAGCCCAACCAGGGCCAGGAGCAACTTCATCTCCGCAGCGAGACCCCAGCCACAGGGTGGTAAGCGAGCACACCTCTCACCTCCTCCTGCTCTTCTGTGGAAGTAGCTGGGAAGGGACTTTTATAGCCTGTCCTGGGGGAGGGAGGGGAGCTCTGGGCCTCAGAAGCCCAGCCTCTTGAGGTGGAGCTCTGGGACTTCCCTCTCATTTGGGGGCAGTTGTGACACTGAAACACCCCACTTTACCCCTCACCAACATGGAGATGTTCTTTCATCTGCTCACTCCATCCCCCGCCTCTTTGTTATCGAGTTCACTGACAGATTTCTCCCAGGGCCCAGAGCAGTGCCTAGAACACAGGTGTCGCTCAGTGAATATTTGCTGGGTGTGCCTCAGAAGAGCGCTGCGCCTGGTCCTGCCCCTAACTATGTGTATGGTCTTGGGCAAGTCACTTCCCCTCTCTGAGCCTCAGTCTCCACATTCCTAAAATGGGACTTGGGCTGAATAATAGGAAAGGCCCCTCTCCTCCTCCAGCAGGGCAGAAGCCGGGTCTGTCTTACTGCCCTATCTCCCCAGCCCCCAGCACAAGGCCTAGTATTCAGTAGGTGCTCAGTAAGTTGATTGAGGGGATGAATGATGTGGGGTCAATGATTCGGTCCCTCCCCCTTGCTCCAGCTCTCTCCAAGATGCAGGGGAAGGTGAGGTGATGGCGGAAGCAGGGCCTAGCAGTGAAAATCAAGGTGCGGCCTCATGCGCCGTCTGGGGGACACAGTGCGAAGTCACCGGGAAGCACCCCGCGGAGTGATGGCAGCAGGCTTCCGTGCAAGCTGAGGACCTGCCTGGGGCTTAGCGCTTCTCTGCGCGCTTCTTCAGTGCACGTCAGTAGCAGGTTTGCACCACACGCTCGGTGTAAATTCTGACTTTCTATGGGCTTGGTCAGCAGTGGCTTCCTTAGGGGAGGCGGTGGGCTCCGACCCACCTGGGTTTGGACCCCGCTCGGCCTGCACCACCTTGGCTGGGCCTCCATTTCTGCATCTGAAGGGTAGAACGCCCCCAGTCGGCGCTCCCTCCAGGGCCCAGGACTTCACACCCCTTGGGCTTTCCTCCTGGTTTATGCCGCTGGATGAGCCAAGCTCATCCTTTGCTCCGACCCCATCCTGGTCTGCCTGGACAGCGCTCAGCCCCAGAGTCACCCTCGCTGCACCCTGCAGCCTGCCTGCGCTCGCCCCTTCTTCGGGTGGACGTGTCCATCCCTTCCTCGGAGCAGTCGCTGTGCCTGCTGGGTGTCCCCCCCTCCTGCCCTCCGAGCCCCGCCCCGCCTAACGCAGCCGCCGGGCCCTCCGCAGCCTCTTCCCACAGCAACAGCACCGGCCCGCCAGTTGCTCTCGAAACAGCCCCTTCAGCAACCCCTTTCACAAGCCCCAGTTGAGGGCCTGGGCCAGCTGATCTTATCTCCTTGTCTTCAGCGGGGGCCCCTCTCCTGCACAGGGTCAGGACGGACCGTCACCGTGCAGTTGCAGCGCGCCCGCCGAGTTCCTTGCTGCTGACCCGCCACGTGACCGGGGTAGACCGCACCGCTCCCCGGACCTCAGCTTCCAGGCCTGTGAGAGTGGGACAGTGACCCTCAAGAAGGAGAGAGATTGCAAAAGACGTGGAGTGCTCCCCAAATGTGCTCGCCTCCCCTGCCCTCAGGATCCCAGATGCGCCCAGGAGATTGGAAGCTGGGGCAGGGCGTATGGAACCGAGGTCGCTCTCCTTCCAGGGTCCCCCCCGGAGAGGACTCAGACTGAGCTCTGCTCTCCCCCCGAGAGGACTCTCATTCTTCAGCAGTAGCGAGGTGTGCACGGGTTTTGCCGCAGCTGCGGGCTGCCATGGTCCCTGAGACGAGCTTGAGATAGAAGCCGGGCTCTAGGCCCATCCCCGCCATGTTGGCCCATCTCTGGGGGATTTTGGCGTGCTGACCGCTCCAGGTGGTGATGGAGGAAAGCAGAAAGGAAGGAGCCGCCAAGAAACCCTGCACAACCAGTCTATGGAAGGCGGGTTCCCGGGGCTGCAGGGCTGGACAGGCAGGCGGTGTCCAGGCAAGGGACCCTGCCCCTCTTCTGCAACCACCTTGACCCTCTTGTCTGCTCCCAGGCTTCTGCTGATGCTGCAGGAAGGCTCCCTCTGGGAGCCACAGCACTTAGCACCCAGGAGCTTGTTGAGAGCAGTACAGAGAGGTGAGAGAGACCTGGCCTGGGTCCAGATCCCAGCACCGTCATTCACCTGGCTCAGCTGCTCAGCTTCAGAGCCTGCCTCCTCACTGTCTAACAGAAGGCCTTTCTCTGTTTACCTTGCAGAGCTGTTATGGAATAAAGGTGAAACGCTACCAGGGCCAGGCATGCAGCAGGTGCTGGACGGTGTTTGTCTGACAAGCCTTGTCGTTCTGCCCTATTGCTGCTTCCTTTGCTGAGCCTACTCCAGCAGTTACCATGAGGTGGAAGGGTGGGGGGCAGTGAGTGCAAGAGCTTTGCAGAGCATCCAGGCCCCGGTGCCTGGGAAGAAGGAGGGCAGGAAGAAAGGAAGGGAGACCTCCAAAGTCAGGGTTGTTCAGATCCTGGTCTCCGAGCACCCTCCCGTCAGAGTGGGCGTGCCGGCTGCCCAAGCCAGGCCACTGGAAACGGAGTGGAGTGACAGCGATGGAGGGAGGAGCCCTCCTGGGGGGGTCCGCCCCCTCTCCCGCTGTGACCTTCCCTGGGGGGCAGGCCTGGACATGCGTGGCCCTCGCCAGGTCTCACAGTGGTCAGCTGTGTCATCCGCTTTTTTTCTGGGGTCAGGGTCAACCACACAGAGACAACAGGAGAGGAGTGTGGGCAAGGGCCACAGGTCCCTCAGAAGCCCCCATGGGCTTTTCATAATGCCCACTGGGACCTCACTGGAGAGATTTTCCTCGGGGCTAAGTGTTGCCCAGTGGCGACCTGGAGTATCTGATATGGGAGCAGATTCGTTTTTGATACCTCCTCCTCTCCACCACAAAATTATTTTCAGTAACACTCATTAAATGAAAAAAAGCAATAATAATGGCTAGAAAGGAAATGTGTGGAAATTCTCACTTATTAAATTTGGACATAATCATCCCAGTAATGAAATAAAAATAAAATACTACAATATAAAAAGGAAAAGAGTAGTGGATTAATACTTTTTAATGACATGAATGTGTTTAAATAAAGGGAAAAAACTACCTACATATTGGTAGTTTTAATACTTAATGTATCATTACAGTTTCTGTTTTCTTGATGCGTTTTTTTAGTTTTAAAATAAAAAAATTTTAAAGAACAAATCTCAATGTTAACGATATTCAAATTCAGTAAAATAGTCACATAATAATTTAAATTTTCACTTTAAAAATATTATACTTCACAATTTGCACTCTGTTTCACTGTTTTAAATCTTAAACACAAATTCTCATTCCAAATGGTCACAAAGAGTGACAGAATGGAAGAAAGTCAAGTTCTGTCTCATCATTCTTTGCAATCACAATAGTTAACACTGCTTATGTTAAGCCAACCGTTTAAAAGCAAGAATATGTGATGCTACAGGGGATGAGGGGCACCAAGCACAGCGAGAGCCAGCTCGGATGATTCTGAACCCTTAGAACTTACCCTCGAAGCCAATGCAGGTAACTGAGGGAGCCACCGTATAACTGGGAATTCTGCAAATTGACTTCCACGTGGAACACAGTACATATTGAAGGATAAGCAATAGGGCTTCCCTGGTGGCGCAGTGGTTGGGAGTCCGTCTGCCGATGCAGAGGACGCAGGTTTGTGCCCCGGTCTGGGAAGATCCCACATGCCGTGGAACGGCTGGGCCCGTGAGCCATGGCCGCTCCGCAACGGGAGAGGCCACAACAGTGAGAGGCCCACGTACAGCAGAAAAGAAAAAAAAAAAGGATAAGCAATAAAAATGCATTCATTTGAAGCTTACACATAGAATTGTTAAAGCAACGGTAATTGCAGCAATTGTTTAGAATCTAGACCAACGAAAGATGTCTTTGGGGAGAAGCGTTTCGTCACTGACATTGTTCAGAATTGCTGACACGTGACGAGCACAGGAAGCAGTCCAACACTTCATCCGTGCTCTTGGTACTTTTAAATTCCCTACAGACAATGCCCGCCATCTCCTGCTCGTCCTCTGCCCTGGCCTTGGTACTGGCATTTTGCCCCTTCCTCTTGCCCTCACTAAATGACAAGTCAGGAAGCTTTCAAATCCTTCCACACACATCCCAAGTTTGCGTCCCTGGGGAGGGGGTCGAGGGGGAAGCACCGGGCTCTGAGTGCCTGGGGGTGGGTGAGGGGCTGCTCATGTGCTGAACCGGGGATGAGTCCGGGCCCTTCCAGGATCCTAGTGTGCACAGCCATGGTCCGCAGGGCCTATGCACAATGTCCCTTCAGCAGGAGCCCAGGGACCCCCCAATCCTTCCACTCTCCCAGGCCCCATAGGACCTCTCCAGCCTCCACTCACCCCTCCCCACTGCCCACCACACTCCAGCCTTGACTTCCCAGAAGCTTTCTGAATGCACCATGTTCTCCCTCGCCTCTGGGTCCTCCTACACTTTCCCTTTGCCTGACTCACCTCTACTCATCTTCACAGCCCAGCTGAGACACCACTTCGTCCAGGAAGCCTTCCCTCATCCCTTTCCCGTTCACCCCTCAACATGGTCTGTGTTCTGTTTGCAGAGCAACCTATGCTGATGCTCTGTCAGCACAAAATGGGCTGTACTGAAGGCATGCTGTCACCATGTCCCCCTCCCGGACTGACCACGGGGACCCCAGACCCGATCTTGTTTGCACCTGTGGACCCAACACACGGGGCCTGGCCAGTGCTCAGAAATGTTTGTGGAGCATGAGTGAACCGTGTCATGTCCTGATTTAGCTCCATGAGTCCACGCGCCCTCTTTCACCCCGCAAAGGAGGACATGTCCCTTCCCCCATCAGATGCGATTTCCTCTTCCTTTCCCAGATGAGAGTTTGGAGCTCCCAGGGTCCTGACCCCGATAGGCCAGGTAGGTGGAGTGGGGCAGGGGGTTGAGCGCCACCATGGTGGAGACCTGGAGCCTTCGGGTGGGCACTAGGTGGGCCCCATGACTATTCCCGGTGCAAGGCCAAGAGGCCAGGAGCTGGAGCTGCAGGCGGTTGAAGTGGGAGCTGCAGGAAGGGTGTGAGAACGGGCAGCCCACTGAGCATGGAGGCCAGGGTGGGATGCCCCCCTGGGTTGGGTGTCTGAGAAGCTCAGCTCCCTGCAAGGCCTGCGTGAGCTCCTGCCCCTATAGGCAGAGTCAAGAACCCGCTGCTGGGGATGAACCAGGCTCCTTACAGGCCGGGGGCCTGGCTGGACCTCAGCGGCTGGGGAGCTGTGGGAGAGCTCTTCCTCTGAAAGAGAAATGGGCAAAATAAGAGTCCAAGATGGGGCCCCACAGGAGGAAAAGCTTTGTAGTGAGACCCATGAAAAAGACAACTTGGAAAAAAAAAAAAGACCATTTGGGGTGACAGGAGATGAGGCTACTAGGAATAAGGGGGCCATAAGAAGGGTTGGGAACACCTGGGGACTGGGGCCCTGACCAGCCAGCTCCTCAACTGTGTTCCACCAGCTCCCTCTCTGGTGACCATGGGAGTATGAGGCCCTGGGGGACTTGGCACACTGGTCCCAGCATGCTGTCCCCTCTGGGACTCATCTTGGCCCTCCAAGCAGCGTCTCCTAAGGAGCCAGACTGGGTGAGCCACCCCCTTTCTCCAGAGTTCCGTCTCCTCTCTCTGTTCCTCTGCCCTCTAACCCCGCTGGCTTCGACTCCTGAGACAGGCCTCCCGCCACGTGCGATGGGTCTCAACCAAAAAGGCCCCTCTCCTTCGTGCCTGGTGACTCCTGCTGACCTCCAGGCCCCATCCACACAGAGCTGTTATTGTCCCGGTCCCATTGGCCATGACTCGGGTGGCCAGGTCTTCCTGTTCCTTACTCTTGCAGCTGCGTTCCTAGAGCTTAGCAGAGCTGTGATTATACATGTATTTCTGTGCTTGAATTTTATTAAGCCCCAGCTCCCTGCAGGTCTGTGAGAGCCACACAGAGAAGATACGTACCTGCTCTGTTGCTCACTGTAGCCTCAGCCTCTAACCCACCGCCTGGCAGGGCTTTAATACATATGTGTGGAATGGACACGTCTACGGCCTCGCCTGTCACAGCTCTCGGGTCAGGGGGTGGATTTGTGCCTGTACATCTATTAGGACCTGTGCCTCTGGTCAGGGCCAGGTAAGCCCTGGGTCAGTGGATACTGTTGCAGGCCTGACCCTACCAGGCTGACGCCCAGACCCTGGACCACGAGGGAGCCTTCCAACCCTGGCATCTTTCGGCTGCCAATACCAAAGAAACTTCCTTCCTGCCCTCCTCTGGCCATCTTGAAACCTCAAGATTCTGCAACTGCTTTCACAAGAACCGTCTGCCAGCCACGGTGGAGCTGCTGGCCACAGGCCTGATTGGATCTCTTTATCTGCTCAGCTCCAACGGCCCCCGTGGGGACAGCTGCAGTGGAGCGGGACCCAGGGCCTGCTCCTGTTCCCGGGGGTGCCTGGGAATGGGGCGCTTGGCTCTGTTCTCATAACAAGAACACTGAGGTCTGCAGGGAGACTAAGGGGCTTGGCTCAAACGACAGCGGCTGCACCCCGGGCCAGAGGCTGGGGCAGGCCAAGGGTGTGTGAACGTGTAGTCCTGTGTGTATGAGTATGCACCGGAGCTGAGGGCTCCCAGAGGGAGGCAGCTCAGAGTGTTCTGTTTTTTGGGAAGCCAGGAAAAACACCATGGGGCTTTGGCCAGCTGGCCTGGGAGCCCAGTGCCACCCCGGCTGCTTGACCTCTCTGATCAGCTGGTAAAATCAGCGAAGGGCAGGGATGTTCAGGAGGCAGGGGTGGTCCCTGGTGAGCACTTGAGATGTGCAGGTCCAGGTTGGGGGTGGGGGCAGCTGAGGGCCATCCCTTCCCCTCCCGCCTGCCTTGGCCTTACCTGAGAGCTGTACCTCACCTCCTCCATCAGACTGGGGACTCCCAGGGGCAGGCACGGGGCGAGGGGAGGAGGACCGTGGGCTTGCACAACCGGCAGACCGTGTTTTGCCTGAGCGACGTCATGAGTGAGAGGACTCAGCGGGACATATGAGCCGCCGGGCACTGCTGCTTGTAGGGTAACAGGCCGGGAGGTGCAGGTTCCAGCAGGGGCGGGGGGCACTGCGGCTGGCTCGGGGTGGTCCATAGCCCTTGCTGCTCGCCAGCCTGTGCTCTGTGCTTTACTGCACTCATCTGAGTGCTCACAACACCCCTACGAGGCAGCTGCTACCGCCCGGGACCTCAGTTTTATTGTTGGGGTACAGAGGAAAGAAGGTGTCACCATCTTGGAGCCAGGAAGGGATCTCAGCCTGGGTCTGACTCTACAAGCTGCTTCCTTCTCCCCCAGGCTCCCAAGGGCATGGGTGTGACCTGATGAGAGAAGCCTCCACACACAGGCTGGAAGGTGCCTCAGGCCTGAGAAAGTTGTCCCACGGGTGGGACTGGAGGAGAGGCTGACAGGCCGCCCTGGCTGCTCCGATTGTCTCTCCTCAGCTCCCCACCTCTAGGGTGGCCACTGCAGCACGGGGATGGGAGCCAGTCTGGAGCAAGGGGGGTGGGCGGGGTCCCAGAGCCTGAGAGGGACTGCCGCGTAGTTTCTCCACCAGAAAGAGCCCACACGCATCCATTTTTGCCTCCTGGCATCTCAATGCATCCAGAAGGAATGAATGCCTGAAAGCGGTAGGAATTTAGACACCCTGTTGAATGCAATAGTCTCTTGCGTGGGGCGCTTACAATTTAGAAGGTTCAAAAATGCAAACAATGACTTGAACGATCGTGTGGGTTTTATCCCCGTCCCGTCAGCCACAGCCTCTTCAGCTTCTCACTGGTGAGGCGATGAGTCTGCGGGTCTGTGGTCCCAGCCCCTTGGCAGCCCTGGAGGTGGCTGGAGCCAGCGTCCAGTGTCAAGGACAGAAAGTCCACTAGCCAGAGCCCTTTGTGCTAAGCGAGGGTTCCCCTCTCTCGCCCCTCTTGCTGTCCTACACCCCCAATACAGTCTTCTGAGATGCTCACGGGAGGGAATAAGGCTCTGCCCTGCTCCTCCCCCCTCGTCCCTGGAAGGCACGTCGTCCCATGAATGCACCACGACTGGATGCCAGAGTGGGCTGTCCTGGGTCTGCCACTTGTGCTGGGCTCCTGGCTCTCTTTGTGTCTATCTAGGCAGTGATAATGGTTCGGAATGGAATCAGGCCTCACATCCAGAATAGGTACAGGATTATCCCAGAAGAGACGGAGTCAGGTGCTCCCCCAATACTTCTCCCAGTTACTAAAGGCTTATTGGGTTGGTGGATACTGTCTTCAAGGACTAATGCGGGGTTTTACAATATTATTTGCTTGGTTATGCTTTCAACACAAGTTTATGGAGAGCCTTTACAATCCAGGGCCTGCCCTGGGTGCTAGGGCTGCGGTGGTGAACAAAAACAGGCGTCTAACAGAGGCGAGGCATGAAACAAACACGCCCCTGTAGGTCTGAAGGAGGGAAAACCTCTCGTAAATCCATATAAATGTAGAAGCGTACTCCTGCCCTCCACTGTTAGGAGACTTGCCCAAGGTAACGGCTGATCAGTGCGAGAACTTGAAGTTGAATCCAAGTCGACTTCTTAACCCACTCCGCCAGGTTTGACCTCTGTAACCATTCTCTGCCTAGCAGCCAACACGACCTCTTTAAATTATAAGTTATATCATGCCACTACTCCCTTCTACACCCAAACCCTCCAAAGACTTTCATTGCAGTTAGAATAAAATTCAAATGCTTTCATGATCTGGTTCCTATCAACATCGGTGGTAATTTAAAGGTATGCCCACAAATTCTTTGAGTCTCCTCATCTAAAAGATGGAGTCTAATTCCCCTCCCTTGAATGCTCACTTCTGTCTAATAGAATGTGGTAGAAGTGATGCTATGGGACTTCTGAGGCTAGATGTAGAAAGAATTCAGCTCCCACCTCCTTCTCTCTCTTAGGACACTTGTCCTTGGAAACTACCATGTTGTGAGGAACCCCAGGCCACACGGAGAAACTAGTCAATAGCCTCACCTAGGCATCCAGTTGACACCAACATCAACAGCCAGACGTAAGTGAATGAAAGTGCAAACGATTCCATCCCTGGCCTTTGAGTCTTCCAGCTGAGGCTCCAGACATCTGGAAGCAGGGATGAGCTGTCTCCCCCATGCCCTGCCGGAATTC
Source organism: Stenella coeruleoalba (assembly GCF_951394435.1). NCBI lineage: Eukaryota > Metazoa > Chordata > Mammalia > Artiodactyla > Delphinidae > Stenella > Stenella coeruleoalba. The sequence goes on along the minus strand of NC_137165.1, from coordinate 30,900,328 downwards.
CTGGCCCACAGAACCTGTGACAGACAATACATGATCGCTTTGTTTTAAGCTGTTAGGTTTGAGGTTGACTTGTTAGGCAGTAGTAGATAACTAACATAACACCTCAGACCTCACCTCCTACCAAGATCATTTTTGTTCATAACACTCCAGTGACACTGTCCCCTTTTCTTTTTCCTCTGGGCAAAAAGTTCATTCTAACCTCCAGGACCTCTGCACGTGCTGTTTCTTCTTTCTGGAATGCTTGCCCGTCACCTGGATCTTTGTCTGACTGTCTCCTTCTCATTGCCCAGGTCTTTGCTGAATTAGCCCCTCCTCAGAGATTGCTTCACCAGCCACATTTTACAATGCTGCCCATCCTATCAGTCACACTACCCCCTGCATTTCCTTCATAGCTTTTATTCTATGAAATTATCTTATTTATTTATTTGTCCATTTGTTACTTGTGTATCTCCTCACACTTCTTCCTTCCTCTTTCCAGCCCCTCCCGTCTGGTATTGAGGTGGGGAGGATGAGAAGCGGAGACAATATGTCCTTTCCCCATGAGAGTTCCCAGTGCAAAGCAGCACGCCTCCTGGCCATCGTGGCTTCTCTGTCTGTTCGCACTGCGGGGTTAGCCCAAGGCCCATGGCCCCGTGTCCAGGTTCTTGGGAGAGCTATACAGGGACTCCTGGGGCACATTCTCTGTCATGGAAGACAGGCTGCAGCTTACCCTCCTCCCTCCCCCAAGCCTTCACCTCAGCGGCCACCCCACAGCCTTGCTGCTTTATTGACACCTGTGCAGAATCTAAGGGAGCACGTGATTCCCTCTTTCAACCGCTCACACTCCTCCCTCATAAGGCCTCTGCTCTTCCCTCTCTAATTCTAATTCTCCCACTTTCTCGGAATCCTGTCTGTCTGTCTGTCTCTGTCTCTCACACACACACACGTACCAGGTTTATGAAGAGTAGGGAGCAACCCACCTGGCAGGGAGGAGTATTTTAGCACTGACATTATTTAGTGAGCATAGCAATTATAAAAGCACCTCCTGTTGTTTTAAAACTCAACAGAGAAAGAGAAAACCCTTATGGCCTGTACAGGCACCCTCTGCCCTGTCCTTGGTATGTCCCTGTGTCAATGCAGTGTAGGAGACACGGCCATAGGTGGAGATCCAGGCAGGCATCATTGCCCTTGGGTGCCCCAGCTGCCTCTTCTGCTTTTAGCTCTCCCTCTATCCCAGCTCCCTCAGAAACAGCTGATGGCTCCTCCTGGGTCAGCCACTGCCACAGCCACCTGCGTCCTCTCAGAATGCCCTGCTTCCTCAGGCTCCTGTCCTTTCTTTCTTTGGTTCAGACAAAACAAACTCAGGAACTTTTCCAAGAACCTAGGGGTAAAAAGAACAAAGTAGGACAGAAGGAGTAAATTGTAGACACAATAAATACTTAATGAATGAATAAAAACACGAATGTCTAGACATAACTAGTGACAAGTTTCCTGGATAGTGCCAATTAAGAGGTGTGTTACTTGTTCCTTTCATGCCAGACATGTTTGGGGGGAGTCTGTCCACCCACACGCTCCTTCTCTGGGGACAACACTCACCCACAATCCCTGCTGAAGGGGTGGGCTTGGATGGCCACACTTATGTCACACGACCTGCACATCCCTCAGCCACATGGGATATGTGGTCCAACCTCAGCCAATCAGATTATTCTCATAGAACTTTGGAATTTGAATCCAGAGACACTGACCTAGCTGACTGCTGAAGGAGCATGAAAAGGTCAGGTTTTGGGGCAGAGGCTCCCATGTGAGCCATGTACAAGGCGACTGCATAGGCAGGGACTGATGAATGGAGGGGGGGAGAAGGAGGGACCAGCTGCTGTGTCAGACCTGACAGTTGCTTATTCCCATAATACCCAACTTCACTTTATTTCAAGAAGAGCTTTATATCCTTAAAATAAACACCCTCTTTTTATTTAAACTTGTTGGGTTTGCAGCCCCTTGCAACTCTAACCATAACCTATTTCTTCTCTTCAACTCTGCTTAACCCCAAAGCCCCAGTGTGATAGTGGAGGAGAGAAATGATGGGTGTGTGGCATGGAGGTCCAGGCAAAGAGCAAGCAAGGCACACCAGTGAATTGGGGGGGAAATTCCCAGATGGATGTAAGGAAGACTAAACTGGCAGAAATCAATGTCGGGAGGGAGAGGGGGAAAGAGGAAGGGGAATGGGGGGTATATATAGAGATAGATAATCAACAAACCATTATAGAGCACTTTCTATGGATAAGTAATGCATTAAGCCCCAAATGAATGCTGGAATATTTACAAATATGAATAAATGAATGAGGAAATGAGTGGATATTCCCATTCCTGTTTGCAAGAAGTGTTGAGTCTGAAAACGGGGGCGGGGGGGGGATAAGCAGTAAGTAGTCAGAGTCTTGCAGACATGGCCCTGAATTTTTTTTTAACGTCTTTATTGGAGTATAATTGGTTACAATGGTGTTTTAGTTTCTGCTTTATAACAAAGTGAATCAGCTCTACATATACATATATCCCCATATCTCTTCCCTCTTACGTCTCCCTCCCTGCCACCCTCCCTATCTCACCCCTCTAGGTGGTCACAAAGCACCGAGCTAATCTCCCTGTGCTGTACAGCTGCTTCCCACTAGCTATTTTACATTTATAAAATAAATGTATATAGTGTATATATGTAGTGTAGTGTATATATGTCCATGACACTCTCTCACTTTGTCTCAGCTTACCCTTCCCCCTCCCTGTGTCCTCAAGTCCATTCTCTAGTAGGTCTGTGTCTTTATTCCCGTCTTCCCCTAGGTTCTTCATGACCATTTTTTTTTTTAGATTCCATATATATGTGTTAGCACATGATATTTGTTTTTCTCTTTCTGACTTACTTCACTCTGTATGACAGAATCTAGGTCCATCCACCTCACTACAAATAACTCAGTTTCGTTTATTTTCATGGCTGAGTAATATTCCATTGTATATATGTGTCACATCTTCTTTATCCATTCATCTGTTGATGGACACTTAGGTTGCTTCCCTGTCCTGGCTATTGTAAATAGAGCTGCAATGAACATTGTGGTACGTGACTCTTTTTGAATTATGGTTTTCTCAGGGTATATGCCCCATAGTGGGATTGCTGGGTCATATGGTAGTTCTATTTTTAGTTTTATAAGGAACCTCCATACTGTTCTCCACAGTGGCTGTATCAATTTACATTCCCACCAACAGTGCAAGAGGGTTCCCTTTTCTCCACACCCTCTCCAGCATTTATTGTTTCTAGATTTTTTGATGATGGCCATTCTGACTGGTGTGAGATGTTATCTCATTGTAGTTTTGATTTGCTTTTCTCTAATGATTAATGATGTTGAGCATTCTTTCATTTGTTTATGGGCAATCTGTATGTCTTCTTTGGAGAAATGTCTATTTAGGTCTTCTGCCTATTTTTGGATTGGGTTGTTTGTGTTTTTGATATTGACTTGCATGAGTTGGTTGTATGTTTTGGAGATTAATCCTTTGTCCGTTGCTTCATTTTCAAATATTTTCTTCCATTCTGAGGGTTGTCTTTTTGTCTTTTTTATGGTTTCCTTTGTTGTGCAAAAGCTTTTAAGTTTCATTAGGTCCCATTTGTTTATTTTTGTTTTTATTTCCATTTCTCTAGGAGGTGGGTCGAAAAGGATCTCGCTGTGATTTATGTCATAGAGTGTTCTGCCTATGTTTTCCTCTAAGAGTTTGATGGTGTCTGGCCTTACATATAGGTCTTTAATCCATTTTGAGTTTATTTTTGTGTATGGTGTTAGGGAGTGTTTTAATTTCATTCTTTTACATGTAGCTGGCCAGTTTTCCAAGCACCACTTATTGAAGAGGTTGTCTTTTCTCCACTGTATATTCTTGCCTCCTTTATCAAAGATAAGGTGACCATATTGGGTTTATCTCTGGGCTTTCTATCCTGTTCCACTGATCTATACTTCTGTTTTTGTGCCAGTACCATACTGTCTTGATTACTGTAGCTTTGTAGTATAGCCTGAAGTCAGGGAGCCTGATTCCTCCAGCTCCGTTTTTCTTTCTCAAGATTGCTTTGGCTATTCGGGTCTTTTGTGTTTCCATACAAATTGTGAGATTTTTTGTTCTAGTTTTGTGAAAAATGCCATTGGTAGTTTGATAGGGGTTGCACTGAATCTGTAGATTGCTTTGGGTAGTATAGTCATTTTCACAATGTTCATTCTTCAAATCCAAGAACATGGTATATCTCTCCATCTATTTGTATCATCTTTGATTTCTTTCATCAGTGTCTTATAATTTTCTGCATATAGGTCTTTTGTCTCCTTTGGTAGGTTTATTCCTAGATATTTTATTTTTTTTGTTGCAGTGGTAAATGGGAGTGTTTTCTTAATTTCACTTTCAGATTTTTCATCATTAATGTATAGGAATGCCAGAGATTTCTGTGCATTAATTTTGTATCCTGCTACTTTACCAAATTCATTGATTAGCTCTAGTAGTTTTCTGGTACCATCTTTAGGATTCTCTATGCATAGTATCATGTCATCTGCAAACAGTGACAGCCTTACTTCTTTTCTAATTTGGATTCCTTTTCTTTCTTTCTTTATTTTTTTCACTATATAAAACGTTTTTAATGTGTAAAATGTTTACAGACTTAAAGTGGTATTGAAAGATACAGGAAGACCAACATAATTTCAGAAAATATTAGATTTGCAAAATAACCAAATATGATCTATTCAATTAAAAATATGATTAAAAATTAAACAGGTGGATTAGACATTAGATGAAGAGAATTAATGAACTACAATGTATGCATATGCATGTGGTAACATATCTATATAAAACAGAAAATATATGTAACAAAAATAATAAGTTGTTAAGTATATAAACATAATGTCTATGTGTATATATTTGTATATTTATATATTTCAGAAAAATGACTGATATATTTCAGAAAATATTTCTGAAAAATTATCCAAAAAGGGTAATAGGTGATAGAGACCAGAATGAGAAGGGATAAGTAAATTTAATCTGAGATACAGAAAGAGAAGCCAGAAATAATAAGGTGGTCTTTTATTTCTTTTTCTTCTCTGATTGCTGTGACTAAAACTTCCAAAACTATGTTGAATAATAGTGGTGAGAGTGGGCAACCTTGCCTTGTTCCTGATCTTAGTGGAAATGGTTTCAGTTTTTCACCACTGAGGATGATGTTGGCTGTGGATTTGTCATGTATGGCCTTTATTATGTTGAGGAAAGTTCCCTCTATGCCTACTTTCTGCAGGTTTTTTATCATAAATGGGTGTTGAATTTTGTCAAAAGCTTTCTCTGCATCTATTGAGATGATCATATGGTTTTTCTCCTTCAACTTGTTAATATGTGTATCACGTTGATTGATTTGTGTATATTGAAGAATACTTGCATTCCTGGGATAAACCCCAGTTGATCATAATGTATGATCCTTTTAATGTGCTGTTGGATTCCGTTTGCTAGTATTTTGTTGAGGATTTTTGCATCTATGTTCATCAGTGATATTGGCCTGTAGTTTTCCTTCTTTGTGACAACTTTGTCTGGTTTTGATATCAGAGTGGTGGCGGCCTCGTAGAATGAGTTTGGGAGTGTTCCTCCCTCTGCTATATTTGGAAGAGTTTGAGAAGTATAGGTGTTAGCTCTTCTTTAAATGTTTGATAGAATTCTCCTGTGAAGCCATTTGGTCCTGGGTTTTTGTTTGTTGGAAGATTTTTAATCACAGTTTCAATTTCAGTGCTTGTGATTGGTCTGTTCATATTTTCTATTTCTTCCTGGTTCAGTCTCAGAAGGTTGTGCATTTCTAAGAATTTGTCCATTTTTTCCAGGTTGTCCCTTTTATTTGCATATAGTTGCTTGTAGTAATCTCTCATGATCCTTTGTATTTCTGCAGTGTCAGTTGTTACTTCTCCTTTTTCATTTCTAATTTTATTGATTTGAGTCTTCTCCCTTTTTTTCTTGAAGAGTCTGGCTAATGGTTTATCAATTTTGTTTATCTTCTCAAAGAACCAGCTTTTAGTTTTATTGATCTTTGTTATCGTTTCCTTCATTTCTTTTTCATTTATTTCTGATCTGATCTTTATGATTTCTTTCCTTCTGCTAACTTTGGGGTTTTTTTGTTCTTCTTTCTCTAATTGCTTTAGGTGTAGGGTTAGGTTGTTTATTTGAGATGTTTCTTGTTTCTTAAGGTAGGATTGTATTGCTGTAAACTTCCCTCTTAGAACTGCTTTTCCTGCATCCCATAGGTTTGGGGTCATTGTGTTTTCATTGTCATTTGTTTCTAGATATTTTTTTATTACCTCTTTGATTTCTTCAGTGATTTCTTGGTTATTAAGTAGTGTGTTGTTTAGCCTCCATGTGTTTGTATTTCTTACAGATTTTTTCCTGTAATTGATATCTAGTCTCATAGCGTTGTGGTCAGAAAAGATACTTGATATGATTTCAATTTTCTTAAATAACCAAGGCCTGATTTGTGACCCAACATATGATCTATCCTGGAGAATGTTCCATGAGCACTTGAGAAGAATGTGTATTGTGTTGTTTTTGAATGGAATGTCCTATAAATATCAATTAAGTCCATCTTGTTGAATGTATCATTTAAAGCTTGTGTTTCCTTATTTATTTTCATTTTGGATGATCTGTCCATTGGTGAAAGTGGGGTGTTAGATTCCCCTACTATGATTGTGTTACTGTTGGTTTCCCCTTTTATGGCTGTTAGTGTTTGCCTTATGTATTGAGGTGCTTCTTTGTTAGGGGCATAAATATTTACAATTGTTATATCTTCTTCTTGGATTGATCCTTTGATCATTAGTAGTGTCCTTCTTTGTCTCTTGTAATAGTCTTTGTTTTAAAGTCTATTTTGTCTGATATGAGAATTGCTATGATTTCCATTTGCATGGAATATCTTTTTCCATCCCCTCACTTTCAGTCTATATGTGTCCCTAGGCCTGAAGTGGGTTTCTTGTAGACAGCATATATATGGGTCTTGTTTTTGTATCCATTCAGCCAGTCTGTGTCTTTTGGTTGGAGCATTTAATCCATTTACGTTTAAGGTAATTATCAATATGTATGTTCCTATTACCATTTTCTTAATTGTTTTGGGTTTATTATTGTAGGTCTTTTCCTTCTCTTGTGTTTCCTGCCTAGAGAAGTTCCTTTAGTATTTGTTGTAAAGCTGGTTTGGTGGTGCTGAATTCTCTTAGCTTTTGCTTGTCTGTAAAGCTTTTAATTTCTCTGTCAAATCTGAATGAGATCCTTGTTGGGTAGAGTAATCTTGGTTGTAGATTTTTCTCCATCATCACTTTAATTATGTCCTGCCACTCCCTTCTGGCTTGCAGAGTTTCTACTGAAAGATCAGCTGTTAACCTTATGGGGATTCCCTTATGTGTTATTTGTTGTTTTTCCCTTGCTGCTTTTAATACTTGATCTTTGTATTTAATTTTTGATAGTTTGATTAATATGTGTCTTGGCGTGTTTCTCCTTGGATTTATCCTGTATGGGACTCTGTGCTTCCTGGACTTGATTAACTATTTCCTTTCCCATGTTAGGGAAGTTTTCAACTATAATCTCTTCAAATATTTTCTCAGTCCCTTTCTTTTTCTCTTCTTCTTCTGGGACCCCTATAATTCAAATGTTGGTGCATTTAATGCTGTCCAAGAGGTCTCTGAGACTGTCCTTAATTCTTTTCATTCTTTTTTCTTTATTCTGCTCTGCAGTAGTTATTTCCACTATTTTATTTTCTAGGTCACTTATCCGTTCTTCTGCCTCAGTTATTCTGCTATTGATCCCTTCTGGAAAATTTTTAATTTCATTTATTGTGTTGTTCGTCACTGTTTGTTTGCTCTTTAGTTCTTCTAGGTCCTTGTTAAACATTTCTTGTATTTTCTTCATTCTATTTCCAAGATTTTGTATCATCTTTACTATCATTATTCTGAATTCTTTTTCAGGTAGACTGCCTATTTCCTCTTCATTTGTTAGCTGGGTTTTTGCCTTGCTCCTTCATCTGCTGTGTGTTTCTCTGTCTTCTCATTTTACTTAACTTACTGTGTTTGGGGTCTCCTTTTTGCAGGCTGCAGGTTCGTAGTTTCTGTTGTTTTTTGTGTCTGTCCACAGTGGCTAAGTTTGGTTCAGTGGGTTGTGTAGGCTTCCTGGTGGTGGGGACTGGTGCCCGTGTTCTGGATGAGGCTGGATCTTGTCTTTCTGGTGGGCAGGTCCATGTCTGGAGGTGTGTTTGGGGGTGTCTGTGGTTTATTATGATTTTAGGCAGCCTCTGTGCTAATGGGTGGGGTTGTGTTCCTGTCTTGCTAGTTGTTTGGAATAGGGTGTCCTGCACTGTATTTTGCTGGTTGTTGAGTGGAGCTGGGTCTTGGCGTTGAGATGGAAATCTCTGGGAGATTTTCACCATTTGATATTACGTGGAGCTGGGAGGTCTCTTGTGGACCAGTGTCCTGAACGTGGCTGTTCCACCTCAGTGGCACAGCCCTGATGCCTGGCTGGAGCATCAAGAGCCTGTCCTCCATGTGGCTCTGTTTGAGCTTCTATTTCAACAGCAACAATGGGACTCTGGACGGTGTGGGCCACTTTTTTCGCCAATTGGCCGAGGAGAAGCGTGAGGACACCCAGTGTCTCTTGAAAATGCAAAACCAGTGCTGCGGCCGCGCCCTCTACCAGGATGCGCAGAAGCTTTCTCAAGACGAGTGGAATAAAACCCAGGACGCTGTGGAAGTCGCCATTATTAGGGAGAAGAACCTGAACCAGGCACTATTGGATCTGCTTGCCCTGGGTTCTGCCCTCGCAGACTCCCACCTCTGTCGGATTGGGTTGTTTGTTTTTTTTTGATATTGAGCTGCATGAGCTGCTTGTAAATTTTGGAGATTAACCCTTTGTCAGTTGTTTCATTTGCAAATATTTTCTCCCATTCTGAGGGTTGTCTTTTCATCTTGTTTATGGTTTCCTTTGCTATGCAAAAGCTTTTAAGTTTCATTAGGTCCCATTTGTTTATTTTTGTTTTTATTTCCATTTCTCTAGGAGGTGGGTCAAAAAGGATCTTGCTGTGATTTATGTCCTAGAGTGTTCTGCCTATGTTTTCCTCTAAGAGTTTGATAGTGGGGCTTCCCTGGTGGCGCAGTGGTTGAGAGTCCGCCTGCGGATGCAGGGGACACGGGTTCGTGCCCCAGTATGGGAGGATCCCGCATGCTGCGGAGCGGCTGGGCCCGTGAGCCATGGCCGCTGAGCCTGCACGTCTGGAGCCTGTGCTCCGCAATGGGAGAGGCCACAACAGTGAGAGGCCCACGTACAGCAAAAAAAAAAGAGTTTGATAGTGTCTGCATGCCCCTGAATTTATGTCACTCTCTAGTCTCAGTTTCACCCTTGGGCATGTTGCATGACCCCTCTGGAGTTCAGCCCCCACCCTCTCCATGCCTCCCTCACTGCACTTAGGAATATCTGCCCTACTTCCAAAACACTACTCAACTGATGGAAGAATAAATGTCAGGAATAATGACAACAACAATAATCCTTACATAGGTTCCATGGTTTACAAAATATTCTTACACATTTTTAAAATTTGAATCTTATAACAAAAGTGAGATTATTGAGACAGATATTGTTTTATGCTAGTTTGGTGAGGAAGAATCCATGAATGCAAGAGAGGTCAGGTGGCTCATTCAAGGTTACTAGTTTGGTAAGTAATGGGACAAAGGCTCCCAGTTTAGGGCCAAGTCTCCAAGTTCTGCACTTTCTCTATCACTCTGGACAAAGAACAAAAGGGTTATCGGGAAAAGAGATCAAAAGGCAGAAAACAGAACTGCTCTTCTGGGGAAATGCTGTCATCCTAAGGGAAAACTGTCCACCAGAGGCATAAAGGAGAGTGTGGCTTTCCAAAATATTTCCAAGGGAACATATCTTACTGTCATAGAAGTGTTCAAATCAACCTTCACACACACAAAAAATAAGGATATTTTCCTTTTTCCTAAAAAACTGAGTTGCTTAATTTCAAAATTATTAAGTTCTAAGATGAACTTCACAACATTTCCAAAGCTATGAAGCAGTAAACAGTGGCTGGCACTCCACCTTATAAATAGAAAACAAAGCCAAAGAGAAGTGATCCGCCCACTGTCACTCCCTTTTATAAACCAGCTGGTACCTCCTTAATCTTTTCACTGCTGCCTGCATCTCCTTGTTTCTCAGGGTGTAGATCATGGGGTTGAGCATGGGGGTCATGACAGTTTGGCTAATGGATACAGCCTTGTCAATGGAGAAGGAGGTAAAGGGCTGGGTGTAGAGGTAAATGCTTGGAAGAAAGACCATAGACACCACGACGATGTGAATGGTGCAGGTAGAAGCTGTCTTTCTCCTCACTTGCCCTGAATGAGACCTCAGGATCACCAGGATGGCTGAGTAGGAGGTCAGGAGAAGGAGGAACCAGATGAGGACCAGCACCCCACTATTGGAAATGATAAGGAACTCCAGGAGGGAAGTGTCCGTGCTGCCAAGTCTCAGCACTTGTGGAACATCATAGTAGAAATTATTTAGGACACTGGGGCCACAGAAAGGTAGGGGGATCATCAGAGTCAGTTGGGAAATGGAATGGATGAAGCCTCCCACCCAGTTAGTCACCACCAGCCCCACACAGATCTGAGTGTTCATGATGGTGACATAGTGGAGGGGCTGAGAGATGGCAACAAGGCAATCATAGGCCATAAATGAGAGGAAGAAAACCATGGACCCTCCCACAGAGTGGAAGGAGAAGATCTGGGCCATGCAGCCCTGATAGGAGATGGCCTTCTTCTCAGCGAGGAGGTCCACCACCGTCTCTGGGGCAGTGACTATGGAGAAACAGAGCTCTAACACAGCCAGATTTCAGAGCAGAAAATACATGGGTGTTTGGAGTGGGAATCAAAGGTCACTGTGACCATGATGAGGAGGTTTCCCATGACAGTGGAGGTGGAGACAAACAGGAACACCAGAAACAAGAAGAGCTGGAGCTCCTGAGTCTGTGAGAGTCCCAGGAAGACAAATTCTGATACTCACGTGAGGTTCCCTGATTCCATGGTGTCTTCTCCATACACCTAAAAAACACAAACCACAGACAGAGATGCATGAAGTCACTACTTGCCCATTTAGTGCTTTCAGTGTCCAGGTCTAGCTGATGGAAATTTATGTGCAGATCATAATACCAGTTCTGATTAAACGGCCTTGTCTCTGGAGAGTTCACTAGTTGGTGCTGGAATACACATTCTTGAGATATCTTAAAGCCATCCAGAGACACATGCAACCTGCCTTTCCAAGATTCAGTGTAATATAGTGGTGGGAAGGCTCTTGGAGTCCAATGGACCTGCAGTCAAATTTCAAAGCCTTTATTTCCTTGAGATTTGGCCTTGAGCTAGTTACTTAATCTCTCTTAGTTTCCACATCTATAAGGAAAATGTTTTCTTTATAGAAATTGTCTAGGGGATTAAATAAAATAACACATAAGGTTCCTAGAACAGTGCCTGGAATAATAAATGGTAATCACTCTCCTCTGTGTAGTCTCCTGCTCTAAAGACCTCCTCCCCTTTCCAGTCTCTAATACATTTTTGTACCAATCATTTTTCATACAACAGTTAGCACATCATAATGTTAATGAATTTTTCATGTGTCTATATTTTTCCTCCACAATTCACAATATGCTACAGACAGAAGTCTTGATTCATAATTTATTTGTGCCCTGCAGTATCCATCCTTCCTCATAGTCAGTACTTAATAAATAGCTGGTGTTAACTGCTGAGTGGGTGAAAAGCTATTTTGTGTGCAGGTCCATGCAGGGGCGCCTCTGGATACAGCTGGACATCTGGGGCATTCCATTTCTTTCCATCCTTCACAGTAGGTGGTCCCTTACTAGGTGAGGCTCCCCAGATCAGAGGTGGAGACAAGAGGCAGAGGGGTAACTACCATTAGTGAAGAAATAGATGATGAATATATTGTTTGAAGGAGACTTAGAGCTCTTCGGAAAGGACAGCAATTTCAGAAGATGTTATTGAATCCAAGAGTAGAAGAGAAAAAAATATTGAAGGAGAAGAAATGGAAATAGACGAAGAATTAAAGGGAGGAAGGAAATTATAAGGAAGGAAAATGGGGGAATAGAATGAGTGAAGGAAGAAGAGATGGAAAGATGGTGGGCAGGGGAGGGAATGGGAACAAAGGGGAAGAAGGACATAGAGGTTGAGAGATAGGGGTGACAGGTGAGGGTTAAGTGCCCTCCCCACTCCCCCTGCCTCGTCTCATCTCCCACCCTGACCTCATGCAATCCATTATCTATCAGAGACCACTCCCTTATTTTTTTAAATTAATTTTTATTGGAGTACAGTTGCTTTACAATGTTGTGTTAGTTTCCACTGTACAGCAAAGTGAATCAGCCATACGTATACACATATCCCCTCTTTCCTGGATTTCCCTCCCATCTAGGTCACCACAGAGCACCAAGTAGAGTTTCCTGTGCTACACAGTAGGTTCCCACCAGTTATCTATTTTATACACAGCAGTGTATATATTTCAATCCCAATCTCCCAATTCATCCCACCCCCCCTTGGTATCCATACATTTATTCTCTATGTCTGAGAGACCACTCCCTTATTTTTCACTTCAATTTGTTTTCACTCCAGTCCACTTTCTACACAGCTGTCCATGAGACCTTTCTAAATGCTGAAATGATCACATTCCCCTCACTTCTATCCTTGTAGTGATGCTCACCAGAGCCCCTTAGGAGCCACATCCAATACTTTGTGGATCAAGTCAGGGTGGATACACGTACACGTGCATGCAACACAGCATGGCATACAGGGCTGTAAAACGTAAGCTCCATTTGCCTTTCTAATCGGTATCTCCGCCTCTGATGAACCACTAGCTCTTTGATGGATTAAAGTCTTAAACACACTCCATATTTATTTATTTCCATGTTGGTTCCCTGGAATTCTGTTCATACCTTCTCAACCCTAGAAAAGGCCCACTAAAACATCACCCTCTCTGTCATTCCTGTCACCATTTCTCCCATACAGAACAAATTCCCCATTTTTCAGTGTTCTTAAACATCGAAAACATACTCTGCTATAGGTTTATCATCATTCATTTTTTCAGCTTCTCTCCTCAACTTACTACATCGTAATTTCAATATCTTGGCAACCCCAGGACTTGGAACAGCGGTCTGATACAGCACATGCTCAGTAAATATTGTCAAGTTAATGTATTAAGGAGGTAATTGATTATGTGGAGATTTTTAAAGTGAATTTACTTATCCTATGTTCCCTATCTCATAAAGCCACATCTATAAGTGGTTGTTAAAATTACTGGGTTTTACATGCAACCTAAAGCAGCTGCTTAAAAGCACATCCCCTCAATTACTTCCCGAGGCTCTCCTCCAACTTTAAACTTAGTACCATCAAGTCTATATCACTTTTTAATTCTCTCCAGCCTCCAGCAGGTGTTTTCAAGAACCTAGTTACCATTGACCTATCCGGAAGTGTGGAAACCCTCAGGCTCTCACCTTCCTTCAGCCCCGAATGGCGGAAGAGAGTTCAGGTCTTACATATTTCTGGGAGGTCCTCTCTATGCAGCTTCACAGCTTTCTGATCTCTGCCCATACCTCACACACACAACTCATCGGCATGACCCTGGGGACGAAGGGATATCCTTAGGGAGAAATTATTGGACTGGGAACAGGAAACAGAGCTGGAATGAGTCTTGCTGGGGACAAGGGAACAATGGGAGTTGCTAAAAAGTTTCTAAGTCGGGCTTCCCTGGTGGCGCAGTGGTTGAGAGTCCGCCTGCCGATGCAGAGGACACGGGTTCGTGCCCCAGTCCAGGAAGATCCCACATGCCGCGGAGCGGCTGGGCCCGTGAGCCATGGCCGCTGAGCCTGCGCGTCCTGAGCCTGTGCTCTGCAACGGGAGAGGCCACAACAGTGAGAGGCCCGCGTACCACAAAAAAAGAAAAGTTTCTAAGTCTTTCAGAAACACTTGCTATTTGACCATACTCCCCAAGGCAACCTACAGATTCAATGCAATCCCTATCAAAGTACCAAAGGCATTTTTCACAGTACTAGAACAAATAATTTAAAAATTTATATGGAACCACAAAAGACCCCAAATAGCCAAAACAATCTTGAGAATGAAGATCAGGGTTGGAGGAATTATGCACTCTGACTCCAGACTATACTACAAAGCTATAGTAATCAATACAGAATGGTATGGGTGCAAAAACAGACACACAGATCAATGGAACAGGATAGCCAGAAATAAACCCATGCACTTATAGTCAATTAATCTCCAACAAAGGAGGCAATACAATGGAGGAAAGACAGGCTCTTCAATAATTGGTGCTGGGAAAACTGGATAGCTACATATAAAAGAATGAAATTAGAATATTCTCTAACACTATATAGAAAAATAAACACAAAATGGATTAAAGACATAAATGTACAACTGTATACTATAACATAGGCAGAACACTCTTTCACATAAATTGCCACAATATTTTTTGAGATATGTCTCCTAAAGTAAAGAAAATAAAAGCAAAAATAAACAAATGGGGGCTTCCCTGGTGGTGCAGTGGTTGAGAGTCTGCCTGCTAATGCAGGGGACACGGCTTCATGCCCCGGTCCAGGAAGATCCCACATGCCGTGGAGCGGCTAGGCCCGTAAGCCATGGCCAATAAGCCTGTGCGTCTGGAGCTCGTGCTCCATAACGGGAGAGGCCACAACAGTGAGAGGCCCACGTACCGCAAAAAATAAAAAATAAATAAACAAATGGGACCTAATTAAACTTCACAGCTTTTGTAGAGCAAAGGAAACCCTCGATAAAACGAAAAGACAACCTACTGAATGGGAGAAAATATTTGCAAATGATAGGACCAATAATGGGTTAATAGCCAACATATATAAACAGCTCGTACAACTCAACATCCATAAAACAAAAAAAACAATTAAAAATTGGCAGAACTTAATAGACATTTTTCCAAAGAGGAAATGCAGCTGGCCAACACGTACATGAAAAGATTCTCAGCAATGCTAATCATCATGGAAATGCAAATTAAAACCACAATGAGACATTACCTCACACCTGTCAGAATGGTTATCAGAAAGAACAGAAATAACAAATGTTGGCCAGAATGTGGAGAAAAGGGAGCCCTTGTACACTGTTGGGACTGTAAATTGGTGCAGCCACGTGGAAAACAGTATGCGGGTTTCTCAAAAAACTAAGAATAGAACTACCATATGACCAAGCAATTCCACCCTTAGGTGTATATCCGTAAAAAACAAAAGCACTAATTTGAAAAAAATACATGCACCCCAATGTTCCTAGCAGTATTATTTACAATTGCCAAAGTATGAAAGCAACCTAAGTGCCCATCAACAGATGAATGGATAAAGATGCAGTATATAGATATGACAGAATACTAATCAGCCATAAAAAAGAATGAAATTTTACCATTTGCAGTAACATGGATGGACTTCGAGGGTATTACGCTGAGTGAAATAAGTCAGACAGAGAAAGACGAATGCTATATGATATCACTTATATGTGCAATCTAAAAAAGTATAACAAATTAGTGAAAAAAGCAAAAAAAGAAACAGATTCACAGACATAGAGAACAAACTAGTGGTTATCAGTGGGAAGAGGGGTGGGGGTGATATAGAGATGGGGAGTGGGAGGTACAAACTATTGGGTGTAAGATAGGATACAGGGATGTATTGTACAACACGAGGAATATAGCCAATATTTTGTAATAATTGTAAAGGGAGTGTAACCTTGAAAAATTGTATAAAAAATAAAATTAAAAAAATTGCAAACTCCCTTCCCCCCCAAAAAAGAATACCTGGAACATATTGGAAGCTTAATGAATATTAACTGAATTAACGCATGAGCAAATAATTTAACACATGGAGACTATAACCAAACTACCTTCTGTTAATGCATCTGCTTAAGTGCAAATAAAATAATTCTATATGAAAACTCCAAAAACAAAAAACAAAACAACACAGCAACAAAAAATAACACTTACTATTTGAAAGGTCTGCCTTGAGGGCAAAAAGCAAGCAAGCAAACAAAATTTTTTTTAAAAACCCACAAAAAACAACAAAACAGGGCTTCCCTGGTGGCGCAGTGGTTGAGAGTCCGCCTGCCAATGCAGGGGACGCGGGTTCGTGCCCCGGTCCGGGAAGATCCCACATGCCGCAGAGCGGCTGGGCCTGTGAGCCATGGCCGCTGGGCCTGCGCGTCCGGAGCCTGTGCTCCGCGACGGGAGAAGCCACAACAGTGAGAGGCCGCGTACCGCAAAAAAAAAAAAAAAAAAAAAAAAAAAAAAACCCACCAATGACAATGAAAATTGTAGAGATTCATGACATGTAAGATTAGGAGATCAAGATTAGAAAGGCCAGGAACTCTCAAAATTTCTGGGATTTTTGGAAGGACCCACTTCATAGACCAGTGGTTCACACACTTAAACATGCATTAGAATCACCTGGGGGGAATGTCAAAACTCAGACACGCCCATGCAGAATTTTTGACTTAGTAGGTTTGGGTGGAGCCTGAGAATTCACATTTCTAACAAGTTTTCAGGTGATGCTGATGCTGCTTATCTCACAGTTTGAGAACCACTGACTTTGAGTTTCACTGCTCTTGTCAGCAGAATGAACAGTTCTTTCTCACAGCATCATCAAGGCGACTGGTTTAATAGTTTACTTTTTAAAAAAGAATTAATTGACCTTGACTTGGACAACATTATAGGTGGGAAGATATTTGTATACTACATTGGAAACAAAACCTATAAATCTGTCTTTTATTTTGTCAACGGGATCCCAAGGTTGATTCTCCATCCATATCCAATTCTATTGCACCATCTATAACATTCTAGTACCCTTTATATATGAATTATTACTCAGTAAGATCCTTCCTTTCATACAAGGACTAGTACAGGAAGTGCATATATTTTCTTATTATGATGAACCAGAATTGGAATTTCTAATCTTGGTGTCCAGTAGCTTTCCTTTCTACATGAGATTTCCAGGATGATCTGAGTTCTTTTGTTACAAATATTTATACTTAGCAAGAACATAGAAAAACACTATCAGAAGCTCTGGTTTTGTCCAAATACAAGAGATATAGATTTTAAAAAACATGAATTCTTCCCAATATTTAGAGCTTTATTCCACTTAAAAACCAACCACCCGTTAAAATAGCCTGGGTTGAGGCTGGGGAAGGGACTAGGTCTTATCAATCTCCTTGACTGTCAGATGTCACTAACTGTAACATTATTAAGAATAACTAATTAAATTACCTGGACTAATTCATTATAATTCTGATTTGGTTTTCAATAAGAATGCCATTATATCTTCTACTTTATATATTTCTCCTCTCAAGTCACATAAATGTTTGTAAACACATTTCAACCCCAAAGTTGATTCCTCAGAGCATGATTGTGGACGAGTTATCTGTTTTAGAAATTGATTACAATGTGGCTTATTGTTTTGGAGTTATTGTACTTGGGCCTTGTGAACATTCAATAAATGTGTAAAAATTAATACACAGAAGCTTCAATTAAATAGTGTTGAGAGACCAGAAGGGGGAGCTCTCAAACCTTGTGACAATAGCAGAGCCCAACAGGAAAAAGAAAGACTCTACTTCTTTCCTGGCAAGAACTCAGCCAAAGAAAAGCCATGGGCTCTTTTTTTACTACAGCCTGCCACCTTCTTTTTTCTCTCTAAAGAAAGAAGTTCCCTTCCCACTGGGGACTTGCACGTGGCTCACTATGGGTGCAGACCCTGAATTGCAATTCTCTGCTGATCCTGAATAAACCCATCTTTGCTGGGAAATATTTGGCAGTCTGTTTGTTAGCATAACTGAAAGTTATCCTTTTTTAAGAATAGGAGAGCAGTAAAAGGCAGGTTGGGTACACCTCAATGCACAATGTTGCAGATACAAAAATAAGAAATCCATTCTCCTCTCAAGGAACTCACAGGTTGATGCGAAAAACAGACCCAGGAACACATAAAGGCACTTCAGAGAGGAGATACCTCTACTAGCAGAATGGCCAATGGTTAAAAGGCTGAGCAGCTAACCATGACTGGAAGAGAAGGAAGACTTCGGAGAGGACATGACATTTAAACAGAGGTAAAGTTCAAATGTGTTAGGCAGACAAAGGAGGGAAAGTGTATTTCTGACAGGAAGACCAGAGGTCCAGGGATGAACTGGCACAGCATACACTCCAGGAGCCCTCAGGGCCTTGACAAGGTTGGAGCACAGGGGAAGTGAAGGGACATTAGGGTAGAAAGGAGGCAGGAATCACTGTGAATAGTGTTAAGAGATCAGGCTCATACACTTAAGTTTTACCTTGAGGGAGGTGAGAAGCCGGTGGAGGACGTTATGCACAAGAATGACCTACAGATGCGGGCCTCTCTGGCAGCAGGGAGGAGGAGAGATGGGAGAGTTGAGAGGATGAACATAGCGGTGCAGCTCCTCTGTTTATTCATACCCCATCCTGTTTCAGAAGAGACTTCGTGAGGGCAGTTAGGAGCTTATAAGTGTTCTGTGTTCGTTACCCAGCCCATCCCAGCTTCAAAATCATTAAAGATGTGAGGAGGGTGAAGAGCTAGAGGAGAAAGGGAAAAGGAGATGGGAGCTAAGAACAGAAGGAGGAGGATAAATAGGTAATTAAGAAAATTCAGCGTGTGAAAGCCGACGAGCCAACAGGGACCCATGGCTCAGTGATATCAAGACCCTGATTCAGTGAGTCTGTGGTGCCCTTGGCCTCTCCCTCATGAGCCGAGATGGCCTCCATGCTTCCTTATGGTGTAAGTCCTCACACATCTCATTCCAAGGTTGGTGGGGAGGAAACGGGTGGAGGGCAGTTTCTTTCTCCTCCTGCATCTCTTGCCTCTACTCCTGGAGGAGAAATCTTTCCCAGAATCTCCTAGGCTATCACACTGTTTGTTGTGATCACATGAACCGGATCACATGAACACATGAGCACTCCTGGCTTCTAAGTGTTCTGGGAAGGTGAACACTTATGATAGGGGACAAGCAAGGGGGAGGTGGTTGGCAATGGCTTTGGGTAGACACCCAAGAACAAGGCTATCTTCTTATAAAGCACCTAGAAACGGGGATGAACATGATGGACCAGAGGCAAGAGAATACTGACAGGGATGCAAAGTCTGTCGTATGTAGGATAACTCTTCTAACAGTAGAGGTCATGAACTCAAATGTGAGGTCACAAACTCAAATAAGAAAAGGAGGTCAGCAGTAATTTCTCTGTCTAAGAGGTACTGAGGATCATCACGCTCCTTACCCCAGGACAAAATTTGAGCATCTAAGCCAAAGACAGGAAATCAAGATTTTTCTTTGCAGAAACAACAACTCCTGAAAAATAGATCTCCATGTATTGGTACTTGGGTGTCCTCCAGTAAAGAGCTGATTTCCACCTGAACCCCTAAGGTAAAGTTTAAAACCTTTAATACATAGAGGTATGAATTCATATTTTATTCCCTTACTCTTAAATGTAGATAGCCAAGGATCAACAGGAAGACCGCTAATACAAAAGGGAAAAAAAATAAATAGAAAAATAAATGAGACGCAAACAGAAATGACATAGGAAATAGAAGAAAAGTTTATATAATTAACATCCTTTCAGAGAAACAAGAAGACATAGGATCCATAAATAAGAACAAGATGGTATTAAAAATCATAGAACAAAAAAGGGTTCTTGGATATTAAAATATGTTGACAGAAATGAAAACTTTAATAGAGAGATTGGAAGGTAGAGTTGAGAAAATCCTCCTAGTGTAGAATAAAAACACAGTTTGAATAGAGTTTCCACAGGATGGGGCCCAGCATGGGTTGTCAGAGCCTGGATATCCCTTTTGGGAGCCACCAGTTGCGAACATTAAAGCACAGTGAGAAGAATATTCCCATAGTGGGATGACTCAGTGTGGGGAGCAAAACTCCAAATGGATGAGAAGGGTGTCTATGTAGAGGTGCACCCTGATGTCAGGTGTCAGAGCCCAAGCAGGGTGAGGAGGGTTTCCATATGGGGGATATTCTGATGGGGGTATTGGAGCACGAGTAGGGTAAGGAAAGTGTCTGAGCAGGGGGCTGGTCTGCTGTATGATACCAAAGCCCAACTGGAGTGAGGAAAGCATCAGGAGAGAGAGTGGAAACATGGACAGAACTGCTATGGGAGATGATTGTATACAGGGGGATGAATGAAACAAGTTAAAAAATTAAGGATAGAGTGATGTCAGAGAAAATGGCAGAGTAGGGAACTCCAAGGGCCCATCCCTACACAGAATAGAATTGAGAATAGAATTGAGAGTCCAGAAATAAACCATATTTTTATGGTCAATTGATTTTCACCGAGAGTGCCAAGATTTTTCAATGGGGAAAGAATTGTCTCTTCATTAATTGTGCTGGGACAACTGGATATCCACATGCAAAAGAATAAAGTTGGACCAATACCTCATACCATCTACAAAAAATTAACTCAAAATGGATCAAAGTCCTAAATGTAAGAGACAAAACTATAAAAATCCTAGAAGCAAACATAGAGGTAAATGTTTATGAACTTGGATTTGGCAAGGCATACTTAGGTATGATAACAAGAACACAAGCAACAAAAGAAATAATGATAAACTGGACTTCATCCTAATTTTAAAATTTGTGCATCAAAGACCCTTATGAAAAAAGTGAAAAGATTTCTTCCAAAGAATGGGAGAAAGTATTTGCAAATCAAAATTTGACAAGGATCTATCATCCAGAATATGTAATGAACTTCTACAACTTGACAACAAAAAAGACAACCCAATTTTTAAAAAATAGGCAATGGATTTGAATATACATTTCTGCAAAGAACATATACAAATGTCCAACAAGAAAAAATGCTCAACATGAAAAGATGCTCAACATCATTAGTAATTAGGGAAATGAAAATCAAAATCATAATGAGATACCACTTCATACATGACAGGATGGTAATAATAATAATAACAATAGAAAATTACAAGTGTTAGAGAAGATGTGAGGAATTTAGAAGCCTCATAATTGCTAGTGGGAACAAAAAAGGGTACTGCTGCTGTGGAAAACACTTTGGCAGTTCTTCAACAAGTTACATATAGAATTAACCGTATGACCTAGCAATTCTACTCCTAGGTATATACTTGAAAGTCCTGAAAACAGGTACTCAAACAAATACTTAACAAAGGCTAACAGCAGCACTACACACAATAGGCAAAAGATGTAAACAACTAAAATGTCATTCATCAGATGAATGGGTAAACAAAATGTGCTGTATCCAGACAATGGAATAGTATTCAGCCATAAAAAAGAATGGAGTACAGGGAATTCCCTTGCGGTCCAGTTGTTAGGACTCCATGCTTTCACTGCTGAGGGCGCAGATTCAATCCTTGATGGGAGAACTAAGATCCCTCAAGCCATGCGTCATGGCCAAAAAAGAATGAAGTATTAATACATACTACAGTGTAAACTAACCTTATTGACATTGTGCTAAGTGCAAGAAGCCAGACACAAATATTTTATCATTCTACTTTATGAAATGTCCATAATAGGTAAGTCTATAAAGCGGACTAGTGGTTTCCAGGAGCTGAGGAGAGGGGAGAGAATGGGGAATGACTGCTTAGTGGCATGGGAAATCCTTTCGGGGGGATGAAATGTTTTGGAACAAGACAGAAGTGATGGCTGCACAACACTGTGAAAATACTAAATGCCACTAAATTGTACACTTGAAAAAGTTAATTTTATGTGAAGTGAATTTCATATATTTATATAAAGGATTATGAGAGCCAGGTTCCTCAGCAGAGAAAATAGTTATAAGCGTGGAAAGGGAAAAACAGAATAAGTTCTAAGTTCTGTGATGCTGGATTGGGAAAGGAGAAATATATATATATATGTGAAACAGTGAGCACACCCAGCACCCAAATTTGCCTTCTAAATACCATTCTCCACTCAGAGGAAGCAGGACTGTTTACTGAAATAGTTGATTCCAGAGCTGGAGCACAGAAAGTACAAGATAAGCATGGGGCGTTTCATTGGACCAGTAAGAAAGGAAGTGCTCAAAGAATAGAAAGAACATATGGGACTTCCCTGGTGGTCCAGTGGTTAGGAATCCGCCTTCGTAGGGGATACAGGTTCAATCCCTGGTCAGGGAACTAAGATCCCATATGCATGCCGCAGCTAAGCCTGCGTGCTCTAGAGCCCACGTGCCACAATGATGCAGCCAAATAAATATTAAAAAAAAAAAAAAAGAACATAGAAGCCAGCCTGAAGAGACTATGACTGGCCAAATCTGGGATAAATTCACACAGATAATAAATAAATAAATAAATTGGAAGTTTGATAAGAAACCAGATATTGACATAGTCTCAAAGTACCTTTCCACAAAATATTTACTAATTTCCAAGGGAAAATGAATAACTTAGGTGAGAAGTCTAATGAACACTTCTTAGTCAAGTAATCAAAGTGATGGGACAACAAAAAAAAAGAGTGATGGGACACTAGTAAAGAGACAAAGCAAAATCACTCATCCCTCATAGGCTGTAATAAGAACACAGCATGACTTCTGCGATATTCCTGGCAAACTGACAAAGATGCATCACCTGAGTCTAATCATCATGAAACATCTGACAAATCCAAACTGAAGGACATTCTACAAAATAATTGGCCAATAATTTTTTAAAGTTCCAAGATAATCAAAATCAAGGAGAAACTCTTCCAGATCAAAAGAGCCTAAAGACACATGACGACTAAATGCAACACATGGTCTTTTTGTTTGTTTAAGATTTTTTTGATGTGGATCATTATTGAATTTGTTACAATATTGCTTCTGTTTTATGTTTGGGTGTTTTGTTTTTTTTTTTCGGCCACGAGGCATGTGGGATCTTAGCTCCCCATCCAGGGATCGAACTGGCACCCCCTGCATTGGAAGGCGAAGTCTTAACCACTGGACCACCAGGGAAGACCCACAACACATGTTTTTGAAGCAGATCCTCTTTCTATGAGACTTTCTTGGGACATATGGCAAAACTTGAGTAGAGGCTAAAGATTTGATTCTAACAATGTATTGATGTGTATCAATTTTAGTGACTGTATGGCAGTATTGGAGGGAATGTCTTTGTAGAAAATACACACAAATATTAAGGTGGGCATCAGGTTGGCAACTTACCCGGTTTCCTCAAACCGTCAGGGGAAAAAAAAGTCCTTTATAGTATACTTGCAACTTTAGTGTAAGTTTGAGATTTTTCAAAAAGTTAAAAAGGTGTTTAAAGTTAAATTTTTAAAAAAGTTAAAATAGAAAAACTATTATATGTGGCTTCCCTGGTGGCGCAGTGGTTAAGAATCCACCTACCAACACAGGGGACACGGGTTCGAGCCCTGGCCCAGGAAGATCCCACGTGCCGCGGAGCAACTAAGCCCGTGCGCCACAACTACTGAGCCCGCGCTCTAGAGCCCGCGTGCCACAACTACTGAGCCCACATGCCACAACTACTGAAGCCCGCATGCCTAGAGCCCGTGCTCTGCAATAAGAGAAGCCACTGAACTGAGAAGCCCGTGAACCGCAACGAAGAGTAGCCCCCGCTCGCCACAACCAGAGAAAGCCCACACACAGCAACGAAGACCCAACGCAGCCCAAATAAAAATAAATAAATAAACAAACTTTATATTTAAAAAAAGAACTATTATATGTAGCAGAATATCTTTTTGTCCTCTGGATAAGAAGCAATTTTTAAAAATTAGATCTCAATAAGAGGTCATACCAAAATAAAAGATTGATATACCTGACTACATGAACACTAACACCAAAAATAAAGAAGACAAACCACAAACTAGGAGAAGGTATTGTAATAAATATAGCTGACAATAGATCAGCAAATTATATAAGAACTCCTACATTAACTAGAAAAAGTCAGTAGAAAAGTGAACAAAAGGCATTCATGGGAAACCTGAATGCAGTAAAAAATATGGAAAGAAATGTTAGAGGAATGCAAATTGACTACAGTGAAATATCATTGTTTACCCATACACTGGCAAAAATGAAGACGTCTGACAATATCAACTGTTAGGAGGATGTGGATCAATAGGAACACTTCAACTCTGCTGATGAACATGTAATGTGTTACAACTTTGGAAAACAATTTGGCATGATTTTGTAAAGGTAAGTCTTTGAAGATCTCATGACTCAGCAATTCCACTTCAAGGTAATGAGCCATAGCTCCTCAATATAACAACTGGAGACAAACAGAAAAAATATTCAAAAGAGCACTGTTTGCTAGAGCAAAAACTGGGAGCAACCCCAATAACTTATTCTCACAATGGAATATAATATAGCAGCGCAAATGAATGAACCACAGTCAAACAGAGCAATATGGGTGTTTAGAAACATAATGTTGAGTGAAAAACACCCTCAGAATATTAAGTACGGTCTGATATGTTTATCAAGTTCAAAAAAAGCAAAACAAAACAATACACTGATTATGTAAAAATGTGATGAAATTATTTTTATAAGCAATGAAATGATAAACACAAAATTCAACAATATAGTTTCATCCGGGGAGCAGTGATGTGATGGAGAGTACCTACAGGCAGGTATAAGCTATTGGTGCCATATGGTTCTTGAACTGAGTAGTGTGCACATGAGGTCCATACAATATAGTGTTTTATAGCTTACATGCATTGTACACATAATCTTTTGCTTGTAATAATTATGATACTGTATTAAAATGTACAGCAAAAAAATCTGAATATTCATGATAATTTCCAATTTGAAAATAAAAGATGGAGTAAAGAAATATAAGTTACAGAGAGAGAAATAAAAAGTAGATCTGAACTTGACAGGGAAAGAATAGGGTGCAAGAAAAAGCAGAAATGCCTCTCTGTATAAAATACTGTTCAAGGTGCTGGGAGGATATAAAGATGAATAAAACACGCCTTTGCCCTCAAGAAGCCCTCATCCCAGGGAAGAAAGTCAAAGAGAAAGGCAAAAACCCATGAGGTGACAGCTTTGGACTGAACCCATGCCTCAAATCTGGACCACTAATAGACATGGCCCTGCCCTCTGACCTTGGTTCCCCAACCATACTATTAGCATCTTCTTCTCAGCCATATCATCCCAATGATGTAAAGATTAGGCTGGGAAAGTAGAATACTTTTCAGATTATCCAAGGAATTTTTCTAGAAAAGGAATAAATCCAAAGGGAAAATACTTTTATGGGAAATATTTAGAAAAATGTTAAAAGTGAGAACACTTCCCAAATACCGCGGTGAAGGAGGCAGAGAGGCAGGGAGCAGAAAAGAATGTGATTGTTCCAAAGTTGAGATGAAAGTGTTAGGCTGCAATTCAATTGAGAGAACATTAAAATGTAAGAGTTGATAGGATTATTAAAGTTGGAACACTTAAACAGGTTTTATATAAAGAAGTTGTGTGTCTTTTTAACTGAGTATTTTATGGAAATGGATATTATGTTTGGCTGTAGGAATACCACAAACAGGAATTTCTGGAACTCCTTGGTCTTTACCTAGTATTGTAAAGACAAAAATCTATTAATAAAGTCCTAATGGAGGCTATAAAAAAAAAGATGAAAGTGTTGAGCATTCATCACAGATATTCATCCATAGATGAGGAACTCTCTAAGTTTCCCCTTGTGATTGTGGGAGACCCTGAGTTTCAAACCCCACCCATATCTCCTGCCTTGAAACTTGGAGTCAGAGGAACAATCTCATGGCCAAGCTCTGCCCCTCCCTTGCTGTTCATCATTGAGCAGGTCACTTCTCTCTGAGTTTTCTCATTTGTAAAACTGTTTAATATAAAAGAACATATCCATTGTCAGTTTTGTGAGAATGAGATAAAAGTGCGAAAGTGCCTAACACAATACCTGCCACAGGAGTAGGTCCATAGAAATATTAGTTTAATCTCAATGGCTACACTCCATAAAGACTTTCCTCCACTTCTCACATGGGAAAACAAAAGTTCAGAGAGAAGATTTGTCATTTAAAGTCAACCTATTTTAAGTTCACTTCCTGCTGAAAATCACTAGGTGCTTGCCTAATCTCTTCATGGCTGCCTGTATCTCCTGGTTCCTCAGGGTTTAGATGATGGGGTTGAGCATGGCGATCATGACAGTTTGGCTGATGGGCACAGCCTTGTCCATGGGGAGGGAGGTGAAGGGCCAGGCATAGATATAGATACAGGGAATGAAGACCATAGACATGACGATGATGTGGGTGGTGCAGGTGGAAGCTGCCTTCCTCCTCGCCTGCCCTGAGTGGGACCTCAGCATCATCAGGATGACAGTGTAAGAGAGCAGAAGGAAAGGAACCAGATGAGGACCAACATCCCACTGTTGGAGATCATACGGACCTCCAGGAGGGAGGTGTCCGTGCAGGCAAGTCTTAGCACTTGTGGAACATCACAGTAGAAGTTATCCAGGATGTTGGGGCCACAAAAAGGCAATGGGAGCATCAGAACCAGCTGGACAATGGAGTGGAGAAAGTCCCCTACCCAAGCGGTCACCACCAGCCCTACACACATTTGAGTGTTCATGATGGAGACATAGTGGAGGGGCCGGGAGATGGCTATGTAGCGGTCATAGGCCAATACTGTGAGGAAGAAGACAGTCCCACCCCCCAGTAAGTGGAAGAAGAAGATCTGGGCCATGCAGCCCTGGTAGGAGATGATCTTGGTCTCATGTAAGAAGTCCACCAGCATCTCTGGGGAAGTGACTGTAGAAGAGCAGATGTCTATGACAGACTGATTTCAGAGCAGAAAATACATGGGTGTGTGGAGCCGAGAGTCAAAAGTCACTGTGACAATGATAAGGAGGGTTCCCACAACGGTGGTGACATAGACAAATAGGAATACCACAAACAGGAATTTCTGGAACTCCTTGGTCTGTGAGAACCCCAAGAGGACAAACTCTGACACCTGTGTGATGTTCTGTCGTTCCACGGGATCTTCCTCACATGCCTAGAAGAGAAAATATGCAAAACAAAAACCATGAAAATTTACTCGTTCTCCTTTGGAGAGTCAGGATTGAGTTAATCAAAGTCTTTGTTGAGTAGCATTCCCAAATGGAGCTTAGAAGAGCCTTCCATGGAGATAAATACATTTTCAAGGCTTTCACAGACTTATCTCCCTAACCATACCCTACATCGTATGGCATTTATGGGTCTTTTTCCCTTTGTACCATGCTGTCCTTGTCCATGGGTTTCATGTCTGACTCACACTTGCTGTGCCTGTGAACCACAGGCTCTACAGATATAGATGAACCAATCAAATGGATGAATACACATGTCACCAAGTACCTATGACCACAAACATCATCATCCTAGGTGCATCAATCTTGAGAGGATATAGAGGTTAATGATTTTAGATAAACAAATAGAGACTTCTTTTCAGTGAACATTTGAGGGGCTGCCTATGGTTCATTGCTGAAGAAAGAGAGATGTGTATTAGAAGAAATTGTCATGTACAAATTCAGAGGCAAATGTGAAGAAAACCAAGCAGATGATTTTGGCTGTAGTGAAGCTGGGATGATTAGAGCTTCTGAAACTTTTCCACATAAATACTTCTTGAATGGCATTTGTTGCCATGGGGCCATCTGCAGGGGTAACTCAAAGCAGCCCAGGACAAATGCAAAATCTCCTTGAACTCTCATGTTTTATATTTTAAAACTTATGTGAATTTTCTATTAAACACATATCTCTAGACAATCTTTGGGAGGCTTAAAATTTAAGTATTGTGGCTTGTAAAACTTTGTAAGACCAAGGTGTTAAAGAAAATATAGGATAGGGGAGGGAGGGGGATCAATATGGCAGAGGAGTAGGATGTGGAGTTCACCTTCTCCCACAAAAACATTGAAAATACATCTACAGGTGGAACGATTCACACAGAACAGCTACTGAACGCTGACAGAAGACCTCAGACATCCGAAAAGACAAGGAAACCCCCATGTAACCGGTAAATGATATTCAATTAATAAATACAAACTGGAAATCACAACTGTCAAGAACATTTAAAAATATATATCTGTAAATACCACTCTATGAGAAAAAGGACAAAAACAAAAGGTGAAGTATCATTGACTGATACGTTAAAAATAAATGACGCATATTCTCTAGTAATCAAAGAAATTTAAATTCAAATTCAAATCAGCTTAAAAAAATCCACTTGTAAAGGATTATTGAGATAGGCCTTCTCACACTCTGGTGGCAAAAGTATAAATTAATATACTTTATCTAGAATGCAACTTATTAACCTATGTCTGAGTTTTAAAAATGTGTATTGTGACTTCAGGAACTTGAGCCTGTAAATATACTATAAAATGTAAACAAACACTTATGAAAATAGATGTATAGTTCACCGTTATTTCTAGAAAAAATAGGAAATAATCTAAAATCTAACAATAGAAGAAATAGAAGAGTCTACAATAATTAAGAGTTTCCATTTATTGAGTTTTCATAACATGTCCAATTTTGTCAAGGGCTTTGCAGATGTGATCTTATTTTGTCTTTATAATGACACAGGGAAGAAGGGACTCTTCACGTTTTATATTTGAGAGATTTCTATCATAGAGAGTAGGGACATAGTGGGCATTACCAAACTCACATGTGGTAAGGTTTGTATTCATGTGATTAAAAAGTAAATGTTCTTCAATATTACGTACTTCTTTCCTCTATAGTAATACTATGCATCCTTTTAAATGAGCTGTTCATTTTATTGAATCATCACTGAATTGACCTAGAAATAATGCTGGTGAAGCGTAAGCGTTATTTCATTAAAGTTTGGTCATTGATATGGAAAATATATATGACAGGGAAGAAACATGTTTCTTTAGTTCAGTAAGTGAAAGTTCTAGAAGACATCCACTTAAACTGAGTTCTTTGGTGTTAAAATCCATTCCCTCAGATTACACTTTTCCAGAATTGTTTTCAGTAATTGTTCAGGAAATTTTGCCCTGAGGCCCCACCCTGCAAAGATAATAGAACATAGAAAGATCCCCACCTGAAGTATGGGAAGGGCAGCAGCAAATGCACTGAAGTTCTTTTTACAAGGGAACTGAATGAATATATGTAAAAAGATTTCTATCAACTTCTGTAGACAAATATAAAACAATTCTCTCTAAAATTATCTGTGAGCTATTACAGTACTCAAAATATTACCACGTTTATCTCATCTAAAACTCACATTTATCCTCAAATATTTGTGTAAAAATGATGTTGCGGGGGCTTCCCTGGTGGCGCAGTGGTTGAGAGTCCGCCTGCCGATGCAGGGGACACGGGTTCGTGCCCCGGTTCGGGAGGATCCCACGTGCCGCAGAGCGGCTGGGCCCGTGAGCCATGGCCGCTGAGCCTGCGCGTCCGGAGCCTGTGCTCCACGGCGGGAGAGGCCACAACAGTGAGAGGCCCGCGTACCGCAAAAAAAAAAAAAAAAAAAAAAAAAAAAATGATGTTGCGGGAAGATGCCCTTTATTGTTTATTCAGGCTGCATCTACTCCCTGAATAGTACCATTGGAAAAGCATCCCCATGGGCCATTGAGACCCCCACAAGACTTTTGGAGGGAAATGATGTGATGAAACAGGGTTAAAATGGGTTTATCCTAGCACAGTAGGGCAGGAAGCCCTGAGACAGGCAAGAGCGGAACAGCACTTCTGGGGCGTTGTCAGAGCAACCCCTACAAAGGGTAATACGCTTTAGTCTGGCTTTGTGTCTTCGCTCCTCCACATGGTGTCAAGGTCAGACTGGGTAGGCAGCAGCTTCAATAGCATGGTTTGGCCTCTCTGAGAAAGCCCCTGACACCTAACCCTTCATTCTCAACTCTCGCACCTGTTCATTGATTCCTAAAATGCCAACGGCATAGCTTGATTATCTCTATTTTTTTTCTTTACTCCTATTACGTTGACAATTACACGCTTTTATATGCTTTTATCAGTCAGAGATGCACCCTGTGCAACGTTATACATAAGTCAACTTCCTAAAAGATATTTTCCCTCTCCTTCAAAGTTTTTTCAAAAAATTTCCATGGTTCTTCATTGTCTACAGGAAAATATTCAGGGTTTTCAGATGGATTTTCAGGGGCTTCCACACAAACTGGCTCCTACCTTTCTTTCCAGACCCACCTGCCACTTAATAGTAGTAGAAGTAGTAAACATTCATTGTAGCAGTAGAGGTAATGATTGTTAACATTTACTGTGCGTTTATTATGTGCTAGGCACTAT
The DNA here is from genome assembly GCF_951394435.1 of Stenella coeruleoalba. NCBI lineage: Eukaryota > Metazoa > Chordata > Mammalia > Artiodactyla > Delphinidae > Stenella > Stenella coeruleoalba. The sequence continues at coordinate 30,870,059 of NC_137165.1, read as the reverse complement.
GCTAAGCATTATCCTGTTTAATTCTCATATATTATCCTCATGCTTATAAAGTATAGTAAGTACTATTAATTATCCCCACTTTACTTTAAGTAAACTGAGACTTAAAAGGGTTAAATAGGGCTTCCCTGGTAGCGCAGTGGTTGAGAGTCCACCTGCCGATGCAGGGGACACGGGTTTGTGTCCCGGTCCGGGAGGATCCCACATGCCGCGGAGCGGCTGGGCCCGTGAGCCACGGCCGCTGAGCCTGCACGTCCGGAGCCTGTGCTCCGCAACATGAGAGGTCGCGGCAGTGAGAGGTCCGCATACAGGAAAAAAAAAAAAAAAAAAGAATGCTTGATTGCTTGATAGTGGGTGGAGAGACGGGCAGACCTCTGTGAGAGGTGAGGAGAGAGAGTAGCCACTGAACAGAGGGGTTCAGTTTAAGGGACCTGGAAGGGCATCCAGGCATCCTAGTTCCCAGCAACACCAGGTTTACAATCCTAGAAGCATCATCTTAGCATGGCCAGAATTCTTTCTACAGACTCCTAAATAATCTTTGGAAATGATTGTTTCACCTACATGTCTAGAGAATAGATTTAGAGGGATTCTAGATGGGAAAGAAAATAAAGAAACATGAAGGAGGGGCATGGACATGTGTGGGGTAAGGCAAGGATTCCAGACCCTTTTCTGTTATTACTCAGTCCTGTCTCCCATCTGTCTTGCTCTCAGGAAATTAGTTTACACAGGACAAAGAGAGAGGAGGGGAGGAGATATAAGTGGTTCCAAAAATGGGGGTGAATCTACTCTGTGGTCATCTTGGAAACATTAAGAGTTTTTATTAAACACAAGATTTAAGAGGAAGGAAAACATGGAGGAATAGCAACAGAGAGGGAATAAAAACCTGAAGTGAGTGGGAGAGGCAGCAAGCAGGAGGAAGAGGGAGAAAAGAGGATTAAAAGGGAAACATTAGAGGGCGGGAAGGGAGAGAGAAAGCCCTGGTTTGTTTTCTCTTAGGTGTGGGAAGAAGCTGTAGTACATGTGTGGGAGGTGAAGGAGAAACCGTTCACATCTATATACTGCTCTCCCTCCCACTCTGTCCTAAATTCCACCCAACACATACACCAGTACAGACAAAAGTCTTAGCTCCACATAAAATCAACTGTTCCTCAAATCCCATTCCCCAGCATTCTGCCCAAAGACTTCCCCATAGCTTCCCTCCACCCCATGCTTGTGTTACAATGGGCTTTGGCAAGAACCTTCTCAAGGCTGATTTGTCCATGGGAAGGACCCTGGAGCCATCACCAACCTCCAGCCCAAAGAGGCCAAGGGGACTTAGAGCTTCCCATTATCCAGGCCAGCCTTCTCCTGCAGCTCCATTTTTCTCTTGGCCTCTCTCAGACCAGGAACACATATAGGATTGGTCTTAAGCAGAGGGACATTCCTCGGGGGACAAAACTCAAGCTTAATTCATGAAATATAGCTGGGCTCAGGCTGCTGAGGGCGAGAGCAACGGGAGTTATTAAAAAGTATGTGAACTATTACATCAGATGTACATTATTATTGCGAAACTGTCTTGGGACAAAATACTTCAGGGGCTCTGATCATAGGACCAAGATGAAGAAGGATAAGAGTGCTTAAAGGAAATAAATTCCCAGGGAGTTTTACAAGAGCCAAATTCCCTGAGGTCAGCACCATGGGCAGCGCTCCACCCTCTCCTAACACCGGTCAGTGAAAAAGTGAGCTACGTCCTAGGACCTGGTCTAGGTCACACCCTCTAGAGAGTAAACTCTGAAGCATTTTTCACATGTACAACTGTTTAGGTATCTCTCACCCCAGCCTCTGATCTGCTGTCCTTTCAGCCAGAGTGAATTTCTCAATATAAATCAACTAAGTTTACTCTCAAGATAGAATTCACATACCATAAAATTCATCATTTTAAAATGCACAGTTCAGTGGGTTTTAGTATATTCACAAACTTGTGTAACCATCAGCATTGACTCCAAAATATTTTCATCACTCCAAAAAGAACCTTCGTACGCTTTAGCAGTCACTACCCGTTCTGTTCTCTCCTCGGTCCTGGGCAAAACCACTAATCTACTTTTTGTTCCTACGGATTTACCTACTCTGGACATTTCATATAAATGGAATCATATGATATGTTGTCTTTTATGTCTTGCTTCTTTCACTTAGCATAATGTTTTCAAGTTTCATCCATCTTGTAGCATGTACTTCATTCCTTTTTATGACCAAATAATATTCTATTGCATGGATACCACTTTTGTTTATCCAGTAATCCGTTCTTGGACATTTGGGTTGTTTCTCCTTTTTGGCTATTATGAATAATGCTGCTATAACATCTGTACACAGGTTTATGTACGGACATATGTTTTCACTTATCTTGGGTATATACCCAGGAGTAGAAGTACTGGCTCATGGTAACTCTATGTTTAACCTTTTAAAGAACTGCCAGTTTGTTTTCCAGTGGCTGCACCATTTTATATTCCCACCGGTACTGTATGAGCAGTGATGATTTCTCCATATCATTGTCAACACTTATAATCTGTCTTTTTACTTTAGCCACCTTTGTGGGAGTAAAATGGTGTCTCATTGTGGTTTTGATTTGCATTTCCTTAATGATCAGTGGTATTGAACATCTTTTCATTGTTGGCCATTTGTATATCTTCTTGGGAGAAAAGTCTATTCAAGTCCTTTGTCCATTTTTAAATTGAGATGTCTTTTTGTTTTTTTTGAGTTCTTTTCAAATTCTGGATATTAAACTCTTATAAGATGTGTGATTTACAGATATTGTCTCCCACTCTGTAGGTTGTCTCTTCACATTCTTGATAAGTGCTTTGATGCACAAAAGTTTTTTATTTTTATGAAGTCTAATATATTTATTTTTTCATTTTTTGCTCATGCTTTTGGTGTCAAATTTTAAAACTCTGTTGCCAAATTTGAGGTCAGGAAGATTTACTTCTTCTAAGAGTTATATAGTTTTTTAGCTCTTATATTTAGGTAGTTGATTCATGTGGAATTCATTTTTATATAGAGAGTGAAGTAGGGGCCCAACTTTATCGTTTTGCATGTGGTTATCCAGTTGTCCCATTTTTTGAAGAGGCTATTCTTTCTCCATTGAATGGTCTTGGCACCATTATAAAACAAATCAATTGACCATAGATGCCTTTGGTTAACTTCTGGACACTCAATGCTATTCCACTGGTCTATAAGTTTATCCTTATTCTGACACAACACTGTTTCGATTAACTGTAGCTTTATAGTAGGTTTTGAAATTAGCAAGTGTGAGTCCTCCAACTTTGTTTTTCCTTTTCAAAGTTGTTTTGGCTCTTTGGGACCCCTTGTAATTGCATATGAATTTGAGAATTGGCTATTCCATTTCTGCAAAAAAGATATTTGAAATTTTGATAGGGATGGTACTGAATCTATAGATCACTTTGGGGAGTATTGCCATCTTAACAACATTAAAGCCTTCCAATCTATGAACACAGGATGTCCTTTCATTTATTTAGGTCTTCATTAATTTCTTTTTTTTTTTTTTCCTGGCATTGGTATTTTATTTATTTATTTTTTTAAGGACCGTCTCTTTTTTTTTTTTTTAACGTCTTTATTGGAGTATAATTGCTTTACAATGGTATGTTAGTTTCAGCTTCACAACAAAATGAATCAGTTATATATACACATATATTCCCATATCTCTTCCCGCTTGCGTCTCCCTCCCTCCCACCCTCCCTATCCCACCCCTCCAGGCGGTCACAAAGCACCAAGCTGATCTCCCTGTGCTATGCGGCTGCTTCCCACTAGCTATCTACCTTACGTTTGGTAGTGTATATATGTCCATGCCTCAGCCATAAAAAGAGACGAAATTGAGCTATTTGTAATGAGGTGGATAGACCTAGAGTCTGTCATACAGAGTGAAGTAAGTCAGAAAGAGAGAGACAAATACCGTATGCTAACACATATATATGGAATTTAAAAAAAAAAATGTCATGAAAAACCTAGGGGTGAAACAGGAATAAAGACACAGACCTACTAGAGAATGGACTTGAGGCTATGGGGAGGGGGAAGTGTAAACGGTGACATTAATTTCTTTTTAAAAAAATTTATTTATTTTATTTTTGGCTGCTTTGGGTCTTTGTTGCTGAACGTGGGCTTTCTCTAGTTGCAGTGAGCAAGGGCTACTCTTCATTGTGGTGTGTGGGCTTCTCATTGTGGTGGCTTATCTTTGTTTCAGAGCATGGGCTCTAGGTGCATGGGCTTCAATAGCTGTGGGGCATGGGCTCAGTAGTTGTGCCTCGCAGGCTCTAGAGCACAGGCTCAGTAGTTGTGGTGCATGGGCTTAGTTGCTTCGCGGCATGTGAGATCTTCCTGGACCAGGGCTCAAACCCATGTCCCCTGCATTGGCTGGTGGATCCTTAACCACTGAGCCACCAGGGAAGCCCAGGTCTTCATTAATTTCTTTCAGCAATGTTTTGTAGTTTTCAGTACATAAGTCTTTCATCTTTTTGGTTAACTTTTTCCTAGGTATTTTATTCTTTTGGATGCTATTGTAAATTGAATTGTTTTCTTAACTTCTTTTTTTGATTGTTTACCAGTTTATAGAAGCACAACCTACATTTGTATGTTGATCTTGGACCCTGCTTTGCCAAATTTGTTCATTAGCTCTAATAGTTTTTTGTGGATTCTATGGGATTTTCTGTATATATACAATCATGTCATCTGAAGATAGAAATACTACTTCTTTTACTTCTTCCTGTCTGATATAGATGCCTGTTAGTTTTTTTTCTTACCTAAATGCTACGGCCAGAACTTCCAATATAATATTGAATAGCAGTGGGGAAAGTGGTCTTCTTTTTCTTGATCTTAGTGGGGGAACGTTTTCAGTTTTTCACCATTGAGTATGACGCTAGCTGTGGGTTTTTCATAAATTTCCCCCTTGTATTCCTAATTTGCTGAGTGTATTTATCATGAAACTGTGTTGAATTTTTTCAAATGCTCCTTCTGCATCTATTGAGATGATTACGTGCGTTGTACCTTTGTTTTATTAATATGTTGTATTACATTGATGATTTTTTTCTTATGTTGAATCATATTTGCATTTATGGGATAAATCCTACTTGGTCATGGCGTATAATCCTTTTAATGTGCCTTTGGATTTGGTTTGCTAGTATTTTATTGATTTTTGCATCTATATTTATAAGGAATATTGGTCTATAGTTTTCTTTCCTTGTGGTATCTTTGTTTGACTTCGGTATCAGGGTAATGTTGACCTTGTAGAATGTGTTGGAAAGTGTTCCCTTTCCTTCTATTTCTTGGGAACATTTGAGCAGTACTGGCATTACTTCTCCTTTAAATGATAGAACTCACCAGCGAAGCCATTTGGTCCTCGACTTTTCTTTGTTGGGAGGCTGCTAAATACAATTTTTACTTGCTATAGGTCTGTTGAGATTTTCTATTACTTCTTGAGTAATTTCTTTGGTAATTTGTGTTTTTCTAGGAATTTGTCCATTTAATTTAGATTATCTAATTTGTTGGTATGTAATTGCTTGTATTATTCCATTATAACCCTTTTCATTTCTATATGGTTGTAGTAACCTTCCCACTTTCATTTCTGATTTTGTTCATTTGTGTCTTCTTTTTTCTTAGTCAGTTTTGTTAAAGCCTTGTAAATTTTGCTCATTTTTCTTTTCTTTTTTTTTTAAAGAAGGTACTATGTTGAATTTGTACAAATTCCTCAGTCTGCTGAAGCTTTAAATCTCTATTATCTTGAAAACATTCTAAATATATTTTTTTATAAGTTTATTTATTTATTTTTGTCTGTGTTGGGTCTTTGTTGCTGCAAGCGGGATTTCTCAAGTTGCAGCGAGCTGGGGCTACTCTTCGTTGTGGTGCACGGGCTTCCATTGCGATGGCTTGTCTTTGCTGCGGAGCACAGACTCTAGGTGTGCAGGCTTCAGTAGTTGTGCCTCGCAGGCTCTAGAGTGCAGGCTCAGTAGTTGTGGCACACAGGCTTAGTTGCTCCACAGCATGTGGGATCTTCCCAGACCAGGGCTTGAACCTGTGTCCCCTGCATTAGCAGGCAGATTCTTAACGACTGTACCACCATTAAGTCCCTGTTCATTTTTCAAAGAATCAATTTTTGGTTTTGTTGATTCTTTCTATTGTTTTTCTACTCTCTATTTCATTTATTTCTGCTCTAATCTATATAATTTCCTTTTTTCTGCTGGCTTTGGACTTAGTTTTTCTTCTTTTTGTAGTTCCTTACAGGGTAAAGTTAGACTGTTGATTTGAGACCTTTCTTCTTTTTTAATGTAGACATTTAGAGCAATAAACTTCCCTATAAGTACTGCTTTCAATGCACCCCATAAGTTTTGGTTGTTATGCTTTTGCTTTCACTTATCTCAAAGTATTTTCTAATTTCCCAAGTGATTTCCTCTTTGATTCATTTGTTGTTTAAGAATGTATGGTTTAGTTTCCACATATTTTCAAATTTTCCAGTTTTCCTTTTGTTATAGATTTCTAGCTTCATTCCATTGTAGTCAGAGAAGATCAAGCTTTTTAAATTTATTGGTAATTGTTTTGTGACCTAACATATACTCTATCCAAAGAAATTCTCCATGTGCACTAGAGAAAAAATGTATACTTTGCCATTCTTGGGTGTTCTGTATGTGTTTTAAGTCTAGTTGGTTTATAATATTATTAGCCCCTTATTTCCTTATTGGATACTATTTGCATGGAATAGTAAATAGCTCTCTTTTGGTTACTATTTGCATGGAATATATTTTCCCATCCTTTCACTTTCAATCTATTTTTGTCTTTGGTTCTAAAGTGAGCCTACTGTAAGCAGCATGCTATGGTCTGAATATTTGTGTTCCCCCATTCATATGTTGAAACCTAACCCCTAATGTGATGGTATTAGGATGTGAGTCCTTTGGAGGTGAGTAAGTCATGAGGGCTCTGCCCCTATGAAAAAAGCTCAAGGGAGCTCTCTCACCCCTTCCTCCATGTGAGGACACAGTGAAAAGTTGCTGTCTACAAACCGGGAAGTAGGACCAGACACCTAATATGCCAGCATCTTGATCTTAGACTTCCCAGCCTTGAGAACTGTGACAAATAAATATTTGTTGCCAGTAGGCTGTCCAGTTTATGGTATTTTGTTTAGCAGCCCAAACAGACTAATGCACAGCATATAGTTTGATCATATTATTTTTCCATTCTTCCAATCTCTCTTTTTATTTTTTTAGGGGCGCCAGGACCAACGATCACTAGTTGCCCAATTTTCAAAAAATTTCCAATCTCTTTTCATTGGTGAGTACAATCCTTTTATATTTAAAGTGATTACTGATAATGAAATACTTATTTCTGCCCTTGTGCTTTTGTTTTCTACATGTCTTACATTCTGTTCCTCGCCTCCTCCAATACTTCCATCTTTTATGTTTGATTTTTTTTCAAGTGTACCATTTTTATTCCCTCTTTATTTCCTTTTCTGTATATACTTTAAGTTTTTTCTTAATGGTTACCTTGAGGATTACAGTTAACATCCTAACTTTATAGCAATCAAATTTGAATGTAGTTGAATAGCATACATTAAGACTGCTCCTATCCCACTCCTTCCTCCCCACCTTTATGTCGCTATTTTCACAAATTACTTTTTTTTTTAACAGTAGTCTTCTATTCTGGTTGTATTTTAAATTAATTAATTAATTTGGCTGCATCGGGTCTTAGCTGTGGCACATGGGATCTTCACTGCAGCATGTGGGATCTTTTGTTGCAGTGTGCGGGCTTCTCTCTTGTTGTGTTTCATGGGCTCCAGAGCGCATGGGCTCAGTAGTTACCGAGTACAGGCTCTCTAGTTGTGATGCACAGGCTCCAGAGTGTGCGGGTTGTGTAGTTGTGGCACGTGGGCTTAGTTGCCCTGCAGCATGTGGGATCTTAGTTTCCTGACCAGGGATTGAAGCCATGTCCCCTGCATTGGAAGGCGGATTCTTAACCACTGGGCCACCAGGGAAGTCCCACAAATTACTTCTTTATGCATGTGTGCCTGTTAACATGGATTCATAATTATTACTTTATGTATGTTTCTTCTAAACCATATAGGAAACAAAACGAGAATTTACACACCAAAATATAATGATACTAATTTTATATTTACCTATGTAGTTACCTTTTCCAGTGATCTGTATTTCTTCATATGGCTTTAAGTTACCTGGTGACTTTTGTTTCGGCTCCATTTAGCATTTCTTGTAGGGCAGGTCTATGAGCAATGAACTCCCTCAGCTTTGTTGACCTGATAATGTCTTAATGTCTTAATTGTTTCTTCATTTTTGAGAAATAAAATTCTTGGTTGATAAGTTTTTTTCTTTCAACACTTTAAATAGCATACTGCCTATGTTTTATTTGAGGAGTTTTATGGTTTCATGTCTTACATTTAAGTCTTTAATCCATTTGTAGTTTATTTTTGTTCATGGTATGGGAGAGTAGTCCAGTAGTCCAGTAGTCCAGATTCTTTTGTACGTAGCTGTACTGTTTTCCCAACCCCGTTTATTGAAGAGGCTGTAATTTCCCCAAGATATAGTCTTGCCTCCTTCGTTGTAGACTGATTGACCATATAAGTGTGGGCTTAAATCTGGGCTGTCTATTCTGTTCCATAGATCTGTCTGTTTTTGAGCGAGTAACATACTATTTTGATTATTATAGCTTTGTAACATAGTTTGAAATCAGGGAGCGTGATACCTCCAGCTTTGTTCTTCTTTCACAAGATTGTTTTGACTATTTGGGGTCTTTTGTGTTTCCATACAAATTTTAGATTTGTTTGTTCTAGCTCTGTGAAAAATGCCATTAGTATTTTGATAGGGCTTGCATTGAATCTGTGGATTGCCTTGGGTAGTAGGGTTGCTTTAACAATAGTAATTTTTCCAATCCGTGAGCATGGTATATCTTTCCACTTGTTTGTGTTGTCTTCAATTTCTTTCATCAATGTCTCATAGTTTTCTGAGTTCAAGTCTTTTACCTCTTTGGTTAGATTCATTCCTGGGTATTTTATTCCTTTCGATGCAATTATAAGTGGGATTGTTTTCTTAATTTCTCTATTGATAGTTTTTGTTATTGTATAGAAATGCAACAGATTTCTGTATATTAATTTTGTATCCTGTAACTTTACTGAATTCATTGATGAATTCTAGTAGTTTTTAATGGTATGTTTAGGATTTTCTGCATATAGTATCATGTCATCTGCAAACAGTGACAGGTTTACTTTTTCTTATACAGTTTGGATTCCTTTTACTTCTCTTTCTTGTCTGATAGCTATGGCTAGGACTTCCACTACTATGTTGAATAAAAGTGTGAAAGTGGGCATCCTTGTCTTGTTCTTGATCTTAGAGAAAATGCTTTTAGCTTTTCACTGTTGAGAATGATGTGAGCTGTGGGATTGTCATATATGGTCTTTATTGTGTCAAGGTATGTTCCCTCTATACTCACTGTGTTGAGAATTTTCAATAACAAATGGATGTTGAATTTTACATTTCTTACTAAGCTGGCAGTGGTGCTGAGCTCTTTTAGCTTTTACTTGTCTGTAAAACTTTTGATATCTCCATCAAATCTGAATGAAAGTCTTACTGGTTAGAGTATTCTTGGTCATAGATTTTTCCCCCCTTTTATCACTTTAAATATATTGGGCCACCCACTTCTGGCCTGCAAAGTTTCTGCTGAAAAGGCAGCTGATAGCCTTATGAGAGTTCCCTTGTATATGACTTGTTGCTGCTTTTAATATTCTCTCTTTATGTTTAATTTTTGCCATTTTAATTACAATGTGTCTTAGTGTGGCCCTTTTGGGGTTGATCCTGTTTGGGACTCTCTGTGCTTCCTGGACCTAGATGTCTTAGGGAAGGTTTCAACTATTATGGAAGGGAAGTTTTTAGTTATTATGTCTTCAAATATGTTCTCTTCCCCTTTCTTCTCCCTCTGGAACCCCTACAATGCAAATGTTAGTATGTTTGATGTTGTCCCAGAGGTCTCTTAAACTGTCCTAATTTCTTTTCATGCTTTTTTTCTTTTTGCTGTTCAGCTTCAGTGGTTTCCAGTATTCTGTCTTCCAGTTTGCTGATCCATTATTATGTATCATCTAATCTACTGTTTATTCCTTCTGGTGAATTTTTTATATCAGCTATTGTATTCTTCATCTCTATTAGGTTCTTCTTTATATTTTCTAACTCTTAGTTAGACCTTTCACTGTTCTTTCTTCTCCTGAGTTCTTTGAGCATGTTTATGATCATTACCTTGAACTCTTCATCAGGTAGACTGGTTATCTCCACTTCCCTTAGTTCTTCTGGGGTTTTATCTTGTTCTTTTGTTTGAAACATATTCCTCTGTTGCCTCATTTTGCCCTATTCACTGTTTTTATTTCTATGTATTTGGTAAGTTTGTTAAATTTCCAAGTCTTGGAGAGGTGGGCTTTTGCAGGAGAAGTCCTACGTGTCTCAGCACCTCATTCCTCTCTGGTCACCAGAACTATATGCTCTGTGTGCTGTGTGGGTCCTTCTGTTATGGTGGGCTGACTATTGTGGGTGGTCTAGTAGGCATGGTTGACCCCCATCCAGTTGGTTGCCAGGCCATGCTTTGTGTGGAGGCTGCCAGCCCCTGAAGGGTGGGACTGGATCACAAAGGAGCTGGCTGTGGAGCCTTGGTGGTGGTGGTGGTGGGGTCCCTGGGCTAGAGCTGGCCGACTGGTGGGCAGACTCAAATTCCAGGGTGGGTGGTTGCAGGGCCGGGGGTACCAGATTTAGTGTCAACCTGGTGAGTGGGGCCAGTTCCTGACATGTCTGGCTGCAGGGTCAGGGTGCCCCAAAGCTGGTGTCAGCCTGCTGGTGAGTGGGGCTGGATCCTGGGGTGGCTGGCTGAAGGGTCCAAAGTTTCTCAGAGCTGGTGTCAGACTGCTGGTGGGCAGGGCTAGTTGGGTGGGGTCCCAGGGCTAGTGTTAGCCCACTGGAGGGGGGTTCAAGGCCCAGGGGGTCCCAGGACTAGCAGGCTCAGTGGTGGGTGGTGCTGGGTCCTGAGGTCTCTAGCTGCAGGACACTGGGGATTCTGGAATTGGTATGTTGGCCTATTGGTGGGAAGGGTCAGGGCCCAGGGGGTCCCAGAGCTGGTGCCTGCCCACTGGTGGGTGAGGCTGGTCCCAGGTTTGTCCTGGCCCACTGGTGGGCTGGTCTGGATCTGTCTGTCTGGCTGCAGGGCCCTGGTTGTCCTCGGGCTAGTGCAGGCACACTGGTGTGTGGAGCCGGGTCCCAGGGTGGCTGTGGACTCTGGGGGTCTTAAGCCAGCCTGCTGTTGGGTAGGACTGTGTCCATACCCAGCTAGCTGCTTGACCTGAGGCATCCCAGTACTGGTGCCACGAGGCTGGTGGGTGTGGCTATCCCAGCTTTAATAAGCTAGAGGGAGGATTCCAAAATGGTGCTTGCCAGCACCAGTGTCCTCATGGTAGAAAGAGTTCCCAAAAATGGGCTTCTGCCATTGTTTATGTCCCCAGGGTGAGCTCCATTTGCCTCCTGACTCTCCAGGAGGCTCTCCGAGATCAGCAGGTGCTTCTGACCCAGACTCATTCCAAATCACTGCTTCTGCCCTGGGTCCCAGAGCATGTGAGACTTTGTGTGGGTCCTTTAAGAGTGGAGTCCTCTGGTGCTCCTGAAAGCAAGCCCTGCTGGCCATCAAAGCCAAATGCTCTGGGGGTTTGTCTTTCCAGTGCAGGACCCCTGGGCTGGGGATCCCAGTGTGGGGCTTGGACCCCTCACTCCTTGGGGAGAATTTCTACAATTGTAACTATCCTCACCCACCCGGGGGTATGAGTCTTGACAATACTGCATCTCCGCCCCTCCTGTCCATCTCATTGTGGCTCCTTCTTTATATCTTTAGTTGCAGATCTTTTCTGCTGGTCTTCCAGTCTTTCTCATTGGTAGTTGCTCTGTAAATAGTTGTAGTTTTGGTGTGCCCATGGGAGGAGGTGAGCTCAGGGTCTTCCTAATCTGCCATCTTGGCCACTCCTCCATATTTGGTTATATCATATTATTTAATGATAAATTCTCTATTTTTAATGACTCTTTTGTATTTTATTTTTATGATATATGTTTTTCTTTTTGTTATCTATTTATATACAAATAAATACACACACATATAAAATTTTACCAACTTTAGACAATATCTATTGACTATTCATATTAAAATATAAGGAAATTGATATATCCCCCTCTCCCAGGTCCCTTCCCCCCTTCTGTTTTATTTCTCAATTTTAGTTGTGTATACTATCTTTCTTAGTTAGTGTAGTGTTACTATTCATTCTTTATCAAATGTAAATTAAACTCATATGTCCATTACCTGATTTATCAGCTTTAAACAATGAAAAAGAAACTAGTATGCTAAGATTACTTCCTATTATTCTCTTCCACTTCTATTTCCACTTCTTTGTGGTCTATAACATCACTATGTTGTACACCTGAAACTTATATGACATTGTACATCAACTATACCTCAATAAATAAATAAATAAATAATTTTTAAAAAGAAAATACCTGAAATCCATCAATCAATCAATAAAATAAAAACATCTGTTTCCTTTATATTTGAATGATGGTGTATCTGGATATGAGTGTAGCATCAGACTCTCTTTTCCTTAGGACCACATAGACATTGCCTCATTGTCTATAAAATTAAGTATTGTTCTGGAAAAGCCTAAGCCAGTCTGACTTTTTTCCTTACAGATGGTTTGATTCTTTCTCCTACGTATCATAAAAGTCTGCCATTACCTTTGAACTTCTATAACTTTATTAGGATTTGTTTCATTGTTGATCCATCTGCATCACATTTCTGTGGGATGATTTTGAGGAAGAAGCAGTGGTGGCAGCGGCACTGTTTTTAATTTTCCCAGAATCCCCATACTAAAACAGCAGAGCAGCAATATCATGGGGGTGATCTTACACTATAATTTTACAAAAGATTACCATTGGAGGAAATTGTACAAAATGTAAAAGAGATTTCTCTTTATTATTTTTTACAACAACTGCATGTCAATCTACATTAATTTCACTTAACAAAAAAGCAAAACAAAACAAAAACAACACTGGACCAGGATTCAGAGGGCATGTGCACTACTGTCAGCTCAACTACAAATCAACTGTATGTTCTTTGGAATGTCACTGAAGTTTTCTCAACTTCTATTCCAAAATCTCTAAAATAAAAGAGTTAGGGAAAAAAAAACCCGCAGAGCATTAGATAGCAAAGTAAACGTCCACGGACAACATTTACAGTAAAACTAGATAACGAGGTATCCCATGGACTCCAATAAGTGAATGAAGAAACTCCACGCACGGTATCAGCATCTGTGAAGGAGGAAGCAGAGGAAAGCAATGAGGTACCTAATGGACCTGAAAAGAATGAAAATGAAAAATAGCCAAGAGGTATTCTCTGGAAAGTATGGCAGACCAATTCGAAAATAGCAGCTGAAACTGAGATCAGTGGATAGTGAATGCAAAAGCCTAGAGTCACAAGCCAAGGGATGGAATGGTCTCAGTCACAGAAACTGTCAGAACCGACAAGCCAGAGCCTCCTTCCAGCACACATCCCACGTGGAAGAGAAACTGTTGGGAGTGGGATCAAAGCCGATCCAGATGGAACAACAGAGACAAAGAAAATAGAAAGTACAGACAGAACTGGGGGAGGGGGGAGGGGGACAGAGCTAGCTCTAACAGAATTACTAAACCCAGAAAGCAAGAAACCACATTTTTTTGGAATACTACATGAAAAGAACAGAAGAGGGGAATGCATGAATTGTGTTCCCTTCTAAAAGTTCAGCAAAACTACTTTCACACAAAAATGAGCCACAGAAAAATATCAAGGGAAAATCCAATACAAAGTTGTTATAAGAAATGAAAGACTGCAGAGTACAATAATAGCTCAAGAACAATGAGATCACAGCAGAAAGACATTTCCATCACATGAGTCAAAACTATAACCTAGGAATTCTAAGGCTCATCCAAATTTTCCCATTCATTGCAAATAAAAACTGAAATCTGAGGGCTCTGAGAAGAGAACTGCAGCAAGCAGTCCAGGGAGGGACGTCAGACCTTGAAGAACAACCAGCGTAGTCGTTGGCTCCCTGATTATTTTTTCCTTCCATAGCTATTGCTTAGACTCTAGAGCCCCAGAAGTGTAAACATCGACATGGACAAAAAAGTCCAAGAAAAGCCTTCTCTTTGTGGCCAGAAGACTGGGAAAGGGGGCCCCTGCAGGACTGAGAATATGTGGGGAAATACCCATTTTTTTCCCTTTCTTTCTCTTCTCCTGGTCCTATCCCAACTAAAGCCCGGTCATGGAGTGACAATCCTGCACCTGCTGCACAAGCACTTAAAATTCTGAACAAAAATCCTCTTTTGCCAGAGGACCTGGCTAAACAGGCTCCTGGAGTCCAAATAGAGTGAGGGGAATCCTCGTATTTTTTCTCTCTTTAGTTTCACCACTTTGCCCCAAGGCAAACACAGTCATGGGAAGTTCATGACAACACAGGGAGGCTAAAACCCTGACTTTGTAGTCAGAACACTGGGAAAAAGGGCCCCTAGGACCTAGGAGGCATAAAGCACAGAGAGAAAGAAATCCTTAAGTCTGTGCATGGGTGGAACTGACTTGAAGCAGCACAGCAAAGGCTTTGAGAACTGAAGTAGAGTGTAGACCACTAGCCAAGTCCCAGACTGGCCACTAGGTGGCACCCACCTGGCGCGGACTGAATAGCACTGCAAAGGCTTTGAAAAGCCACTGACCTTGGAACCACACCTCAGAGCAGACAGGTCAAGACTTACAGGGTTAACTGACAGCTAAAACAGACAAAAAAACAAACAAAATAAACGTTCTCCAGAGGATGCTGGCAGGACTCAAAGTCTTACAAAATAAAATTTCCAGGATGCAATCCAAAATTTTCAACTTTAAAAGAAAAAAAAGGACAACTTCAATAACTTACAAGGAAAAGACAACGAACAAACGTCAACTCTAACATGAAGCCAATGTTGAAATTATCAAAGACTTTAAAGTAGCTATTGTTACCATGCTTCCTGCAATAAAATTGAACCCTTGAAACACATGGAAAGATAGCAGCTCTCAGCAAAGAAATGAAAGTTGTAAAAAGAATCAAATGGAAATATTAGAACTGAAAAAATACAACAATGGAAAAAAAATTCTCTGAAAGCATTTAATGGAGATGACAGAGAGAAGAGTCAGTGAACTTGAAGATAGAGCAATACAAATTATCCAGTCTGACAACAAAGAGACAAAAGATCACAGTCATGGTTGAGTTCACACGTGGTCAGAGTTCACCTTGGAGATGGTGTATCTGGACCTGATGATCTAGACTCACCTCCTTCCCACCACTCCAGGGTCTCATTTCCGTGTGTGTGTGTGTGTGTGTGTGTGTGTGTGTGTGTGTGTGTGTGTGTTCCCTTCCCTTTTCTGCTTTAAATGTCACCCATTGCTGGAAAAGATGGAAGTTAACAGGAGCTCAAGAGCTCTGAGGTTTCTCAGCTTCCCTGGGCAATTGCCCTCGATTCGTTTTCTTTATTCAAAGGCTTAGCTCATTCCTGCTTTAACCTTGAGGCTATTTTACAGATTCACAAAACTTTTGCATCTGCCCTTGGACAGGTGGCTCTCCTGTCTCCTCGCCATACATTATCTTTCAGAGATTGTCTCTGTTCATGAAATCAGACTTATTCTTATCTCACTCTTTTAAAATCTGCCTTACTCAATGACCGAGTTTCATTCCTTTCCCCCAAAAATGATTTGACCACTTTCTTCCCAAGATTTCCACCACTTACACCCTGGATCATGCTTCCTTACAGCCCAGATTTAAGTGCAAAGTGTTACAGCGCTGTTCTTTTTTTATAACCCACCCTCCCATCCCGCCCAGCCCCTCCCTTTTCCTCCCCTCCAGCCAAGTCCTTCTACCCCAGTGATGGACAGGGAAGAAAGAGGTAAAAGCCACAGCATCCAGTCATTCTGGAGGAAATTCTCATGGAATAACTCAGATTTTTTGTGGTGTGATCAAATAAGCATTGGACCAGGAGCCAAAAAACCTGGATTCTTGCCATGGTTCTTCCACAAACAAGCCATGTAACCTTGAACAGGACATAAAGTCATGGAATTTTGAAATTCTATGAAGCCTTAAGAGGTCATCTAATTCAACTTTCTACTTTCACATATGCAGAAACTGAGGCCTAGAAACATGATATAACCTACTCCAAGTCACATGATTGGCTAATGGCATAGCTGGCTCTTACACACAGGACTGTTACATCAATACTCTTTCCATCACCCCTTACTGAGCGTCTCCATTCCTCAGCTGCACGACGGGCAAGATTAGGATTACAGATGAGAACAAATGAGCTAATGCTGCTGTTAGAATATGGAAAACAGAAAATAGTATTCAGATGAGAGGTTATTAACTTCATTGACAATCCCCACTGGAAACTGACTCACTACTGTACCCCAGAGGAAGGTCAGAACCCAAGGGAGGTCTAAGCTGGCTTGTCCACCTCTCCTGGGGTCCGTAAAATTTTAATGGAAACAGCGGGCAGAGAGCCACGGCCACTGCAGCTAATAAGGCTCACTGGAACCACTTTAAAAGTTTTGTTCTAAAATATTTGTAGTAAATACCCAGATCTTAACAACAAATGTGTTAAGGGATGTGGGGTTATGGATGGTTTATCCTCTTCCTTTTTCTATTTTACAAATTGATTACAATGTGATTTATTGTTTTGGCATAATCATGCCTGGTCTATTATAGGCATTCAGCAAACTTTTGTTAAGTTAGGTATTAATAATTTGAAATTAAATTTCTTGAAGAGTTGAAAAGCAGTGTGAGGCAGTTCTAGGTAAACCTCTATGCTCAATGCTGAGGATACAAAAATAAGACATACATTCTGCTCTCAAGGAACTCACAGGCTTATGGGGAAAACAGATCCAGAAATATATAAATGCACCTCAGAGAGGAAATAGTTCTACAAGGGGAATGCTGACAGGCTAAATGGCTGAGCAACTAACCATGCCTGGGAGAGGGAGGAAGCCTTCCCAGAGGAGGAGACATTTAAATAAAGGGGAAGTTTATCCATGTAGGCAGAAGTGTGTCTCTGGCAGGGAGAACAGAGGTCCAGAGACGTAATGGCACAGCATACACTCCAGAAACCCCCTGAGTCTCAGCAAGGCTGGAGCACATGAGACGTGGTAGATGTGTATAGAGAGGAGGCAGGGGCCAGACTCTGGAGAGCTTTGAGGGACCAGGTTAATGAGTTTAGATTTTACCCTGTGGGACATGAGAAGCCAGTGGAGGACGTCATACAGAAGAATGACCTACAGACGAGGGTCTCTCTGGCAGCAGGGAGGAGGAGAGAGGGGAGAGTTGAGAGGATGGACATAGTGGGTGCAGCTCCTTTGTTTATTCATACCCCATCCTGTTTCAGAAAAGACTTGGTGAAAGCAGTTGAGGGCCTATAACTTTTCCTGTGTCTGTGACTCAGCCCATCCCACTTTCAAAACTCTTAAAGATGTGAGGAGGGTGAAGAGCTAAAGGAGAAAGGGAAAAGGAGATGGGAGCTAAGGAAAGAAGGAGGAGGATAAATAGGTAATTAAGCAAAATCAGAGTGTGAAAGCCGATGAGCCAACAGGGACCCATGGCTCAGTGATATCAAGACCCTGATTCAGTGAGTCTGTGGTGCCCTTGGCCTCTCCCTCATGAGCCTAGATGGCCTTCATAGCTTCAATCATCATACATGTTTCCAAACAATCTCATTCAAAAGCTGGAGGTGAGGAAAGGCGAGTGGGACAAGATCTTTCTCTTTCTGAATCTCTTGACTTTAATCATGGAAGAGAAATCTTGCCCCAGAAATCCCCAGTGAACACCCCTATGTCTTATTGGCCAATACTAAATTGATCACATGACTACTCCTAGCTACCAAGTTGGCCAATACTAAATTGGCCAATACTAAATTGGCCAATTGGCCAATACTAAATTGGCCAATACTAAATTGATCACATGACTACTCCTAGCTACCAAGTGGTTTGGGGACATAAATACCTGGCTTTTTTCGCTGCTTTGGTAGGAGGCAGGCAAGAGAGAGGGATTTGGAATGGAAGTGCTGGGTAGGCAATTTGTAGTGTCTGCCATGTTGTTGTAAAGTACCTCGCAACAAGAATGAACATGATGGGCCAAAAGCAAGAGAATCTTGAGAATGACACGAAGTCCATCTTGTACAAAAGAATTCTTATAATATCAGGGGTCACAAACTCAAATGTAGGCAATATAAATGAGAGGATGTAGGTGGGAACTTCCCTGACTAAAAGAGGACTTAGTTTCATCTCTTTCCTTAACCCAGTGTAAAACTTTAGCATCTAATGTAAAGGCAAGAAACCAAGATTTTTCTTTGGAGAAACAACAGCCTCAGAAAAATTGGCCTTAACATTCTGGCACTTGGAAGTCCTCCTGTGAAGTATTGATTTGGCCAGCTGATTCCCTCAAGTAGAATATATCAGTATAAAAGCCCTGCCTATACACAGAGGTTTCAATCAACATTTTAGTGCCTTACTCTTAAATGGATATAGACAATCAAGGATCAACTGGCATTTAAGAAAGTCTTCGATAAAAGAGTGGAAAAAATAGAAAAATTAATGGAAAGTCTCTTCATGAAAGAGTGAAAACAAAATAAATAGAAAAACTAATGGGACAAAAACAAAAATGATGCAGGGAACATAAGAAACCTTTAAAAGAAGTCTCTAGTTCATATAATTAGTATCTTTGGAGAGAGGCAAGGAGATATAATATCTATAAAATGAGAATAGGAAAAAATAGAAAGCAAGAAATAACTCTCAGAAATTCAAATTATTTACAAATGTAAAAACTTCAAAAGAGGGATTAGATGATAAAGTTTAAATTACTTTTCACTGTAGAATAAAAAATTAAGAAGTGGTAAACAACTAGAGAGAAAACATAAGAGGCTTAGAAATTAATTCACTAGGAATTCCCTAAAGAATGGCAATTACAGAAGTGAAAAATGTCAAAGCAATAATACAAGAAATTTCCAAATATTAAAACAGTCCACCAAATATAGCAGAAGAAATGAAACCGATATCAAACACTTCATTGTAAGATTTCAAAACACTAAGGACAAAAAGGAAGTCCTAAAAGCCTCCAGAGATAAGGAACAGGCCACCCACAAAAGAACAAGAAGCAGAACAGCTTCAGACTTCTCAAGAGCAAACTGAATGCTAGAGGAAAATCAAGAAATGCCTTTAACATTTCGGGGAAATTATTTTCAATCTACTATTCCAATCTCAGCCAAAACATCAATTAAGGGACTGATGAAATCACTCTGCAATGGACTTTGACTTCCCCAAAATTATTATGTTGAAATTCTAAACCCAATGTGATGGTATTAGAAGGTGGGACTTTTGGAAAGTAATTAGGTCATGAGAGTGGAGCACTCATGAATGGGATTAGTGCCCTCATAAAAGGGACCCTGGAGAGTTCTCTATCCTGCTTCCACCATGTAAGGACACAGTGAGAAGATGGTCATCTATGAACCAGGAAGTGGACTTCATCAGACACTAAATCTGCTGGCACCATAATCTTGGACTCCCAGGAGTCCAAGAACTGTGAGAAATAAATTTCTGTTGTTTATAAGCTACTCAATCTATAGTACTCATGTGTAAGAAGCTGTGAGAATTGAAAAAAGCAAGGATGCCTACTCTCACTGCTTCTACTCAACATCATACTGGAAATCCCAGCCAGTAAATTAAAGCAATTAAAAGTATACAGGTTGGGACTTCCATCGTGTTGCAGTGGTTAAGAGTCTGCCTGCCAACGCAGGGGACATGGGTTTGATCCCTGATCTGGGAAGATCCCACATGTCGTGGAGCAACTGGGCCCATGCACCACAACTACTGAGCCTGTACTCTAGAGCCCGCGAACCACAACTACTGAGCCTATGTGCTACAACTACTGAAGCCTGCGTTCCTAGAGCCTGTGCTCCACAACAAGAGAAACCACTGCAATGAGAAGCCCGCACACCCCAAGGAAGAGTAGCCCCCACTCGCCGCAACTAGAGAAAGCCCACGTACAGCAATGAAGACTCAATGCAGCCAAAATAATTAATTAATTTTTAAAAAAGTATACAGGTTATCCTTATTCTCAGAAAATATGATTTTTATATAGAAATTTGGAAGGAATCTACAAAAATATTCCAAAAATTAGTAAGTGAGTTTAGCAAGATGGCAGATACTAGCAATAAATAATTGAATGCCAAAATGTAAAGAAGAACATTTTAAATAGCTCTAAAAATGAAGCATTTATGTATAAATCTTATAAAATGTGTACAGGATTTGTATGCTGAAAATTACAAAACATTGATCAAAGAAATGGAAGAAAACCTAAATAAATAGAGAGATATACTATGTTCAAGGACTAGAAGACTCATATTGTTAAGATGTCAATTCTCCCCAAATGGTGTATAGATTCAATGCAAACACAATCAAAATCCCAGCAGGTTTTTTGGTAGATATTGACAAGATGATTCTAAAATGTATGGGAAACACAAAAGAACTGAAACAGCCAAAACAATTTTGAAAAGAATAAGGCTGGAGTAGCAAAATCATCTATATCCACAAGAGTAGTTAAGGGAAGTGCAAAACAAAAAGATGTGAAATCTTTCAAAAACATTAAACATGAAGGAGGAATAAAAATGCATTCAAACTTAAGAGATCACCAATTTAAAATAATCCCATATATATATAACCCACAAATCAAAAACCTATAATAGGGCTTCCCTGGTGGGAAGACATTAAACATGAAGGAGGAATAAAACATTAAACATGAAGGAGGAATTAAAAAACATTAAACATGAAGGAGGAATAAAAATGCATTCAAACTTAAGAGATCACCAATTTAAAATAATCCCATATATATATAACCCACAAATCAAAAACCTATAATAGGGCTTCCCTGGTGGTACAGTGATTGAGAGTCTGCCTGCTGATGCAGGGGACACGGGTTCGTGCCCCGGTCTGGGAAGATCCCCCATGCCGCGGAGCGGCTGGGCCCATGAGCCATGGCCACTGAGCCTGCGCATCTGGAGCTTGTGCTCTGCAACAGGAGAGGCCACAACAGTGAGAGGCCTGCGTACCACAAAAAACAAAACAAAACAAAAAAACCTATAATAGATACACACACACAAAAAGAGAAAGGAATCCAAACATAACACTAAAGATAGTCATCAAATCACAAGGGAAGAGAGCAAAAGAAGAAAAAGGGAACAAAAAAGAACTACAAAACAACCCTAAAACATTAGCAGAATGGCAATAAGTACATACCCATCAATAATTACTTTAAATGTAAATGGACCAAATGCTCCAATCAAAAGATATATACATATGGATTAAAAAATATATATATATGCTACTTACAAGAGACTCACTTCAGATCTAGACACACACAACTGAAAGTGAGGGAATGGAAAAAGGAATTCCATGCAAATGGAAACAAAAAGAAAGCTGGGGTAGCCATACTTATATCAGACAAAATAGAATTTAAAACAAAGACTGTAATAAGAGACAAAGAAGGACATTACATAATGATCAAGGGATCAACCCAACAAGAAGATATAACAATTGTAAGTATATATGCATGCAACATAGGCATACCTAAATACATAAAGCAAATATTAACAAATATAAAGGGAAAAATCGACAGTAACACAATAATAGTATGGGACTTTAACACCCCACTTACATCAATGGACAGATGGCACATTAAACCAAATGACTTCATAGATATATGTATAACATTCCATCCAAAAGCAGAAGAACACACATTCTTTTCAAGTCCACATGGAACCATCTCAGGATAAATCACATGGTAGGACACAAAACAAGTCTCATTAAATTAAAGAAAACTGAAGTCATATCAAACATATTTTCCAAACACGACGGTATGAGATTAGAAATTAACTACAAGAAAAATCTGCAAAAAACACAAACACATGAAGGCTAAACAATATGCTACTAAACACCAATGGGTCACTGAAGAAATCAAAGAGGAAAATTTAAAATATCTGGATACAAATAAAACCAAAAACACAGCAAACCAAAATCTATGGGATGCAGCAAAAGCAGTTCTAAAAGGGAAGTCTATAGTAATACAAGCCTACCTCAGGAAACAAGAAAAATCTCAAATAAGCAATCTAAACTTAGATCTAAAGAAACTACAAGAAGGTGAACAAACAAAACCCAAAGTTAGAAGAAGGAAAGAAATAAAAAAGATCAGAGCAGAAATAAATGGAATAGAGACTTAAAAAATAAAAAAGATCAATGAAACTAAGAGCTGGTTCTTTAAAAAGGTAAGCAAAATTGATAAACCTTAAGCCAGACTCATCAAGAAAAAAAGAGAGAGGGTCCAAACAAATAAAATCAGAAATGAAAGAGAAGTTTCAATCAACACCACAGAAATACAAAGGATCTTTGGGATTAACATATACATACTACTATATATAAAATAGTTAACCAACAAGGACCTACTGTATAGCACAGGGAACTATACTCAATATCTCATAATAACCTATAATGGAAAATAATCTGAAAAAGAATATATATATATAACTGAATCACTTTGCTGTACACTTGAAACTAACACAACATTGTAAATTAACTATACTTCAATTAAAAAAGAAATAGAAAGGATCATAAAAGATTACTGTAAACAATTATACACCAATAAATTTGTCAATCTAAAAGAAATGGATAAATTCCTAGAAACATACAAGCTCCCAAGTCTGAATCAGGAAAAAATAGAAAATATGAACAGACCAATTACCAGTAGCAAAATTGAATCAGTATTATAAAAAAATCTACCCCCCCAATAAAGAAAAACTTGCTAAAAGCAAAAGCCCAGGACCGAATGGCTTCACCGGTGAATTCTACCAAACATTTAAAGAAGAGCTAACACCTACCTTTCTCAAACTATTCGCAAAAAATTGAAGAAGAAGGAATGATTCCAAAGTCATTCTACAAAGCCAGCATCACCCTGATACCAAAAGCAGTCAAAGATACCACAAGAAAAGAAAATTACAGGCCAATATCACTGGTGAACATGGATGCAAAAATCCTCAACAAAATATTAGCAAACTGAATGCAACAAGGATCATATACCATGATCAAGTGGGATTTATCCCAGGGATACAAGGATGGTTCAATATCTGCAAACCAATCAATGGGATACACAACATTAACAAATTGAAGAATAAAAATCATGTGATCATCTTAATAGATGCAGAAAGAGCTTCTGACAAAACTCATCATCCACTTATGATAAAAACTTTCAACAAAGTGGGTACAGAGGGAACAAACCTCAACATAATAAAGGCCATTTATGACAAACGAATGGTCAACATCATACCCAGTGATGAAAAGCAGGAAGCGTCCTCTAAGATCAGGAAAAGACCAGGATACCCAGTCTCATAACTTTTATTCAACATAGTATTGGATGATCTAGCCACTGTAATCAGATAAGAAAGAGAAATAATATGAATTTAAATTGTAAAGGGAGAAGTAAAATTGTCACT
Organism: Stenella coeruleoalba; assembly: GCF_951394435.1. Lineage (NCBI taxonomy): Eukaryota > Metazoa > Chordata > Mammalia > Artiodactyla > Delphinidae > Stenella > Stenella coeruleoalba. Next base: position 30,846,435 of record NC_137165.1, on the reverse strand, counting down.
GTTTGTAGATGACATGATATTGTATCTAGAAAATCCTAAAGATGCCACAAAAAACTATTAGAACTAATAAATGAATTCTGTAAAGTTGCAGGGTGCAAAATTAATATACAGAAATCTGTTGCATTTCTATACACTAACAACAAACTATCAGAAAGAGAAATTAGGAAAGTAATCCAATTTCAATTGCATCAAAAAGAATAAAATACCCAGGAATGAATCTAACCAAAGAGATAAAAGACTTGTACTCAGAAAACTGTGAACATTGATGAAAGAAATTGAACACAACACAAATTGGAAGATATACCATACTCATGGATTGGAAAAACTGATATCATTAAAATGACCATACTATCCAAGGCAATCCACAGATCCAATGCAGTCCCCATCAAAATACCAATGACATTTTTCACAGAACTAGAACAGAAGTCTAAAATTTGTATGGAAACACAGAAGACCCCAAATAGCCAAAATGATCTTGAGAAAGAACAAAGCTGGAGGTACCATGCTCCCTGATTTCAAACTATACTACAGAGCTACAGTAATCAGTATGGTACTGGCACAAAAACAGACAGATCAATGGAACAGAATAGAGAGCCTAGATTTAAACCCACACTTATATGTTCAAAGGAGGCAAGAATACACCTTGGGGAAAATACAGCCTCTTCAGTAAAAGGATGGGAAATCTGGACAGCTCCATGCAAAGGAATCGAACTGTACTACTTTCTCACATCATACAAAAAAACAAACTCAAAATGGATTAAATAATTAAATGTAAGAGTTAAAACCATAAAACTCCTAGAAGAAAACATAGGCAGTATGCTTTTTGACATTGGTCTTAGCTATATTTTTTGGATCTGTCTCTTCAGGCAAGGGAAACAAAAGCAAAAATAAATGGGGGACTTCCCTGGTGGTGCAGTGGTTAAGGATCCGCCTGCCAATGCAGGGGACACAAGTTCGATCCCTGGTCTGGGAAGATCCCACATGCCACGGAGCAATTAAGCCCTTGTGCTGCAACTACTGAGCCTGAGCTCTAGAGCCCGCGAGCCACAACTACTGAGCCCATGTGCCACAACTACTGAAGTCTGAGTGCCTAGAGCCGGTGTTCTGCAACAAGAGAAGCCACTGCAATGAGAAGCGCGCGCAGCACGATGAGAAGTAGCCCCTGCTCACCACAACTAGAGAAAGCCCACATGCAGCAACGAAGACCCAAAGCAGCCAAAAATAAATAAAAAATAAATGGGACAACTTCAAACTGAAAGCCTTTTGTACAGTGAAGGAAACTATCAACAAAATGAAAAGGCAGCCTACTGAATGGGAAAGATATTTTCAAACGATATATCCGATAAGGAGCCAAAATATACAAAGAATTCATACAACTGAACACCAAAAAAAAAAAAAAAAAATCCAATTAAAAATGGACAGAGGAACTTAATAGACACTTTTCCATAAAAGGTATACATATGGTCAACAGACACATGAAAAGATACTAAACATCACTAACCATCAAGTAAATGCAAATCAAAACCACAATGAGATACCACCTCACACCTGTCAGAATGGCTATTATCAAAAAGAACATAAAAACCAAGTGTTGAGGAGGATGTAGAGAAAAGGGAACACTTGTGCCTCGTGCACCGTTTGTGGGAATGTAAATTGATGCAGCCACCCTGGAAAACAGTGCAGAGGTTCCTCAAAAAATTAAAAATAGAATTGCCAGGGCTTCCTTGGTGGCGCAGTGGTTGAGAATCCGCCTGCCGATGCAGGGGACACGGGTTCATGCCCCGGTCCGGAAAGATCCCACATGCCGCGGAGCGGCTGGACCTGTGAGCCATGGCTGCTGAGCCTGCGCATCCAGAGCCTGTGCTCCGCAACGGGAGAGGCCACAACAGTGAGAGGCCCGCGTACCACAAAAAAAAAAAAAAAAAAAAAAAGAATTGTCATATTATCCAACACTTTTGCTTCTGGGTATTTAGTCAAATAAAACAAAAATAGCAATTAGAAAAGGTATATTCACTCCAGCATTCATTGTAGCATTATTTACCATAGCCAAGACATGGAAGCAACCTAAGTGTCCATATATAGATGAATGGATGAAGAAGATGTGGTATATATACACAATGGAATATTACTCAGCCACCAGAAAATGAAAATTTGCCATTTGTGACAACATGGATGGATCTAGAGGGTATTATGCTAAGTGAGATGTCAGACAGACAAATACCAAATGATCTCACTTATATGTGGAATCTGAAAAACAAAACAAACAAAACAGAACAAAAACAGATTCAGAGATACAGGGAACAAATGGGTAGTTGCCAGAAAGGAGGGGCATGGGGGTGAAATAGATATAGGGGATTAAAAGGTACAGATTTCCAGTTATATAATAAATAAGTACAGAGATGTAATATACAGCATAAGGAATATGGTCGATAAAATTGTAATGACTTTTTATGGGGACAGATGGTTACTAGACTTACCATGGTGATCATTTCATAATGTATGCAAATGTCAAATCATGATGTAGTACACTTGAAACTAACATAATATTGTCAACTATATTTCAAGAAAAATCTATTAGGTAGACATAAAAACTCTTAGATAAATAGTTGTGTTTTTTTGTCCTGCAGGAAATTGAAAGAACTTGCAGTCATTTGTAGTATTGTTGTGAAACCAGCAACTGATTCAGTTTGTAATTATTTTGAATTTCATAAAGATACTTGAAGTGTGGTACCCATACTAACATGAAACAATGTTAATCCAGTGGAGTTTAATAAGGAAAATGTAAAAGAGCAATGTATGGGTCTATTTTGAAATATATAAGCCTTCAACATTGCATAAAGTTAATTTTAAAAATCTTAAGAAGTACAAGTTAGTGTGTCCATAGCACCTATACCAGAAACAACACAAGATTCAAGTGATGGGACTTCCCTGGTGGCGCAGTGGTTGAGAATCTGCCTATCAATGCAGGGGACACGGGTTCAAACCCTGGCCCAGGAAGATCCCACATGCTGCGGAGCAAGTAAGCCCGTGCGCCACAACTACTGAGCCTGCGCTCTAGAGCCCACGAGCCACAACTACTGAGCCCACGTGCAACAACTATGGAAGTCCGCATGCCTAGAGCCCGTGTTCCACAACAAGAGAAGCCACCGCAATGAGAAGCCTGCGAACCCCAACGAAGAGTAGCCCCTGCTCGCCACAACCAGAGAAAAGCCCACACACAGGGAAGACCCAACACAACCAAAAATAAGATAAATAAATATATTTTTAAAAAAAGATTCAAGTGATTATTTTTTCGTTTTTGTACTTAAATTTTTTTTTACTGGCATTATACATAGATACGAAATTCAATAAAAGAAAATTTTTACTCTGTGTTTCTTTTCAAGCCCTTATTATTATTTGTTTTGTTTCATGACTATTACTGTAAATAAAGTTGTCATACAGAGGACTGTCAAAAAATGATCCTTGGGGGACTTCCCTGGTGGCACAGTGGTTAAGAGTCTGCCTGCCAGTGCAGAGGATGTGGGTTCAAGCCCTGGTCCGGGAAGATCCGACATGCCGCGGAGCAACTAAGCCTATGTGCCACAACTACTGAGCCTGCACTCTAGAGCCTGCGAGCCACAACTACTGAGCCCATGTGCCGCAACTACCGAAGCCCATGCGCCTAGAGCCCATGCTCTGCAACAGGAGAAGCCACTGCAATGAGAGAAGCCCGCGAACCGCAACAAAGAGCAGCCCCCTCTCTCCACAGCTAGAGGAAGCCCGCGCGCAGCAACGGAGACCCAACGTAGCCATAAATCAATAAATCAATAAATTAAAAAAAAAAGGTCCATGGGAATTCCCTGGTGGTCCAGTGGTTAGGACTCCATGATTTCACTGCCAAGGATCCGGGTTCAATCCCTGGTCAGGGAACTAAGATCCCACAAGTCGCGCGGCCAAAAATAAAGAAAGAAGATCCAATCCACCTGTCATACATGCAATGTGGATATTGACTCAATGGAAAATGAATGATAATTATAAATATTTGGAGTATGAGAAGTTGAGTGTATGCATATGTGTTAGGATGAGGACCAAGTAAAATAGCTAGAGCCTCAACAGCAGGAAGTCAATGCTTTGCCGTGTGAATGTGATAGCAAAGGAGATTGCTGTAGGAGGTAGGGATTTGGAGCAGTGAGATTTGGGAGGGTGAAGACTTGAAGCAGAGAAATGCCGTTTCATTTAGAGCTAAGTCGTAAAATTTGACTTTTTAATTATGTGCACATATTACTTTGAAAAAAATTATAAAATCAAAAGAACTTAAGAATGGAGAAGACAGTATAAAAAAGACCAACCCTTATTATTATTTCTTTTATTTCATGATTATTAAAGCGATCAGCTTTAGATACATTTAATTATATAATATGGAACTTATGATTACCGAATGCAATATAAATAATATAAACCCCAATGAAAGGAAAATCAACAGAAGTAACAAATAAGGAGGTTGATAACGGGAGGAGGAAGTATAGTGTGCTAACCACCTCAGCTTTTAGAGCAGGGAATCAATCAATACTGTCTAAAACTGAACAATGGGGTTCGAAAATCAATGACTCTAACCTCTTTATGGTTTTATGGTTTTCATAATCATTTTTCTTCATCCTGGGGGGGTGATCTTTCAGTAATTAATATCTCCTGTGAAGGAAAAATATTTAAAGTACAGCATTTTCTTCAGATCTACATCAATTTCTCATGTTGAATTTTATTAAAATTAAGCTTAAATATTGATAAAATGTAGAGTAGGGACCAATTTTACAATATTATTTCTGTCTAACCTTATCTAAAATTTTCTCTCACTTCTCCACTCATTCTTCTTTTTGTATATAAGCACAGAAAGATATTTGAAGTCATGTTTATCAGAGTTTCTGTTTCATCCATTCTAAAATGCAGATTTATTTTTTCACATATAAGCAACTTTGAAATCTAGTAAGTTCATGCAATGACTGCTGGACAGATGCCAGAAGTGAAGTACAATAGTTGACATTGGTGCCACCTTCTGGTAAGATGAAGACAGTGTCAGCATCAAAATGCATAACTGTATCAGTGCTTTGGAAGAAAAGTCCAGAGACGATTCGTGAGCACTCTTTTAAGAAACGCCGCATCCCCCATATTCTTTAAGCACAAAGGGTAAACACCCCCCCACACACACACACATACACACACGACTTGGAGTCAAAAAGTGATTCAGAAAAGTTGAACTCTAAATGTGAAGATGGGGACTTCCCTGGTGGTCCAGGGATTAAGACTCTGCTTTCACTGCAGGGGCTTGGGTTCAATCCCTAGTCTGGGAACTAAGATCCCGCAAGCCACACGGCATGGCCAAATGGGGGGGAAATGTGAAGATGGTTTAGGAATACATTGCTCAATTTATTTCACATATATTTTCATTTTCATGTTTGCATAAGAATAATATAAGGGACTTCCCCGCTGGCTCAGTGGTTAAGAATCCACCTGCCAATATAGGGGACACGGGCTCGATCCCTGGTCTGGGAAGATCCCAGATGCCTTGGAGCAACTAAGCCCGTGCACCACAACTACTGAGCCCACATGCCCTAGACCCCGCGCGCCGCAAATACTGAAGCCCGCGTGCTCTGGGGCCTGCGTGCTGCAACTACTGAAGCCCATGTGCCTAGAGCCCATGCTCCACAACAAGAGAAGCCACTGCAATGAGAAGCCTGCACACCACAAGGAAGAGTAGCCCCTGCTCGCTGCAACTAGAGAAAGCCCGCGCGCAGCAATGAAGGCCCAGTGCAGCCAAAAAAGCAAAACAAAAAAACAATGTAAAACATATGTTTAAATAAGTCTAAAAGAGTTTTTCAATAAAAATTCTAAGTGATAAAAAGTATTGTGCCATGGTTTAATTGGCAGCATTTTTATATGATACAAAAAATGATTTGTCAGAATCAAAACATGGATTCGATGAAATATGGTATTTCTGAGTGATATAACTGGATGGTTTGTTGCTTTCATCTTTAAATTTTTTCTATATGGCTTAACTTTATAATGAATATATAATAAGGAATATTACATATTACATGTAATATTATATATCTTAATTACATATCATTTATAATATATTTTATGTATATTATACATTATAAATTTTAATATTATATAGTATGTATTAAACATATATAATATTTCATATTATAAATAGAAAAAATATATAATAATATGCAATGAAGATGTAAATTTTCATATGGCTTGATTTTATAATGAGTATGGGATAAGAAAATAAAAACTATGGGCTCGGGCTTCCCTGGTGGCACAGTGGTTGAGGGTCCACCTGCCGATGCAGGGGACACGGGTTCGTGCCCCGGTCCGGGAAGATCCCACATGCTGCGGAGTGGCTGGGCCCGTGAGCCATGGCCTCTGAGCCTGCGCGTCCGGAGCCTGTGCTCCGCAACAGGAGAGGCCACAACAGTGAGAGGCCCGTGTACCGCAAAAAATAAATAAATAAATAAATAAATAAAAACTATGGGCTCTTTAGTATAATAACTGATATCATTTCACTTGAACCATCTTGATATTGCTCTCCCAATCTTATCCATACTCACCCACATTTGCTTAAGCTGGTGTACGAATTTCTCCATATTCTTCAGCTTTTCAGTATTTTGGACATTGTGCAAGTCTAAGGTGATTTCTTTCATGGTGGAAACAAATATTTCAAAACCAAAACTCTTTGGCACTCTTTTGGGACTGTGCCTTTCTAACAGCCTCTATATTTGCTCTCTCCCTCGACTTCTTCTATTTTCCTCCACCTTCTTATTCCTTACCTATTTCCAGATCTCTGAGAGGTGTTCCACAGGAGTCATTAGTGTCCCTGGGTTAGAAGAATCAGTCACATCCTAAAGAGCAATGATGATATTCAGAACCACGGACAGTAACATGCAGGCACAGATGCCCAAACAAGCTCCCAACCCTCACCCTGCAAGTTCCTCCAAGGAGACCAGTCAAGGCTGGCAATGGGTCAAATTCATGCTCTTAGCAGGTCAAATTCATGCTCTTCTTCCAAGTCAGGCTTAGAAAACCCTCCTGAGCAAGATATCATATAGTAAGTATTTGAGGAACAACAAGAGCCCGGTGTAGCTGTGGCAGCTGAGAGTGGAAGAGCATGCTGGGAAATTAAGTCAGTGAAGCCATGTTGATCATTTACATGTTAATTTATAGACCAGCTTTGAACCACATGGAAAAATGCAAAGAGTGTAAAAAGGTATATACAGCCAAGTCTTCCTCACCCATGTCCTCCAGTCACTCAGTTCCCTTCCTAATAGGAAACTAATGTCATTGGTTTCTTGCATATCCTGTGCATATGTAAGCAAATGCATACATTCATGTGATAATTTCCTCCTGTTACAGAAATGGTAATGTGCTATACATTGTTCTTTACTGTGCCCTGTTCCCTTAATTTTATATCTGAAGATCTTCCTAAATACTTTGCTTATGGCTACATATATTGAGAGGATGTCCTGTAACTTGTTTAACCAATTTCCAACCAGTGGATGTTTATATTTTCAATCTTTTGATGTAATAAAAACCACCACAGCCTCTAGACATAAGGCCAAGGCTCAGAGTAAGTTCAACCAAGGTTTAAATTATGCTTTTATTTACAAGCCAAGTGACTTTGCGCCAGCTATTTGGGCTCCCTGTGCCTCTCTTTCCTTACCTGCAAAATGAGGATAATAATACTATCATGACATCCTTTTGGGAAGGGTCAAAGGAGAAAATGTATGTAAAGTGCTTAACAGAATACCTGGCCCAAGAGAGTAATAATAATAACAATAGTCACCAAGTATTGAGTACTTAAAATGAACTACACTCTGCTGAGAATTCACATATTATCTCTTTCCATCCTCATATCAACCCTAAAAGGTAGAGACCACTGTTTCCACATTTACCAAAGAATAACAGAGAGGTTAACCAATATGCCCCTCAACTCAGCTATAAGTAGAACAGGATTCAAACTCAGGGTTTCCCAACATCAGAGCCCTGTTCTGAACCATTACTTCCATCTGCTGGTGCTCAACAAATGTAGCTGTTATCATCCTCCCCGTCACCATTGTCACCACCACCACCACCATCATCACCACCACCACCACCATCATCACCACCATCATCACCACCACCACCACCATCCTCATCACCATCATCACCACCATCACTGTCATTACTCTCACCTGATTTAGGCCTGTTGCTCTCTGAATTGGCCTGTGCCTACCTTTGCCTTCAGGCTCCCCAGCAGCTGGTGCAAGTTTTTCCAGAAACAATTGTTTTTTGCCGATTTCAGGTTATCACTTCCTCTGATCTCTCCTTCCTGTGCATGCATGTGTATGCATGCATGCACACGCACACACACTCAGGCAGATCTAGGGATCTTTATTACAATACAACATCCGTCTGAGATGGTCCATATTTCATTATTGCATTTGGCCAACATCACTAGCAGAGGCAGCTGAGCAAAGCGAAGTAGAATTTTGAGGTGGATAGGGAGGGTAGTCTGAAATGGTTGTGGCCCATCCTCTCCCCTACCCACCCACCACCTCCAGGGACAGAAGAGGAGGAAAAGAAAAAAAAATCAGCAGCCATTAAATGACTGTCTACTACATGACAAGAGGTGTGCTTTATGTGTGTTACCTTAATCCTCAGGGTAGGTACTCTTCACTCCATTTTACAAATAAAGAAACTGAAATTCACAAGAGGTAAAGTGAGTTGCCAAAGCTAGTGAGTACCTGAGCCAAGATTCTAATCCAGGTCTGTGGAGATACAGCAGGTTTGAATTCTGGGGGAATAGTCAGTGTGTCACCATCCCCAAAATCCAGGGAACCAGGGTCAGCTGGAGAGAGGCAGAGCCCCTAAAAGTGGTCTCTGTCTTCTTAGACCCCTCCCCTGCAGGACTTCTCTGAGGCTGACACACATGCCAGGAAACAAACTGAAGCTGTCTCTCCACCTTCCTTAAACATCTAAAATCCTCACTCCTCTGTTGTATCTTCAGGACAGTTTAGGTTATGCTGCTGTAACAAATAACCCCCAAATCTCACGGTCAGCATGGGAGGGTGGGCAGATCTGCTCATCATCATTACTCAGGAAACCAGGCTAATGAGACTTCATCCACCTTCACTACAGCCCATGGGAAAGGGGATGTGGCAACTCAAACACTGGCTTTTAAAGCTTCCACCTTGGGACTTAACTGGTGGTACAGTGGTTAAGAATCCACCTGCCAATGCAGGAGACACTGGTTCGAGCCCTGGTCCGGGAAGATCCCACAGGCCGCGGAGCAACTAAGCCCGTGCGCCACAACTACTGAGCCTGTGCTCTAGAGCCCGCGAGCCACAACTACTGAAGCCCGCAAGCCACAACTACTGAAGCCCGAGTGCCTAGAGCCCATGCTCCGCAACAAGAGAAGCCACTGCAATGAGAAGCCCGCGCACCACAACGAAGAGTAGCCCCTGCTCGCCACAACTAGAGAAAGCCCACGCGCAGCAATGAAGACCCAACGCAGCCCAAAATAAATAAATAAATACTCAACGTGATTTTTTTTTTTTTCCAACGTGATTTTTTTGAAAAAGCTTCCACCTGGAAGGGACATATGTCACTTTCACTCACATTTCATTAGCCTCAGCAAGTCTCATGGTCTACCTACCTCAAAGCATGCCTGAGGAGAGAAGAGAAGTGTCTTCTGGCCAGCACTGTGGGTATCCCAGCCAGCGGCACTGCCCCCTAGCCTGCCCACCTCTCTGCCACCCCACTGGTGCATTCACACAGCCTCTTTTGTACTCTCTTCCCCTCCCCCAAGGTCATGAGGTGCACTTGACCTTGCTCTAGAGCCCACAAGATTTTATTCTCATGCTCTTAGAACCGAGAGACCATGCGAAGGGCCTCAGTCTTGGGCTGGAATTGCGGGGGATCCTGGGAAAGGCTCTCTGTGCCTGTCTCTGGGCTGAAAGCACCACACAAAGACAGAGAATTCTCCCGATCCCCTCCCAGGGCCTGGGCTTTCTCCTGCAGCACTAGCTGCTTTTGTCACAATAAGGCAGAGCTTAGGTCCAAACTGGAAACCAAGGCTGTAGACAAGTGGTCACAGAAGCAATGTCCCTCAGAGTGTAATTCAAGGAAGAGCCAGGAATCTACCAAGTGGGGAGCCGACTGGTGGTCTCCTGAGGCCTCTGTCACAACTACCCTCGGAGACACCTCCCCTCTCCTGTCCCTGAACGAGCTATACATACAGTCCGAGAAGCTGTCCCCTGAGGAACAGCAAAGCACACCCTTCTAATCCCCAGATACAATACCTTCTCTTCTTAACTGCCTCTACTCCCTGAGGTTTCCACCACTAAAGAGCATCTTTGTGTTTAAGGCTTCCAAGATTCCAATAAATATTATCCAGGAAAGCTAAAACACCACACATTCTTCCTATCCTGACCAAGATTCTCTTGATTTCCAGTAACAGGAGCTCATCTAAACTATTTTGGGCAGAGAGGGGAAATTTACTGTGAGGACACAGGTCAGTCTCACAGAACTCGACAGTGGGGCCTCCCGGGGTGGAGAGTGAGGCAGTGTGTCTCTCAGATTGTCTTCCTCTGGGGCACCTCACTGAACACCAGTTCGGTACCAGGCACCACAGAAAGCTCTGCAACTAGTCAAACACAAATGAGACAAGGTCTGTTCCCTCAGGAAGTTACAGCCTGAATGGAATGATCAGACATGACACATAAACTAGAGCAAGGAGGTGTCACAAGGGAGGAGGCATTGGCCATGCAGAAATGGAGGACAATCCAGGGGCCAGACCCAGCGGGGGCAAAGCCACGGTGCCCTTGGCTAAATTATGGAGGCAGTGAACCTGATCAGTGAGAAACAGGCTGGGAAAATAGGTTAGGATGAGATCATGGAGGGCTTGGATGCCAGGAAGATAAATATAGCTTTCATCTAGGAAAAAAAAGTCAGAAGACACCGAAGGTCTGATGACAGTAGAGTGGTGGGATCAGACATGAGCCCATCTGTCTTTGGCCTGAGGGAAAGATGGGGACAAAGGAGACCATGGAGGTAAGGAGGCTTCGAAGCAGCACGGAGAGAAAGGACCAACCAACTGAGAAGCAAGCTGGGTGGGAAGAGAGGTCAAGGGCACCTTCGAGCTCCTGCACACAGACACCGACACACAGCTGTCCCTTCCAAGCATCCATCAGCCCAGAGGGCCTGAGAGGAGGGTCCCAGTCCAGGGCCTTCTGTCTGGGGAGGGAGGGTGGGAGTATCAGGAAAGATCCAGAGCATGGGCAGCTCCACAGGGCAGCAGGGACCAGGGTAGGGGATGAACAACTGATGGTGCTGAACACAGATGCACCTAATCGGAATCACACACGCGTGCACACAAGCCACACCCAGCATATGAGGCAGTGACTACAGGAAGAGCTCAGAGTCAAGCAGACCCTGGTTCAAGTCCTGGCTCTGCCTTTTGCTAGCTGTGAGATCGTATGCAACTCTAAATGTCTCTGAGCCTCAGTTTTCTTCTCATCTGTGAAACGTCAATGGTAAGATCCACCTCCTGGCTTGCTGTGAGGATTAAAGCGAAGTAATGATGGCTATTGATAGACTCATCCTAAAAAATCACACACATTCTCGCCCTCCTGTATTTGTGCCCTTGCAACGTGACCTCGTAGCTCCTCTCAACAAGAGGTGGAGTCTATTTCTTAAGCCCGTGAATCTGAGTTCGTGACTTGCTTTGGCCAAAGGGACGATAGCAAAAGTGATGCTGGAATAGACTTGAATCATGGAGCCTTGCTTTCTCATGCTCTTAGAACCGAGAGACCATGCGAAGGAGGCCAGGCTAGCCGGCTGGCTGATGAGACACGTGGCCCATTGGCCCCATCACTCCAGTCAACAGCCGGCAAATGCCCAGGAAAGAGAGTCACCTGGCTGACTCACAGCTGACTGCAGGCCCATGGGTTAGCCCAGCCAAGACAGCAGAACTGCCCAACCCAAACTGCCAAATCATGAGCAAATGAATGCTTGTTTTAAGCCACTATGTCTTGGGTGGTTTGTTATGCAGTAAAATCTAATTGATAGACTTATGCTCCTGCCCAAGAGGAAGTAACAGGGGTCAGATTTATCTTCCTGCCTGAAAAAAACAAAATACTCAAGCAAGACTCTGGACATTGGGTGGGTACTGAAGGGTGGTGATCCCCAAAAGACAGGAAAACAAATGATGTGAGCCCTAAGATCACCCCCGCTTACTGTCCAGGCTTCAGTGCAGATGAGGGGACCCCGATGGAGTCTGAGCTGAGAAGACATAGCTGAGAGCCTGGGGAGACCAAGGTGGGTGCTGTTCTCAGGACAGAGTGCTGGAGAGGAGAGAGCTGCTCCCAGAGAGAACCCTGGAGACCTGCAAGTCCCCGCCTTGAGTACTCAGCAGGGTACTTAGCACATGCATGTCAGCAAACTACCTGAGGCCAGGGAAAGACCCGTTTGAAAGGATGAGAGAACAGTGCCCCACACTCACCCAGAGCCAGAAATGGAGGCTGCTGTCTCCAGCCAGACTGTAAAAACTCAATCTACAGGGCATTGAGTGGAATACTCAGGAAGGTCACGCTTCAGTACTGGAGGGATAACTAGTCCTAAACAGAACACTCCTCCAGACCTGCCTAATAAAAACAAGATCTCAAATGATCAGACTGTGTCTAAGTAACTTCACTGCATCTCAGAAAATCTAATTGATACGAAACCTAAAACTTAAGGAGTGTTTATTATGTTCCAGCAACTTTACATATACGTAAACATTTTACATATATTACTACATTGCTATTACTTTATTAAAACCCTTTCAAATAGGTTTTTATCCCCATTGTACAGATGGCAAAGTCTAAGATGACACATATAAAGTGCTGGCATGTTCAATAAATGCTATTTCTCTTAACTCCTCCCCCTCACTCCCTGCCTGCAGCCACGAGCAACCAAATGTTTTTTCCCAAATTGCACATGTACTTCAAAGAAATTATGCCTTTAAAACCCAAATACTCCAGACTTCAGGAGGAAAGTGTTCTCTGGCTGGGGTCCTGGGGAAAGTCCTGAATGAAGAGTTAGGAGTGCTAGTTCCAGTCTGGGTACTGCCACTATCTTTCCAGGTGACCTTGAGCCAGCCTTCACCTCTGTGATCCTGATTCACCCACCTGTGATAGGGGGAGGAGGTGATTCCTCAAAGCAACCCTCTCATTCCAGAAGCCAGGATGCCTCAATCATACTTTGGCTAATATTCTGATGTGACAGATGGCAGAGTTGGAAAAGCAGAGTGGTATCTACCACAGTTGGAATGCATGCACACGCGCACGCGCGCACACACACACACACACACACACACACACACACACAGGCGTGCGCGCTCTCGGAGCCTCTTGTTGAGCCTCTCTCCAAAGGTTTCTTGCACATAGAACTAGCTCTCCCTCACCAGCCCTAGTGCAGCATTACCACCTTAGGTCAGAAGGTGGTGTTGCATCTCCGTGTGCGTTCAACCGCATTTATAATGTGCACAAGCCGAGCTGGGCACAGAGCGAGTGCAGAGGGTAACGGTGTGTCCCTTCCTTTCCAGAACACTCGAATCACAAGCACCAAGGACAATTCGAAATTAGAAGGGAATTGGGACTTTTCTGGAAAGAAACTAAATATTACCGGAACGTGCCAGGTACTGTGCCAGCTACTTTACAACCCTTCTTTTAAAAACCAGGTCCGCTAATGCTCAGAGATGATAAAAGGAAGAAGTAGATGCTTAGTAAATGTTGATTTGATTTCCCCATCTTTGTAGCCTTCATAGCATAGGGCATTTGACTGATGATCAATGAGTATTGATTGACTGATTGATTTGTAACTGCAGATAGAAAACCAAAGGCTGAGCTAATGTAGCAGGACCAAAGAGAGTATTCAGTCCAAAACTACAATTTCTAGATAAAATGAAGGCCAGAGAGAAACAGAAAGAAAACTATGTGCCTGGCACAAAGCAGGTTCTCACCAAACATCTGCTGAATTAGTAGGTGAAGTGCTTTTGCCCACATCATCCCTTACTCCATAAGGCAATAGTTTTTATCCCCACTTTACAGATGGAAAAACTGAGGCTGTCACAAGGGACCTGGCGAAGTCACAAGGTGACTTCGAAGCACATTGAGCCCTGCCCCTAAGAATAATGTTTGTAAGCTATTTCTATTGATCTTGATAAGTTGTCAAGCACTTTCATATGCACTCTTTCATTTATTTTAATCCTCATAGGAACCGTGAAGAGTATGTGTTACTATTTCTATTTTGCAGATGGGGAAACTGAGGCTTAGCAAGGTTGTCTGCCCAAGTACACACAACTGCTGAGGGGCAGATATGAAGATGAGGTCCCGAGCCTCTGAGTCTGCCCCTCATCCCCTACACCAGTGCATTTTTAACTCGAGTGTTTATGGGGGTACAAGAACTCACTAGAATAATTTTTCACTTTGTGTTTTCATTGTTCCCTTTTCCCCCAGCTTTACTGAGATATCATTGACACATAACATTGTGTGAGTTTAAGGTGCACAATGTGATGATTTGACACCAGTATATATTGTGAAACGTTTACCACAGTAAGGTTAGTTACCACATCCTCCACCTCTCATAGTTACAAGTTTGTTGTTGTTGTTATGGTAAGAACATTAATCCTTTACCGTCATAGCAACTTTCAAGTATAAAACACAGTGTTGTCAACTGTAGTCACTAAGCTGTACCTTAGACCCCAGAACTTACTCATCTTATAACTGGAAGTTTGTACCCTTTGACCAACATCTCCCCATTTCCACCCCCCAAGCCCCTGGCCACCTTCATCCTACTCACTGTTTCCATGAGTTCAGTGTTTTTAGATTCCACACCTAAGTGAGCTCATAAAGTATTTGTTTTTCTCAGTCTGACATTTCACTTAGCACAATGCCCTCAAGGGCTATTCATAAAAGTTGTCAAAATGATAACTTTTTTTTTTTTTTAATGAATGGCTGCTTTAAAACTAACAGCTGCCTCCCAATTTCAGTGTCCTCTTTTGTATTTTCTGGTAGCTTCGGCTACTTTAATTATTCAGCGCCAATGAGAGTTAGACCTAATACCTAAATGATGCACTCATACCACGTGAAAGTCAAATGACCCCAAGATGCGTTGTTAGAAGGGAAGATTTACAGGGGTTTAAATCAAGGAGGAGAAGTGAGTGATCTACTTGGCACACCCAGGGCAGCATGCCAGGCGAACCTGTGCTGTGGCTGGTGGGCACTCGTTCCCGGCGGGAAGTGTGACTTAGATATAGAAAGAAAAAATAGCATTAATGTCATTCATTTGAATTTTAGAAAATTTGTAATTTTGCTTGTATTTAATTTGCAAATTTGTTTCTGGTTTCATAGTCACATAAGAGCTATAAGCATACATGTATACCTAGTTTTATGCTTCTACATACTTAATATTATAATGAAATTAATTTGTCAACACCGAGAGACCCTGGGAATGTCTTTCCCTTTAAAAGGACGGTGCACATAGTCAGGTCAGAGAAACACTTCCTAACCTGACCATACTTCCTTCCCTCAAAGAAGAGGCTGTAGCCACAGATATTTTTTTCTCTGGCTGGGAAGGAACTCTCTCTCTAGAGAACAGGGAAGAGTTCACTCCCAGGCCAGGTGCAGGGCCGTGGGGAGGCAATCCCTTCCCTCATCCCCAGTCTCGCCTGGCCGTTGGGGGCAGGGACAGGGAGAGTTTGTTTTGAGGCTAAGAGTAGGTTCCCTATGGAAGATGGGCAGCTCTCGCCTGGTTCAGTCAGGAAGGCAAGAGGGTGGTGCACCTTAAAATTGAGGGTGAAGTGGATCCATTTTCCTCTCACCTGACTCATTAATAGAACATCCGGGATCCACCTCCAGGCAAATGAGAGTGGCAACAGTTAGGTCCAAGATCTTGCCATTGGTTTCCTTTAGAATTTTACTAAACTATTCAAAAATCACAAAAATAACTTACGTTTATTGCTTCCAGTGAGACAGATGTATGTATAATACCCCCCAAAAAGGAACGTGATTAATCTCTTCCCCACCCCCGCAATATTAGCTGCTCGGATGTGACTCTCTACCCATGTCTCCATACTCACACAGCCGTGTCCAAACACACACATCCTATTTAGAGGGTGCTTTGGTCATCCCTTGACAACAGAGGATAATTCCACTTGCTTATCTCAACTAACATCATCTTAACTTTTCAGGTCAATGGGTAGACCCTCAACTCATTCTTTCTGAAGAGCTGCATGACATTGCAGAATACGGATGGGACACAATTTACTCACCCACTCTCCTAAGGATGGACAGTCAGGTTGTTTCCAAGTTTTCCTTCCTGACCATTTCAAGCAAGGCTGCAATACCCATCCTTGAACATATGGCTTCCTTCCTCACACCCCTTTCTAATGGATCCTAGAAGTGACTGAGGTCAATATATGTGGGTCATTCTGTTTTAGTTCAATGGCTATTCCCCGCGTTATTATTCATGCGTTCTTTTCACAGATCTGCACTGAGTGTCTGCTGTGTGCAGAGCACTGTGTTAGATGTGCAGAAGTAAATGAGGCAAGGCTTTGCCCTCAGTCACATAAATACTAAAGATTATTTACATAGCTGGTATATATTAGTTATATAGGTAATTATTAGTTGTATGCTAGTTACATAGTATATAACTAGTATTTATAGAACTCTTTTCAACAGACGAAGTGATAGCGCCCTAAGGGAGGTAGACATAGATTAAGGGGTGAAGGAGTGTATGTGTATCCATGTCCTTTTCCTCCAGGGCAGGCAGAGAGTGACCTGAGGAGGCCCTGCCCCTGGGCCCACCCTTCTCCTCATCCCTGGTTGCCCACAAGAGACAACCTCTGGAACTGGATGACATTTTTCCCACTCGTACTAACCACCATTCATCATGGTGGCCTCTTTCTTTTCTTTTCTTTTTTTTTTGGCTGTGTTGGGTCTTTGTTGCTGCGCACAGGCTTTCCTCTAGTTGCGGCGATCGGGGGCTACTCTTCGTTGCGGTGCGCAGGCTTCTCATTGCAGTGGCTTTTCTTGTTGCAGAGCACGAGCTCTAGGCACGTGGGCTTCAGTAGTTGCATCACGCAGGCTCAGTAGTTGCAGCACGTGGGCCCTAGAGCACGCAGGGTTCAGTAGTTACAGTGCATGGGCTCTAGGGCAGCCAGGCTTCAGTAGTTGTGACGCACGGGCTTAGTTGTTCCGCGGCATGTGGGATCTTCCCGGACCAGGGATTGAACCAGTGTCCCCTACATTGGCAGGTGGATTCTTAACCACCGCGCCACTAGGGAAGTCCATGGTGGACTTCTATATGTTAAACATCTCACACATATTCCCTTATTCACACTAATCCTTACAAACCCACTGAATTCATTATCTATTGCTATGTAACAGATTATCCCAAAATTTAGTGGCCTAAAACAATAAACTTCTGTTATCTCACAGGTTTTATGTGGCCTTTTGTGTCCGACTTCTTTCGCTTAGCATTAACATTTTCAAGGTTCATTCACGTTATATACATGAATCCACACTCCATTCCTCTTCATGGTCCAAAAAATTCCATGGTATGAATATACCACTTTCCTTCGTCTATACATCAGTTAATGGACATTCTTTTAAAGTTGCCTTAGAGATTATCATACTAAGTGAAGTAAGTCAGACAAAGACAAATATCATATAATATCACTTATATGTGGAATCTAAAAAAATGATACAAATGAACTTATTTAAAAAACAGAAACAGACTCACAGACAGAGAAAACAAACTTATGGTTACCAAAGGGGAAAGGTGGAGGAGAGGGATAAATTAGTAGTTTGGGATTAACATATACACACTACTATATATAAAATAGATAAACAACAAGGACCTACTGTACAGCACAGGGAACTCTACTCAATATTCTGTAATAACCTATATGGGAAAAGAATCTGAAAAAGGATGGATATGTGTATATGTATAACTGAACCACTTTGCTGTACACCTGAAACTAACACAACATTGTAAATAAACTATACCCCAATATAAAATAAAAATTAAATTTAAAAAAAGAAAAAGAAAAAAATTTAAACAAGCAAAACACCTAAAAATATTCTTAAAAAGGATAATGGCAGGTAACTATCTCTACTAGATAATAAAACATTTTTTAAATCTATGATAATAATGTTGATACATTAAATATATAAATACAACAGAATAAAAATTCTACATTATTTCCATAAAAAAACAGTACTATTACAATAGCACAGAAAAATGAAACACATAGATATAAACTAATAAAATAGGTGCAGAATCTGTACACTGAAAATTACAGAACAGTTATGGGAAACAATCAGAAGACCAAAAACAAAGAGAAATACCAGGTTCGTGGATCAGAAAACTCAATAGTGTTAAGATGTCAGTTGTCTCCAAATTGATCTATAAATTCAGTGCAATCCAAACAAAAATCCCAGAAAGATATTTTGCAAATATTGATCGCATGATTTGTAAATTTATATGCAAAGGCAAAGAGACTAGAATACCCAAATTAATTTTGAAAAAGAATAACCTAAGAAGATTTACATTACCCAAGTTCAAGACTTACTATAAAACTACAGTACAATGTTGGCAGACAGATAGACAAGTAGATGGATGGGACAGAACACAAAGTCCAGAAATAAAGATATGGCCAATTGAATCTTTACAAAGGTGCAAAGGCAATTTAATGGAGAACGGAGAGTCTTTTCAAAAAATGATGATGAAACCATTGGAAGGGAAACAATATGCAAAGGGAGGGGAGGAAGGGAGGGAGGAAGAGATGAGAAGAGAAATAAACCACGATCTATACCTCATACCATACACAAAGTTAATTCCAAATGGATTATAGATCTATATGTAAAACTCTAAAACTTTTAGAAAAAAAAAATAGGAGAAAACCTTTGTTACCTCGGGTTATGCAAAGTGTCCTTAGATATACCAAAAGCACTATGGAAAAAAGAAAAAAAAATTAGACTTATCAAAATGCTTTAAACGTTTTCTCTGTAAAAGACAATTAAGAGAATGAAAAGACAAGTCACAGATTAAGAGAAAATATTTGCAAATCTTATATTTGATGATGGACTTCTTTCCAGAACATATAAGAAATTTTGAAAACTCAACAATGAGAAAACAAACAGCACAATAAAAAGATGAGCAAAGATATACAGGTAGTAAATAAGCAGATGAAAAGATGCTCAACATCATTTGTCATCTGGGAAATGTAAATCAAAACCACAATGAGATATCACTATATACCTATTTGGAAAGTTAAAATTAAAAAAGAAAAACTGACAATAGCTAGTGTTAACAAGATGGAAGCCGATGAAACGCTCATACGTTGCTGGTGGTAATGTGCAATGGTGTGGCCACTCCGGAAAATAGTTTGGCGGTTTCTTTTAACGTAAACAAACACTTACCATAAAATCCAGCAATCCCACTCTTATTTATCCAAATGAAATAAAACCCGACATTAATATAAAACTTATACACAAATGTTTATAGCAACTTTATTCATAATCACCAAAACAGAAACCCAAGTGTCCTTCAGTTGGGGAATGGATTAATACATCTTATATATCCATACACTGGACTACTACTCACCAACAAAAAAGAATAAACTATGATACACAGAAGAACAACATGGATGAATCTCAAAATAATTATGCTGAGTGAAAGAAACCAGACCCAAAAAGAGTACACATTGTATGATTCCATTTTTTTTTTTTTTTTTTTTTTTTTGCGGTATGCAGGCCTCTCACTGTTGTGGCCTCTCCCGTTGCAGAGCACAGGCTCCAGATGCGCAGGCTCAGCGGCCATGGCTCACGGGCCCAGCCGCTCTGCGGCATGTGGGATCTTCTCGGACCGGGGCACGAACCCGTGTCCCCTGCATCGGCAGGCGGACTCTCAACCACTGTGCCACCAGGGAAGCCCTGTATGATTCCATTTTTATAAAATTCTGGAAAATGCAAACTAATCTACAGGGACAAAAAGTAGATCAGTGGTTGTCTGGTGACAGGGGCTGCAAGGGAGGCAAGGAAGGGAGAGGGCGGGATTACAAGGGCTTAAGAGGAGACTTTTAGGTGTGATGGGAATGTTTCCTATCTTAATTGTGGTGATAGTTTTAACGGTATATACATGTGTCAAAACTTATTAAATCGTACACTTTAAATCCATGCAATTTATTGTATGTCAATTACACTACAATAAAACTGCTTTTAAAAATGACCTGTCTCTTTGAACATGTTTGGGTTCCTCTAAGAGAAGTTACAACTTTCTCAGTTTACAAATTCTGTCAGTTTTTTTATGTGTCAATTTGGCTAGGCTATGGTACCCAATTATTTAATCAAATACTAATCTAGGTGTTTCTGTGAAGGTGTTTTATAGATGAGATTAATATCTACAATCAGTTGAAAGAAAGAAGGAAAGGAGATTATCCTGGATAATATGGGTGGGCCTGATCCACTCAGTTGAAAGGCATTAAGAACAGAATTGAGGGCTTCCCTGGTGGCGCAGTGGTTAAGAATCCGCCTGCCAATGCAGGGGACACAGGTTCCATCCCTGGTCTAGGAAGGTCCCACATGCTACGGAACAACTAAGCCCATGCACCGCAACTACTGAGCCTGTGCTCTTGAGCCCACAAGACACAACTACTGAGTCCATATGCCACAACTACTGAAGCCCGCGTGTCTAGAGCCTGTGCTCTACAACAAGAGAAGCCACCGCAGTGAGAAGCCTGCGCACTGCAACGAAGAGTGGCTCCCACTCTCTGCAACCAGAGAAAAGCCCACGCGCAGCAACAAAGACCCAACGCAGCCAAATAAATAAATAAATAAGAACATAATTGAGGTTTCCCTGAGGTAGAAGAAATTCTGCTTGTGGACTGGAGCTTCAGCTCCTATCAGAGTCCCAGCCTGCCAGCCTACAGATTTCAAATTTGCCTAGCCAGCCTCCACAAACACATAAGCTAAGTACTTACAGTAAATCTCTTTACACAGAGAGAATATATCATATATTAATATATTATATATCCTAACACACCTATTAGAATCATATACTGATATTATCTTATTGCTCATATATTATCAATAGTATAATATATGTATGAATGTATATTATATATGGTTTGGGGGTATATACACATATATATAAATATCTATATCTCAGTTCCTTTTCTTTGGTACCAAGTGGCCCAAACACCCATAGTCCCTACTCCTGCCACATTGCCTTTTCTCTCCCAGCCTGCCTCTATGGCCTCATGGGGAGTTCCCTACAACCAGCTGACTGAGGAAGAGAAAACTCAGGACTGGTTCACAGATGGTTCTGCACGATATGTAGGCATCCCCCCAAAATGGACAGCTACAGCACTGCAGCCCTTTCTAGTGCATCCTGTAGGACAGTGGTGAAAGTAAATCTTCCCAGTGGGCAGAACTCTGATCAGGGCACCTGGTTGTTCATTTTGAAAAGAAATGGCCAGAGGCATAAGTTTGGTTCATGAGCTGTGGCTAATGGTTTGACTAGATAGCCAGGGACTTGGAAGGAATGTGATTGGAAAGTTGGTGACAAGGAATCTAGGTCATAGGCCTCTCTGAATGCGCAAGGAATGTGGAGATATTTATGTCCCATGTGAATGCTCACCAAAGGGTGACCTCCACAGAGGAGGATTTTAGTAATCAGGTGGATAGGGTGACCAGCCACCCCATCATTGTCCATTGGCTTATAAGCAAAGTAGCCAGATGGCAGGGATGGAGGCTATGCATGGGCTCAGCCATGTGGGCGTCCACTCACCAAGGCCTAGCTGGCTACAGCCAGTGCTGAGTGCCCAGTCTGCCAGCAGCGAAGACCAACCCTGAGACCCGGCACCGTTCCCTGGGGTGATCAGCCCGCTGCCTCGTGGCAGATCGATTACATTGGATTGCTTCCATCGTGGAAGGGATAGTGCTTTGTTCCTACTCTGGATGTGATTTGCTTTCCCTGCATGTAATGCTTCTGCAAAAGCTGCCAGCTGTGGACTCCCAGAATGCCTTACCCACCATCACGGTATTCCACAGAGCACTGCTTCTAGTCAAGGGACTCACTTCACAGCAAATGAAGTGCAGTAATGGGCTCACGTTCGTGGATTCTCCTGGTCTCACTATATTGCCTGCCATCCTGAAGTAGCTGGCTTGATAGAAAGGTTGAATGGCCTTTTTTTTTTTTTTGCGGTACGCGGGCCTCTCACTGTTGTGGCCTCTCCCGTTGCGGAGCACAGGCTCCGGACGCGCAGGCTCAGCGGCCATGGCTCACGGGGCTCCGCGGCATGTGGGACCTTCCCAGACCGGGGCACGAACCCGTGTCCCCTGCATCGGCAGGTGGACTCCCAACCACTGCGCCACCAGGGAAGCCCTGAATGGCCTTTTGAAGATCCAGTTACAGAACTAGCTAGGTGGCAACACCTTGCAGGGCTGGGGCAACGTCCTTCAGGAGACTGTCCGTACTCAAATCAGCATTCCATGTATGGTGTTATTTCTCCCACAGCTAGGATTCATGGTTCCAGGAATCAAGGAGTGGAAATGGCATGGCAGCATTCAATATTAACCCTAGTGATTCATAAGAAAAATTTTGCTTCCTGTCTGCAACCTTATGCTTGCTGATATAGACATCTTCATTCCAAAGGGAGGAACGCTTCCACCTGGAAACACAACAATGATTCCATTGAACTGGAAGTTAAGACTGCTACCTCCATTTTAGAGTCCTCATCCTTCTAAATATACAAAGATGGGAGTGACTGTACTGGCTGGGGTGATTGATTCTGACTGCCAAGGGGAAAGCGGGCTGCTACTACATAACGGAGGTAAGGAGAAGTATGTCTGGAATACAGGAGATCCCTTAGGGCATCTCTTAGTACTCTCATAGCCCGTGACTAACGCCAATGAAATACCATAACAACACAATTCAGGCAAGACTTCTAATGGCACAGACCCTTCAAGAATGGACGTTTGGGGGCATCCCACCAGGAAAAGAACCACAACCAGCACTGAGGTGCTTGCTGAGGGTAAAGGAAATATGGAATGGGTAGTAGAAGAAGGTAGTTATAAATACCAGCTACGACCACCTGACCAATTTCAGAACTGAAGGCTGTATTATTATGAGTATTTATTCCTTATTTTATTGTGAGAATGTTTATTTGTGTATTTTTTCTTCCCTCTCTTATCCCCTTGTCATCTAACATAAAATGTATCAATAAAAACTAAGTTTACATTATTGAAGTTATAGGATTATCAAGGAGAGGAGTGAACTTCATCCAAAGGCTTTGCCTCCTCTTCTGGGGAAAGGGTTAGCACATTTTCAGTTGTACACAGGATCATTGTATCATGTTAGGTGGAAGTATGACTTTGTTATTATCTTTATTTGGAGATTAAGTATGGTTTAGGAGATGTGTATTGGTGCCAGGTTGACCAGATGTGGTCTGTGCTGATCAGTTTTATGTGTCAGGTTGGCTAGGCTCTAGTACCTAGATATTCAATCAAACACTAACCTAGGTGTTGCTGTGAAGATATTTTGTAAATGTGATAACACCTACAATCAGTTAACTTTACGTAAAGGAAATTTCTTGGACAATCTGGGTGGACCTGATCCAACCAATTGAAAGGCCTGAGGTTTCCCTCAAGAAATTCCACCTGTGTATTGCAGCGTCAGCACCTGCCTAAGAGTTTCCAGCCTGACCTTCCTCATGGCATGCACTAGACTCCAGACCTGCCTACCTGATCCCTACAGTTACAAAAGCCAATTCCTTGCAACAAATATAGATGGATAGATAGATATAGATAGATATAATAGATAAATTGATTGATAGATAATTGAAAGATAGAGGATGGATGGATAGATAGAATAGGTAGGATAGATATCCACAGCTTGCATCTCTCTATCTCTGCGGTGGAACTGACTGCCACAAAAACCACCTAAGAAAATCTTGCATCCCTTGAGAGTCAGAGCTTGTTTTTGATCCAAAAGGGATCACTCAACATATTCATCAGGCATGGCCCCCAAAGCTCCTGGGCAAATCCCAGGAGTTCAAAGGATTATTCTAATGGAGGAATCAATTGGGCAGGTCAGGGTGACACTCCTAGAATAGTGTTCTGTCTTCCAGGGCATGCCTTCGGATATGTTAGTCCTTTCATATTTATTAAACTATCTGTAACGCAGTGGAACACTACATGGCCACTTAAAAATACGCTCTTTATAGGGCTTCCCTGGTGGTGCAGTGGTTAAGAATCCACCTGCCAATTCAGGGGACATGGGTTCGAGCCCTGGTCCGGGAAGATCCCACATGGCAAGGAGCAACTGGGCCTATGCGCCACAACTACTGAGCCTGCGCTCTAGAGCCCGAGAGCCACAACTACTGAGCCCGCGTGCCACAAGTACTGAAGCCCGTGTGCATAGAGCCCAAGCTCCGCAACAAGAGAAGCCACCGCAATGAGAGGCCCGTGCACCACAAGGAGTGGCCCCCGCTCGCCACAACTGAGAGAGCCGTGCACATCAGCAAAGACCCAATGCAGCCAAAAATAAATAAATAAATAAATAATTAAAAAAAATATGCTCTTTATCAACTGCCCCTGAAAGGGGATACAAAATCTCATAATATTAATTGCTTCTAAGGAGGGGAGCCCCTGGGCTCTGGGAGAGAAGTGGGAGGGAGGATTTTCACTGTTTGTACTTTTGGAATGTTGGATTATGTGAGTCTATCATCTAAATTAGGGATTGGCAAACTGTAATCCACAGGCCAAATCTAACCCACTGCCTGTTTAAAGTTTTACTGGAACACATCCATGCTTATTTGTTTACATACTGGCTATGGCTGCTTTCAAGCTGCAATGGCAGAGCTCAGGAATCGGAACAACTACATACACAACATACACAATGTCATACGGCCCACAAAGCCTAAAATACTTACTATCAGACCCTTTACAGAAAAAATTTTCCGATATCAATCTAGATTTTTTTCAAATAGAAAAGTAAACTGACATTTAAAGAAAAAATGACCCAAGAGAATTGAAAACATCTGTCCACACAAAAACTTATATATCAATGTCCATAGCAGCACTAGTCACAATAGGCAAAAAGTGGAACCAACCCAAAATCACTCAACTGATACATAAACAAAATGACAAAATATGATATAGCCACACAGTGGAACATTACTTGGCCAGAAAAAGGAACGAAGTACTGATAAATGTTACAACACAGATGAACCTTGAAAACGTTATGCTAAGTGAAAGAAGCCAGACACAAAAGGCCATATATTGTAGGATTCCATTTATATGAAATGTCCAGGCAAATTCACAGTGATAGAAAATACATTAGTGGTTTACAGGGGCTAGAGAGAAGGAAGAATGAGGAGTGACTGCAAATGGGTGCAAGGTTTCTTTGAGGAGTGATGACAATGTTCTGGAATTAGATAGTGGTGATGGTTGCACAACTCTTTGAATATACTAAAAACCACTGAATTGTACACCATCACCAAGTACACGGCATTTCAGAGTTCAGTAGGGGGCTTAGCACCAAGTGATAAGTTAGTCCCCTCTACCACCTCAGGATCAGACCAGCCAGGGAGTTAGGAGACCAAGTTCTACATCCCAATTAACCCAAACATCCATGAGATCTTAGGTAAGTTTGTTTCCCTGTCTGGTTCTTAACTTCCTTCTCTATAATATGATACAATTGGACAATGCAGGAGAAGGCCAGTACGAGACACGAGGGGAGATTCAGGGGGCCCTGACTTCCCAGAATCCTTTATTCTTTCCCCAAGATTTATCATCACTGACCCTAATAACCAGCATCTTCATCACCATCATGATGTTCCAATTTGAAAGCACTTTCACATACATGATGTCATTTGATCCTCATAACCACTCTTTTGGGTAGATAGGTATTATCCCCATATTACAGATGAAGAAATTAAACCTCAGAATCAAATGACTTACCCAAGTTCATAAAGTGGTTAAGTGTAGGAGCTGGGACTCAACCCCAGGTCTGTCCACAACACCACACTGTTTTTGCATGTTTGGCCTCTCTCTAAAGCCCAAGACAGCAATGTCCAGCAGCCTCACTATAACACATCTTTGTTTGGACAAAGCAAGGGAGGAGAGGCACAAGGACTTGGGTCCTCCTTGACCTTTTCTTATGAACCCTTCTATACTGGTACAGCAGCAGTCTGTGCATAGGAGTATGCATGTACACTGGTGTGGACACCAAGCTCATGGTGTCACAAAGATATACATACCGGTACACATGACCTCAACAGATGAGAGGTCACTCCTTGTTACCAGAGTGGTGGGGAAGCTATGCCTTTAGTTCAGGGGAGTCCTGAGCCAGAACTCTGGGAGTCTGCTCTCTCCTAAATCCAGAAGACTCATTACCCCTTTCATGAAGCTTCAAGAAGGAAGGGGCACTTCCTCAATGCTTGGTAGACAAGAGTAGTGAGGAGAAGAGAAGGCCTGGAAATTATCCTCATTGCCTTTGCTGAAGCGAGCCCAGGAAGGGGAACATCAGTGAACAGGGCATTCACTCCCAAGCTCAGAGAGCTGGGCCTAAATCTCAAGGAGTATCAGTGAGAACACTGCTGTCAAACCCAGGTCAGCCCTTGTAAGTCACAGTGCCTGGGCACTAGTAACGCTACCAGCTACGTGTGCTTTGGCAAGTCACCCACCCTCTCTGATTCAGTTTGCTTATCCAAAGATATGGCTAATGACTGCCTGGGGTCTAGCTCAGAGGGGTGCTTGGAGGTTTCAGGGACATAAACGGAAATGCTTTAAAAACAAAATGTACTTTAAGAACGCACTCTTCCATTCTCCCACAGCTGATAAGGAAGAAGGGCTGAGGCATGAACACACTTGGGGAATGACCCATTGATGCCTTTCCAGGGCTTGGCCAGCAAGGGGGAGTCAAGCCAAAAGCAAAAGTGTCTTCAGGAAAAGCCGGGTTGCCCATGCTTGTTTGCACTCTTTTTTGCATTTGGCCAATCAACATTTATCAAGCATCCCCTACAGCACAGATGCTGTTCTGGGGGCTTGAAGATAAAGCAGTGAAGAAAAGAGAAAATGGCTCTGCTCTCAAGCTTATGTTCTACTTGTGAAAGATCAATAAGTAAACGAATGTCAAGCATTGGCAGGTGCTATGCTGAATTAAATTGGGTAAGGTTAACAGTGATGGGGGAGTGGTACTATTTTCTGTAGGATGTAAGCAGGCCCCTCTGATAAGAGGATGTTTGAGGAAAGACCTGAAGGAAGTAAGGGGATAGTTTAGGAGGCAGCCACACCTTCTGTCTAGGCTAGAGGACACGAGTTCTGGGGAGAGACAGACACGTTGTCCACAGCAACAGAGAATTTCCTACCATGCTGGCTTGGTTTGCCCCTCTTAGATTCATTCTCCTGCTACGTTCCTTGGGGGGAGGGGGGGTTGACCCCTACAGACTGTATCCCTGGGTCAGCCTTGTCCTCTGCCTGACTTTTGTTAGGTTCGGCCAAAAGGAGGTCCCCAGAAAACTGGAGAACAGGATGAAAGAGAGGTGGGATACTGAAGCTCCTGCTTCCTCTGCCTGGCCACAGTTCCGACAGTGGCTGCATTCCTCTGCCACAGTTCCCATCTGCCTTCCACAGCCCCTTCTGTAGTCGATCCTCCAGTGTTGCCCCTCCTGGGCCCCATGGGGTGGGGGCTCATCAGGAAGCCTTGCAGGATTAACCTTCTAGATGAGCACCATGTACCTACCTGTGCAGGAGTGTGCTGTCCATAGATGCTACCTGGACTGCCTCTCCCATCAGGACAGGATGAGTTTTGACCCTAGAGGCACCTATCGCAGATAAAATGTGGACCATGGCCTCCTCTCCTCCTCCAAAGCTCCAGCTCTGTCAAATCGTTCATACCAGCAAAGGTGGGAACAGAAGTTGAGGTTCTAGAGCCCCTCGTCTTACTCCCTTGGGAACTCGCTGCCCTGGAGGTTTTTCTCCCCAGGATCCAGCCCACCAACTTTCAACTTTGTGGAAGAAACGGATCCACCTACCTCCAACACCAATAGCTCATTGCCCAGTTTATTTCCTTGATAGTATTTATCACTACTGGCTTTTTAATGTGTACGTCTGCTCTGTGCACTACAATGTACATGCCATGAAAGAAGAGAACTTCCCTGTCCTGTTCTCCTATGTGAACAGCATCCTTGGCCTAAGTATAAAACTCAGAAACATTTTTCAGTGAATAACTGACAACAGAAATGAGTATAAAGCCATCTCTGCTCCCAAACACCCTCCACAAGAATTGTAGCCATAAGCCCAGACACCAGTGGCTTAGGGTCACAGGGGTGGGCAGATACTCTCAGAAGCGTCTCGGTACTGCTGACTTCTCCAGGTGTGTGTGGGCAGGAGCCCCAAGTGGGACAACCAGGATAACCCAAGAGTCAGAGACCACTCAGGTTCCACCTTTCTGAAGATCCTCAGCTTCTCCGTTCCTGAGTGGCTAGAGCTAACAGAAACAGTCTCCAGGTCTCAGCATCGACTATATGGAAGACTCAAAATGAGGCTCACCAGACCACCTCCACCAACGACCCAAGAACTCCTGTGGGTGAGCGCCGCTGGTTATTTTCCTCCACTTAAGGGGCCCAAGCCTAGGTCCTCTGAGACCTGATTCAGCATCTCTTTGGACCCCGTTCTACTCCACCCTAGATGCCCACCCCTCCCACGTGTGGTACCACCGCCACCAGGCCATCCCCTTTACCCCCAAAGAAACCCAAGCAGCTCAGAAGTGCATCAATCGACCTTTAATGTCCAAAAGAGGCAGAGGCGTGGATGCAGAGCACAGGAGATGCTCCAGAAACGAGGGAGAGATGGACACACACCAGACATTTCCAACTGGCCGCACAAGTCTGGGAGGGCAGGGGGAGACAGATCTGGACACTCATAAAAAAATAAACCTCAACTCAAGCACTCAGTCTTGCGCCCACCAAAGGGTTTTACAGGGAACTCACTCACCATCCCGGTCCCCACCCTCCCTTGTCAGCATCAAAGAAAGCTCAGCACACACTAAAGGCTTGAGAAGGGGGCATTCTCCTGCCTCCCCACCAACCTCGAGGATGGAATCGGAAAAAAAAAAAGAGAATGAGCTGGATCCCAAACCCCCTCCACAGCATCAACCCTACACATGAGAGTTTTTAATGCGATTTACAAGAATCAACAGCTCAATCAGTAATGACTCCCCCCACCCCATTCCCCACCCCATCACTGTTTGATCCACAGACAAGATTTCCCGAGCACTCCCCTTGGAATCTCCTCCCACTAGCAGTCCTGCTCCATCCCCTAATTCCTGGCTTCACCACTGCAAGACTGACCTCCGAAGTTCCCCCAAAGCCCCTCAACAGCCTTTATCACACTTCCACCCCTGCCTCCCACAAGAGGCTGCCACCACTCACAAAGTCCCTTTCCCTCTCCACTGAGACCCAGCTCATCCCGGACTATCCTCCTAAAGCCTTCCCGGGAGCAGACAGCCATAGGGCAAGCAGCGTCTAGGCCAGATGGCTGAGGGCGGGTAGGGTGATACCCATCTTCACCCCCAAAACAGAGGCCCCCAGAGGTTTTTAACATAAAGGCCCACTTGTCTACCGATACACCTTAGAGATTCCACAGTCCTGCCCCTCCCTCCCCTCTACCCTAAACCAAGATATACACACATTCACACACATATACAGAGGAAAAACAAGGGACACATTAATTTGGTTTGATTGCTAAGACCTAGCTAAGAACTAGTCACCAGAAATTCCCTTGCCAGCCAACTACCAGGGGCTGCTCTAAGAGAACTCTGGAGGAATGAGAAAACAGAGAGCTAAGCAGGGAGCAGACAGAAGGAGAGAAGAATGAAAAGAAAAAAAAAAATCAAGCTAATCCCACCCTCAACATCCTCCTAGCATGAGCTCTGGCAGGAAGAATGAAAGAATAAAAGACACAGCCCTCACTTAGAAACTCTTCTGACAAAGACAGCAAGATAAGTCTGCTCCCCACTCCCACACACCACAGACAAACACGTCTCAAGGCCCCTTAAAGAATCCAGCCCCTGCCCCACCCTCTGCCCCAAGCCGTGGAATCACAGTTCAGTGGAATATTCTCCCTGGTACTAGATCAATCTCCCTACCCTCCTTCCTATCCCTCTCTCCTTGTCAATCCTAACGCTGTCCCCCCTGCAGCCTCCCTGGCCCTCCCAAAGCAGCATCCACCACCAGAAGAGGCAGCTGCACAGTTTTAGTTCCACCTCCAGAAACCTATTTCTTTTCCCCAGCCCTCCTAGTCGTACAGGCTTTGTTGAGGGCTTTTTATTTGTATAGGGAGAGAAAGAGAAAAGAGAGGGGTGGGAGAGATTTCCTAGTGCAATACAACAACAACAACAACAACAACAACAAAAATTTAAGTCTTGAAAAATAAACGTAAAGCAGCCTTCTTCCCCAGGCAACTAAACAGAAAGAAGTTTGGTTTTGTTTACTGCGACATACACATGAAATCGAGTATACAGTCCATGCAGTAGCACAGCCATTGGAGAGGACATCCTGATGCTGGCCCCAGTGCAAAACAGTCCCAGCAACGCCGCCTGCTTGCCATCACTGCCGCCACCACTAACACCTTCACTGCGGCCACCTAGCCTGACTTGAAGAGGAGGATTGCAACTTGACCCAAGTAAAAATAGATGAAGTGCTTTGTCTCGTGTGTAACGTAGCTGCCAAAATTTCGGCCCACAATACAATGCCAGGTAGGGTTATATTTCTTGTCAAATTCCTAAAAGAAGAATAAAAAAGAGAAAAAAGGTGATTAGGACAGCTGGAGGATGAGAAATCAGAATGAGAGTCTGATTAGTTTAGCTGTCACCCCCACCCCACCCCCAGTCCACGGCCTCGGTTCTCTGAACCTCAGGAGCTCAGGTTCTAAGGTTGGCTAGGACACTCCTTCATTAATAATGTAACACCACAAAGGCTCCATTATTTCTCTCTAGCACTTTACAGCCCGTTCATCTCTCGTTCCTCTAGTTACCCTGCTTTTCAAAAGCCCACCCCGCAATCCTTCAGCAAGGGAATCAGAAAAGCCAGTGGAATAAAGGACCACTCCAGGGTCACACAGCACTGAGTAGAAGAGGAGCAAGCCTCCCTGGCGTGCCCCTTGCCACCTCTCACATTACTAAACCAGCATTTCCAAACGCCAAAAGCCAAGACGCTAAAGCAAAACGGGGAACGAAAGTACCAGGAGTACCTGCAGGAGAACCAGGAAGCGATTCTGTGTAAGCCAACATTAAAGACACTCCAGTGTGGCAGGCACTACGTGGGCTGTAAACACCAGAGAAAGGACCTCAACCATGAGATCAAGGCAGTTCCCTCACTTCTCTCAGGGCTAGTACAAGTTCAGCACCAAAGCCAGCTAGGAAATCCTCACGACCTTATCAGACAGACCTTCCCACTCCGTGGACCCAGCAGGAAACAGATGGCTCAGTTCTAGCTGCATCCTGCCGTGGCTGTGAAAGGACAGCAGCCCTCCACCACGGGCCCAGCAATGCAGCCAACCTTGGGGCTCTGGCCCCTAGGGGCTCAACCTGCAACTTGTTTAGCGTCCTCACAGCCCCCATACCACGTAACTCCAGAAGGTATTAGGAGACGGCGGAAAGGGCATGGGTCACCACACTCAGCTTTATTCCTGACTGAAGACCCTGTGTAACATAGGAGAGCCATAGTTCCTTCCCCATTTTCCCCATCAGCAAAACGAGAAAGCGATTCTTCTGGCCCTAGGAGTCCATGGTTCTACATTCTCTCCCTGAATAGAACAGAAAAACCATCACTCAACAAGGACCCAGCACACCTAGCAGCCTTGCCAGCTCTGCACCCCCTGGCTACACACACAGAAAGAAAAAGTCTCTCAGGACCCCAGTTTCCTCTTCTCATACCACCCACACACACAGGAAAGAGTTCTGTGAAACTCAAGGATACTCTACCGCCTGTATGGACCAGAATGCCATGGCTCTTAGGCATCCTTGGGATACCAGAATTAAGAATATCAAAGACTGGGGCTCTGCCACCAATGGACATGGATCCTGACTGGGAATCAGGGACCCTGGGTACCACCTTTCACCTCTAGCTCAGCAGCTTCCTCACTATATATATGTTAACTATGTCCATTCACCCAGGAATTCTTCAGGGACTAAACCTATTGCCCCAATAATGCTCATCTACTAAAAAATATATATATATCTATATATCTATATATATTCAAGCCCACCCTTTCCTCAAGGAGGCAGGGAGAAGGGGACGATTTAGTGCATGAGTCCCTTTTTCTTTGGCCGCGCAGCTTGGCTTGCGGGATCTTAGTTCCCTGCCAGGGATTGAACCCGGGCCATGGCAGTGAAAGCACCGAGTCTTAACCACTGGACGGCCAGGGAACTCCCCACCTGAGTCCTTTTAAAGAAAAGGAAACGTCCTACGTAATGAGAATCACTTATAGGGCTATCCCACTTTAAATGATGCAGCTCCCTGAAAATTTGTATAGGATCTTATGTTATCCAATCAAACATCCTTGGTCTTCATTTTGAATAGTTCTGAATTGGGACAGTTATATCTAGTCCTGAAGCTTCACTCCCCATTGCTTTTGCAGTCACATAACTATCTGTAAACATACACACAACCCCAGCAGAGTTCCTATTAAAAACTCTTAAGGTAAATGCTTTAATAAATAAGAATCATCCCCTAACTTATCTCCTTTGCAAGTTCGTAGGGTTCTGTTTGCATGGAATATACCTACTTTCCTATGCCCCCACTCCAGCCCTCCCTGGGGCATAACTCAGCTATCCATCCCTATCCCTGACCAACCACAGCTCTCCCAGCACACCTTCTTGATATAGGCAGCAATGTCCTTCTCTATGTTGTACTTCTCCATAGCCTGCGTGGCGCAGTCAACGGCATCTTGTTGCATGTCCTCAGACATGTCTGCGTTCTTGATCACTGCCTTCCGGTCAGACATCGTGACACTGCAGAAGAAGCAGAGAGGTGAGGCTGCAATCCCATGCTCTGGGCAGTGAACACTAACAGCTGGGTGTGGGGCTGGGAGAGGAGCACAGAAGATGAGGGCAATAGAAAACACAGATATGAGGCATTAGAAAAGGGAGCTCCTAAGATTTTAGCAGACACATGGTTGCCAAGTCTGGGAAACACAAGGTAAATAATTAAAAAAACATAATAAGCCATCAGTTGTTATCACATGTAAAATGAGGCTTTTCCAACTCTAAACTTATCTATTTCCAATATTTTGAATAGCACCAATAGCCAAGATATTACAATACACCATCTACCAGCTGTGTCCTTGGGCAAGTTGATTAAACTTTGTGCTCTCATTCATCATCTTAAAATGCGGACTTGAGTTAACCTCAGGGTAAACCTGGTGGTATAACACCTGAACATAATAGACCCTTGATTTAATGACCATTATTATATCATTGGTATCAAAGTGGAAAGATGAATTAGGCCTGACTTCTGGTCTGTAGACAAGTTACTTAGCCTTTCTGCATTCGATTACCTCTATTTTAGCAATGAGGATATCTCTCTATCAAGAGCTGTTGTAAGGATTAATTAAGGTTATATGAGAACACTGCAAACAAGGACAGTCTATACAGTGGTCTCACCCATTAGCCAGATTCAGCCCACCACCTGCTTTTGTAAACAGTTTCATAGGAACACACTACAATGGCAGAGTTGAATAGTTGTAAGAAACTAGATGGCCTGTAAAGCCTAAAATATTTACTATCTGGTCCTTCACAGAAAAAGACTGCCAAGCCCTAAGCTACCAATGCCCAGTGGTGACAGAGACAACAAAAGGTAAAGAATTATTATTTTAATAGCACTCTTTCATATCCATGCTATCTAAGACATTGCATTCATCCTATAGCAACCAGAGTTGCAGAGCTCACCTTGCATGGTCCCCTCCTAGGATGACAGGAATTCCAGGAGGGCTGGCCACGGCCTGCCTAGAAGTCTATGGCATGTGAGGTGCTTTGCAGGAAAGGGGATGAGCTGCAAAATCCTATCCTCTGTCCTTGACCAAGTCCCATCACAGAGGGCAGTAACAATCCACCCCCCATCCCATGTGCTACTCCCCCAAAGCGCCACTCTGTGGCCTGCCCAGTGGATAAAAGATGTTGTCGTTGCAGCCCTGTCCGATACAAAGCTACACAGGGACCTGACTGCTCAAGGAGAGATCCCTGGTATCATTCCGGGCCACCCGGATCTGAGTCCACACTAGCCTGTGGGCTGGGTGGGCTGAAAAGGGAAGCAGAATTCATGACTACTACTTCAGCCTGCACTAGATGCAAAGAATGCATGCGTGCCAGCTGCTAGTCAGGCAGCCCTTTACTGCATCCGGGGCACCTCTGTCTCACACTGGCAAATTAAGCAGGGCTGGTTCCACTTTTGCAAAGGCTGGCAGAGCAAAGGATTATTGCCCCAGTACCCTCTGCTCCCATACGCCCGAGAGGGAAAGTCAGAGCCTCGAGAGGAGTCTGTGAGCACCAGCTGGGGCTGAGGAAAAGGTCAGGCGAACCCTGTTCAAGGCCTGGCTGTCTATATGACCTGGGGCAAACCAACATCTTTTTAGAAAACAATGGCTGAAATAAGATAAATGT
The DNA here is from genome assembly GCF_951394435.1 of Stenella coeruleoalba. Taxonomy (NCBI): domain Eukaryota; kingdom Metazoa; phylum Chordata; class Mammalia; order Artiodactyla; family Delphinidae; genus Stenella; species Stenella coeruleoalba. The sequence goes on along the minus strand of NC_137165.1, from coordinate 30,811,707 downwards.
GGCAACTTCAATGGGTTTGCGCAAAGGTACGACAGCAGCAGTACAGGGAAGAAAACTAGTGTCACCGGGCGGCCTATCCCAGGTTACCACTCAGAAGGGGGCACTGTTTACAAATCCAAGGGTGGGGTGGGGCCTGATTAAAGGATGAAATCAGCACCCGTTTTCCCAGCAAGCTCACCTGCCCCACTGCCTCATTCCCAAAGTCCAAAGAAACAACTTTGTCACAGTAATTAAAACCACCTTACCCTCCAGGAGAGCCTGCAGTTACATAACGTTGGTCTTGTGACTACAATGCCACGATTCTTCACCCCTGACCCCCCAGGCGTCTGAGAGGTGAGGCCTAGCCCCAGTCTCCCCTGTCCAAGGTGCCAATGAGAAAAGGAAAGGGAGGGGCCAATGTAGTCCCTCCCCCCCGGGGAAGAGGGAAAAAAAAAAAGCAAGGGACCTGGGCCTCCAGATTGAAGGATGACCACAGGGCCCCAGGCCAGCTGCCTTAGTCACGAGCCAGGGGCTCCTCTGAAAAGCTAAGAGGGCACTCCAGGACAGCTCACTCTCCTCTATCCCCGGCCCTGCGACAAAAAGACCAAGCCTCCGAACGACACGACCCGCCCTCCCCGGCCCCCAACACGCACAAACGCTTGTATTTCCTCCCTTCGGACCCCAAGGGGCCGTCTCCCTCCACCACCCCATCCTCCAGTGGCTGCGATCCCGAAGGCCGGCACCTGGGCCGGGAGAAAGCCTCCTCCCCCCGCACCTCCGCCCGGCCGGCCGCCCTTCCCCGTCCGGCCTAGAGCAGCGCCGTAGTGACTGGGCGTCCTCGCTGCAGGAAGGACGCCCCAGAGGGTGGCGACGGCGGGACGAACCGCGTCACGCCCGAGCCCGCTCCGCGGCTCTCCCTCGGCCCAAACTGCAAGGGCCTCCGAGCCCGCAGAGAAATCCCGGGGCGGGGGGGGGGCGGGAGGCCTCACCTCTGCAGCCGGGGGCCCCGGGGTCGGGAGGGCACAGGGTGGCGCAGCCCTGGGCAGGAGAGGCGCCGGGGGCGTCACGCCGAGGCCAGCACTGCTCCGGGCCTCGGGGCCGAACTCCGCGCGTCGGGCCGCCGCCCCGGGGCAGCCTCCACCCACCGCTTACCTTTACGGAGGCGAGTCCGCGCGGGGTCCCGGGGGAGCAGGGATGGCCTGAGGCAGAGCGCGGGCAGGGCGGTGTCCCCTCGGCTCCTCTGGCAGCAGCCGCCGCCGCCGGCGCCGCCGCGGTCTCCGGCTCCCGCAGGCCCGGGCCGAGCACAAGCGCCGCCGCCCTCCGCCCTCGAGCTTCTCCCGCCGCCCGCGCTCCGCCTTGCGCCCGCCGGCCCGCCTGCCTGCCAGCTAGCCAGCTCCGCGCTGGCACCTCGCAGCTCTGCTCCGCTCGGCCTCGAGCTTGGCGGACGCACGACCCCCCTCTGAAATAGCGCCCCGCCCCGCTCCCCCCACCGGCGCGCTCGCCGCCGTCCGCGCTCCCCATTGGCTGGGCCCGTTCGGCCCCGCACTGCGGGCTTCTCCCCGCGCCGCTCTCGCCCCACATCTTGTTTCCTCCCACAATGCCTCGGGGCGGAGGGAGGGGGTGGGGAGGGGGAGCTGGAAAAGGTTGGGGGAGGGAGACGTGGCCTTCAGAAGAGAAAAAAGAAGTATACAGACCCCACTAACCAGGGCTGGAGAGGCCAGGCCTAAAAAGGAATAAAGAGGCCGGGTTCAATGAGAGAGAAAAAGAGGGAGGGGCGTAAAGACCCTAGTTCGAAGAAGAATAAAGGAAGAGAGTGGGATGGAGATTTCAGACCCTGGGAGCCCATGGGGAAGGGGTAGAGATCCTAACCTTAGAAAGAGGAAGGGGAAGGAGGTGAAGTCATCAGTTTTAGAGGAAAAGACAGGACTCCTTCCGTCCCCCCAAAACTGTGGGAAGGAGAGGACAGCCAGCCCTATGGAGAGGTAAAGCCATAAACAGCCGCAGGTCTCCCCTCCTCTCACTTTCTGGGAAGGCCCCTTCCCCTTCCTGCTCTGCCTTTGTTCCCGAGTCTCAAGGCCACAGGACCTAAACTCCAAGCTGGGGCCCCAGATGCTGTTTATCTTCAAGAGCAATGGAGGCAAACCCTAAGCACGATTGTGAGAGGAGAGTTTTGTCTTTGATACACAGGCCCCTGGAAGAGAGATGAGAGTAAGCCATTTCCAGTCAGTCTACCCGCTTGGTTAGACAGGACTAGAGGGGGCGTGAATAGAATCCCCTAGAGGTACAAACCAAAGCATGTCTGTACAGCCAGGAGCCTTAAAATTCACCCCATCCATATTCCTCACCTTATAAAGGAGAGAAACAAGGGACAGAGCAAGGGGGAGCCCTTGCCAGACCACCACAGGTGAGGCCTGGACCTGGCTTCTAGGCTGAAAAGTGGTGCTTCTAGGCAGCAGTCCCCCTGGGGTTTGTGGGTGTGTGTGTAAATGCCTGTGCACACTGGGAGAGTGCCTGCCCTCCATGCCACACCACCCACCTCCTAAGGAGAACAGGAAGCAGCTGCTCTTTTCTTTCCAAAGGAAGTGTCTACCTAAAGGGGTGGTGAGGGTCTTTATGGGAAGCCAAGCATTTGGGCCACACAGTAAGGATTAAGAAGCTTCCATTCATCCTATAACCCTAACCTTAACCCGTCATTGCCCCAAACCATGGTCAGGAAGTCAGGCTCATTCTGGCCCTGACCTGCTCTGATTTGGGGCATCATAATTTAGTGTTCATTATGAGTCAGGGGAAACCTAGAAAATCATCCCCTCTCACTTACGCTTTCCCAACCTGCTCTATCATCTTCAACCTCAATGAGGAGATGTGAAAGAAATAGGCGAGGCCTGTGGTATCCCCTCACACCAAGGGTATTCTGATGTCAGCTTCAGTGTGAATGAATGGGGGGGTGGGGCACGTGTGGGGAGGAGGAAACTACCTCTTAGAGAATTTCAGTAACTTGCCCAAAATTCCCCAGCTTGTAAGCAGCAGTATTTAATTCCCAGTGCCTACACTTTTAGCCTTTCCACTATCCTCCTGATAGAAAAAAGATAAAACTGTAAACTAGGTGTTGGGTGCCCTATCTAAATTATACCAGCATTTCCTAAGCTTATCTGACTCCAAAGACCTTTTTTATCCAAGCATTTATTAACATCTCCAGGAGCTACTATTCCACAGGACACAGTTGGAGAAACTTGTGCTATGCTAATTACTACTATTTATGTAAACTGCTTACTGTTTAGGATAATTACTATGCAACATAGTAACTGTTGTAATTAATACGTCTGCTTAACTTGGTGGACATTTCTATTTGATGCCACTACATGTTGATCGTCCGGTTTTCTGTTGCCGGGATAGCAGAGCCATGTCTTCAGATTTAAAAATCAGATGGGACTTTTGTTTTTGTCTCATCTGTGAGCCCCTTACCCACTGGCTACTTCTTTAACTTAGGGGTTCCCCAGGGCACTGGTCAACTTAAGTAGTTTATACCATGATCTGAGCCTTGATGACCTCCCTAAATTCCAGACCTCCACTGTGGGTGTCCCACAGGCTCTTTGGACTCTTCACATACACCTATATCCTGCCTGGTCATTAAGAGCATTGGCCCGGGAGCCACAATGCCTGGATTTTAACCTCTTTCCACCACTCAACCAGCTGTGCAGATCTGGCCAACCTATTCAACATCTCAAAGTTTCATTTTCCTCATCTATAAATTGAGACTAATAATATCTACTTTATAGAGTTATGAGAAAAATGCACGAAAAACTCTTGGCACAATGTGTGGTCCATATAAGTGATTAATAAATGTTAGCTATCATCAACATCTCTCTTCCAAACTTATTTCCCTTTCCTGCATTTCTTTTTTTTTTTAATGCATTGGGGGTTTTTTTGTTTGCTTGTTTGTTTTTATTTATTTTTGGCTGCATTGGGTCTTTGTTGCTGTGCGCAGGCAGGCTTCTCATTGCAGTGGCTTCTCTTGTTGCGGAGCACGGGCTCTAGGTGCACGGGCTTCAGTAGTTGTGGCACACAGGCTCAATATTTGTGGCTCACGGGCTCTAGAGCACAGGCTCAGTAGTTGTGGCACACGGGCTCAGCTGCACCACAGCATGTGGGATCTTCCTGGACCAGGGCTCGAACCCGTGTCCCCTGTATTGGCAGGCGGATTCTTAACCACTGCGCCACCAGGGAAGCCCCCCTTTCCTGCATTTCTTACCTCAGTTCCTCACCCCATTATCCACCCAGGTACCAAGTCAGAAACCTGCGGTCCCCTCTGGATTTGTGTCTCTCCCTTCCCCACCACATTTCTATCATCACTCACCTCCTGGCCGTGTCTCCAGTCCATGCCCCTTTCATAAGGAGTGCCTCATTCTCATTGTGAATACCTTGCATCTAGTACTCATCATCACTTCCAGTAGGCTCCCTGCCCCCTTTCTTAACTCCTCCTCCCCAAATCCACTGCTGCTGTGATCTGTCTAAAATGCAAGTCTCCCAGGCCCTTCCCTCTTCCCTGCTCTGAAAAAAGACCCATGCTCCTTCCCATAATTTACTTCCCCTCCCAGCCACACACACCCCAGCCTCTCTGCCTTATCTCCCCACGCTTCCCATCTCCCTCTTCAGGCTCTAGTAACACCATCAGCTGTTGCCTGTGGTTTCCCCCCACGGACCCAGATTCCACACCTTTGTTTATGTGGTTCTCTTGCCTGTGAGGCTTGTGGCTTTCTTTCCCAGCTCTTTGTCCTCTAGGAAGCCTTCCCTGAATCCCAGGCGGGAAGCATACCCCTCCTCTATGTTGTGGTAACATCCAGGGCTTGTCACCCACCACATTTTATTAAACTTGTTGGTCTTATGTTTGTCTGTAGTTCCTTGCATACAGGGATCACATCTTATTTACGTGTGGGCTGCAGAACCTGACACAGTTCTTGGAACATGGGAAATTCTCTGTAAGTATTAGTTAAACCGATCATGCCCATTAATGGCTGAAAAATACATTTTGGAAGGACACACTTCATCTCTTCTCCACCCAAAGAACCTTGTCTAGGCTCTTCTGTCTCTTTCCCTAGAACCAGCAATGCACACTATTTACACTGGGCCCTTCCTGCCCAGTGCAAGTTGCTAATTAAGGTAAAACACTGTCAGCCCTGGGGAAAGTCCAGGCCTGATTTCTGAATTGATTTCCTTCTCACACTCTCTGGTTATTTGCCTGATATCCTTACACCTTACAGGTAAAAACTAGCAAGGCTCTCCCACCCCAGCTGACTAGGGCACCTACAGAAAAGAGACCATAGCAGTAACAGAGGTCATTTCACCAAGACCTTTTGCTATTGACTTGCTTCAAGAGCTCCAGGAGGATGGAAAAGGGTGGGAACACACACACTGACACACTGCAGTGCAAACCCTGCTATCAGTCCCTTCTGCCAAGTCCCCACTGGGAAAACTTAAGGAAGAAACAGTGTGACTAGAACTACTGGAATGTGCTCCAGTTCATTGCTGATTTCTTGGGTGGCCTTGCAAGACATACTTCCCTAGGCAACCATTTACCAAGCCCCAAACATTGCCCCTCCTCCTCTCCAATCCCCTGAAACTTAGAGGAGCCAGCCAAGGTCAACCACATGACTGGGAGCTAGTGAGGTGAGCCCTGGACTGGGAGTCAAAGGAGAAGTCTTAAGCCCAATCTGGCTCTAGTTAAGTCATGTCTATAAGGTCCCTGTCAGCCCCAAAGTCTATGATTCTCTTATTTCAATACCCCATCCCAAAGGGCACATTCCATGTGGATGGGAGAAATTCCTCAGGCTAGGAGCCTCTACCTCGGGCCAACTTTAAATGCCCCTTTTCTGTTCTTTCTGTCTGTCCCTGCGGTCAGAATTCAAAGAGCATTTCTCTACACTCACACCACCCACCAAAGTTGGGAGGTAATTCTGTTCATCTTTTACTCCCTCAACTAACAAAGCAACTTGACATAGTTAAGATTCAATTAATGTTTAGAGCTTCAATTAAAATATTAAAGCAAATGGTCATGGGACTTCCTGGTGGTACAGTGGTTAAGCATCCGCCTGCCAGTGCAGGGGACGTGGGTTCCAGCCCTAGTCCAGGAAGATCCCACATGCCTCGGAGCAACTAAGCCCGTGCGCCACAACTCCTGAGCCTGCGCCCTAGAGCCCGTGAGCCACAACAACTGAGCCCACGCGCCACAACTACTGAGCCCACGCGCCACAACTACTGAAGCCCACGCGCCTAGAGCCCGTGCTCAGCAACAAGAGAAGCCACCGCCATGAGAAGCCCGCGCACCACAGTGAAGAGTAGCCCCTGCTCAGCGCAACTAGAGAAAGCCCGCGTGCAGCAACGAAGACCCAGTGCAGCCCAAAATAAATAAATACTTAAATTTATAAAGCAAATGGTCACCAAGAAGGAGCCAAAGAAAAGATGTTCCAATGGAGCTCGTGGTTTCTAGGTCATGACTCCTTAGGATTTAGGAGTCTTCCTCCTTCGTTGTATGGACAGTTCTGAGGAACCCTGCCCCTGCTGCGGGAGAACCAAGACAATGACGTGGAATGGGTCAGCCCTTGAATATCCAAAAGATGAAGTTAGGTTCTTGGGTGCAAGAAACACCTGAAGAAGAAAACAGGACCTGAATAGCTCCCCTGACTCCAGGCAGCAGGAGCCATGGAACAGTTTCCACGGGGCATCCCAGCGTGGCACATCACGGGCTTTTTCTTTGAGTCACCCGACTCTCAATTCAAATTCCCAAAGAAGGGCATCTGATTGGACAAACTGGGTCGTAAGTCCACATTTTGGCCATGGAAATAAAGGGCAGCCAGACTGGTAGACCTTCTGAGATGGAGGGGGGGATAGCTGACAGAAGGAACATCTACATGCAGTTACAAGAAGCAAGAGAGTGGGTACTGGGCGGGCAGAAACCACAGAGATCTACCTTGGAGAGCCTCAAGAGTGGGAGCCAACGTTATTTATGAGGGAGATCGTCATCCCCACAGTCATAAAAACACTCTGCTTTCTCACCCTCAGTCCCTTAGGGTGAGGTGGGAAATGATGAGAGGAGCTCTTAAAAATGAGGTCTGCACAACTTTGCTGTCCTTTCAGAGGAAAATTTTGGAGGAAAACCTTGCCTTGTCAGGTATATTGTGATATACTCCAGTTGGCAAAAAAAAAAAAAAAAATTATCTTCCCACTAGGAAATGGAGGCCCACCTTACATTTCAACATAATCATATATATTTATACACGTATATAACTACTTTATTGAGATATTGTTCACATATAAATTTCACCTTTTTAAAGTACACAATTTAGTGGGTTTTAGTATATTCACAGAGCTGTGCAACAATCACCACCATCTACTTTTAGAGCATTTTCACCACCCCCAAAATAAACTCCATACTCATTGTCAGTCATTCTTCCATTTCCCCCCAAACCTCACTGATTTACTTTCTGTCTCTATGTATTTGCCTATTCTGGACATTTCATATATATGGAATCATAAAATACATGGTTATGGTCTTTTGCAACTGTCTTATTGCACTACGTATAATATTTTCAAGATTCATCCATGGTGTAGCATGACTCTGTACTTCACTCCTTTATATGGCTGGTTAATATTTCATTGTATGAGCATACCATATTTTGTTTAGCCATTCATCAGCTGGTGAACATTTGGGTTGTTTCCACTTTTTAGCTGTTAATGGATAATGCCTCTATAAACATTCACGTACAAGTTTTGTATGGATATATACTTTCAATTCTCTTAGATATACACCTAGGTGTGGAATTGCTGGGATTTATGGTAACTCTATGCTTAACTTTTTGAGGAACGGTCGGACTGTTTTCCAAAGCAGCTGCACCATTCTACATTCCTGTCAGCAGTGCGTGAGGGCTGCGATTTCTCCGCATGTTCACCGACACCTGTTATTATCTGTCTTTTTGATTACAGCCAGCCTAGTGTGTGTGAAGTGGTATCTCACTGTGGTTTTCATTTGTATTTCCTTGGTAGCTAATGATGTTGAGCATCTTTTCATGTGTTTATTGGCAATTTGTGTATTTTCTTTTTTTTAATATTTATTTATTTTATTTTTTTGGCTGCGTCAGGTCTTAGTTGTGGCACACGTGGTCTTTGTTGAGGCGTGTGGGATCTTTCGTTGTGGCGGCTCTTCATTGTGGAACGCGGGCCTCTCTCTAGTTGCGGCGTGTGGGTTTTCTCTCTCTAGTTGTGGCGCACGGGCTCCAGAGCGCGTGGGCTCTGTAGTTTGCAGCACATGGGCTCAGTAGTTGTGGCACTCTGGCTTAGTTGCCCTGTGGCATGTGGGATCTTAGTTCCATGACCAGGGATCGAACCCACGTCACCTGCATTGGAAGGCGGATTCTTTAACACTGGACCACCAGGGAAGTCCCAATTTGTGTATTTTCTTTGGAGAAATGTCTATTCAGATCTTTTCATTTTTAAAATTAAGTTGTCTTTTTATTATTGAGTTGTAAGAGTTCTTTATATATTCTGGATAACAGACCCTCATCAGAGGCATGGTTCAGAAGTATTTTCTTCCACATTATGGATTGTATTTTCACTTTCTTGACAGTGACCTTTGAAGCACTAAAGTTTTCGATTTTGATGAAGACCAATTTGCCTATTTTTCCTTTTGTCCCTTGTGCTTGTGATGTCACATCCAAGAAATCATTGCCTAACCCAAGAAACCCTATGTTTTCTTCTAAGAGTTTTAGCTCTTGCTAAATGATCCATTTTGTATTAATTTTTGTGTTTGGGTCTGACTTCATTGTTTTGCATGTAGATATCCAATTGTCCTACGTCTTTTGTTGAAAAGACTATTTTTTCATCACTAAATGGTCAAAGATCAGTTGACCATAAATAGGAGAGCTTATTTCTGGACTGTCAATTCTTTTCCACTGGTCTATATATCCTTATGCCAGTACCACACTGTCTTCATTACTGTAGCTTAGCAGTAAGTTGTGAAATCTGGAAGTGTGAGTCTTCCAAGTTTGTCTTTTTCAAGATTCTTTGTCTAATCTGGGTCCCTTCCATTTCCATATGATTTTTAGGACCAGATTACCAATTTCTGTTAAAAAAAAAATCAGCTGGGATTTTGATAGAGATTATGTTACATCATAGATCAATTTGGGAAGTATTGCTATCTTAACAGTATTAAGTTTTCTGGTCCATGAACATGGAATTTCTTTCCATTTATTAGGTCTTCTTTAGTTTCTTTCAATAATGTGAAATAATTTTCAGTGTACATGTCTTGCACTTCTTTTTGTAAATATATTGTTAAGTATTTCATTCTTTTTGCTGTTATTGTAAATTGAATTATTCTCTTAATTTCATGTTCAGGTTTTTCATTGCTACACGTGTATAGAAATACAATTGATTTCTGTATATTATATTTTGTATTCTGCAAACTTGCTGATCTCATTCATTAACCCCTAATAGTTTGTGTGTGTGTGTGTGTGTGTGTGTGTGTGTGTGTGTGTGTATTCTTTAGAATTTTCTATATGCAAGACCATATTATCTTAGATAGTATTACTATCTAAGATAGTATTACTTCTTACGCGGGCCTCTCACTGTTGTGGCCTCTCCCGTTGCGGAGCACAGGCTCCGGACGCGCAGGCTCAGCGGCCATGGCCCAGCCGCTCGGCGGCATGTGAGATCTTCCCGGACCGGGACACGAACCCATGTCCCCTGCATCGGCAGGCGGACTCTCAACCACTGCACCACCGGGGAAGCCTAGATAGTATTACTTCTTTCTGTCCAACCTGAGTGCCTGTTTTTCCTTTTTCTTGACAATTGTCTTAGCTAGAACTTTCAGCACAGTGTTGAATAGAATTGGTGAGAGCAGACATCCTTGTCTTGTTACTGATCTCAGGGGGGAAGCTTTCAGTCTTTCACCATTAAGTCTAATGTTAGATGTGGAGTTTTCGTAGATGCTCTTTATCAAGTTGAGGAAGTTCACTTCTATTCCTAGGTTGTTGAGCGTTTTTATCATGAAAAGGTATTGAGTTTTTTCAAATACTTGTTCTGCATCTATTGAGAGGATCATATGGCTTGGTTTCTTTAACCTATCAATATGGTGCATTACATTGGTTTTCAAATATTAAACCAATATTTCATTCCTGGGATATGAGGATTTTTGTATCTATATTCGTAAGTGATATTGATATATAGTTTTCTTGTGGTGTCTTTGTCTGAGTAATATTGGACTCATGGAATGAGTTGGAAGTGTTCCCTCCTAATCTATTTTTTGGAAGAGTGTGAAGGATTGACATTAATTCTTTAAACATTTGGTATAATTCACCAGTGAAACCATCTAAGCCTGGATTTTTCTTTGTGGGAGGTTTTGAAAATACTAGTGCAATCTCTTTACTTCTTTTAGGTCTATTCAGATTATCTATTGAAGTAGTTTCAGTAGTTTGTGTCTTTCTGAGAATTTGTCCATTTTATCTAGGTTTTCTAATTTCATAGCATATACTTGTTCATAGTATTCCTGTATAATCCTTTTTATTTCTTTAAGATCTCTTCTTTCATTCCTGATTTTAGTAACTTGAGTCTTCTCTTTTTTCTTAGTCTGTCTAGCTAAAAGATTTGTCAATTCTCTTCATCTCTTCCAAGAACCAACTTTTAATTTCACTCACTGTTTTCTATTGCCTTTCTGTTAATAAGGTGTTTCTTGAGCACCCAGATGATACAAGCTGCTTAGGTCAGAGGAAGCTCGGACTGGGACTATTCCTTTGAGCAGCTAGATTCAAACTCATCTCCTTGTCTATTTCCCTCTAAAACAGGGTTCTCTCTATTTCAGTGTCTCCCTCATCCCCCCGGAGTAATATGACAAAAAAGACAGAGACCACATTGTTACTTGGAGGCTGTGAGGGACAACAGTTCCATTAAATCCATAAACATTTCTTAAACATCTGTTACAAGCTATGTGGAAGGCACCGAGGACAGGGCTGAGTAGCGAGAAGCAGCCTCACCGTCTAGCTGGGAGGCACACAGGTACACAGCCAACTTTAACACAGGCTGGACTACAATGAGGGCTGTGATTGAGAAAAATGCTCGTGGGGGGCTGGGGTTGGGGGGTCTTCTGTCTGGAAGAGTCAAGGAACAGAAGAGCTGGCATTTGAGGTAAGTCTTGAAGCATGGCAGGATTGGGGGAGAAAAAGGGAAGGAGGGAAGGTTCTTCAATCAGAGAGAAGCACACAAGGCAAGGCAGGGAATGGTAGGAAGTCAGGCCTGGCAGGGACAGAGTGTGCTGGGGAAAGGACAGGCTGGACAGAAGAGCTAGGGCCAGACTTTGGAGGAGCCTAAAGGATGTGCTAAGGAACTAGAACTCTGTCCTTAAAACACTTGGAGTCCACTGAAGGGCACTGAGCTGGAGGATGACATGACCAGCCTTTGCTGGAGTTTGGGGCCACAACAGAAGCCTAGGTTGATTTATTCAGCCTCCCTGGTGGCCTCCTCATGCTTAGAAGCAAGCAGAGACAGCCGTCTTTACCCCGGTTGATCACCACATCCCTGAGACTCTCTCCTCCCTGTGCTTCCGTGGTGCAGCGCTTCCCTGATTTCCTTCCTACCTCTCTGGCTGCTCCTTTGCAGTCTCCTCAGCAGGCTCCTCTTCCTCTGCCCATCCTCAATGTTGCTGTTCCTCCGAGTTCTGTTCTAGATCCTTCCTCTCCTCACTAGAACATTCTCCTTTGGAGATCTCATATGTTGCCATGGCTTCAAGGACCAAATATGGATTGGGAACTCCCAGATCTCTAGGTGGCTTTCTCAGACCTCTCTGCTTACTTAGACCTATCAGATCCAACTGTCCATTGGACGTCTCCATTTAGGTGCTATTTTCATTAAAATTAGGTCCAGCCGTGAGTAGAGGGGAAACCCCAAGTAAAATGGCCCAAACAAGATTTCTCTTTCAGATAAAAGGAGTTCAGAGGTATTAAGTCCAAGCCTGGGATGACAACCTGGGGCTCATATCTCTGAAATCTGTCACTTTGTCTCTATCCCCAGGCCACCATCCTCCTCCTGGTCACCTGCAACAGCTTCCCCATTCCTGCTCCTCTCAAATGCATTCTCTGCATCTACACTGTCCGACATGTTAGCCACCAAACACATGTGGCCACTGAGTACTCAAAAGGTGGCTAGTCCAAACTGAGGTGCACTGTAAGTGCAAAGTACACACTGGATTTCAAAGGCTTAATATGAAAAAAATGTAAAGTATCTTAAGTTTTCTGTTAAATGATAATAGCTTTGATATATAGGATTAAATAAAATATATTATTTAAAATTAATTTCACCTGTCTTTTCACATTTTTAATGTGGCTACTAGAAAATTTTAAACTACGTTTGTGGGACTTCCCTGGTGGCACAGTGGTTAAGAATCCACCTGCCAAGGCAGGGGACACGGGTTCAGTCCCTGGTCCGGGAAGATCCCACATGCCACGGAGCAACTGAGCCCGCAAGCCACAACTACTGAGGCCAGAGAAGCCACCGCAATAAGAAGCCTGCGCACCGCAACAAAGAGTAGACCCTGCTCGCCGCAAGTAGAGACAGCCCATGCACAGCAACAAAGACCCAACACAGCCAAAAATAAATAAATTAAATAAATAAATTTCATTAAAAAAATAAAACTACATTTGTTGCTCTCCTTATATATCTATCAAATAGCACTGCTCCACACAAAAGCAAAAAGCATCTTTCTGAAACACAAATCTGAACACATCACACATCTTCTGAAAACCTTTCATTGTCTTTAGGCTAAATCTCCTTCCACTCACTATGGCTTTCAAGCCCTCCACAGCCCAGCCCCTGCCTTGCCCTCCAGCCTCATCTTTCACCACCTCCTCCTTCCCTCCACCTTCCCCTCGCACTCCTTTCAGTTTCGTAAACGTACCAGGTGCTCTCTAGCCTCTGGGCCCTGTGTCTGTTACGCTCTCTCCCCTCTTGGGTGGCTTAACACTCCACCCATCACTCCAGCCTTGGCTTAGATGCATCTCTTCCCAGCTACCCTGATTCTCTGAGCTCCCATTACTTCTCTATCCTGACCTCACCCCGCCCACCCGCAAATGACTATGCCTGCTAACTGTGTCCTTTTCCAGACTGATCAGAAATGTGCCTGTCGTGTTCACTGTAGCATCCCCGGCACCTAGAGCTGGCACGTGGTCAGTAGGCAACAAGTGTGTGCTGCATCAATGAATGACTCACTCCAAAGCCAGATAAACAAAGTTTCAGGGTAGGGCCAGACTAGATGCCTTCTAAGTCTCGCCACCCAGTGACCATTAAGCTCCCAGTTTGGGAGGTGAGGCAAAGGGAAACTTGTAACATGTGGCCTGGTCTGTTCCAGGCCTGCACAGGCCCATTTGTGGAGACCCAGGCCACCACTGTCCCGTCCTCCATCCCCACAAGGGCAAACAGCACTGACTCTCCTCCCAGGAAAGCTCGCTGGCGTGTCCCCAGCATTTTCAGAAAGAGCTATGCTGAGGATTCTCACAGAGGTGAGCTTCCTCCTGGGTGGGGGTGAGGTGGGTAGGAATAGGGGGAGGCGCTGAGGAGGTTGTCTGTTTACCCAGCACCAGGAGAATCCATGCGCATGTTGTTAATGAAGTGTGAGCCTCTCAGGAGAGGAGAGGTGAAGGAGATGGGGGATGGGGACCCAGAGCTTAAGGCAAAAGTGGGTTTACACGAAGGCAGAGTAGAAACCACCCTCCCAAGCCATGGCCCAGCAGCCTGCTCTGCCCGTTCTAAACTTGGACCAGAAAAGCTGAGTCCTGAGCAGAACCTTGGAGAAGGTTTGCCCAGGTGGTTCCCTAACCTTGGGGCCTGAAAGAAGCCCAGTCCGATTTTGGGTTCCCTCACTGCTTCTGACACACTCAGGAGAGTATGAGCACACAGGCACACATAAACACACACCCTGTGTAGGTGATGCCCACACTCCAGGTTCTCTGCCCAGTGCCTTGCACCCAAGAGCCTCTAGTTACTCCTTCTCAACTCAGAAGGACTCCCAGCGGATTGACCCTGCCCTTAACCCAGCCAGAGACCACCCTGCCCTGGGCTGTTCCGTGTGGAGTCCCTGATCACAAAAGAGTCTGGCATAGAAAGGGTGACTAGAGTCCCCTCCGCCCTGCGCAGTGGGTCTTGAAGGTGGGATGCACGCTGGAGGCCCTTTCTCTCGGGTCAGACCCTGCACCTGGCAAAGCCGTCGCTCCCAGGTTTTATTATCCTCTTCTCTCTTTTCCTTTCACAGCCGTCGGCTCACACAAAGCAATTGGTAGTACCTGCAGTTCCCAACCTGGAGAACTAACTGAAAACACGTTCCCCAGCATGCTGCCAGCGGCAGCCGGCATGAAGAGGCTCTGTGATTACAGACATGCAGGGGTTTGCGTTCCTGTTCTCTCTCATCTATGAAACGCTTCCGTTCCCTTCATTTCCCATGGTGCCTTTAAAAAGGAAATGTGAAGCTGAGGCCTTTAGAAAAGTTAGTTCCAACGCCCTGCTCCACCATGGACAGACATTAGCCCTCACTATGATTCAAATCCATTTGGTCGTTTATTCATTCTTTCATTGGAAACAGATTTCATGGCCTCCTGCCATGTGCTAGCACTGAGCCCGATGCTGGGGACACACCAAATGTGACCCAGGCCCTACTTTTGAAGACTCACAGTCTAGTGAGAGACTGAAAGCATATGATCTAAGTAGTTGCAGTCAAAAATCAAAAAGCGATGCGAGGGCTTCCCTGGTGGCGCAGTGGTTGAGAGTCCGCCTGCCGATGCAGAGGACATGGGTTCGTGCCCCAGTCCGGGAAGATCCCTCATGCCGCAGAGCGGCTGGCCCCGTGAACCATGGCTGCTGAGCCTGCGCGTCCGGAGCCTGTGCTCTGCAACGGGAGAGGCCACAACAGTGAGAGGCCCACGTACCGCAAAAAAAAAAAAAAGCGATGTGAGAAAAGGAAAATGCAGATAAAATCCGAGTTAAGAGAAAGATAGTTTTGGAAAGGGTCGCTATTTCCTGAGAGGTAATAAAGTGTAGTGGCTGAAAGTATAGACCCTGGAGACCACAGGCCTGGGTTCAGATCCTGACTTTGCCTCTTGCTGTGTAACTTATGGAGAAATGGGGAGAATTTTGAGGTTATTGCGAAGATAAAGTGCAGGGTCCAGCACCTGGTAGAGCTCAATGGATGTCAGCTGCTAGAATCAGGGAAAGTGGCTTAGGACACGGGTTTTTTGCACGTGTGGAGCAGGAGGGTAGGGCATTCCAGAACAGTCAGGCCACAGGAAGAAAATGTGGTGCTTGTATGGAATTCCTTTTAGCTGCAGCCTGTGAGAAGGAAAGAAAGAAGAGATGAAGCCAGTATATCGTGTTGGGGTTAAACCTTGGAACACTGAATGCCAAAATGAACCCAAGGAAAAGTACAATAACATAGACAACCTTAAGAAGGCAGAGTGCCCACCTTGCCTCGAGCAAGGGTCCTCATCTTTATTTATTTATTTATTGTTAAAATGTACTTTATTTATTTATTTATTTTTGGCTGCGTTGGGTCTTTGTCGCTGCGCGTCGGCTTTCTCTAGTTGTGGCGAGCGGGGGCTACTTTTCGTTGTGGTGCGCGGGCTTCTCATTGCAGTGTCTTCTCTTATTGCGGAGCACAGGCTCTAGGCTCCTGGGCTTCAGTAGTTGTGGCATGTGGGCTCAGTAGTTGTGGCTCGCAGGCTCAGTAGTTGTGGCGCATGGGCTTAGTTGCTTCCCGGACCAGGGCTCAAACCCATGTCCCCTGCACTGGCAGGCAGATTCTTAACCACTGTGCCACCAGGGAAGCCCTGGTGCTCATCTTTTTTTTTTTTTTTTTTTTAACATCTTTATTGGGGTATAATTGCTTTACAATGGGTGCTCATCTTTGGAGCTATGTTCAGTTGGGCCAAACTTCAGGGCGTCCAAAGATGAGGAGGCAGCCCCTGGGGCTTGGTGCAGTGTTGGCCTGTCTCCTGTATTCTACCCACCTAGAAAGGCTTATTTCTGCCTGTCTGGCAGACTGAGCTCTGGAATCAAGGCTGAGGGAGAAGAGCCATCTTCTTTCACAAGGCTGAGTAGACGAGGGCATCTCGGCCCACCTGAAGTCTGATGTTGGGTTACAAAGGCTGGGAGAGGCCTCATGAAAGATGGCCAGTAGGGAGGGAGGTGGGAACGCAGGGCGTTTAAGGCCAGGTGAAGCTGAGCAGACTCCTAGTCATTATCAGCAGACTCCACTTTCCTCTGTGGTTATATAGAACTTTTTCAATCCTATTTCGGAGTGGGGCAGATGGAGAGCAAAGATTCATCAGGTCAAAACAAACTTAGGAGAGGCCCTGCTGGGAGACTGCAAAAGGGGGCAAAGGTCTCAGAGAGTGAGTCCCAGCTCAGGGGCATCCCTACCTCTGGGTGGAAGGGCCAGACTGGGAGGCAACGTGGCACAGCTCAAAGGGTTCTCGTCAGGGGAATCAGGAGGCCTGGCCTCGTTCTTGTCCAGGGTGTGCCACTGTCTTTGCACAACTTTGGGGAAATGACTTCCCCTTGGCCTCTGTTCCTTCTCAGGAAAACCAAAGGTTTTTTGCTGGGAGGATCTCAGAGGTCTTTTACAGCTTGGAAATTTAACATCTATGCTTGAGTGAAGCAATGTCCTGCTGTTAGGATTTGGGGTGCTGGAGTGTGCCCTAAATATTGGAAGGAACCCAGAACGGCCAGGCCTGAGAAAAAAAGGAAACTAGAGGGGCTGTCTGGAGCCCCCAACCCTCAGGGTGCACAGGGGTGAAGGGCAGAAGGGGTGAAGAAAGGAGGAGGAATGAAGGGAGGGTGGGGACAGCTTATCTGAGCGCCTGGTATCTAGAGGGCAAAGGAAGCTAACTGGTGAGAGGTTTCTTCTCCCAACTCCAGCGACCTCGGGATCCTGTGGGAAAGCTGCATTCGAATCGATAGCCTCGTAAATAAATAAAGAGTCAACGCGTCTTGTCTCCAGCTCAGGGCTTCCTCAGGAAAATCGAACCTCAACCCGCTTCTGCTCACCCATTCTGGATTTCTACAGAGGCCTCCAGAGGGAAGGAAACCTTACAGGCCATCGTGGGCATCTCCCTGCCTCCAGGCTGGCCTGCCATGTGCCCCATCCAAGAAGGTCAGGGCTGGGGCCTGTGCCCTCTGCCTCCATCCCCACCGGGGAGGCCCTCCCTCTGCTGGCTGTAGTCTCCCTCCTCCCTGTTCCCCGGGGCTCTTACCTTTATTCTCTCACCCCCAGTAAACTCTCCCTCTCTTTCAGCTCCAGCTCTTTGCTTCTCACCTCTCCTGACTTCCTACTGTCCTCCTGACCTACTGCTTGTCACCAAATGGAATCAGCAGCAAGAGGAAGGGAGTGGCTCCCCACTCCTCTGGGGTCTCCCCTCTATACCACGCCCCGCCAGACTCTTTGTCATCCACTGCATATGAGCCCCTCAGGGTCGGACAGAGTAAACGCATCTCTGGAAGCAATGGATAAAGACCTTTGTAACTTTACAGAACCGATATATGTCAGCAAGCTGACTGCAAGGCAGCCCTTTCTCTCTCTGACTTTTGTTACAACAGAAGAATATTCTTCTCCTAGGAAGAAGCAAATCTCCAATAAAGCAAGTTCGATATTTTGGACCCCAGAAACCAAGACAGTGGTCAGCCCTGTGTGATGATGGGCGACTGCCTTCTGGGTGCACCTTGCAACACCTCAGGACCGGTCTACTGCTTCGGAGCCTTGGTCTCCCGTCCAGCTCCCTGGCCCAGGCCTAAAGATGCCTAAGGGCTGCTGGAGCAGTTAGTGCAGAGAAGGGAGTTATAGGGTTGTGACAGCCTCTCTGCTCATAATTCTTGGCCACGGTGCTCCAGCTGATCCCTGGGGACTGAACATTCCTTTAATTAAAGGTTTCCAACTAGCAGACATCATATCCCTGCTTTCTCTGTTCTAAGTATAAAATGTAGACTATTTCATTTTCTCCTGAATTATCCATGGCAAAATTTCAGCCCCAGCTTCCCAACCCCACCTGGTCTCCTCCTGTCAGCAGTCATTACGTGAAAGAAACAGTTAGGATGTGAATCTGTAGCCAACGTACCCACAACGCTTCCCAGTGCACATAAGCAGAAGAGTGTTGTTTTGAGACATCTGCTCTGCAGTTCTTTTCCCCCATGATGGCTGCGGTTTAATTGTTCCAGGGGGGAACTCAGGCCTGGGAAGCAGTCAGTAGTCCAGTCTCTTGGCTCTGGTTTGACTACGTCACAGCTGACTGACTGGAGGCAGATTTGGCTGCCCAGAAAGTAGCAAAGGATTCATTCCCTGGTATCTCCTAAGAGGTGGACGGTAGCACAGTTTAGTTGTCTTGGAAAGCTGGTTACTAATTTGCAAGGCGGCGCTAATGACCTTCCTCCCCCACGGCAGTCAAGTATGGGAAACATGTTTACACAATGGACTTCCTACCCGAGGAACAGGCTGTGAACGCAGCACACCAACCTTCAGGCATAGATAGCTCTTAGAGCCAAGAGGGCCTCAAGAAATCATTTGGTCTGCCTTTCCCTTTGACCAGCCCCCAAGGCCCAGCCTTGAAGTGATTGGCCCAGGAGGAGATCCTGCAGGAGACTGAGGTCCAGCTCCCAGCTCTACTCACAACACAGGCTGGGGCTGGAGCTGAGCAAATGGGTTATGGCTGTCACCAGAGACGAGCTGGCAGCAGACAGAGCAGACTATGTTTTCTTTGCAGGCTGAGGGTACCTAGAGGGAGCTGAGAATTCCTCTGCTCCGCTCCGCTCCGCTCTGCTCAGCCTCGGGTGGGCAGACGGCAGGCAGGCAGGACGAGGGGAGAGGGAAGGCCAGCGGCTCTCACGCCGAAGGAGGAATCTTCCCCCCTAGGATAAGCGAGATAGTACGGACCAAAGATGGAAGGGAAGACAGCCTTAGGGCCCCATGGAGTCCCTGTGGAGGGTGTCAGGAGCCTGGATCCCCTGTCTGGAGCTGCTCTTGGGGAGTCACAGTGAGAGATCACATTTACAAACACTTGCTCTGTGCCAGGCACCGCACTGAGAACTCCGTTGCACTATGAAGGCAGTTTTGTGTAAGGGCTGGGAACATGGCCTAAGTGACACAAGACTGGGCTGAAGCCCAACTTTGATACTCACCAGCTCTGTGACCTTGGGCAAGTCACTTAACCTCTCTGGGCCTCAGTTACTTCACTGATAAAATGGGAATAATAATAGCACCCACCTGACGAAGTCACTGGAAGATTAAGTACATTCGCAGACATACAGCTCTTCAAACAGTGTCTGCCGTACAGTAAGCTGTAGGTAAGTTATTGCTATTACTGCTGTGTTGAAGCCTCACACAAAGCTCTGAAGTATATAGATACTCAGCTCTGAGGCTCAGGGAGGTCAGATGACTTGCCCCAGGTCCGTTTGATTGACAGCATGGGTACCCTCCTAAGGTCCTCTTTGGTGGGAAGCAGCTTCAGCTCCCCAGCTCCCCACCCCAGGTCCATTTCTGTTTGGAAACTCCACAGCTGCTTCATCACAGCAGAAACAAAGGTGGATCTCTATCCTCCCTCTGGGGACCAGGCTGGCTGGTGGCTTCGGGCCCAGCCAGAAGGTCCCTCCCACAGGCTGTGGCAGCACCCACTCCTGGGAGCCTCCCAGATGGCTCACCCCGTACCACCATCCCAGGCCTCCCCTGGGGCCTCCACCTTCTTCTGTAGTCTCCCCTCCTCGTGCAAGGTGCTGGCTGCCAGACGGGAGGGACCCCTTTCGATCTCAGGATAAACAAACTGTCTCTCTGGCCCAGCCCTCCGCCGGCTTGCCGCTCCCCGCCCCCTCGATCCGCAGTGCACAGTCGCTCTGCTCTCCTGCCAACTTGGCAGCTCGGCTCTGCTGTTACTATCAACACCTCCAAGGGAAAAGGGAGAGGACTCAGCTCTGATCGCCTGGCGCACGGAGCAGCAAATTCATGTCAGAGCCAGCGCTGGAATGTCTCCCAAGCTCCCAAGGCTCCTGGTGGGGAAGGAAAGGTGGGCCGATCGGAGCAGCCCTGATTGCAAACCAGCCTCCCAGCAGAGCTGCTGGGCCTGGCCAAAGCTGCAGGCCTGGGGGCTTGGGGGGCGTGGGGAGCGGCAGCTCTGACAGAAAGGGCTGCAGGAGGATGCTTTGAGGCCGTGCAGGTGTGCAGGAGAGGGCTGGGGGGGTCTATCTCACCCCAGCTCTTGCCGCAGTCCAGGGTGGGACAGGCTGTGGCCAGGATGGAAGAAACTGGTCTCTCTCTCCAGACTGTGAGCCCTTGGAATGCATGGACTGTGCCTTCTTTCCTCTGTCTCCCTTGGACTCCTGGTGTGCAGAGCTCTTGCTGTATTGGATTGGGAGCCCCTAAGGAACACTTTCCCCACTGAATGGAAACTTCCTCTAGGCAGAAGCCACCTTTTCCCTTTCCCAACCGTCCTCACCACAGCCCCTCAGGTCCTGCCCATGGGCTCCCTAAAGCAGCTGATGGCTTTCTCTGGCTCCTGCCAGGACTCCTGGGGCCCAGCCTAAAAGAAGAAAGAGCCCATATCTTCAGGGACCCAGTGCCCACAGCACAGGGTCTGTGGTCAGTCATCTACCCCTTGACAGACCCAAGGATGGTCGCTACACAGCCTCTCCCAGGAGGAACTGCCTTCCCAGCTTTCTCTCTGCTGTCAAGGGAAGGCTTTGTGCCCTGCTCGAGGGCTTTGGCATCAACAGAAGTGGTGGGTTCAGGGTCAGCTTCTTAATTCTTACACCACCCGGCCACCTAGTCTCCCCAAGGATGCAGGTGTAAGCTCCCACTCTGTTTCCTTCCCTGTTACATGGAAATAACATTTCATAACTGACTGGGTTACAGCTGGTGGTGATAAAGACATGAAGATGATGCTAGAAGCTTCTGAGACTAGAAGTGCTTAGCATTTAGAATCAGTATGTTTCCCTTCCCTCCTTCCTCCCCTCCTTCCTTTCTCTACTCCCTCCAGGAGCCCTTCTCCCAGATGTGAACCTGATCCTAAGACCCCCTCAATTCCCTGCTCCAGAGGTCTGAATACCACCACCCAGAGAAACACAGCCACCTTTCTGGTAAGAAGCCCCCAGGCCCCTGGAGGCCAGCTGACTTTCCAGGGACCAGGAACCAGGGAAAGAGAATTCATTCCATGTGCAGGGTTGTAAATAAGCCACGAGAGGCTGCGCCATTCCAAGCTGCACCTGTGAGCATCCTTCTGCTGAAGCCCTGTCGGCGTTGCCATGACAAACTCGTGTTTCTGCATGCCTCTCTTCCAGCTTCGAGAGGATGCCTTATGACGAGACTCAACACTGAAAATGCCTTCATAATTTTTTTTCCCTAAAACAGGTTGCATGTTCTAAAAATCCACCTGCTTGTTATATGTGTTTGCTTTTTATTTTGAGAGTTTTGTGAGTACTACATTTGTACAGTATACATGCAAGCGTATGATATACACGTGGGAGTTCTGTGGTGGAGAGCTGTCGTGGCAAATACACAACCACCGCACAGCGTGATAAGACATCTCTCCTCCTAAAACATCTCCCACATCCATTGGCCCGTCCCAAAGCCTGAAATGCCACCACTAGAGATTTACCACTTTTGAACTTGAGTGATTATCCATCCCTAAGAGTCTACTGTGACAATGTGCCAACCCCTAAAAGGGACTAAGTTACCATCGGATGAGGGGTTAGCAAAAGAACCGTGAGACATCGGGGAGGATGGCCAAAGGGTTGGTAGAAGAGCCCTGAAAGAGGAGATGAGAGGCATACAAGACATATTACCTACTTTACAGGTTTGCAAGGCCTGCTTGTGAGAGGACACATGCGTGTACACACATACACACACATACCTGCATGCACACATGCACACACACAGTGCTCTTTATAGAGAGCAATTGGTCCAAAAACCTAAGTCATGTTCAGATATACCTGGGATGCTTCCAAAAATGCAGGTACACAGGCCCTGCCCCATTCATACTGAATCAAAGTTTCTAGGGCTGGAGCCGAGCCCAAGACATTGGACATGGTAGGGGAGCATCCAGGTGCTGTTGCTGATCGGTCAGGTTTAGAAACCACTGCTGTAGAGGACAGAGCCCCAGGAGAGGAAACAGAACACCTGAATTTGGGTTGCAGCATTACCATTTATTGAAGAACCCTGGGCACTGCACTCTCTAAACCCCGGGGGAAACATGTGTGTGAGACCTAGGTGCCATGATCTGTCTGAGGCAAGTGTTACGGAAATGCCCGTTGAAAGCCATCAGACAATGCAAATGCTGTTATCACATACGCACACGTGGTGTGTGGCTTGCGTGGGTACGTGTCACGTATATCCGTGTACCTGGATTTCCTATAGAGAGGGCAGGACTGATCTTCATTGCCCTCCTTCACCTAAGCTCGTGGCTGTCTTCACATCTGAATAGAGTTTCTCTCTTCAGGACTTGCCCCCTGCTCTCCTCTCCCAATAGCATGGCACAGTCCCTGATTGTTTTTTTTTTTAATTTCTATCTAATAGGTTTATCTATCATCTACGATCCCTCCTGGAGAGTAAGAAGGAAGAGAAGTAGTCACTCCTGCTTTACAACAAGGGGAAACCCAGGCAGGGGGCCGTTAGAGGGCTTTATACCATTTAAACATAGAGCAGTGATACTTTCCTTTTGAAAACCTGGTGAATACGTACACACACAAAATTTCCCATACAGTTTCAGGGTTTCATGGACTTTCTGGCGCCTTTCCTAGGAGTCCAGTAACCCCAGGCAAAGAACATCTGCCCCACCTGGATCTGCCCTCTGAGCTTCCAGAGGGTCACGTTCAAGCACATGAGGCTTCCTTTCAGCTGCGTCTTTGCTGAATGACTAACACATTACCCTCTCGCCCCGAGCTGCAAGATTAACTTGCCTGACCTTCCCTCCCTCCCCAAGAAAGAGGGTCAAAACCCAGTGACGCAGTGACACATCACTGTGTCAGGACAGGATCTCACACCAGACTGTGCCTCTCCATTCCTGAGCCTGCAGTACAAAGTCTGAGCTGCCGTTAGGTATCAGGAGGATGGATGACCTTTATCGCAATAACAGAAGACAGCTCAAACTGACTTAAACAATAAAAGGAATCTACCCGTCCGTGACAGTAAAAAAAAGTTTGAGGTGGCTGGGCTTTATGCAAAGTCTGATTCATTTGCTCTATCTTGTTTCCTTTGGTCTCTCCACCCTCCTCCACGGTGTCAACTTCATCCTAAGACTCACAGCCTTCAAGGTTGCAACACGGTCGCCAGCAGCCACCAAAGCTCTATGCACCTTCATTCATTCTCGGGAGAGACAGTAAGCTGCTTTTTTGATAGTTCCCATGAATGAAAGTGGAAGCTTCTTTCCAGAACCCCTCAGTCAATGTGTCCCCACATCTCATTAGCCCACGTTGGGAAACATCCCATCCTGATCAGAGTCTCTGTCCTTGGAGTGCTGCCTGGCTGGGAAATTCAGAACATGGTACAGATGGCTTGCCTCAGTGCTCAGACCTCCAAGCCCTTGGGCTTAGCCTCCTCTGCCATTTAAACTGCTTTCAAGAAAGGAATGAAGGACTCAAAAGAAATGATTTTATAAAAGCTCAGGCTCTGGTTTTGTCCCACACAGACCCTGGGCAAAAGCCTGGGCCTTCTCAGGAAGGAAAGAGGAGATGGATTTTCACTTTCTAGAAAGGTAAGGCAACGGAATCTGCAGCCAGTCAGCTGAGTGGAATGAGGGCCACACAGGGAGTCAGGGAGCTGGGGTTATGCCTCTTTCCTCCTTAGAAAGCTTGGATGATCATGAACGACGTGTTTATCCTCTCTGGCCTCTCTACAAAAAGAGTGAAATGGTCATCCCTTCACTTTTCCAGTGATCCTGTGTAAGGTACGACAGCTTGGAATGAAGCTGAGTCCTCAGAAGTTCCCAGGATTCTGTGCTACATCACAGAGGATCGAGAATGTGGTATGTGGAGTGGTTTTGGGCCAGTCCTCTATTGCCAGAACCATCCAGAAGGTCTGTTAGTGTAACTCCAAAACTTCAGGTCCCACGTGGTTCTGGCACTGTTTGGAGCTCATATAAAGAAACATGGCTCAGCAACTGAAAGTGATGTTTTTTAAAAAAAAATCCAATTATTTATTTAAATCTTTTGAAGAGATATAAACACTTTGCAAAGTTTTTCTAAAGCCCCCTTTTCTCCTCCCTAATTCTGTCACATCCCTAGCTACTCAAGAGCATTTTGTATGTCAAAAGCTCCCATGCTCTCTCCAGCACCCAAATGTCTCCCCTCTTTTGGAACTCTTTATTATTTTGTTTTAATTGATTTTTACTTATTTATTTATTTATTTTTGGCTGCATTGGGTCTTCATTGCTGTGGGCTGGCTTTCTCTGGTTGCGGCCGGAGTGGGGGCTACGCTTCATTGCAGTGCACGGGCTTCTCATTGCGGTGGCTTCTCCTGCTGCGGAGCACGGGCTCTAGGCGCACGGGCTTCAGTAGTTGTGGCTTGCGGGCTCTAGAGCGCAGGCTCAGTAGTTGTGGCGCACGGGCTTAGTTGCTCCGCGGCATGTGGGATCTTCCTGGACCAGGGCTCGAACCTGTGTCCCCGGCACTGGCAGGCGGATTCTTAAACACTGTACCACCAGGGAAGTCCCTGGAGCTTTTTATTATGGAGGGTGATTTAATCTCTTGTGTTAGGTCCTGTTCCATTTCCTCTGGGCTCTCTTCCCACTCATTCTCGAAGTTCTACATCCCAAAAGATCTTTATCAAAGTTGAGCCAGAACTCTTCTTAGAGTACTCACACACTTCAATAAACCTTGTCCCTGTCACATAAGCATCATTGGGGAAACAGACTTCCAGTCTCATATACATATAAATTATTCTAGTGCTATGTATTCCAGGGAAAGAGCCCACAGGGTTTATTAGGATTTATATATATATATATGAGATTTATGTAGGAATTGGCTCACATGGTTATGGAGGCCAAGAATTTGCATGATCTGCCGTCTGCAAGCTCAAAAACCAGGAAGGCTAGATGCTGTCAGTCCAAGTCCAAAGGCCAGAGAATCCAGGCAGCCACTGGTATAAGTCCTGGAGTCCGAAGACCCAAGAGCCAGGAATTCCTATGTCTGAAGGCAGGAGAAGTTGGACATCCCAGCTCAAGAACAGAGGGGGGAATTCAACTTTCCTCCACCTTTTTGCTTTATTCGGGCCCTCCTTGGGCTGGATGATGCCCACCCACACTGATGAGGGCAGATCTTCTTTACTCAGTCTACTGATTCTAAATACTAATCTCTTCCAGAAACATCCTCACAGACACACCCAGAAATAATGTTTTACTGGCTATCTGGGCATCCCTTAGCCCAGTCAAGTTGACACATATAATCAACATCACATACCCCATCTGGAAGTAGGACATCAGCTTTAGTGGTTTGGGCTGTTGGGGATGGGGGGGCGGCGGTCATGAACCGTCCACCTGCAGAACATTGCCTTCTCATACCTTCTACTCCTGTGGTTGTTACTCGGAACAAGTCCACAGGATATTCTCCACTGGCTCCTCCAGCTCCACTCTCCAGCCTTCTCGACCCTGCTCTGAGACCCAGGAGGCCGACCTGTGTGGTCTATACCTAGAGGCTCCCTGGCTGTCTGGCTCCTGGTTGGGTTTGGCCAATGGGAGGCATTGACAAGAGATGGGAAGCAGGAGGTTGGGATGTTTATTCTGCCAGATCCCCCGCTGCTGGGCTGATGACTGGCTTTGACTCCCATCCCAGGCCCTCTCCTAGCTGCAGCTGCCCCTGGGCTCTGGTCACTACTCCCACTTTCTCCTTCAGCCTGGAGGCAGTAGCGAGTCCCTGTAGCTGTTGGTCCCTGGGACTCGTTACCACCTTCCCTGGCATCCTCACCCTTGTCGCTTGTCTGAACCCTGTAAACAGCTCCTTCATCCAGCTATCCTCACTGCCTGGAGTGACAGGATGTGGACTGATTCAGTGCCCCTGACTTTCACAGACTCGTTACCTCCTGGAGTCTCACCTTATCGTTGTGAAGTGGAGAGGGGAGGGAGGAAGCATTACATTCTTATTTATGGAGGTTCTGACATGTAAAACTTTCAACAATAATTCAGCCAAATGTCAAGGTCTAACTTGCATCTTTGGTCTGGAATATCTACCATTTTTGGCCAAGTTAAGGATTTAGTCAGTGGCTGAAGAACAGTGTCTCTCTGAAAAGCTCAGTGGAAAATGAATCCACAGCTTGTCACTATCGTGATCTAACTATGGGACTACCCTAACCAGACAGGAACCACTGAAATTCAGGTGGAACTTTGCTGCACTCCCCAGCCAGTTTACCTTATCCTGACCACAACAAGACCAAAAGAGATAGAAGAATGCCAAGTACATATCACAGAAAGACTGAGTCAGGGATCAACATGATCTGAGCTACTCTGAAAAAGCCTCTCACTCCAAAAAATCCACACACATCCCCCATTTCCATCCCAGGCCTGATTAGGATGAAACCACCTCTGCCCGTATCTGAAATTTCATCAGTAAAGAGGTATAACTTCGCCTTTAGGCCAAATGTAAATATTGCCCTGGACTGGCCGCAAGGGGGAGGGGCACGTACTTGGCGCAAGGAGGTCGTAGAGCGTTCCCGCCATTGGCTGCGGTTAAGCCGTTTACGCAACGGCCTGACGTAGGGGAGGAGGCGTTAGTCGGGGGAAGGTTCTAGAAAAGCGGCGGCAGCGGCTCTAGCGGCAGCAGCAGCAGCGCCGGGTCCAGAGTGGAGGTGCTCCTAGCGGTGTCGTTTCTCGACCAGCGGCAGTTCTCACTACAGCGCCAGGACGAGTCCGGTTCGTGTGCGTCCGCGGAGATCTCATCTCGCTCGGCTGCGGGAAATCGGGCTGAAGCGACTGAGTCCGCGATGGAGAGAGAAGAGGAACAATTCCGTAAACTCTTTATTGGTAGCTTGAGCTTTGAAACTACAGAAGAAAGTTTGAGGAACTACTACAAGCAGTGGGGAAAACTTACAGATTGTGTGGTAATGAGGGATCCTGCAAGCAAAAGATCAAGAGGATTTGGTTTTGTAACTTTTTCATCCATGGCTGAGGTTGATGCCGCCATGGCTGCAAGACCTCATTCAATTGATGGGAAAGTGGTTGAGCCAAAACGTGCTGTTGCAAGAGAGGAATCTGGAAAGCCAGGGGCTCATGTCACTGTGAAGAAGCTGTTTGTATGTGGAATTAAAGAAGATACTGAGGAACATCATCTTAGAGATTACTTTGAGGAATATGGAAAAATTTATGCCGTTGAGATAATTACCGATAGGCAGTCTGGAAAGAAAAGAGGCTTTGGGTTTGTTACTTTTGATGACCATGATCCTGTGGATAAGCTTGTGTTGCAGAAATACCATCCTATCAATGGTCATAATGCAAAAGTAAAGAAGGCTTTATCTAGACAAGAAATGCAGGAAGTCCAAAGTTCTAGAAGTGGAAGAGGAGGCAACTTTGGTTTTGGAGATTCTCGTGGTGGTGGTGGAAATTTTGGACCAGGACCAGGAAGTAACTTCAGAGGAGGATCTGATGGATATGGAAGTGGTCGTGGATTTGGAGTTGGCTATAATGGGTATGGAGGAGGACCTGGAGGTGGCAATTTTGGAGGTAGCCCTGGTTATGGAGGAGGAAGAGGAAGATATGGTGGTGGAGGACCTGGATATGGCAACCAGGGTGGGGGCTGCAGAGGTGGTTATGACAAGTATGGAGGAGGAAATTATGGAAGTGGAAATTATAATGATTTTGGAAATTATAACCAGCAACCTTCTAACTATGGTCCAATGAAGAGTGGACACTTTGGTGGTAGCAGAAACATGGGAGGACCGTATGGTGAAGAAAACTATGGTCCAGGTGGAGGAAACTATGGTCCAGGTGGAGGAAGTGGGGGGTATGGAGGGAGAAGACGATATTGATCTTCCTATTTACCATGGGCTTCACTGTATAAATGGGAGAGGATGAGAGCCCAGAGGTAACAGAACAGCTTCAGGTTATCGAAATAACAATGTTAAGGAAACTCTTATCTCAGTCATGCCTAAATATGCAGTGATACGGCAGAAGACACCAGAGCAGATGCAGAGAGCCATTTTGTGAATTTAATTTATTTAATAACATTATTTAATTTAATAATGTTTAATTATTTAACATTATTTAATAACATTACCTTACTGTGGAGGAAGGATTGTAAAAAACAAAAATGCCTTTGAGACAGTTTCTTAGCTTTTTTAATTGTTGTTTCTTTCTAGTGGTCTTTGTAAGAGTGTAGAAGCATTCCTTCGTTGATAATGTTAAATTTGTAAGTTTCAAGTGACATGTGAAACCTTTTTTAAGATTTTTCTCAAAGTTTTGAAAAGCTGGTGTAATAAGACGTAACGTTTTTCCTTTAAAAAAATTTAAGTGCGTGTGTAGAGTTAAGAAGCTGTTGTACATTTATGATTTAATAAAATAATTCTAAAGGAAAAAATATTGCCCTGAAGGGAGACATTGAGTTACATTTGAAGAATATTTCCATTATGTGCAAGGCACTGCTGAACACTAGTTAATGCTTTAATCCTACCAGTTACCCTGGAGTAGGAATAAACTGAATATGAGAAGAAAGTGGAACCACAGAGGTGGGGAGAAACATGGCAAAAGGGGAGGAAGTTGAAGACACACGTTGCCTTTATTCATCCTGGGCTCAGGGGAGAGGCTCTGGATTAGAGATATAAACAGGGAGTCTGCAGCATTATGGATGGTGCTGAAAGCCATGGGCTAGATAAGACACCCAGGAGGAAGGACTGAGCAGAGAAGAGAACAGGGCAGGAAAGAGAGGAGGGGTGAGGATAGACAAGAACTGAGCCCAGGGACACTCCAATCTTAGAGCTTGTGAAAGGGGGAAAAAGTGAATCCAGGAAAGAACATGGAAAAGGAACAGCTGGTGACGTAGGAGGAAGATCGGAAAACTCAGGTGTTTGGAAGCAACTGAGAAATTGTTTCAAGAAGTGAGTGACCAGACGACTTAAACTGTTGCGGATGGGTCAAATAAGAATGGAGAATTGACCATTGAATCTGTCATCATGGAAGTCCCTTGATAAATGTGGTTTTACTGTCATGATAGGGACACAAGCCTGATTGGAGGGTGTGTGACAAAGAATAGGAGGTGAGGAAATAGAAACAGTCCAGATAATGTTTTTAAATTTTGCTCTGAATGATTAGCAGGCAAATGGTGAGGTAACTGGAGGGGAAAGTAGGGTCTAGGATTCTTTTTTTAAAGATGAGAGTTATATCCCATTTAGTATGCTAATGGATATGGTGCACTAGAGAGAGAAAATTTGACAATGCATATGAGAGAGCAGATAATTGCTGGAGTGATACCTTTGAATAAGCAGGAAGGGAAGGGATCCAGTACACAACGGGGGTGGGGGGGGGGGACCTGGCCTCAGATAGATGCATGGATGGTCCATTCATCATAAGAGGATGGAGGCAGAGTAAAAGGACCTGGATACTGGAGGTTGGTATTTTTGGTGGAGGGATGGTAAGGTTTTGTTTTGTTTTTTTCTGATTTCTTCTATTTTCTCAGTGGGGAAAAAAAATGCTATCATTGGCTGAAAGTGAAAGGAAGGAAAGTTGTGTGAAGGCCTGGGAAGGGAGGAGTGTGATACAGTTATCACAAAAAGTAGGAGAGTGACTTGCCTGGGGAGAGATTGTAGGATTGCTGGGCAACAATATGGTCCTCCTGAGGTTAAAGGCCATGATTTTAAAGGGAGACCTTTCAGCACAGTCATGTGTTTTCCTCCAGCCACTTTCGGCAGCTGGAGTACAAGCGTGGGATAGATGAAAGTTAGATTTGACTAGTGTTGGGGCTTTGCTAGGCCCACAGGTTGGGAGGGAAGAAGGTCAAGGTGGTTGTATTAGTTATCAATTGCTGTTAAAAAAATGTTCCCAACACTTAGTGGCTTAAAACATAGACATTTATTATCTCACAGTTTTTGAGAGATAGAACTTAGAATTTGGAAGCAGCATGGCTGGGCAGTTCTGGGGTCTGTCATGAGGATGCAGTCAAAATGTTACCAGGGCGACGGTCATCTGAAAGCTTGACTGGGGCTGGAGACTCTGCTTCCACCATGGCTCACGTACGTGACTGGCAAACCAGAGGTGGTTGTTGGCAAACGGATTCAGTTCCTCTTCATGTGAGCCTCTGCACAGGGTGTTCGTGCGTCCTCACAACGTGACATACGACTTCTCACAGAGATAGCAATCCAAGAGGGAGAACTAAGATGAAGCTATCTTTTTCTGACCTAGACTCAGGTCACAATGGATTGCTTGGCCACATTCTATTTGTTAGAAGCAAGTCACCAAGTTCAGCCCATGTTCAAGGGGAGGGGAATTAGACTCCACCTTATGAAGGGAGAAGTGTTGTTATGAACTGAATATTTGTGTCCCCCCAAAATTTATGTGTTGAAGCTTTAAACTTCCAGTATAGCTATATTAGGAGATGGGGCCTTGAAGGAAGTTATTAAGGTTATATGAGATCATGAAGATGGGACTGTGATCTGATAGGATTATGTCTTTGTAAGAAGAGACACAGCTGCTCAATACTCTATAATAACCTAAATGGGAAAAGAATTTGAAAAAGAGTAGATACACATATACGTATAACTGAATCACTCTGCTGTACACCTGAAACTAACACAACATTGTTAATCAACTATACTCCAGTATAAAATAAAAATTTTTTTAAAAAGAAATATATTTAGAACTAAATTAACAATGAAAAAAAAAAGATTTAACATCTTCTTAGTGATTAGAAAAAAGAAGAGACTCAGCTCGCTGCTTCTTCAAGCCGAGAAGAGAGCCCTTACCAGAAACTGAATTGACCAGAACTTTGATCTTAGACTTCTAGCCTCCAAACTAGTGAATAAATTAATTTCTGTTGTTTAAGCCACTCACTCTATGATATTTTGTTATGGCAGCCCAAGAAGACTAACACAAGTGTCAAAGAACTTGCAGATGTATTTTAATGTCATTACAAAGGACAAAGATATATGCAAGTGAGTTTCTTGTGATGGACCATGAACTCTAAGCTGAGAAGGGAGAGAACTGATGGTCTAGAGGGATGAATGAATGAACTAGAGAATCACTGAATGGAAGAGAGGTCACTGAAGGGGTGGAAGAATCTCGGAGCGGGAAACAAATTGAACAGATATGAGGTAGTGGCCAGAGAGAGTGGCTTGAAATGAAGATTTTTTGGACTTGGCACAGTTGGTGCTGGTGACAAGATCTAGGATAAGATGACAGAAGTAGGTGACTGAGGTGGGAGGAGATTAATTAATGGAAAGGTAGATCATCTAATAGGCATTGAAGGGTGCAGGAATGATGCCAAGTGTACAGATGCTAGAGTGACTCACAGAACTCAGGATAACACTGTACTTACACTTATTGAGTAAAGAACACAAATGAACAGCTGGATGAAGAGGTACACAGGGTAGGTCAGGAAGGGTCCTGATGCAAGAACCTCTGTCCTGTGGAGTTGGGATGCCTCACCCTTCCTGCGTGTGCATGTATTATTCACCAACCCAGAAGCTCTTCGAATCTTGCTGTTCAAGAGTTTTTATCTTGAACAGTCTTGGGACCTCCTCTTTCTCCAGAAATTGGGGGATGGGACTGAAAGTTCCCATCCTCTAAATTTACCTGTTAGGTCTTTCTTGCGGCCAACCTCCTCCATCCTGAAGCTATCTAGGGGCTTCACCCTGAGTCATCTTATTAGCATAAACTCTGGTGTGGTCCAAAAGAGCTCATTATGGATAACAAAAGACACTACTATCACTCCGGAAATTCCGTGAGTTTTAGGAGCTCTGTGCCAGAACCAAGGACAAAGACCAAATATATTTTATTATACCACAGCCTGCCTCATAATAAGTGCTATGTAAGGTATTAATAATTCCTTGTTATAGATGAAGCCACTGAGGTACAGAGAGGTTAAGTAACTTGCTTATGGTCACACAGCTAGTAAGGGCCAGGGTGAGGAACTCAGACTCATGTTAAATGAGAGAAAGAGCCGATCTCAGAAGGTCTTAAGTGAACCCTCCCTGAGACTCCATTGGTCAGTTTTGCCTGGGTCCCCCACATCTAACGATATCTGCTACCATTCTTTTCTTCTCCTTCTTGAGACACTATGAGTTGGTTTCTGTTATTTAGAACTGAAAACGTTCTGGGATAGACTATGTGACCAGTGAAAGCCAAGAGTGGCTGGAAACAATATTTAAAGGGCCAATGGCAAAATTCCTCTTTGGAAGGAATTGTTTGAGTCTAAAATATAGGCTTTTAGGCATAATCTGAAAGTAGAGGGCAGAACGAAAGGAGAGTTGAATTGCTTTGCTTAAAAATAAAAAGGAGGGACTTCCCTGGCGTCGCAGTGGTTAAGACTACACGCTCCCCATGCAGGGGGCCCGGGTTCAATCCCTGGTCCGGAAGCTAGATCCCACATGCATGCTGCAACTAAGGAGCTGGTGAGTCGCCACTGAGGAGCCCACCTGCCACAACTAAGACCCGAAGCAACCAAATAAATAAATATTAAAATATAAATAAATAAAAATCAAAAAGAATTTGTTTTTTTCATTTGGCCTCTCAAGGAGAAATTTTAGGTTGTCTTCAACCTGACTTTGTTATGAAGCTGTCATGAACAAATAAGTACTCAAACCTTGATCATATCTCTAATTATTTCCTTAAGACCAGATTCTAAGGAATGCAATTACTTGGTCTAAGGGCATGGATATCTTAAAAACATTTTTTAACAAATTGCCCTCCAGAACGAATGAAACAGTTTATATTTCCACCAACAGTGAATGAGTCTTGGCTTCTCAGTGTGTGTGTGTGTGAGTGTGAGTGTGAGTGTGTGTGAGAGTGTGTGTGTGAGTGAGTGTGTGTGAGTGTGTGTGTGAGTGTGTGTGTGTGTGTGTGTGTGAGTGTGTGGGGTTTTTTTGGCCGCGCTGCGCAGCTTGCAGGATCTTAGTTCCCCGACCAGGAATTGAACCCGAGCCCTCCACAGTGAAAGCGCAGAGTCCTAACCACTGGACCGCCAGGGAATTCCCTATATATTTTTAAATCTTTGACAAATAGGTGAAAATTGCTTTAGTTTGTATTTTGATATTACCAGTAATTTCAAACTGTTTAAATGTGTTTATTGGCCATATCTATTTCTTCTTTTAAGAATTGCCTTCCTGCAGGCCTCTGGAAAGATGCTTCCCATCTTTCTGCTGAACAAAATCTGACCAAGTCCTCTTTCCTTCCTACTTTGTCCACATGGGTTTACTCATCACCACTCCTTATAGGGTGATCCACCTGTCTGGTTTTAAAACTGAAAGTCCCATGTCATGGAAATCCCTCATTCCTGGGCAAACTGAGACAGTTTGTCACTCTACCTCTGGGCCTTAGGCCTTCACCTGGAAAATGAAGACCAGATGCCCTTTCTTGTGCCTCCCAGCTTCTCACTCATTCACCCTGCAGCTATGGACCATGTTCTACTCCTCTGAGCAGGCATTCTGCCAGGGAGGCATTAGGGATTCCTCAGTGATCCAGACCAAGTATCCCTCATGTTTATGATGGTTCCTGGAGGGATACCATCTTGACGGATTTTCAACTAAGACCTTAATGTGATTGGTTGATAGCAGATAAGGAAGCCCTAATATGGAAGCAGGAAGAATGGTCCCCAGAGTACACTTGAAGGAAGTTAGATGTCAGGAAGGGTGAAGAGGGCTGAAGAGGCAAAAGATAAACCTGAAGGACTCTGAAGTTTGGCCCAGGAACAGTAACCAGTGTACCTTTTCTCAGAAGCAGATTCTCTACAATCTGAGGCTATTTCCTGATACCCTTCCCAAAGCCCTTAAAATAGGCATTTGAGGGAATTCCCTGGTGGTTAGGACTCCTCACTGCCAAGGACTGGGGTTCAATCCGCGGTCGGGGAGCTAGGATCCTGCAAGCTATGCAAGCAGCCAAAAAAAAAAAAGGCATTTGAGAAACTCTCCTGGGTTCCAAGGTTTATAGTGACTTTATGCGTCTCTCTTGTTGGCCCAGGTTTACATGTCCCAAGATTTGGAAAGAGTTCCTCTCCCTGTGACATCCTGTAAAAATGAACACCATTCGAGATCATTTATACAGAGCAAGCGCTTTTGTACCCCACATTATTAAAGGTCAGAAATAAATTCTCACCATGCCCAAGAAAGGGCCTCAGAGGGAAGCAGCCGAGGACACAAAGCTGTCCAAAACCTCTCTGCTCTCTGCCAGGCTCAAATGGGTCTGGTTTTTTTGATTCTGATCAATAGACTGCTGGGAGAATGGTGAGCTCACTGAAGGCAGGGACAAAGTTCTGCTTCAGATACCCGCCCTGCAGCACTGAACACAGCCTGCACGCCTCAGAAGCTAAGGAAACACTCACCGAATTAGACCGACCTAGCTCACCTAGCTCAAAGAGGAGGGAGCAGAAAGCGGGGAGGGAGCTGGAGCCCAGAGCTCCTGCCACTGCCTTCAAGAGGCAGGGAAGTCCTGACGAAAAGCCTGCCAGGTCTCTAATGAGAGCTAAACCACCAGCAGGCTGTGACTGCTCATTGTTTGGTTATAATTAGCTGCATATTCTGCGATGGCAAAGCTGCAGCCTACATCAAGCAGGAACAGGGCTGGGGGAGGGCTGCCACCCTTGCAGCCACCAGCTTTGGCCCTGGGCTCCGAAACCTGGACCCCTTTGCTTCCTGGCCCTGCCTGCCCTGCACCCAGGGGCAAGGCCCATGGCTGGCCTACGTAGATCATTGATACTGGGCCAACACCAAATCCTGTTCTTAGGCCAAAGGGGAACTCCTTACTGTGGCTGCATGAGAGCATGAGCTGAAAAACCAGGCACGCCTGAGTGTGAGACCAAGTTGTCTGCAACTACAAGCTGTGTGACCTCAGGCAGCTTATTTAACCTCTTGAGCCTGTAGACTTAAAAAAAAATGCATAACATGAGAGTTGCAAGGTTTTTTTAAAAAATAAATTTATTTATTTTATTTACTTATGTTTGGCTGTGTTGGGTCTTCATTGCTGAGGGCAGGCTTTCTCTAGTTGTGGCGAGCGGGGCCTACTCTTCGTTGCAGTCTGTGGCCTCCTCATTGCGGTGGCTTCTCTTGTTGCGGAGCGCAGGCTCTAAGGTGCACGGACTTCAGTAGTTGCAGCACGCGGGCTTAGTAGCTGTGGCTCGCAGACTCTAGAGTGCAGGCTCAGTAGTCGTGGCGCGCGGGCTTAGTTGCTCCACGGCATGTGGGATCTTTCCGGACCAGGGCTCAAACCCGTGTCCCCTGCATTGGCAGGCGGATTCTTAACCACTGCGCTACCAGGGAAGCCCGTGAGGTAAGTTTTATTTGGGGCAAAATGAGGACTGCAACCCGGGAGACAGCATCCCAGATAGCTCTGAGAAATCGCTCCACAGAGGCAGGGGAGAAGCTCAGTATATATGTGATTTTGGTAAAGGGGGAGTACATGCAGTCGAGCATATATTTTTTTACAGAAGGTTTCTGCTAATCTCTTGTGGGTTAGTGCTACTCAGGAGGAGCAGACGTCACCATGAAGGATTTTAGCTTTTCTAGATATGAGGAGATATAAGAATTGGGCTCATAAAATTAGCTCCTGAAAATATCTATCTGAAGACCTGTTCTGCCAGTTTTTCCCAGAGCACAGAGCGCCTCATTTCTGCTCTCCACCCGAACTCCTTTCAGGGGGTGTTGAAAGTCAGCAGCTGCAGCAGCACATGATTTAATCCTTGTAGAGGGAGATGGCAAGTGTCAGTGGAAAATGCCAATTTGTAGTTGACAAGCCGTAGCTTCCCCATC
Organism: Stenella coeruleoalba; assembly: GCF_951394435.1. Classification (NCBI taxonomy): domain Eukaryota; kingdom Metazoa; phylum Chordata; class Mammalia; order Artiodactyla; family Delphinidae; genus Stenella; species Stenella coeruleoalba. Next base: position 30,775,799 of record NC_137165.1, on the reverse strand, counting down.
TATAAAATGGGACAGTAATAATAGTACTCTTCTTCCTTATGAAGTGTGGTGAGACTCGAAAGGGATAACTCATTTAAGGTACTCAGCAGAGTGCCTGGTGTGCTGTTGGCCCTCAGTGCGTTGTGGCTGCCGTGGTGGAGGGGAGAGGAAGTGGGCTTCTACTCAGGCTCCTTCCTCCTTTCTGCACTTTGTCCTCACGCCCTTGGTCAGGCTCCATCCCCCCCCTCCCCCACCCCCACCCCCTGCAGCCTACTCTTTCTCCTTCCCTAAGGAACCAGCTCTGGGGGAGGGTCTGCCTTAGCAGTTTCAGTCTCAGTGTGAGCTCTGTGACCTCTCCTAGGAGGGTAGTCTTGAACTTTTTATTCCTGTGACCCACAGGAAAAAAAAAATACATTTTACATAGTGACCCAAGACACACATACATATAGGTAGATAAAACAGGAGACACAAAAGTTTCATGAAACAATACTTATCCAAATCAAGTGTAATGTATTCTGATATGTTCTCTTGATAAATTGATTTCATGACCCAACAGTGGATTGAGACCTTTAGTGTGAAAAACAGTGCCCCAGGTGGAAGAGGCCAGTTAACTCTCATTTCTCATTATAGAGCAAAAGATTCTGTTCCCTCTTAAACGGATTTTTATCGGGGAATTAGTGGAAAAGAAAATTCTGAAAAGCTGAAGCCACATAGCCACATATGAGACTTAAAGGTAAAAGCAAGTTTGAATCACTTTCATTATGAAGATGGGTTTTTGCGTAAGTTTTGGGGCCTTCAGAATCAAGCTTCAAAGTACAGCAGATCGCCTATCCTTTGCTCCTACACCAAACCACAAGCTAAATTTTCCTTAGCTGGGATTCCAGCAAATCTTCCAAATGCCACTATGCCTAGGTGCCAGGGAAGGGCAAGGTTTATATAGATTCAGCTGGACAGGAAATACTCTGAGCTAAGATTGTACTCACAGTTTTTTTCCAAAACAAATTCAGGGCATGTGGCCTCACAGGTACTTATGAGGACAATAGGATAAAATGTTTAAAACTGGAACTGTCCTGGAAACCCCCAACATAGGATCACAAGGTTACCATAAGAAGTGAAGAATTTGATGCCAAGAGAGTCAGAAGAAGGGAGAAGTCCTTCTTCCCATGCACCTAGGTCTTGTCTTCTGGTTGGAGGAAAGGAGCCTTGGGCTTCCAGAACCTTCTGGAATACCAGAAACTTCTCCTAATACCCTTGAGGGTGCTCAGTAATTAAATACATGAGTGGATTTATAGGAGGACTGGCTCCTGATTGGGAAGAAGAGAAGTAGAGAGAGTAAAGGGAAGTAGAAGGCTTCCGGAGTGTGTTGTGATTTTGCTTACAGCTGCTTGGGCTCACGGCTTCTCGCTCGCCCTGCCCTGCTCCAATCTCCGCCTCCTGCGTGCCGCATCCCCACAGCTCTCTCAACCATCTCTGCCCTTAACAACTTGACTTTGGCCTAAAGTGGCTGTTGTTACTGAAGAATGAAGAAGGACCAGGCTGGGCTGAACTTTCACACTTGGCTCTTCTTGGATCAGTCCCGTGGAGGAGAGGGATATAATCGTTTCCTTGTCATTTGGGCCCTCGAATGCTGGGACTCCTCCCTTCTATACTGCAACCTAGGATTCTGAAGCTTGAGTAGGACAACAGTCCCTTGTAAGGATCTAAGGACACTCCTCCTCCCAAGGACATCTCTACCTCACAATCCTCCACTTCCATCCCTAGCTGTATACACTGCCTGCATCTACACTTTCCAGTAGGAAACATAATCAACGGGAATGGTCATCTCCAGGTCTGGGCCTCGGTGAGTCCCTCGGAAAGGAGGTTGATTCCAATATATACATAAGGATTTGCTTAGGGACCCAAGGGAGGAAACCAGGTGAGATAAAAAAAAAAAAAAAACCTCCTCTGAGACCTTCCTCCCATAGATCCCAAGGAGAGAAGGTGAAGCAGACAGGGAGTCACCTCTCAAGACCTCTTTCAGTCCCTACTGCTATTAAACCAATTGGCTCAGCCCAGCCCATGAGATCAATGTTCACAGACCCCAACCTCAAGGCCAGAAAGTAAAACTCAAGTCCTTTTAATCATTTACCCAGTTACTTTGTTCCAAGCTCCGACCTTGCTCTTCCTTGGCCCAGCACCTTCGGAAAACAGCGTGTCTGATGAAAAGCCCTGACTGCTGTTACTTTCGGCCATCTACCTCCTTTGCCTATTTGTTTCCTATGGCTATGTTTCTGAGAGTCTAATTGGGATTAAATTACAGGGTAATACTAATAGAGGGGGGCGAAAACCCAGCTAACGGCTCCCTGTTCCACTAGGCAACAATTGTAGTAATCACAAAAAGAAAGGCATTAGCTGGAGGTGGTTGGGTTTCCTGGTCTGGCTTCCTCCACACCCCTGTCTGAGCGAGTGAAAATGGTTCACAGGGTACACCAAAAGCCCAGAGACGAGTGAAGATGAAATCAACTTTATTGAAAGAATCAGGAAGAAAGCAAGAAAACTCTTTTAGAAATGAGAATTGGCATCACAGCAAAAGTAGAAGCAAAGAGAACTGGGTTCAATCCCTTGGAAAATGAACCGAAGTAATCACATAAATCGCTAAAGAGCTTTGGCTTGGGTTTTCTGGGATGTGATGAAGTTGAAGAAGCACTGGTCCTTCGCTCACTTTCTGCGGGTTAAGGCTGATGGAGAGCACGTGTGAAATAAATAGGCCACTCCGCAAAGTAAATCCACACCACAAACGTTCCAAAGAGACACAGGCCAACAGCACCATCATTCCATCCAATAAACTGTACTCACATTGGGACAGTAGAAGAACAACATGACACGGACCCTGATGTCAAGGTCCACACAGTCCAAGATGGGGGACTAAATAGTGTGTCTACTGACCAGTCCCTCTTCCTGACCCTCATGACCCATTTCTCATATTAGAAAGCACTTCATAGGCTCTCAGCTGCGAGGAACATAGGGATTCCTGCTCTCATTCTACAGATGTGGGAACCAAGGCTCAGAGAAGTAAATTGCTCAAGGTCATGTATTGCCCAAGTTTCCCAATTTCTTTGACTCTTGCCTCTTCCTGCAGGGAGTCCCCAGCGATGCCCCAGTCTGCCGTTGAAGAAGTCTGCCCTTGTCACTGCTCCACAACCTCACACCACACCCTGCAGATGCTGGAAAGCAGGGAGGGACAGCAACTCCCCTCCGGAGTTAGAATACCACACAAGGATGCCCCCACGGCCTTACAGAGTTTACTTGAAATGCTGCCTCTCTTTCTTTTTAATTAGAGCCTCCTCTCTCACTACAATCCAGATTTGGATCTATAAAGGCAGGGTGTCGAAAATACATCCAAATGGTAGACAGTATGTTATGCTAAAAAATAGAGGTAAATGTCATATCAACACTCAGCATTCAGGTAATAGAAGCATTTTTGTTCAAGATGTATCCTAAATCAAATGAAAGCAGATATTAAAATAGAAGCTTCCGCTGAATCACAATAAATACCAAATTCCAAAGTGAAGCGCTACACCAGGATTTGCAAAGTAAGTGGCAAAAGAGTTGAGAGTAAGATTTTAGATGAGAATTTCTTTGGAGAAAGCTGTGTTATGAGTTCCACTCCACCCCCTATCTCAGAGGTGTCCAGACTGAGAAACCAGGGGAGTTTCCCTGTGGTCTGGTGGTTAGGATTCGGCGCTTTCACTGACGTGGTCTGGGTTCAATCCCTGCTCGGGGAACTGAGATCCCACAAGCCGAGTTGTTGGGACAAAGGTGAGAGCTGTGAGTGGGAGAGAGAGAGGGCTGCCTAGGATAGTCAAAGATCCTATCCAAGAGGACAGCCTAGAGGGGCAAAGAGAACTCAGCCAGGACAAGCTGGAGGTATGACCGGATTCCTAGGGATGGAGGAGGGAGTAAACGATGAGCCTGAGGAAAGTACATCACCCAGGCTAAAGGACTGCATATGTTATGGGCTGAATGTCTGTGTCCCCCCAAAATTCATATGTAGAAATCCTCACCCCAACGTGATGGTGTTAGGAGGTGGGACCTCTGGGCGGTAATTAGTCATGAGGGTGGAGCTCTTCTGAATGGGATTTAGTGTCTGTAGAAGAAGAGGTCAAAGAGCTATCTTGCTCTCTTCCTGCCACGTGAGGATACAATGAGACCGTTCAGCATTCCGCAAGCCAGAAGAGAGCTCTCACTAGAGCCCACCCATGCTGGCCACCAGATCTCAGACTACAACCTCCAGAACTGTGAGAAATAAAATTCTGTTTTTATAAACCACCCAGTCTATGGTATTTTGCTATAGCAGCCTGAACTAAGGAGGGGATATAAAGTATCCACAAAAGTCAGCTTTAAACACCTGCAAGCCCAGAAAACACCAACGCCAGATTCCCACCCCTGCACCAGTCAAGGGGGACTTTCCTGCTTGTTCCCTCTCCAACACTGTAAGCATCAAAAACCACAGTTAAAAGGATGGAAGAGGAGAGACAGACGTGTTGTCGACTGTGAGTGTTCGGCCTGGGCTGAAGGAGAGGGGAAAAGCCCTAATTTTACATCATATTTGGAATTTTAATGATTATATGAACATTTTAGACACTGAGTTGTGTCTATATTCAGGCTTAAGGTGAATACAGCCTCCTAAGAAAGATCAAGGAAGTCACAGGGCCTGCCTGAATTTTTATTCAGGTGCAGTAGACGCAGCAGCCCTACCGAATTCAAAGGCTTAACAAGAGAGAAAACTTAAGTTTCTTTATAATTACTTCCCATGAGTTGTGCTTGTTTAATGTAACAGTTGTTCAAAAAATATACTGATTGGGAACTATATTCAATATTTTGTAATAACCTATAAGGGAAAACGATCTGAAAAAAGATAGATATGTATGTATAACTGAATCACTTTGCTGTACACCTGAAACTAACACAATATTGTAAATCAACACTTCAATTTAAAAAAATACTGATTTGTTAAATTGCTGTCCTAAGAAACCTAGAAACAGTGATGCCATTCATAAATAGAACCCACTCCTCAGACTGACTACTGGGGAGAGAGAAGCCAATGAGAGAGCAGCCTCCACTCTCACTAAGGGACCTGAGGAGTGTCCGGCCAGGAGCTGCCTGCCTCTATAGGGTCGAGCTGGGGTAACCGGTACCCAAGGTCGCCCCGAGCACGGTCTGCAGCTGGTGGGACACCACCGGCCTGTTCTGAGGATGCCCTGAGTGTCCGCCAGCTCTCCTGCGACAGGAAGGATAGAGAATTGTGAGCTGGCTCTGGTGCAGGAGGAGCCAGGAGCACAGAATCTGCTCCAGTTGTCGGGATGGGAGGAATTCCGCTCTGGGCTGGGTGCGAGGGCCTGTTGAGCTGTCGGTGCCACTTTCTTCTTTGTTCACAATGTATCATCAATAGGCCTCTTTGTACGTAAGTGCCTGGGTTGAAGCAGACCGATTTCATCTGCGGCCCGCAGGTGGGCAAGGGAAGATGGAAATAGACCTGCTGGAAATTACTGAAGTTTAGAGGTCGTGCTTCTGGATGGCAGCCCAACCTGTTCCCTAGTCAAGTCCTGACAAGTCTGAGCTCCAGGTGAGCATCAGGCTGAGACCTCTCTCTCTCTTTCTCACACACGTACACACACACACACACACACACACACACACATACACACACTCTCTCTCTCTCTCTCTCTCTCTCTCTCATACATGCAGCATTAGGAAGTAAGACATAAAACCGCAGGATTTCTAGCACACGCCTTCCCTATCTTGTCCTCACTGGCCTCTCTGCCTTAAAATATCCCTCCTCAAATGCATCAACCCCACCACAACCAGATTAACATCCCTCAGTCCCATTTTTACTCGTCCCTTCCTCAGGTGTGCTCCTGGATTCCCATTGCCTTCAGGCTGTAGCCCAAGTCCTAGGAGGGTTTCAAATCACCCACTTTCTCAAACTTCGGTGGCACTTTCTTCCAAACAAACCACCTTCGGTAGCTTTGCTTCTCTGTTTACCCCCAAAGATGCTTTGCGCTTCCCGCCTCTCTGGTTCACGTGCTTCCCCGGGCCTCAGCCAGGCGGGCAGAGCTGCCAGCAGCGGACTGGAACTGAGGCCCGGCCACCGCCTCTGGCTCTGCCACTGCCTCTCTTCAGACAGGTGACCTTCAGGAAGCCACCTCACTGTCTAGGTCTCCTTTTTTCTGTCTTAAATTATTAGACTGAATGATTTTGACTTTTTTGTTTGTTTCTAGTCCAAAGTTAGTGATTCTCCTGCTTCTAAGCAAACCTCTGCCTCTCAGGTGATTTCCAGGCCCAAGTGACATAAATCCCATGACCATCACTTCATCTCTTCTGTTACTCTTTATACACATTTTTCTCTCCTGGGCAGCAAAGAGCTTGCTTTCCTTTTATGAGCAGCTCTACCAGAAAAGGAAATTTTGTCTTTTTCTTTTTTCTTAGTATCTTCTGGGTCCCACTACTTGTGTTTTTAAGGCAACAACTTGACTTGAAGCCCTTTCAAATGGTTCAAGCATTTTAAATTTTCTGCTAGCCAAGCTGTAACATCACAAAAGGCTCTGAGTTCATTTGGGGCCACAGGAACAGGGTTCTAAAGGAGAGAAGGGCAAAGGGTTAGTTGCAATGATATTTTCAAAACCCAAATCAGACTGAAATTTCATCACTCAGGAAAGGCTGGAGACTCCCACATTCCAAGAACCTGGCCAAGAGATGTTAGGATTACCTGCTTATCTGCTACTAGGTGACTGTTTTGGTCCCACTCTGGGTATCAAGGGTCACAGGGCCTATCCTCCTTCCTCTCCCATTTGAGAACCCTATTCAGATGGACGTAGGATCATCAGAACATTAGTTCTCAGAAATGCAACATTTGCATTAAGGACTGGGCATCTCTGGGTACCAATGCTAGACAGCTATTTTATTTGCTGATTGGTGTTGGACTAGAGTCTTACCCTCGCAGTGCCTCAGTTTATTGCTTATAAGAGAGAAAGTAACAATAGGGTTATGAGAATTAAATAAAATAATGCATGTGAAGCTGTTAGCACTGTGCTTGGCCCTTGTGGTTCACATTACAATAAGATTAATCAACATACCAAGGGTTCAAGGTCACCTGGCTCTGTGCCCTTGACAGTAGGGTTGGGTAATGAGAGGACACAGAGAGAGAACACAGAGGCCCAGGTTCTAATCCTTGCTCTCATTTCCTTGCCTTCAACATGAGTCCCAAAGCACCCCCTCCAGCACCAATGCTATAAAAATCAAAAATAACATACAGGGGACAGTATGATCAGTTATCATGAGCAGCCATTAGAAAAGGCTTACGTGGGATCAAGATGGTGGAGTAGAAGGACGGCTCTCACTCCCTCTTGCGAGACCACCAGAATCACAACTAACTGCTGAACAATCATCAACAGGAAGACACTGGGACTCACCAAAAAAGATATCCCACACCCAAAGACAAAGGAGAAGCTGCAATGAGATGGTAGGAGGGGTGCAATCACAATAAAATCAAATCCCATAACCCCTGGGTGGGTGACTCACAAACTGGAGAAAAATTATACCACAGAAGTCCACCCACTGGAGTAAAGGTTCTGAGCCCCACCTCAGGCTTCCCAACCTGTGGGTCCAGCAATTGGAGGAGGAATTCCTAGAGAATCAGACTTTGAAGGCTAGCAGGATTTGATTGCAGGACTTTGACAGGACTGGGGGACACAGAGACTCCACTCTTGGAGGGCACACACAAAGCAGTGTGTGCAACAGGACCCAGAGGGAAGGAGCAGTGAGCCCATAGGAGGCTGAACCAGACCTACCTGCTAGTGTTGGAGGGTCTCCTGCTGAGGCGGGGGGGTGGCTGTGGCTCACCACAGGGACAAGGACACTGACAGCAGAAATTCTGGGAAGTACTCCTTAGTGTGAGCCCTCCCAGAGCCCACCATTAGCCCCAACAAAGAGCCTGTAGGCTCCAGTGCTGGGTCACCTCAGGCCAAACAACCAACAGGGAGGGAACTCAGCCCCACACATCAGCAGACAAGCAGATTAAAGTTTTACTGAGCTCTGCCCACCAGAGCAAAACCCAGCTCTACCCACCACCAGTCCCTCCCATCAGGAAGCTTGCACAAGCCTCTTAGATAGCCTCATCCACCAGAGAGCAGACAGCAGAAGCAAGAAGAACTACAGTCCTGAAGCCTGTGGAACGATAACCACATTCACAGAAAGTTAGACAAAATGAAAAGGCAGAGGACTATGTACCAAATGAAGGAGCAAGATAAAACCCCAGAAAAACAACTAAATGAAGTGGAGATAGGCAACCTTCCAGAAAAAGAATTCAGAATAATGATAGTGAAGATGATCCAGGACCTCACAAAAAGAATGGAGGCAGGGGCTTCCCTGGTGGTGCAGTGGTTGAGAGTCTGCCTGCCGATGCGGGGGACATGGGTTCGTGCCCCGGTCCGGGAGGATCCCACATGCCGCGGAGTGGCTGGGCCCGTGAGCCATGGCTGTGGAGCCTGCGCATCCGGAGCCTGTGCATCCAGAGCCTGTGCTCTGCAACGGGAGAGGCCACAGCGGTGAGAGGCCCGCATACCGCAAAAAAAAAAAAAAAGAAAAAGAATGGAGGCAAATATCGAGAAGATGCAAGAAATGTTTAACAAAGACCTAGAAGAATTAAAGAACAAACACCTAGAAGAATTAAATAACAAACAAACAGAGATGAACAATACAATAACTGAAATGAAAAATACACTAGAAGGAATCAATAGCAGAATAACTGAGGCAGAAGAATGGATAAGTGACCTGGAAGACAGAATGGTGGAATTCACTGCCATGGAACAGAATAAAGAAAAAAGAATAAAAAGAAATGAAGACAGTCTAAGAGACATCTGGGACAACATTAAACACATCAACATTCGCATTATAGGGGTGCCAGAAGGAGAAGAGAGAGAGAAAGGACCCGAGAAAATATTTGAAGAGATTATAGTCGAAAATTTTCCTAACATGGGAAAGGAAATAGCCACCAAAGTCCAGGAAGCACAGAGAGTCCCAGGCAGGATAAACCCAGGAGAAACACACTGAGACACATAGTAGTCAAACTGACAAAAATTAAAGACAAAGAAAAATTATTAAAAGCAGCAAGGGAAAAACAACAAATAACATACAAGGGAGCTCCCATAAGGTTAACAGCTGACTTCTCAGCAGAAACTCTACAAGCCAGAAGGGAGTGGCACAATATATTTAAAGTGATGAAAGGGAAGAATCTACAACCAAGATTACCCTACCCAGCAAGAATCTCATTCAGATTTGATGGAAATGTCAAAAGCTTTACAGACAAGCAAAAACTAAGAGAATTCAGCACCACCAAATCAGCTCTACAACAAATGCTAAAAGAACTTCTCTAAGTGGGAAACACAAGAGAAGAAAAGGACCTACAAAAACAAACCCAAAACAATTAAGAAAATGGTAATAGGAACATACATATCAACAATTACCTTAAATGTGAATGGATTAAATGCTCCAACCAAAAGACACAGGCTCACTGAATGGATACAAAAACAAGACCCATATATATGCTGTCTACAAGAGACCCACTTCAGACCTAGGGACACATACAGACTGAAAGTGAAGGGATGGAAAAAGATATTCTATGCAAATGGAAATCAAAAGAAAGCTGGAGTAGCAATATTCATATCAGATAAAATAGACTTTAAAATAAAGAATGTTACAAGTGACAAGGAAGGACACTACATAATGATCAAGCGATCAATCCAAGAAGAAGATATAACAATTATAAATATATATGCACCCAACATAGGAGCACCTCAATACATAAGGCAAATGCTAACAGCTATAAAAGAGGAAATCAATAGTAACACAATAATAGTGGGGGGTATTTTAACACCTCAATTACACCAATGGACAGATCATCCAGACAGAAAATTAATAAGGAAACACAAGCTTTAAATGACACAATAGGCCAGATAGATTTAATTGATATTTATAGGACATTCCATCTGAAAACAGCAGATTACACTTTCTTCTCAAGTGCACATGGAACATTCCCCAGGATAGATCACATCTTGGGTCAGAAATCAAGCCTTGGTAAATTTAAGAAAATTGATATCATATCAAGCGTCTTTTCTGTCCACAACACTATGAGACTAGAAATAAATTTTAGAGAAAAAAACGTAAAAAACACAAACACATGGAGGATAAACAATACTTTACTGACTAACCAAGAAATGACTGAAGAAATCAAAGAGGAAATCAAAAAACACCTAGAGACAAATGACAATGAAAACATGATGATCCAAAACCTATGGGATGCAGCAAAAGCTTCTAAGAGGGAAGTTTATAGCAATACAATCTTACCTCAAGAAACAAGAAATCTCAAATAACCTAACCTTACACCTAAAGCAACTAGAGAAAGAAGAGCAAACAAAACCCAAAGTTAGTAGAAGGAAAGAAATCATAAAGACCAGAGCAGAAATAAATGAAATAGAAACAAAGAAAACAATAGCAAAGATCAATAAAAGTAAAAGCTGATTCTTTGAGAAGATAAACAAAATTGATAAACTTTTGGACTTGCCTGGTGGTGCAGTAGTTGGGAGTCTGCTTGCCGATGCATGGGACACGGGTTCGATCCCTGGTCCGGGAGGATCCCACATGCCACGGAACAGCTCAGCCTGTGCACCACCACTGCTGAGCCTGTGCTCTGGAGCCCGCTAGCCACAAATACTGAAGTCCGCGTGCCACAACTTCTGAGGCCTGTGCACCTGGAGCCTGTGCTCCACAACATGAGAGACCACCATTGTGAAAAGCCCGCACACCATGTCGAGGAGTGGCCCCTGCTCGCTGCAACTGAGGGAGCCCACGCACAGCAACAAAGACCCAATGCAGCCAAAAATAAATAAATAAATAAATTTATTTTTTAAAAAGATTGATAAACCTTTAGCCAGACTCATCAAGAAAAAGAGGGAGAGGACTCAAATCAATAAAATTAGAAATGAAAAAGGAGAAGTTACAACAGACACCGCAGAAATACAAAGCATCATAAGAGACTACTACAAGCAACTCTATGCCAATAAAATGGACAACGTGGAAGAAATGAACAAATTCTTAGAAAAGTATAACCTTCCAAGACTGAATCAGGAAGAAATAGAAAATATGAACAGACCAATCACAAGTAATGAAATTGAAACTGTGATTAAAAATCTTCCAACAAACAAAAGTCCAGGACCAGATGGCTTAACAGGTGAATTCTATCAAACATTTAGAGAAGTGCTAATACCCATCCTTCTCAAACTCTTCCAAAAAATTGCAGAGAGAGGAACACTCCCAAACTCATTCTACAAGGCCACTATCACCCTGATACCAAAACGCGACAAAAATACTACTAAAAAAGAAAATTACGGACCAATATCACTGATGAATATAGATGCAAAAATCCTCAACAAAATACTAGCAAAGAAAATCCAACAACACATTAAAAGGATCATACACCATGATCAAGTGGGATTTATCCCAGGGATGCAAGATTTCTTCAGTATATGCAAATCAATCAATGTGATACACCATATTAACAAACTGAAGAATAAAAACCACATGATCATCTCAATAGATGCAGAAAAAACTTTTGACAAAATTCAACACTCATTTATGATAAAAAAAAATCTCCAGAAAGTGGGCATAGAGGGAACCTACCTCAACATAATAAAGGCCATATACAACAAACCGACAGTAAACATCATTCTCAATGGTGAAAAACTGAAAACATTTCCTCTAAGATCAGGAACAAGACAAGGGTGTCCACTTTCGCCACTATTATTCAACATAGTTTTGGAAGTCCTAGCCATGGCAATCAGAGTAGAAAAAGAAGCAAAAGGAATCCAAATTGGAAAAGAAGAAGTAAAACAGTCACTGTTTGCAGATTACATGATACTATACATAGATAATCTTAAAGATGTCACCAGAAAACTAGAGCTAATCAATGAATTTGGTAAATTTGCAGGATACAAAATTAACGCATAGAAATCTCTTGCATTCCTATACACTAACAACGAAAGATCAGAAAGAGAAATTAAGGAAACAATCCCATTCACCTTTGCAACAAAAAGGATAAAATACCTAGGAATAAACCTACCTAAGGAGGTAAAACACCTCAGAAAACTATAAGACACTGATGAAAGAAATCAAAGATGACACAAACAGATGGAGAATTATACCATGTTCTTGGATTGGAAGCATCAATATCGTGAAAATGACTATACTACCCAAAGCAATCTACAGATTCAATGCAATCCCTATCAAACTACCAACGGCATTTTTCACAGAACTGGAACAAAAAATTTCACAATTTGTATGGAAACACAAAAGACCCCGAATAGCCAAAGCAATCTTGAGGGAAAAAAACGGAGCTGGAGGACTCAGACTCCCTGACTTCAGACTATACTACAAAGCTACAGTTATCAAGACAATATGGTACTAGCACAGAAACAGAAATATACATCAATGGAACAGGATAGAAAGCCCAGAGATAAACCCACCCACGCACCTATGGTCACCTAATCTATGACAAAGGAGGCAATGATATACAATGGAGAAAAGGCAGTCTCTTCAATAAGTGGTGCTGGGAAAACTGGACAGCTACATGTAAAAGAATGAAATTAGAACACTCCCTAACACCATACACAATAATAATCTCAAAATGGATTAAAGACCTAAATGTAAGACCAGACACCATAAAACTCTTAGAGGAAAACATAGGAAGAACACTCTTTGACATAAATCACAGCAAAATCTTTTTTGACCCACCTCCTAGAGTAATGGAAATAAAAACAAAAATAAACAAATGGGACCTAATGAAACTTAAAAGCTTTTGCACAACAAAGGCAACTATAAACAAGACAAAATGACAACACTCAGAATGGGAGAGAATATTTGGAAACGAAGCAACGGACAAAGGATTAATCTCCAAAATATATAAATAGTTCATGCAGCTCAATATTAAAAAAAAAAAAAAACAACCCAATCAAAAAATAAGCAGAAGACCTAAATAAACATTTCTCCAAAGAAGACATACAGATGGCCAAGAGGCACATGAAAAGCTGCTCAACATCACTAATTATTAGAGAAATGGAAATCAAAACTACAATGCAGTATCACCTCGCACCCATGAGGTTAGAATGGGCATCATCAGAAAATCTACAAACAACAAATGCTGGAGAGGGTGTGGAGAAAAGGAAACCCTCTTGCACTGTTGGTGGGAATGTAAATTGATACAGCCACTATGGAGAACAGTATGGAGGTTCCTTAAAAACTAAATAGAATTACCATATGACCCAGCAAGCCCACTACTGGGCATATACCCTGAGAAAACCATAATTCAAAAGACACATGCACCCCAGTGTTCATTGCAGCACTATTTACAATAGCCAGGTCATGGAAGCAACCTAAATGCCTATCGACAGACGATGAATAAAGAAGATGTGGTACATATATACAATGGAATATTAATCATCCATAAAAAGGAACAAAACTGGGTCATTTGTAAAGACGTGGATGGACCTAGAGACTGTCATACAGAGTGAAGTAAGTCAGAAAGAGAAAAACAAATATCATATATTAACGCATATATGTGGAATCTAGAAAAATGGTACAGGTGAACCAGTTTGCAAGGCAGAAATAGAGACAAAGATGTAGAGAACAAACGTATGGACACCAAGGGGGAAAAGTGGGGAATGGTGATGGTGGGATGAATTGGGAGATTGGGATTGATATATATGCACTAACGTGTATAAAATAGATAACTAATAAAAACCTGCTGCATAAAAAAGAAGTAGAAGAAGAAAGAAAAGACTTATGTGAAGGTAAAGGTAATAAGAACTGGAGTAGCCTCAGATAATCTGGACTCCGTTCACTCTTGAAGTCTTCTTTCTTTATAGATAAGCAAAGAAAGCCCAAAGAGTGACATCAAGCCAACAGTAGGACTAATTCAGGGAGATTTTGGTAAATTGGAGACTTGGGGAAATATTTCTCCATCAAGTTTTAGGGAGTTGTGAAGAAATTAATATTTACTGGGTTTTGTTGGTGGGTTGATTTTTTTTTAATTTTAAGTAAGTTTTTACTAAAGGGTAGACCTGACGTCCAGAGAGAAAGAGCTTTTTGTCATTGATTAAGGGAGCTGAGGGAAGAAATGGTCTGGCTTGGACCAGAGAAAGAAGAGAGGGGCAGGAGAGGCAGGTGTGAGTCTTGGAAACCTCCAGCTAGAGCTGTGTAGTGACCTCAGAGGTGGAAGGCCCAGATACAGCCTGTGCAGAGCCTGGGTTATCAAGCTGCTTCAAGCTAGTCACTGGCCCCTCAGCAATCAAATGAGTGTCATCTAAGGCTGTCCTATCTTAGAAAGTTACTTTGAGGGTGACAGCAGGCAGCAGAAGGGGAAGATCTAAAGGGTGTGGTATTTGTGTGAAAAGAGAAAATCTTGATTGCTAAGATAGTGGTAGGTAAAATCCTGTCAGAGGTGAAAAAATCTAGGAAATCTTTCAGGGGTGTCCTGGGTAGGGAAATTTGGGGAAGAGGAAAGGGAAAAAGAACTTTTAATTCAGTCTCTGCCATGGGCAAGGCACAGTGCTAGGTGGCATTTTTTTTTAATATCAATTTTAATGAGATATATTTCACATATCATACAATTTACCCATTAAGATGTACAATTCAATGTTTAAATGTGCAATTAAAAATGTACAGTTCAATAGTTTCTAGTGTATTCTCAGAGTTGTGCAACCATCACCAGTATCTAATTCCAGAACATTTTCATCACCCCCAAAAGAAACTCCACACCCACTGGCAGTCACATACGCACATCACCATTTTCTCCCAACTTTCACCCTAGGCAACCACTAATCTACTTTGTCTATTCTGGACATTTCATATAAACAGAATTATACATTAAGTGGTCTTTTGTGACTGGCTTTTTTCACTTAGCATAATGTTTTCAAGGTTCATCCATGTTGTAGTATATTTCAGTACTTCACTTCTTTTTATTGCCAGATAATATTCCATTGTACGGATATACATTTTGTTTATCTATTCATCAGTTGATGGACATTTGAGTTGCTCTACTTTTTGGATATCATGAATAATGCTGCTATAAACATTCATATACAAGTTTTTATGTGGACATATGTTTTTCTAGAATATATACCTGGGAGTGGAAGGGTTGGGTCACATGGTAGCCTATGTTTAACTATGTGGTGAACTGTCAGACTGTTTTCGAAAGTGGCTGCACCATTATACATTCCTACCAGTAGTATATGAGGGTGCTAATTTCTCCACATCCTTGCCAATACTTGTCATCTGACTTTTTGATTATACCCACCCTAGTAGGTGTGAAGTGGTATCTCACAGTTTTCATTTGCATTGCCCTGACGCTAATAATGTTGAGCATCTTCTCAGGTGCTTATTGGCAATTTGTATATCTTTGGAGAAATGTCTGTTCAGATCTTTTGTCCATTTTAAATTAGATTTTGTCGTTTTATTATTGATTTGTAAGAGTTCTTTCTATATTCTAGATACAAGTTCCTTTATCAGAGAAATGATTTGGAAACATTTTCTCCTATTCTGTGGGTTTTTTTCACCTTCCTGATGTTGTCCTTGGAAGCACAAGATGTTTTTACTTTTCATGAAGTCCAATTTATACATTTTTTTTCTCTTGTCACTTGAGATTTTGGTATCAACATCTAAGAAACCATTGCCTAATCCAAGGGCATAAAGATAATTATTTGCTTCTCTGGGTGTTCTGCTGATGTGTGGCAATGTTGGATGAGCTATAAAATAAATATATTTAGTTGAATAATGATTATATCTTTATTCCATAAAACAATCCCAACAATTCCAATGAGAATTTAGCTCCCACCATCAGCCATCCATCTACTTAACTGTTCAATTCCAGTATACACATGTAGTGATTTCAGATTTGTTAAAATGAGAAGCAACTTTTTTTTAAGATTTATTTATTTATTTATTTATGGCTGCATCGGGTCTTAGTTGTGGCATGCAGGCTCTTTGTTGTGGCGCACAGGCTTCTCTCCAGTTGTGGCGCGCAGGCTCTAGGGCACGTGGGCTCTGTAGTTCATGGCACACAGCCTCTCTAGTTGAGGCCCAAGAGCTCAGTAGTTGTGGCGCGTGGGTTTAGTTGCCCCACGGCATGTGGGATCTTAGTTCCCTGACCAGGGATTGAACCCATGTCCCCTACATTCGAAGGCAGATTCTTTACCACTGGACCACCAGGGAAGTCCCAGAAGCAACTTGTTTTTTATTAACTAGTGTACAGTGCTTATGTACAGTTCCTTTTGCCTTTAGTTTTATAGACTCCACTCATTTTCTTTATTCCTTACCTGCTTCAGAGAGGTTGCTTCATATATTTGCAATATATTTAGATTCTTTTATCACACTTTGTATTTCAGGCTGGGTTCCCCAAACCTCCTGAATGGTAATTAAAACTTGTATACATTAGCACTATTTACAATAGCCAAGATATGGAAACAACCTAAATGTCCATCGACAGATGAATGGACAAAGAAGATGTGGTATATATACACAATGGAATACTACTCAGCCATTAAAAAGAATGAGATAATGCCATTTGCAGCAACATGGACGTGACTAGAGATTATTATACTAAGTGAAGTAGGTCCGAAAGAGAAAGACAAATACCATGTGATATCACTTATATGTGGAATCTAAAATATGACACAAATGAATGAAACAGAAATAGACTCACAGACATAGAGAAGAGACTTGTGGTTGCCAAGGGGAAGGGAGGTGCAGGAGGGATGGATTGGGAGTTTGGGATGAGCAGATGAGAACTAGTATATACAGAATGGATAAACAACAAGGTCCTGTTGTATAGCACAGGGAACTACATTCAATATCCTGTGATAAACCATAATGGAAACGAATATGAAAAAGAATATATATGTATAACAATCACTTTGCTGTACAGCCGAAATTAACACATTGTAAATCAACTATACTTCAATAAAATTTTTAAAAAACTTGTATGCATTAAACTTTATACTCTGTGCTATAAAGTTTTACGGGTTTTAGGTCTTATATTCATAGTATCATACAGAATAGTTTCATCACCCTAAAAAAAATCCCATTTGTTTCACCTATTCTACTCCCCTCCTCCTGAGCCCCTGACAACCACTAATCTGTTAACCATCTCTATAGTTTTGTCTTTCCCAGAATGTCATATAATTGGAATATATACAGTATGTAGTCTTTTCAGACTGGCTTCTTTCACTTAGCAACATGCATTTAAGATTCATCCATGTCTTTTTATAACTAATTTCTTTTAATTGTTGAGTAATATTCCATTGTATGGATATACCAACCTCATTTTTTATGTACTTAAATTTCTTTGAACTTGAGTTAAATCTTGCAATGCTCCCCAGTATGGAAATGTTTCATTACAAGCTTTACTTGATCAATTTTTTCAATGATCTATTTGTTACTTTTTCCCCTGCTAGAGGCACCACACCTGTACTTTTTCATTGGCCAGCTCCAATCTAGACTAGCTGTCTTCTAAAGAAGCCTCAGAATTATGCTCTTGGGTCTATCCTTTGACATCATGCTGGAAACTTCCTTTCTCTCTCTCTATATATATAAACCTCTTGTTCCCTGCATCCAATGTCTTCCTTTTTCTTGGTTTACTTCTTTCTTCTAGCTCCCCAGCAGCATCCTGAGAAATAGTGAATGGAAGATAACATCACTGAAAATTTTGGCTTCATTCATTGAGCGTTTGGCTCAGTATAGGGTTGAACACTGAAAATAAATTTTCACTCAGAAAATGTCAAGGGATTTGCTCCATTATTGCTATTGTTGTTGTTTTAGCTTCCAGTGTTGTTACTAAGAAATCTGACGATATTCTGATTTTGGGGGTGGGGGGAGAGGTTTGTATGTGATCTATTTTTTTTCTTTAGAAGCTCTTAGAATACTTTATCTATGGTATTCTAAATTTTTACAGTGATGTAATTTGGCGAGAGTATTCTTTTTGTTCATGGTGCTGGGCATTTTGGTGGTCTCTATCAATTTGAAGATTCTTATCCTTTAGTTCTGGGAAATATGTCTCTTTGATAATATTCTTCTTACCGTTCTGCCTTTTTGGAATGCTCACCAGTAGTTTTTAAACTTCTTGAATTAATCTTCTAATTCTCTTATCCTTTCTCTCCTTATTGTCATCTATTGGTTTTTCTGTTCTAATTTCTGAGAGGTCTCATTTATTTATTTATTTATTTATTTATTTATGTTTTGAGGTCTCCTTGATTTTATCTTTTTACTCCTCTGTTCAGCTTTTTCTTTAATTTTTACGATCATATCTTGAATTTTCAAGAGTACTTCTTTCTTATTCCATGATTACTTTATATATACACCACGTGTACATGTCCAATCTCTTTTTCCTATTTATTCACTTCAGTCTCTCTCTCTTGTTAGATATTTTCTTTAAATGTCTGGCAGCCCTTGACTGGCCATTCATATGCAGAAGTAAGGCACTAAAAACTTTTTATTTATTTATTTTTTTAATTTTTGGCTGTGTTGTGTCTTCGTTGCTGCACGCGGGCTTTCTCTAGCTGTGTCGAGCGGGGGCTGCTCTTCGTTGCGGTGCATGGGCTTCTCAGTGTGGTGATTTCCCTTGTTGCAGAGCACGTGCTCTAGGCGTGCAGGCTTCAGTAGTTGTGGCGCAGGGGCTTAGTTGCTCCGTGGAATGTGGGATCTTCCCGGACCAGGGCTTGAACCCGTGTCCCCTGCATTGGCAGGTGGATTCTTAACCACTGCGCCACCAGGAAAGCCCCAGCACTAAAAACTTAATTGAAAGCACCATTTATGGGCAGGACTTCACTTTAGGGAGAGCTGGCTACAATTCTTTTGCTTTTGGTCAAATTGAACTTTTCCAGAGAGTCTATCTCCTATGTCAGCCTCACCCACCCAGAGACCTGAAACCCCTGTTTCTGAGCCTTTCATGGGTTTTGTGAGAATTCAGCTTATTGTTTAGGGTGTCCAGTTTTGCCCTTCTGTAACTCTGCCAATCTGCCAAGTCACCCATGTACTTTCTACTTTCCTGTATGATTTAAGGCCTCAGATGTCTTCTACTTTCGTCAAAGACTGGGTTTGCATTTCTGATTTCTGTACTTGTATTTTTTTTTTTTTTTTTTTTTTTGCAGTACACGGGCCTCTCACTGTTGTGGCCTCTCGCATTGCGGAGCACAGGCTCCGGACGCGCAGGCTCAGCGGCCATGGCTCACGGGCCCAACCGCTCCGCGGCATGTGGGATCTTCCCGGACCGGGGCGCGAACCCGTGTCCCCTGCATCGGCAGGCGGACTCTCAACCACTGCGCCACCAGGGAAGCCCTGTACTTGTATTTTTTCAGATGAGAATGGGACAGAAATGTCTATACTCTGCTATCTTAAAATAAGAAGTCTTCTAGAATCATGATTTGTTTGAAAAGTTTTGATTCATATTTGTGATTTTAATCTGAAAGTTGAAGAGAATTTGGTTAATTTTCTAAATAGAATTTTATAATTTTCTAAATAGAATTTTACAATTTAAAAAAATATTCATTTATTTATTTGGCTGCACCAGGTCTTTAGTTGCAGCTTGCGGGATCTAGTTCCCTGACCAGGGATCAAGCCTGGGCCCCCTGCATTGGGAGCACGGAGTCTTAACCGCTGGACCACTAGGGAAGTCCCAAATTTTATAATCATTGGGTTGGCTAGTAGTGTTACATTAGGAAATTTTTCTTTATATTAGATTTGCATGATGGCCATGAGCGTTATATACGGGTACCATTCCCAACACGTTTGTACAGTTAGGGCTCTAGGTATAAATGAAGTTAGATGTACTGGTGCCCTAATATAACAAACTATAAAACTTCCTTTTGTGGACAACCACTACGAAACATCTATTACCAGCGGATGGTTTTTTGGGGGGGGGTATTTATTTATTTGTTTGGTTATTTATTTATTAACATCTTTATTGGAGTATAATTGCTCTACAATGGTGTGTTAGTTTCTGCTGTATAACAAAGTGAATCAGCTATATGTATACATATATCCTCATATCCCCTCCCTCTTGCGTCTCCCTCCCACCCTCCCTATCTCACCCCTCTAGGTGGCCACAAAGCACCGAGCTGATCTCCCTGAGCTATGCAGCTGTTAACCACTAACGATTTTACATTTGGTAGTGTATATATGTCAATTCTACTCTCTCACTTTATCTCAGCTTCCCCTTCCCCTTCCCCGTGTTCATCAGCAGATGTTTTTAACCACATGATAATGTCTACAATGGTTGTCTCTGACAAATTGCCAATGGAAGTGATCCAGTTCTTCAGCAGTACTTACTGTGCATGCTCAGTTGCTTATGGTTGGCACACTGGAAGTTGAGCTGCAGGAGATGGGGGATTAGAATAATCAATCAAAACCAAGGCATCAAAATGACAGTATCAAATACCTTGAGTACTGAATACTCAAGCACTGATGTATGTTTACTGAACAAACTCTGTGTGCCTGTGCTACAGGCTGAAAAATAAAAAGAAATCATGACATCTTTCCTCATGGAGGTTTCAATTCACTTAAAGGAATCACATTATACACATGAGTAACAATGATCAAATAAGTCAGAAGATAGGAGTGTGGCAAGGTCCATCTTCCTGACACTTTGCTGTGTGTAGTGCTGGTAAAATTTGGAGTTGCCAGTGTCCAGTCCCCAGCCTCTTGGGTGTTGAGAAGCAATTGCAGCAGTGGCAGAAAGCACAATCCAGTGACGAGGCAATTGTGGTAGTGGCTACTGCAGCTCCGTGATCCCTGAATAGCATTTTAGGCGGTGTGCCAAGACTTTTTTTTTTTTTTTTTTTTGGCTTAACTGTTCAGGTTCTGGCCCCCTGATCTCCACTTTCCTGATTGTGGCAGAGGAAGCAGCATTCTTGAGAGGTCAGTTCTGCAATGTTCAGGGAGTCACACCTAGAGGTACGCCTTGAGCCCACTCCTCCATTTCTTCCAACAATTTTGTAAGTACCTGACTTCCTGTATTTAATCCCTTTCTGCTTAAAACACCTGGAGTGTTTCTGTTTCCTGCATTGAACCCTGACTAATGTAGAACTAATATTAAGAATTCAAAGTGTTTGATAGAATCAGATATATTAAATGTGTACTTCAAATGTTTAATAAAATTTGATGAACTACTTATATAATATGCTAAATGTATGAGGATTTAATCTTTTAAATGTAGGTATTAATTGAATATTAATCATAGAATAAGTAAAAATAATGGATCTTACCCTTATACAACGTATGATTAGATTAATAATTATCAAGATTTTTAAGTTTAAGAAAAACTAGAGTTTAAAACTTAAGCATTTTAATATACAGTCATCCCTCAGTATCCGCAGGGGATTGTTTCCAGGATTCCCTGTGGATACCAAAATCTGTGGATGCTCAATTCCTTATATAAAATGGCATAGTATTTGCATATAATCTAATCACATCCTCCCATATACTTTAATCATCTCTGGATTGCTTATGTGAACAAAAAATTAATCAATAGTCAATCTAAGAGAGAAATGGAAAATTTTATTCAAGCCACCTGAGGATTATAACCTGGGAGACAGTCTTTCTGAAAGCTCTGAGGACTGTTCCTCCTGTTGGAGGTCAAGGCACAGTTACATAAGTTTTTGAGACAAAGGGTTGTACATCAAAGTAACATATTGATAGTTTGCATAGTCCAACAAGGTGAGTAGTGGGTTATTGTGACACCTTACAGGATTGAGACAGGAACGTTATCTCCTAAGTAGTTACCTTGAGGGCACCAGGAGGAAATTGCTTTTTTTTGGTGAGTAGGCATCTTCTAAGGGGATCTAGTTAATGTATAATGAAGATGCACAATGCATACTAAAGGGGAGTGGGATAGTGGCTCAAACAGGCAGAGAGAGAATTTTATGTTTAATTTTTCTTGTAATTTTTCTTGCCTTAAAATAATCTTATTCCATCACTTATAATACCTAAAACAATGTAAATACTATGTAAATAGTTGTAAATCCAATGTAAATGCTACGTAACTAGTTGTTAGCATACAGCAAATTCAAGTTTTGCTTTTTGAAACTCTCTGGGTATTTTTTTTTTCAAGTATTTTCAATCCGCTGTTGGTTGAATGCGCAGATATGGAACCTGCAGATACAGAAGGCCAGCTGAATTGAATATCAATTAAAACATAAGTGACCCCCCGCCTCGGCCCTGAAGGGGCTGGATGGGCGAGTTGGGCGCGATGGCTCGATCCTGGGCGGCGGCGGCGGCGGCGGCTGGAGGCGGTGGCGCGTCCTCCTCCTTTGCCCCGGCGCCGGCGGTGATCCGAGCGAGTGGCCGCGGCCGCCGATGAGACTGCTCGCGGGCTGGCTGTGTTTGAGCCTGGCGACCGTGTGGCTGGCGCAGAGGATGTGGACCCTGCGGAGCCCGCTCACCCGCTCCCTGTACGTGAACATGACGAGCGGCCCCGGCGGGCCGGCGGCGGCCGCCGCGGGCGGCAGGAAGGAGAACCACCAGTGGTATGCGTGCAACAGAGAGAAATTATGTGAATCACTCCAGGCTGTCTTTGTTCAGAGTTACCTTGATCAAGGAACACAGATCTTCTTAAACAACAGCATTGAGAAATCGGGCTGGCTGTTTATCCAATTATATCACTCTTTTGTGTCATCTGTTTTTAGCCTGTTTATGTCTAGAACATCTATCAATGGGTTGCTAGGAAGAGGCTCAATGTTTGTCTTTTCACCAGATCAGTTTCAGAGACTGCTTAAAATTAATCCAGACTGGAAAACGCACAGACTTCTTGATTTAGGTGCTGGAGGTGGAGAAGTCACAAAAATCATGAGCCCTCATTTTGAAGAAATTTACGCCACTGAGCTGTCTGAAACTATGATATGGCAGCTTCAGAAGAAGAAATACAGAGTACTTGGTATAAATGAATGGCAGAATACAGGGTTCCAGTATGATGTCATCAGCTGCTTGAATTTGCTGGACCGCTGTGATCAGCCCCTGACTTTGTTAAAAGATATCAGAAGTGTCTTGGAGCCAACTAGAGGCAGGGTCATCCTTGCTCTGGTCTTACCTTTTCATCCCTATGTGGAAAACGGTGGCAAGTGGGATAAACCATCAGAAATTTTGGAAATCAAGGGACAGAATTGGGAAGAACAAGTGAATAGTCTGCCTGAAGTTTTCAGAAAAGCTGGTTTTGTTATCGAAGCTTTCACTAGACTGCCATACCTGTGTGAAGGTGACATGTATAATGACTACTACGTTCTGGATGACGCTGTCTTTGTTCTCAAACCAGTATAAACACGTGGAGCTTGAAATTTTCACAGTCCACCCCAAGAATGTATGCTCCGAAAGAGGGTCTGCGTTCTCAATTATGCGAAGGGAGGACCTTTGGGGACTGCCATTCTAAATATCATGTAGGAATTTAAAAAGCCAAAATACTAATTATTTCTTTGTAGTGTGTAAAAGGAATGTTTTTAAAAAACAAAAACCCAGCTCTTTGAGGATTTTTATTAACTCTTTACTCAGTAATGCAGGTCACACTCCGATTATGGAAGATATTTTTTATACTTAATTGCAGTAGGGACTCATTCCCAGGCAAAGCAATAGTCATGACTTCACATGGAACCAATAAATATGGATTGTTTTTAATAAAATGAAGACTGGCAATAAAACTGTCCATCCAGTTGCAAATATTGGTTATAGGATATAGCCACTGATACTCTTTCATGTTTAGAAATTCTATCATTATTCAAGAAAATGTTTTTAATCATGCTAATAAACTTTTTTGAAGATGAAAAAAAAAAAAACATAAGTAAGTATAATAATATCCCCCCCAATGGAAGTTTCCCCTTAGTAAAAAACACAATGGACAGTTAACACTCTATCTCCAGTCCCTCAGACAGCATCTAGCACTGGAGAGTGTTCAATGAAATTTGTTAAGTGAATGAATGAGCAACAATACCATGAAACAGATTTTATCATCACAATTTTAATGATGAAGAAAGTGAGGTTCAGATAAGCTTACCACTAGGCCAGTAGCCCCTAAAATTGGGTGTATTCACCCAGGTGGTATGTGATACAATACTATACGTTTTAAAATCAAATGTCTTATTATGTGCACGATTGTGCAGAAGTCACATACACAATACATTAAAATGTACGTATATGAAGGGCTTGTGCTCAAAAATGTTTTATTCATGGTGTGAGTGGTCAGGAAAGTTTGTAGGCTACTGGGGTAGACCGAGGACAAATTGTCCTCGGCAGGGTCACGTGGCTTTATGTTTGTACCGTGGCATAGTGAGAGTGCTCGAGAAACGTTCTGAATGAGAATGAAAACACAAATAGACGAATCAATGAATAAAAGAAGATGCCCCAGGTAATACACCTAGTAAGTAGAGGTGTCAGGATTCAAATTCAGATCTCTTTAGCTCCAAAGTCTGTACTTTTCTAAGAACAGGCTCCTGCTCAGCACACCAGATTAGCAAGGGGGAACCTGAGATGTATTTCCAACTAGTTGGTTAAAAAAAGAACACGTAGGGCTTCCCTGGTGGCGCAGTGGTTGAGAGTCCGCCTGCCGATGCAGGGGACACGGGTTCGTGCCCCGGTCTGGGAGGATCCCGCATGCCGTGGAGTGGCTGGGCCCGTGAGCCATGGCCGCTGAGCCCGCGCGTCCAGAGCCTGTGCTCCGCAACGGGAGAGGCCACAACAGCGAAAGGCCCGTGTACCGCAAAAAAAAAAAAAAAAAAAAAAAAAAAGAACACATAGATAAACCCCGAGCAACAAAAAAAAGCATTACATTGATCAGGAGGTTTTTAATCATCCAGTCAGCTTTTCCACAAGGGAGACATCCTTCAGAAACATAGAAAGACAAACGAGCTGCATCACATTTCCAATAGCTACATGTTTGGATAGCACTAGAGGCTGCATTCTGTGTGGCCAGGGGCACTTTTGTTTCTCTATGTGATACATGGAGAGGATGTCTCAACTTCTTTTCAGCATAGGTCATATCTTCCATTTCAAAAACAAAAACAAACAAAATCAATTTAGGCAAGACCTCCAACCTTCTTTTCTACTAAGCTGTCTATCCACAACATCAAATTAGTCACAAGACAGACTCACTTGAGTTTCACTTCTTTCTTCTTCCAAAGAGGAGTAAAGTGGACCGATATCTGAGCCAAAAACATTGAAAATCCAAGCACATAGGTGTTTACAGCCTGAATAAGAACGACTATTAATTATTGAAAACCTGTGTGCAGAGCACTCTACCACTAGTTGATTTCCACATGTTATTTCATTTAATCTTCACAACAACCCCAGAAGTATTATTATTATCCCCCATTTTATAGATGAAGAAACAGAGTCTTAAGTAGGTTAAGGGAGTTATGCAAGATCACACAGGTAGTAAATGGTATAGGAGATTTAAACAAAAACCCATCTTGTTCAAAGCACATCTTTCCACCATACCCATACCAGATTTCCGGATTCCAGAATAAGATACGCAGAGAAGTGCCTCTGCCTACCCCTAGCTGCCAAGAAGTAACGTAAGCAAGAAGTAAACCTTGGCTATTTTGCTAAGCCACTGAGATATGGGGGATTGTTTTATTATTGAAGCATTACCCAACAGAAGTCTGTTGGTATAGATGTCTTTAAATACAGTGTCGTAAACTTTGAAAACCACTTTAATAACATGGTACAGTGCAAATCATGCTTAGTGAGAGTCTCTATTACTTTATACCATCCCCAAACAAGTACTTACTTTTACTTAAGACAAAGGCTCAAAAGTGCTTGAAGCTCTGCAGGAAAGACCATGAGTCGGTCGGGGTATGGCTTTGGCATTCAAATAGTTGCATACAAATTGGTGCATAAACGTCTAAAGAAATATATTCTTTTTTGTTGTTCTTTTTTTAAATTGAGAAAATCTTTTAAATCTCCTATTTAAATCATAGTTGAGAAACTAAAGAATATCAGTTTGAAGGGACACCAAATTACAAGTCATCTTGGAGGCAGGGGGCAAATAGCTTGGTCTAGCCTTCCTTATACAGCTCATATCAAAAGGGGGCTATTTTTGGTGGAATTTCAAAGTCACAGAGGTTGAGAGACAGTCTCCTTGACTGGGGAGAGGCAATTATATTCTCTTAAGGGCAATTAGAGAACTTTAACAGTACACTGCTCAGTGGGCTTCCCTGGTGGCGCAATGGTTAAGAATCCGCCTACCAGTGCAGGGGTACGGGGTTCAAGCCCTGGTTCGGGAGGATCCCACATGCTGCGGAGCAACTAAGCCCGTATGCCACAACTACTGGGTCTGTACTTTAGAGCCCGTGCTCGGCAACAAGAGAAGCCACCGCAATGAGAGAAACCTGGGCACTGCAACTAAGTGTAGCCCCCGCTCGCCACAACTAGAGAAAGCCCGCACGCAGCCGCGAAGACCCAATGCAGCCAAAAATAAATAAATAAAATAAATTAAAAAAAAAAAAGTACATTGTCAGGTGGGAACTGTAACTAGAGTCCCAAATATTTATATATTTACTTGCAAACTAAGAATTTATAAGAAACGTTCTAGAATTGTGACTTGATAAAACATTAACAGAAATATCTATAGTTTTTTTAAAACCTGGATTTAGTTGAAGCTAGGAAAACACATTTTAAGGTGATAAGCAGTTACTGTATCTATAAAGGTAGAAGATATGAATAATCCTTTAAACTGTTTCTTTTCTTTTATGTTAGGAAGCCTACCCAATGGGGCTCTCCAGTTGCACAAATATAAAATAACACCCACTTACCTTGGGAAAAATTATAAAGAAAGCTCCTTTCTGACCGCAGATATTTTAGACTGAGAAGCTGAATATATTATCAGTACTGGGGCATGTAAATCATTGTTTCTGGCAAACACATGCTATACCACTGCAAAATTATTATGGGGGATTAGGAATGCATAGACAGAAATACTTACCTCTATATGGATGTAGATATGTTTTTGCGGGGATGTGTGTTCCTGTTTAAGCTGTGTCTTGCACTATAACAGAAACAGATCCAGGAGACCACATAAAGGATGTTCAAACTTGTTTTTCATCACTTACTAGAAGAACTGAAACTGGAAAAAGAAAAATGTACTGGACCATGTTTGGCTGATGAGGTTCAACCTTGACTATGCAGTGAGAAGGTCCTACATGTGGTATTAATTGCAAACAATCCAGACTTTGGAAAATATATCAATGTTGGCCCATAAGGAGGCAGAGGGAGAGGTTATATTCCTGCAGAAAAGAGAGGGAATTCCTTTAGAAGCAAATATTCTCATTCTCAATTGTCTTGTATAAAGATAGATCCCAAGACGGGAAATGGAGACTCTAAATTAAGGGAAAGAACTTTTCCTCCCCTGGAGTCTGGATACTACAAAGGGTAGAAATTAACTTGGAAGGAATTGCAGCTGGTGAGCTCCTGACCACATGGAGGCAGGTGGGGGCCAGACAAGGAAGGATCCCATGGGCATGGGTCTAGACTGTAGACTACACAGGTATCCACATCTAGTAGTCCTCTGGGGCGACTGGTGGTACTAGCAGCAGCCTGAAAGCTGCTGGGCTCCCAGAACTGTGGAACACAATTTGCAAATTTTGGAAATTTACCTACAAATTCCACAGTGAGTGGACATTAACAGATACTTAGAACAGAACCTGTATGGACTCTGCATACGACATTGCGTCAATGCAAGAACAATTACAGAAACCTGCACTCTTAAGACGAGCAATTTTGAGTCAACGAGACGACAAAAAAATGCAACCGGTTGGAACAGAGCAGCACCTTCCCTTCTGGGCTGGGCAGGCTGGCAGGTTACCTTAGCATTACACTGTAGTAATGGGTGCTGAAGCATGTGTAAGCAAAGTATCACTTGAAGAAGTGTACTACTTATGTTTACAACTATTAACAATATATTACCCATCAAAAACACCTACTAGAGAAAGAACATGACAAAACTGAACTTATAAATTAGGTTTAGGCAAAAATTACAAAAGCAGGTTTTTCCCTCTTGGCCAGAGGTTGGCAAACTTTTTCTGTAAAGGGCCAGATATTTTAGGCTTGTGGGCCATGTATTCTATGTTGCAACTACTCAACTCCGCAAGCAAATTTAGAAAAGTAATTCTGAGAGTTTTCAGCTAATCTAACTTTTAAAACAGTAAAGGGTGAAAAAACAGTCATACTCTCAAAATTTCAAATAAAAAAATTTTTATTGAAATTATTTCTAACATACTTGACAGACACATTAACATATAATACCATTACTACTACTAATAATAATAGCTAACACTTATATAGGGCTCATAGTATAAGATAAAATTGCCAAAAAAGATAGCATTGTTAGCAAATAAAGGATATCTGCCATATTTTTATTATAATTCTTTAAACAGCCATTTACTCCAATTAAGAAATGTACAATATGATTTGGTGTTTTAATTTTTAAGAGAAAGAACTTAAATTAAGCAAGAAGAGGGAGAGAGGGAGTAATAATATCAATAGGAAGAGGGAGACATGGAAGAAGTATATCTCTTTGTAATAGATCATTTTGAGAGCTGTTTTCTGGCAAAATCATGTTATTGTTATCCGTAATAGGACAGTAAAGATGGGCAGAATTAGCCAAAAACAAAACAAGAAGAATCAAAGAATGAGGGAGGCCAGTCCTAAAATAAGATTACCAAGACTATATTATTAGATGATTTACTTGGGCTTGAAAAGTGGCTATCATTATTACACTGTGAAATGAAAAACAATCCTTGTACCCATGTGTCTATCCACTGACAGAAACATGATACAGTTTCCATAGAAACAACATTCTGCTCATCTAAAGTCCCATTATTTTCAAAGAGCAGTCAGGAAATAGTCAATAATATTCACTTTAACAGAAAATGTACTCGTAATAAAGGGAATTACAGCAAAAATCTGTCCTCAACCTAGTTTACTAGGGAAGATGAGACAAATATAAATGAAATAAAAAGATATACCATTAATATTTCTTCCTTTCTCAGAGAATACTAATCACTAAACAGGTGGAACAAGGGAATAGAGAACTATGCAAGTGAACTCTTTCTGGAAGTAACTGCTATTCACGGCGGAATTAAGTACTCCTAATCTTTGTGTCTCTTCACCTAGTAAAGCTAACAGTTATCCCCATAAATGACAGTAAGGATTGATACACAAATACTGAAAACAGAATTTCCAGATTAGGGAAGGCATATTTCAGTGCAAATTACTCTAGAACACCTCCAAGCCTTAATAACACCTTTAGAGGAATGGTACTGGAGAGTGATTTTGCTGATTGTGGAGATATTTTTTTCCCCAGTCATTTAAAAAATTTTTTATTGAGTTATAATTTATATACCATACAATTCACTTGCTTTACTTGTACAATTCAATGGTTTTTGGTATATTTACAGATCTGTGTAACCATCACCACAGGTAGATTTTAAGTGTTAGGAAAATAACTGAAAAACTGAGTCTTGTGATTTCAACCCTTACGGTAACTAACTCTTTGAATTTCCTTTTTTCCCGAAGTAATTATTTCCAGGGTACAGTATAGTGCTTACACTAGTTTATACTTACAGGATTGAATCGAAAGCATTTAAAGTTTCTTTTTGCGGAAGTAACTTTACATACACAGCAAAAGTATTGAAATAGGCAGCTTCTAAGAATTAAACTGGTAAAATCCATACTTAATGAATTGTGAGAGCAATCCATAAAACTGTCCGTGACTGTGTAACTGAGGAGTTTAGAAACACTCTAAAGCCCTAATTAAGATGAGGAGGTAATCTCAGGAGGCAAAACGAAGTGGCTGTAATCTGGTCAGCAAAGATCTAATTAATTGTATAGTACACTGTTCAGAGAAAATTTTGCATGAAGATTAGCCTACAGACAGAGAATTGCCAATCTTTACCCAGCACTATTCGGGGAACAGAGATGCAAAGTCCAGAGGGTATGAATCTTCCTGTCTTTGAAGAGGTACACTCTGCTGTGGGGCAGAGATCATTTATCAGGTTTCACCAAGATCTGAATGAGACATCTCTCAAAGCGATTCACCTCATTTTGTTTTGATTCCTTATTTACTAAGAAACTGTCTGATTTGCTTTCCAGACCTGACAAAAAGTTTTCTTGGTGTGTACAATTTGAACATCACGGTTATCAAAAATGAATCTGTTTCACCTCCCAACAAATGAACAAATGGTTTGGTTTATTCGCTTTCTTGTTTTTCACTCTTGTGTACTAAAACATGCCAATCTACTCTGGGACACTGATAGTGTAAGATCATACCCTTAAATGTAATAATTTCCAAGCTAATGTCACCCAAGGAGACCTTGATAAACAGCCATCCAGACTTTTCTCGCTACACCCTGACCTTGTCATAGTGAAATAGACCAGGACCCTATGGTCCTTGCCCCCCCCCCCCCGCACCCATGTCCTTAGCCTGCCTTTTAAAAAAATATTTATTTATTTATTTATTGGCTGCGTTGGGTCTTCGTTGCTGTGCGCGGGCTTTCTCTACTTGCGGTGAGCGGGGCTACTCTTCATTGCAGTGCACAGGTTTCTCATTGCGGTGGCTTCTCCTGCTGCAGAGCACAGGCTATAGGCGCGCGGACTTCAGTAGTTGTGGCACGTGGGCTCAGTAGTTGTGGGTCACGGGCTCTAGAGTACAGGCTCAGTAGTTGTCACGCACGGACTTAGTTGCTCTGCGGCATGTGGGACCTTCCCGGACCTGGGCTCAAACCTGTGTCCCCTGCAGGGGCAGGCAGATTCTTAACCACTGCACCACCAAGGAAGTCCCAGCCTGCCTTTTGTCTGTGGAAAAACTTTAGCCAAAGGATAAGTTTAATCAGAGAAGTGAGAAAATGCAGAAACAAAGAAAACAGAGGAGACCAAATAATAGTTTAGTCATTAAGCATAGTCAAGGACCTTTAGTTCCTCCTTAAGGGCTATAGACAATATTCTGAGCCACATCCTGTGAGCTGTCTTATAGACACTGAAGCCCCCACCAGGTGGAAGAAGTTAACTACATGATGACCAGGCTGTAGCCATGACATAAGCTTCCACAATTCCGAAAACTGGCCTCAAAGAAATGGAAACAAACCGAACCTGGAACTGAAGATTAACTGTACCTAAAACAATCAAGATGACACTGGTAAGACCACTGATGACCAATTTCAAGATGACTGTCAGAGCTGACTGTATTATTTCTGCATGTGGCCCCCTCCCTCTGTCTATAAAAGCTCTTGCCCCAATTGTCGGGGGCGGAGGGGTGGGGGGAGTCGGCCTTTTGGACAGGCATCTACCCTCCCCCACAGTCACTGGCATCCAAAATAAAGCGAACATTCCTTTCCACCAACCTGGCCTTTATTGGTTTCTGAGCAGTGAGCAGCCGAACCCCACTTTCGGTTACAAGAGACCCCAGAACCTACAATTTGGTTACACTCAAACACGGTAAAATAGGCCAAGAGAGAAACAAGAATGTCCTATTCACTCTCTATTAAATTTTACCCTGTATTCTTCTGAACTGAACAGAATCAGAAATGACTGCATTAAATTGGACAAGAATAAATCAAAGCAAATTCATGGTTTTCTTATTTTTCTGGAATGAAAATGCCTTGAAATCAAAAGCACCTATGTTTAAATCACTTCAGTTATTACTGACTTAACATTAATCAACCAAAGATGAATCTGAATAATCATAAATGGATGGATAAAATTAGATAGAAAATGTGCTCAGTAAATAAATATTGAATGTAAGAACCAATACATGATGTGCCTGGAATTCTTTAAAAACTCTCATCTCTTCTGCTGCTAACCAAGTAGGATAGTGCTAGAAATGAATAAATCTGTTGAAATAGTGTCCCTTTTGGTCAGCTTCTCACTGAAAAATTATCAGGGTCTTCTCTTTTTTTTTCTTTTGGCCGCACTGCGCATGTGGGATTCCCTGACCAGGGATGGAATGATGGAACCCATGCTCCCTGCAGTGGAAGGAAGAAGTCCTAACCACTGGACCTCCAGGAAATTCCCAGGGTCTTCTCTCTTTAAATTGAAAGTTCAGTTTAAAAATATGTCATTGAAGGATGAGCTAAAGCAGTGGTCCCCAACCTTTTTGGCACCAGGGACCAGTTTCGTGGGAGACAATTTTTCCGCGGATGGGGGGTCGGGTGGGAAGGTTCAGGCGGTAATGCGAGCAATGGGGAGCGGTGGGAAGCGGCAGATGAAGCTTTGCTCACTCGCCTGCCGTTCATCTCCTGCTGTGCGGCCTGGTCACGAACAGTATCGGTCCTCGGCGCAGGGGTTGGGGACTCCTGAGCTAAAGGACAGACGAAAAAGTACATGCACATATACTCATAATTTTGGAAACCACCGAAGAGATTTCAAGGACTACCAAAGATCCTCTATGGATCTGTTGAGGAGCAAATTAAATTTGTATTTTGGGATTACTAGAAACATTTGTAAAATACATTCAGTCAACTTTCAGAACTGAAAACATGCCCTTCTGCTAAACGATCTATTTTTTTAAATTTCAAAGGCACTTTGGATTTTGAACATACTGTGTTCCTTTCTTTACTGTGACTTCCGGGATGGCCACAGGCAAATTTGCAGTCCATCTCTAGGAGTTCACCAAATTATTACTGCAGGCATTTTGTGTACTAATCTTATCAATGCCTTCATTTTAATCCTCCTCCCTTATTTTCCCCGTGATTTCTCCATCCAGTTTTCGTAATGTTTTATGGTATCTCTGTAAACTGCCTCACATCCCTGGGGAGAGGGAGTTGCAAATAAATACATAATATGAAAAAAATTATCCTCACACTTAGAGTGCAGATCTGTTTTAGCATATTGATAACTGCAGGGTTGTTGTTGTTTTTCTTAATTTGAATTCATCACTAATATTTAAAAACCCCAGCATTTCATATAAAAATCTAGATTTCAGATGTCACTGAGGAAAAAATGTAAAAAGTTCTTACCTCCCTGGACCAGCATGCTACCAGGATCAGTCCTGAGCAGCAACTGTGGTCCCCAGTGGTCCCAGTAGTACTCACACATTCATTGTGCTCATTCATATTACTTGAGAAGCCTGGTAATGACTTCAAAAAAAGGAAGGAACTGCAGGATTCTGCAATACACAGAGGCAGGAGCGTTTTTTCTCGTTCTTTGAAAGCAGCTGGAGAAATAACAGGCACAATTCATTCTGCAACCTTCCCTGGACCTTTCCGCTGCGTTGGGCCTAGCGATAGGCTGTTGAAGAGAGAAGCAGAGGTCTGGGTCCTGGGTGGCAGGTACCACCAATGACTGGTCAGAGCACGAATCACCGCCACTAGCACAAGGAGTGTTTAACTGAGCTATATACAAAGCTCGGTTCCGAACCGAAGGTGGAACGGTACTTTAGTGTAGTCTATTTACTAGGGAATCTAAGCTGGGTTCCCCTCCATGAGACACTTACGTAAGCAGCCCACGGCCAGTTCGCAGGAGACGGGGCGGAAAGACAAAGTCACGGCTTGGCTCTGCATTGAATCACAGACAACGCAACTGCTGAACTAGGCGCACTCTCCTAGGACGCCCCCGTTTCCGGAGCAACCGCCCGGTCCCGCCCCCTTAGACTCCGCCCCCGTGAGTCTTTCCCGCCAAAGGCCGTTAACACCGCAGAGCATGCTGGGACAAAGCTCTCGGCTAGGTTTCACCAAATCCTTTCAGGGCGCCGTTGCTTTAAGAGACCCATTCCTGGGGAAACTGATTATTCTTTAGGACTCGACAGAGGTTAATAACCCCTTTTATGAGGGCTCTGTATTTAGTCTTTACCACTCAGCCGGTCACTTCATTCGCGAACCTCTCCACAAAATCGGAAACGCGGGAACTTTTTTTCCCTTCGCGCGGAGGGTGACGTCGCGCGTGCGCCAGCGTGCCTTTCGCAGCACCCGTTACGCTTCTGCGCGTGCGTAGTGAGATCGAATAGCTGCTTCCTCCCGCTTCTCTTCCTCCCTCCCCCCATATCCGTGCGCCGAGCTGATAAAGGCGCCATTTTGGAGGGGCCGCGGGAGACGTGGTGTAGCTGTGGGCTCGCTCTGCTGTTCGCTAGGCTTGGTGGGAAGACCTGTTCTCGAGTCCGCGCCTTTCGTCGCCGCCATGTCGGGAGGTGGTGTGATTCGTGGGCCGGCAGGGAACAACGACTGCCGCATCTACGTGGGGAACTTACCTCCAGACATCCGAACCAAGGACATTGAGGACGTGTTCTACAAATACGGTGCTATCCGCGACATCGATCTGAAGAACCGCCGCGGAGGACCGCCCTTCGCCTTCGTTGAGTTCGAGGACCCGCGGTGAGGCGGTCAGGGTCTTGCTGCCTTGAGGAAATAGGTTGGAGTAGTTGGGGAAGGCTCCAAGGCCTTCGCATGGAGAATGGGGAGGTGGGCTCTGAGGTTGGGAGCAAGACGAATCGCCCATGCAGGAGTGGAGTGAGGAGCCGAGTCGTCGAGGCTTCTCTTGTGGCTGGGCCCTCCGGACGTCCCCAGAGCCGACTTGCAGGCTCGGAGCGGGAAACTGAGGCGCCGAGGGCTGCCGTAGTGGTCGGCAGCCTGGCGTGCTTCTGGGTGGGGGAGGGGCCATTCCTATTATGCAGCGCATGTGGGCTCTTCCACCCCAGGTGCGCATGTGCGGGGGGCCGCTAGCTCTCCGACCGAGTTAGCCGCCCCTCCCGGTCCTTTTCCTTACCCCTTTGCTCTTCTGTGATCACGCAGGGATGCGGAAGACGCGGTGTATGGTCGCGACGGCTACGATTACGATGGATACCGTCTGCGGGTGGAGTTTCCTCGAAGCGGCCGTGGTACAGGCCGAGGCGGCGGCGGGGGCGGAGGTGGCGGGGCTCCCCGAGGCCGCTATGGTCCCCCGTCCAGGCGCTCTGAAAACAGAGTGGTTGTCTCTGGTGAGTTGACCGTTCCGTGCGAGTTGATGAAAGGGGGCAGAAACCATTTTAAAGTTTTCCTTGCATGACCAGTTTGACAAATGCAAGTTTTCATGCCAGGTCTTAAATTATTTTAGTCCTGTGGGTGAATTTAGTAAACAGGGATTGCTGTATTTGAGATTTGCCAAATTAGGTTGCAGTACCTAGAATATGAAGATCCTTACTTTGCAAATAATTTTGGGCTCTTGATTCCAGAATCTTAACAGCTCCTTAACCTAGGATGTTAAAAATAATCGTTAATTTTAAAGTAATCTTTGTTCTAATGTAAATTTTAAGTTTAATGTGAACTTTAGGGTAATTGGTATTGAAAAAAAATAACTCTTTCAGGACTGCCTCCAAGTGGAAGCTGGCAGGATTTGAAGGATCACATGCGTGAAGCAGGTGATGTATGTTATGCTGATGTTTACCGAGATGGCACTGGTGTCGTGGAGTTTGTACGGAAAGAAGATATGACCTATGCAGTTCGAAAACTGGATAACACTAAGTTTAGATCTCATGAGGTAGGTTATACACTTATTCTTTTCTTTGGCCAGAATTGGATACAGTGGTCTTAACAGTGGAATTTGAAGGTAAGATTCAGGCAAGGGTGTCCGAGTAAACCCAGTAAAGTGCCTCTGGTTTAAGTTACATTGAATTCAGCATGCCTGAAGACAGGTGAAAGCTTAGATCTTTCAATCGAAAGTTCTGTCTATTCAATAGGGAGAAACTGCCTACATCCGGGTTAAAGTTGATGGGCCCAGAAGTCCAAGTTATGGAAGATCTCGATCTCGAAGCCGTAGTCGTAGCAGAAGCCGTAGCAGAAGCAACAGCAGGAGTCGCAGTTATTCCCCAAGGAGAAGCAGAGGATCACCACGCTATTCTCCCCGTCATAGCAGATCTCGCTCTCGTACATAAGATGATTGGTGACACTTTTTGTAGAACCCATGTTGTATACAGTTTTCCTTTATTCAGTACAATCTTTTCATTTTTTAATTCAAACTGTTTTGTTCAGAATGGGCTAAAGTGTTGAATTGCATTCTTGTGTAATATCCCCTTGCTCCTAACATCTACATTCCCCTCATGTCTGATAAATTGTATTTTAAGTGATGTCATAGACAGGATTGTTTAAATTTAGTTAACTCTCCATGCTCTTCAGACTGTGATAATATGTAAATGTCTATTCTGCTCTGGTTTGTGTGAACTGGGTTGTTGGGGGTGTTTGTGGTTATCTTACCTGGGGAAGTTCTTATGTTTATCTTGCTTTTCATGTGTCTTTCTGTAGACATATCTGAAGAGATGGATTAAGAATGCTTTGGATTAAGGATTGTGGAGCACATTTCAATCATTTTAGGATTGTCAAAAGGAGGATTGAGGAGGATCAGATCAATAATGGAGGCAATGGTATGACTCCAAGTGCTATTGTCACAGATGAAATTGGCAGTATTGACCTTATACTAAAAGGCAAGGGTTTAAAATGATTGTACATCTACCTTAAAACACTTGCAAACATCTTATGCAGTGACCTTTAGCTACAATTGCTTTGCTCTTTAAACCTTGGCAATTGTGGCAAAATTACGTTGCCCATTTTGTAACAATTTATTTTGCTCCCTACCCTTTTTTGTTTTAATAGGGACTAATGTGGGAAGAACTGGCTAATTTGTCACAATGCTTAGTTACAACTGTTAATGTGTGACCTGCTGTTGGTGTACATGTGGGTACAGGGTGTCTTTAATTCCAACCGGATAGAGTATAATATCAATACTGCTAAATCTGCATGTCCTCTGTGTGACTGATATAGCGTTGCTACTTCATTTTTTTTTAAGACAAAATGAAAGCAAAATATAGAGTTCCAACGTATTGGTGTAGATAATCTAGTTGGGAATACTTTTAAGTCTCACCTTCCCCTTTAAACTAATATTCATAATTGACTCATATGTTTAAAACACTTTAATTTACAAATTAAATTACAGATGGGAGCATTAGATTTAGTTTAGACTTAGGTGGGTAGCAATACCAGTAAACTCAACTACATGACTTTTTGCAACCACAAAACCTGTAATACGCTGTACAGTAACAAGTGTTGGCATTATCAGTTGAACTGTAAATATAAAATGCTTCTTCCAGTTAGTCTCTATGATGATTAAGTTTCTAAAATTTATCTGAACACCATTCAGAAACTTGTTTTGGGGAATTTGATAGTTATTGATGTACATCTGTTAAACTGATGACAGACATAACTCATCATTCCCCAGAAACCTTTTTTGATTACAGTATCTAACATTTTGCCTCCTCTTTTTTGGTTTTGCTGGTTATAAAGGTTTGGATTGGAGAGGGCTCACTGGATCCCAATCCTTGGAGCTGGATCATTGGATTCAAATCATAATGTGGATAGGATAGGGAGGATGAATTACAAGGATTCATGGAGCGGGATCAGATTACCAGGAACATAGGAGTGGATTCCTGCCCCAACCAAACCGCATTCGTGTGGATTTTTTTTTTTTTTTTTATTCAACTTAATTGGCTATTCCAAAGATTTTTTTTTTTTCCTATTTTTGACGATTGGAGCCCTTAAGATGCACGATGGAATTGTGTTTTGCATTTTTTGGTAAAAGGAGCAAAGCGAGGACCTGGAGATATACGCTGGAGCAATCTCCTTGGAAGGATTCAGCACGAGTAGATGGTAAACATTTAAAGGGGAAAGGGGGGGTTTGTTTAAAATAGTAAAACAGTAAGTCACTTCTAAATTTAAAGAAAACAAAATTGGAGTTGAAGACTAAGTAGGTTTCCAATTGGCTATTGCCGTTTTTCTTTGAAAAAATAAACATTTTTTTAAAAAAACTATGCATGGTTGTCCTTTTTCCTCTTGTAAGAATTTTTACTGGTTGACTAGTCTCAGTTAATACTTTAAATTGATAAGATTCCGATTCTTGTGTTTATGTGTTAGTAAATTAAAGGTTCTTGAAAGGACTTTTCTAATAAATGCTATTAGCTATCTGTTAATTGTTGTGAAAAGTCTTCAGGGGAAGATAAAAAATGAGAATAAGGCAATTGTGTATGTAATATGGTAAGTGAGAGGCGGTGATCTAGTCTCTGAAGGATAAGTTTCAGAGCTTTGATTTAAAAATGATGAAAAGCTTATAGATGCTGCTTATTTTGGGTGATCATCTAGACAGCATAGGGTTTTGTGCAAAATTGGGTGAGGACTAGTAAATTAATGGTGTTATTAGCCTTTGAGTTTCTCAATAAAACTAAACTCATCTAAAAAATTGGTAAGTTTTAAATTCAGCACAGATTAGGATTCTTAACGTAAATTACATTTTCTGTTCAAAGTGTGAATAGCACACTAGAAGATTAACTGCTTATTTGAGTAAATCATTGCTAATAAAAAGCTGGGCATTCTTTAGAATTTTGCCTTGGAAGTCTTCTCAACCATAAAGTTATTCTGTATCCAGAACATACCAAAGCAGTGATTACATCTTGTAGTCTACTGGTTTTTGTATCTTTACCTGATAGCCCCTTGGTGCTAAGTTTTCAATTTAGAGTTGGGGAGGGGTTTTTACTTAGAATTCCTAATCTGATTTCCTGATAGCTAGTCACAACCATCAAACCATTCTTTTTCTACACCCAAAAGGTAGCTAAGTCCTAACATTTCCCTTGGGTGTTAATTATCCTTGGAAGCAGAATTTAAGATTGCTATTCAGTTGACGTAATTTCAAACCTAGGAAACACTAGAAATCTTGGTAGTAGAGAAAATGGGCCCAAAGGGATTTGCATAAGGTCACCCAACCAGTACATTTAAGTGAACCTTATGGAATGTCGGAGGAAGAGGAGGGATTTTGGAATGTCAGGAGGAAGTTCAAAATTAGGATTCCATTTTAAGTATTTAAGCAAAACACTTGGTATAGATTCATTAAGGGAGTAACTCTAGTTATGTGAGAATTCAAAACAACTGTTCAAGAGCAGACAGGCACGTAAAACAAGTTCTGTTTCATCTGTAGAATATACAATTGGTATTTTTTAATGACTAATTTTGGAAAGATTAACATGAGCTAGACTTAAGCAAGCCTGGGTTCATTTGTGTTCATTGAATATTTTGGAAACAGAACCAAAATGAAAATTGCCATCGCTCAAAGTTGGCAAAGTTAAGTTGCCATCACTTAAATTGCATTTAAGCTACGCTGAAAGATGTGCTCTACTACAGGTAGTTCCAACCCCTGACTGAAGTGAGGTAGAAAATATTACTTCCCTAGTATATAGGCTGTTTAAGATTAGAGAGGACGTAACTGTTTGAAAGGTAGAAGGATGCAGGTTTTCCAGTTCAGTAAGACCAGACAGCTAAATGCTGTAAGGGGAGAGGCAGACTTGCTGTTTTTCAGTCTTAGGAAATGGACCTTAAATCTCTACCTAGATTAGCAGCTATTAGAAGAAAGTCACACCCTTTTGGAACTAAAAAAGCTGTCTTGGATTTTCCCCTTTTCTCCCTATTTATGTCCCCTTAGATATTGTAGGGAGCCTATAATTAGTTTATTATTTTCTAACCAAGGAAAAACTTAAGTCTCTAAGAAGCGATTATTTTTCATAACATCAGATTGAGTAACCCACCTTGCTGTTCAGCCCACATCCTTCTGGAAACAAAAGGTAAGAAACCCATTTTCTGATTCCTAATTGTTTGGGATCTGAATTTCATTAATTTAAAAAAGAAACTCTTTGGAATATGGACAGATTTCCCTCATTTAAAATGTTTTTTCCCCTAAATTTTATAGTTTAATAATATATTCCATTATTCGTGTATCCACGCATAGTGCTTAAGTTCCATATGATTCTAGAATTTTAACTTTCTCAGTTTTGTCTTTGAAATATATTTGCTCATTAGGGCTGGTGTTCTTTTTTCAAGTTTCTGTGAAGGTGAATTTCTTGTGTGCGTTTTTGCTTACTTTGTACATGAAGTTGTGATGAAATTGCAAACAAAATAAGTTATATGTCTGTTATTTACCATAAATAGTATTAAAAGGAAAGAAACTCCATTAGACTGAAGTTCTGTTATAACCATCCTTTGGTTTAGCTTATTTCTGTCATGGTATGAAGAATGCAAAGGCAGAAAACAGGTTCACAATCTCTTATCCCAAAACTCCAAAAACAAAGTTTTTTGTTGTGGAGCAAATTGAATATAAAATGTGACCAAAATCGATGCCTTTGTTTTGCACTTAACTGTGACTGAATTGTCTTCCTGCAGAAATATTGATGTGTCAGTTGCCATAGGTTTTGCTGAGAGTGTTATGTGATAAAGGGTCTATATATGATATATGGTATATATATGCATTTTATAAAGTGCAAAAAGCTCTGAATTTCAAATACATCTGCCCCAGAGAGTTCCGGATAAGGGATTGTAGAACTGTTACAGGATACACAGAGCGAAAGCTTCTGTGTAGTTTTGAGCATGTGAATGAAAACAAACCGGTTACTGTGGATCCTTTATTGATTGAGCTGTAAGTTCCCCGTCTTTTTAGACTGAAGCAGCCACAAGAAAAGGTATGACTCACATTTCTTTATGTTCTGTTGCTATGGTGGACTCTCATCAGTTGTACTCCATTGAAGGAAATATCCTGCCATCCCATCCTATATGGTGGAATACTCTATTTGGGGGTAATTTTTTCTGGTACTTTTTTTTTTTTACAGGAACATTGATCAATATGACCGTATAGGAAAAGGTGGGATTGGCATGAAGTAAAGAGATTATAAGGAAACATCTGTTCATTGTGTCTCTCGTGATTGTCTATTGAATAAATAGTAATCCTGGCAAAAACTTTTGCTTTAAATATAGATCCAAGAAGTTAACGGTATACTTCAACCAGCTTATTCTTGTGGTTGAGAACTTGGGGGGTAGGGGGCGGTGCTTCTTGCTAACTTTGAAAGCTATACCCGACAACCTTGAATGTGGTTGTGATTTTGTAGGGATGGAAGGAGAGAAGGATTTTTTTTTATTACAAAAGTCGCTTGGTGCTTCTGTAGTCTCTGTCAAATACTAGTTAATTTAGGCAGAAGTAACCTCATAATAAACATTTCAAAATAGATGCCTCACTGGGTTATGGGAGAGAAAAATCAAGCATACCTTTGCATAAGGACGTTCCCGGTTAGGTAGGTATGCAAAACACAAATGAAACAGAACAAACATTTAGAGTTAAGTAGATCCTGGGTGTTTCATCTTCATCTCTTAGAAAAAGTTCTAACATTCAACCATCAGGTTAAAGTATCTTTAACTCCTTTTACAATTATTAATAGAATTACCAATGTGAAGATAGTAGAAACTGAGAGCTTTTCTAGAATGCCTTATTCATCCTCACCAAGTATACTTTGAACAAACATTAATTTTGTAGGGATGCCAAGTGCCTAATGAGTTGTTTGGGTTTTTGTAGGGTTTTTTTACAATGGTCTATTCCACTCCCAATTTGAGTAAACGCTAGGGAAATTTACTTAGCCACTAGAGGGAGCTATGATACAAAATCAACCAGGAAATACCCTAGGGTAAAGAATCCATACAGCAAGGTGGAAACTATATTAATCCTCTATATCAGCTCCAAAGTTAGGGTTTTTTGGTCTAAGTTTTTTTCCTGAAACTTTACCTTTGCCTCCCCATCTGTTGGGCAGAATTCTTTCCCTTTTCATTTAGGTTTGAATAGTACTTGATGAGTAAATCTGTAAATCAGAAAACTAACTGGGTTCTGGGACTTAGGAGAAAATGCAAAAGATGTGAATCTGCTTGTTTTTCTGCCTACCTTGTATATCTCCAGGTATGGAATAGTAAGGCCAGAGTGTAAGAATTGGGTACAGGAGTAGATGTGTGTGTGCCTCCCCCCCAAATCTAGCCCAAAAATTGGTCATATAATGTAAAAATGAAGTATGCTTTCAGAAGCCTTTATCATTTGTTTTTATGGTGTGAAACACTTTGGGGAGTGAAATTAATCTTTATTTCTTGGCATTACTGAGACTTCCAATGATTGTTAGTGTGCCTTAAAACCCTGTTTATTCATCAGGTTGGTTAGCCTTATTTTTCTGTTCTGCAGGCCTTGTTTCAGTAGGCAGAGTATCTTGTGATCAGAAAGTCAGTACAGACTTCTCTTGACATGTTTATTTAATGCCATTTTATTTTAAGAAAGCCAAAATTATTAGGAACTAACACTTCAGCATTTGTCATTCCCACCACCCCCCCTTCAACTTTACATTGCAAAAATGTAAAGGACACAGGCTTCCTGTTTATTGTCACTAAGAATATTGTATTAAAGTGTTTTAGGCCCACTTGATCCAATTTAGTCAACACCAATATGGGAGCACTTGCCTTAAAACACAAATGTTAGGAACTTGTCTACTTTGAAGAATAAGACACTAAAAGAGGACAAATAAAGGTATTTTAGAAGAGAAAATACAATCAGGTTTACAAAGTGGAGATTACTTTGCTAAACTCACATTTTATGTAGCAAATGAGGCTACAGAAGGTAGTTGCGGACTAGCAGCCTTGCTGCAAATTGGATTGAGAGAACTAAAAGTGCACTAGATTATGCCTTTCCTTAATTCTAAAAACCTTAGCTCTGATATCTTCCTGATTTAACTTGTGAAGAGAGACCATAAATCCTAAATTGCTCAAATGAAAATCTAGAATTCTCTTTATAAAACAAAAAGACTAAACTTGGAGATTGTTTTAAGTGCCAGATGGCATGGCAGAATTGTACCCTGAAGTGCTGGGTATTAGGAGAGCGTTTGTAAGTTTGGGATAAGCTTTCAGGTGGTTTATTTAGGTTTAATCCTTTGGAATGGACTGCTACATCAGTTGAACAAAAGACAACCTACCGCCTTTAACTAGGACTTGGAAGTCCTGGACTGAATCTGAGGCCATTGGTAACCTGGCCCCTGGCCTACCTTTTAGTCTGATCTCTAGCCTTCCCCCTGATATACTCTATAACCCAGGACTTGGCATTGTCCAGCATTTCTTGTATTTGGTCCTCCTGTTTCTTCCTTCTGCAGTGCCGTCCATCTCTTCTTCATTCGGAGTCAGCCCTCTGCAATGTACCTTGAATAATCTCGAGTCACCTCTCTGAAAACTAACGTCTGTCATACTGTGTTGGCACAGACTTTGTGTATGTCTAGTATAGCATTTATCACCTACCTTGCTTGCTCTATCCACTTATCTACCTCATCTTACTTGATTCATGAGTTTTTACTTTCTAAGGAACCAAGACAGTGTCTGGCACATGATAGTCACTGAGTAAGCACTATTGGTCCTTCATCATTGTTCCTGAAGAGTATTGTTCTACTGTATCTTAAAACTTAAGCCAATCTGCCTTTATCAGTGAGTTGTTTACATATATATCTCCTTTCCAACAGGTCGTAACCTCATCCCCTTTCCTCCCAGGTACATAGCACAATGCTGTGCACCGAGGAGGCACTCAGTTCAATTGCATTTGAAGAGAAACCTAGAAATTCACATTACTTTACTTCCCTTTCTGAGTATCTTGAATAAGTAACCAGTTAATAGAGTCCCAGTTTCTTGTTTCCAAGTTGGAAATAAATCCTTATTCAGTTGATACTTATAGAAAAAGCTAAGTAACATTAAGACATTTTCCATCCTTTTACCTCCTGGTATGTTTCTAACAATTTTTGGAGACTTTTTCTTAACTTGAATTACAAAATAAGAGTGACGTCCACAGCATAAGACTAGGAATGTAAAATGTTGGTTAGCAGTACAGCAAGCACACTACAAAAAAAATCTTAAATGACTCATTTGTCCTCTAAAACTAGGTAGTAAACATGCAGCAATGTGAGAGTCAAGTGCTGCGACTTAATATCACCAGTTATTAGCCACAGTACCATTGTATCTATGACTTGAGCTAGATAGAGATTCTGTTTACTTACCAGATAGAGTTATTCAAAATGCTGTTTGGATTTGTGTCCCATCTTCATTTGCCATACTGGCATCCTTGTCTGTGCACCCAAATTCATTATTAAAGTAATGAAAAACTAGTTAACTGGTTTTGACGACCCGTCTCCATCCTGGCCATCAAATCTGATCTTCCTAAAACTGTCACTCCCTAGTATGAAACAATGGGTTATAGTCTACAATTTAGCACCATTTGCAATCACATCTTCCCCTGCTCTGGCTGATCTGGTAAATATTTTACTGACCATGCTTGTTTTTACTTCTGTATTTTATGTTTTCAGACTTTTCTCCTTCCCTCTTATTAGCACTCACCCTGCAGCTTCAAATCCTTATCACTATCAAGTTAAATTTAATTTCTGAAACTATAAAAAGCAAGCTTCTAAACCCATATAATAGCTCTCCTCTCTGTGATGCATTTAGTCTCCTCCCAATCTTATCTTATTACTGTTGAAATTTTTGTTAATTTTTATACCCAGTGGAATTTTTGTCGTGTTTGTATTTCCCAGTGAGCCAAATGTTTACTTGCCAGATAGGGTTCTTCAAAATGCTATTTGGATTTGTC
Organism: Stenella coeruleoalba; assembly: GCF_951394435.1. Lineage (NCBI taxonomy): Eukaryota > Metazoa > Chordata > Mammalia > Artiodactyla > Delphinidae > Stenella > Stenella coeruleoalba. The sequence continues at coordinate 30,731,288 of NC_137165.1, read as the reverse complement.
TCCCACCTCCATTTGGCCAAGTTTAATAAACGTTGATTGACAAGAGAAAGAACTTAGTACTCCTTAAAAGCAAAGTGCTATAGAAACCTATTTTACGAACTGTTGGTTAACTGGGTAGATAATTGGAGAAAGTAATAATCCTAACATTGCATCAAATAATTCCTCAGATATGAAGCTAGGAAATGCAAATTACTGTTGACCCTTAATGCCAGGGTCAGGGGTGACCCTCCACGCAGTGTAAGATTTCCAGATAACTACAGTCAACCCTCTGTATGTGCAGTTACGCATCTGTAGATTCAAACAACCGCGGGTTGTGTAGTATTGTAACATGTACTGAAAAAAACACGTATAAGTGGACCTGTGCAGTTCAAGCCTGTGTTCAAGGGTCAACTGTAACTTAAATGCGAGCCTAAGCCAAGTATAATTGGAAAAGTAAATGTTGCCCCCAAAATCATTCTTGCAAAGTCAAAAAGAAAGTTGTTCTGTTGCAAAAGTTGTTACTTTTCAGTACAGATCTCAAGAATTGATGCCATTGTCTCCTAAAAGAGCAGAGGAGTTCGCTCTCTTGCTGCTTTCTCCTGGGTCTCCTTTTTCCATCTTTCTTGCTTAAGCGTGATTCTTAAGCCTTAAATTCTCTCTGAATTTAGTGGTCCTGTATCAGTGAGAACTTCTACAGATTTCTCGTTGGGATTGAATTATTTTGGTTCTTTTTTATTAGTAGTCTATAGAGGCATTCACGTACAGAGTGAAAAAACTGGATACTATTTCCTTGGTTTGGGAATCTTAACATTACTCCAGGACCCTGACCCTGGTCTTTAGGCTGATAGAGGATCAGCTAGCATAAGCAGTTCTCTCAAAGCCAAGAGACTCAGCAAACATTTAGCAGACACCCACAAGTCTTACAAGCACCCACATTCCTTGTGCCATTAAATATTCTTCCACCCCTTCATGATCAGCTAAAGACAAAAGCATTCTTGGACTAACTGCACTGTATTTTTCCTTTGCTTTTCTTCAGCATACTTAGTGTCACATAATGCATACACTTGCATGTTGCCATTAAGTTGTCTGGTTGTCTCATGTATGTTTTATTTCCCCCAGCTACATGGTAAACTCTTAGCGAAGACTATGTTAATAACTTTTTGACACTTTTTCCAAGATAGTATGTTAGTACATACACACCTTAATAAATATTTATGGATAAATAAGTATGTTCATGAAATCCTTGGCAGGTGGACTGCCTAGCTTAGATCTGATATGCAGTGTGGTCCTCCAATCAGATTGGGCTTATTTCCAAAGTAGTGACTTAAAGGGTTCATGCCCTTTCTACCTTCTTAATGGAAAATTTGGAGGGAAAAATGCAAGGACATAGGACAAATACTTCATCATTCGTAATGGAAGTAGTTGTTTTATGAAGTGCTTTGACTCCTTTTAATTCTCAAATGTTATTAGCCTTATTTTGGGGTTTGAGGAAATAGGCTCAGAGATGTTAAAGTGACAGGCCCAGAAATTGAATCTATGTTTTCTAGCGACAAATTCCTGTTTATTTTATTACTACATTGCTTTTTTTTTTTTTTAAAGGACAGCGTTTTTCCAGTGGGGAGGTTGTTGGGGGGGAAGGTAAGTCTTTGACCCAAATGATCACCACCTGTAATGTCCACCTGATGCCACCAGGGTGTCCCATGGTGCTGTCTTTGATCCATGTTCTTATCCGAGTTGATGGGGGCTGTTTCAAAGCTGGTGTTAATCTTGTCGGAGTGGCCGTGGCCCAGAGCCCAGCAGCAAAAAAGTGGGTCTTTCCAGTGTGCAGTGCACAGCTAGCATCAGAGAAGCTTTTGACCCCCTCTGGTCAGGTTGGCCCCACAGAAGGATAGCAGGTCAGACAGCGGCCAGAGCCTGGTCAGTCACTCTTACTAGGCAGCAGCCCCACAGACAGTAGCATAAAAAAGGTTCTGAGAATGGGTAAATGTTCATAAACATGCATTTGTTTTGTTAGCTGAGTATACACTTACACAAATTTGTATTAGCAAAATAGATCCAATACACAAAACTGGACTGAATTACTTTACCAGTTTTAAAAGCCAATGCATGGTCACTTCCCACTTTCCAGTTTGCAGTAACAGTCTGGATTATACTTAGCCCTGAGCATACAGCCTCTTAAGCATTAGTTTTGATATTCAGCAACCTTAGATGACGATCTTCAGTATCAAAGCTATCACGTGAGAACCAATGAGGTGCAGTCTCATTTAGTATTAGAGCAAGTAGCCCCTTTAAAATTTTCCTTCCCAGTGATCTTATAAGCACTTTGTATAAACGTCTAACTGTTCTATAATTATTTCTTTCCAAGTTTTGATTTTTCTACTGGAGGAGATTCTTAAAAAGTATTCCAGTAACTGACTGGTACAGCTCCTGGCGTTTAATAGATGCTTGATAAATATTTGTTTACCGAAATAGGATAATAGTTATGGCATAGTCCTACTCATGAGCCATTTTTCTAAGAGAATCCACATTAGGAGGTCTTTGTTTTGTCTTCAAATTGATTAGAATCCATTATGAACTAGGAAGTTAGTCCCTGGGGTGTCCCGGCTGGCCTTTCAAAACCTTGAGTATGTCATTCTGGGTTGGAATTAGCACAGACTGAATTTGGTCTGTATCTGCTGATTCTCTTTAGGTATCATCCGTGCAATATCTCTAGGACCAGGTGTTTACCAGGGCTCTTAGAGCCACCAGGAGAGACTAAATTAAACTTTACTGATTGGAGCTCTTGGACTTGGGGGTGCCCTTTTCCCTCTCCCCTCCCTGTTTCCCTGGGTAAGTTTCCATCCCAAAATTCCTGCAGTTTTAAGGTCACTGTGGAACAAATCCCAAACCTACCTCTAGTAGTCAAGGTTTCCTTTCAGTTTTTGCAGCTATTCTCTGGGGAGAGGGCTAAACACAGATTGTAGTACCAACATGGATCCTTCCATATGCTTTGTTTAAGTGATCAGAATAACTGATCTTTAGCGAAATGAACTTTTGTATAGGACATATATGGGGGATTCCTACAGCTTCATGAGTTTTGCTAAAGGTACTATTTAGGTCCTGGACAAATTACTTTAGGAATAAAAGTCAATTCTGATGCAAACAAAAAAAATCCTCTTGTCCCTGAGAAACATAACTAAGTATAACTAATTAATAAACTAGTTATTTATTTAATAAATTGGTCTGAAGATATTCTTCCATATGTGAAGAATAAGCATATTATGCCTTTCCCATCTAAAGTGGAAATCACTAAAAGGCAGAGAGTGTTTGTATCGCAACCCCTAGGATTCCTGTTTCTGGGATTGCCTCGTACCTGATACTCAGGGAGCATTTTCACCGGCTTGAATTGAGTACTCGCCATCTGCTCTCTGAGCATTCGCTGCTGAATGAAAGGGGAGAGAAAGTGAAATGAGAGGTTGGGTGGGGGGCAAGGAAGCTGGAAAAATAAGAGGAAGCAGCTGGGAGCTGGGCAGTTGGGGGGGACGTAAGGTCAGTAAAACAGAAAGCTAGCAGAGGACAGTGTCAGGCCTTGGAGGTAAAGGGCTAATTCTGTCATCTAGTTGAGTAGAGCCATGTGTGCTTTGTTAAAGAGACTAAAATTACTTCAGAGAAAAATGTAGATTCTCTGAATCTGACCCATCTTCCCTGTGTACCATAGTAAATTGTTCATCAAGTCAAAATCTAGGAATTGTGGTCCTCTTTCTTCAGGTCTAGCAAAGAGCTTACTGCCACTGCTCAGGCAACCAAGGGTGAAATGCTTCAAGTAGTATTTGTGGATAGCTGGTAAGCTTGATGTTTTATTCCCCAGCTTAAGGAGTAAATGCTGAGTACAGCTGTTGTCCCTGTGTAGAGCTTTAACAACCAGCTTGCCAGGTTCCCTGCACCTGCTTACATGCCTGGATCAGATAACTGACTGGAGAACTTTAGGCAGCTTCTAGTTCAGAGACTTTTGAGTCAAGAAACATCCTTAAAGAAGCAGATCTCTCTCCTGGAGCCTTAGCCAGATCTTATGCTGTTCTGGCCTTGTGTTGCCATCTCTTGGCATTGCTGCCTAGAATGGAGCAGCCTACGTAAAGCTTAGTCTAACTAGTCTTGTGATGTCACATCAGTGTCTTAGGTCACCACTGTTCATGTCCCTCACCCAAGGAACATACTGCATAGGTTCCTCAACACTTGTTTCATTATTTCCTGTTTCCTTCACTACCAGGAATGGAGGGATCCTCAGTCAAAGATCATATTGACCCAATGAGGCTTTTTTTTTATCTAGGCCAATGAAAGGGAGAGGAAGGAGCACCAACTCAGAAAGAGGGAGCCATAAGATCTGCATGTATTAATATGGTAACTCTTTGGAGACTTCTGAGAAACAGAATCCCATATGAACTCTGGACTATCCTCAAGTCTGATAATGAAGAAGAAATTGAAGAGATGTTTCTGTTGGGAGTTTGGGTAAAGAGTATTCACTTGATATATGTATGTTTTTGCCCTGCCCCACTCTTCACAAGAACATTTGGACAGGCATTAACAAGTACTAGTTTTTATTTTTTAATTTTTTTTGCAAATGAATCATTTTTCTGGTAACGCAGTTGGCTACCAGCACAATGCTGTTTAGTGTCATTACATCCCTCTTTTAACCAGTGGAATATATTTGGGGTGGAGGCTATAACCACTGAAAAGAGCTTTTCCTTTGTACCAAAATAACTGCTTATGTAGGGATTTAATTTATGTTTTTGACTTATTAGCATGATGTAACTGAACTAAGCTTTTTTTGCGGTACACAGGCCTCTCACTGTTGTGGCCTCTCCCGTTGTGGAGCACAGGCTCCGGACACGCAGGCTCAGCAGCCATGGCTAACAGGCCCAGCCGCTCCACGGCATGTGGGATCTTCCCGGCCCGGGGCACAAACCCGTGTCCCCTGCATCGGCAGGCGGACTCTCAACCACTGCGCCACCAGGGAAGTCCTGAATTAAGCTTTGTAGTTGTTGGTTAAGGCCCACGAAGTTTGCGTGACCTGTTAAGTGGCAACTTTTTTTCAAGCTCAGCCATTACCCTGGACTTGGGGCATCTGAGGGCAGGGAGGAACAGGTGTCCAAAGGAGAAATGTTGGTGCCTGAGAGTATGTTTTCCAGTTGTATTGAATTTCTTACTTGGTGTATTTTTGACCTATCTTAGTTTCTTTCCTTCTTGTGTCCTATGCTGTTTTGCTTGCTATTTGTTGGATGTCCTCTGACAGCCATTCAGGAGTTGTAAAACGGAAGGTATTTCTACTCAAATGCTTTGTGGAAGAAACTGATAGGTTAAGCATTGATTTCTGGCAGCTTCTTTCAAAAAGAGTTAAGGTGATAAATGTGTTTCCATTGGCTTTGGATATGTTTTGGGCGTCTTGGGTATATGGCCCTTCTTACAAACAATAGAGTGTTTAAGGACCCTCAACTACCAGTTAAACTAAATGTCTACTAGGAAAATGGGTAGGTTTGTTCCCTGTCCCTTTGTTCTCTGTGACTGTTCCAGCCGTCAAGGAACTTAAATTGGTGTTTAGGAAAAAAAATTCTTCGTTGTTTCCCCTTCCTCACCTTACCAGTTAAAACAGAAATAAACTAGTGATGACACTTCAGGTGGTAGAATTGAAACACAAATCCAGCTTCTGGCCACATGGGCCACACAGGCAAGTGGCTTAAGCCCTTAGTGTGGGGAGGTGGGGTGGGGAGATTACTTCTGCTTTCCTCCCAGAGAGGCTTGTTTTTGTCTCTTTTTTGGGCGTGCGTGTGTGTGTGTGTGTGTGTGTGTGTGTGTGTGTGTGTGTGTGTGTGTGTGTGTTGTTGCCTTTGGTCTGGTAGGGTGTGTGTCCCTTCTCCCCGATTACACTGAGGCTGATAATGCAGGGTAACATTTCTCTCTGGCCAATGTTTTTGGTATTTCTAAGTATTGCAGTCTTGCCTTTTACTAGTAGATCTGTTCATTGTCACTTCCAGCTTTCTTGTATGAAGAGTTTGTTCATTAACTGCCAATTTGAAGCTGCTTCTAACTAGATAGACTCTATGGACAGTTTTGGATTTGATTTGGTTTTGGTTTGTTGATTAGTCTTTCTTGGGAAGGGTAATTGACAATAGCAGAGATAGTTTCTATGCCTAGGATTCTGCATCTAATCTTAATCCTTAACGTACTCACAGGATTTTAAAATCCTTTCCAAAATGGGAAGGAAATATCCTGTTACTTTCTAATGTTTGCTAAAAGTTGTCCTTGTAAATGCTGATCTTGGTAGGTTTCTTCCTTTGTCGTGTGTCCTTAGCCTTTTGGCCCTTTACCTTAGGGCTCTTCAAAGGAGAGGGGGATGGGGCAGGGGGAAAACCTGTTACTTTGAGAGAAAGTAAGAACTGGCTTAGAGCTCTTATGCAGAGTTCCTAGCCCCAGAATTAATCTAGAACCTGACTCAGTAGCACCAATAAAAACATCTGCTTAGCACCTGTTATATTCCAGGAAATGTTCTAAGCTTTTTATACACATTTCTCATTTAATCCACAGTCCTGTCTCTGTGAGATAGGTATTTATTTTGTCCTCATTCTCCAGATGAGGAAACTGAGGCCCTAAAAGATTAAGTGACATGTTATACACACTGGGGCAGGGGAGATGGGAAAGAAGAACCTGAACAGGGTGGGGAGGGAATCTGAATTTTATTTGGGTGGATGTAGGCACATATATTTTTTGGCTTAGACACCAGACATTTCAGTTATACATCATAACTGGAGGTAACACCATTGATTCATTCACTGAAAGTTGTTTACAATAATCAATATGAATTTATTGTCTTCAGACATTGCTAGTGATTTGATTGGACCCCAGTATAGTCTGTGGAAGCAGGCTTGAGGAGGGGTTCATTTTGTTTGTGGTTAAGGATTTTTTCTGTCCTAAGAATGGAATCTTTGACCTTCCTAATTTCATTATATTCCTCAAAACAGTTGGAGCTGATTGTTTTTGAGTACTCATTCCAAACTTTTGGATATTTTCTCTGGAAAATATCCTAAGATTTAAAATTTCATCTGAATTTAAAAGATTGTTAATTTTTATTTTTAATGGGAAAGAAAATTCGGAGCAATCAGGAATTCTGGTTTCATCTCATGGATAGAGATAAAAATTAGCCGTTTACCTCAAGAAAAGTGATACTTCTGAATCCCAGCTCTTCAGTAATGAGAACTGGCCTGTTTTTACTTGACCTCTACTTTGTGGTAGTGGGGAGACCCCTCTCCAGAGGTTGTGAGAAGGATTGCTAGAGAAAGGTTTTCTAGATCCTGGGAAAAGAAGTTCAAGAGAGTGCGGCAATATTGTCAGTAGAAAAATGGTCTTCATCAAGTACTAGTCTTATAATCCTGAAACTTCATTTTCACCACAGTTTGAAAGGCAGCAAAGTAGGAGAGGCTATACAGGGAAGGGAAGACTGAGGAGATGTATTACAGAGACCTCGAAGTGAATACGTTAAAACAGGAAAGAAGGTGCATTCATTGAATGAAAACAAAAGAATACGAAGTGTCCGAGGTCAGAGCAAAAAGGTTTTAGTTGACCTAGTTGATTCCTTAGGTTTACTTCTTAGTTCTCTCCTTATCTTGTATGTATATATAAACTTAGGCTTCCTGAACCATTTTATTTCTTTCCAAAAGAGACTAATGGACATTTATAGGAGACATAGGGGCCACTGTAGCAGTTTAGCTGAGGAATGTAATCAGAAACTATTCATCATTTTCTGTCCCCTCCTGTCTTAGGCTGACTGGTTCCCTGATGTGTTACCTGCTTCTGCCACTGATCCAAACTGCAGAACTTCTCATTCGTTCCCAAGGCCTCCAGGCAGTGTCCAGTAGGGAATCAACTCTAAAAGGAACCAGACCAACGTTTGCCAGCCCCTTCATTCTGGTGACTGAGGGAAGGAAAGTGTGGGAAGGAGGTATATATGTGTAGTCGATGGAAAGGAAACACAGACTGTCAAATTACTATACCTCTTCAGTTTCTTTTACCAATAGAATTCTTCAACCATATTATTTTTTATTGTGTATGTATGGGGGAAGTTGGAGATGGTGACCTTGATTAGAATGTGATTTAAGAGGAATAAATGGAGGGAATGAGATAAGAGACAGTCGGTTATGAAAGAGGTTGAAGTCTTGAAATAATGTGACCATCTGTGGAATTTTTTAAAGCCAGAGTTTACAAAAATATCACTGATAGAGGCTGCCTCCTCATTTCCCGCCACAGGAGACTTCTTGGACTGGAGGCACTTGTTTAATAACAGCTTGTCTTTGATAGAAAATGTTCAGGGCATCATCGTACAAAGTTCCAGTAGCAGTGACGCCTACACGGAAGACTTGGAACTGCAAACAGAGGCTGGGGTCACCTCAGTGACAACTGGCGCTGTCCAACCAGAAGTTCGATTCTTGTTTTGGGGGGTGAGGAAGTAGACTGTACTAAAGCACTAAAACAATTTTTTGTCTGTACTTTCTCTTTAATTAAAAAAAAATATTTTTGTTGGCGGGAGAGGGGGGTGTTCGATAGAATTTCACATCATATCTGGAGTTAAGAAGAGGATGGGGAAGCTCAGCCCTTCACCCAAGAATAACCCAGTAATGACACCTCTACGCGTGGGAAGTGTTTCCCTCCGCACAGGGAGGATCTGAGGCTGCACCCCAGTGGGATTCCCTGCTTGAGTTGGAAGGCCACTCAGAGGTAGATGCGTATCCAGCAAGAGTGCGGAAGGTTTCGCTGGAATGAAATACCAGAGGGGAAAGACACTGCAAGTCGAAGGGGCTTCCCCCAGTTTGGAGGTAGGGGCTGTGCTGCGCGAAAGGAACTGAAGAGCCCGGGGGCCACCGTGGCCTGTGCCTTCTGCTGAGGGCCTGAGAGGGACGCGATGCTGTCGGGCACCGGGTTTGAGTCACGGGAGCTGGCCCGGCCGTGCCCAGCGAGCCAGCGCCAGACCCTGGCGTCCTCCATCTTCTCTCCTGAGCTCCCCCTGTTCCAGCTGCCTGAGCCACGGACCGCAGCACCACACACCCCCGCGGGGGGGGACGCCGCGCCCCATCCCCGCCCCCGGCCCCACCCCAGCCCCCCCGCGGGGGCCCTGACCCCACCGCCCGCAGGCACTGGCTGAGCTCCGAGGCGGCGAGCGGGCCGCGGGGACGCCCGGGAGGGGTCCGGGCCACTGGGGGCGGCGGCGGCCGGGTCGGGGCTCCCCCCCCGCCCGCGCTCGCCGCGGCGGTGGTGCGTCCCGGAGGTTACCGGAAGTGGCCGCGCTCGGCGCTGCCATGTTGAGGAGCCGCCGCTGCCGCTGCCGCCGCCGCCGCCGCCGCTTTGTTGTCGCCTCCTCCGCCTGAGGAGGCTCCCCGAGCGGGGGGGAGTGGGGAGGAGGGGGGTCGGCCGCTGCAGCCATGGAGGCCAACTGGACCGCGTTCCTGTTCCAGGTACGGGGGGCCCCCCCCGGGGGGGACACGGGGGGGACAGGGGGGCCGGGCCCGGGGCTGGCGGGCGGGCGGGCGCTCCTCCTCCCCTCCCTCCCGGCTCCGCTCTCCGGCCCGGCCTTAATCCCCCTTTGTTTTTCCGCCCGCCCGCCTCGGCGGAGCGGGGCTGCTGAGGTGAAAGGAGGCGGCCTCACGGGGTGCGGGGAAGAGAGCAGGCCTCGGGGTGACCCCCGGTCCCCCCCCAGCACACAAACACACACGCGCACACACACACACACACCCTTCCCTCCCGCCCTGAAGGGGAAGGGAGGAGGCCGGTCGCTGTCACCAGCCGCGGCCCAGAGAAAGGAGGGCGCCGGGCCGCTGGATAGCGCGGTCCGCTCGGCCACGGCGCGCCGGGCCCGGGCCCGCACCGTGGGGTGAGGGGGGTCCCCGGGTCCTGCTCACTTCCCCCCCACTTCATCCATCTTTTCGCTCGCTCTCCGTTCTTTTCACCTCCCTGTCTTCTTTTTGTGTGTATATGTTGACTTTCTGACAAGCCCCCCCGCTCGAGTCCCCGCGAATAGCGGGTATCCTTGGGCTCCCCGCCACTCCCCCTTCCCGCCGCCCCCCTCATGTTTACCCAGTTGGGGGGTGCTGTAAACGTGTATCCCCTCCCCAAACTTTTTCGTTGGATTTACGTGTTTTCATTCCCAAGCCAGTGCCGAGCCTTGGCAGCTGACACCCTCTCCCTCTGTCCAGCTCTACCGCCGTCCCATTCAGCCCGGGGAATCCCCCGGCCGGGGGTTGGGGGGGGCGGGGGCCCGGCACTCCGGGAGGCCCCACCTTCTGCTGGGGCGCGTTTCTCTCTCGTCCCACCTTTAGCGTTTCCTCCAACCAAGTGGGGGAGACGGCCAGTGGAGAGAGCAAACAAAGTCCGCTTACAGAGCCCCCAGATGAGTCATTCGTGGGGTGTTGGTCTTCACTTTTTGCAAGAAACTTGAAGGTGACTGTAGCCGATGCGTTGGCAACCTTCTTGCCCGCCCATCTGAGGTGGGGACCCCTATTTGGAAGACCTAGAACTTATTTTTTCCCCGCTTCGTTTCTGTTTGAAAACGAAGCACTTAATGGGCAGTAGTAATGAGCTCACGGGGAAACTTAGGAACTGGAGGTTAGGAAGCTCGTCACTTTAAGTGCGTTCTTCCCGCCTCTCTGAGTTATTTTCCTTCTTTGAATAACTTCGTGAAATCCCAAATGCGTAGCTTGGGCGCTTGAGACCTTTTGGAACTAACCAGGAACGGATGCAGAATTTTCAAAAAAAATCCTCCCAGCCACTGGACCCATCCCAGTGGAGTTAATATAAGGAACTGGATAATTCAAACAGTGCCTACTGTGTAGAGATGGTTTATTGTTTTAAGACATATTCTTTCGAATGTGAGTAATTTGATTTTTAAGTAATTGAAATATATTCGGGCTTCTTAAAATTGAACATACCCAAAACTACGGAATTCACTAACTTGGCCCTTATTGTGATCTTGTATTGTTTTAACAAGTGCTTTGATGAGCTTGATAATGTGATAAGTCAACTTAAAAATGCATTGGAAAAAAATGATACATAACTAGCTTGCATCCAGGTTGGTGTAAAGGTGGCAAATGCCCTCTCTAGAAAAAGCTTTCAAATGGTCATTTTAAAATATGGGATTAATGGGCCACTGCAGTGATTTTTCACATGAGGAATGATTTAGATTTACCATATTAAACGTGCTCTCAATGGAGATTGGAAAAAAACGAGAGTTCTTTATGTAAAGGAAAACCCCGTAACTAATTTTTGGAAAACTAGTTGAAAAATCTTTTGGAATACTTTTATTATTCTTTTCCTGGGGAAAGCAAATGCCAAGCATTTAATGATCAACTTTTTAATTAGATTTTATATTATTTAATTTTTTTCAGCTATTAAAATCTTTTTTTCCACCTGATGGAGAAGTGTGAAAGCTAATATTTGATCCTGGGCTTGGCAATGTGTGCAGTGAAAATTGTTGGAAAACTTATAATTTAGAGCCGAGGACAGTTGAATGGGTAAAGAGAATATTTCAGTCTTTTCTCTGGAAAGGTATGAATAGACTTACTCAGTTCCAGTTTTAAGTAATTTTCACTGGGGAAATGGAGAGTTAAACTCTCTCATTTGTTTCCTGGAGCATCCTGTTGAATTTATATTTTAAAACAATTTAATACCTGCTTGCTTTCCAAATAACCTGGTGGAAAGTGAAACCCATATCTGTTAAAAGTGTTTGATGAATGATTCTCCTAATAGGACATTCAAGATATGACTCACTGATGCCAGTTTCCTTCAGAACAAAATCTTTTACCCTCTGGCACTGGAGATTTCATGGTGCCATATCCTACCACCCTGGGTGATGAAATAACATTTCTGTTTTGTTTTTTTTTGCCAGCCCCAGAAGAGGAAAGCTTGGGCAGGGTTAAAAAAGCCTTGCAGTTGAAAGAGATGGGAGATAAAATTAAAACTTTGGTTTGATGATGCTAGTCAAATAAAAGTCTACCCAGAAGTTATATATTTTTAAAAATCACTTAACGGAAGGCAGGCCATGGTTGTTATTTTACTCTGTCTCTCCCTCAGAGAACAAGTTGGGGAAACCCAGTTCCCCTCTTAGAAGGCTTCATATAGAAGTGTGGGGATCCTAGGAATCCTCAGAGAGTGATTCCCGTAGTGGGCGAGGCATTCTACAGCATTTCACCCGAGAAGCAGGGACCTGGTGTGACCCTCCTGTGAGAGTGAGCTTCAGCAATGCTGTAAAAATACTTTATGTTGCCACAGACATCTGAATTGGTAAAATGGCAGTAAGTGCTTTTAGTACTCCATCGAACTAATGGTTGTTTAGAATTGAAAAATGCCTCTGAACACTATAAGTCTGAACTTTGTCCAGAAGATTTGCTTTCCCTATTATCTGATCTGTTAGCCTTTGAAATTGTATATCTTGAGCTATCTTCAGCTATTAACCGTTTGTATACTGTACGGAAGCTTGGGCATCCTACAGCCAGGTTGGAAAGGGGGTAAGATTAGAGTCCAAATTCTATAAAGTTTTTACTAAAGTCACTTGGGTAGACCCTGACAATTACAGGAGCTCCATAAATTAAATTAAAAGTGGACTCAGTGTGAGCACTAAGTCCAGAAAGATACTCATAAGTAAGCACACAATTTCTATGAGTACTTCCAGGACTCAAAGGAAGATTCAGTCAAAATAGTTAAATTGAAAGTGGTTAACTCTGGATATGACACCTCCTGATGATTTAGGGAAGTCTGGTTCTAGGCTTAGCTGTTGTGCTGCTATCAAGTAAACATGGAGCTGTGTGTGGTAGGTGTTCTTATTCGTCAGGAGAGGAGCTCTGTGTGAGTGTGTCTGTGTGTCTCCATATTTTTTTACTTAATGGAGTGTAATGTAGAACTTAGATTTAGAGTGAAAAGGGTAAATAAGTGTCTAGAGTGTCTGAGATGATGGGATGGGCCCTTCCTAGGACACTGTATGCTTAAAATATTTGGAACTCTTACCTCTGAGTGCATGTATCCTTTTAGGATGACAAAACTCAAGCATAGGGGCTCGAGCTCACTGTCCAGAGTTTCAAAAATAATGTTGATCAAATACAGCATATTAGGAAGAACTATTTCAGGAATTTTTTCCCATCATTTCCTAAATGTTAATCAGTATAGAGGTATGGAGAATTTTGGAAGAATCAAAACCAAGTGAGTAACTACTCATAAATACCAAGAACCTGACCCACAATGAAATTTTGGTTTCAGTGCAGCTAAAGAAAATTTCCAAACATTGTCCAGCTCCCAGTTTTGGAGTGGAAAAGCACTTTATAACAGCAAATGTCCAATACTTTAACTCGCCCTACCACTGCTAGAAGAAGATGAAAATGAAAGGAATTTAAATTATTTATAGTTTGTTCTTTCTTATTAGTCTGAGTTTAGGGTTTGAACAGCTAGTGTTGCTAAAGGATGCAGACTTCTAGTGTAAGATTAAATGAACTGAGAAACAATTGACAGGTGTTTGATGGGGGCTGCCTTCACAGATGCCTTCCAGGATGATTAATAGCAGATTCCATTTCAACCAAATCTTTTAGTAGAGTTAAGTGGAAACTTTAAAAGTAAACTTAACCACTAGCATATGTATTCAGAGACCTAGATTCCTTGTATTACTTAGCAACAGCCTCTTTCCTCGGTCACTGAGAGTTTGTGATGGAAGGGGAGAGACATCTATTTTCCTAGGTAAAATAGACAAGTAGATGATTACATGTCTATATGTGTATGTGTGAGTGTGTGGCTTGTGGTTTACTGCAGTAAGGTACTGTTAAATAGTTAAGTCTGGAGTGTAATTTTTTTGACAAGTTATTTAAACTTGGTCTCAGCACTGACAGACTAATGCAGACTCATTTCATCAGCTGGTATGTCCCTTATGAACCAGGGTGGTGTGTAGTTTAGTCAGCTGTTTGAAAGCAAGATCACTGTCAGCAACTTACTCGCAAAAGTTTTGTGTCTGTGCAGTGATTTTAATGCTTTGTATTGGGAGCTCTGAGAGTAGCTAGGTGGTTGCTGGATCTCTGCTGCAGAGAGTAGCTTACAGGCTCCTTGATTGTTTCTTCTGGTCTCTATTGTCTGAAGCATGTTGAATTTTGAAGGTCATTGTGAGAGGCTGAATTTCTGAAGTGTAAATGTTTGGTTTTAGGCCCACGAAGCCTCCCATCACCAACAGCAGGCAGCACAGAACAGCTTGCTGCCCCTCCTGAGCTCTGCTGTGGAGCCCCCTGATCAGAAACCATTGCTTCCAATACCAATAACTCAGAAACCTCAGGCTGCTCCAGAAACATTAAAGGATGCCATTGGGATTAAAAAAGAAAAACCCAAAACTTCCTTTGTGTGCACTTACTGCAGTAAAGCTTTCAGGGACAGCTATCACCTGAGGCGCCACGAGTCCTGCCACACAGGCATCAAGTTGGTGTCCCGGCCAAAGAAAACCCCCACCACGGTGGTTCCCCTTATCTCCACCATCGCTGGGGACAGCAGCCGAACTTCGTTGGTCTCAACCATTGCAGGCATCTTGTCAACAGTCACTACATCTTCCTCGGGCACCAACCCCAGCAGCAGTGCCAGCACCACAGCTATGCCCGTGACGCAGTCTGTCAAGAAACCCAGTAAGCCTGTCAAGAAGAACCATGCTTGTGAGATGTGTGGGAAGGCCTTCCGAGATGTGTACCACCTCAATCGGCACAAGCTCTCCCATTCGGACGAAAAGCCCTTCGAGTGTCCTATTTGTAATCAGCGCTTCAAGAGGAAGGACCGGATGACTTACCACGTGAGGTCTCACGAAGGAGGCATCACCAAACCCTATACTTGCAGTGTTTGTGGGAAAGGCTTCTCGAGGTACTGCATTTTGCTTTGCTTTTTTTTTCATTATGGTATCAGTACGATCTCTGCGTGATCTAGAAGGTTTATGTGAGAATAGATATTTGCAGGCCTGTGTTATTAGAGGAGATTGGTGACAGATAAAGTATTACACCTCCAGGTCTAATTCCAGTTTGGTGTGGCTGACAAGTGGTGACATAGTGATTAACTTACTATTTCATTTAAGAAGTGCCTTGGTGGACTCAGGCCTTCTTTCGGCACATCAGTACTTCTTATCACTGCGAAACCATCAGTTTTCAATTCATTTGGGTGGCTGGACATGAGATTCACTGCACAAACCAAAGAAACATATCCTGGAAGTTGGGATGACCTTGGAATCTCTTAAAACTTTTAAGAGAACGTTTTTTTCCATTTTTCTGTGGTTACTAACATTTCACTAATTTTCATTTTTAAAGGCTTTTAAAGTTAATGTAGTAGCAGTTGTCTCTGGCAAGTGTTAGGACTAAACTTTGGGTATTTTGTAATTGTAAAGAATCAAGACCTAATATGATTTGATGTTGACTAGGAAAGAAAATTAACAGGTATAAAGGACTAAGACTTTTGTTTATGGTAAGAGAGGTAAGGAGGCTTGCACTGGGGGGTGGGGGAGTTGGTAATTCTGCTGTCTTTCTTTAAAATGTCCCCCACCCGTGTCTGCCAAGCATGTAAACATCACAGTAAGTAGCATTTCTCTATGTGTGTTCCATTACATCTTCTGTTGAAACTCTCTCTTTCACAGGCCTGACCACTTAAGCTGTCACGTAAAACATGTCCATTCAACAGAAAGACCCTTCAAATGCCAAGTAAGAGTTAAAATGACTTATCCTTAGTGTAGCACTTAATGCACATTATCCAGAAGGTCTGAGCCAGTCAAATCTCACCTTTCTTGAATAGTCGTAAAATCACTGACTTGAGTAAATGTGGTCCATTTGAATTCTGGTTTTATAAAATATAAATGACAGCTTCTATTTCTGTGAGGCAAGACCATTTAAAAATGTAAATGTTGTTTTTGTTAAGCTACATTTCATTTTCCTTGGGCAACAGTATTTATTGTTATAAGAAAAAAAATTTATTGTCTTGCAAAGGTCGTTTATTTGAAAAGAATAAATGAATGAAGTGTTTTAAATTAACTTCTGGGTTGATGATTGAGGTTGTTTTAACCATAATCTAAGAAAATATGAATTTTCTCCCAAATGTTACCACTTACTGGATTTTTGTCTGCTATCGCCAAATTGGAGCATTCTCTAATGACATAAGTTGTGGTAATGAAGAGGTTAAGAATCTTGCTAAATGAAATGACCGTGTTAGGCGTCAGTAATTCTGGTTTTTTGCTGGAAGTCTTTTTGTGCTCCTTTCAGTTAAATTTTGTTAATGACTGATTTTATTAAGTAAGTGATTCGAATTCTAAGAAAAATCCAATTGGAGGAAGGAAGCTAGTGTCATTGAGTGATTACCTGTCATGAGGCTTTGGGCCAGGCTCTTAATCCACCAGTAATTTTGTGAGGTAGGTATTATTTTCATTTTACAGATGAAATAAATTCAGATAGGTTAGCTAACTTGCTGAGTATTACATTGTTTAGTGAGTCAGGGAGCTGGATTTAAATCCGGGTTTAACTGACTCTACAGCTCACATCTTTCACTACTCTGTTGATATTTTTTTCTTCCCCTCAAAATGTAAGAGTCTAAAATTCACCAGGTGTTTTATCGTGAGTACAATTCTAGGTAACACATGCAGTTAAAATTCAGCTAACTCAGTCTGCTTGCTGACATGAGTAGGGTAATACCTAGAATATAACGTACTTTAAAATGAGTAGAACAGGATAGTCTATATTTAAAAAAAGTTTTCCTCCCTCATGCAGACGTGCACTGCTGCCTTTGCCACCAAAGACAGACTGCGGACACACATGGTACGCCACGAAGGCAAGGTATCCTGTAACATCTGTGGGAAGCTCCTGAGCGCAGCATACATCACCAGCCACTTAAAGACACACGGGCAGAGCCAAAGTATCAACTGTAATACATGTAAACAAGGCATCAGTAAAAGTAGGTGACACTTCAAATTGTATTTCTTTTTTTTTTTTTTTTCTTGCAGTACGCGGGCCTCTCACTGTCGTGGCCTCTCCCGTTGCGGAGCACAGGCTCCAGACGCACAGGCTCAGCGGCCATGGCTCAAGGGCCCAGCCGCTCCGCGGCATGTGGGACTTTCCTGGACGGGGGCACGAACCCATGTCCCCTGCGTCAGCAGGCGGACTCTCAACCAGTGCGCCACCAGGGAAGCCCAAATTGTATTTCTTTTGCGTTTCAGATTGATGGAATCTAGATTTTTTTTTTTTATAATATATTGAAGATATTTTCACCTGTGTTCTCAGGACTATATTAATGTTCACCTTACTTGTTTCCTCCTGTTGCTAAAGTATGCAAACACGCGTCAATGGACGGTGTATATTAGTGTTGGAAATACACTTTACGTACATGTATACAGGCAACAATGATAAACTCTCCACTTATTTTGCTTTTAATCCTGTACTGTCTACTAATAACGTCCAAGTTAGAAGAGCACAATTTCCCTGCAGCTATTTTTCAGTGTGTCCCTTCTTCTATGGGGTTTGAATAAAAAGCTTTAGTGTGTTAGGATCGTGGCAGCAGAAGCCATACTAGGAAGCTGCATCTTATGCCAGGCAATTTTAACTGATGTTATTTAATGTAAGGAAGATTCTCAGGCACGAGTGCCCCCTAACTCCTGATAGTATTAATAACATGTCCTTCATAACCTAAAGATAAAAGCAGTGTTACATAATTTTACTTCTCAAACCCAAATCTATAGAGAAAAGGGATAGCGTACCCATTTGAACGTTTAAATGCTTTGCTTACCTTAAATTCAGAGTTGAAAAGATAGAATATTCCAGGGACTTGTGGATAAAATTCAATACTTGCATTTACCCAGGCTTTTTTCTAAGATCTCCCTAACCATCAGAAGAAAGTGTTTTCCTAATTCTGTATTCTATTATATATGTACTTCATGCAGCAGAAACATCAGATTCTCAGAATAGGTGGCCAAAAGTGAATGGGAAAGAATGGTTAATGTGTTTCAATCTCATTCGTTTTTGCTTCTTTGTAAGTACATTGGGTTTATCATCTAGCACGTCAAACTTTGTTAACTTTACAGAAATTTACTTTTAATGTACATCGTTGTGGTCAGGTAACTAACTATGTTACATATTTTGATGAGCATTAATTATTCCATGCTAATATTACCCAAGTTCCATTCTAAAAGATACTTGCTTTTTAATGTAGCAAAGAATTCTTTTATGTTGGTTTTCCCTAGCTCTCTGGAGTTTTAAAATTTATCTGTTTTGACCAGTAGAGACACAGCAGCACAAGAGATGTACTATAGTAAAAAACTATCAGGTCAAATGATAAAGATCATAGAGGCATGAGGAGTCAAAGTATCTAAGTTCAGATTTTGAAAAAATAGCCACACTTTTTCCAGGTAAATAATAGCGTTTCTGTCTTTGTCTTTGGAGCAGCGTGCATGAGTGAAGAGACCAGCAGCCAGAAGCAGCAGCAGCAGCAGCAGCAGCAGCATGTGACGAGCTGGCCAGGGAAGCAGGTAGAGACACTGAGACTGTGGGAAGAAGCTGTCAAAGCAAGAAAGAAAGGTAAGATGAGGCATCCAGTGCTCACAGCGTGGCTAGTGTTTTCATCTAGTATGCCAAGTAACAAAGTAAAACAGCCACAGCTTAGAGAATTCGGCTTTATGGAAACACTTTAAGGAGATACTGTATGCTAGGAGATACCTGGTAAAGTTATTAGCAACAAAGCTTCCAAGCTTCCAAGTAAGTTTTTTTTACTAGGAAATAAAAATTCTTAGTACTTCTTGTCAGGTTCTTTCTTGTGACTTAATTCTGTTACACATTTGTAGCCAAATTTGGTCCTTTGCTGTGTACGCTCAGAGTTCCTTTTTATGTTCATTTTTATGTCAACCTTCATGCATTAAAGGCTCCTTTTTGTGTTTTTAAAATAGTCCCACTCTTAAAGGTAGATGAAATATCCTTATGTGTACATAAGTTCATTTTCTTACAACTGTGTTATTTTCTGCTCTTTAGTGTTCTTTCTGAATTGTATTATTTATTACATATTTCAGACTCTATAACACTGATGTCTTTTTTCTCGGTCTCACCCTTAATCTAATTCAGTCTGTCACTGGGGCTGGCATTAGCTTAACATGTATGTACTTCAGTTGTTAGTGACTTTAATTGTTACTAAAACTGGGCATGGTTTGCTTTTCTCTCATATATATCTTATAAAGAAGCGGTTGGAGTATCGGTTTTCAGCACAGTTTTTTAACTTAGTAGTTGTAGCTTTGGCTTCTGGACTACTGTGCAGCCATTTCAGTTAAATCATTTTGTCAATGTATCATCAGCCACAGGACAGATTCCTAAATTCCGTTTTGCCTTCCCCACCCTTGTCATGTCTTACTGTTTTATTTTAAATTCATAAGGAATCCCCTGCATGTAGGCTGTGCTGTAATTCCTTTGCTGTGTAGTTTCTTCCATCCTTTGCGTTCATGTAGTGCAGCTATTCCCTTCCTCAGATCCCTTCTAAACATTCTGTACTTGGAAAAAGATAAAAGGAATAGCTTTTCCATATATCTACTGGCACTGGAGGAAAGAATGCAGCAGTTCAGATAGGCTTTCCACTTTGCCTCAGATGCTGCTTATTCCTATCTTCCAAATGAATATTTGTCATTATTTTGATTAAATATTTTGTGATAAAGAGAAGGGATGGAGAATGGTGGGTAGGGGAGAAAAATTTATATGTGTGTATGTGCCGTGATAATTGCATAGTGGGTTGAAAGCGAAGGTTGAAATACGAAGGATGCTTTGCTCAGAGAAGAAGTAAAAGTGTTTAAGTTACAGAAAGGGATAGGGTTAGATTAAAAAGAAAATGAAGGGGAGGTGGGGAGATGGCACACCCACCAAGTAAGTGAAAGCTTATTTGGTGAAAACAGGAGGAGAATATTTTTAGCATGCTACCATCACCTCAAAAGTGAGTCGGTTTTCTCCCTCATTCTTTTCTTCTGCACTCTTCTGTTTGGTATTGTATTTCAGTGTGCTTGCACAATAAGACTCAGTTGTTTAGCTCATCTTCTGATCTGCGTGAAACAAAATGCTATTGTATTCCCATTTGTTGCATGAATCTCTTTGGAAACGACCACTGATGTTAGAAACTTCTGTGTTCATGTTAGTAAATGTCACGTCTGGGGGGAGAAGAGACTCCTGACCTGAAAACCTGAACTTGAATCAGCATGTCCCTTTTAAATATTGGGCTTAAATAAGGTAATATAAGTTTCCAAACCTGGATGACAATGAGATCATCATCTCAGCAGCTTTTTAGATAGATAGATATCCAGGTTCCATCTAAATCTCACAATTGAATTTCCTGGGAAGCAGTTTTTTTCAAAAAAACCTCCCTAGGTAAATGATTTTGATCATCAGCCAGGTTTGGGAATCCCTGATACAGAGTATGGAGCAATGCCAAGGTTACATCATGCTCATCAAGGAAGGGCTGCTCATTGACTCAAGGGTCCACCTGAGGTGATTTGACCATGCGTGGCCGGCGGGCAGACCTCCATCTTTAGTCTCAAATGCATTTCTCCGTTTTGACAGCCAAGTCACAGCCAGCACCCCCATCTGTCTTCTTACTGCACTTTTCTGACACACCAGCAGGTGGTGCTGAATTTTGTTGCGGGGTGGTGTAAGGGGTGTCACCTGTGAGGGAAGTTTTCCTTAAGAAGTGCCCAGGCTTTGCTGATAACAAGGACCAGGGTCCCCCAGCTCACTGCAGGGTCTCCTAGCCTGGCTAGTCCCCCTTGGTATGGCTGGTGGTGTGTGGAATACATATAGTTAAATGACACCAGGCATAAAGTAGGTGATTATGTTAGCCTCAGAAAGAGAAGAAGATACGGGAGCGGGGAGGAGAACATAAACCTACTGAGGGATACTTGTTCATTCTAAACAACGTTAAGAAACAACCAGAAACAACAGGATTATTTAACTAAAATGATTTTTCTAAGACTGAAATAAACAGATGATATTAAAACAGCTTGTTTATCCATCCCTACTTAATGGAGTTTTAAAACCTTAACAGAATGTGGCTTCACCTCTGAGAAGGCTTTAGAGTACATAGCATCGAGGACACACACCTCTCTCTGCTAGTTACAGTATGCCTTGTGAGAAGATTTTTCTGATTATCTGTTACTGTGTAACCATCTGCCCAGCTCTGTGTAAACAAGCTCTTCCAGCCTGGCCTGTGGGTGCTTGGTTCTTCCCGGGAAAGTCTTTAGAATTCAGAGGAACTACATGGAAGTGGTAGTGAGAAAACTTAGCCCTACTTGATATCTCTGCCCCCCAGAGTGCCTTGCAGAAATTACCTGATCTTCCAGCATCACTGTGAGGTAGGTAAGTAAATCTAAACTCCAAACCAAAAGCACCAAGGCTAAGCCAGTTGCCTCAGTCTTGTGAAAGGCACAGCATCGGAAGAGATCTGCTCCTGTGCTGGGATTCCTGGCCCCCAGTCTTGTGCTCAGAAGGATCCTCCCTTCCTGTTGACCACAGGGTAGAAAACTATAATTTAATTTATTAAATGTTTGTCCTTTTTAATTAAAAGAAGTTGATTCAGAAACTGAATTGTGTTCACTGTTTTGAGAGTCTAAAGGCCCTTTTGTCTTCTTATTTTAGAAGCTGCTAACCTGTGCCAAACCTCCACGGCTGCTACGACACCTGTGACTCTCACTACTCCATTCAATATAACGTCCTCTGTGTCGTCTGGGACTATGTCAAACCCAGTCACAGTGGCAGCTGCAATGAGCATGAGAAGTCCAGTAAATGTTTCAAGTGCAGTTAACATAACCAGCCCAATGAACATAGGGCACCCTGTGACTATAACCAGTCCATTGTCCATGACCTCTCCTTTAACACTCACTACCCCAGTCAACCTCCCCACCCCCGTCACTGCCCCAGTGAATATAGCACACCCTGTCACGATCACGTCTCCAATGAACCTGCCCACGCCTATGACGTTAGCTGCCCCTCTCAATATAGCAATGAGGCCTGTAGAGAGCATGCCTTTCTTACCCCAAGCTTTGCCTACATCACCACCTTGGTAAACAGTATTATAAAATCAAAATATGGGTTCAAGTAAATATTTACCAGCAACTTACTTTTAGTTTATTAAAGCAAAAAGTAAACCATGAAATTGGGAGATTTATTACATTAGTTAATAATAGTGTAGTAGCATTATTCTCCAATTTGGCTGGGATTGTTCGAAGTAGGGTGTGTATGTCACTTATCACTGGACCACTTTAGTTTAATCAGAAATTCCTTTTAGCTGACAGCATTGCTTAAACAGGATAGTAGTTGGCAAGATGAAAGCCGGAATTAAAACCAATCATGAAAAAGCAAAACCCATTTCAAAATTAAAAAGCAGCATTACTGTTTTTGATCCCAAGAAATCATTTTATTCTGAACACTAGCAGAACTCTTCTCCCCATATATACAAGGTGGATGGCTGATTTTAACCTGAAGTTCTAAATCCAGGGATTGAGAGCTAGTGTAAAATTGTCTGTGTTTATTGTTTTTATGAGTAAATACATGCATTGTCATAATAAAATGCATTTCAGAGAATATGCATTTTACCTTTGGGAATATGTTAATTTCAGGCAGCATTCCCTATGGGAAAGGTGATACCAGCTCTGATATGCAAAGCATATGATAATTTATCATTCTATCTTCAACATATAATAGGGATTGTGACCTGATATTTGGAGATGTAAATATTGCTCAGCATACTAATCCTGATGGAATATAGCATTGTAGTTGACTTTTTTAAAAAACTTAAAAAAACAAACAAAATATACACATTGTGTTTTGGTAAGAAAAGGCCGCAGCTGACAGAGGAGAAGTCAAGTGTGCGGACAGGCAGACTCCTAACAAACAGAGGCCAATGGGACTCCTATTCAGGGGTCAAGGAGTACTTTGGAACAGTTAAAATATATTGCTTTAATTGGAAGACGCTGGAGGCACTGGGATGTGATATGCCCCTCTCTCTCCCAATCAGAGCCTGTTGATATTTCAACAGGGAAAGGTGTGTTAGTTGCTCACTAGAGTTTATGTCTTATATTAAATTGTATACAGTTTTTATTCTAACCACTAACTAGGTAGTATGCCCCTTCAGAACAAGCAGAGTGTATCTTTTTTTTTTAAGTTCTCCTTCTGTTTCTTAAGTATTGTGCAGATTTGTTCAACTTTGTAAATATGGACATCACTTTTTGTTCTTTGAGAAAACACTTGTATCAGCTTTGTCGGGTTTTCAGGGAGACAGCTGTCTGCACTCCCTGCAGAAATCCAGCAATGATTGTGCACGTTAAGACATGTGCTTTTTATTTCTTAGCAGGATGTTTTATCTCTGTACATAGTACAAAGTAGAAACCAAAAGCTAGGGAGACAGATACTCTTTACACCATCATGTCACACATTCATGTTTTTAAAGCATTGTGTTTTGAAAAAGAAGTTACTAAAACCAAGGCGCTGTGATTATTTTTTCAGTTGCAATATGTTTTGGGTTTTTTTTCCTTTTTTTAATCTTGCAGTTAAGAGAAATGGACATTAGTTGTGTTAATCTTGCAGAATGTTTGCAGGACTGACTATCAAACTGGATGACTTCCATTTATACCCCACTGTGTCAGTTCAAGCATCAAAATACCTTGCATCTGAGGCAGACTTCCTACATCAGGGACAGGTATCTGTGTGTCATTATACAAAACAGTTCGAGGGGGTTGAACTACGTAGTAAAAAAGTAAAATAAATAGTACTTAGTGTAAAATAATTTTATAAATGATCTTTTGTACTTTAGGACATTAAATTGTACAACTTTTGTATATATAAAAGCTTAGGAACTTTCTGTTTAGCAGGAAGGCAACACATTCCTACACTTTTAATGTATATGTTTGTTATAATGTCCATGTAAACATGCCCTATGTTTGTGCCTTTTAATTAGTTTGTCTCAATAAACAAAATGTAGAGAAAAATATGTAGCTATGACTTTGTTACAACTGTTCCTATCCACAGTACCAAAATGGTTTGTTTTTAATATGTAGAGCATTATGTGTGGACTACTGGAAGGACTCGTGTAGGGAAGGCCCATGCGTGGCCCTGCTGAGGTCTGGATTGGGCAGGTCTTGGCCACATTTGGAGGAAGCCAACGTTTCCTGGCATGCAGCCCCAGGACCGGGTTCTGGCTCTGCCCGCTAGGACCTGTCGTCTCTCTCTGGCTGGGCTGGCAATCACAATCCTCCATGATTGAGATGGCCCTGGCTTCCTCCACAATGGCCCAAGGAGCAGTCCTCAGTGGGGGCAGGTGTGGACCCTACCCCCAGGCTAGAGTGTGGTCGTCAGAACCCTAAAAGTATTAGTTCTTTAAAAAAAAAAAAAAAAGATATATACTAGGAATGATTGCTTTATCAATTCATTGTATAATAAACAGGAGTGAGAATTCATTGTATGACTTCAGTTAAAATGATATTTTGTATGCATTCTTTATTCACTTAAGCTTGTCTGCAATAATAAACCCACGTCGTGTCTTCTTCTGGGAGGGAGAGAGTTGGCAGGCTGGGGGTGGCAGTGGGCCACTGAAAGCAGGGGCCGAGTAGGTTGTGTGGTGAAATTCTCCTGTCTTGGAACTGGAATTGAGTTTTGATGCTGATGAACTGATTCAACCAAATGTTGAAGGCAAGAAGGCCACCGCTCACGAAAAAAGCAGAGAGTTTGTTTTTCTCTTCTGGTTGTAACCTGGTTGAGAGCTTCCCCTTTATCAGATTGGCAGCTAAACAGTTGTATTAGATCATCCTCAAATCTGACATCCAGCCTGTTACGCTCTAGGGCTCGCTGCTTGGCCTACATTTGCCTTTTATTGTGTATCCATTTCCCTCCTAAGGTGTGCTCCTAAACGAAGGTTTCTATGTAAGCAGATGGATGATTTTTCCTGTCAATACCAGCACTGTATTACTAACATGCAAAAACTGCAGATTTATTTTGACAAATTAAAGTTAACCGGTCACAAACGTTATGATGGATTGCTTAATACCTCAGAAGCTTCACCATTTCACCATGATGATAGAGAAATTTTTGAAGCACTGCTTCTCCAGGTGTACACGTCTTGATATTGGGCTGGAGAGAGAGGGAAGGACTAATGTCAGGCCGGTTTGACCACCGAGAAGGGAGAGTGGAAATGCACCAGACTGGCTGCAGTAAGAGAAGTAACCTCCTCCAGTCAGCTTGAGTAAAGCCCAGAGCAGGTGGGTTTCAAACATTTCTTTGCATGCTCTAAACCCAGTTTCTTTACTTGAAAAGGGTTTTAGGCTGGGTTGCCTACCCATTTATGTTCAACTAGATTCATCAGATGTCTACTGAGTACCAACAATGTGCCAGGCACTGTTAGGCACTAAAGGGCACACAAAGGTGATTAAGACATGGTTGCTGCCTCCAAGGAGGCTAAGAGAGGTATGACAAGTACCCAAGTGACAGTACCACCAGACAGCAAATCAAGATGGATCTCACACCATTTTTTAAAAAGTTTTGGATACCTACATCTGTTTCATATATAATTGAGGCTTTCCAAACTTCCTCTGATAATTGCTTTAGTCTCTTTATTGACTCAGTGAAAACAGCTGGAGGAAGAGTTCCTTATGTTGCTTTTGTCTGGAATGGGAAGTGTTATTTCACTGAATTGCTAGTTAACCGTCCTGGCTGTCCAGGTGTTTCCACTCTTCTCAAGGGGCGCTGCTGTTTGGTCCTCTCTGGAGAGACCTGGGTTCGGGATGTAGAGGGCATGGTGGAGGTTTTCCCTGTAGTATCCTCAAGTATCGTTGCCTGGAATGGTAATCACTTTCCCCTCCCAGGCTTAATAAATCTGGCCTTCAGTCCTGTACTCTTCCCTCTCTAAAGAGTCTTGTAGCCTGAAAGAATGCCATTTGTCCCCATTTGGGCCTATAAATCTCCCCCACAACTGATCTGACCCTGGCAGATTACTGGATAATCTCTCCCTGTCTTGTAAAAGTAGGGGCCAGGCAGATCAGTGCGTTATGGTTCACGGCTGAATACTGACTGAGTTTGTGCATTGATCTAGACTCCAGCTTCTCTTGGCTGCTCGCTTTTGGGCAAAGGCCCATGTAGTTCCCAAGGAAGGAATGGAGGGAGGGTCCAGGGCTCTGCTTAGGATCTTTGTGTGATCTAGCCCTCCCCTTGGACCAGCCCATCAGGGGTTGACTAGTTAGCTCTCTTCTTCCCAAGACAGGCACTTGACCCAGATCTTGGCCTTGGACCATGAGGGTCAAGTATTCTGTCATTTACAAAAACTGCCCTGTCATGGGAAGGGAATGGAGTTTCACACTTCAGATTCTGTATCACCACTGACTTGCATCATAGCTTCAGAAATTGTCTTCATCCCTGATGATCTTTAAGTTGACATCCCACCTTCCCAACTGTTAAATATCTCTTTGAAGAGTACATAGAAGAAGAAGAACTTAAAGTCAGTCTTCTTATTGTAGTGAATCCTTTCTGATGTATATAACTGCCAACCATTCAAGAAGAATTCTCTTGGGTGTTTTGGTAAATTTACATTGTTTATGGAGTTTTCTCAAAGTGAGGTCCACCTGCATTTGGCTGGTCAGCCCTTTCACCTGAATGTCATTTTTTCCTAAGTACACCTATAAAGACCCTGGGCAAGAACTAATATGCTAACGATGGACACTTGAGGACAACTTTTCATTCTGCCTGTGAGCGATTCCTTTGGCACGGCAGCTAGAGAGGACGAGGAGACCAAGGGAAATGGAAGGGACATGCCCTTCTAGTGACTGGTCCAGCAGCTCTGTCTGGCAGTCAGTGCCCAGGTCCAAGGCTGGGAGGAGTAATGTACCAATTCCAGAGGCTGCTCATGGAGAGGGGAGCCAGCCTCAGAGACTGGGACAGGAAGCTAAGTCTTTGTCAACCTCAGGGGCAATTGGGAGGCCACCAAAGCCATGGTTCTTACTGAGTCAGCCTAAATCCACTCAGAGATCAGGCTTGAAGGAGCCTGGATCCCCAAGGCCCTTGGTCATGAGCCAAGAAATTCCGAGCTTTGTTAATGGTGGGAAAAGAGCCAGAGAGAAATCAGCTTTGCTTATGAGGTGAGGGAGAGAAGGGAAAGGGGGAATTTGGAGGTTAGAAAGAGGCCCAGGGAAGGGGGAGAGAGAGAGATTTTGGAGAAATTGTCCTTGTGCTTCCTGTGGTGTCATCTCCACCCTGTCCTCCTCCCCTTTCCATGCATCTGCCCCGAGCTGGACATGATTACTCAGAGGACCCTGAGACAGGCTGCTAGTGTAAGCCAGCTGTGATGATTTCAGCTCCAGTCAATGGGCAGAAAAGAAGACATGCTCTTCTTAGCCAGAAAAAGAACAAAATCAGTAGCTGAAGAAACAGGCAAGATTCAGGTGATTAGTAGGGAATCCCCACCTGTGGTGGGGACCCAGGAGCCCCTTCCAGCTGAGGAGGTAGGGGTCCCCCTTCCTGAAATCCTAGAGCTTCATCCCAGGAGAGTAGGCCTAGACTCCAGGGTGGCCTGTCCCACACAAGTGAAGTTCTGCCACTTTGCCAACACCAGAAACTGTGGCTGTCAAGGATGTCTGAGGGAGAAGACTGGGGAGAGGGTGGAGTTGTGGAAAGAGGAAGGAGATAGAACCTTTGTATATTCTGTCCCTTAGGCCTAGAATGTCCTCCCCCAAGCAACCCTCCAACACATTTTCTCTGTTGTGAACTACTAGATATCCTTCAAAGTCTAATTAAAATGTTGTTCCCTCCGAAGCCTTCCCTGTAACTTTTAGGCAGTTGGTTCATTCCTCCTTGGTATACAGGCAGAATTGGGAGCTACCCAAATAAAGTGGAGGTAGTCCAGGGCCCCACAGAAGGGAGGCTAGTTCCTAAGTCGGACTGTATATTCCAAATGTTTTGCCACATCCCCTAAATCTCTGGTTCCAAATTAGTGGGACCGTGGCAACCTGCTGCTGACTTGCCCTTGTATCAATGAGTCCCAATGTTCAGGAAGCCCAAAACACAAGGCACCAAGTACCGAGGCCAGAAACAGCAGCAACAGGTAAGTAAGGCCCCCAGAAGATCCAGAGCAGGGCAAGGCCTGGCATAAGGGACAGCTGGGAGGTGCTGTAATATAGGGTTGCAATTAAGAGCAGGGGCTTGGAGTCTGACAGGCTGGGGTGTAAATCCAGGCTATGCCAGTGGGAACTGTGTGTCCTTGGGCAAGATATGTAACCTCTCTGGCCTCAGTTTCCTCAGCCGTAAAGCAAGGATGATAATAGTTCCAACCTAGTAAAGTTTTTGAAGATCTAATTCATGTAAAGTGCTTAGTACAGAGCCTGATATAGAGGAAGGAACCTCAGATTCAATATACTCCCCCCACCTGGTCCTCCTATACCCTATGTAGTAACAGCAACATCAATTCCCTCAGAGGCACCAACTGCGTTCTCCAAAAGAGCAAAGGAGCTGATTGCCTTCCTTCATGGCTTCCCCATCTCAGACGCTGAGATTTTGAGGATTGGCATCCAGCATGGGAGCCAGAACCTCATCTCGGGAAGGAGAAATTTAGATGGGAGACACATCTGACCAGCAGCTAATTGAAGGCTGCCCAATATGTGGCAGGGAGGGCTCAAGTTACACCGAGGGAATAGTCACCAGGTTGGGAGACATGGAAAATGTCAGGATATGTGCCTATCAGAGAAGTCGTTCCATCTCACGTCATTCACCAAGATGCACTAATATCTAGAGAAGTCGCCTGTACAGTTTCCCTCTGCAATCTCACCATCCTGACAGAGTTAGTTCTTATAGCTTGCCGCTAGCCTGGCACGGGCCTGACCTCCTTCCTTCCCAAGAGGAAAGGGAGCGCCACCACCTACCCAGGCAGGATGTGGGAGAGAAGCCTGACATACTTCTCAGACCTGCTCGCTCCTAAATCAGCCCTCATCAGCTCCAACCTGTTTTCCCGAAGGCGTCCTGGACTCGGCGCTCTGAGAGAGGAGCCCCGCAGAGCGCGCGGCAAATGTGGGTTTTGTCAGGGATGAGTCAGTCAACCTACTACGGTGCCCAAACTGCCAGGCCTAACATCCGATGCCCTCCACCGTTTGGCCAAATCTACTTCGCCTGCCTCGTCTCCGCGGTCCGCGCCCCCGACCCCGCCCAGCGTAGACTAAGGTTAGAGCGGAGGCAAACAAACAACTCTGGGCGTGTCAGCCCCGCCCCGACTAGAGCATTGAGGAGCCGGGATTGGTTGATGTCTCCTGCGTTCTGATTGGTCGGGTGAGGGTGCTCATTCACAGGGAGCATTGCTCCACTCCCGCTGAAGTTTACTCCAATGCTGCTTCACTTTCTACAGTCTGCACAATAGTTGTTCACATTCTATGTAAATAGATAAAATTAAGTTCTATGATGTGCTTCGCAATATAGTGTTGGCCCACTGAAGGATGGCCGAATCTGTCAGTTTATTGTATTCCATTTCCAAATCACACATGTGCCGGTGAATGGACAGAAGCTGCAGGAGGGCTGTGTTTTGCCTTTCTGGGGTGAGGCTAGGGTTTATCCCGGGATGCCATTTGCTGCGTTAGCTTTTCAGAAGAGCCATTTTCCCAGCACCGATCCTTTCTATCATCTACACTTATATTTCACATTTCCTTGCCATGCTGTTCCATATGGTAGGAATGCTTTTCCTTCTCATTCACTTTTTTTTTTTTTTTTAATGTGGTTAAATATTCCTGCTCACTAGCTCCTCTGGAGAAAAAGCTGATTGCAGGGCTTGGGCAGGGAGAACACAAAGTGAACCTGGAAGAGTTCTGAAAAACTTTTTATTTGGAAATAATTTCAAACTTACAAAAAGTTGCAAAAATGAAAATAGTGCAAGAGACACCCGTATACTCTTTACCCACATTCACCTATTGCTAACGTTTTATCCCTTGCTTAATCACATATGGGCTCTCTATTTCTATATATACATATTTTTTTCCAAACCATTCCATGGTTTTATACATCATGGACCTTACCCCTAAGTACTCCTGTGTATATTTCCTAAAAATAAAGATAAGCTCTTACACCACAGTCGAGTTATTAACTTTCTACATTTACACTTATATAATACTTTTAGTTAACTTACATTCCAATTACGATCAGATTATGTCCTTGAGAGCATCTTCACTCCCAGGACAAGGCCTAGTCTAGGGTCAGGTGTTGCGTTTAGTTGCTGTGTTTCTTTAGTCTCCCTAAATTTGGACCATTTGTATAGCTGGCTTTTTAAAAAAAAAATTACACACCCCTGCTTTTTTTTTTTAATATAACATTCTTCATTTTATGTTTGTCTGATGTTCTCCGTGATTAAATTGAGATTATTCATTCTTAGCTGGAATACTGCTGAGGTAATGTGTCCTCAGGATATCATATCTAGAGGCACATGACAGCCCTCTGTGCCTCATAGGTGATGTTACTTTATTTTTAATTTTTTTTACATCTTTATTGGAGTATAATTACTTTACAATGGTGTGTTAGTTTCTGCTTTATAACAAAGTGAATCAGTTATACATATACATATGTTCCCATATCTCTTCCCTCTTGCGTCTCTCTCCCTCCCACCCTCCCTGTCCCACCCTCCCTATCCCACCCCTCTAGGTGGTCACAAAGCACCGAGCTGATCTCCCTGGGTGATGTTACTTTAGATCAGTCAGTCAAGACATTGCCTAGTTTCTCCATCATATAATTACTGTTTTCCCCCTTGCAACTAATAAGAAGTCTGTGGGGAAACACATTAAGACCATTCAAATATCCTCCTCCTCATCAAAATTTCCCTCTAGATTTAGCATCTATTGAAGGTCTGATGCAGTCTTTATGATGATGGTGGAAACATCTCTGCACAAGAAAGGCAGGATGGGAATGTATCAAAAGAACACAGGGCCAGCAAATGGCCAAATCCGGAACAATCTAAGCATCAAAATAAATAATGATATGGGCTTCCCTGGTGGCGCAGTGGTTGAGAGTCCGCCTGCCGATGCAGGGTTCGTGCCCCGGACTGGGAGGATCCCACATGCCGCGGAGCGGCTGGGCCCCGTGAGCCATGGCCGCTGAGCCTGTGCGTCCGGAGCCTGTGCTCTGCAATGGGAGAGGCCACAACAGTGAGAGGCCCGTGTACCACAAAAAATAAAAAAATAAAAAATAAAAAAAATTAATAATAAATAATGATAATAATAAATTATAAGCTCTTGGGAATTCCCTGGTGGTCCAGTGGCTAGGACTTGGCACTTTCACTGCCATGGCCCGGGTTCAACCCCTGGTCCGGGAACTAAGATCCTGCAAGCTGTGCAGCGCAGCCAAAAAAAAAAAACTATAAGCTCTTGAAGGAAAGGAAGAATTCATGAAGACATAAGTAAATGAATTAGTGTATCCTGCTGCTCCTTTAATTCTCAGTTCCGCTTTCTGGGGAAGCAACCCTGCAGTGGCAGCTGTGCCCCTTTATGCTGTCACACCAGCTGTGCTGCTCCTTTGACCAGGCACCATCAGGTGACAGTTCCCTGACTAGGGAATGGAGCCGAACTGAGCCCTGGCTCTACCTCCCCCTACCCCAAAGGGAGCAGGCCCTGCAGCCTCAAGTGTGGGACCTGGGCTGAAGGTCTGGACCCTAGGAACCCAGTCCTGTCAGGGTTGTCTTGCCCCGAGGGGCTCAGTCCTGCCCCTTGGGGAGAGGTTTCTATCTTCCTTTTTAAAGAGACACCTGGTGAGTGAAATCTCCCTCAAAGATGTCACTAAGCCCTTTAGGGTCCTCCACCCACCACCCTGGAACTAGCTGTGGTATAACCCCAGGGATGCTCTTCCGCCAAAGAATAAGACATTTTTGCCATTTCTCCTAGTGCCCAGAGCTCGGCTCAGGGGCTGAGGAAGTAGTGCCAGCTCCCTCTCTTTCCTTTCCTGGCCATTTACTGGTGCAACAGAGGTTCCCTCGCCCGAAGCACGAAGGAGCCCTCCCCAGAACTGCAAGGTCCGAAGGCTCCTTCTCCACCCGTGGCCCTGCTTCCCAAGTCCCCCAGGAATATGCATCCTGCCCCACCCCCAACCTCTTCCATGGATCTTCATCACCGGAGAGAATCAGATCTGAACATCTGGATGAAACTGATCGCAGGCAGACCTCCTTGGAATTAAAAGAATGACAATAAGTAAAACAGGCATCATTCATTAAGTGTATTAGAGTGACGAGGAACAGACTTTGCAGCCAGACCACCTGAGTTCCTCTCCTGCCTCTGCGAAGAAACTTGGGCAAGTTACTTAATCTCTCTGTGCCTCAGTTTCCTAGTCTGTAAACAGGGCCTAATGGTAGTACCTAGCACAGGGCCGTTGAGGAGTAAATGAGTTAACAATGTAAATGTTAACTGGTATTATGGGTTTAATTTATAATTATTATAATTGTTATCTCCAGGAGTATAGTGAAGTGCATGGGCTCTGGAGTCACAGGCTGGGTCTGTGTCTTGGTTCCATCACTTATTGCTGGACCTTGGGAACACTTTTGACCTCCCTGTGTCTCAGTTTCCACATCTGTAAAATAGAAATGGTAATAACGCCTGCCCCTTGGTGTTTTTCTGAAGGCCAAATGAGCTAAAATGTGCAAAAATACTTAAAACAGGGCTAGACATTGTAAATGTTCAAGAAAATTTATCATTTATTATTATTATTTTTAACCTAGTGGGGAGAAAGGTGATATTCTTATCATCATTTTAGAGATGAGGGACTCAGAGAGGTTAAGTAATTCGCCCAAGGTCACCCAGCTTGTAAACGGATACAGCTGAGATTTATTTGTACCCTGGTCTGACTGGCACAAAGGTCTGGGCGCTTAGCCACTACGCTATACTTAGGAGGTTAGAGGGAGTTTAGGAGGAAGAAGGAATCTGCTGCTTCAAGCTGGGATTGAACATTTAACCTCTGTGAATGTTTAACTCCAGGCTGGCTTTCCCCAGGAGCTGGTCTGGTGCAGGACCAGGGGACCTCACTGCCTCAAACTCTTGGTATTGTCAAGAAAATAAAAATAAATGTTAATATTCTATTTTTAAATTCCAGCTTGTGCCTTCTCCGCAGATTCTTTAGTGTGGTGTTCCGGGCCATCCACTGTCACACCCTCCTCACCTTTCCAACTTCATTTTGCTACGTTACCCACCACCCACCCTGCAGTCTGGCCACAGTGGATATTTACCCACATCCAAATACGCCTCAACATTCCCTCCTCCTTGCCTTTGCTTATGCTGTGCCCACAGATGGGAATGCCCTTATCCCCAGCTAAAATCTTTTTCATCTCCTGCCTCTTTTGCACAGCGAAAAAGCCAACTGTTCAAAGGTGCTCTCTCTGACTGGTCCTTCATGAGAATTAACCTTTTCCTTCCTGAGCAGCCCCAGAGCCCTCTGCTTACACCTTGATTTTAGTAAGTGTCACACTCTGCCTTGTATTATTTTGCTAGCTGCTCCATATCCACCTTGCCCTTAGATCTGGAGTGGGGGTGAAGAGGGGCTACATACTGTTCATCTTTGGGGTCTCAGTATGAGTACACGGGAAGTCAACAAAAATGGTCATGCAACTGGATTGAAATAGTCGAAGTTAGACAAAATTATGGAGGAAAGTTACTTATATTTCACTTTCCTCTTTGCAGTCATATATAATGATTTTTTTGGTGGGGGGGCACACTGCGCAGCACATGAGATCTGAGTTCCCTCACCAGGGATCGAACCTGTGCCCGCTGCAGTTGGAAGCGTGGAGTCTTAACCACTGGACTGCCAGGGAGGTCCCCATACATAATGATCTTGAAAGCTATATATATATATATATATATATATATATATATATATATATATATATATATATATATATGTGTGTGTGTGTGTGTGTGTGTGTGTGTGTGTGTGCGCGCGCGCACGTGTGTGCGTGTGCGTGTGCGTGTGTGTGTGTGTATGATTATAAAGGAATGTATGTTCGGTGTAGGAAGTTTGGAAAATCTAGGAAAATATGAAAAACACTAACAGTAAAAGTTATCTATAAAACCCTCATCCAACAGTTGTTAACATGTTGGCATGGTTTTTTCTATGTTTATAACTAACTAAATAAAAATTACTAAATAGCCTCACATTGCATATGCTGTTTTGTAGCCTTCCTTTCCTGTAACATATTTTGGATATTTTAACAGACATTTAATATTCTTTAAAAACAACTTTAATGGTTGCACAGAGTTCCATTTATCTACACCTAATCTCCACCCCACCACCTTGTACAGGACAAGCTGACAGCCTCTGAACAGAAAGGCAGGACACCTGGAGCCTTACAGTCAGTTACCAACGAAGGGAAGACACATGGTTTTTGTAAGGGCAAACCAGGCATGTCTCACCACCTGTCAGAAGTCAGTTCTTTGGCAAATATTTACTCACTCATGGGGCCAGCCAGGCCTTGGGCTGGGAGGTGTGGGCACTGAGACAGAAGACACCCCCTACCTCCCAGGAGCTCGTTCAGAGACCAGCTACAATACCATGTGCTTTATAGAGGCTGGCAGGATGGACAAAGGGACGGCATGGGAACAGTTGGTTACACAAGGGCAAGAGGGTTCAAAGGAGGTGCCACAGGCGTGACATTGGCTGGGGCGCTCTGGGAAAGGGTAAGCGTCCCAGGGAATCCTTCTCTCAGGTGGGAGCCAGACTGGCAATCCCACAGGCATCCATTTAGTTATTGTCCGAGAAGGGGGTCATTTACTCATTTTGGGGGGCCACTGTTTCCACGTTTCACCCATGTGTTCTTTCAAAACCCCGAAGTGAAATTACCAATTCTTTAAAAGTTTCCTCTGAGTTTCTTAGTCAAATCAGTGAAGATGGAGAAAGGGATAGGATGACGCAGATCATCTGGCTGTTTACCCCACTTTCTTTCCCACTTTGGGCCTTGTTAAGCTACCTTTGGTGGTTCGAGGAGGGGAGGGAGTCCCCTGATGGCTGGGACCATGTGGTTGCTTCCAAAACCTCAGCCACACGCTCTTGTCACCATTCAGGCCTGCCATTTGTCCTGGGCTGGGGAACTCCCCAAGGGAAACATCCTGTTGGGGGAAGGGCCTCCCTAAGGCATTTAAATTTCATTCTCCCAGCCCTGGGGACTCACCCACATCTTTTCAACAAAGCAGAGAGATCACCAGTCTATGCTTTAGAAAATAATTGCAAGCATTGAGGACGACGGATTGAAAGGCAGGGGACCTGGTGGCCTGAGCAGTGGGAATGCAGAGGGGAAAGAGTCCAGAGAAATTCAGGAAGTAGTAAGCCCAAGTTTACTTAGGGGTGTGAACGTGGGAGAGGAGAAAGGCAGTGTGTGAAGTTGGTGGCTTGAGTGAATGGGATGTGCCTTCTCCCAGGACAGAGAATTCTGGCACAGGAGATGCAGAGATGAAGGGTTCCGGACCAGCCATGCTGAAGGTGAGGCAGTTGTGGTGCAGCCTGTCCAATCAGGAGTTCAAGAGAGGGGGCAGGTGTAGGAATGGGCCATCAACACACTCTTTATTATACCAATACCAGCACTCATTGAACATTTAAGGTGCAAGGCACTGTTCTGGGCACTTCACGTGTGAATTTGTTTAATTCTCAGTACAATCTTTTGAGGTAGGCACTGTAGTGAGCCCCAAATACAAATCAGGAAACAGGCACAGAGGGAGTTAAGTAACCTGCCCAGAGTCATGCGGCAGCAGGTGGCACGGTCAGGGCTTGGTACCCACTCTGCTCTCTTCCCTCCGTGAGAGCACCCTGGGAATTGCAGGATTTATGGAAAAGTGAAGAGGACTGTGCCCTGGCAAAGCCTCTGAGGCAGGCAGAGCTGAAGTAATGAAGGAGTTGGTTGGAATTCCCTGGCGGTCCAGTGGTTAGGATTCTGCGCTCTCACTGCCGAGGGCCCGGGTTCAATCCCTGGTCAGGGAACTAAAATCCCACAAGCCGTGTGGCGTGGCCAAAAGGAGAAAAAAATGAAGGAGTCTGTAGAAAAATCAAGAGGATAGGAGGCCTTGGGGTGAGAGTCCCCTCAAGGAGGAGTTAACGGCATCCCAGGTGACAAGCGGGCCCAAGGGTGAGGTGGGGAGGAGGCCAGTGGGTTGAAATGACTGGGAGCCGCTGGTGCCTCCTATGGAAAGGTTATGATGGGGAAGAAAGCTGGATTTCGAGGATTGAATGGGGACTGAGGAAGCAGAGAGAGGATGTTAAGTCTCCTGATGAGTGGGCAAGAGAGAAATAGGGCAATGGCCTGAGGGTAGGGCAGGGTTGGGGTACGGGTGTCTTACCAGGGCACATTCTGTAGTGTTTGTGGGTATGAAGCGGGGCGGGCTGTGGGGGGAGGAGAGAAAGAACTGAAAGCAAAGGGACATCTCAAGCTCTGAGATGAGCAGAGACAAGAGGGGCCCAAACCAGGGTAAAGCCAGGGAAACAAAGGATGGGGAGAGTGAGGAGGAAGGAACAGGCCTCCATACCAATAGACTGCAGGGGAAGGGACGCTTCGGACTGAGGTTTCCAGCTGTGAAGCCAGGGTTGGGGTCGGGGGGGCTTGGGAAGGAAATGCTCTGGACCTCTTGCCTCCTTGCATTTGGGGTGTCCAAGGGACCTGCAGGTGGAAAGCCTCTGTAGGCAGCTGGGTGTGATGGGCTGGAGCCCAGGAGGGTGGGCTGGCCTGGGGTCCTGGGGAACATTCAGCTCAGATGCAGTGGTGGGAGCAAGCAAGGTTACCCAGTGGGGTGTGAGAGGCAGGGAAGGAGTCTGAGGAAAAGCTTCCAGGAAGACAGCCCGGAGAGGAAGAGTATGTTACCAACGCCTAAGAAGTGTTCTTCAAGGAAGAGCGTCCATTACGGTGATCGGTTTCATTTGATGACTATATGAGTAATACATGAAAAGATTTTGTGAGCACTGGCCTCCCAGTGTAAACAGCAAAATCTCCAAGTTTGCAGGTGCATTTTCCCAGCTCCAAAATGCCAAGGTGACAGGGAGAGGAACTGCAGAGGGATCTTGCAAGTAAGCAGAAAAGTGACATGAACTGCACTGTGGGCAAGTGTAACATAATCTAGTGAGTGAGCTCTCGGTTACCACTTTGGGAAAGGAGACAGGAGTCAGCACGGAGGCATGGGTCAGTCCCTCCAGATTAAGGGTCTTTAACCTGGGGTCTAGGGACCACCTCCTGGAGTTTCAAGGGCCCCCAAAACTGAATGTACCACCAAGTGAGGGGGCCTGGGGACAGGTGGGTGGGAGAGAGGAGATCCCCGGGAGGGGGTTGGGAAACTGGCCCTGGAGCTCAACTCCACACGCTAGTTACTGCTGGGCCTCCCCAGAGGGTGTGGTTCTGAGGTTTCTCCCTCTCCCAGGTTCCCAACCTGCTGAAGAAACTTACCCTCGACACGCAAATGATGGAAACACACGGGTGTCTGGGGCACTCTGGTTTGTGGTTTTTACCTTCAGATGTCTCTGTGGCTGAGCACGTTGATTTGTCTCAGCTGGCTAGGGGACTGCAAGCCCTCAGGGGAGGAGGGGAGAGGGAGCTGTTCCCTAAGATCTGTACCCAGATGGGCAAGTGGGTCTCTAAGGCACGCTTATCCAGGAGGAGGGTGCAGGCCTTGGCAAGCTGTCTGGGGGCAGTGCTGGACCTGCATTCTGGCCATTGTCAGCTTCAGATCCCTTCCTTAGGTAGCTCCTCTTCAAAGCTGGATGCTTGGCAGGTCACCCACCACCTGCCCCACCCTACCCACCCCCCAGTTGGAGTCTGAAACTAAACCATGTGGAAAAGAAGAGCCAAAGTTGATTTCCCATTTATTAAACAAGTTCTTCTGTGGGAGATCTCAGGGCTCAGACGCCCCTGAAGTGACCTGGTATGTTTGAGAGGAGATGGGGAGATGGCAGGTGACATCTGATGGTGTGATTGGGTACTACTTTGATTTCTTGACCTCCTCCCCACCATCTCCTTTGACCTCAGCCTTTTATTTTGTTTACTTTCCTGAGCCCTTACTCCCGGGGGGCCTCCCTCCCCTCCACCACAGGTGTCCCAGGTCCCAGATGCGTGTCCACATTCTGCACCCTCTCGGGCAGTCCGGCTCTTAGGTCTCCCCCGCCCCCAGCCGAGGTCTCTGGTCTCCCTCCCGGCGTCGCTCCCCGAGCAGGGTGGGGCAGGACGCCCCGCACCCACTCTGCCCGGGACCGAGACTCCCCGCTCACGCCCTCCGGCCCGCCAGCCGGGAGTCCCCGCGGCTGCTGCGGGGGTCCGGCGGGGATCCGCCTCGTCTTGGCCTGGCAGCCCCCGGCCCCCGCGACTGCGTTACTAGCGGACCCCGATACCGCTTCCCTCCTCCCTCCGAGGGGTCTGCATCGGAGAGGGTCTGGGGGCCGCTGCCCGGCCCGCGCTCGGCCCGCAGTCCCGCTCCTCCCCGCGCAGCCCCACTTGTGGCCCCGCGGCGGCCGCGCAGGGACAGCTGCATTTCGCGCCGCCCGCCGCTAGGAAGCCGGCCGCGCCTCGCTTTCCCCGCCTCCCGCGCCCCAGCCGCGCCGCCGCACCCGGCCCGCCGCCGCCGCCGCCGCCGCCGCCGCCGCGGGATCGCGCCCCTCCCCCCAGCCCCCGGCCTCTCCGGCCCGCGGGGAGCGGACGCGCGCGCGGCTGCTCGGTAAGACCTCCCTTCGCTCCCCGCCGGCGCCGCCCGGCCCGCGCGCGGCCCCGACCCGGCCAGGCCCCACCTTCCCGGGCCCGGTCTCCGAGGCGCCGCCGGGAGGGCCGGGCGGGCGCGAGTTTGATTCCCTGGGCGGCCGCCGCTGCTGCCGGGAGCCCGCGCCGCCTCAGCCTCGTGCGGCGGTTCGGCCCCGCATCCTTCCCGAGCCGCCGCCTCCTCCCGGGCCGCGGGCGCGCGGGCGAGCGGGCACCTGGGGGCTGGGAGCGGGTCGCGCGGGGAGAGGGGTGGTCGCGGGCGGGCAGCGCGGGGAAAGCGAGCGAGGCCTCGGCGAGCCGGCGCCGCCCGGAGCCCCTTCCCCGGCTGCTCCCCCTTGTGTGTGTGGGCGCCCCTCCTCGCTTGGCCCGGGCCGGGTTGGGGGGGGCGCTGGCTGCTTGGCGACGGCTGGCGGGGGGGCGGGGCGGGGGGCGCCTGCCGGGGCCAGAGCTCCTTTTAGGAAAAGGGGAGGTTCGCTTCCTGTCCCCGCGGATGTCACAGGTCGGCTCAGCTTTTTCTGGTTCCACCCGGTCCCCTGGGAGCTGCATCTCTCGTGGCTCGGCCAGGGAAAGTTCACCAGGCACTGTCCCCGCCCCTGCTTCCCCCCCACCCCACCCCGTCCGGCCCTAAGTGCCCAGGGCTCTACGCTCCAGGGGGTTGGTGTCGGCGCTAATTCTTTCTTTCCTCTTCATTTTCTGGTTGCATTGTTGTCTTACACCTAGCACGGGCTTGCCCGTTTCTTTTCCCGTTAAAAGAAGTTTTAGTTCCAAGAAATGAAATTCCGGGAGAGGAATTTGATTTAAGCGGAGGGAGGTTTTAGATTTTCC
Organism: Stenella coeruleoalba; assembly: GCF_951394435.1. Classification (NCBI taxonomy): domain Eukaryota; kingdom Metazoa; phylum Chordata; class Mammalia; order Artiodactyla; family Delphinidae; genus Stenella; species Stenella coeruleoalba. Next base: position 30,691,769 of record NC_137165.1, on the reverse strand, counting down.
TTTTTGTGGTTAGAGTGGAGGGTGACTGGGAATTTATTAAGTTGTCCTAGAGGTGATAGAGGATACAAGACCTTCTCACTCCCCACCTGACCCTCCGGCAGGAGCATCGCTGAGCACGGGGAGGGTGCCTTCCTGTTAGTTACCCTGCAGTACCCTGAGCCGCCCTGCTCGGGAGAAGGGACTCAGGGAGGTGCTTGGGCCTCTCATTCCTTTTCTTTGCCAGGCATGCTCATCTTTACAGCCTGGGTGGAGCTGGCCAGGTGTGCCTGAAGGAGGTGAGGGACACCAGGAATTCTCTCATGAAGGAAGTTGTCTCACCATGAGATTTGGCCCCCTTGGGATCAAGTGTGAAATGGGTCCCTCTCTGTTGTTGGCAGTCGAGGCCTTTGGAACCTCAGTTTGAATGGAGGATGGCATCCCTGGGCTGGAGAGAGAAACCTGGCTCAGGTCACCAGGAAGCTGGAGGGTGTGTGAGGGACCCCACCCCAGCTCACGTTCTGCAGCTGGAAGGAGCAGGAGACAGGGGATCAGGAGTGGGGACTCGGGCCTGGGCACATCCTTAAATAGGAGAGAGACCTTGGGCAGCTAGGATGGTCTAGGGATGATGATATGATGGGGCGGGGGGGAGGGACTTGGGGCCAGAGTTGGGGTTATGTGTCCCTTTGAGAATCCGGTGACAACTCTAACTCCCCCCTCCCTCCCTCTGACACGTGCATGTGTGTGAGGACACATTTTGTATGTAGTATCAGAAGGTCACTGTGCCCCTTGGAACTGGGGCCCCTGTTGAGACCCCTGATCTACAGTCTGGTCCAGCCTAGGCCATTCAGAGCAGTTCTCTCCTTTGTGTCGGGTCAGTGAATAGTCCCAGGGTGCGGAGAGCAGACCTCTCAAGAGGGCTTTTCTCATGACCTTCCGATGCGACTTTGGGCCGTGGCCATAGAGACCTGGAAACCCTGGACCAGATCCCAGCTCCCTACAGCTAGCCAGAGGATGGGGGCTGATGTGGTGGCCCTTCTCCAGGGGCTGATTTTGCTGTCTATGTGGTGAGAAGGCTCTGGGCACTAACTGGGCCAGGGCCACAGAACTGTTGAATTAGAGGTAAATACAGGGACTAGGGTGAGGGACGGATATTCTGGTGTTTCAACAGAATAGGAGCGAGGTGCTTTAATAGCCCCAGCTCATTCTTGGGGCCACGGGGTTGAGGTGGGAGAAGGTGCTTCAGTGGAGAGTGTAAGCATGAAAGACAGTCCTCCTTTTGAGGAGGTCTTTGGGCAGAGTTGTTCAAGGCCAGGATCGAGGTATTTTAGGTTCCTTAGATCCTTCTGGACTAGGCAAGTCGGGGCCAGAGGGAATGGCTGTCACCATCCCCAGTGCACCCCCAAGGAGACCTGGCCTGCCTTTTCTTTCTTAGCCAAAGCTCACTGGGCCCTGGGCTGCTGCTCAGGTGTTGGTGGCATTTATACTTGGGGATCTGGAAGAGCCTTTAGTAGGGTCTGCTGTCTGTGACTTCTCTGCTTGGTACTGAGAAGCCCTTCTTAGGTTCAGGTGCCCCCAGACAATGGTAGTCCATGGAGACTTTTCTTTGCCTAGCAAGCAGTGTTGAGCATGTGGTAGCACTCAGACTAGTCTGTTCCTTCAGAGCTTCCTACATTTACTTTGCCCTTATGGATTTCCCCGATCCTGGCAATAAGCAACATAGGCAGGTGTATTCTGGAGCCTTGGGGGGCAAGAAGCTGGGAGTCAGACAGGGATCACCTCTGACTATACAAGGTGGCCTGGAGGAGGTGATGTCTCCGTTTTGTTGGCTCTTAGACTTACAGGAAGTGAGAACCATAAAGGGCTTTGGAGACACTGTGGTCCAGTGGTCCCTGACTGGGAACTTGGAAGTTGTGTTGGTGGGATGTAAGGGTCCCGTTGTGGTGACTAGAGATTCGCATTCATCGGTGGCCAGGACTTGTCTGTCGGCCGCTACACCGGCTGCCACAGGTTGGTGAGTTTAGAATGCTGGTTATGTCGGCTCACTCAGTTCTTCTCTGATGCTCTCTGCTTTTAACCTCCCAGTAGGCGTCTCTGATGTGTCAGAGTAATATAATGGACTCCTAATAATGCAGCTATGGCTCTTATCTTTAAAACAGGTCATAAATAATAAATAGAGTAACAATGCCTGTCAACATAAACTCCCTTTTCATAAAATGTGAAATGCACTGAGGAATGATTGGTGGGATGAAAACTTTCCAAATCCCTCTAACCTCCACCCCCAGGAGGCAATCCGGCCACTCTGTGCCCATTTCCATAATAGCTTAGTGGCTTAGAATGCAGGATCTGAAGTTACATACATATTCCCAGTTGCAATTCCAGCTCTCCATCTTACTCTATGACTTTGTAGATGCTTCAGTTTCTCAGCTTTAGAAAAAATGAAAGGAGATCTATGCCAGACAGAAGCTACTATTATTATTATTATTTCTTCACTTGGGTGCTAATGTTCTGAGGCTTCTTATTGCTAAGGAAGATCTTTGGTAAAAACTAGAGGCTGAGGCTGGCTTTTGGAGGGGTGGGATGGGATAGGATGAGGCTTAAATTTTGAGCAGAGGGGAGATGATGAGCTGAAATGTCAAGAGATGACAGAGAAACATAGCTGGGGGCAGAATGACCCGGCGTTCGTAGCCCTGCTGTGGAACCAACTCTTCTCCCTTCTCTTTGGAGGATTTGCCCTCTAAGCTGGTGGGGGTGGGGTGGGGGGAGGATCATAATCAGTAAAAAGGGTTGAATGGCTTTCTATGTTAATGCTAATATTGGTCCTGGAGGAACTGGCAGAAGGGGCCTGGAGGAAGGGGGTCTAGTGGGGGGAGGGCAGGCCCAATGTCAGTCAGGAGTGGAAGCTGCCAGGGGCAGGTCAGGGGTTCTGTGAAGCAATAGGCTTGGTAAATAATAATTCCAGCTCTCACTGAGCACTTGCTGTGGTTCAGACCCTGTTCCAAGTGCTTCTCGTGGATCAGCTCCTTTCATCCTCACAAGGTCCTATGAGATATTATATCTATTTTTCAGTGAAGAAACGGAGCTATAAAGGGGTTAAGTAACTTGACCAAGGTGACATGGCTAGAGACTGGCAGAGCCAGGATTTGAACCCAAGAGGCCTGGCTATAGAGCTTACATCGTTAGGGAAATTCTCAGAGAGACCCCTACTGAGCCAAGGGCTGGGAGGCGGGGATGCTGGGTGGGGGGATTGGAGGGGTTACGTGCTCCGGGTGAAGGGCTGATAATGCAACATTCAAGCATCATTGGGACGTGCCTGGAGGGTTCAGCCTAGCGCAGCCTACTGAGAACCACTGGCTCAGTGCCAGACACTCTCCTGGGGCCTGACCCTGAGTACAAAGGTCACTAAGACATGACCCCTGTCTGGGAGATGGCTATAGTCTAGTTGGGGGGATAAACATGTCAGCCTAGAACTGTAGCTGCCATGGCAAATGCTGCACTGAGGTGAAGCGCTGAAGAAGGGGATGCTTTTCCAGCCAGAAGAGGAGCTGGGACAGGGAGGGCTTCCTGCAGGAGGGGGCAGTTGAGCTGAGTGAGGGTAAAGGTGGCTGCTGCCCCATGGGCTTTTTTTTTTTTTTTTTTTTTTTTTTGCGGTACGCGGGCCTCTCACTGCTGTGGCCTCTCCCGTTGCGGAGCACAGGCTCCGGACACGCAGGCTCAGCGGCCATGGCTCACGGGCCCAGCCGCTCCGCGGCATGTGGGATCTTCCCGGACGGGGGCACGAACCCGTGTCCCCTGCATCGGCAGGCGGATTCTCAACCACTGCACCACCAGGGAAGCCTCCCATGGGCTTTCGATCTGACCACAGAGTGTATTGCTCTCCCACTCTGTGAATTCTGAGTAGAACCGAGGGTCGAATTTTCTGGATCCTGCAACGCCCTTGCCTTATTTGGCTACCTTGATGCTTTTGTGGTTTTTAAAGTCACCTCCTATACTGCCTGCAGTGAACATGCTGAAGAAGAAATAAAAATCTTGTAAGAGTTGTTGCTCAGAACACAGTGATTCACTCTTGTCTCTCCGTACTTAGAAGCAGAACCAGAGGCAAATGAATGTAAACTGCAGAGGAAGGACTCGAGTAAGGTCTGAGGACAGTGTTGCAGATAGGATGTGAGATGTGAGAACAAGTGACACAGGAGCGGAGGGGAACCGCCATCCCCGAAGGTCTTTAGAAATGGGAACAAGTTCCATTTGTCTTTGTGGTTTAAGAGGTTTCATCTGGAGACAGGAAGATGAAGTAGAGGCCCCTCGAGATCTGTGTCAGCTCAGCAACGGGAGGGGAAAAGGATCTGGAATTTTTGAGCTAGAATGTTGCTCACATCTGGCCTAACCCCTCCTTTTACCATTGAAGTGGCTGAAGAGTGCCCATCACCGTAAGTGGCTCATTCATTAGTTAATGAGCCAAGACACAAACCACATCTGCCAAGCAGCCGTGTGCTGCCCTGTGTCAATCCCTGTCAGAGGGGATGCATTCTGGGGGCACTCCGCAGCCCTACTGGGTGGAGTCCATGCCTCGTGAAGAGGGCTGCAGGAGACCTGCAAGTAGTTGACCGCTTGTCTGGCCACTGGCACTAGAGAAAAGCTTCAGCTCCTAATCACGAGATGTTTCTGAGAATGGCCCAGTCGGAGCCAGCGGTCATCTTATTCACCCTTCTGGCCCAGCACCTAGATGAGCTTCAGGCATACCTACAGGGCCTTCAGTAAACTTTGTTGAATGAAGAGTGAATAGCAGACGATCCACAAGTTATTACTCTTTTACCAAACACTTGTTGGGCCAGTACATTTACCATTTCAATTCTGTTTTGCCCAAGCCGACAACTGAATCATTACACGATGCCCCCAGCAACAGAGGAAGGCGTCCAAAAGCATGCTGGGGGCAAGAATGATGAACAGAACAGTTTGGGATTTTTCTCAGAATGTATAATTCTTTGAAAGGGTTTCAAGGGCAGACCTTATGTTCATTTACGATGACCTGCTCTCTTTGTTCGTTTGTTGTAGTTGTTGTTTTTGTTCCCAGCGTGAAAGTAAAGGCTGCATTTTTCGAATTTAGGAAAAGCATGTGGTCTAGCCATCTAAGCTGCGTAGCAAGCAAGATGGCTGCAGAGATCTCCAAAGGGAGCAAGGCTTGCTCTCAGAAGAGAATCTGCTTAAGAATGAGCCAAACACGAACCGATGCTGGAAAAGGAATTTAAAATACTGGGTGGTGAACTTTACTTGCTGGGGTGAATTTAAATTAACTTGTGCAAATTAAAGAAAAGCAGCAGCAGCAGAAAACCCTGTGGAGGATCTCTTCCTTCCTCCTGCCTGTTCATTAAGGAAGCATCGGGTTTTAGCAGGCACCTGCAGAACTCTGTTTTTCCCGGCGACCAACACGCTAGATCTGGAGCTCTGCGGAGAAGATTCTTTGTAGTCGTGTAGGATGATCAGGCGTAGGAAATCGTTATTTCACTTCGTTCAGGTCTGAGATTAGTTTCGGTTTCAGGCTGTACCAGGAGCTGAGTGAGAGAGAGAGAGCACGCGCGGGGAGCTAGGGCGAGTGAGAGAAGTGAGCTGGGAGAGTCTCACCATTGGCTGCCACTAGTGGCAAGGTGGGTGGGCAGGGAACTCCTGTGGCTGAGCAGGGAGAGGAGGAAGATGAATCAGAGCTGGAGTCGGGGAAGGCGGCCATTGAGCATGTGTGTGTCTATGGGCTGGGAGGCAGCGTAAGAAGGAAGATAGCAGCAGGTGTGCACAGGGCAAAACCCCGCACAGTTACAGGACTACTGAGCTGGGAGGTTGTAGGGAAGCTGTAAAACACAGATTACCTGGATGAGGTGGATTTTCCACGAGCAGGTGCAGAGCTGAGAGGAAAGCCAGGTGTAAGTGTGCCATGAGGCCTACACCCACCTTGTACCGGTATCCTTAAAACTTGCATCTTCTTGTGTTTGAGTTTCCTTAAAAAAAAAAGAGAGACAAATGAAGGTTTGAGAGCTGATAGTTGAGACTTGCAGACCTTTGCAAGTTGGAGCATCTTCTAAGACGCTGTCTTCAAGCTGTCGTTCTTCCTGAGACGGTTTGGGGCCAGTCTGGTGGTTTCACAGGGCATCATTATCCTAGAAAATCAGCACTTTTCCTCCCCGGACCGGATGTGGGTGTGGCAGACACAGATGTTTCATCCCACCTTAGCAGTGCTAGAGCATCATTGCATTTTATTCCTCGAAGTCATAAATTCATTTTATTTCTAAAAGAATCACTGAATTTCAAAGCCAGAAAGGATTTTGAAGATTATCCAGACGGCTCCTATAGAGGGATTTGTGGTCCTGGGTCATTAAGCACCTTGAAAAGAACTATGGTATGTAGTTAAGAACCGCAAGTCAGACTGCCTGTGTTTGAATCCACCCTTGCTAGTTGCTGCTGTGTTCTTGGGGCAAGTTACTCAAGCTCTCGGAGTCTTAGTTTCCTGACCCATGCAATGGGAGTAGTAATATCCCCTAATGGTTGCTAATGAGGATCACTTATTAAGCCCTTAGCACGTGCTTGGCAAATCGTAAGTTCTCAATAAACGTTAGCTGCTGCTACTGCTGCTGCTGTTGTTATTATTATTGTTATTATCATCATTTCATGAAATCACGTGGCTAGTTAGTGGTAGAGCCAGGGCTCCAGTGCTAAACTCTTTTTACTCCTAGTTCTCTCCAGCATGGCCATAAGATCATTTCATCACAGTCTTGAAATACACAAAGAGCACTGATGAAAGTACTTGTGTAGAGATCTTCGAATGAATGAACGTTCATAATAGAGCTGGAAGAAATGGGCTCAATCCATGTATTAGATATAGTTAGACTTTGGGCATGAGGGCATATGTTTCCCAAATAATCTGTGTCCACAAACATCCTTTACTAGTGTTCAGAGGTTTCCTAAATGCCAGAATGGTTACCTCTGCTGGAAAGGTTGGGGTGTTTCTCGATATTTTTGTTGAGCTCTCCTCGAATTGGAAACATCCATTTCAATGCGTTATGGTGGCAAGCAGGCTTTCGGGTGTGATGGAAATATTTCTGTAGCCTGGTTGCTATTTACCCAGGGTGAAGACAGTGCATGGTTTTAAAAACTACGGGCTTGGTGGAAGTCTACATGTCTTAGGCCAGGCCTGCACAAATGCCTTCCCAAATGATTTGCACTGACCTTTTTTGCAAATTGCTGACAGCCTGGGAGCCTCTCGAGGGAGCCTGAACTATTGTTGAGGTGGGTGTGATCCTTGGCCTTGAGGGGTCTTTTGACACCTTTGGTGAGGTGGTAGAAGGCCGTTTTGGTATATTTTCTTGGAATATGAAAACAAATGGAAATTAATTTTGTTTGGCAAATCCTGCAACATTCCCTTGAGATACTGCCACTCTCTGGGGCTTATAGAATTGAAGTCTGTTTTTGATGCTTATCCATGGGACTTCTCAAATTTCCATGCCTGAGGAAGGGAGCATGTTAAAGTGTGAAATTTCTGAGCGTGCGATTTGGAGTCCAAGATGAGAGATCCAGGCTGAGCTCTGCCATGTATGGACTGTGTCATCTGTGTTGTGCTGAGCAGATCACTTAATTTTTTAATTTGTACTTTTCTTGAGGTTAATCTATTATTGTACCCCGGCAACAAATGGCTTTTGAACACATCTGTTAAGTAGAGCTGGTAATAATAATCCCTGTTGCACTAGATGGTTGTGATGGTCTAATAATGATAACATTTTTATTACGTATTTATTGCATGCCAATCACCTTCCTGTGCATTTTAAGAGTATATATTTATTTACTCAGCCCCGTATGAGTATAGTATTATTTACCACTTTCCGTATGAGGAGACGGAGGCTCAGAGGGTTAAGTCAACGTGCCCAAGGTCACACAGTTAGGTAACCGAGGAGCTGGGATCTGAACTCAGAAAGCCGGGCTGCTGAGTCTGTAGATGGTGTTTCCAAGAGGGCTTTGTTGTCGTGTTGTACTTCTTACTCCTTGACTGTTCCTCTTCTTCTTTGACAAGCTGAGGGAGGGATAAGCTGAGCCTGGAGGTAGATTAAGTGTACAGATCACAGTGTTGGAAAGAATGAGGAGATGGGGCATATGAGAGCTTTTTTTGGAGTTATAGGGAAACAGCTGTTTCTAAGTTTGGGACAGAGCTGAAGAGAGCCGACAGGGACAGAGAAGGACATTTTCTGGGTGGATTTTTACTCTCTGCCGTGAGGGGCTGCGCTGTGGATTTAAGGGCCATGTGTCTCTTTGCTCTCCTATCACTTTATTTGGATAGGGATCTCCTATCCCTTTCCTATCACTTTATTTGGAAGCCTGTCTTTACAGCCCAACTCAGCCCTCAGCTGTGACAGCTTCAGAAACTTAGAACTAACTGCTATGGATACAGATAGCAAATTCTTGACACATGAAAGGCAAGGTGAAGGATGGGCTTTTGAGTGGAAATTCTTCTTTGTTATTGCATCTCTCTGAAATGCATATGGGGGTGAGCCATGGAGTGGCTGGTGTTCAAAGGAGAGAGAATTGGGAACCTGGGTGACTTCCTTTCTTCTCGTGAGTTGACTTAAGAGAATGAATCATCCTATTAGCTTTCATCTTGGAAAAGAAGAAAGAAAAGAAAGCACGAGTGAGTGAGGTGGCATTTGACTGAAACCAGAGGCCTTCTGTTTGGGTATCCCAAGGTAGAGGCCAGGCCAACGCAGAGGGTCTTGGTGGCTCGAGCCAAGGGTGAGATACCCCCAGGGGATTTGGGAAGGGCTCCCAGCTTTGTGCCACTGCCACCTCCAGCCCTCTCCATCCCTGTGAGGCTCTGGGGAAGGAATAGGCCTTAAGGGGAAATAAATTGGGGTGTGTGTGTCATTTTCAAATGGCAAACCACTGGTGAAATTCATACATAGCAGTGATAATTTTGAAGATAATAATGTAAAAATTCATCACATACAACTAGAGACACTGCAAACATAGTTTTTGACCTTTAGGGACGTGAATGGCCACTTGGACTCCACCCCATGAAGGGGGTGGGGCCCTCCCTGTGCTAACGCCTGACTCCCCTGGGACATCTTTGGGGCCCTCTTGTTCTCTTTAGAACTCAGATAGGAGCCTTCCAGGTGTGAGTACTCCCTGCCTGCCCCGCCTCACCCAGAAGCCGCCCTGTGTGTCTCTGAGTTTGCGAGGAAGCTAGGGGGCGCATCCTTTTCTGAGCCACTCTTTGTGACCTTTCTGTGGACTGTCATTTGGATTGTGAGCCGAGGCTGGAGTCCCCAGAGGAATTCAAAGTCCACCTGGGAGGGAGGTATTGCAAGAAAACTCCCTCAGATCAGCCCCCCTGGAAGCCCAGTTTAGGAATGGTAATATGGCGGCCGTTTTCAGACACCCTCTGGCTTCATGGCGAACTTTCCCCAGAGCGGTTGCTTTTCTCTGCAAGGCCCCGCTGCCCCCATTTCGCCTCGTTTTCCTTCTTGCCCCAGCCATCAGCAGTAGCTACTGTTAACAGCTCCCATGTGTAAGAGGACTCACTCGTTTCAAGCATTTCACTTCAGTCCTTTAATTTAGTCCTGTACCAAACTATGAGCCAGGGATTATTGTCTTTTTAGGTGTGGGAACCAAGGCTGAGGGCTAAGGGGTAAGGTAACATGCCTAAGTAATACAGCCACTTACTGAGTGGGATGTGGTTTTTTTTTTTTAAACTTTATTGTAAAAATTTTCAGATAGACTCCAAATTGAGAGAGGCTAGTACAGTACATTCCCACGGACCCATCACCAAACTTCTTCGCTCCTTGTGGAGAAGCCCCTGCTCCAGTGCTTCTGGGGCCACGGCATAGAGCAGACACCTTTGTGTGAATTAGAAGAAGGGACCCTTTCTCCAGGGTATGCAGCTTGGTAAGCAGAGCATAGGTTGGATTCCAGCCCCATTTGCCCCTTTGGAGGGGCACCTTGTGCAGTGAACAGCCTGTACAACTCTATGTGGTGGCCCTACCTGCCTCACTTGTCTCCTCATCTAGCTTTTGGCAGAAAGAGACAGAGTGATGATTTCTCTGGTTGGCCCTCAACTACATGGGGTCAGGGGAAAAAAGCTCAGCTGTTGGGGACTTTGGGGGCTAAAATAAATTAAGCAGGAGTGTAATTCCCAGAGGAGATAACTCTTGCTGCAGAAGAGGGTGAGGGCAGATGAGCCGTGTCTTTTGCTGCTCCTGTGTTCTTCCAGCCACCTGCTCTCTTGATGACTCCTCCTGGATGCCCTCTCCCCTCTGTTCTGTGCCCAGGGCAAGGGAGGCACTTGTGTGTGGCCGCATGGCTGGCAGGAGGGGAGCTGGTACAGCCCAGGGTATGAAAACCCGGTGTGAACTCAGTCTTGGCTGCTACCCTCCCGGAGTTGCTGGGACAAGCTGTCTTTGCCTCCTGGAAGCTGACCTTTTCTTGGGCTCAGTTTAGCCAGTGGCTGGGTGGGAGGTCCTGCTTTCACACCTGTAGGACTGCTCCTTTTAGTGCCAATGTAGGGCCTGTGGGTCACCAGATAGGGCGCATCTTGAGGAGAGGGATTGGGTCTTTTTCACTACTGTGCTCTTGGCTGTATGGACACATGACAGCATCTAGTCTTGATGTTCTAGAAATATTTGTTGAACAAATGAATGTTAGACAAACAAATACAGCGTCCTGCAGACCAGAGAAATGTGCTGAAGGGCCCCGGTTGAATGATTCATGTGTTTCAGCCAGGAGAGAAGCTAGACTGTGCTGCAGTAATAATCAAACCCTGACATCCCAGTGGCTTGACACCATCTAGGGTTCATTTGTGCTCATGGAAAGTCTGACGTGGGTTAGACAGCCCTCCCCCACCTGTAGCCACACCATCTGGAATATGGGGCCATCACAGTTCCCCAGCCCCTGGCTTTTAACTGCCTTAGCAAGGAACTGACACCTGTTACTTCTGTGTGCATTTAATTTGTCAAGAACTGGTCACATGGCTCCAACCTAACTGCAAAGGAGGCTGGGAAATGTAGAGGAGCAAAGGGTTGTCTTCATGGTTTCAAAGGAGAGGATTTTGTATTTCTTGTCTCTGGCTTTAAACCACTGGAGTGCCTCCAGCCTAATCACTTATCCTCAGTTATAATTTTTCTTTTTTAAACCTAACAAGAAGGGAGCACCTGCCACTTTCTTTAATCCAGGGAAGGAGGCAAGAGATGGCACTGAAGGAGAGTCACTTCGCAGGGATTTTAACCTCCCCTTTACTACATTTTGGTCATGTGATATTCATTTGGTCACTCCACCTTTGTGAGCCTCTTTCCTCATCTGCAAAAGGAAGATAATTATCCACCCATCTGTTAGTTCAGACTCTACTGACTGCAAGTAACAGAAGCCAGCTTGAGCTATTTGAAGCCACGGGGGAATGAAGGAATCAAGGGCAGGAAATACGGCTGGCCTCCCAAGTGCCTGGAACTGGAGGATGCCACTGCGTCTGTGGATGTGTGCCAGATGTCATGGGTCCTCAGCCCCCAAATATACCCATCCTCCTTCCAGTAACTATCAGACTGAATTGTATCTCAGAACCTTGATTCAAATTCCTGAGGAAAGAGTCTGATTGTTCCTTTGTGTCAGCTGTCTCCTGCTGGTCCAAGCAGTGATGGTCAGGAACACATGGTCATATAGTAGCACCTGGCTTGGGGGCTGTCCCCTGTGGATGGGGGTGGGGGCAGTCCTCAGAAAGGTGCTGGTGCTTACCTAGTTCAAGGGTTGTCGAGTTGATTGGATGATGTCTGTAAGAGCGCTTTGAGAACTATAAAGTGCTGCATAAATATGAGCTGGCAGGGTGGTGTGGGGTTTCTCGTTAGGAGTCTTGGAGATCGCACTGCCCTGGAGGGGGATGGGAGAGATTATAATGCTGTGGGAGAGGGTTTAAGTTTTGGTGGAGGCAGGCGAGCTGTTTGTTGGAAGGTCATGGAGCAGAGACTGGAGGGAGTGGACAGGACTAGCGTGGGGGCATTGCCAGGGGTCAAGCTTCGATTATAGGCCGTTAGACCGTAACGTTGTAAAAGAGGGAATACTTGGAGTGTGCTCTCACCTGCCTCGGTAGTTGACACTGTGATTGTGGAAAGGATGTTAGCCCAGATCATGGCATTTCGGTCCTCGTCCGACACTGCCCCAGTGGGCTGTGTGACTACGAGCAAGGCTCTTCACCTCTTCGGGCTGAGTTCTGCTCTCTGAGGATGCTGTGTGCAGCGTATGCTTGGGCCATGTAGCATGGGCATTAAGGCTTGCCGTCTGCAGTGAGACAGCTGGGTGTGAATCCTCCTTCACTTGCTAGCTGTATGACCTGGGGACATTTCCTAACCTCCTCCAGTCTGTTTCCTCACTTGTGAAATGAGGATATTCATAGTACCTACCTCATTAGGTTATTGTGAGGGTTATATGACATGAAGGCTCAGTAAAACATCAGCTAACATGATTAACGGAAGCCAAGGCTGCCCGCTGCCAGGGACCTGTGGCCGCGTGGTAACACTGTGTGCTCCAGGCCTCTTGAGTCAGACTGAACATCAGGACTGTGGGGAGGGAGGGTGGGAAGCTGGGGGGCGGGGGCTGGGCATGGCCCACTAGAGGCAGCCTAGGGGGCTGATACTCAGGGCTTTCTAGTAATTCAGTTCCTCCCTGGAGGCCTGCGCCCTCCTCCCGACCTGCAGCCGCTTCCCAGCCCTGGCGCTGGGTGGGCGGTTGGCTGGATTCTGGAAGTTCAGTGACCCCCTTCCCTGCAGTCCTGGGAGGCCCCGGGTCTCAAACCAGATCCACGTTTGGGATTAAAGTGCTTCCCGTGGTGAAACTGCAGCTCCTGGAGAGTTAAAAAATAAATGAAGAAACCCTTCCGACCACAGAGCAATTTGAGGGCTGAATTATTCAGAGGCCCAGCTCCCTCTGGCTTCTCGGAGCGGGGCGGGGGGCGGGGGTGGGGCGGGGGGAGGGACCGGGAGGAACGTGGGCCTGGCGAGGCTGGAGCTGCCCGGCTGCCGCCGTCAGGCCCGGGGTCCCGGCGGCCCGCGGCTTCAGGCCGAGGCCGAGCCCAAGCCGGCCCCTCCCGACCTCCCTGGCCGCTGGGCCCTGGGCACTGCGAGAATGAATGACAGAAAGAGGTCGTGCGGGTCCTTGTCCCCGTGAGCGGACGGCCGGGCGGGGAGGCAGGGCCCGGAGGGAGGCGCCTCCGGCCTGCTCCGGGGGGAGCCTTAATCCCCTTTCGTCCCCTTTAGGAGGATGTTTTCTGATTTGAGGGAAATCGGCGCTTCCAGCAGCTGCGGGGTGCAGGAGAGGGGTGTCGGGGGCCCGCGGGGCCCCGGGGAGGGGGTCAGGACGGGTGTCCCGGCGCTGCGCCGGCTCCGGGCTGCCGGGAGGACCGTGGCCATGGCAACCCCGGCCGGGCTGCGGTCAACACGGACTTTCAAAGGGGGCCTTGTTCCCTGTGGGAGCCCTTCAGTTGCAGCCAGCGGGCTTTTCAGACCCGGGGAGGAAAGGGGGGCAGCGGGGAGGGGGTGGCCTGTTGGTGAGGAAGTGTCACTCTGGGTCCCCTCCTCCCCCGCCCCAGGCTTGTTTCCTGGAGGCCCCAGTTTCCACAGATCCTGCTTCTGGAGAATGAAAAGAAACGTAAGCATGAGGAATGTGTTCAGTCTCCAGGCAACAGGGTGTGTGTGTCTGTGTGTAACTGAGGGGAGGGAAGGAAGCTTGGAAAAAAAAAAAATCCCTATCCTGCTGGCCTCCAAGAATGGAAGGCCTCGGTGTCCTAGACCAGCGGTCCCCAACCTTTTTGGCACCAGGGACCGGTTTCGCGGAAGGCAGTTTTTCCACAGAGGGTTGGGGGGTTTGGGGCACGGTTCAGGCGGTTGTGCGTGCGATGGGGAGGCGCAGATGAAGCTCGGCTGTCTCGCCCGCCGCTCACTCGCCCGCAGCTCACCTCCTGCTGTGCCGTCTGGTGCCTAACTGGCCGCGCGGATGGCTACCGATCCGCGGCCCAGGGGTTGCGGACGCCTGCCCTAGACGGATTTTAGCAAGCTAGCCAGGGCCACCTGAAGCAGATCTTTAAGACTCACGCATCCTTTGGGCAATGAATAGCAAATGAGAAAATATCAGAGAAAATACTAAGTCACTCGTTCAGTGTAATGTAACCAAATGGCAATTTACATTCTTATGTATTAGCCAGTGAAATTTAGTGAGAAAGCTGATCTTGGGAGCTTGAATAGCCTTTGCTGTCTTTGGGGGAGCTTGGCTGCTGGATTTCCCTCCCTTCATTTTGTCTTTAACTCAAGTATAAAAATTGGGAAGAATGGCATGTCTGCTCTCTAAGCACGTGTATCACTTTTAAGGTAGTCTCTGTACATTTGTTAACGAATGTGTGAATGATGAATGCATTTCCACTTAGGGCGGCTAGGGGTTAATAGCCAGATCTTCTCCCTTGACACTCCATCCCTCTTTGGCCTTGTCCGAAGGGGTGGCCAGCAGGGGCAGCCTCAGGTGTGGGGAGATGGGGAGGCAGGACATGAACTTGACTACATCAGTTAACTGTTAACACTGGCCAGGCCTCTGTCAATCAGCTCTCCAGATCCCCCTGGGGATCCTTGAGCGAGGTGTTGGGAAAGATCCTAACCTTTCCAGCTCAGAAAGGAGCTGATTCTGGGCCTGCATGTATTTTCAGGTCACCATCAGCCTGAGGAAAACAGCGTTCAATCAGGTAGACTGGAGTTTCTACTGCTGCTGCTGCCCCCATTCTGGTCAAGAAAAGTGGGGGGTCAATAAACTTGAGTATACATAGGTGGGTGTCTTGGCCATTTAGCAAATGGTCCTCACACCCACAGGAGAGCATGAAGGGGGACTCATTCAGAGGTTGGACACTGAGACCCAGGTCAGGTGGCTGCATTCTCATCGGCCCCCATCTCCTCTGTCCCCTCCTGCTTTTGAGGTTTGGAGGCTGTAGATTCTTCTTGTCATCTACTGTTGCATCTGGGGGAGATGGTGCCATTTGAAGTGGCTTCTTCATTTGAAGTGGGGGTGGAGAGGGCTCAAGAACTTTCCAGACTCTTCTGATTAGCATAAAATAGGCACTGCGTGGAGCACTGTCTGGAGCTTTGTGGAGAGAGGGAAATAAGAGATGTAGTTCATGCTTCTGGAGAGAGTCAGTCTAATGGATGAGTCAACCAGCACATTAAAGCAACATTAAGGGCCTGTAAAGTGACAGACATTCTTGTTTACGTATAGAATCTTAGACCAGAATCAGAATGTGTGTGGGGTGGGACCCAGGCATGGGTGAGTTTTAGAAGCTCCCCAGGTGTTTCTCATGCACAGCCAGGGTTTCCGGCCATCCCTCCAGTGCAGTGTTTGCAAATGGGGATGATTTTGTCCCCTGGGAGACATTGGCAGTGTCTGGGGACATTTTTGGCTATCACAATTAGGGGTGGTAGTGCTACTGACATTGGTGAGAGCATCTTGTAGGGAAATAGCACATGGCAGGGTTTGGAGGTAGGAGAATGTGGTTTGCTTTCGCAAAGAAGAAAGAGCCTCGTGGTTTCATGAGAGTCAGCTGAGATCCGGAGTTGGTTTTTCAGCCTGATTTTCCCCAGAGTTGTGTCTGTGTCTTGTCCAGACACTTTTGGTTTGGACGTCAAGCCCCTCTGTGTTTGCTGTGTGTGTCAGTAACCCTCAGGCCTTTCTGCGCCCTGTTGTGAGTCAAGTCAAGGAGCCCCTGTCAGGTACCATCGGCCTCAAGTGCCCAGCCCCACCCTCGGACTGACTTTCCCTAAGTCCATGCATATATGAAAGCTACTGTGCAGAAGCTCGCCTTCCCGCTGGCTCCAGGAAGATGCAGTGCCCCTCGCCTTAGTTAATGGCTTGGCTTCATGGCCCCTTCGGTCATTTATTCCCTACTTCTTAGAGAAGAGTGAGGAAGTGTCCCTCGTCTTTCGAGTCCATCATGGTACCTGACACATGGCAGTTACCCCATAAATAGTTTTGAATGAAACAGTGAACCCCTGAATGAGTGGGAGATCTGAGCCCTTTACTGTGAATTGCCCCTTTAATAAGTACATAGTCCTTCAGTCCTTGGGCCATAAGTTAAATTAGGAGAGACAGACTGGTAATAAGGAGGAAAGTCTCTACGGTCAAGAACTTCCAGGGAATAAGACAGGTAACCTGAAGGAAGTGGGAACCATTTCCCCTTGGAGTTCCCCTGCTCGTGGCCCTTTCTGGCCACAGGAGTGGCCACTGAGGAGCCATTTCTGCCCTCCTGGGATGACCCAAACACACGTGTGTGGTGGTCCTCCCTGGGCATCACTGGCTGAGATCCAGCTGCAGGGTGGCATGAGCAGAGCTGAGGCAGGAGGCACAGTTTAATCAGAATACCTTCTCTTCTCGGGTCTGGTTATAGGTAGCAAATGCCTCAGAGCCGCTCTTCTCTGCCCTTAAGGCAGTTTTTCTGCAACTCAGGAAAAAAGGGCCCCTGGTGTCCCAGGCTCAGGTTGGGGTGGGAAAGGTGTGTTGCTAGGGCTGCCTGTGATAGGAACCCGGTCCCATGCAGGGCCTTCTGCCCCCTCACAGCCAGTGCCGGGGGGCGAGCCTGTTCTCGGGCCCTTTGCTGGGCTCTGGCTGGCTTTGTCCAGTGGAGTTTCTGGAACCAGCCTTATCTGCCCCTGTGTGATGTGCCGTTAGAAACTTGTTCCTCAAGTCGGGTCCCCAGACCAGCAGCACCCACGCCACCTGGTGAGAAATGGAGAGTCTTGGGCCCCACCTCGGGCTGCCCAAGTCAGTCTGCATTTTAACAAGAGGCCCAGGTGGTTTGTGGGCACGTAAAAGCCTGAGGAGTGCCTTGCTAGAAGACTGCTCGCTGAGGGGGGCAACTGCGGGGGTGGCCTCACTTGAGGGGCGTAGGTGCCCGTCCTTGCAGAGCGCTTTAGGGCAGTGCTTCTCAAACTCTGAGGTAAAGGACGGGTGGTTTATTTCATTCTTCTGGGGACGGATGTGTGGCCCGACAAGCATGACCCTCTGCACAAGTCTTAACTGGTCTATATGCTTTCCCTATTCAAAGAGGCAAGTCTCCCGTCGCATGCTTGAATGTGGTAGCAATATCAAATTGCTAGAAACGTCTCTAAATCCTTACTTACTCTCTTTTCCTGTGCTTATCTTGCCAAGGATCCACGACTAACAGTTTCTGAATGGTCTGCAGACCTGCTTTAAGTGGCCCTGGTCTAGGGCCCCATCTTGGGGTCAAATAGACTTGGGTTTGAACCCTGGTTCTGTCACTTAACTTGCTGTGTGTTCTTGGGCAGCTGTTTAGCCTCTCTGAGTCTTAATATTGTCATCTGTAAGTCAGAGATAATAACGCCTCTGCCTCCTAGGGTTGGAGTTAGGGTTAAATGAGGTCAGCGTGGGTGGAGCGCAGAATGCGTGCTCGATAATACTGGCTGTCAGTTGTGGGCAGCAGCAGCACTGTTACTGTTTGCTGTCTTGGAGCATCTGAAAATGAGGACAGTGGCTGCAGTTAAGGGAATACCATTGCTTTTAGATAGACAGCTGTCTTTAAAAGTGTAGAAAATTCGTTTGGAACAGAAACTTTCTTCCCCCTGTGAATTTCTGATAGTTTAGGGCTGCAGGTAATGTATTTTCCTCTGTGTGAATCCAAGCAAAACCAAGGATCAGGATTGGGACAATGTTGGAACTTGTTTTGCAGCGGTGGAAAGAAGTAAGAAGCAGTGGATAGGAAATCCCTTTCACCCGCCGGGTGGTGGATTTTCAGTGCTAAGTTGCCTAATTCTAAACGGCCAGTGCATCATCTCTTTGCGGAGAAATTCAGCTTCCCGCTTGGATGTTTCATCAGAACGAGGAGATGAAGTGAAAGAGTAGAGGACTCAAGTTAGAAGATCTGTGTTCTGGAGTCAACTTAGCAGGCATGGATTGGGGTGTCACCTCACTGGTCCATGTTTGTTAACCTCTTTTTGGGTTCCAGACCCCTCTGATAATCTAAAGAGAACTTCGACACCCTCCTTCACCCTGAAGAGTGTATGCACACCCAAACACATTCAATTGTGCATTTGATGTCGTTGGGGGGAGATCCCTGGACCTCATCGAAACCTCAAGGACCCTTGGCTAAGAAGCTCCACAAGGCTTGTTACTAGTGTACTAGAATATCCAAGTGGCAGGTTGTGGAGTCAGAGTGCAGGGGTCTGAATCGTTCCTCTGCTGCTTGCTGGCTTGTTGAACTTGGGTACATTAATTATCTCCTCTAAGCCTCAGTTTCCCCATCTATGAAGTCGGGACAAGGATAGTACTTACCTCACAGGGTAGTTGTGAAATTAGATGAGGTAATATCTGTCAAATGCCTATGTTGCATTATTACTGTTTAGCTTACAGAATGCCCATTGCCCTCTGGAGGAATCCCACCTTGGTAGCAAGAACTTGTGCTGTGCTGATTTGAGAGCAAACAGTATTTGGACTGAGACCATGAGGCTTTCCTTTGGATGGGTGTGGAGTGGCCCCCTGACATACCTCTGGGAAATTTGGAAAGTTGGACAGCTTTGGAGCAAGGCTTCTAGAAGCCCTCGCGGCCCAGCTGCTCCCGTTCAGTAATTTCCATGTGCCATTGTTGGTTTTGGCTCCAGGCTGAAGATCCCTGCCTCTGGAGCTTCCCTGAAACTAGACGCCCGACCCAGAGGAGCAGGGAGGAGGGGAAGGAAGAACAGAGAAGCAGACTTTTTTTCTCTCCTTAATTAACTCAGGCTCTTTTGCTCCCTGGGCTTTTGGGCTCTCGCAGCCCCAGCAATTAGTGGGAGTGTTAACTGGGGTCAGGGCAGAGGCCGGCCTTCAGGGAACTCCCGGGGAAAGTACTGGGGAGAAGGAAGTGCCTCTCAGGCAGGAATGAGGGCTTCGCCTCTGGCCGCCTGGGCCGCTGCCCCCTTTTAGCTGAGCCACCCCCAGTTCCAGCCCCAAGTTCGGGCTCAGCTGTCCCGGGAGAATAGCGAGGAGCTAAAGGATTCCAAACCTCGGCCCCCACCTACTGGGCCTTAATTACATCAACGCACAAAGCCGGGGTGGCTGCTCAGCCTGTCCTGGTGAACAATCGCATCCTGTTCTCACGGCCTGTTTTCCCCCAGCTGCGCCTCTCTTTCATCTCGGCCTCTTTCCCAGGGACGCGGGGCTCGTTCCCAGGAGGCCAGAATCTGGGTTCTAACCTTCTTACTTCTTCCCTAGTCTCGCTGGTTTTGTTTACTCCTTTCTCCCTTTCCCTTTCCCCTCCGGTTCAGGAGCCCCATCCTATGTTCCTGAGGCTGCCCCATCCAGTCCTGTTTTAGAGTGTGTGGGTGAAGGGCTTGAAAAACAAAGCATGTGTCTGTTTTTGCTTCTAATTTGCATGTTGTCATGAGAGAGAAGCAAAATGCCCCCGCTTTATAATGATGCCCCGCTAGTCATAATGCCACCTTCCATTTGTTTAGCATTTGATAGTCTTAGAAATACCATCGCATGCATTTCTCGTGGATCCGCACACATTTTGATGCAGTAGCGAGGATGGGTACCGCTTACACCTAATTTAGGGGAGTGAAGCAGCTTGGCACCAGCCCCATGGCTAGGAAGCCACAGAACAGGGACAAAACCTGGGTCTGGACCCGGGCGCTTCCTACCTCCTTGGCTTCCTGAGTGTGGGCCTTTTTCAGTCCACCCCAGGGTCTCAGCAGAAATGCCTTGGGCAGGAGGACGTCCAGGGCCCACCCCCCGCCCCCACGCCCCGTCAGTGATGGTGAACTTGAGCTCCTTGCCGTGATGAGCTGTGAGCTGCGAGTGAGGAGCCCCTGAGAACTGGCATTTCTGGTCTCTCCACTTGACTCTGCCCCTTCCCCAGCTTCAAGGGACAAGGACATCAATTTTTTCCTATTTTACTGTTGCTATTCCAGATACTTAGGTCTTTAAAAGCTCCAGAGGGCTTCCCTGGTGGTGCAGTGGTTAAGAATCCTCCTGCCAACACAGGGGACATGGGTTCGAGCCCTGGTCTGGGAAGATCCCACATGCCACGGAGCAGCTAAGCCCGCGTTCCACAACTACTGAGCCTGCACTCTAGAGCCCGCGAGGCACAACTACTGAGCCTGCACTCTAGAGCCCGTGAGCCACAACTACTGAGCCCGCGAGCCACAACTACTGAAGCCTGCACGCCTAGAGCCCGTGCTCTGCAACAAGAGGAGCCACCGCAATGAGAAGCCCGCCCACTGCAATGAAGAGTAACCCCTGCTTGCTGCAACTAGAGAAAGCCCGCGAGCAGCAACGAAGACCCAATGCAGCCAAAACTTAAAAAAAAAAAACAAAACTCCAGAGAAGGAGCTTCTCTAGTCCTGTCCACATTCCAGTGTCTCCTGGCCCTGGCCCGCAGCCCAGGCAACTGACCCTGTGATGGGGACGTCTCAGTAAGCAGGACCTGTGGAAGCTGCTTTCTGGGCCTGGGCTTCCCTGCCCAGTTGGGTGACAGGCCTGCAGCCCATCCACAAGGCAGCAAAGCACAGGCGGCTGGGTGACTGCCGGGCCCCTGGGAGGATCTTTGCTTGCAGAGCCCGGCCTGGTGCAGGCGGCACAGCCCCTGTAATTAGTGTTGTTTTGGCGACAGCTGGTGCTGTTCCTTCACTTTAAACCTCTTCCCTCCTTCACATTTGCACAGGGCTTAGGGACCTGCCATTCCCCCTCCCGCCGGCATTCCCAGGAGGCTCCTGAGCCCCATATGGTGAAGCTCAGCTCTCTTCTGTCCTTGTGCTGGTGGGGCTTTGCAGCACAGGCAGGAATCCTCCTCGGCCGGGAGTCTCGAGGGACGCTGGAGCCTGCAGTGGCAGCTGTCTGCTGCCCCCAGCGTGGGGCAGAGCACCTGACTGCACTCTTTCAGTAGGTGCCTTTCAATAGAGTCCTTTAGAGCACTTTAAGGATTAAGGGGCTTTTTGTTATATTCCCTGGAGAATTCCAGCCCCTTGGGAAGGGTCCCCCACTGGCCCGCTGGCCCAGGTCTGAGCACCATAGCCCCGTGGCCTTGGACTGCAGATGTGCCTGTTCCATCTCATTGCTGTGAACTGTCTCGCCTGGGCTGTGCCCTCTCTGCAAGTCTTCATCCTGACTCCTCAGACACACGGACTTTAGGCAGAATGTGCTCCTCTTGTAAATCAACTGTCCTTCAATCAAAAAAAAAAAAAAAGAATGTGCTCCTTTGACCCCTGTGTAGTTTACCTTCTACATTACATTCCAGAAAAACTGGAAAATGCTTAATTTCCAAAAAAAGTGATCATTCTGATCACTTAAATGGTGCCACCAATAACATTTGATTGTGTCTCCCTCTGTTCTTCATCTTTTTTTTTTTTTTTTGCGGTACGCGGGCCTCTCACTGCTGTGGCCTCTCCCGTTGCGGAGCACAGGCTCCGGACGCGCAGGCTCAGCGGCCATGGCTCACGGGCCCAGCCGCTCCACGGCATGTGGGATCTTCCCGGACCGGGGCACGAACCCGTGTCCCCTGCATCGGCAGGCGGACTCTCAACCACTGCGCCACCAGGGAAGCCCTGTTCTTCATCTTAATGTGCATAGATTCTTAAACAGTCAGTTGTTATCTTACTGATGACATACTTCTGCATGTAGCTTTTTCATGTAACACTGTAGAATGAGCATTCTTAATGAAATGGTGTGGTTCTAAAACATTTTCAGTGGCCACGCTGTTGCCTCCTTGTGCATCCCCTGTTGTTCCCCTCCATCTCCAGCTTGTCTGTATGTTAAGCCTCAGACCTTCACGGAGCTGGATGGTCAGGAGCCACTGTCGGGGTTGTATGGGTGTAATATTAATCCAGAGCTGCAAGGGTGCTGGGAGGAGGGGCCTGGGGCCAATGGGACAGAGGCTCCCAGCATGGCCTCTTTGGCCCTTGGTGCTGTAGTCCTTGAATGGCCCCCGGCTGTTTCAGGAAGCCTCCATGACTTATGCAGGGGTGAGGCGATGGGGCACAGGTTCAGGTTGGCCCTCAGGGCCCATGGGCACATTTCCAGCCTTGGGCCTGGCATGGTGGCCCGGGTGCTGGGAACATGCAGCTGTGACTCAGCTCCGTCTCCTTCCTTGAGCTGTTGGGTTTTTGGACCCTAGCTGTATCCCACAGCCGGGCCTTCCCCTGAAGTCTCCTGTACTCACCCTGGAGTCGTCAGGTGCATTTCACCCTCCCCTCAAGGGCCTGGGGACTGCAGGGGTCTGGGCTTAGCCACCTGAACGTCAGGACAGACACCAACCGTTTCTCCCAGTATCTCTTAACTACACTTCTGATGAGGATAATGGTTAATAACGAAGCCACTTTCAGTTCTGTTCATTTATACGCTTTTCCCTTTCTTGTGAACGGATAAGTTGAGGCATCGAGAGATTTTAAGTTTTGAGCTTGGCTTCCGATCCTGACTCTGTCCTCTGTAGGTTCCATTACTTATTCACTGAGCCTCAGTCTTCTCACCTGTACAATGAAAGCAGTGATGCCTGACTTGCGAAGTTGACGTGAGGATCCAATTAGAGTATTTCTGTAAAATTCTCTGGCACGTAATAGGTGCCCCGTCAGTGTTGGGTTGTTGATGTTGTTTAGGGTCACAAAATGCACCACCCTCAAAGCCGGAGGGACTTGCCCGTCCAGCCCCTTCCCACCTCATGTTTCCCTGGAGTCCCTTCAACTGTGCACTTACCTAGCCAGCTCCAGGCAGGAAGCTTTCCTGCTTGGCTGATCAGAGGAGGCAGGCGGACCAGAGGCGCAGTTGTTTTCAGCTCCTTCTGGATGGGCCATGGTGCCAGGTCAGGCCATGCCCTCCTACACCCCGCCGATCTGAGCGAAAGTAACTAGGACCCTTTCCTTCTGGCTTTTGTCTTCGACGGTGTTGAGAAGGCAACTCCACAGGAATGCAGGGTGCGGTGTCATGATTAACTTGCTAGTGTGCCTTTGTGGCCACGCGTGTCTGCAGGCTCTTGCTAAGACCACCCCTCCCTGCCTCACCCACCACCGCCAAAAAACAACAACATGAAGCCGAAGAGAGAGTCATCTGAGGACAAGCTCTGGTTCTGGGTCCTTGTGCCCCAGTCTGAGGGCATATAGTTGGCTGTCTACTTCCAGGAGGCAGTGAGCTCTAGCCTGGCTAGACAGAGCCAGCCTTTGAGACTTCCAGAGAAGAATCTTATAAACTTGCCAGCCATCTGCCCAAGACCTTGAGTTTTGGGTGCCGTTCTTCCTGAGGCCATGAAGCAGTAGCACTGGCGTCACCTGGGGGCTAGTTGAAAATGCAGACTCTCAGGCCTCACGCTAACCCTGCTGAGTCAGAACTTGCATTTTAGCAAGGCCCCTAGGAGATTCGTGTGCACGTTCAAGGTTGAGAAGCAAGGATTCAGAGCACAGTTCTCAATCACAGGTGCACATTAGAATCACCTGGAGAGCTGTAACAAATGTACTGATTCCCTCAGGCCTAATCCACACGACTGAATCAGAGTCACTGGGGATAAGGTCTGGGCACTGGTATTTTTTTAAAAGGAAAAAACTTTCCTTAGTTGATTCTAATGTGTGACAAGAGTGGAGAACTGATTTAGACAGACCCCTGTCCTTTGGGTTGGATGGTCCTGAGTGAGATGATCATGATGGTAATAGTTGCTATTTACTGAGCTCCTACTCTGCACGAAAGGCTTTATTCTTATCTAGAATCTTCTTTTTAAACCCGAAAGGTGCCGGTTCTCTCACTGTCTCGCATATGAGAAAACTGAGGCTCGGAGAGGTGACGTTAGGTGCCTAAGGCCACGTAAGTACATTGGGGCTGGAACTGCCTGCGTGGAGGCTTCTTTCGCCATTACTTCACTGTAGCTGAAGCTCATGATGGTTTCGAAGGGCCTGGTTCTCACTGGAAAATCTGACGGGATTCTTTTCTGGCTCAGTTTCAATGATACCTTCAGACTGTGTGGTTTTAGGATCATTCGGTTTGAGGAAAAGCACAGCAGCTTTTAGTCTTCAGATTTGTGCATCTCTCAGAATGAGGGGACAAGTTGCAAAGGAATGATGGAAAAATCTTAAGGAAAAGGAGGTATTTCCAAAGGTCATAGAGAACCCGACCCAGCTCTATTTATTTTAAGCTAGCTTTGTGGGTTGGAGCGAGTGCCTTTATCCCTGTGGACCCAGACTCCACCCCTCCCCCGAGACAAGCTAGGGGAGGACTTGCTGCTCCTTCCGGTTCTAAGATAAAAGTGGGGAAACTAAGGCATCGGCCAGAGGGAGCCGAACTGTGGACCCTCAGAGCAGCTGGGAGGCAGCGCCGGGGCTGGGGCCATGTGTGGGGAGACATGGAAAGCACAGCAGAGGGGAGCATCTGTGCCCCAACACGGCATCCCCGAGTCCTGAGCCTGCAGAGAAACCCGGCGAGGAGCAAAGAGAATGGGCAAGATGCTGAGAAAGCCCTTTCTCTCTGTGTTTTGAACCACGTCCAAACCTAACTTTTAAGTTCGAATAAGGATTTGAAAATCAGCCTGGGGCTCCCACGGACTCTAAATCCAGGTTGCTGTGTGTGTCTTCCTTATAAAGTCATGGACTGCCTGTGTTTGGGGAATGGAATGAGTGAGGGGGAATGTTTCACTGCTTTCTTTCGTCGCTTTTCCTTTCAAGAAACACAGCACCCTGCCCTTCACACAGGCCTCTTGTGCATTTCGCTGCGCGGTTGGTCCCTGCACCCATGCTGTGGGGCTTGGAAGGGTACGTGGGGCGACCCCCCTTTATAGTGGGGGAAACACAGGCCCACAGATGCCAAGTGAGAGCCCTGCTGTCCCAAGGCAAATTAGGGGCAGAGCCTGGCCTTGAATCCAGGTCTTATGACTACAAGCCCAGCAACCCTTTTCTTCTACCAACACTTCCCTAGGGACCCCCTTCCTGGCCTTCCGGGGAACTGTCATGCTTTTTATGAAAAATTGTGTAACCAATAAACAACTCCATTCTTTTTATTAAAAATTTCAAATAATACAAATGGCCTGAGACTTCCCTGGTGGTCCAGAGGCTAAGACTCCATGCTCCCAAGGCGGGGGGCCCGGGATCGATCCCTGGTCAGGGAGCTAGATCCCACATGCTGCAACTAAGAGTCCGCATGCCGTAACTAAAGACCCTGCATGCCACAACTAAGACCCGGTGCCGCCAAATAAATAAATAAATATTAAAAACGAGAAATATAAACAAATAAAACAAATGGCCCCCCCTTCCACCACCCCTTCTCCCCATCCCATACCACTCCTCAGAGGTAACCACTGATGAGTGTTTGACGTGAGTCCTCCCAGCACTTTTAAAAATACGCCTTTTGCATGTGTCACTGATGGATTATTGTAACCCTTAACCACCTTGCTTGCTTTACTTGCCAGCTGTGTGTGTGCACGTGTGGAGAAAGCAAACATTCTAATATTGCCTTCAGCAAGATAAAACCAGGTTGTAAATCAGCTGGACTGGTGATCTAGAGCAGGGATTCTCCAACAGGGATGTGCATGGGAATCAACCGTAGATATTGCTAGAATGCAGATTCTGATTCAGTAGGTATGGAATAGGCCCTGGGATCCTGCATTTCTAATAAGGTCCCAGTCGGTGCAGATGCTGCCAGTCGGAGGCCGCACTTTGAATAGGGAGGGTTTAGAGCACGGGCTCTGGAACTGAACAGACCCACTGGGCCTTTAACCTCTAGCCGACTGAGCTGGGCAAGTGTGTAAGCTTTCTGTGCTTATAAATCGAGGAATAAGAATGACACCTTGCCGATAGGATGGATGTGAAGACGAAATGAACTGGGGCCTGTGAAGCACCTAGTCCAGTGCCTGGCACATAGTAAGTGCTCAGTAAATATCAGTTATTAGTACCATCTGGAGATAGAGGCCATCAGGTTGTCCAAGCCAAACAGAAAACACTTGCTGGTTGGCTACTATTTGGTGCTGTTCGTTCCGTGCACTTCTCTGTTATTCATTTAATGTTATCATCATCAAATCAGGATTTTTTTTTTTTTTTTTTTTTTTTTGGCTGTGTTGGGTCTTCGTTGCTGCGCGCGGGCTTTTCTCTAGTTGCGGAGAGCGGGGGCTACTCTTCGTTGTGGTGCGCGGGCTTCTCATTGCGGTGGCTTCTCTTGTTGCGGAGCACGGGCTCTAGGCGTGCGGGCTTCAGTAGTTGTGGCTCGCGGGCTGTAGGGCGCAGGCTCAGTAGGTGTGGCACACGGGCTTAGTTGCTCTGCAGCATGTGGGATCTTCCCGGACCAGGGCTCGAACCCGTGTCCCCTGCATTGGCAGGTGGATTCTTAACCACTGCGCCACCAGGGAAGCCCCACATCAGGATTTTTAATATGCTTCATATGGTATTATTCCCATTTGCTTATGGGGAAGCTGAGTCTCAGGGAGTTTGGGTGACTTAACCAGATCCACACAGCTAAGAAGTAGCAGAAATAAACTTGCACCCTGGGTCCAGGTCGAATGCTTGTCATATGTACTGCGGCTGCCTTCTCTTGAGAACCTATTACTCTCATGGCCCAGTGGGTGGTGTGGAAGCTACAGCCTCTGAGTGTGGCTCCAGGGAAGTAAAGACACACGCTTCAAACTTTTTTTGCTCCCACACCTGCCAAAAGAATTTTGAAAAACTGTATCTCCTTACACATTTAAAACTTCACATATAAAATTTTTTTCTCATAACTTTAAGCAGAGCGTATTTCCAGGCTTATTTTGTCAAAACCTAGAACGGCAAACTCCGCCCACACAGTTATGGAAAATGTCTGCCGTAATTCCTAACTGGCAAAGCTGGACCTCGTTGTTAGACCGTCAGCCAAATCATGCTTTGTGTTGGAAAAACTCTGACTCCATTTTTTTATTCCAATAAATGTGTTAAACAGGTGTCCCTGTGTCAGCTTCCTTCCTTCCTAATTCTAAAATAAACAGATGGGTAGATAAGCTAGAGAAGGTCTTGGTAAAATAAGGCCAGCTCCCTTCTCAATGTCCATCCTCAGGAGACTCCTCCCAGGAGTGCTGCATTCTTGAGTTGTCCCCTTGTTTGGTGGCTTTTACCAGGGCAAAGCACCAGAGTAAAGTTGGGTGGCTGGGGGAATGGGCCTTTCTTCGGGGAAGCGTTGAGGAGGGCCACCTCGAAAGAGAGCTGGTGGGCTCCGATGGTTCCCAGCACACTGGTATGTGGAAGGACACCAGGGAGAAGTGGAGGTTTTGGAAATTGATTCCCTGAAGGCCAACCATGTCAGGAAGTCCCCGAGTTTCCCAGGTGTACCTTGGTGGGCAGACCATTGAACCAGATGCCTCCTGGAGATGCTGCCTAGGCTTTTGCTCTGTGAACATCACGTTGCTCAACCCAGAGCCTGTGGATCTCTGTGAATCTCTGGAGCTGGGACTGAGCCTGTTCCTCCCGTGGGCTCCCTGATGACAGCCCTGGACCTTGCCCCACGTTTCTTCCGAGTTCCTCTCTCTCAGCGAGGTAGTGGGGGACTCACACTATACTGATGAATGGCAGAGAGGTAAACAGAGGCCCAGACCGGGTGAGTGACTTAATGGCCACAGAGCAGTCCACGTACCCCACCAAGAAAGCTGGCTTGCCTTCCCAGGGGCGGTATCACAAGTCAAACAAGCCTTGGGTGTGTCAGGAGAGCTGGTCCTCAGAGTCCATCCCCTGCTTCAGTGCAACTCGCTTGCATTCTCTCCTCCTCGGCATCTCTGTCTGTGAAATGGGCTGATGCGGCAGGCATTTAGCCTAGTGTTCACAGGCTTTGAAGTTGGGCAGACTTGCATCTGAATCCTGGCTTTGCTACTTACTAGCTGCATGACCTTGGGCAAGTTACTTACCTCTCTGTGCCTGTCTCCACATGGGTAAATGGGAATAAGAATAGTGTCTCCCTCACGGGGCGGTTGAGGGGGTACAGGAGACAATGGCTAGTTCGCACACTCAGGAAATATTCTTGCTGTTGCAACGCTTGTTTCTTGTTCCTCGTAGGAATTATGAAAAAGACCGAGTGGAGTGAAGGCCTGGTTGAGACTCTCCAAGGGCAGGGCATCCCTCCCCAGGATGGCAAGCACATGCAAAGAGATGCTTCATAAATAAATGTCACCTGATAAAGGGTGACACCCCTGCCACCTGCTGAGCCTGCTGCTGGCCTCCTGCCTTCCTGCTGCCCCTTACTGCTCCCTGCTTTTCCTCGCAGCCTGATGGCTCTGGGGTCCACCCCGTGGGGACCTGTTGGAAACTCTGCTGCCCGCCTCCTGTGCTGTGCCCTTCCCGGGGGACGGGCCACAGGCACTCGGCTCTCTTGCCTCCTGTTTGAAAGCTGCCCTGGCTCGTCTCGAGGGCCTCTCCCGGCAAATGTTTTAGAAGCACAGTCTTGTCTCCACCCCTCTACGCCTTCCCCTTAGGAATTTTGTCATCTTTTCTAACAAACTTTCAGCTGCAAGTTACTCCCTTCTCCCCCTCTTCCTCTGGCCCACAGAAGTAAATAATGAAACAAAGCGAAGCTCCAGTCTACCTTGGGCTCTGGCCCTTTCAAGGAATCCCTTTGTCAAGCAAAGAATCCTTTTGTAAAGTGAATAATGATTCACTTTGGACTTTGGTGTTTTTTTTGTTCAGGGTCTTTCTCAAGAGTGGGGGCCAGGCTAATCTGTAGGCCTGGGGGCTGGTGGGGGGTGCTGCCTCGCTCTCTACCTACTGAAAGGGCTTCCGGTGTGTCTGCGGCTCTTCTGATTGCCTGTAATCCTTCCGATGTCCTCCTGTCAGGGCTCTGGCCTGACAACATGGGTCACACTGGCCCAGAAGGGGGTGACGGTTTGTGTATCGCTCTGTTTTGCTTCGCCCATCGCGTCTCCATGGAAACAGGCGCAGCCTTTACGTTGCCTTTGCTTTGGGCAAATTGATGCCTGCCGGCTGGGGATTTTTCTTTGCTCTCCACCCTCTTCCCCTCTTTGGGAGTCAAAGGGGAAGGTGGGGACCGCACAGGAAGACTTGCAGTGGCCTGGAGCTCCCAGGTTGGGGGAGCCATAGTCGGTCCTCCAGCTGGGGACCCGTGCCTGGGCTTGGCCTGTGTGGTGGAGCCTCGTGCGTCATGAGGCCATGGGTGGAGCGAGTGCGCCATGGTTTATAGACACTCAGCCCACCCCGCCCCGTACTCACAGCACAGAGGCAGCTGCTGGCCACTTGGGGCGGGAAGCTGGTGGGAGAGCTGGGACCTGCTGATCCTCCGGCAGGAACTTTGCACGAGGCCTTTAACCTTTCCAGGCCTTGGTCTCTCCGGGGAGGGTGGAGAGGTTTTGAACCTCTTTGATACTGTGACCCCTTTTACCTTAAGGAAGCCCCACATCTGGGTAAACTGCAAAATCATTGTCATATGATTGTTCTATGGTAAATAGTAAATTCTGTGTTTGACTCAAACCAGTGAGTTGCCTGGTTTGAAATGAAACTTCAGAATTGGGAGCCTCTCTTTAGACTAGACTGAGCATTTTTGCATGTGATCCAGGCCCCCAGGTGCCCCCTCCTCCTGCCCAGGGTGTCCTGCATTCCCGGGCTGGTCACGGCAGGGAGACTGCTGTTCCAGGTCAAGGCAAAAGTGTTGGCCCGAGCAGCCCAGGGCGACAGCAGATCTGCTCTGTGTCCTCACGGACCCCCAGCAGCTCAGTAGCAAGTACGCGAGGGTGGCCCATGCAGGACCGGGCTTCCTGAGCAGTTTTCTGCCTGAGCGGCTTGCCTGCCACACTTCCTGTGGTCATCTCGGTCGCTACTGGCTTGACAAGCTATGTTATCCAACAGGCGAAACAGTAGGCTTTTATCACTCAGTACCACGCTCGTGCCAGCTTTACTCGTTGATCAAATACGCCAACTCCACGCTTCATTTCAGTATCGGAACTCTCCACCCATCTGCTTGTCAAATTTAGCAAAGGATGTGTTTAACCTCAGATTTGTGTTGTCCAAAAGCCTCCCTTGAGACTGGAGCTGGAGTCAAGATGTCTGAGGGGAACTCCAAGTGCGTCAGGTGACAGAGGTCAGGCGGTCCCGTCTCCTGCTGCAGAACAGGCACTTGCTGGAGTGATGCACTGTTCAGGGGTCTTTCCTGGGAAGTGCTCTTTCTAACACCTCTTTACAGTCAAGAAAGTTTCTTCTGGAGTCTCACCTAAATCCCATTTTATTTGGTCTGTCTTGAAGAAAGAGAACAAAGGGCAAGTAGCCTTAATGCTTTACCCAAAGACCTTACATCTCTACTCAGCCTTGGCCAAACACACCTGATTTGGGAGCCTTGCCTCCCTGCTCTCTCTTGTTCCAGCAGAACAATGCCCGAGTTTCCTGTTGGTAAGACGAAGAGAGTGGCAGCTGCCTCACTGGGTTGGTGTGAAAATTAAATCCCGTGGGGACACACGTCACCAAGTGCCTGGCGTATGGTCCATTTTCAATCATTCCGGTTAACTCTGAATGCATTTTCTCTCTGCCTACTTTTATGCCGCCCCGGGTCCCTGCTTTTCCTCATAGCCTCTCCTGAATGAAGCCCCCTGGGCTGGTGGGACATCCTCTCACTGGCCCAGAGCAAAAAGGCCCTGGATGGCATCATCCCTGTCCCTGTTTCTAAACTGACCTCCGAGAGCTCCCAGTTGGGACTGCTAACTTCCGGGCTCTCCCAGGGGCCGCAGCAGGGTCCCTGGCACCTCACTGAGAGAGGCCTTCACCAATTGCTTCTGCTCCCGTGGGCAGCAGCCTGAATCTCTGCTTTGTCTGAAGGGTGACCCCCAAGCCACAGGAGCAAGGACTGCAGAGGGAGCTATTTTCTCCAGGTTTTACTCTTTTTTCTTTTCCCTTTGAACCACAGGTACCATGGCAGAGTGGTTGAGAGCAGCGACTCTGGAGCCAAACTGCCTGGATTCTCACCCAGCTCTGCCACCGTGGCCACCCTTCCCTCCCTGTGTCTCAGGCTTCTCTGTGGCACATGGGCAGCGCTAAAGAAAATATTTGCTATAATTTCCCTAGAGTTTTGAAAAGTGTGCCGTTGTTTGATTTAAAATTTCCTCCCCTCCCTTTCTCCTGATCAGCATAAATATACAGGCAGACCTCAGAAATGTTGTAGGTTCGGTTCCAGACCGCCGCAGTAAAGTGAATATCGCAGCAAAGTGAGTCACACACGTTTTTTGGTTTCCTAATGCATATAAAAATTATGTTTACACTATACTGTGGTCTATTAAGTGTATAATAGCATTATGTCTTTAAAAAAAACAATGTACATGCCTTAATTAAAAAATACTTCACTGAGAAAAAAATGCCAACCATCATCTGAGCCTTCAGCCAGTCGCAGTAGTAACATCAAAGATCACTGATCACAGAGCACCAGCTCAAATATAATAATAATGAAAAAGTTTGAAAAATGGTGAGAATTACCAAAATGGGACACCGAGACACAAACTGAGCAAACGCTGTTGGAAAAATGGCACCAATAGACTTGCTCGATGCAAGGTTGCCACAAACCTTCAATTTGTAAAAAACTCAGCATCTGTGAAGTGCAGTAACGTGAATGGCAATGAATCGAGGTCTGCCTGTACATATTGCTTACCTGCTTTATGCTGGGCACTGAACTAGGCGTTGGGGACAGAGAGCTGAATGAGACCAAAAAATGCCTGCTCTGTCAGGGCCACCAGCCGGCACATTGGTAACTTTGATATCATGTGACTAGTGCTGCCATTTTGATGGTGCAGCAAGAATCTAACAGGCCCAGGCCATGTAGGGGAGAGCCAAGGAGTGCATCTGGGAAGGCTTCCTGGAGGAGGAGGTCTGTGTTCTGAATCGTAAAATTGCAGTTGGTCAGGGTGAGGCTGTTAGGGCCGAGGAGTTAAGAGCACGGGACTAGGGAAAAGTGCTAGGATGGTATGGTGGCCAGAGGAAGGAGCAGCCCAGGACTCGGCCACACGTGGCTGAAGCAGCAGGTCCCTGGAGGACTGGTCAATCTGTGCGAAGAGGAGGTTATCTCCTCTCCAGTACCAGATTTCTGGAGTGGGGAGCAGAAAGGAAGGGCACCTCAATATTGACATTCCTTCTCGCCTCCAGCTTGTCTCTGAGCTCCCTTGATGTTTTCCCTGCAGCCACTGTCCCTCCCTCCCCCTCTTTTAGATAATAATTTGCCATTCACCTCTGAGACAGTATATCCCAGATACACTGGGAGCGGCCCAGAATACCCCTGAGCCTCTTTTTTTTTTTTTTTTTTTGCGGTACGCGGGCCTCTCACTGTTGCGGCCTCTC
The DNA here is from genome assembly GCF_951394435.1 of Stenella coeruleoalba. NCBI lineage: Eukaryota > Metazoa > Chordata > Mammalia > Artiodactyla > Delphinidae > Stenella > Stenella coeruleoalba. Next base: position 30,659,523 of record NC_137165.1, on the reverse strand, counting down.
CCGCTGCGGAGCACAGGCTCCGACGCGCAGGCTCAGCGGCCATGGCTCACGGACTCGGCCGCTCCGCGGCATGTGGGATCTTCCCGGACCGGAGCACGAACCTGCGTCCCCTGCATCGGCAGGCGGACTCTCAACCACTGCGCCACCAGGGAGGCCCGTTGTTGTTTGTTTTTAATCTGTCCTTTTATTCTTCCGACGGTGATCTCTATCATCTTGTTTTTTGGCTTTACTTACTTTTTAAAAAGGTATTATTAGATAGTGAAACTGGGGCACAAGGAAGTAAACGTTGTCCAAGGTCATGGAGAAGCCAGAACCTGCCTTACAGAGTCCATGGTGTCTTCAACCTGCTGAATGTCTTGCTGGGCAGAGAGCCTAAGGGTCCCGAGCCCTGGGTGTTCGAAGAAGCGGGGTAGGGGTCTGCTCCTCAGACACCGCAGTGTCTTCTTGCCTCCCTCCGCTGGGTTCCAGGCTGGCACAATCACGACCACTGTTCCCAGTTGCTCTGCCCGCCTGCCTGGACATCTGTTCTCCTAACAGTATCTACCCATAAATCCTGTCCCCGACTCCAGGGTGGCTTAGCTGGGGGACAACGAAGCCTGTGACCGGCAGCCAAGCCTTTCCCATGGCTGCACAAGGGCGCGTCCACACCTGTGTGTGCTTACTGGCGGCACCAACACCTGCCTCTCAGGCCACGCCTGTGTGTGCGCAGCGGTCTCTCGTGCTGCAGTTGGAAGGGCTCCTCACAGAGCCCTTTCTGCTGTAACCCACGCTATTGTCATTCTTGTTCTTTGTGAAAAGAGATTTTTATCTTGTATATCCTGGCATACAGTAGGTCCTCCCTAAGTGTTTTTTGCCTGCCAGTGAATGAATGAGTGAATCATTAGAAGCCCGTGTGTGAATGTCGCTGGGGTGTCTGTGAATGAAACAGACCCAGTTTCCCTGGTACATGCAGAACACCCCCTGGGTGGCGTGGGGGCGTTGAAGAAGTGTCCCTCCCTGAGTCTGCCCTGAGGTCTGATAGAGGTCTGATAGAAGGAGGCAGCAAAGGATGACGTGCCACCTTGCCCGTCATCACGGCCACTCAGCACTCTCTCCCCTCTTCAAGGCCACCAGACCGCTTTGAGCGCTGTGGCTGACCTGGAAGAGCAGAGGGGCATCAGTACTGGCCGAAGTTTCCAGAGACTGCCTCTCGGAAAAGGGGAACCTGAGAGGGGCGTGAAAGCTGGACAGGCCTTGTTTATGAGGACAGAGGAGAGGTGCAGACGGCTGTGCTCCGTGGTCCCTGAACCAGTGGCCTTGGGGGTAGAGCCCAGCAGTGTGTGTTTGACAAGCCCTGCAGGTGACCCTGATGCTCACGGAGTGTGGTGACGGCTGATGCAGAAAAAGGAAGGGGTCTGATCTTTACACAAGAGACTGAGGGGCTGGGAAGCGACCTGGCACGGTTTAGATGAGTTCTTCTGCTGGCGGCACAGAGCAAAGACAGGAAGGAGACGGGCTGACCAGCCAGGAGGCATCAAGGGAAGCAGGCTCGGGACGCCGAGGATCCCAGCTGGATTGGTGGTGGCCGTGGGAGCAGAGAGCAAAGCCAGGTGGTCCTGTGACAGGAGAGCAGACAAGCCCGGTGACACGTTCGCTCTCGCGCCGCGCTTTCAGAGCGCTCTTTTCTTGAAAATGTTTAAAAGTGATTTGTCCCCTGTCACATTGTTATATGCTAATTGTGGAAAATACAAGGAAGAAAAAGGGGGGTACAGAATTCCACCAACCTCCAGGACAACTATTGATAGATTGGAGTATTTCTTCTGCTCCATTTTCCTAGGCATCTTTCCTTTATGTAGTGGAAAGCACACCATATGTATCCGTTTGCATCCTGCATCCTTTGCTTAACGTAATTTCATAAGCATTTCCTGATGTGCTTTGAGGCTGTCTCTTTTTGTTGCTGACAGGAGCGCCATAAGGTGGGCAGGGTGGCACTGGTAAGGAAGCAGTAACTAAGACTCAGGGAGAAAAGGAAACTTGTTCCATGAACTTCAGATAGTAGGGAAGTCTGGAGTTAAACAGCCTGGGTTGTTCAGCTCATAAATTACAAGGAACAAAAGGGATGAAGGGGGAACCTGTAGATTAAAATAGACTTTAAAGACACTGTGCAAGACTTAAGTATAGTGTTCAGGCATATGCACATTTGAGGGTTAAGAAATGCAAGGAAGCGATTACCATGCAAACAGTTTGTGGCACGTGGAGAGGGTTTTGGAGCACCTGGCAGAGTTTCATTTCTTGACTTGAGTGGTTGAAAGGTGTTTGCCTTATGATGATTCATTAAACTTACATGTATTTTGTGCAGTTTTCTGTATCTGTTTTATTTTTGTAAAAAGGTTGAAAGGAAAAAGGAGCTTGCTCAAGGATCTGTGTGGCAGAGTCGGGACCGGAACCCCTGTTCACCGGTCCTCCCTTGGGCTTCATTTCCAGCTGTTCCCACCCTTTGTGGGTTGTCTGCCCACCCACCTCCCAGCCCCTAGCCCCCAATCTGCAGCTTGCAGGAAAAACTTCAGATTTACAGCTCATTTTGGTTGACTTTCAGGGCCAAGCTGAGACAGCCTGCAGGGAGAACAGGGATTCCCCTTTGACTCAAATGGGGAAATTCTTGAGGAGATCAGTTAAGTCAGGAGTGAAGCTGTCTCAGCCATTTCTATCATTGTGTGCGGTGTGTGTGTTGCAGGGGCAGGAGCTGCCTTGACGATTTCTTGAGCTACAGGCTCAAGCACCCAGGCTTCTGTGTGCTTTCAGACTCCCTTTGCATTCATTTCCTTAGCCTGGTGCATTGGGTTCCTGGAAACAAATGGTTTTTTTCTTTAATAAGCAGTATCCCTCCCATACCCCATCAGCACACACCCTGCCTCAGCTGCCCTTTTCCTCTGACTCCTTCCCAGAAGCCCAAGGAGGCAATGCAAGGGCCACCATGGGGCACAGCCAGGAGAGGGGACAATGGATGAGCCCTGCCGATGCTAAGCACCTCCTTCGTCCTGGCAGGGCAAGCGGGAGACGCTTTTCTGAATCAGGTCCTTGAGCCCAGGGCCCTGCAGCTCCTGAAACCAGACTCGGGCTCCTAGCTGGATTCCTGCTTCTCCCTGCCTGGGTGTCAGGTTTCACCATGGGAACCGGGCCAAAGCTTTGATCTTGGTTGAGGCCAAGGACACCCGTGGGGAGTGGGCCTACTACTCACCCTAGCTCTGCCTGCCCAGGAGAAGGGGATCTTTGCACTTACCTGCCCTTCCCAGAAGGTTGTGGAAGGGCTTTTCTGTTGGGGATCAATTGTCCACAGTCCTTGGTCCCCCCCCAGATCGTTGTAACGAAGCCCCCCAATGATGGTACGCCGGGACATCATGCTGCTGAGGAGGAGGGCTCCCCTTAGGTTCTGGAAGAGCACTGTCTCATAGAACTTCCTGTGATGTTGGAAATGTTCTAATACACGTGCTGTTCAACGTGACGGCCATCGAACACTTGAAATGTGGTTGCATGACCGAGGAACCGATTTTAAATTTTATTTAATTTTAAATAATTAAAATTTAAATTTATCTGGCCACACGTGACTAGTGGCTACCTTCTTGGGCAGTGCAATTCTGGAAGGAGCGGGTGTCTGAGAAGGCTATACTGCCTGCTCCCCTCTTGCCTCTGCGCACACATACACACATTACAAGTTTCAGGAAGGCCCTGGACACAATGTCCTTTTTTTAAAATAATTAATTAATTAATTAATTAATTTTTGGCTGCGTCGGGTCTTCTTTGCCGCGTGCAGGCTTTCTCCAGTTGCGGCGAGCGGGGGCTACTCTTTGTTGTGGTGCGCGGGCTTCTTATCGCGGTGGCTTCCGTTGTTGCGGAGCACGGGCTCTAGGCGCACGGGCTTCAGTAGTTGTGGCTCATGGGCTCTAGAGCACAGGCTCAGTAGTTGTGGCACACGGGCTTAGTAGCTCCGCGGCATGTGGGATCTTCCAGGACCAGGACTCGAACCCGTGTCCCCTGCATCGGCAGGCGGATTCTTAAGCACTGCGCCACCAGGGAAGTCCCACTGTCCTTTTATAACAAAGTTCGCTGTTTAAACATTCTCATCTCGAGTGAGGCAGAGCTGTCATTGACCGTAAACGTGCCCCCACATGTGGCTTCTCTGCGTCCTTGCACACGTGGAGGTAAGGGGTGTGAGACCTCAGGAAACTGTGCATGTGAGTCTGGATTCATCGGTCACAGGACGCAAACTCTGGTCTCCCGCCCTGGCGTGCCCGTGCTCCTCTCTGCTCCTGCCCTTTAGGAAAAAGAATCCCGTAAGGGTGGATGCCTGGTAACTGGCGGACAGGTCCTCTCCTGGGAATAAGGCCCAGGCCCCGGGGGCGGCGGGGGGTTGGGGGGGAGCCTACGCTGGCAGTTTTGATCTTATTTCCTGTTCTGGATTGAACAGCTCAAGTAAGAGGGATTTTTGCCTTTTTCAAGAAGGTGGGGATGAGGAACAGCTTTTTTTTTTTTGCGGTACGCGGGCCTCTCCCGTTGCGGAGCACAGGCTCCGGACGCGCAGGCTCAGCGTCCACGGCTCACAGGCCCGGCCGCTCCACGGCATGTGGGATCTTCCCGGACCAGGGCATGAACCCGCGTCCCCTGCATCTGCAGGCGGACTCTCAACCACTGCGCCACCAGGGAAGCCCGAGGAACAGCTTTTAATTTCTTGTTTTATATATGGGTATATTTTTTGAGCAAGGTGGGTGGTGGGGTGAAGGTGCCTTAAGGTCGTCACCAGCTGAGTGGGTCCTCTTATCCCCCTCTCGCCCTCACTTTCCCACTGGCTAGCACCTGGGGGGGTGCTCTGTGATATTTGTTCAATGAACGAGTGAAGAAGTGGTTTCTGCCTGCCAGAGCGCCTCCAGGACAGCCCTCTGCTGCTCCTCTCTCTCTCGTCCTCTTCCTTTCGCCCTGCAGGGCAGGCCAGCCATCTCTCCTCTCCCGGCTCCCGTCCGAGGCTCTCAAGATGTACGCCGCATGTTCTGACACACTAACCTTTTCTAATAGCTGTTTCCTAGTGTATCATAACTCAGCCGTTACAAATGTCCCACAGAGTGTCCCTGCACGGCCATCCCCGTGGCATGTGTGACTCTGCAGACCATATGAACATTCCTCGTCAACAGGGCTGTCGTTGTCCCCTGGCCTACTCCATGCAGATGGGGAAAGAGCCCCTCTGTGCAGGCAGGATTTCCTGTGTGCTGTTGGCCCTCTCTCTGCATAGCCCAAGGAGAGCCCCCTTCTGCCCGGTGAGTCGCAGTCTCTTCTACAACCCAGTGCCTCATCCTGCCTGATTTTGTCTTTTATTTTCATTGTGATAAAATGAACATGACATACCATTTTAACGATTTTTAAGTGGCAATTCAGTGACATTAAGTATACATACGGTGTTGTGCAGTCATTACCACTGTCCGTCTCCAGAACTTGTCTATCATCCCAAACAGGAACTCTGTGCCCGTTAAACAATCTCTCTCCATCCCCCCGTCCCCTCAGTCCCTGGGAAACTCTGCTCTAATTTCTGTCTCTAAGAACTTGCCTATTCTAGGTACCTCATAAAAGTGGAATCATACCGTGTCTGTCCTTTTGTGTCCGGCGTAGCATGTTTTCAGGGTTCATCCATGTTATAGCATGTATCAGAATTTCATTCCTTTTTGGGGCTGAATAACAACATTCCATGGTTCCATATGTACAGATACATTTTGTTCATCCGTTCATCCGGTGACAGACACTTGGGTGGTTGCCACCTTTGGGCTATAGTGATAATGTTGCTATGAACACGGGTGTTCAAATTCTGCATCTCTGGGAGCGGAACTGCTGGGTCGTATGGTAATTGTGTTTAACTTTTCGAGGAGCCACCAAACTGTTTTCCATAGCAGTGGTACATTTTATGTCGCAGTGTACCTTTTAAAATAATTCTTAACTTTCAACTAGAAAAACGATGCATGTTTGTTATAAAAACCTCAAAGGAGGGCTTCCCTGGTGGCGCAGTGGTTGAGAGTCCGCCTGCCGATGCAGGGGACACGGGTTCGTGCCCTGGTCGGGGAAGATCCCACGTGCCGCGGAGCGGCTGGGCCCATGAGCCATGGCCGCTGAGCCTGCGCGTCCAGAGCCTGTGCTCTGCAACGGGAGAGGCCACAGCAGTGAGAGGCCCGCGTACCGCAAAAAAAAAAAACAACAAAGAAAACAAAACTTCAAAGGATGCAGAGGTACATGAAGTAACGATGCAACCCTCCCTTTTAGACAACTGCTACTTAGTGTTTGGTGTGTATCCACTTGGACCCCCCCTGTACCTCTCCAAATATACGAGCATACACTCAGACATTTCAACAAAAGTGGGACACCTGGCCCTGCCGCTTGGTTTTTTTCCATGTCATCCCATGTTGCACCTGAAGTTCTCGGCTGTGTGCCTCTCCGTTCTGTGGATGCACTTGTGTCATGTATCGGTTCCCGGGTAGTGAGAGACAATTCTCACAAACCCTATGCACTCACAGCTTTGCACACGTCGGCTGCCAGAGCTGACCTTGGCACTGGGGAGGCCATGTGGCCAAGAACTACCTTCCCCATCAGTCTCAGCTTTTCCCAAGTTGCTCTACGCTTGGGGTAGCTAAACTGGCTGAGCTGTGTTTTGTGAGGGAGGGCCACCCACCTGGCCTCATCCAGCTGCAGCCTGGCGTGGCACACCCTCCCCTCTGGGAATTCTGGGAGTCAGCCTCCTTTGAAGTGAGGAGGTAACTTAGAGCTGGGCAGAGAGGTGAGCTGCAGCTGGAGAGAGAGAGAGTCCAGACTCTCACAGCATGGGGCGGGCGGGGTTTCTCTTTGGGGCTCTGAGAAGGAGGCTGTGGGACCATCAAGGCGTGCTGTGCCCTCACACACTTGGACAGACCCAGCTTAGGCCTGGCAAAAGGCCACCTTTCAAGCCAAGGACCAGCCTATCTTTTGCCAGCACCTTTTTCTGCAGAGCCCCAGGCAGCTGGTGGGAGAGTACAAAGAGGCCTGGAAAATCCACAAACTGCATAATCAGCCCCTGCATCTTGGACGCTTGACTCTGTTTATTGCTTCCTGTCCCCGAAAGCCCTTTAAAAACAGAGGGGCTTTGAGGGGGGGGAGCTGGACCTGGTGGGTGGCCTGCCCCTGCCAGACGTCCCACAACTCTGGGAGCCGGCAGCTTCCCTAAACAAGTCCACTTTCCTTTCCACTTCCCTCTGCCACCCCCAAAGAGAACAGGGGGTTGTCCAAGAGTGTGAGAGGGCCTAATTGACAAAGGACAAGGGTCTCATTTCTACCAATTTCCTTGAAGGCCTGGAGGTTAAGCTCTAATGAGGTGCAGGAGGGGAGCAGGGTAAAACCTCAGCCTCTGACTGACCCCTGCGAGGTGGGGAGGGGAGCAGGGGGTCTGTTCCCTGGGATCTAGGGACGGTCCTGTTCCAAGGGCCGTGGGACTCGCTCAAAGCTGTTTTATTCTTGTTTGTATTACATTTTTTTTCTTTTGGCCATGCTGCGCGACTTGTGGGATCTTGGTTCCCCAACCAGGAACTGAACCCGCGTCGTTGGCAGTGAGAGTTCGGAGTCCTAACCACTGGCCCACCAGGGAATTCCCTGTATTACATTTTTTTTAAATAAATTTATTTATTTTTTATTTATTAATTTTTGGCTGTGCTGGTTCGTCGTTGCCGTGCGCGGGCTTTTTCTAGTTGCGGCGAGCGGGGGCTACTCTTCATTGCGGTGCGCGGGCTTCTCATTGCGGTGGCTTCTCTTGTTGTGGAGCACGGGCTCTAGGCGCGCGGGCTCAGTAGTTGTGGCTCACGGGCTCTAGAGCTCAGGCTCAGTAGTTGTGGCGCACGGGCTTAGTTGCTCCGCGGCATGTGGCATCTTCCCGGACCAGGGCTTGAACCTGTGTCCCCTGCCTTGGCAGGTGGATTCTCAACCACTGCACCACCAGGGAATCCCCTGTATTACATTTTTAAAAACAGGTTTCTCCTTGTTGACTGACTTTTCTCCCTTCCCTTCCTCTCACCTCCCCAACCTTCATCCACCCTGTCCCAGAATTAACTAATTCACGTCACAGCCTTTCCCACCACTGCCGGTGGCTGAGATGTGACTCTTTCAGGGAAGAGCTACAGCCCTGAAACGTTCACCTGGACACTCACAGCTGGGGGTGCCCGTGAGGGCTGTTTGCTGTGCTTTCCTTGCATCTGGGAGACATGGGCAGGGTGGATGTGGGGGGCACATGGTTGGAAGAGGGATGCTGTGTTTTGGGAAGAGGGGCATGTAGGAAGACAGTCACCCAGAGCTGGGGCTGCCCCTGCCAGCCAGACGTGGGGCGAACTGTCCCTCTCCGACCTGGGGCTCCCGCTGTGGTCAGGCGGGTGGGAGGCCTGAGTTCCCACCCTCCCTCTATGCCTGTCTGCATCCTCCCTTTGCTTGGCGTCCCTGACTTAGAAGCCGATTGACCACATGACCCTGATTTACCCCTGTTGAAAGGCCTCTCTGATTTAAAAAGCAGAGGGTATGAGTTGGCCTGTGCTCTCTGTGTGGACCCGCCGTATGTGAGGGTCCGTGGGTCTGCTCGTACTTTTCCGCAGGGGCCGTCTAAGCAGACTTTCCACGTGGGACCTCTGTGTGTCTGAGCTTGTGCATTTGGTTGTGCAATTCTGATCCTGCCCCACCCTCCCAGCTCCTTCCTGAAAGTGAAATGCTACAGTCCTTGCTCAAGAACAAAGGCTTGAGCTCAGCCCTGCATGTTAATGATTTTCAAGTGTGGCCACTTCCTCCTGCTGGGCCCGACTCACTCAGCTGCTGCCCGCTGTGGTTGGGATGGAAACCCAGCTTGAAGAGCCCAGGGACGGACAGGGGGACCCTGCTGGGGGTGGGAGCCGGAGCCTGGCAGGGTCCTGTTGGCCCTGGGACCCCTGTAGCAGAGGAGGCATATGGCAGGACCGGCCTGCTCTGCTCTGAGCTGGACTGCACCCCCTTCTTTTCTATCTCCCTGCTCCTGGCCAATCCATGCAGCCGCTTCTCTCCTGCCCCAGGGTGACCCCACGTTCCCAACCCTTCTGGAGCCTCAGTTTCCCTCTGTGCCCCATACAGAGATCAGAGGCTCCTCATTATAAGTAGGGTGACAGTGCAGTGAGTGGTTGGGAACATGGGCTTGGGGGTAGAATCCTGACTTAGCCGCTTGGTATCTAATTCCTCTGTGCCTCAGCTTCCCCATCTGCAAGGTAACACCTCCTACCTCGTAGGGCTGTTGCTAGGATTCCATGGAGGTGAAGTGCCCAGCATGGTGCCAGCTGAGCCCCTGCTCTCGGGGAACGGGCCCAGCCTAGAGCCTGGCTTGTGGAACTCGCCCCCAGCACTGGAAACTGTAAAGTGCTGTGCACATGTAAAGCACAATCATTTGGGGGCAGTCATCACGTTCAGAGTGAGAGAATGATCTATTTCAGGATTTTTAAACGGCTGGGATCAGCAGACCTTGGCTACAATTCACAGATGTTTCCCACTGTGGAAGCTGGGTTTTCACTCCTGCCTTTCCTGTTGGTCTTTCCTCTTTGGTTATTTGGCACACGCACATGGGTTCCCCCCTTTGTGCCACACAAAGGGAGCATGAATCCGGATTCACCCCGTGTCTGTGGGCTGTGGGCCTGAAAACCACTACAGCTCCTCTGTCAAAGATTCATAAACCTTGAAGGATGAGTCAGTCGTGTTTGCCACCAGCAAGAAGTGCTTGAGCACTAGCTGAATACCTCGTGTTTTAACAGTGCTCATCAAGGAGACACGGGACTAAGGAGTGTCCAGCTGCTTTGGAAAGGTCCCAGCAATTGCTGGACTGTCCTCATTGTCGCCTCATACCCCTTAAGTCTGGGTGCCTTGCAACCCACTTGTAGGCTGGGGCCATTCCAGCTACACGCTCTCTCCGACCCAGCCCTCGTGCCCATCCCACACTGGAAGGAAGGGAGTGCAGGGTCCACACATCCCTGGCTGGCGGCTTCCCTGGGAGGGACAGAGCGGCTGCGAGTCTGGGCTTGTGGGGTGAAGTGGCAGAGCGTTTGTTTGATGACTGTGGATTAAGCCCAGGTGTGTGGGCCTAATGTTTACAGAATCCTGATTGGCTCAGGCTGGAATGAAAAAAATGGCTATTCAGGGGAGCAGGGAGGTGGCATGGATAATCCAAAAGCCATTTTTTCAGGGCTTGGAGCCAGAGATAAGGTATTTTTGCAGATCTCCGTAAATCAGCCAGATAGGAATTCTTTTTAATGTGTGCCTACAGTGTACCTCAGCTGCTCCAGTGACTGAACAGTCCACGAAACTCAGCTCAGACAGCTGTGGACCATCTGGGGACTCGGGGCACACACAGAGGATGCCAAGAATGAAAGGGACCTTGAAGATCATTTAGTCCTCCTTGCCCATTTTTCAGATGGGTACCTGAAGGCTCAGGCGGTGAAATGACTTGCTGAAGTTCCCTTGGCTGGTCAGTGATGGAGCTAAAGTCAGAATCTGGGGCCCCAAACCGCATCACTCTGTAAGGTAGTGGTCCTCACACTTTACTGCACATTCGAATGATCTGGGGAACTTGTTAACATACAGATTCCCAGGCTGTAGCCCCGGAAATTCTGATTTCATAGTGGGGTGAAGAATGTGTGTCCTTAGCAAACCCCTCAGAGGAGTCTGGTGAAGGCGGTCTCCACCATCCTCTCAGATACATTGCTATAACGCAAAGGGCATTTGCTTTTAGACTGATAGAAAAGCACATTTGCTCTTCCCAGAGCCTCGTGAGCAGGCCGGTAGCAGTGCGGGGAACAGGCAGAGATGCAAACAGCTCTGGTTAAACCTAGGCTTTAAAACAGGTTGCAAGAAACTGGTGTGTCAGAAGACTTGACAGCACACTGGTTTCTTTCCTGTGAGGCCATGCAATTTGGATGTGGTGCAGCCCTGGACGACCTTTAGGTCACACATGACGACCCCTTGTCCCTATCTGTAAAATGGCTCTGATGGTGGTAGAAGGTAATAATCTGCGGTACTAGATTATCGTGAGGATTAACACAGTGCACGGGAAGCACAGCCCAGCACTCAGTAAATGGCAGGTTCTCTGATCGATAATTGCTGGGGGAGGGAGGGGAGGGCAGGCCTCTGCTTTATGTCTTTATGGAATGGATGTCTGCTGAGGATGTCATTTGAGGACAAGGGTTCCGGTTCTGTAGCTAAAGAAAGGGTCCAGGTCCTTCCAGCCCTGGGGGACTGGGATGCAGCCACCCCCTTCTGCAGAGGTGTCACCATGGTTTGTACCTAGCTTGGTGGTGCCTTTCTCTGGCTCTGATCCGTCCCCCACCCCAACTCATGTCCTTGCATCTCTGGGAGGTTTCAGTGATGGGGAAGGTCAGACTGAACAGGGACTCTTTCTCTCCATTTTCTAGGGATGGAGACTGAGGCCCCCTGGAGGCAAAGCAGGCTGGTTCTGGGACCGCCAGGATCTCCTGCCCCTTCCCCTGACTGTCAGATTTGAGGGCCAGGGCTACCAGCCCCAGCGGGCCTGCAGCCCTCCTTCACTCCCATCTGGGAGTTGGTTTTGCAGGGAACCGGAAAGCTGATTTCTGGGCCAGGGTGTGCCACTTCCAGGTTCTGGTTCTGGCCAGATTTGCTGCAAATCAGGTCAGCCTGACCTCACCCCTCACCACTGATGCACCTGATGCTGTAAAAACCATTCTGGGCACATTCGGGGAAGAGAGAGAGGGACCAGGGCCTCATCTGGCCCTGCTGTCAGCCTAGCGAAGGGAGGGGTTGCAGGGTGGGCCGTGGGAAGGCTGAGGGGGCGGTTAGTGCACGTTAGCGTGTGTGTAGGACAGTCTGGCGGAAGAACACAGCTTCCAAGTTGGGTGAAGAGAGGAGTGGACTGAGTGCCTGGGCTGGGCGGGAGGGTCCAGGAAAATCTAAAGGAAGGGAGCGTGGCCCCTGGCTGTGAGGGCCTGAGGCATCTGTGGCACCCGCCTGTGCAGTGAAGGCTTGGAGGGAGCTGGTGTATGTGGCGCAAGCAGACGCATGAGCTGTGCGTCGCTGCGCTGGGGTGCACGCCCACACGGGGACAGGGCGCTGGCCCAGGAGGCCACAATCTGGGTTCAGATCCCAGCTCTGTGGCCACTGAGCTCTGACCTCAGGCAACACACACCATCTGGCAGGGAGAGCATGGGGTTTCTTCCTGAGGGCATGTGTGGGCACGTGGGTACTGGAGTTGAGCAGTGTGGGTGAGGGAGGGCCACAGGTGGGGAGGGATACCTAGCTCAGCGGTGGCAGAGGAGGGGCGCGGGGGAGCGAGCAGCCTGCGGTTGGGGAGAGTAGCACGGGCCTGGTAAGTGGCTCTGAACAGTCCCATCTGCTGTCTGGGCGGGGCGGAATTTCTGATGGTGTCCCGGCTGCCTGCCTGCGAGGGGTGGTGGCCCTCGGGCTGCAGCTGCCTCCTGCTGTTTGAAGCTGGGCCCCTCCCCCAGCCCCTGCTCCCCAGCCCCGGACCTGCATTCCCCAGCTGCTATAGGAAGCACTTCGGAGAAGGGCCCTGTGTGTGCCCGTGCTCCTGCTGCACAGCCCGGAGCCCCTCCCTGGGGGCAGGCCCCTGTCAAACCAGCCCAGCCCCCAGCAGCAGCGGGAGCTCCACGCAGGGGTCCCAGAGCACCCCAGCCTGAGGTCCTGGAGGCACCTGAGAAGAGCCTTAATGCTGCATACTCTCCCCGCTCAGGGCTGGATTCAAGATCATAACCCCAGGGGCTTCCCTGGTAGCACAGTGGTTAAGAATCCACCTGCCAATGCAGGGGACACGGGTTCGAGCCCTGGTCCAGGAAGATCCCACATGCCGCGGAGCAACTAAGCCCGTGCGCCACAACTACTGAGCCTGTGCTCTAGAGCCCGTGCAACAAGAGAAGCCATCCAATGAGAAGCCAGTGCACCACAACAAAGAGTAGCCCCCACTCGCCGCAACTAGAGAAAGCCCACGCGCAGCAACAAAGACCCAACGCAGCCAAAAAAAAAAAAGATCATAACCCCAGGCCTGACTCCTGGGCCAGGCTCTAGACACAGACAGTCTTACTGACGGCTGCCCCGACTGAGAGAACGTGATCCCCCTCAGGAACCTGTCTGAGGACATACAGGTGTCCCTGTTCTACACATGAGGAAACGCACTCAGAGATGTTCCACTCACCCAAGCAGCAGTGATCGGGATGGAAGCCGGGGTTAGCCCTGAGCTCAAGCCCATCCTTAACCGCTGCGCTCCTACCCCAGACACAGCGCCGGTAAAAACCAACTTGTGGTTTCCCCTCCACGGGGAGCTTCCTGGCTAGACCCCGCCCCACTGCGCTGCTCCGGTGGGCCCTCCACACTGTGGTCTGACCCCTGAAACAGCTGTGGCATCAGCCATCACCTGGCCCACCGGGAATCTCTGTGTACCCTGCAACCCTCCCAGGAGATAGGTGGGGCCCTGGCCCTGAGGCTGAGGCTCTGGCCAGGGAGGGCTTGCCCAGATAGTCCGGGTAGGAGGGATGGAGTTGGGATTCGAAGGATCACAAAAGTTTTAAAGCCCTGGAGGCTCTGTGCTTTTAAGATTTCTTTCTGTCATCATTCAGTTGTTTTTGGTTTGGTTTGACTTGGTTTTTTAAAATCAGAGAACAGTGTAAGACGGAGGTTGAGAAGAGCATGGACTCTGGGGACAGATTGCTTGCATCCACATTTTGGCTCTGTCGCTGACTGTGTGACCCTACGTAAGCTCTTTACACTCTCTGAGTCTTAGTTTCCTCATCTGTAAAATGGGTATAATTGCTTTACTGTGGGGTGGCTTTGATGAGATGATGCATGCCACGTGTTTAGAAAGTGTGTGGCACACAGTATGTGCTCACAGATATTTGCTATGACTATTATTAAAAAGTAATTCACGTCAATTGTAGATAATATGCATATGCAAAGAGAACAGAAGATCACTGGCAGAGCTATCATTTTGATATTCTTTGTAGGTTATCTGCTTATTTTATAATTTTAAAATTAAGGAACATGAATCAAAATTTAAAAGGTACCAAAGGATTTACAGAGAAAAGTTTTCTTGATCTGTCTCTTATGACCTAATTCTCCCCAGTGGAAGCCTATAGTATCAGTTTCTTATGAATCCTTTCAGAGCCCTTTCCCTCACCCTCTCCATATGTAGACATACACATACCCTAATGCACTATAGTATAGAGACTATACTTACTTTTCTGTGCCTTGCATTGTTCCCCTAAGCAACAGGTCTTGGGCATAGAGACATACAGAGATGCCCTATTTCTGTTTACCACTGTATAGTGTTCCATCAAATGTGTTATATGAATTCCATAGAAGTGGAATTCATGGATCAGTGGGTGGGTGCAAAGTGTGTGCTAGTGTGGGGTAAGGGGACAGGAGTTGGGACTTCAGTTCCCAGGACCCTCCTCTGCTCTGAGCACCCCTCCCTAATCTTGGTTCCTTGGCCTGGACTCCCTGGGCATGCTCAGATACTGAATTATGTGGCATCATTGACTGACCACCTGTCCCAGGGGCCCAGAGACATCTCCTGCCCAGACTTCAGGGCTCAGCATCAGACCATGCAGGCCCAGCCTGTGGAGGGGCCTTCAGCTTAACCGCCTGAAGGACATGCCCGGGGAGGGGCAGCTGGCCCCTCTTTCCCAAGGAGCTGGAACTGGGCCAGCAAGAGCTCATGCCTGGAGCCAGCCCAGCTTCACTGCCTGGCACCTGAGCTGCCAGTGCCCCCTTCTCCCAGTTTGGGCCATTGCACTTGGTCCCAGGTACAAACACATTCCTGCCAGCCCAGAGGCGCTCCGCAAGGCTGCAGTCCCTGGGTGGGGCAGCGGGGAGCAGCTTCCCCTCTGTCAACTGAAGTCTGATCTCCTCCCAGGCGCCTGGGTTGAGTGTCTTGGCCGAGCTGGTAACGCTTGTTGATGGAGAGACGGATTGTTGTGGAAATAGTCCCAACCAGTTCAGGTAGAGATGGAAAACAGTTGGTTGCCCAGGCAACTGACAACCTGGGTGGAGTAGAGAAAAGGGATTTGTAGGGAAACTGCCACGGTTCTGTCTTTCCTTCTGGTAGGCTTTGCCTGGACTCCTTCCTCCTCCCTTCCTCCCTGGACATGAGCACCAGGTACCCCCAGCCTCTCCAGGGGCAACTCTGCCCCATTAGGAGTCAATTCAGTTCACAGTTACTGAGTTCTTGCTGTGTGCCTGACTCCGTGCTCAGCCTCGGGAATGCAGAAAGGGGGTCAGGCCTGATGGATTAAGAGTGCCAGGTCTGGAGTCAGATCAGTTTGGCCACTTAGCTGTGTGACCTTGAACAAATTCCTCGACTCCTCTGTGCCTCATTTTTCTATCTATAAAGTGGAAATAGCATTGGTAATATGTACCTCTTAGGGCTGTAGAGAGGATGAAAAGAGTTATTAACAGGCATAAGGCACTTGGAATAGTGGTTGGTACATAAAGAAGCAGGCGATAAGTGTTATGTTATCATTATTGCTATTATTACCGTCATTCTACCAAGATGAGCCGAACAAATGACATGTTACTCATGCCTGAGGAGCTTCATCTTGGATCTTTTCAACTGGAAGGCAGAGCTGACTTCTCAGCCCTTTTACAGCAACCAAGCCCAATGTCTGGGCCTCAGGAACAAAGATGAACAATGGTGTCCTTAGAACTGAAGCTCTGGGGCCAGTCCTTTCATAGGGTAGGGACCTTATTAACTTCCTTTGAAACCTCTTGCCCTAGTCCATACCCAACAGCCCCCATCAGCTATAGACCTGCCCACAGAAGTTGAAGCAAGAGAGAGAAAAATTAGGAAAGAAAACATCTTTTTTCGTTTTTTTTTCTCCTATAGATTTTTAAAAGATATTAGTGGGGTAGGTGGATTTCTTTCCTGCCCCAGCCTTAGATTGGACTCATTGATGGGGGATGGCCCAGAGAGGTAAGTGGCTAACTCAAGGTCACACAGCCGGGCATGGCAGAACTGAGTCTGCCTCTCCCTCTCTTCCTCCTCCTCTTCTCTTAGGTCCAATAAGGCCTCCTTTTCCCAATGGCCGTGCCCGAGGGTCCTCTCTGCCCTTCCTGACACCCCCTTCCCCGGGGGGTGGGCACAGGTGTGGCTGCCCAGCAGCTCCCGGTGCCTCGGGAATGAATGAGGCTGGCTTTGTTGCGGCCCCAGCAGCTGTGGCCGTTTGAGTTTCCATTAAGCCCTTTCCGCGCCTTGGTCTGGAGCAGGAGGCTCGGCATTTAAAGGTCACCGGGCGTTTGAAGCTGCAGTGACATTAATAGCTTGGGAAGAAAACAAGACTGTGCAGGGACCGGAGGACAAGGCGCCTCTGTCAGGGCTGTGCCCGCCCCCCCTCCCCCGCCGGGTGCTCACGCGCATACACACACACTTACACACTCGGACACACACACACACAGACCCTGACAGCCTCTCTCTGTCTCTTGTCCCGCCCTCCTTTCTCCCCTTTTGGGGCCTCTCTAGCTCAGAAGCCAAGAAGCTCAGGCAGACTTCCCTGTGCCCTGCCCCCATCACGTCTGAGGTGACAGTTGGACAAGGATGCAGCTGCCCCAGGCCCAGCGGCTTCTCCATTAACACTGCCATTACCCACTTGAGGTTTCCCCAGGACTTAACCATGGTTACACAAGCATCCCAGGGGTCATATGACCTCATTCTGGCCCTGCTGGCTTTTGCAGCCCAGATTCCTAATGAGACAAAATAAGCCTGGGCCTGGTCTTCTCATACGGGAAATGAAAGGGCTGGCAAGCAGGGTGTATCTTGCCTGCCAGTTCTAATCACTTGGTAGTGACTTGCCCAGAGGGCTGAGTTGAAAAGGCTTCTGAGGCTGTGTGGGTTCCATAGGACAATACCTAGATGGATTAGTGATGTCTGCCAAGGACACAGGATATAAATAAGTGGCGTGTGCGCCTTGTATTTCGCACCTTGGGAATAAATTATTTTGAAACTCTTCCAGTCTTGGATTCTAAGATCCCTGGAGTGGCTGGGTGGCTCCTCTTCCTTTTAGTCAGCCCGAGAGTCGGGGGTGGGGCTGATTTTTGAGTTCTTGGAGAGAAGCTGATCTGTATGCCCTTTCCTGGGAGCAGCTGTGGCCTGAGCCCTGGGACACCACCTAGTGGCCTGGAATGGTAGTGCCATTGGGCTGGGCCCAGATCTTATGCAAGAAGGGACAGCGAGTCCCTCTGCAGGCTGTGATCACAGCAGTTACAGATAGATCACAAGATCCGGTCTGTCCCTGGGAGTTTTTAGAGGAGGGAGCCAGGGGTGTGCAGGGACACAGCTGGCCTCGGGTAGTCACTTCAGAAGAATGGGGCGGGGGGCGTGCAGAAAAGTGTTGGCAACTGGGACCTCTGGCCTCCCAGCCCCATACCTCCTCCTGAGGCCTCCTCTTCTAATCCCCACCTTCTGGGGTTGAGTCCTGGTCCTCCTGGGAGGCAGCAGAGTATCAATTCAGGTGTTGGAGGGGGTCGAGCTCCTGCCCGCTGGAGCTGTCGCTGGCTTGGAAAGAAGACCAACAGACCAGCCTTGTGTGCCAGGGAGGAGGCCCTCAGGCCCGGCGGCAGAGGGCTCAGGCACCTTGACCGTGTCACTGAGCAGCCTTGGCCTCGGTCGCCTCGTCTGTGAAGTGGGGTAATAATGCACACCCTGTATAAATGATAGGTTTGTTGTGAGGACTGAATGAGAATGCAGAGAAGACAGGGCTTTGGAAATGGAGAAAGCACCCCGTCCCCACCGTTGATATGAGCCGGAGAAGGAAGAGAGGGGAAGGGAACCCACAGTTGCTGCACTCCAACTTCTTTCCTTCCCTTCTTTACTCATCCACCTGATAAGTTACGTTGGAGCTGCTGTTGGACATCCACGTGGAGGCAGCGGGTCGGCTGTGCAAGTGTGGAGTTCAAGGGCGTGTTCCCGGGAGACCTCAGGGCGAGAGACATGTGGGAGCCAATATTCGGCGTGCAGACAGTGTCAAAGCTGTGGGACTGGATAAGATCACTCAAGGTTTGAGTATAGCTCAGGAAAAGGGCCAAGACCCGGGCCGGAGGTCGCACCAACCTGTCTCGTTGGGTGCTTCCTATGCTGAGGCACCCGTATAAATCCTATCACAACACCCCTTCCACGTAGGTATGATCCCAACTTTGACAGATGAGGAAGCTGAGGTTCAGAGAAATGAAATAATTTCTCCAAGTCACACAGCCGTACCAGGCCCAGGCAGAATGGGAATCCATTCTGGCTCCTGGGCTCTCACATCCCCCATGTGGGCCCTACCTGGCCCTGCAGGAGACTGGCTGGGATGACCTTGGGCAAAGTCGGGAGAATGACTCTCCGACTCTCGGGCAGCTGGCCCACCTCCCTGGGCCAGGCCGGGAGTGACTCAGGCCTTGGCTGTCTACACACACTTGGAGGGAAGCTTGGCTGTCTGCCGCCCCTGCCAGGCCTGGATTCCTTTCTGGGGAGGCGGAAGGCCTGGCTCCCTGGGACCTGGGGGAGGACAGGTGTGGGGTTTCTGCTTCCCAATCCCCAGGTTGCTCACAACCTGTGAATTCAGGAGAGCCTCTGAGTCTGCCTCCAAGAGGTCTAATGGGCTCAGCAGGTTAGATTCACTTCCTTTTTCAGAAGTCAGGGGTTATCTCCCTCTGTTTCCCTGCCAGTGCCCAGCAGCCAGGGTTCAGAGAGGCGGAGGAGTGATTTCCCCAAGGTCACAGAGCCAGTTCTGGGGCAGAGCCAACAGACCCCCTCCCTGCCCTCCCTCCGCCAGTGCTGTCTGGGTCACATTTCCTCTGCTGGAATGTCAGCCAGGCTGTGCCGTCTCCTGAGCCTTTCTGAGGTTCCTCCGCTCCTAGCCCTGCAAGCCTGACTTGGCATTTTTGCCTCTTAGGAAATGGGTTCCTAATTCTGGCTTCTCTACACACTAGCTGTGTGACTTTGTACAAGTTACCTAACTTCTCTGAACTGGTTTCCACAGCTATAAAGTGGGGACAATAACATCTGTCTCTGGAGTTGTAAAAAAAAAAAGATTAAATGTGAAAGCGCCTGGCACAAGCTCGTACACCTAAGCTGCCTACTTCATTTTTTCATGTGTTTAACATTTTTTTTCATTTGAGCTGTGCCGGTTGTAGAAGGCAGCCTGGCACGGATGACTCTGACCCTGAGGACAGTCCTTCTCCCTGCTCCCAGCCACGCTGGCCAAACCTCAGCCCTGGCCTCAGCCTCTGCACCTGAGCTCAGCGAGCGCTGGGGAGATGGTCCTCTGAGAAGTGGGGGCCCTCACAGCGACCCCTCCTGGTGTTAATTGTAGGCAGCCTGGCTCTGGGAGTCCGTGGGTCCTTGCAGAGTCCTATGAAAATAGCATTTCTCTACACTGAATCCTGTTTCCCATTACTGTTTCTGAGCCACTTTCTCCTCATCCACAGAAACGCTCTCTGATGGAAAAGTCAAGGCTTTACCGCTCCTGCTCTGTGTCCTGGGCATCTCCTCTGGTCCTGGGTCTCGGCTCTTCATCTGTAATGTGCAGCAGGCTGTAGCGTTGTCGGCCGTTCTCATGTCGCGGCAGACACACAACGTGCTCTTTTTCAAGGCTTTGCACCTGGGGTAAATGGAAGCAGCTGCTGCGGCCCAGCCTCCCCTGGGGCTGTGAGGATCGGTATCTCCTTCCCAAGGGCTGACAGAATTTCGGGGGGTTGATATCCAGATGCTGGGGAAGGACCGCCTAGAATCCCCCGCCCCATCCACTCCAGGAGCAGCTTGGCTGGCACGCCAACGGCCCCTGGCTCTCTGCCGGCCCTGTGGGGCAGCGGTAACAACAGTCACGCAGCTAACCACGTTCCAGGCACCGTGCTGAGGATTATCCTGTTTAATTCTCATGGAAGCCCCATTCATGTAGGTGAGGGATTGGGCACAGAGAGGACAGGGGACGGGTACCAGGTCCCACAGCTGGAGCGGCAGAGCGGGAGTTGCAGCCTGGGGCCGAATCAGGGCACTTACTTAAATGGTAGGAGGGCAAGAAGGTTTCTTGGGGGCTTCCCGACACTCAGGCCCGGAGCCCAAGGGACCTGTAAAGAGGGCTGTTAATGGGGAAAACGTGGACCCCATCATCTTCCTTCTTCCTCTGTCAGGGGGGGATCAGGTCCTGGCCTCTTTCTCCAAGGGGCTGCCCTTGGCAAAGTGAGAGCCAGGTCCCTCAATCTCTCTTATGAAATTACTCGAGGGGGAGGGCGAAGGTGGTGAAGGTGGCCGACTCCAGACGCGTTAGCACAAGGCACGGACCCCCATGTGTGACGACACCAGGACAGCAGATTGCAGCCCAGGGCACGGCTTCTGGGGCCTCCTGGCCCTGAGGTCCTTGTTAGAAGCCTCAGGGCAAGTTTCCAGAACTCAGGACGAAGGTAGACACCAGGGTGGAGCCCCGCTTTGGAGGGTGTTTTGTCAGCATCCTCTGACCTTACAGTGTGTCAGGGCGGGTGGAAGGTGTGGGTGAGGGGAGTTGGGGTGTCTAAAGCCAGCTGTGGGAGGCCACGTCACACTTGACTCCCCTCCTGTGTTCATCCTCATAACACATTTCTTGGACAGATCCTTTGAGGTCACTCCTCTGGGCTTCCTTGCGCAATGGCTTTGGCCTCTCTGAGCTGTGACTCGCTCGTCTGGGAAGCGATGGGGTGGAGGAGGTTGGATAATAAGTCATACTTCACCCAGTCATCTGAATACTACTCAGGCATTAAAGACCATGAAGGAGATCTCTATGTTCTGACATGAGAAGATGGCTACAATCAGTCATTAAGTGGAAAAAAGGAAGTTGCATAGTAGAATTTATGGTCTGATCACATTTCAGTAAAATGAATTCATACTTATGGCAGTATGTGCCTAGAAACATGTATCTGCATGTAGATATTCCAGTGTTAAGAGGTTTTCTCTGGCGGTGGGAGGGGATTATAGTTCTGTAACATCAGTGTCCGGAGGCTGCATGGGGCCCATGTGCTTCTAGTTTCCTGCTCTTGAACACAGCCCGCCTCCCTGGGACTAGGCAGACACCCACCCAGCAAGCCCCCGAGCATAAGCCCCGGACAATTTCCACGTCCCTCGAAGGAGGTGGAGGTTTGACGGAGATCAGAATCTCAGCATGGTGGCCTTGGAAGGCACTGGGGGACAGTATGAAGCCCCATTTTTACCTGTGAGGGGACTAGCCTTTAGGGACAGAAGGAATCAGTGGTAGTGATGTGTCTTCCGGTCTCAGGGTGAGGGAGGGCGCTCCCACTGCACCTTCCACACGGTCTGGTCTGGTCTGGTCTTCCTTTCATCATCAGTTAACTGTGGAGATCATGGCAAGGAAGATCGTGCTGATTGGCTCACACCAGCTCTTCTCTATCATCTGTTAAGATGATGACCCCCAGTACTAGAAAAGGACTTAAGAATATCCTGTGCTGGAACAGTCCCTTAAAATAAAGCTGCCACTTTTCTACACTTAGCAAAACTACCGTACATCCTGGGATAAGCATGAGAAAGTCAGAACTTGATGTTTTTGGACACATTCAACTCTCAGTTACCTGCACTAGCAGAAGTGCTACCTTAGAAGTGATTTACAGGCCTGGTTCTGAGTGGGCTGCACTGCGTTCTGTTGCAGATTTACTGGAGCTCTGCACAAGTGGATGCCTCATATGATGGTGGGGCCCTGAGGTGAGGGAGCTAAGGAAAGCAGAGACTGGATGGGCTGGAGACCAGAGGGGGAGGACATTGCCTATACAGAGCCCCTCCTGCCCCAGTCAAGTCTCTAGGAGTCCTTGGCAGTGTGTAGTGGTTGAGACCAGTGGCTCAGGGGCCATAGTGCTGGGTTCAAATCCCCGCCTCCTCCACTTTCTCAGGTCTGTGCCTCTGCATAAGGGGGATGATAGCACCTACCTCATAGTGGTGTCAGGATGTAAGCCCTTGCTAACTGGTAAAGAGCTGTGGCTGTTTACTGCAGCTGGAGAGAAAGCAGAAAGAAGCTGTTCTTCCGTGGGCTTGGCGGGGGTCGCCGAGTTCGTTGCATTCTGCCCCTGACTCTTGTCTCCCTCGGTTTCAGGTGGGATGGTCCGTGGAGCCGGACCCAGGATGCTCCCGGGGTGTGGATGACCAGCCGCCCAGCCCCGCACGGCCCAGGCCCGGATGCCGCGCCCTTGTCTCCTGACCCGGGGACCCCGCCCGTCGCGGGACTGAGCTTCCAGAAGCCGCCGAGCGAGCGGCGACGGCGCAGGGACCCGGGGGAGGGGGTTCGGCGCCGGCGGGAAACATTTTCCCCCAGCGGCTCGGCAAGATGACCAGCCTGTTCCGCCGGAGCGGCGGGGGCGGCGGCTCGGCGGCGGCGCGCGGGGCTGGGGGCAGCGCGGCCGCCTCGCAGGAGCTCAACAACAGCCGGCCCGCCCGCCAGGTGCGCCGCCTCGAGTTCAACCAGGCCATGGACGACTTCAAGACCATGTTCCCCAACATGGATTACGACATCATCGAGTGCGTGCTGCGTGCCAACAGCGGCGCCGTGGACGCCACCATCGACCAGCTGCTGCAGATGAACCTGGAGGCGGGTGGCGGCAGCGTCTACGAGGACAGCTCGGACTCGGAGGACAGCATCCCCCCGGAGGTAGGGGCACGGCCCCGATAATTCCCAGGAGCTCCAACAACTGTTTGAACCTGTTAGAGGACTTGGGTTATACTCCTGTCTAGGTTCTACCTAGCAAGCAGCCTTATTTCTCCCAGGGAAACGTACCCAAGTCAGCCCGTGGCCTTATTTTATGGGCAAAATTCATGCGGTCACTAAACAAACACTGAGCACTACTCCGGGGCTGTGCCAGGCACGGTACGAGACCCTGGGTCAGGGGTCATCAGAATGAAGGAGCCTGTTCAAAATGTAGACACCTAGCCCCCACCCCAACGTCCCGAACCCCACTTCCGGGCTGGAGCTGTCTGGTCTGTATTTTCTGAACCTCCAGGTACCCGCTAAGGCCAAGTCAGAGTTTCTGTCCCCACAGAGTTCACAGTCCAGCGAGGACTAGAGGCAGGTGTCAGGCAATGGCAGCCCGGAGGGGTGAGTGCTAGGATGGGAGAAATGGAAGCAACAGAGAGGAGGGGATGGCTTCCCAGAGGAAGAGTGAAGAGTGAGGGAAAGGTGGGTGTGTGGGCAGAGGGCACAGCTTGTGCAAAGGCTCGGAGGTGAGATAGAGCAGGAGTGTTAGGGAACTGGCAGCAGGACCTTCTGTGAGGATCCTAGAGTGCGCAGAGACCAGGAGGCCTTGCGGTTGAGAAGGAGTGTGGTGTGTTCT
This sequence comes from Stenella coeruleoalba, assembly GCF_951394435.1. Taxonomy (NCBI): domain Eukaryota; kingdom Metazoa; phylum Chordata; class Mammalia; order Artiodactyla; family Delphinidae; genus Stenella; species Stenella coeruleoalba. Next base: position 30,636,171 of record NC_137165.1, on the reverse strand, counting down.
GGAGCGTAGGGACCTGTGGAGGAGAGCTTGCAAGTTCAGTTCCTCTGACCGAGGCGCGCGATACCCAAGCAGTTCCCTCCTCTCTCCAGGAAGGTGGCTGAGGGCGAAGGGACCACCCCACTGCATCAAGGCCCACTTGCTGGGTGTGGCCAGTCCTCCTCAGCCCCTCCAAGAGCTCAGTAGATGTCTGAGCCCCTAGTCTCAGCAGCACGTGCAGTGCTGGGTGAAGAAGGGCACTCAGAGTCTTTCAACGAGAGGGTCACTGCCCACAGGGGCATCTGGGACATGCAGCCATGGATAGGACGGAAGGCCGCAGCAGATCGGATTCAGCTCTGCTCTTCACTGAGTCCCAGCCTGGGCCAGGCACCATCCTACATGCTTTAGGTGTATCATCTCTTCGAATCTCATAAACTTTGTGAAGTGGCGTTATTATTACCCCCGTTTACAGTGGGAAGCCTAGACCCAGATGTGGCCTCAGAGTCCTTCTCAACACAGCCCTGCAGGTGGCTCTTCTCCGTTCATCAGAGTCATCCTGTAGGGCAAAGCCCGCTTGCTCTTCCTCCTCTAGGGCTGCTGCCTGGGAGTTCTCTCTCCGGGTGGAGGAGAAGCCCTGTGGGCAACGGCATCTGGCTCATCCCTGTGTCACGCGCAGCACCCGGGAGTCATTGCACATAGCAGGCACTCGGGGAGTGTTTGTTGAATGAATGAATGTTGCTGCTGTCTTTGCACAGCTTTCTTTAGTCTCTTTCTCCGGGAGAGCACTCCTTGGCTCTGCCTGGATTAGCCAGTGGAGGGAGTTTTGGCAAAACCAGATCTTCTTTGTGAAAGGGAGGTGTGTGTATGCGTGTGCAGGTACATCCTTTAAGTGTGAGCTGGAAGGAAAGTTCTCTGCAAACGCTGACCCCCTTCCACAGTCTCATTTGTTCTGACAGTCTGGCAGGTAGGATCATATTTCCTTCTCTGTTCATGGCACCCACAGCCCTGTGACCCTCCGCAAAGCTTGCCTGATGCCCTAGATGGGCCTGCACTGTGTGCGCTTCTGTTTTCCCAAGAATCTTGCTTTCCGGATTGAGCCCCTTCTCAGCACCCCTCCTTGGCTGTTTCCCCACCCCCCCATCTTTGGAGCTCTGCGTGGGCCCATCGGCAGGCGGTTCCTGAGCCAGCGGAAAGTGCTGCGGAAAATTTATGAGCAGCAGCTGGGATGACAATAACTGCTGACTGAAAAAGCCCCCTCTCTGGGGGCTGATGGATGGTGGGCTGGCCCGAGGGGTATCCTTGCCACAGAGAAATATCTCCTGTCAGATAAATGGCCCAGACCTTGGCCCCCAGAGCACCTGGCAGGCATCCATCACCCACATGGAGTTAAGCCAGGAAGCCACAGAACCAAAAACTTCAGCACCTTTAGAGCCAGAAGAACAGCCTCACTGTGGCTGGTGGGGGAGGGGAGGGGGCGGGGCGGGGCGGGGGGCGGAGTCCAGAGACATGGCTGGGGTTACTTCTCCCTGGAGACTGGGGATCAGCCTTTCCGGAGCGTGCCTGGCCTGCTGTCTGCCTCCTTGGTGTTTCCTCATTCTGCTCCAGGAGCCTCTGATGAGCGTCTGGCTCTTGTAGCCCCAGGAGGCCGCGCTGAGGCAGGAGCGGCTGAGAGGGGAGGAAGCCCCCCTGCGCGGCTGTGGAGGCCCGATCTCTCTGAGCCCGAGGGGCGGCTGCTATGGGCCCCAGTCAGAGGAACCCCAAGCGGCTTCCTTCTGGGAGCAACTCCTACTGAGGCTTCCCCTCCTCCTCGCCCGTCTCACCGGCTTCGGGGGGGACAGTCCAAGCCAGCCACTGAGTGGGAGGGGCTCGGCCTACAGGCCCCAGCGTGGAACCCTGTCCCTTAGAGCACTTGTGTGCCGGGCACTGGAGGTTGTGCAAGTGTGTGTCAGTGAGCAGGGCTGGAGTTGACAGTGTTCTCTCTCTCTTTTTCTTGTGGAAATTTGGGGTAAGGAGAGCAGTGGCCCGAAAAGCAGCTGCATTCTTCTTTCTCTGCAAAAACATCTGTTTAAGTACTTTCTGCCTCAAAGGAAAGAACGTTAGTGCATTCCAGAGCAGGAGGCCTCCTTGGGTCAGGCTGGCTGTACGTGTACAAAGCGTGGCAGTGTGTGTGTGTGTGTGTGTGTGTGCGCGCGCGCGTGTGTGTGTGCGCGCTCACTCACCCACCTGCCCACCCGCCGTGGTGTCCCTTTGAGACTGGGTGCCTGGGCATGGCTGGGCTCGGGCAGAGATGTGCAGAGGCATCTTAGCAGTGATGTCTGCAAATTCACTTGGGGTTCAAATTTTGGGCCAGTTGACAGCCTCTGAGCCCTTCCCACATTCTTTGGTCTTGGAGGAGATGGGCACAGAGCTGGAGAGGAGGACGCGGGGGTAGGGTTGTGTGACCTGGGCTCTCCAGGTTGATGGCTCCCTCCTGCTCCAGACTCCTTTGCAGAAGGGTTCAGGTCAGTCCATATGGCAGGAAGCCTGGCCCTTGCCCAGCCTTGGCTTCTCCTGCCCCTTTCTCTGGCTCCTGCATGAGGAGAGGAGGCCAAGAAAGAGCCTGGGCTCTCCCTTTGCTGCTATCTCCCTGAGAACCCAACCGGGGTGTGCAGGCCTTGTGTCTGAAGGAGGCACTCTTGCTGTAGAGACCACATCTAAGTTAAAGACTCAGTTGTAGAAACAGTGTGTGGCTCTTGCCATGTTAATCGGTCAGCCTGGGCCTCAGTGTCCTCATCTGTAAAATGGGGGTAATGATCCACAGCCTACTTTGCCCAGTTGTTTGAGCTTCAGGTGACATAATCGATGTGGAAGTACTTCGAGAGAGGGTAGGAATGATGTTAAAGTTATCTACCAAAAGTAACACAGGGACGGAAGAGTCCACGAGCCACAAATATGCAGCTCGGTGAAGTTTCATCAGCACTTGGATCAAGAAACATCAACAGAGCCTGGAATCCCCCTTGTGCCCCTTCTCAGCCTTCCCCACCCCCAGAGGTCACACTGCTCCAACTGCACTCCCTGTAAATTTGTTTTGCCTGTTTTTTACCCCCACGTGTTTATTTATTTATTTGGTTGCGCTGGGTCTTAGTCACGACAGGCGGGCTCCTTAGTTGCAGCTCACCGGCTCCTTAGTTGCGGCTCGCCGGCTCCTTAGTTGTTGCCTGCGAGCTCTTAGTTGTGGCATGCATGTGGGATCTAGATCAAACCCAGGCCCCCTGCATTGGGAGCGCGGAGTCCTGACCACGGTGCCACCAGGGAAGCCCCATGTTTTGCCTGGTTTTGAACCTTACTTGGATGGCTAATGCTGCATGGAGCTTCCCTCTGGGGAGAAGTGCTTTCACGTCTGCTGTGTATGTTGGAATCGTGGGCTCAGAAGTAGCCCATGTGCTGAGCGTTAGTACAGGAAGCCAAACGGTTTTGCAGAGTGCTGGTTATATCACTTTACACTCCCACTAGCAGCAGCAGAGTTCCCTTACTACACATCCTCGCCCACACTTGATTTTGTCTAAATGTTATTTAAATTCAAGGAAGGATTGTTAATATTTCTTTCTTTGTCGTCTCTGATACAGATTTTGGAAAGGACCTTGGAACCTGATAGCTCTGACGAGGAACCCCCGCCTGTGTACTCCCCTCCAGCCTACCACATGCACATGTTCGACAGGCCTTACCCTCTGGCTCCCCCCACTCCACCTCCCCGGTAAGAATCCATCTCCTCTCAGAACGCAAGGCAATGGGGAAGGGGATCAGCGTTTGGGATTGAGTACAAACACGGTGGGAAACTTGACTGGACCCTTCGGTATACTGTCCCACCAGGAACAGGCTTCTACTGCAGCAAGAGGCATTTTAGCTGGATACCAAAGAGGACTTTCAAACTGTAAGGATTGCAAGAGCAGACATCCACTGAATTCCTACTCCAGACTAGATGCTATGCTGAACACTGGACAGGACATAGAGATAAACGATGCTCAGCCTTTGCTTTCTGGAAGCTTATAGTCAAGGGAGATGCAGATTGGGGATGACAGACGCATGGAATGTGTACTGACACTTCCCCTCCTGAGCCCATGGCAAACATTACTAACTGATCACTGTGTTCTTTCCTGCTAAGTTGAGACAGAACCTGAGAATCCTCCTCAAAACAGCACTCCCAGACAGTCATCAGTAATGGATGGAATGGATATCTATTTGCTATCCCTGTTCTAGGGACGTTGTGGGGATTTTTAAGCAATGGGAGCAAGTAAGTCTCTTTTTCTGGGGTAATTCGATAATTGGAAGCAGAAGAGTTAGGTCCCTGGAGACTTCGTCCAGATCAGGGACTCTGTAATTTGGAAGTTTAAAATGAAGCTGGTTGCCAGCTGGGTCCCTGGGTCTCTGAAGTGCTTGTTTTTCTGGGCTCTGTGTTTGAAGAGGGCCGTTGGAGCCCAGGTGCCTCTTTGTCCTGGAGCTGCTGGTCCTGAGAAGAACTCAGGCCTGGGGTGGGGAGGGGTGTGGGGACACGATAGGACAGGGAACTTGTTCCAGTGGATCTTCCCTTCTGGGGATCTTGGGAGCCCCAGACAGTGGTGGTGGAGAACTCTGTGATCATACAGGTATAGATAATAATAACATGTACCATTTACTAAGTGCCCTTCAAATTCCTGAAACTGACAAGGTTCTTTACCTACGCCATCGCATTCAAACCATCTGACAATTTGTGAGGTAGGCACTGTTGTCATCCTCATTTTACAGATGAGGAAACTGAGCCTCAGAGAGGTTTCATAACTTCCCTAAGACTACAGAGCTGGGATTTGAACCCAGGTCATTTCTGACTCCAAAGCCAACAAATGCTCTTCCCTGCTGTGTCCTGTCATCCCCCTAATGAGAAAAACCTCTGTGATTGCAGCTCAGGGAGCTGATAGAGGCCTAGAAAGTTATGGGGGGAGGAGGAAGCATTGTTTCGACTCAGGGACGGGAGCAGAGCTGAGGTCCTCCATCACAAGTGATACCAGAGGCTGTAATGGGGCAAAGCAGGGGGTAAGTGGATAGGTCTGGGTGAGATCTTGGCAGGACTTGCAGCCCAGGATGGGTCATGATGCCCAGGGCTAAATGATTTTCCTTTGACATTTTTTTAATATCCCAAGATGCTTTTGCAAAAAATTCAGTTTCTATTAGGCAGAATAGTTCTACCTATTTTTCAGAAGGTAAGACTGAGCCCATAAGAGACAGAATCCCATTGTAAACCTGGCATGGATATCCTGGCCGCATCCTCCCTCCCCTCCTCTGTGCATGGTGGGGTGAACTAGGGCAGGGGTAGTGTAGCCCAGTGATGGGAGCCCCAGTTGGGGGCAAAATGACCTCAGCCCTAGACCAAGGCTCAGGAGGTCTTGCTCATACCTTTGGACAAGTTACTGCCCTTGCCTCAGGTTCAGGGGCCTGACCCGGAAATGAAGGCTTTGCTGGCCTGGGGGTGGATGCAGGGAAGAGAACTTAGTTGTGAGGTCGGACAGAGGCCGAGTGTCCCCCCACCCTGCCTCCTTTAGCTGCCTAACTGTGATTCTTGAGGTGCCTTGGGCTACTGCTTAACTTCTCTGAGCTTCATTTGCTTCATCTGTGAAATGGGAATACTAATCCCCACCTCAGCACTCCTGTGAGGGTTGAATGAGGCATTGTGGGGGGGGCCCTTAGCACAGTGCCGGGTATGAACCAGACCTGTCCCCAGTGCTTTACTGCTCCCTCCTGCCCCTGGCTACACAGTGGGCCTCTGAGGTCAGCTCTGACAGTGAACAGTGAGACCAGGGGTAAGGCTGCCCTCAGAGGCCAGCGCTCAGGAGAGGCAGGGCCAACCTCTGAGCACGTGCCCCTTTGCCCCGGGTTGGCCCTGCTAGGCCCAGATCCACCCCCAGCCCATTTCCAGGGCCTCATTCGGTCTCTCCATCCAGGACGTGCATTTCCAGCATTTATGGAGTCACCTGATACAGAGATGAATACAGCCCCGCCTTGACCTCCCAAGGAGATCAGGGTCTGGGGGAGGCAGAGACGCGCACGCGGCAGGGTACAGGGAAGGCAGCCTAGAGGAACTGATGTCCCAGCAGTTAGCTGGTAAAGCGGAGGACAGTAGGGCGTTCCAGGCAAAGGAAACCACGTGCAAGGGCCTGGAGGCAGGAAAGGGGGCACCATCTGAGGGAACTCCAGGGAGTATGGAATGTCTGGGTGAGGCTGGAGGGGTGAGAAGATCGTGGAAGCCCTTGAGGGTCCTCCAAGGAGCTTTGACCTTATCCTCCAGCCAGGGGTTTAAGCTGGAGAGTGACGGGGTGAGGTTAGTGTTTTAGGAATCTCTCTCTGGCTGCTGGGGCCAATCAGATTTGAGTGGGGGGGTTGGGGGCAGGAATGGCCTGGCTCCCTTCTGCCACCTCCAGTCTCTGGGGTGCCTTTGAGAGTGAAGATGAAGAGGGTTTGGGAGCTGGCCCTGCTGGGGCACAGAGAGGCAGGCTGATCCCAGGGGAGCGTGCCTGGAATGCCAGGATTCCTGGGCCCAGGTTTTAGCAGGACGATCTGTGTGTTCCAGGACAGGCCTGACCCCATCAGGGCCTCAGTGTCTAGTCTTTACCAAAAATCTTGCCTGGAAGCCTTGTTGCTGAAATCCTTCTGGGCTCTGATATCCTTTGGGTAGGCCTGGGGGTCTTATGGGGCATGCAGTTCTAGTTCGGGGTCCAGAGAGCCCCCCCCCAGCCTTCTCTCTCCTTCCCCTCGCCCAGCCTGTCCTTTCCTGAATGAATGACAGGCTCTGAAGCCCGGAGGCACCCCTCCTCACAGGCCACCTGCTGTTCTTCCATTGAAATTACAGCCTTGGAAGTTTTTTATTTGCCTCTCAGCTCATTTCTGACATTCCTTTCTGACCACAGTGGAGTTGCCTGGGCCGCCCGTGCTCAGCGTCCCCCTGGCTCTCACAGCTGTGGGCTGACCTCATCTCAGCCGGTGCCAGGGCAGGGGGCTGGGCCTGCCCCTCCTCCAGGACCGCGGGCCCAGCAGCGAGGGACACTCAGCCTTCTACTCCTCGTCCCCCCTCCCGACTTGGGTTCTCAGTAACAAATGGCTAGAGGGGTCCAGCTGCAACTCCGGGGCTCTCTCTCCATGGCTTTCCTGGGTAGCTGTGGATGTGATTGAGTTGCGGTGGGCACCCATGTCCCAGATGAAGACCCTGAAGCTGGAGGAAGGGTGCCGGGGTCGACCAAAGAAGGTCCTCGAGTCCCAGAGGGATGGGGTATCCACCCCCTTGACTATCTGGCCCTTGGAGAAAAATGAAGCCGCCAACAGTGATAGGAGGTGGATGAGTGATGGAGGAGGAAAGGCGCCCAGGAATGGGAGTCCCGGGCCGTAAGGCAGGCTCTTCTCTGGACCATCCCCGCATCTGTACAGTGAGAGGGTGCCTGGGGTTCCTTGGCTCCTGTCTGAGTGCTGAGCTCCCACCAGGCATTTAGCGGCTTGTTATCCTGTCTGCTGCCGCCCCCGCCCTTCCCCCTGGGCCCGCCAGGCCACCCGCCCAAAATAGAAAAAGAAAGGAAGTTATTTCCATAGTCAGGGGCAGCCCGGAAAAGCTCCCCTCCAGTGAGGGGGCGGGCGGGATTCCTGGAGCTCGAGACCAAATCAGAGCCAGGCCCGAGAGAGAGTGGCTCCCGGCCCTCGGCTGCCTTCTCTGTGTGTCATTTCCCTGATTCAGCAGAACACGTGTCCTGCGGTTGCCACGCTGCAGGCTGCCGAGGAGCTGTGGGGAGCTCCTGGCCAGGCCCCAGGCCGCCCTCAGGCCAGGACGGCAGGGCGGGAGGCTGGGGGTCAGGGAGGCCACGTGCCAGGGTCTCCTTCTCTCCTCTCCGCCTCGCTGTTGGCCTCCGCCTTGGCCCAGGGGAGCGGTTCCCCGCGCCACTTGGAACAAGGACCCTTCCAATCCCACACCTCCATGTGCCTTTTCAGCACGTTGTTCGAGACAGCCTCCCGAGGGGCTCCCACGCACCTGGGCAGGGAGACAGCAGCTTGTAGGAGACTGAGCCCCAGAGGGGACAGGGTCTCACCCAGGACCACGTGGCTGGCTTGTGGCTGGGCCAGAACTGGAGCGTAGATCCACTTACCCTCTAGGGATCCTGGTGTCCTCATGTCCCCCGACCCTAGCAAACCAGCACTGGGGCGGGCTGGGCTGCCGGCGGCTCTGTGTCTGTTCACTCGGAGCACGCCTGGCACTCAGCAGGCAGGAGGAGCTCGCGTCCTGCTAGGTGCTAGGGATAGAAGCGTGAAGGGCCGTGACTGCCACATCCACGTCAAAATCCACAACACGCAGTATGTGCGCCGGCAACACGGAGCTCTCTAGGCCCAGAGGCCTTGAAGGCGCTGAGCAGTGGAACATCCAGTGCAGCGGAGCCCAGGCCCAGAGGCTGGGGGTCAGCCGAAGCCTGGTTGAGAAGGGGAGCTGGCGTGCTGGGCCTTTGTGCCAGAGGCAGCGGAGGCCACGGGAGGCTCTGGAGCAGCAGTGCCAGTCTGAGCAGGATCTTGGTGTGATGGGCCAGGACACCTGTGTTTGGGCCTGACTCTTCCCTCCTCCTCGTCACCTCTCACCCCGCAGCATCGACGTGCTGGGCTCCGCGCCCCCTTCCGGCCAGAGGCGCTATCGGAACTGGAACCCCCCACTGCTAGGCAACCTCCCCGAAGACTTTCTCCGCATCCTGCCCCAGCAGCTGGACAGCATACAGGTAACGGAGGATTCCCCCGCCCCTGGCCTGTGCAGCAGCCCTGCTTGCCCACACCGTTCATGCCAGCCAGTGTCACTCCCTGCTGTTTAAGCCCAGGCTGAGCTGTTTCTGTTGCCCTGGGTTTGTAGGGAAAGAACACTGAACCAAAAGCCTCATTTCCTGTCTGGGCATGGAGGTTTCCTCTTCCGCCCAGGAAGGTGACAGCCCTGGGGACGCTCCCTGGCTGCGGCCATCACCCCAGGCTGGAGGGAGGTGGGCAGGGGCAGGGGGTGGGAACTGTCAACGGCAGAGGTGCTTCTCCCCAGAGGCTGGCCCTCTGCAAGGGGTCTCCCCTGAGACAGCTTAGACAGGGAGAGCTTTGAGTTTGGGGACCCTGAGCAGTTCGCAGATCACTCTTCCGGACTATTCAGGTTTTGATGAAGGAAGGTGTGGGGGGGCGTCCAAGGTGGAGGAGGTGGGGAGTAGTTTTTAAGCCCTTGCTGCTTCCTCAGCAGAGAGGGCTCTGGCCTGTGAAGTTAGATAGGAGGTGCTGGCCGCAGTGTGCGGCCACAGCATCCTGGGAAGGACACGTGTACCCCCAGGTGCGCGTGGATATCTGTGCAGCGTGCATCCTTGTGAGTAGGCGGTCCAAATGCTCGCTCCCCTCCTCAGGCTACCTCCGGGGGCTCCAAGCCTGCGATCACGGAGGGAGGCCGGCCCCTCACGGCCGGGCCCGGACCCCGGGACCAGGAGAACCGCTGGAAGCAATACCTGGAGGACGAGAGGATCGCGCTCTTCCTGCAGAACGAGGAGTTCATGAAGGAGCTGCAGCGCAACCGCGACTTCCTCCTTGCCCTGGAGAGAGGTGGTGCCCCGGGTGGGGCGCTGCGGCCGCTGCTCCACGGCTAAGGAGGGGCTGATGCTGGCTTTAGCCTTGGAGCTCGGGGTGGCCTCTGTGCTGTTGAGTTATCCTGGTGGGAGCCCCAGAAGTCTGCCAACAGGGACCTGAGTCACCAGCCACCGCTTCCCTCCTCTGGAACTCAGAGAGAGAGAGGGGTGCCCCTCCCTTGCTCCCCTGCCTGTCTGCTCTGTGCCAGGCACTGGCTTCGGCACCATATGTCTGGGGCTCCAGGAATAGAGTGATTGGGTCCGTGGGTGCCTCCCTGAGCAGAGGACATTTGAGCAGGGGCTCTTGAGTTTTTTGGGTGTTTGAGTTGTCCTTGGGCCCAGCACTCTACTGGCCCCAGCCTGGCTGCCTTCCCCCTTCAGGGTGGGAGTGTTTGATGGGGGTACAGCGAGGGGCCTGTGGGAGAGGGGTGTGGGTGTGTGCGCGTGTGTGTGTCTGACTGTGTTTTGGGGGAGGGAGCACGGTGTGCAGGGAGAAGTCTGGCCTGAGACAGAGGAGGCCCAAGGCTGGACCCAGCTCTGCATTAAAGGTGCTGGGGGTCTCGGGGTCTTTCCTTTTTTTTTTGCGGTACGCGGGCCTCTCACTGCTGTGGCCTCTCCCATTGCGGAGCACAGGCTCCGGACACGCAGGCTCAGCGGCCGTGGCTCACGGGCCCAGCCGCTCTGCGGCATGCGGGATCCTCCCGGACCGGGGCACGAACCCGCGTCCCCTGCATCAGCAGGCGGACTCTTACCGCGCCACCAGGGAAGCCCGGGGTCTTTCCTTTTAAATGAAGGGCTGGACTGTCTGACTTCCCAGGGTCCTTCTCATTTTGACACTCTGACACTGCAGGTTGTCAGGGCAGTCGTTTCTGTATCTTTGAGAGTTCTGGTTCTTTGAGAGCCCGTAGGCGTCGTGTGTGCACATATTTCGTGTGTGCAGGTGTGTGTGTGTGTGATTCTGGGGGTTTGGCCTCTAACAACCTCCTGCATCTCAGCGCAGGCTGCCCCTGGGTGGGAGCTAACTTCCCCGACCAGAATGTGGTCCTTTTCCAGATCGATTGAAATACGAGTCCCAGAAATCTACATCCAGCAGCGTAGCTGTGGGAAATGACTTTGACTTTCCCGCTCCTGTCCCAGGTAACCTTGCCTTCCTAAGAGAGAGGCCTGGAGGGTGTAGGGGGCTCACACCCCAGCTGTGGTTTGCGTATTTGGAGTTTGGGGGTAGGCTGAGGAAGCAGGCTGGTGGGGAGGTTTCTCCCTCTTCTCCATGCTCTCCGAGAGGGAGATGGCCCCTCCATTCAGCAGCCCCGGGTTCTTACCAACCCAGAGGCTGCTGCAACCCACACCCGGGATTGGCCAACGGACTGGCTGAACTCCTTGGAGGTGCCTGGAGCACGGGCAAGAAGGGGACACACCACACCACGTAATGTCCCACGGGGTGTCGGGCTTGGGGTGGCCAGGGACTCAGAGACTGGGTCACTGCCCGGGGGGAGCTTATGATTTTACTGGGAACAAACACTGGAGATGCATCCGAGAAACAGGCAGAAGAAGCAGCAAGGCTGAAGACACGCTTGTTAATTACGGCAAAAACATGTCGGCGCGGAAGGGCAGGATCAATCTGGGAAGAGTTCATTCGTTCATTCATTCATTCAGTACCTGGGGAGTATCTGCCACAGGCCAGGCTCTGCCTTAGTGTTGGAGGAATAGAATTGGAAGCTTCACGTCCAAGGTGGTGAGAAGCAAGAATTGCCTCAGTGGCTGAAGGAGGGCCAGGGGTGGACAGCAGGCTGCTGGGCTGCACGGACGAGGGTCAGGCTGGAGCTGGGGACACCCTGAAGGTCCCGGTTCCATCCTCGACATCTGGACTCTGCCTGTGTGTGTGCACAGTGGCCCCTGGTCAGCCAGTGCCCACCACACACACACACACACAGGCTGCCCGCCTCAGAGGAAGAATCCGCAGCTCTTGCCCGAAACAGAGCTTACATCGCGTGGTAGAATGGGGGAGGGGGGCAGAAGGATGGGGAGCTCAGCTGATCCCAGCTTGAAGAGGGAAAATCCTGTCGAACTGATTCATAAGCGACAGGCTGGGAGCTTAGGTCCCACCAGATACGCATCTGGGGGTTTAACAGCAGCCTCTTGTCCTTGATCCCAAATTAACCATAGACACCGGGACCGCCGAGGTGGATCAGGATGACTCACAGGGACTTAGCAGGCAAGGTGACTCGGGATTAGCGTGGGAGCTTAGAAGGGCCTTGAGGGACCCAAGTGGGTGCCGAGTGAACGGGGAGACTCGGCGTACCACGTCAGGACGCAGGCAGGCTGGCCACGTGCTGGTGAATGTGTGACAGCCTGTCGGGGTGCAGGGGAAGCCCCAGTGCTTAGCATCTGGTAGCTTCCATGCTGTAAACACTCCCATCGTGGCTGATTTCAAGCTACCAAAGGGCCTTCACGGAATGCAGAGTGGTCAGAGGAACGGACCGTTGGGAGCCTGCGGGAGCCGGCCCTCCACACATACAGACCAGACCACTGACCCTTTTTACAGAAAAGGGGAGAGTGAGGCTTGGGTGGGGAAAGAAATGCTCCTTGAACCCCGGTGTCCTCCTTGCTATAAGCTCCCTCCTGGTTAGGGCAGAAGCCTGCTCTTTGCTCCCTTCCTCAAGTGGAAGGGTGGGGCTGAGCCCCTGTCCTGTGGGGACAGCCCTGACCCCCCTCCCCAGGCCTTGGGCAGCCACTGGCCCTCAGAGGTGTCTTCCCCCTTCCAGGAACCAGCGACAACAACCCCGCTGCGTCTGAAGATGCCTTATTCAGGGACAAGTTGAAACACATGGGAAAATGTGAGTCCAGCGTACGCCCCCTCCCCAGCTCTTCTAAGGCAGGCCTGTGGCCTCCTGGGAGGGAGGGAGCCACCCGGAATTTTAATGCAGCTGACTCTTGGTGAACCAAAGTGACATTTTAATCACGGGCTGGCTCCCTCAGCTTTCCTGCCTCTCTTCCCTGTGCAACTGAGTCTGGATACAAATTAAGTTTTAAATCCTCTTGGGCCATCTGTCTGCAGAAAAATAATAATGTGCTGGACACCGCGCCCCCCTGCCCCCCGCCGTTTTAGAGTTCACGTTCTCTGTGGCTTGAGGGGGCTTGGCCAGGCTGGGCCTGAGTGGGGAGGCCCAAGCTAAGTCCACGTTCTGTGGGTGGGCGGTCCACCGGGTCAGTGGCCCCTTCCCACAAAGTCCTGCCAGCCGGGTCCCGCCTTCCCCTCCACCCCACCCCCCAGACACACAACCATGCGTGAATGAGGCTGCCATCCTTTCAGGCTCCATTTCAGAGAAAATCTCGGATTAGTCATGGAAATCCCAGAACCAACCCTGGAGGTGGAGAGGGGAGAAGGGGAGGTGGCAGGAAGAAAGCCAAGACGTGAAGCCGTCTGTCACAGCTGGGGAAGGAGGAATACCCGGATCTCAGCTGCTGGCTGCGGCCCCTGGCCAAGCTCCCGGTGGCCTGTGCGGCCTCTGCCGGCCGACCCAGGATGGCAGCCTCACTCCGCCAGGGCACCAGCCTGACCCCGGTCTGCGATTGCTGTCACCTCTTCCCCTCCCCCACCGGCCTGCCCACCTGCCCCAGTCCTGGGGGGCAGCTACCTGCTGCTCCCGCTGCCGGCTCACAGGTCTCTCTGCCCCTAGCCACCCGGAGGAAGCTGTTTGAACTGGCCAGGGCCTTCTCGGAGAAGACCAAGATGAGGAAGTCAAAGAGGAAACACTTGTTGAAGCATCAGTCGTATCCTTTGCAGCCTGGCACCGGGTGGCAGCGGTGGGTGCTAAGGGTGCTGAAAACCCTGGGCTGGACTCCCTGAGGCTGCACCCTCCCCCGGAGTGGGACCGGGCCACGTGACTCTCCCCTCTCCCACCCTGGGCCCTGCTGCCAGCCTGGCGCTGCCCTTTTTTTTTTTTTTTTTTTTCCCCCCCCGGTACGCGGGCCTCTCACTGTTGTGGCCTCTCCCGCTGCGGAGCAGAGGCTCCAGACGCGCAGGCTCAGCGGCCATGGCTCACGGGCCCAGCCGCTCCGCGGCATGTGGGATCTTCCCGGACCGGGGCATGAACCCATGTCCCCTGCATCAGCAGGCGGACTCTCAACCACTGCGCCACCAGGGAAGCCCTGACCTATCTATTGACACCAGTGTTGACTCCCATCACCAGGCATGGGGAACAGGCCAGTGTAGGCCCCTGTAGGCTCAGAAGCTGTCCTACCACTTTTTAACTTTTTGTCTGGGGTAATCTGCGTCTTGAGAGAAAACTTCGTCCTTCCATGGAAATAAGCAAACCTTTTCCTAATTTCCTTTTTTTTTTTTTAAATTTATTTATTTTATTCATTTTTGGCTGCGTTGGGTCTTCATTGCTGCATGCAGGTTTTTCTCTAGTTGTGGAGAGCGGGGGCCACTCTTCGTTGCGGTGCGCGGGCTTCTCACTGCGGTGGCTTCTCTCGTTGCAGAGCACAGGCTCTAGGCGCACAGGCTTCAGTAGTCGTGGCTCGCGGGCTCCAGAGCGCAGGCTCAGCAGTTATGGTGCATGGGCTTAGCTGCCCCACGGCATGTGGGATCTTCCTGGACCAGGGCCCGAACCCGTGTCCCCTGCTTTGGCAGGCGGATTCTTAACCACTGCACCACCAGGGAAACCCCCCTAATTTCTTAAGTTGAATTGATCCACAGACCTTTCCACCTCCTCAATTCACGTGTTGGCCCTGCCTTCTCACTCTTAGTTCCTCCAGTAAAAATATGGTTTTCCACAATTTTACCCAGACTTCCATCCATGCTTGTCAAACAGGGCCCAGGATATTATTATAGAAGCTGAGCAGCCAGAGGAGAACAGGGATAAAGTTCCTTCTCTGTTCCCAGAGATGGGAGCTGGGGGAGAGAGTCAGCACCTGGCTGCTCAGCTGACCCCAAGAAAAGGAGTCTGCAGGAGGTATTGGGGAGTTTGGGGGGATAAGGCTGGTGCGGTGAAGGCCTCCTGAGCTTGGGGCGGGGGTAGAAGTCCAGGGACAGGGAGCGCCCACCCATCCCTGGGACAGTTTTCCTGAATGGTCCGGCAGACTGGGGGCTGCGGCATCAACAGCCAATCTCCTGGACGACGTGGAGGGCCACACTTGTGGTGAGGCGGGGAGGGCAGGGAAGTCGGGGCTCTGAGTTGCCTGTGTTGGGTGGTCCTCCAAGAGGAGGGCCTGGGTGTTTCACAGGTGAACCCAGACTGTAAAGGAGGGGACACCGAACCTGGGGGACATATCAGGGTTGGTGGGCAGGCGACCCAAGGGAATGGGTCCCCCTCGTGACTTGGTCCATATCGCCTCTCCCTTCCACTCCTGAAAAGGGGCCCAGCCACATCTCCACCTAAATCTTTACCTGGAGCACAAAGCACCGAGTGCTGTTTCTGGGGAATATTCTCTGGGGTGTGAGGGGACAGACAGGCCCACCCACATGGAAGGGCCTCCCCTTGAGAGCCACGCGCTGGGCAGTTTCAGTGTCTGGGGCCCAGAGGCCTTCCAGCGTTCATTCAGTCCCTCCCAAAGGCGTGTGGGCCAGCAGACACTGCCTCAGACCTTCCAAGGCCCACAGCTGAACCCTGATCCTCAGGCCTCAGAGCAGAGGAGCCCTTTGGTGTCAGGAGACATCCAGAAACAAGGGCTAGAAGGGCCTTGGAGGTCATCTGGACAGTCCGACTTCCCCATCTCATTTTATAGATGAGGAAACTGAGGGAAGAACTTGTCCAAGGCCTCAGAGCTCATCGATAGAGACAGAGCAGCAGACAGGGGTCCTAACCCCGCACTGTGCCCAGTTGCCCCTCACCAGACCCGCGCATCGCTCCCGGGGATCAGCGTGTGCCCTGGCAAACAAGGGTGGAGAGAGTTGGCTCAGCTGTCTTGCCCAGCCTGGGAGACGTGTCTGAGTGAGGCCGTGCAGGGTGGAGGGTGAGGTGCTTTCCTCTGCTTTTCAGACGAAGACTTCCGGGGAAGGCGACAGGAGGTGCCCAAGGTGGAGGAAGCACTAAGGGAAGGACAGTAAGAGGTAAGGTGCAGGACTGCCCTGCCCCACACCGCAGAGGGTGGTCTTCCCCGTGGTCCAGAGGCATCAGGCTCAGGCAACTAGATGGCGCAGGTCCGGGGTTTTTTCCCTTGTTACGGCGGGGGGCGTGCGCATGGGGGAACTAGTGTTTTGCGTTATTTATTCATTTGACAGAAGATAGTCACACCTATGCCAGATGCTAGGAACAGGAAGAGAAAAACCAGCTTTGACCTTGAATAGTTTACAACACAGTTGAGAAGAGAGTCCAGGATACACACAGCACACTAATTTAAGAAAAACTGAGATGGCCTCACCGGCCACGTCCACACAGAACTCTGCCATTGCCTCGGGTTTTGGTGGTTGGGAAGATGAGGGAACGGCCCCTCTCAAGACAGCTCTGTTTCTGGCTGGAGCCATGGGCCTCCAGGCTGCTTTTCCTCCTCTATCCCAGTGCATCCCTGGGGAAGAAACAGGGAATGTCAACACCTCCTCCAGGGCTCAGGGGAACCTGTCCCTCTTCCAGCCCCTCCCCCATCAGGAAGCTGCCTGCTCACCCTGCCCCCAGCCGCTGTCCTGGTCCCAGGGGTCAGCTATCTACAGGGCTTTTTTTTTTTGCGGTACGCGGGCCTCTCACTGTTGTGGCCTCTCCCGTTGCGGAGCACAGGCTCTGGACGCGCAGGCTTAGCGGCCATGGCTCACAGGCCCAGCCGCTCCGCGGCATGTGGGATCCTCCCGGACCGGGGCACGAACCCATGTCCCCTGCATCGGCAGGCAGACTCTCAACCACTGCGCCACCAGGGAAGCCCTACAGGGCTTTCTTGAGCTCACGGTGTGGCAGGTATGGCCCTTTTTCAGGCTATGGAGAAATACTTGCTACCCTCAGGGTAACAGCAGTGGAGGGGAGAAACCAGGGTGGGGAGGACACAGCCAGGAAGAGTACAGGCGCCCTCTCCCCTCAGCCTGGGCGGCTGGCCTTCACGTCACCTCTAGTTGACTCGCCACCCTCCACCAGGCCCTTCCAGACCTCTTCTGTTCTCTCAGGCTCTCCTCACCCATGTTGCCGCACCCAGGCTTCCCAGGTATCCAGAATGCTGAAATAAAGCCAGCCGAGGGGAGAACCCCCGCCTCCCGTGCAGTGTCGCTACCACTTCCTTCCCACTGGTCCCCCGGGAAACGTGCTGGCCCAAAGCCACCCCTATCAGGACCTTCCTCATAATTTCTTTCTTTCCTGAATCTTCCAGCTTTTCCCTTTCCTTCCTCAGGTCTACATCCTCCTCGTCCCATCTTAAAAACCAAGAGTCCTCAATATTTTCCATCATCACCCAGTTTGCAGAAAAGTGCACCCTCCTTCACCCATTGCCAGCTGGCACCCCCACACCCACCCCCAGACTGACTCAGGATCACCTGCCAGGTCCTGGGCCTTTTCCTGTTCTGCATCCTCTGGTGCTGTCTCTGCACGCCATGCCCGTCGTCTCCCCTGAAACTGCCCTCCCTTGGCTCCTGTGGCCCCAGGAATCCTGGATCCCCTTTCTCTCTGCCTCTGATTCTCTGTGCGCTTTGGGGCTCCCGTGGCTCCTTCCACTCCCGCAATCCCAGCTCTCCCCGTAGCTCTGGGCTTGACCCTCTTCAAAGTCTCCTTACTCCCTCTCCCTAGCGGTGCCACCAGCCTCTCTTACAGCATCAGCAATACTTTTGTGCAGTTGGTTCCCAAATCCGGATCTCCCTCTTAGTTCTCCAAATCCACTCCACGGCCCCAGCTGTGCCCACGATGGTCTTTCTAGCCCTGGCTGTCAACTCACTGAAAGCTAGACAGTCCCACTTCCGATTTCCCCGGTTCGTTTCTCTTCTTATTCCTCGCATCACTGCCCTGGCAGACTCTCATCGCCTGGCTAACAGCTGCTGGTCTCTTCACTGCCCCTGCTCTGTTTACCCATCGCCAGGACACCACTACAGTTCCATTTCTCCCTTGCTCTCTGAACGGGTCTTCCGAGCGAAGTCTCCTCAGCTTGGTGTGGGCGTCCCACCAAATTCTGATCCCATTTTACTTTTCTGCCCCTACAGGTGCCCTTGGTGTAGCTCAGCTGGGCTACCGCTGTATCACAGAACAGGCCAGGCACCCAGGCACACCTCTCAGCCCTTCACAGACAGCTGCTTCACCCCACCCGCCCCACTCCATCTCTAGCTGCCAGAGTCCCTGCTGTTTTGCAAGTTGGAATGTTTCTAGGAGCTTGGATTGGTGGGTGTGACCGCAGGCAGAGTTCCAAGGCTGACACAGAGTCCCTGGGGGAAGGAGAAGCCTCCTGTCTTTAGAAGCTTCTGCCCAGAACCATCTCTCCAGGAACCAGTGGTGAGGAAAGACCCCTGGGCTCCACTGAAAAAGACTTCTCCCATCCCTTTTTCCTGCCAGATGTAGCAGTTTCTCCTCGCCGGAGACCATCTGACCCGGTAGAGGCAGCCACAGAGCAAACCGGCCCTCCGCTGAAGAGCCCAGCTGCAGCCGGACGGATGGTGCTTGAGTTCTGAGGCCCAGTGGTTCTCCAGCCACAGTCCAGCCCAGCCACTGCCACTGCCACTTCCCAAGGGACTTAGAACTTCGGAGTTGCATGCTGTGATTGGAGGAAGGGCCTGAGGGTGGAGGCAGCAGCCAACCACAGTCCCTTTCGTAGCCAGGCTGTTCTGTGGGGAACGAGTGGAAATGTAGGATCTAACCCCTCTTCTTAAAAAAAAAAAAAAAACCACCCAGAAAACTGGCAAAGGTTGGAGTACCCAGAAGGGGAGGATGATCCTACCAGAGGCTCGCTGGCCTGAAGGTGGAGCCCCTGCCCCCCTCTTGTCCTGGTCTCTCCTGTCGGGCCACAGACACTGCCTGATCCCATACCGCCATCCGCAGCTCCCTTCTGGGCACCTAGGGTCCTTTATTCCCATGGCCTTCTGCATCTCAGTCTTTCCCCAGGGGTGCTGGTCCTTGGCACTCCCCTGCACGGAGCTCTGGGTGAGAAAGCCCTGGGCAGTCACTCGGGCCCGCTCTGAGGAGTGATGGGCCACCGCAGAGAGGTATCTGCTGAGTACCCTGCCTGGGCCCCTCGGGCTGCCTCTGTTAGGGGCTGGCAAGGGCCCCCAGCAGGGATGGGGAGGCTGGCCACCCCGGAGCTGGCGGATTCTAGCTAGGCAGGGGTAGTGTTTACTCTGACAGAAGACGAAAGTCAGTCCTGGATGGGATCCTGTAGTCCCACGACAGTGGAGGCTCCAGGGGCTCTGACTCCCCAGTTGGACTAGAAGTTCTGCTGTCATTAAGGGTGGGCAGCGGCCAGTTCTTCAGTAACCCTGAGAAGGTGCAGGACTGAGGGGCAAGAAGGAGAGGCTGCCAGCCGGGCCAGAGCCTCTGGGGCAGAAGGGCTTGCTGGGTGCCCCTTGCCAAGAGTGAGAAGGCAAATGGCCAGGAGGAAAACAAGGGTCCTACGAACCTGACCCGGCACCAACCACTGCCAACGGGAGGGAGGGAGGGAGTGAGGGAGGGGCAGCCGGGCTTCCGTGGCCCGGCTGGAGGCGGGAAGGCGCCGACCTCGGGAGAACAGGGGAGCCGGGCAGGCACGGGGCTAGGGCCCGAGCGGGGAGCCAGCCCAGCGGCACGGCGGTGGGGCGTTGGGGGCGGGCGCCAAGCCTGGCGGGGCTTGGTGGCCCTAAGCCACCTCGAGATAGTGAGGGCGTGGCGGGCTCCCCGCGGTGCCGGAGGGGGACCCTGGCCCGGCTCAGCCTCCCGAGCGAGTGCGGAAGTGCTGCCGCCCTCCAATCCCCACCGCCCCCCAAGGGCTCCTGATGACCGGGCACAGAAGAGGGGGAGCGCCAGTCGCCCCCCGCCCCCCACCCCCCGTCCGTGTGTGTGGCTTTGTCAGTTTTTTTGTTTTTGTGTTTTCTCCTGCGTGTGGGTTTTATCTTGGAGCAGTTTCATAGGAATTCGTGTAATAAAGACTTGGTGTTCTCTTGGTGCTCTGACGTGGCGGCGCGTGTGCTGACCCTCCTCTTCGCCTCCCCCTCCCCCCGGCACCCCACGCCCGTGGGCCGCCTGCCTGGCCCACCCGCAGTGCCCGCGGGGCCCCGGGGCTCGGCATCCCCGCAGCGCCCCTCAGGTGGCCCCTGTGCCGCACCGCGGCCCACCTGCTGGCGCTGCCCGCCTTCCTGTTTGCCTGGGAAAGTAAACCGCTTGCTGGCAGGCCAGGGAAACAGCAGTCTGTTGCGAGCGCTCCAGCCGGTCACCTTCCTAAATAAACAGAAAGCTGCCAGAATAACGTCTCGCCTGGAGCTGCGGGGATGTGTAGTGTCGGGCTTCAGAGGGCCCGCAGACATCTTCCAGTTCAAACCCCTCTCGCTTTCCCTACTACCAGGCTTCGGTGAACCACCTCCCGCGCCAGGGAGCTCACTGCCAGAGGAGGAGGCTGGTGCCCTTTTCAGACAGGGCGGTTTTCAAGGTTAAAAAGTTCTTCCTGGTGTTGAGCTGTGGGCCTCCTTGTGGCTTCAACCCACACAACTTATTTCTGGGCTCCGAGTCACCCAGGCCAAGTCACTGCTTTTCCTCTGATGCCATGATTTTTTGTTTGTTTTTAATGTTTATTTGTTTATTTTATCATTTACTTGGCTGCACCGGGTCTTAGTCACGGCACGCGGGATCTTCGTGGTGGCATGAGGGATCTTTAGTTGCGGCATGTGAACTCTTAGTTGCAGCACGTGGGATCTAGTTCCCTGACCAGGGATCGAAGCTGGGCCCCTTGCATTGGGAGCATGGAGTCTTAGCCACTGGACCGCCAGGGAAGTCCCCCCGTCCCCATGCCATGTTTGAGTTCAGTGGCCTTTCTCCTGGATAAACAATGCAGGTTCTTCCTGCCTCCCCTACAAAAATGTTCTGCCCCCACCCCTGCCCTGCCCCTAGCCCAGGTAGACCCAGGTGGGCTTGTAAATTGACGTACCTGGACAGCTGGTAATGCTCCAGACCTGGTGTTTGGACCTCAGCAACCCAAGCTTATCCTCTCATCCCTGCTCTGTGCATTCTTTACTGATAGCTGTTGATCAGTGTAGATCCCCCCACCGCCAGCATAACACCAGCGCCTGGGACCTTGTTAGAAATGCCAATTCTCAACCCCACCCCAAACTGAGTCAGAAACTCTGGGGGTGCAGCCCAGCAGTCTGTGCTTCTGATATGCACTAAAGTTTGGGAGCCGTGGTGTTAGGTCAGTACCTAGTACTGGCTGCAGAGTAGAATTACCAGAGTAGTTTAAAAAATCTTGATGCTCAGTACCCTACACCAATTAAATCAGCCGTTATAGGTTGGTTTCTTTGAAAGCGCCTCAGGTAATTCAAGTTCACACTCAAGTTTGCGGACCAGCACGCTAAGCAGTCTGGTAGGTGTTTCATATTAGCCCAGTTAATTTTGCCCAATAATGGCCACTTTACAGATGATGCAATGACAATTCAGAAAGGTTAAGTAACTTACCTAAGAGCTAGCAAGGTGTGAAGTAAGAAAAGGGGCCAGGGCTGCCTGACTTCAGAACCTGTGCTCCGCCCTCCATCCAGACCTCCTGAATCTGAACTTGGGGTATATTTGAACAAGGCTTCCAGATGATTCTGATACGTTTGAGAACCACAGTTCTACTACCTTGCTACTCAAAGTCTGGTCTGCAGACCAGCAGCATCTCTATCATCCGGGAGCTTGTTAGAAACAGAATTCCCAGCTCTGCTCCAGACCTACTGAACCAGAATGTGCATTTTAAAAAACTCCTCAGTTGTCTTCTGTGCACAGTAAGGCTTGAGAAACACTGGTTCTCAAACTTGCTGCCCACTGGGATCATCTCTGTTGTTTGGTCCCATTCCCAGAGATTCTGGTTTCATTGATTCGGGATTTAGCCTGGGAATCAGATCGTACAAGCTCCTGGGTGATTCTAATGTGCGGCAAAGTTTGAGCACACTCACTATTATGCCTATTAGTGTAGATGAGGCTGAAGGTGATTGGAACCAGAGAGGGGGGTGCAGGGAAAGAAGGCAAAGAAAGCTTACCAGGTCCAACAGGAGTGCAGAAGAGGAAGCCCCTGCTCCATGATGAGTCCCTCCCAGTTGATCAGTGTGTAGAGGACCCAGGAAGGAGTCGGGCTGGGTCAGGTGACTGCCTCAGCCACCCAGCCTCACACCATGCTCATCTGCAAGTCCTGGGCTCTTGATATCCACAACGTGATACTTGTAGATTCATCTTCTGCAAAAATGCTGAGCTGGGCTATCTGGAGTCTGGTCCAGCCAATGCTCCTCCCCCTTTGTATGCTTTGGTGTCCTCAGGGCTCAGTCCCAGCTTGCGAGGAGCTCATGGGGCTGGGGAATGCTGTGCCCGGAAGAACTGGCCTGGTTATTACCATGCTGGGGTCTCAACCCTCCCTCTGTTCTCCTGAAGCAACTGGTAAGGGGTTGAGGTTGGAGGAAACACAGGAGAACTTGGTTTGAAGCAGGCAGGTAAGGTGTGGGATGATGATGCTGAGAGCTGCTTATCAGTGCTTACCGTATGTCAGTCATTTTTCTGGGGTGCTTTACAAAAATTATTTTATCCCACAACTATTATATGAAATCAGTATTTATACTCCCATTTCCCAGATCAGGAAACTGAGGCCCAGAGATGTTAAGGTCCTTACTCAGTATCACTGTCAGTAAGTGGTAGTGCCTGAATTTGAACCCAGGCAGCTGAACTCCAGAGCTGGTGCCTAAACACTAAGCTATATATTGGGGTGGCGGGAACAGGTGATAAGACTTAGAACCCCTGCATAAATGCAATTTGTAGAGCACGGAAAGGTCCACCTGCTTAAAAACATCTTCAACAGCACGCCCGGAAGTCACCTATTAGCATTCTTTATCTGATTTTTGAAACAATCTTACCATTTCCATTAAATGGCAAATATGCTGCTGAGAGCCACACATGAACCTCTTTTGCCCATTATCACAGCATAGATTAATATTCATTGGATTAATTGGCTAGACCAGCTGGAGAAAGATTTGGAAGTTTCTGGAGTTGATGGTGGGGTGAGGGGGCGGGTTGGGGTGTTGAAGGGGGCTGTGTAGATCTACTGCCACCTGGTGGTGATCTCTCAGAAGCGGCAGTTGCTGGTCACCGAGGGGCCCAAACACCATGTTCCCAGAAGGAAGACCCGAGCACCTGTGTGGCCTGAAGCCAGACGAGGAAGTTTACTCTGTTCACATGGTCTTCTGTTTGGTAAAATTTGCAAAGCAAGGATATTTTTGTACCATTTTCTTAAAAGGGCCATTGAGATTACATAAGCTTCGGGCCCCACAAAACCAGCATCTACCTGGCCTGTCATTTCTATAAAGAGTCACAGTCCTTTATCAGGCCAGGAGGATTATTCCAGGGACTCTGCAGGGAGGAGTTGTGAAGCTCAGTACAAACTCAGCACGAGCCTGTCTTGCTCTGACCTTGCCATTCAGAGCGTGGTCTGTGGATACGGTAACCAACTGTTCTGGTTTTCCAGGACTGAGTGGCTTCCTCGGATGTGGGGATGTGGAACTTTCAATGCTAAAACCAGGAAAGTCCGTGGCAAACTTGGGTGAGTCGATTACTGTATCTGCAGACTAGCAGTATTGGCGTCAGCCTGGAAGTTTTTTTAGAAATGCAGTTTCAGGCCTCACCCCAGAACTCCTGGGTCAGAATCTGCATTTTCCAAGAACCCCATGACCTTCAGGTACACATTAAAGATGGAGGGCTCTGCCTCCCCCAAGAAAAGAGGGGCCTACCCCAGCCCTGAAATGTGTGCCTGCAAGGGTCTCATCTTCTGCTGGGAAAACTCCACAGCGTGGTTCCCACTGGACTTTAATTCTGATAACGAAAGGCCAGACCTAGCTGGCTCCTGTTTCCACAGTGATACAGACCACCCAGGGCAGGTAGGCACAAAGTGCTTCTCTCTCCTCTGCCTGAACTGGATTCTCCTTGGGGGCAAGGCTGCTGTTTGCTGAAGAAATGAATGGGCAGCCATGTGAAAATGCCTTGAGGGAATTCCCTGGTGGTCCAGTGGATAGGTCTCCACATTTTCGCTGCTGAGGGCCTGCGTTCAATCCCTGAAAAAAGAAAGAAAGAAAGAAAGGGAAGGAAGGAAGAAAGAAAGAAAGAAAGAAAATGCCTTGAAAATTGTTAGATGAGATTTAATTGTAGGTGTGATTGAATACATCGTGATCTGTTGCTCTTGGGCATGGAATGGTCAGAAATTGTTATCATCATTACTCCTATTTATTGAGCAATTACTATACACCAGGCACAGTTTTGAGCACTCTACAAATATTAACCCACTGGTAATAACTACACTTGTTAACCCACTGGTTAACTATAGGTGTTAACAAGGCTATGTGGTGGGTGCTATGATGATGCCCATTTCACAGAAGACAAGCTGAGGCTCAGAGGTTTATAAAAAGGGATCTATCCTATCAGTGAGGCACAGAGGACAGCCAGAACGGGAAGTGACCAGGGGCCTGATAGGCTGGAGGATTGCTTCCATTCAACCACAGCTTTCTCCCTATGGGTGTATCCAGGGAAGGCCTCCAGGAAGGAGGGCAGCAAAGGAGGGCTGAGGTCACTGCATCCTCATTTGCTCTAACTTGGTTTTATTTCTCCGTGCTGTTCAACTGGAAAATTCTTTCTATGAGCCAGCTCTGGGCCAAGCACCAGGCTGGGCGTGGGGAGGCAGAGATAAGAGTCCTGGTTGCTGCCTCAAAGAGGCCCAGCTAGACAGACTCAGACAAGCAGACAGTTACAACGCCAGGCCCGCAAAGTGAGAGAGGGAAGGTGAGGGAGCAAGCAGGTCCCGGGGGCACATCCATGCGGTCTGGCTGAGTGTGTGCTGGGGCTGAAGCGCCTTCCCGCCTGACTGTTGAAAGGAAGTGGAGGTGTGGGCCTCCAAGGAGGGAGGGTCTGGGCCAGGAGACAAACAGCATGGAGGTGAGAGGGGGCACTCCTGCCTCTTCCTTGAAGACCCCCCCTCCATGCCCTTCCTCTTCCTGGGCCCTGTCCTGTGGATTGAATATATATTAGTGTTTTCCTCCCCTTTTAAAGCAACATCTAACTGCTCTCTGGTCCTGGCTCTCTGCAGTATTCATGATTTCATCAGCATGCTGGGGGGTTCACTTGCCAAAGCTCTTCTGCTATTGGAGATGCGCTTGTTCTTTTTGTCAGACAAACTCCTGGGCGCTAATTACAAAGATGTGGGCAGACTGTAGGAAAGCCGCAAGGGATGGCCTAGACCCTACGGGTGGTACAGAGGGGCACAGTTGGCCGTCTCTAGGCCTGAAGAGAAGGGAGGAGACTGGAACCTGGGGAGAGAGCTGGGTGTGAAGAGGCCGCCCTGCGGATCTAAGACTTTACAGTCCTGGATTGTATAGGGAGGAGGGGTGGGAATGACTTCTGTCTCCTCCTTCTTCCCAGTCCCTGGCCAATGCCTCCCATTGGTGAAACAGAGGGCAAGGGGCTGGAGGATGCAGTCCTAGAAGTCAGCCTCCGGGGGCGGAAGCAGAGCTGGGTGAAGAAGGGCACAGAGTGGGTGTGGCTCTGGGCAGGCAAATGGAAGCTATTCAGTGCCGGTCCTTGTTGATCAATGTTGTGGGCTGAATGGTGTCCCTCCAAAATTCATACACTGAGGTCCTAACCCCCAGTACCTCAGGATGTGGCTGTGTTTGGAGATAGCATCTTTAAAGAGGTATTTAAGTAAAAATGAGGTCATTAGTTTGGGCCTGAATCCAATATGACTGGAGTCATAAGAAGAGGACATGGACACACACAGAGGGAAGACCGTGTGAAGACACAGGGAGAAGACAGCCATCTACAAACGGGGAGAGAGGCCTCTGAAGGAACTAGCCCTGCCAACACCTTGATCTCTGTCTGGCTTCCAGTCCCCAGAACTGTGAGACAATGGATTTCTGTTGTTTAAGCCATTCAGTCTGTGGTATTTTGTTATGGCAGCCCTAGCTACCCAACAGTCAATAAGCTATTCAGCACATAACTTATCAATTATGCATTTGCCTCTCTGTCTCCCCCTCTGGACAGCCAGCTTCTCCAGGACTCAGCACAGGGTCAGGTGGGCGCCAAAATGTTTGTGGGATGAATGGATCATTTAACAAGAAAATCAAACATTAAGGCGATCTATGGAATATCATCAAAATGTTGCAGTCTCAGGGGGCAATCAGTGGATTACAGGACACAACAGAAGTGATGCTGTAACAACAGCCACTAGACTTGCCTGTTACAAGCACTTACTACGTATAGGCACTGTGATGCGTGCTTTACACGAATGATCGCTTTTACTCTGGCAATGAGCGGACACCGCTAAATGTTCCATGGGGAAAGAGAGGCTTGAAAAGTTATGTAAGCGCCCAAGATGACAGGATTAATGGGCACATCTGCAGTGTGATGCAGCGGGACAAAATGGGGCCCAGCGGTATTGTGGAAGGAATATGACCTTCTGGAGAGTTTACAAGCTCTATTCCTTTATCTGTAAGATTATCAGGACATGATCTATGGCCTCAGGTAGTTGAACTATTGAAGGAGATAATCCAGGTCCCTGGTGTGGTGCATGGCATGAGTGCACAGCTTCTTGCAGCTTTGAGAGGCCCGGGTGAGAAGACAGAAAACCTCTACTGTCCATTCTGCCGGCCCCCAGCTCCCTCCTACGTGATGAATGAATGCTCCCTGGGATGCAACTTCCTGTTGCAGGTTCAGAGGGTTCCCAATGCATCTTTGCTCCCACATCTCCATGGTTCCTTACACTACCCACCAACATTCCGTTCTCAGTCACAGAAGCATGAAATAGGATGCTGGAGGGGAAACTTGAAAGGCTCAGAAGAGGAAGGGACTTCCCCAAGAAGATCTAGAGAGAAAACTGCCACCTTGCAATTCCTCCCCCATCGAGCGTTTGGGTCTTTGGCTCCCCTCCCTGAACTTGCAATAAGCCCTTCTAATTCTTTAGCAGCGGTAACTGGGTAACAGCAGTGGCCTACAGGGCAGTCCCGAGTATGAGAAGGGAAGTGTGTCTGTGGTCTGGGCTGGCAGCTAGTTCTTACTTGGATGGAATTAGAAACTTGTTTTGAAGCCTGGGAAGACTATATTTAGCTGCGAGTATGTTTGCTCTCCCTAGAGCAAAGTCTTGTAGACCTGCCTAGGACTCCATGCTTGGCCCAGCGGCCAGAGCTGTGCTCTCTCTTCCCTGCTCCAGAGGGTCCTGAAGCAGCAGTGAAACCCACCCCTCGGCCCTCGGCCTCAGACCACCTGTCCCCTGCCCCTGGCGCCAGTTTTACCTGACTTCTCAGCCCATCAGTCTCCAGCCGGAGGCATGGCTAAGGAGGCATTGTGGGGTCCTAGAAAGTGCCTAGGTGGGGCTGGAAGCCTGGCTCTGTCAGTTACCTATCAGACAAGTTACTTAACTCCCTGTGGCCTCACATTCTCATTTATGATGGGGATAACAACAGCCAGTTGTGGGTAGGTGTGTGGATTCGGTGAGAGAACACAAGCAAGCATTAACTGCTCATCAGACATCCCCCTCCACCTCACCAGCCTCCCAGAGAGCAGGGAGGACTCTGGGATGACTTGACACTTTCTTGATGACAAAGATAATGGGCTCCCCGGACATATTGTGTGTGTGTGTGATTCAGGACATTTCACTGGATTAAAAAGTTCAAAAATGAATACAAACTCTTCACAGGTCAAACTCTGAAGAATACATAAAGAAAAAAATTCTCCCTTCCCCTCCTGCAATCTCACTGGAGATAATCAATGTTCACAGCCATAGGTGCCTTTCCACATAGTTTCTATCCTCATACAAACACGTCTAAAAGATTTCTTTTTTCTTTTGATTAAAGACCTTCTCTGCAATTTCCTTTTTCATTTAACAATAAGTCGTGGGCATTCATCTAGGTCAATACGTATGGCTCTAGCTCGTTCATTTCAATAGCTGCATAGGACTCCATAGATTATATGAAGCATAATTTTCCAGCCATCTCCCATTCGATGGTTGGGAGGGTGCATTACAAACAATGCTGCAATGACGATCTCTGCACAAATATCCTCGTGAAATTGTGTTTTAATTTCTATGGGGTACTTTACCCAAAGTATGACTGTTGGGACAAAAGGTTATCCTGAGAGGATACTTCCCCAGATTTTTGAGTTTCCTTCTCGGAATTTGTTTGTTCCGGACACTTTCACTTTTCAAGCTCTAAGGAACAGCTAGCTAGCGACGCCTCCCGGGGAGAAAACCCTAGCTGCCCGCAGCATCCCCATTAGAGCGCATGCAGGTGGCGCTCCAGGGCCAAAAGGTTTAGTGGGGAGCGCTAAACTGTAGGAGACGGCGGACGGAGGCTTGGGCTCTAGGGTGACCCTGGGCGGGTGACGTTCCTCCCCGGGCCTCGGTTTCCTTCCGGGCAGTCTTTGGCTCCAACCAAAATTAGGTGCAGCCCGTACCTAGAGCTGGTGACCTCTTATCTCTGCCTTACGAATTCCTAGACTAGTTGGCTCTCCCAGGACCTAGGCTGCGCCTCCCTCCTCCCTCCCCATCATCTTCCCTCCGCACGGCCCGGTCTTCTTGGGCGGAGTTGGCTCAATAAGGCCAGGGAGGGTAAACCAACGACCACAATTAACCCCTCCCCTGGATCGGTCATTTATTGCTTCTGCCGGGCTTTAGCTCGCTCCCTCCCTGGCGGCTCGGCTATCGAGTGCTCCTGTCTGAACCTGGCGTGTAGCCGATGGCGTGCCGATGCGGCCATCCTTTGCTTCTGCCTGGCTCCGCCCTCCCGTTGGGGCCGGGGCGGTAGCCCAGAGATCCGCGGCTCGGCCCGCGACTTACAGTCACTTTGCCTGCTGCGGGCGCTTCCGGTTCCGGTACGAGGAACCGCACGGGATCCGAGGCGCCGGGCATGGCGGGGAGCCGCTTGGAAACCGTGGGGAGCATTTTCTCGCGGTGCGTGCTCGGAGCCGGGGTGGGCCGAGGGCGCCTCCCCTTTTTACGCCCTTTCTTGGGTGGGTCTGAGCCCGGCCAGGCCTCTCCTGTGCTCTCTCCTGTTTCTGAAGAATTGTGCTTGACTACGTCACCCCTTGAATTTCTTAGCTCTCACATTCAAGATCGCACCTGTCCGCTCCCCGAGTGGAGGTCTCTAGGAAGAGGAAGGGAGGAAGGGGCTGATGGGCCTGGCTGGACCGTCTTTGCATTTTCCTTGACGGGACGGGGATGGGGCGAGGGGGGTGGGACGCACATCAGAAGGTGGAAGATTAACTCCCGAGCACTGTTAGGTTGGTTTGGAATATGGAAACATCTTACCTGTAGGT
Source organism: Stenella coeruleoalba (assembly GCF_951394435.1). Classification (NCBI taxonomy): domain Eukaryota; kingdom Metazoa; phylum Chordata; class Mammalia; order Artiodactyla; family Delphinidae; genus Stenella; species Stenella coeruleoalba. The sequence continues at coordinate 30,607,190 of NC_137165.1, read as the reverse complement.
AGGGGACTTCCTGCCCTGCCCTCCTTCCGGGTGTCTTCCGGACTCTGTGACCCCGCCGGTGTCCCGGGCTGCGGCTACACTGATTCACTGACTGACCTTGGTTTTAAATTAATTAATTAATTTTTGGCTGCAGTGGGTCTTCTTGCTGTGCGCTGGTTTTTTTCGAGTTGCGGCGAGCAGGGGCTACTCTTCGTTGTGGTGCGCGGGCTTCTCATTGCGGCGGCTTCTCTTGTTGCGGAGCATGGGCTCTAGGCGCCCGGGCTTCAGTAGTGTGGAACGTGGGCTCAGTAGTTGTGGCTCACAGGCTCTAGAGCGCAGGCTCAGTAGTTGTGGCACACGGGCTTAGTTGCTCCGTGCATGTGGGATATTCACGGACCAGGGCTCGAACCCGTGTCCCCTGCATTGGTAGGCGTATTCTTAACCACTGTGCCACCAGGGAAGCCCTCTGACCTTCGTTCTTTACCCTTCCTTCAGGACGCGGGACCTGATGCGGGCTGGTGTGTTGAAGGAGAAGCCCCTCTGGTTTGACATATATAATGCCTTCCCGCCACTGAGGGAGCCGGTCTTCCGAAGGCCCCACTTGCGATACGGCAAAGCGAAAGCTCACATCCAGGACATTTTCTACCACGAGGATCGGATTAGAGCGTGAGTGCCGGGCCCGTATGGTGGACAGGAGGCTGCAGAACTTTAGAAGGAAAGGTTTAGCCAGCAGTCTGACAACTTAAATAGGAATTGAGTCTGGGCTTGCTCTGTGAAGCCGGTCTTGTCTATCTAGCCGGATTAGGGAATCAGAGCCCCTCACCCATGTGAGAGAAGCAGAAGTTCGGAGAAGTAGAATCTGGAGCCCAACAACTGACTGATCATTGCAATGATAGCTACCTGTTTCTGCACATCTGTTTGGTGGCTGGCACCGTGTTAAGCCCTTAACCAACGTTATCTCATTTAGGTCTGTCTTCAACCCTGCAGGGTTGGTCGGTATCCTTGTCTCCATTTTAGTCATGAGAACAATGAGGCTCAAGGTCAGCTTACTGGGAATTCACTGACAAAGCCCTTTCCCTCAAATACGGATGTCAGTTTTTAGTATCCAGAGTGTGTACAGTTTCTTTCGTCTTTAAATGTTAAGATCAGAGATTGTGCCTAATTGAAATTAATACACATACCTTATTCTTATACCTATTCCTGGATGTAAGAAAACAATTTATAAAGTCATTTTCTCTATTGAGGTCCGGGCACCTTTCACTTGACGAATCTTTTTTTTTTTTTCTCCCACGACACTCCTTTGAGGTAGGAGAACAAGTATGTTCTGGCTCTGCTTGTAAATTTTCAGAGATCTTTGGGGCATTAAATACTTCTTCAGTAGTTTTCTGCTCAGGTCCATTGCATGCTCTCGGTCAGGATGCTTTCAAGGTCATTTACATATTAAAATCATTTGTGCTTCTACTGTGTGCGTAGCAGTGGAACTGGGTGATGGTCACTGGAGAATGTGGAATATTTTACTGCTTCCTCTTTTATTGCCGTTCAGGCCAAAATAATAACACCTTATACTTAAATCGTTTTTTGAACCTTTATCTTTTCGGCCTTTTTTTTTTTTTTTTGGTGTTTTTGATATTTTTAAGAACTTAAAACAACAAAATAAATTTCAGGTTTATCAAAACCTAAATGTAATAAGTGAAGTCCTAAAAGTTCTAGAAGAAACTATGGGGTAATTTAAAAAATAATCTCTGTGATAAAAGCCTACCTAAGCATGATATAAAAACCCAGAAGCCATAGATGAAAATATTAAAATGTCTGCACACAAAAACTACCATAAGCAAAATCAAAAGTCAGGTGACATACTGGGAAAAAATTTTGCAACATGTATGACAGAGGGCTAATTCCTGTTTATATTGCTATAAAGTTTGCTTATGAGTCAAGAGAAAGACCAAAAGGAAAAATAGGCAATGAACGTGGACAGGTCACAGAAGAGGAAATTCATTTGCTTTTAAACATGAAAAGATGTTCAACCTGTTTCATAAGAAAAGCAGAACTACAATGAATTATAATATTTCACCTGTCAGATGGACAAAGGTCAAAACGTCAGGAGATACAATTAGGTGCGGGTGTATAGAAATAGGCGGTCTCCTGCCTTCCCGGTGTGGGTATAAGTTGGCACAGCCCCTTTGGCAAGCATTCTGGCAGTTTGCAAGGCCAAATTACAAAGGCACATACCTTGACCCAGCAATACCATTTTTATGAAATTATTCCACAGGCTTATTTGCACGGTACACTAAGAAATATAGATAAAGGTAATCATTGCAACACTGTCTAAAGTAGCAAAGGACTAGAAACAATCTACGTGCCCCGATTTGAAATGATCTCTGAGAAATATTAAGTAAAAAGGGAAGATGTGTTTACTATCCTTGGGGTTAAACAGCGTGGCTGGGGACAGGGAATGATAGATGCATGTACGGTTGTAGAACATTCCTGGGTGGATACACAAGAAACGGGTTAGCGTTGCTTAAGGGGAGGGGAACTGGGAGTTTAGGGTGCAGAGGTGAGGGGGAGTGTTACTTTTCACTGGATACCTTTCTGTAACATTTGATGTATTTACCATGTGCCTGCACTGCTTATTTAAAACGAACTAAAAAGGTCTGTAGGTCATGTTGTACTCGCTTCCTCAGGGCCCAGCAGTTATTCTTTCCTCCATTCTTGGCCATGATCTATAACTGGAGATTTATATTGTATTGTTTTGTACTTTCTAGGAAATTTTATTCAACCTATGGATCTGGTCCAAAAGCTTTTGATCTGTTCAATCCAAACTTCAAGTCTACCTGTCAACGGTAAGCCATTCCATAAGTCTTTGGTTACCTTTCTTTTTTTAGGATTTAGTTGTCAATTTGAGGGGTTTTGTTGCATTCCACTTGAGGAAAAAGATGTTCCTATAGGAAGATCTCTTTTTTTTTAATTAACTCTTTTTTTAAACCGTAGGTCCTTGTTGGTTATCTGTTTTAAATAGAGCAGTGTGTACGTGTCAATCCCAAACTCCCTAGGAAGTTCTCTTAAGGGAATACTCAGGACTGTGTAATAGCATGTCTTGACGACTCTCAACATACAGACTGAAGATGTGACTGCTTGGAATTCTAGGTTTGTGGAGAAGTACATTGAGCTACAGAAACTTGGAGAAACAGATGAAGAGAAGTTATTTGTGGAAGCAGGGAAGGCTTTATTGGCAGAAGGTGTCATTTTAAGACGAGTAGGAGAGGCAAGGACTGTGAGTATTTTGTTAGCAAAACTGTTACTAGGATTGGTTGTCTGTTTGTCAGAGGTTAAAGGAAGGCTTGGTTTTCTTTCCCCGACCGTGGCTCCAGGTCAAATACCGTTAGATTGAATAGACTAGATTTTTGTGGTAAGGACTGCGGCTTGGAACAAGTGAGTTGTCACGAGGGCTTTTAAAATTGTGGTTCTGTAGAGACTTTTATCATGTTTATTATTTGTTGTAATCAAATTTGACCTGAGATATTAATGTTAGATTTTTGAGTCAGTGATAGAATGTGCTAGTCATATAGCTTCAGCTGATTGAGTGAAAGTCATAACATCTGTGTGACGTACTTATATCTGGTCTTTTAAGCAACAGGATGGTAGTCACATTTCCTGGAAATCTGAACCCATGGGTGTCGAGCCCCAGACTGCGTTGGAGGAGAACCAGTCTCTGAAAGAAGATCCACAGGCCCAGCATTTGGGGGCACCTGGAGAGCAGTCGACAGGCCTCTCACCTCCCTGAAGAATTGTATGCTGTGTACACTGACATCCAGACTGGATTCACTGTGTGAATGTTGTACTGTTTTTAACAGTTGAACTGTGTAAATGTTTCTCGATCTCTAAGGCATCACGTTTGCCTTCTCTTGGTTTCCACTTCCAGGTTGTCATAAAGCTCTGTATCATGGTTTGAAGAAGCAGTTATGTGAACTTTTATGTTAGGGCCGTATTAAACAAAGAATTCCTCGGTGCTTATAAAGTAAATTTACTTTAAAACTGTAAATAGCATGAGGAAACCTTTGTAAGTATTGTTTGAGTGGGACTCATTCTTAGTAGGTTTGCTTGGGGTTTTGTGTTCACATTTGATTCTCTGGTATGTTCCTCTTCTCTCTCTTTTTTTTTTATTTTTATTTTTTTTGTGGTACGCGGGCCTCTCACTGCTGTGGCCTCTCCCGCTGCGGAGCACAGGCTCCGGACGCGCAGGCTCAGCGGCCATGGCTCTCGGGCCTAGCCGCTCCGTGATATGTGGGATCTTCCCGGACCGGGGCACGAACCCGTGTCCCCTGCATCAGCAGGCAGACTCTCAACCACTGTGCCACCAGGGAAGCCCGTTTCTCTTCTCTTGATCCATCTGACTTTACTTGCACATCAGGTGTGGTTCCCTGGCCAACTGTGTCTGCAGCTAATCTTTGTACTTTCTGCTTGAGAGGCCAGGCTGACTTGTGCTTTGCAGTGAGAATGAGGACCTATCATTGATGATGGGCCAAGGCCGAGACTATCACTTTAATCTCATGGATTGAGTGCTGGAGATGGTTAGCATAGACCTGCAGGTAGTAGGCTGCTCAGGAAAGATTTGTTGAGTGAATGAATGATTACATCCCGCTGAAGACTGAATTCAGATGACTTCTCTGTAGGTAACTGGGTTGCCAAGAGGGATGGCGCTCTTCACCGGCATCCGCCTTCCTCCCTGGTGTCAGGGTGTGCTTACGAGTTTTTACCAACTCTCCTGCTCTCTTCATTTCCTTATCTTTTACTGAATAAATAAAACACCCTTCAGCTATCAGTAATTTGCTGCTCCAGAAACTTCTTACTTTAAAACTTGTGTAGCTTTCCCCCCTGTTCCTGTGTGCAGTCTCTTCTGTCTCCTGGCATGTCAAGGGCGGGGCCCACACCCCACAGACTGTACACCTTGCACATGGTGCTCAGGTAATGGAAGGTCGATGAGTACATGAGGCAAAAGCCATTCTCAGCCATGCTGCTTCTCCCCCACGCCTTTATCACTGTTGTACAATTCCTCTTGTTTAGGGAATGCTTTACATTTAGATGGGGAAGTAAATTACATCCATTCGACATTAGGCAACCATTGGGTGCCAGATACCGGGCCTGGCCTTGGGAGGAAGACTGCGGCAGGTGGAGCAGTTGGTTCTGTTCTCAGAAGAGCGATCGTGGCTCCCTCATGCTCAGAAACCTTATCTTTCTGGGATTTAAAAGGTGGTTTCTTTTTTTTAAATTTTTATTTATTTATTTTTTTGCGGTACGCGGGCCTCTCACTGCTGTGGCCTCTCCCGTTGCAGAGCACAGGCTCCGGATGCGCAGGCTGAGCGGCCATGGCTCACGGGCCCAGCCGCTCTGCGGCATGCGGGATCCTCCCGGACTGGGGCACGAACCCGTGTCCCCTGCATCGGCAGGTGGACTCTCAACCACTGCGCCACCAGGGAAGCCCAAGGTGGTTTCTTTGTCACAGAAATGAAGACGTTTAAAAAAATTATTTGTTGCATAATTAAACAAAAAGTTATACATGCTCATGGTTCAAAACTTGAAGGTGAAAAGTCAATCTTTCCACTCCTGTTCCCTGGCCCTCCCATTTTCCCTTCCCCTCCCATTTTCCCTTCCCTGCGGCCACCACTATCACCTTTCTTTCCAGAAATAATTTTGAGTGTGTACAGGGGGACACAGCGTATACTGTTCTGTACCTTGTTTTCCACTTAATGTCTCAGAGATCCTTCGTATGGACGCGTAGCAAACCTTTAGGTTGAACCTCAGTGATCAAAACACAGTCAAAGGGAATGTCATTGTGAGCGGCTGGGTGGCGGCTGCCAGTTCCCACAGAGCCGGGTTGGGTTGCACGATATGAGGAGAGGTCTGCGTGCTGCGGGGCTGGGTTGTGAGCGTGCTCCCGCCTTCCCTGTCCCCCATCCCGAGCCAGAGAGAGAACCCAGGAGCCCCAGCGCCCCAAACAGAAGGATCCCTGAACAGCCACCCCCCTCCCCACTGGCAGCTGCTAGGGGGGTGGGTGACCAAAGTCTAGGCTTCTGAGAAAGCCAGGATGGGAAATCTTTAAAAAGAAAAAAACAAAACATTGTCAAAGGTGTGAAGCTTCCTTGGGGAATTCAGAACTCTTTCCATGGTCAGTGTGGGCAAAAGCCATCACCAGGTCCCTATAGTGTTTGGAGAGAATGGAAGTATGACCTCATTCTCGGCCTTCTTTAAGGAGCTTAAAATCTAGTTGGGAAGATAAGAGTGACTTTCAAAACAAGATGAACAGGAATCGTTTTGAATTACGGAAGTGTAGAGAGTCGGGGAGAGGGATGAGCCCTGGACTAGTCTAGGACCACTGCCTGGAGAGCCTTGAAGGGCAGGTGGGACGTGAAGTGTGTGCGCTGTTTCTTTTGCCAGGAGCACCTCCCTGCCACCGCAGTGTTTAGAAACCACACCTTCACAGCCCTTTCAAAAGCTATCTCTGCTCGCAAGGTTTACCAACATCCAAACTGAGTCTCAAGTCCCTGTCGAGACACTTCCAGGCTGCGCTCACTGTATTCATACCCTGGGTCCGCTCTTTGTACTCCTGCCTGGTTGACCCTGGTCCTCCATGCCAGAGGTAACTGTCCTCTCCCTGTTGAGAGTGTGAACAACAGCAGAAATTCTTGTTTGTATGCACTACGTCATTGAATCAGGAGTAGACCCTCCGTGTGGGTTTGCTGAGCTGAAGCCAAGGAAGGCACGTGTCCAGGTTACAGTGAAGTTTGCACCAGACAAGTCTGAAGGTCTGGGTTCTAGTTCTGGTTGTTCCAGTTTTTACTGGTGTGACCTTGTGCCTGTCACCATCTCTCTGACTACAAAACAGGGATGACGTTTGCCTCTTTGGCTTCCAGTTAGTACTGTGAGAATTACTTGAGATAATGAATGCAAAACTCACTTGTAGCATGTGTGACAGGTGCCTTTCTTACTCTCTTGAGCAGTGGAAAACAGGTTTGAGCAGATAGGATGGGATCAGATCATGGTGGCCTCGAGAACTACACAGAGGACTTGAGTGGGTATAAGGAAGTTTGAGCGAGGAAGTAACACATCATGAAAACTGTCAGGTCAGAGGAAGGTTCACCCAGATGTGACATAAAGAATAGGGTTGGGGGAGTTGGCAGGGAGGGAGGGAAGAAGAGACATGTCAGAAAGACTTTGGTCTCTGTAGCCATCCCACTTGAAGGCAGGGATTTCAAGGTTGCAAACCTGAGTGACCAGAAGAATAACGATATCACTAACAGACAGCAAGGTGGGGAAGAGAACTTCAGTTCTCAACATGCTGTGTTAGAGGTCGTGGCTCAATGTTCAAGTGGCAGACAGAGATCGGTTGGGTGTCTGGGAGATGCGGAGGAAACCTTAGCACAGGTAAGGGTTGGAGCCAGGAGAATGAATGAGCTCTCCAGGGGGAGGGTAGAGAGACACAGGGTGTGGGGACCGAGCCAGGACGGGGGAACAAGAAGGTCAGCAGATGAAACAGGTCCTGCATCGTCCATCATTTAAATAGAGAGGCTTGTTTAAGTGGTCCCAGATTCACCAGGTTTTACAGAGTTCTTTTGCTTTTGTTGGGTAGAACCGATCCTTGATTGTGTGTCCTTAAAAGGCAAGCACAAGTCTTTTGTAATTTTGTGTAGTCTTCCTCAACTTACGATGGGGTTAAGTCCCAATAAACACGTCATAAGTTGAAAATATCATAAGTTAAAAATGCATTTAATACACCTAAGCTACTGAACATAAGAGCTTAGCCCAACCTACCTTAAACATGCTCAGAACACTTCCATTAGCCTACACTTGGGCAAAATCATCCAACACAAAGCCTGTTTTTATATAAAGTGTCAAATATCTCATGTAATTTGTTAAGTACTGTACTGAAAGTGAAAGACGGAATGGTTGTCAGTGTATCAGTTGTTTACCCTCGTGATTTCATGGTTGACTGGGAGCTGCCCTGCCCAGCGTCACAAAAGAGTATTACAGTGCAGGGCTTCCCTGGTGGCGCAGTGGTTGGGAGTCCGCCTGCTGATGCAGGGGACACGGGTTCGTGCCCCGGTCCGGGAAGATCCCACATGCTGCGGAGCGGCTGGGCCCGTGAGCCATGGCCGCTGAGCCTGCACGTCCGGAGCCTGTGCTCCGCAACGGGAGAGGCCACAACAGTGAGGGGCCTGTGTACCGCAAAAAAAAAAAAGAAAAGAAAAGAAAAGAAAAGAGTATCACAGTGCATATTGCTAGGTTGGGAGAAGATCAAAATTCAAAAATCAAAGTGCGGTGTCTACTGAATGCGTATTTTTGCACCATTGTAAAGTGTAAGAATTGTCAGTCAAGCCATCGTAAGTCGGGGACTGTCTATATAATATTTAATGTCCTGTTTTCCTGATAGTGAATGTGGAATTACAGAAAACCTGTGCCTCCAAAGGATTCCTGATTTTGTTAGAATGATACCCTTCCCCCTAAATAAATGATGGCTTGCCACTTGAAAACATTCAACAGATTCTTTTTTTAAACAAAGTCATTCAGGTGGGATGACGAGATTTTCTCTGAGGCTAGCACTGGTGCCTGCCTCTGTTCTTGGGCACCCAGCTGAGGCACGCTAGCCTTGTGCGGCCTTATCCATCCTTCTAGGCTCTCAGCTCTGACCAAGCCTTGCTCAGAACCAGGCGGTCTGTTTCCCTGACTACTGGGACCTGGGGCATGTGACATGGTGTGGCTCCGATAATGGAAGCAGGCTGGCACCGTGGAGCTAGGAACAAGGAAAGGTGAGTCGTGTGTGTTTGGGGGGTGGGGAGGGTGGGGGCAAGGTTATTACTTTGTTCCTGGTCCCTGTGTTCCTGCGTTCTATTCCAGAACAGCCAAAGGGTGGAGGACCAGCTGGCTGGGTTAATCGTGTGTTTTGAGCCTTTGATGGTGCTCGACGAGATGGATGCCTGAGCATGTTCAGTGAGCAGCTTGGTTGAGGTCACCTTAGCTGATGGAGGAAGGGCACCTGCCCTCCTGTGGAAAAGGCAGGAAATGGTTTTCCTGTCACTCCTAGGGTAGCGCTCAGTGTGGCAAGTGGGTCTCCGATTGGATGAGCCCAGCACTGGAGCAGTTTCTGTGGAGACGCTGAACCAGACAAGTGTTTATTGCTGCAGCATGAAAATGAAAAGGTTGCTAGGGGAAGGCAAAGGAGGCCGGAAGTTAAGTGCTATGTTCCCTACAAATGCCGCCTCCCTGGCTCACCCCCTACCCCCCACCATCGGGGCAGATTACAGAGAAGGGATTTTCGTTAAATGTTAGCTGACAATGAAATTACATCGGGGGGATAGTTTTACCCTCGATTGATGCTTTTCCTGGACTGGAACTTAAATGTCAGTCACCTGACCTTCTAGTTGCTCAGTTCTTTTAATTAAAAGATGATTCTAAGTAACAGCCAGTAGTGGTCTATTTATTATTTATCAAGCATTTTCTTTCCAGCAGTTAGTGAAAGGTCAGTCGCTTCAATGGATGCTTTGTTTTTGGTGAGCAGCTTAGATGAAAAGACATACGATCAATCTCTGCTCCCTCCTGTTTGCTCATGGGCAGGACACTGTTTAATAGTCATTGTGGCATTTAGGATCGCAGACCTCTTGAAACATGCAGAAAAGTGCACTTGCATCCCTTGCTGCTGAACATTTCTCCAAAAGTAAACATCAGGTTGTGATTATGGTTAATAATGAGATATCGATTGTTTGAAAATGTCACCGCCTGGGACCTTGGCCCCAGCACCGCTAGATGGCGCTGCACTCTCATGCTGATCGGCCACAATCATTTTTATTTCCTTGCCTCGGGGTACCTTGCCTTTCAAGGTTGGAGAGTGTCCTTGTAAAATGGTGTTCTGCCTGAGATTTAGGAAGCTGAGGTCCTGGGGTGCCTGGGATAGGGTAGAGATGGGAGCGGATGGGCCTCAGGGCAGATGACAAAGACTTACCGGGTAGGGGGCGGGGAATCCAGCACTGTCTGCATCATAATAGGAGCAGAAGGGGAAGGACCCTAACTGGTGCTGAGCCCCTGGGGACCCTGCCCAGAGCAGTGTTCTCTAACCTCCTCCAGTCAGTGACACATCTGCGAATTTGCTCCGGAGGATGGAGGGAGAAAATGCTGCAGGCAGGGGAGCAGCGCGGAGTAGTGGAAAAAACCCGGGCCTTTGCAGAGACAGACCTGGGTTTGAAACCCAGATAGATGGCTTTGTCTTGTGACGTTAGGGGAGTGAGTGAATGAATAGCTTGTGCCTCAATTTCCTTATCTGTAAAACAGGAATACTCACATCTACCTCTTGGAGTTGTGAGCAAATGAGCGTGAACAAATCAGATGTGTCTTTGCTCTCCCTGCTTGAAGGCCTCAGCAACTGTTGATTCCCACTGGGTGGAGACGAATGTGCTTTAGATCAAAATGCAGAAGAAACCAAACAGTGGTGTCGAGTACCTTTTCACCAGCCGCTTGTTTAACCATTTATCTTTTCTCAACCCTTCCCCTCTAATAGTTACCATCTCCTTTATCTTCTTCCAGCCTTCTAGCACCCAATCAATCAATCAGTCAATCAATCAATCAAAGAAGACAAAGGAGGAAACCAAACACCAGCCTGCAAACTTGTCCACTATTGGAACTTACCCATCGCTGGTAGGTTGCACTGAAAAACTGCTTTTCTTTAGTTATTGCTTAGGCAGATAGTGTGTGTGTACGTGTGTGTGTGTTTGTGTGTGTGTGTAGAAACCAGTTTCTTAATGGCATTCCTTCTGTCCCTTCTTTCCTTCCTCATTGTTGCTCCCCTGCCCTCCTTATGTTAAACTTTTCTCCTTTCTTTCTCCCCCCTGCACCCCAGATTGTGGAGGGAAGCTAGAGGGTCACAACCTAGAGGCCCAGCAGAAGAAGACCTCAGAGACATTGTTTCTGGGACCCGGGGCTGCTCAGCAGTTGGGGCAGGAGTTTCTGGAACTCTCTCTTGTCCTCCTCCCAATGAAGGGCAGGAGGTCGTGGGTACCAGGGCTGAAATGGTGGGTCGGATGGGAGTGCGGTCCGGAGAGCCAGAAAGATCTATTCATTGTCCTTCCCCCTGTCCAGTGCCCGTCTCCCTCCATTTGTCCCTGGCTGGTCTGCAGGTGGGTCGTGGGACCCCTCTGCCTCTGGTCACCCGGGATGCTAGGTCAGAGGAGCACAAGGCTTAGGGTGCCACCCGGGTGCATTGGGAGGAAGAGCTCTCTGCCTTCTTTCCTCTCGAGGCCTCAGTCAAAAGAATTGTGTTCAAATCCTGATGCTCCCTGTGTGACTGCGACTTTGGGCAGGTCACTTAACCCTTCTAAGCCACACTCAGTCCCAGCACAGGGTCTGGAGCCTAATAGGTCCTTGAAAGTGTATTTGTTGATACACAGTGAATGAACAAAGGAATGCTCCCCCATCTATGTCATGGGGATAATCGTACTGGCACCAAGGATGCTTTGGGGGGCAGAATGCCACCAAGATGCTGGTGTGGCAGAACTTCGTAAACTCTCAAGCCTTCTACAGTTACGTGAAATAAAGGTGTGGGAAGATGGAAATGGGTGTGGAGCTGCAGGGCTGGGCTTCTTCCAGGAGAGCAGAGCCGGAGACTGTGGCCTCAGGAGGGGTGCAGAACAGCAGGAGAGGATGATGGTCCCGTCTCTCCTGCTAAAGAATTCTGCAGGAAATGCCCACTGTTCCTCAAACCCCCTCCCGGCGTGCTCAGTTGAAACTCTAGACATGCTCAGGATTATCTCTAGAATATTAAACACGGGGAGAGAGGAGGACCCTGAGCTTTAGCACCAGCTTCCCCTGGCTCCTGCCAAGTGAGGTGAAATGGCCCCGCTCCAGCTCATGGCAGGGTCATGGCCTCCTCGCTCTCCTGGAGCGCATCCTCTTCCCAAGGCCTGGCTTCCTGCTGGGATCCATCCCCCTGCCGTGGCCTATGTGTCACTTTGGCTCCCTTCCAGCCCCCTGAGGGTATAATTCAAGGAACAATGGGCTTGTGCTGTCACTGCTGCCAGCCTTGGGCTGTCACCTCTCACAGCGAGGCAGGGTCTCCAGTTCAGACCGGGCAGAGGAAGGGTGCAAGCCCAGGGCCTGGCTTACCTCAGTGACTGTGCCTGAGCCCTGGCTCCCGGTTTCGCTGTCCAGCCACACTCATGGGGCCCCTGAGGTTAGAACAAGAGGCTTAATGTCAGAAAAATTCCACATTAAATCCTAAGAAGGCAAACTTGTCTTTGGCAACATTGCCCCATCCCCTCACTTTCCCAATTTTGGATGTGTGAGAAGAGGAAGGGGCCCTGGGAGACAGGCCAGGTGAGTAGGAACGGTCTGGTAACCTGAGCTCCAGGCAGATAATGGGCACCAGAACATTCCACAGTCCTACAGCATTCCAGCCGGGTCTCTCCTGGCCTGGGCAACCTAACCTCCAATCCAGCATGTTCTTAAGGTTGGACCTGTTTATTCCTTCCCTTTTGATTGCTGAAGTAATCAAAATCAAATTCAGACTGGCTTCTGAAAAGAACCACCTTGAATACCTGTAAAGTCAGGAAGGTCGAATTTAGGAAACTCTCACCCACAGGACTTTGTTCCCCTGAGCTGCTGGCCACCTATAATTAATATTAATGAAGGATAGATGACAGATGCTTACTGCTCAACTGGCATGCGTTGCCAACCCCCAAAGGGGTTACTTTAAGATCTAAAGGACTTGAATGTACTTTACTGTCACGTTGAAGAGAATAAAACTTTCAGGGTATAGTCAAAATTTCGTACGTATGAGAACTCATAGGTGATGTCTGCCTTAACAACACAACACAAGAAGAAACAAAAAAACAACTGAGTGTGCTGCCGCTTCTTACTGACATTTTTTTTTTTTTTTTTTTTTTTTTGCGGTACGCGGGCCTCTCACTGCTGTGGCCCCTCCCGTTGCGGAGCACAGGCTCGGGACGCGCAGGCTCGGGACGCGCAGGCTCGGGACGCGCAGGCTCGGGACGCACAGGCTCAGCGGCCATGGCTCACGGGCCCAGCCGCTCCGCGGCATGCGGGATCTTCCCGGAGCGGGGCACGAACCCATGTCCCCTGCATCGGCAGGCGGACTCTCAACCACTGCGCCACCAGGGAAGCCCCTTCTTACTAACATTTAAAAATAGCTCCCTTAAGCCCAAAACCGACGCAGGAGAAGAAGACTTGAGACAGTAGATGGAGCACCGGCTGAGGCTCCTGGAGACCCCGGCCCGGCCCCAGCTCATCCACGAATTGGCTGTGACTTTGGAAAGTCATTAAACCTTTTCAGCCATTTGTAAAATAAGGGGTTGAACTACAAGACCTCAGAAGGCCTATTCTTTGGGTCTGTGGGTCCCAGAAGAGCCACAAAGATGGGGCGAGCGAGCACGTTCCAAGACTTACTAAGTACTTATTTAAAATCTTTTCACTTTTTCAATTTTGATTATGGAAGCCCTCGTAAAGGAAGAGAAAATAGTGTAATGATCCTCCATACGTTCATCGTGTAGACTTAACCCTTATTAATATTTTGCCATATTTGCTCGCCTGTATTTTTTCTGAAGTATTTTAAAGCAAGTCCAGACATGACCTCCCTCACCCAAGGCTTCAGCCTGCTTCTCTGAAAAAAAAAAGACCTTTTCTTACATCAACACAATACCATCATTAAGCCTAATAAGATGGTAATTAAAAGTAATTTAGGGACTTCCCTGGTGGTCCAGTGGTTAAGACTCTGCGCTTCCACTGGAGGTGGTGCGGGTTCGATCCCCGGTCGGGGAACTAAGATCCCACATGCCGTGCAGTGCAGCCAAAAAAATGAATTTAATATCGCCTAATACCCAGTCCATATTCAGATGTCCCCAGAGTTCCCTGAACAGGCTCTCAGACTCCTCCTACCCCAGGTCTGTCTCTGGGGTCAACCACTGTTAAATACTTCCGGTTTTAGTGCCTCTGGTGATTACTTTCCCAGAAATCGTAGTTTATACCACCACTTCTTGTTTACCCACCGCAGTCACAGTGTCTGGGCTTCCTGCTATGATAGATGAGGGTTGAGCTAACTTAGATTCTCTCTTCCTTCCACTGGGGTGTATTTCCACCTAGTTCTTCTGTATAGTAACTCCTACTAAGGTTCTACTTTGGGTTGAATTGTGTTCCCCCCCAAAAGGTACGTTGAAGTCCTAATTTCCGGTGCCTGTGAATGTGACCTCATTTGGCAATAAGGTCTTTGCAGATGTAATCAAATTCATATGCGGTTATACTGTGTTAGCGGGAGCCCTAAATCCAATGGCTGGCACCCTTGTAAGGAGAGGGATATTTGGAAACAGACACACACAAAGAGGGAAGACAGCCACGTGAGGACGGAGGCAGAGATTGGAGAGATGCAGCCACAAGCCAAAGAGGGCTGAGTTTTGCTGGCAACCACCAGGCGCTGGAAGAGGCAAGGAGGGATTCTCCCTTCCAGCCCCCAGAGGGAGCACGGCCTGCAGGCAACTTGATCTCAGACTCCGGCCTCCAGAACTGTGAAAGAATCAATTCCTGGTGTTCTAGGCCACTCAGTTTGTGGCAGTTACGGCAGCCCTAGGAAACTAATATGGTTCCTCTATCTTTGGAGCGTTACTGTAGGGGAAAAACTCAGTCTTCCACATTCCTCTGTAGGGGAAAACCCAGTTCTTCCCTCCTGGGTGTTTCTTCTTGTCAGTTACCTTCACGACTCACATCAAACACTTCACTTCTGGTCACCAAATAGGTGGAGGTTTCCCCCTACAACAAGCAATTCTCTGAGACACCAGCTGAGTATCCTACAATTTAATTCGGTTCTGACATTATCAACCCAGAGATAGCATCAGATCCCACAGGTTAAGAGCCCAGCCTCCCAGTCTTATAAGACTGCCCACCCTCACCCCGCATGCACACACACATACTTCAGATGCCGGCAGGTCACAAGCCCAGGTCGTCATCTGTGCTTCGGACCAAACAGATGTAGATCAGAGCTTCCAACGACCCCCCTCCTTGGGTTTCATTCATTTGCTAGGGAGACTCACAGAGCTCAGGGAAACACTTACTTAACGTTTACCAGTTTATACGTGACCAAGGATCAGATGAACGGCCAGATGCAGGAGACGCCTAGGACAAGGTATGGGGAAGGGACGTGGAGCTTCCAAGGCGCCACACTCCCAGCACCCCCACGTGTTCACCAACCTGGAAGCATTCCGAACACCATACTTTTGGGATTTTACGGAAGCTTCGTCATATAGGCATTATCAATCATTGCCTCCATTTTCAGCTCTTCTCCCTCCTCAAGAGAATGGGGGGCGGGGCTAAAAGTTCCAAGCTTCTAATCGTGGCTTGGGCTTTCTGGTGACCAGCCCTCATCCAGCAGCTATCTAAGAGCCCACCTAGAGTCACCTCATTGGAACAAAAAACACTCCTATCACCCTGGAAATTACAGGGGTTTCAAGAGCCCTGTGTCAGGAGCCGGGGGCAGAGACCAATACATATTTCTTGTTACAAATCACAATCACAATTACATAACATGCTTATGGCTGTATTTCTTGTTCCGTCAACTACCTCGATTCTCTACTTTGTGAAATGGGGATAAGAACCAAAGGTTTCAACAGACCGCTGAATGGACCCAGGGTCCGAGAAGTCAGAGGGACCGTGAGCTGAGCCAGGCGAAGGGCGGATGCTTCTGATCCAGGGCCATAGCTGCTCCAGCTCGAAGGCTGTAGAGGGTCCCAGCCGGCAGCAGGAGCGTGAGGGAGGGCCCTGCCCAGGGTTGATGTTATCTCTTGTGCCTCCAGGCACCAGCCCCCAGAGTCTGTCTGCTTCCCTCTTGCTTATCACAGACCTGTTCCTCTGGAAGGGTTCCAGACGCCGGCTATGAAGATGGGTCCTCACAGAGCAGCTTCCTCTGAGTCCTGTTTTGACATGAAGCACCGGCACGCGTGGGGGGATGCTAGCAAAATTGCACGATGCTCCGCCCCTTTTTCCTGTAGGAATGTCATTAACCATCTTGCCAAATCGCTCTTCTAGAACAGCTGTGCTGAGTAGGCGAGTGTGCCCATTTCTCCCACCCTGGCCCATTCTTGGAGGTGTTTTGTGTACTACTTTTGCTTAAACTTTGCTTGATCTTTCTTTCCCTTTGTCCAGATGTCCCCATCTACTCATTTTTATCCTCGTATACTTTCTGTAAGCATTCTTTTGTCCATTCGGCCTCCTTTTTTTCTTTTTTTTCTTTTTTTTTTTTTTTGCGGCACGCGGGCCTCTCACTGCTGTGGCCTCTCCCGTTGCGGAGCACAGGCTCCGGACGCACAGGCTCAGCGGCCATGGCTCAGGGGCCCAGCCGCTCCGCGGCATATGGGATCCTCCTGGACCGGGGCACGAACTCGTGTCCCTTGCATCGGCAGGCGGACTCTCAACCACTGCGCCACCAGGGAAGCCCCCGCCCTCCTTTTTTCTTTGGAATGAAGCAGGATCTAAATACATAAGAATTAGACAGGGCCCCACAGAATGGAGATCACAGTACACAGGGGCTGCCCGCTACCCCAGCCCTGGTCCTGCAGGTGTCCTGGCTCTCGGGATTTGTTAAGGTTGCTATCAGTCGTGGCTAATATATGTTCAGTGCTCAGGACATAATAGGTGCCCTGGTTACATTATCTTGTTCAATCACATAGCAACCCCATGAAATACAACCATTATTCCCAGAAGCTTGATTCAAAGGAGGCAGTGATGCCAGAGTCTCTGCTCTTAACCAAGGCCTCCAACAGGGCTGCTGCGCGGGGTGGCTCAGGCTGCACGTTGCACAACCCCAGGGGACACCATTTGCACAGACTGCCTTGTGAACGGCGCCCCCTGGAGTTGTGCAGTGCAGTGGCCCTGGCCTTCTACTAAGTAAGAGCTTAAGGAAAATACTTTCTACCTATTTGACAGGCTTAGGAGGGTCGATCTCACTACCCACTGAGGGGCTTTTCTGTTTTGGATTTATAGGACTTTCTTAAGGTCATGGTTCTTCATGTTTTAAAAGCCTATTGGTGTGGAAGCCCTCCCACCTACATAAACATTTGTTTAGGAAGGGAGTGCCCAGCGTGGGCCCCGTGCACTGACACCAACCATGTAAGGGCATGGACTCGGCCGCTGTTTGTGGCTTCCCCCCTTGGCCACCGCAGACTTATTGAGCAATATATTATGAGCGTGCCTCACTTTGATGATGTGTTATAGATAAATCATTAAGGAGGCAGCTCACCGCGGTGATGTATTGGTGTAATAGATCATCAGAGTGAAGTCTTCTGCCGACATACGGCCTGGCTCAAAGGGTGGTGTCATTCAGGGAAGAATTAGCCCAGCAGCAGATCTGGCTTAATTACAGGATAAAAGGTTTGTGAATGATGGGTTGAAGTCTACAGCACCAGCATTTTGATTCTTGACGTAAAAATATAATTGGGCTTCCTGAGAGGATTTCTGATTATTTTCCAACAGCCCTCTGCTTTATCACAACAGCACAACTTACCACGTGGCTGCAGGGGTACCTTTTATTGGGGGGAATCTCCAGGCCCTTTCCACATCTGAGTTACTGTGGTCCTTTCAATTTGTAGGCCACAGAATGAGTTAAGGGGAGATAAAATCCAGGAGGCCTGCCTTTAAGGCCTTCAGAATGACGTTCTTAGCAAGCAGACCGTTGGAACTGAGTGATGTATTCAAATCATCATTAACTAAGGCAGTGGTTCTCGACTCAGTCTGTGTGCACGTGTGGGGAAGACGGCAGTCTGGCGAGTATGTGCGTGCATGTGTCTGAGAACATTAGCACCTCAGGGATAATAATAATAATCATCTTTATCGGACACTTAACATTGTGCTAAAGGCTTTGCATGTGTTATTTGATCTCATTTAATCCATATGACAACATTGTGAGACAGGCATTCTTCTTCTTCTCATTTTCCAGATGAGGAAACCAGCCAAGAGCTGGCGTTACCAGCCAAGGTTGCACAGCTGCTCGGGGGCAGAGCCGGTGGGCCTGGTGCTGCAGGTGACTCTTACCATCTCCCCTCCCACCTCTAGATCCCCCCCCTTCCTTTGAGAACCATAAACCAGCGCTCCGTGGACCACAGACCTCAGTGAGCACAATTCAAGATGCGTTTGTTGGAAAATTAATTTTTTTTTTTTTTAGATGTTTCGGGTAGGAGTTTATTAATTAATTTATTTTGCTGTGTTGGGTCTTTGTTTCTGTGCGAGGGCTTTCTCTAGTTGCGGCGAGCGGGGGCCACTCTTCATCACGGTGCGCAGGTCTCTCACTGTCGCGGCCTCTCTTGTTGCAGAGCACAGGCTCCAGACGCGCAGGCTCGGTAGTTGTGGCTCACGGGCCTAGTTGCTCCGCGGCATGTGGGATCCTCCCAGACCAGGGCTCGAACCCGTGTCCCCTGCATTAGCAGGCAGATTCTCAACCACTGCACTACCAGGGAAGCCCTGGAAAAGTAATTATTTTATTTTAAGACACATAAATCAAACATTCGGTATTAGTAGGGCCTCAAATTTGGTTTGAGTTGGTTATTTCTTGAAAAGCTTGTAGGATGAGACTTCTAGCAATAGTAGGTGAAACTATTTGGCCCAGCTCTCCCGGGAGACAACTACAATAGATGCATAAAATATTTTTTGAAATATTCTTAAATAGTATTAAATTGCTGATAGGAAAGTAAGAATGACTAGGTTGACAGGGATGGAAGAATAGGAACCAGAGAGGTGAATGAGCACAGAGGCTGCCTTCACCCTGAGGGTTACTGATCCTCATGGCCCTACAGCTACCGGAAGAGAGAGGGCGATGGAGGCCGGAAGGCAGCCCTCTCCACAGTATATGGGGAGCCCCAGGGCTATACCCCTGGGAGAGGCGACCTGGAAGTGGAGCAACTTTCATGCAGAATTACAACCCAGGTTCCAATTACCCAGATTGTCCAGGTCCAGGAAATCTCAGCCTTGGATGTGATTTAAGGTGAGCCCTTGGGACTTCCCTGGATGTCCAGGGGTTAAGACTTCGCCTTCCAATGCAGGGGGTGCAGGTTCAATCCCTGGTCGGGGAGCTAAGATCCCACATGCCTCGTGGCCAAAAGAAAAAATACCAAAAACATAAAAAACAGAAGTAATATTGTAACAGATTCAATAAAGACAAAAAAAAAATAAAAGGTCCACATCAAAAAAAAAAAGGTAGGTCCAGACTGGCATGGCTCCAGCACATTACAGAAGCAGATCTCTGGACATCTGGCCTCATATCACTCCTATAAATAATTTTAAAAATACTGGACTATGGTCGATGAGAACCAGGTACACAAGGAAACTCGACCCCGTGAGAACCAGCAAAAACAGGCAATAGAAGCAGATCTATAAAGACTTTAGTTATTGAAACCATCAGACTACAGACAATAAATGACTTTTCTTCCTTATTATGTTTAAATAAATAAAACATGAGCTTGAAGATCTCTTAGAGAACAGAAGACAATAAATGAGAGGTTGTTATAGGACAAATATGAAGCTGTCTATCCACCGCTCTCCCCTCCCATTCCACCCTCAACCCTCGTCCCTCAAAGAAGGAAGAAATTCTGGGCAGCACGATTCAGTATGGAAATCTCACTTAGCTTGGTACCAGGAAAACTAGGAAGGACGTTGTCTTATTCTCAGTATGTTTATTTTCAATAAAGAATGTCAAATATAGAACTTCCTTATTTGGCTCTTATTTGTGACTTAAAAAAATATAATTTGAATTTTTATTTGTTTGGAAGTAAGAAATACTTACAGACAAATTGACTGAAAAATCTTGAAAATAGACAACCAACAATATACCACAGCCCTCTCCCACAATAAAGGAGGGTACACAACCTCGCCTTTTCAAATCATCATAGAAAATATATTATTAAATTTGATGTGTGATAAAATCTGAAATGTAAGTGGCTATGATGCTATGATGTATAGATGACATTGCTAAAAATCCTTAGGAATCAGAGTTAAAAACATGGGCTCCACCTCAGACAGACTGGGTTGAAACTCCAGTTCTGACAATTAACAACATTTTGTAATCTTGGGCAAATTAGTTAATTTCCCAGAGCCTCAGTTCGCTCATCTGCAAAATGGGGATAATAATAGCACTGCATCTGCTTCAAGGTGTTGAAAGAGTCAAAAGAGATCCAGGATGGAAAGAGCTTTGCACTCTGCTGACCCAGGAAACTTGCCATTGTGACTTTAACTTCCTGGAATAGCACTACCACACCAGGGGAAGCTGGCATTTGCATTTTGCTTGCATTTAAATCTAGGAAGGCTTTACATAAAGAGACTGATTCCATATGTGTAACTACTCAGAAAAACTCTCTTACCACGGGGCTTCCCTGGTGGCGCAGTGGTTGAGAGTCCGCCTGCCAATGCAGGGGACACGGGTTTGTGCCCCGGTCCGGGAAGATCCCACATGCCGCGGAGCAGCTGGGCCCGTGAGCCATGGCCGCTGAGCCTGCGCGTCCGGAGCCTGTGCTCGCCGCGGAGCAGCTGGGCCCGTGAGCCATGGCCGCTGAGCCTGCGCGTCCGGAGCCTGTGCTCCGCAACGGGAGAGGCCACAACAGTGAGGGGCCCGCGTACCGCAGAAACAAACAAACAAACAAAAACCTCTCTTACCATGAAAAGCTGATGAGACTTGGCTCCTGGGGACCGGCTCAGGGCTGCTCAGGCTTGGCCGTTTACAGGGAACCTTTTGATAAAGAAGACACTTATTCTGGCCTCTAAAATCAGGGCCATCTCCTTGTGAAGGGTAGAAATCCAGGCGAGATAAGATTGATAATCCTGCATTGCAGAAATTTATTAAAGATGTCCAGATTAAAAATTGAGTTGTTTGTCAATCAATCATCCTGTTTTCTACCTTTTTCTCTGTCATTTACTAAAAATATTCCTGTATGGCACTGAACCCCCTGTAGACATCCTAAATGCTAATCTCCCTTCCCTTGCCTTTGGAAGGACAAGCTTGGTTGTGTTCCGTGACAGAGGTCCCTGGGTTTGTCCTTGTCTTGTTGAAGGCTTTACTATTATGAGTTAAATTTTTCCCGAGTCATATGATTTCAAGTGAGGAAGAAGGGCACAGTCGTGGAAGTCACCAATAAAGTGGGGTTCAGGCTGCATTCCCCTATTTTTGATAATTTCCTTAAACCCCAGTGAGAGGGGACAGGTTGCAAACAACCAACCTAAAGATTGATCCAAGGCTTCACTATTGATCAGTAGGTCGCTGTGAAACTGTTGGGGTTCCTTGTTTCAAAGAGCTAAGTCAGCATCATTTGAGTTTTCCAATATCTCAGCATGCATTTGCGGGATGTCTTAGGTTGGGTCCCCTGTAAGCAGACTCTGAGATGGAGAGCTGCATGCAAAATTTTAGTTAGGCGCGTTCTCAGGAGATATACGTATAAGGGGGCAAGGCAGGCAGGACCAGGCCCCCATTGTGGTTGCCTTAGAGACCTCAGCTAATTGTATGGGGAGCGCTGCAAATGAGATGGTCCTTCAGAGTTGTCCCTAGGGAAGGGGGTTGGGCCTTTGCTTCCCCCCATCAGCCAGTCATTGGCCAGGGCCATCCCAGGGAGAGGATGTACCTTGGGTAAAGCAATTTCCAATGATGGAGGAAGCTCCGAGCCATAAGCAGCCCATATTCTCAGCAGCTGGGAGATGGGTGGATGGCCCTGAAGAGGGGCATCTGGGCAGACAGTATTCGTGACAGATCATACATTGAGCTGCTCAGACCCACTTGCTTTTCACAGTAAGTTTGCCCCATCTCTGATGGTTTCTCTAGGACTGTGCGTTGTTTCGTAGGGAAACTGACAAGAGAAGGCTTAATGGGGCAAACTGCAGCCCCTGACACTGCATTTGATCTCAAGACTCTAACTGATACTCAGATGCCCCCTTCTCCACCACCTGTACTAGATTCTTCTTCCTCTTGGCCAGCATCTCTGCTGGTCTAAGCGGCTTGCTTGGTGGGGTGACCCAGACTCTCGTTCCTGAGGACTCTGAGGGGCTTTGGTTGCCACGCTCATTTCACGCCGGCTGCCATTTATCATTACAATTGGGTATAACACCAAGAAATGCCCTGGTGGATCACCTGGGTGTCAAACGTACCCTTCTCTGCCTCCACTGAGGACCAGCAGCCGTGGTTCACACTGACATAGACTGAGCTGACCCATGTATGCACTTGGCTCGGCTTTTTTCCTCCTCTGTCAGCTGGCCATACAGGACCCCCGTGCAGCCTTGGGCCTGGAGCTGGGGCAACACTGGTGCATGACATGGGGTCTGGGCCACCTGTTCCTGGAGCTCACTCATGCTGATCCTGAGCGTACCACTTCCATCTTATGATGGATTGCTGCTGGGCCTGCCTGTGACTGGGTGGATCTGACAAAACCGAGTCCATGATGGGCATCTTTGGTTGCCCGTGTGATCACTTGGTGTCACTTGGTCGGAACGTCATCTCTCCCAGGTCCTGTAGCATCTGGGAACTGCTTTTGAACTGGTGTGTAGTTCTTCCTGCAGATGTCCTGTCTTGCTTCAGAACCGTAGGCGTCTATACTTTTTTTTTTTTCGGTACGCGGGCCTCTCACTGTTGTGGCCTCTCCTGTTGCGGAGCACAGGCTCCGGACGCGCAGGCTCAGCGGCCATGGCTCACGGGCCCAGCCGCTTCGCGGCATGTGGGATCTTCCCGGACTGGGGCACAAACCTGTGTCCCCTGCATCGGCAGGCGGACTCTCAACCACTGCACCACCAGGGAAGCCCATATACTATTATTCTCTTCCCGGGGCTTGCCAGAAACTCCACGTGGCATCTTTTCCTACCGCAGATCCTCTGGTTCCATGGAGCCTGCCGGGTTGTACAGCGCAAGAGGCAGGGTTGCCTGAACTTGATCAGAGCCATTTCCTGCCCTAGTTCCCACTCTAAGCTGGCAGACTTCTGTGTTACCTGGTGAAGCATGGGCTATGGTATCTCCAGAACCTGATGAGGCCTACCAGGCCTTATGCTCCCTGCTAGGCGGTGGGAACTGAGGCTCCGCAGCTGGGATAGTTCTTCAGGAACAAGGAGGCAGTGCTCACATCCCTGCCTCAGCCGGTCCTTGGCCACAGGCTGCCCCCTGGAAGGGATGTAATTTTTTTTTTAAATTTTTATTGGACTATAGTTGCTTTACAATATTGTCTTAGTTTCTACTGTACAGCAAAGTGAATCAGCTATGCGTATATATATCAGCTATACATTTATCCCCTGGGATGTAATTTTTTTTTTTTTTTTTTGGCGGTATGCGGGCCTCTCACTGTTGTGGCCTCTCCCGTTGAGGAGCACAGGCTCCAGATGCGCAGGCTCAGCGGCCATGGCCCACGGGCCCAGCCGCTCCGCGGCATGTGGGATCCTCCCGGACCGGGGCACAAACCCGTGTCCCCTGCATCGGCAGGCGGACTCTCAACCACTGCGCCACCAGGGAAGCCCTGGGATGTAATTTTGAGCAAGGCCGCTCTGTGTGGCCAGAGGAATTCCCAGTGAGGGATACAGCTGTGAGCCCTCATCACCTGATAGCTCCAACTGCTGGGATGTGAGCGTGGGGGTTCTGGGCAGAGGACCACAGTATCCACCACAGGAATCAAATTCCAGGGCTGGCACTAGGGTGAGGCAAGTGAGGCACATGGGGCCCAAACTTGAGTCACTCACTCTCAAAATTATACAAGCTCAGATCTGGTGCTTGCCTTACCCTAGTTCTGGCCTGTCAAATGCCCATGGAAATCTAATATCAGGAAATGGTAAAAATTTCAGGTTGATCAGAATAAAATTCCCAGTCACCATGGAGTCAGCCTCTTTCTGGAACTGGTGGAACGTTGGACAACATAATTCTAGAATATTTCCTTTCTACTTCTCGGCAGGGGACAGGGAAGGGTGGACACTAGGTGAAGGTGTTACCTGTAATTACTGTTAAAAAATTCAGAGAACCTTTCCAACATGCCAATTATTCTATGACTTTATTTGTCTAAGCCCACGGTCATTACCCCATGATCTCTGCATTATGAAAACGAAGTCAAAGGAAGGAAGAACTGAACATTTCAGTTTCCTTCTGTTATTATGACATTGATGGCATTGTCTAATCCTGACCCTACAGGCCACCTTCAGTGGGTGGGACCACTCACCTGCAAGAGAATGCAGATTATAGAACGACCATAACATGCTAGGAGAACAAGAGGTGGTTGGAAGCCCAGAGAAACACATAACTCATATACAAGTAGAAATCAGAGTTGGAGACCAACAGGAAAAAAAGCAAGAGCAGGCTGAGTGGAAGAGGACATGGGTATGGGGCAGGATCATTCTGGGACTGATACGGAAGCTGCTGGATTCCAGCCGTGGCATCCTGGGAATGTGTGGGCCTCGATCGATAGTTTTTGTTTTTCCTTTTTACCCAAAGCATCTTAGAGCATCCTTCCCAATCATATAGTTAAGGCAACTCTAATCAGATACCACTGCAGTTTTTATTATTAACTTAACAACTTGAAAATAAAGTTCATCAGGAAGGATAAGTGCATGAGAATAGCCAATGAAATTTGAAATATAAGAATGTGATATACCTACTAACTATCAAATGTATTATAGGGCAACAATAATTAAAACAGCATGATACAGGTGTAAATAAGCAATTAGACCAAGGGAGTACAACAGAGTTCAGAAAAAAACCCTGTGTATGGGTATTAAGTATATGACAAAGCGTTTCACATCAATGAGAAAAGGGTGAATTATTAGATAGGCAGTGTTGGGAATAGGTTGTGAATTTCAGGGGAAATTTTAATTTAGTTGTCTATCTGGCACCATACCCAGAAATGATCCCACACGAATTAAAAATCTAAAAATAAAAATTAAAACTATAAAAGTAAAAAAAGAAAAAAAACTAAAAAAAAAAAAAAACTATAAAAGTACTAGAAGAAAATATAGGGCCTTTTTGAACATGACACGAAATTGAGCAGACAAAAGGGAAAGAGTGACAGTTCTGACTACATAAAATAAACAGTGACGACAACTTCTGTAAGGTGAAAAATACCACAAACAAAAGTTAAAGGATGGGGCTTCCCTGGTGGCGCAGTGGTTGAGAGTCCACTTGCCGATGCAGGGGACGCGGGTTCGTGCCCCGGTCTGGGAAGATCCTACATACTGCGGAGCAACTGGACCCGTGAGCCATGGCCGCTGAGCCTGCGCGTCCGGAGCCTGTGCTCCGCAACGGGAGAAGCCACAGCAGTGAGAGGCCCGCGTAATGCAAAACAAACAAACAAAAAAAACCATTAAAGGATGGAAGAAAATATTTTAAACATATAAGCTAGACAGATGGTTAACATCTATCATATACAAGGAGCTGCTACAAATCAGTAAGAGAGAGAAATACCATGGACAAATGACCTAGCACTGTGAACTGCCAATTCACTGAAGGAATACATGAGGCACATAAAGAAAAAATGCCCCACCTAAGAAACAATGAAAACAACACAAATCAAAGCAAAATAAGGTCTATTTTCCCTGTCAGAATTGGCAAAAGTTAACGAGATTACTAACACTTTGTGTTAGCAAGACAGGATACAGATAAAAAGGCAGTTGAAACTGAAACTTGCTAAAACTTCCCCCCACCCCCCACAATAAACATGGAAGTGCTTATGTCTCTTCAATGACCTATTTTCATTTCCTTTGGATAAATAACCAGAGGTGGGATTCCTAGATCTTACATTAGTTCTATTTTTAATTTTTTTGAGGAACATCCCTATTGTTTTCCATAATGACTGAACAAATTTACATTCCTACCAAGAGTGTACAAAGGTTCCCTTTTCTCCACATCCTTGCCAACAATTGGGTTTTTTTTTTGTCTTCTTGAAGATAACCATTCTCACAGATATGAGGTGATATCTCATTGTAATTTTGATTTGTATTTCCCTGAAGATTAGTGATGTTGAGCACCTTTTCTTGTACCATTCGGATGTCTTCTCTAGAAGAATGTCTATTTAGTTCCTCTGCTCATTTTAAAACCAGATTTTTTTTAATGTATTTATTTACTTGGCTGCGTCAGGTCTTAGTTTAGGAATGTGGAATCTTTTGTTGTGACGCATGGGCTCTTCGTTGCCACGTGTGGGCTTCTCTCTAGTTGTGGCGCTCGGGCTGTAGAGTGGGCGGGCACAGTAGTTGCAGCACGTGGGCTTAGTTGCCCCATGGCATGTGGGATCTGAGTTCCCCAACCAGGGATCGAACCCACGTCTCCTGCATTGGAAGGCAGATTCTTAACCACTGGACCACCAAGGAAGTCCCAGACTGTTTGTTTTTGTGTTATTGAGTAGTATGAGTTCTTTATAGATTTTTGGATATTAACACCTTATCTGATACTTGGTTTGCAAAATTTTGCCCACATTCTGTAGGTTACTTTTTCCCTTTGCTGATCATTTCTTTTGCTGTGCAGAGTGTTTACATTTGATATAGTCTTACTTGTCGATTTTTGCTGATGTAACATTTTTAAAGAAGCATTTGGCAATATCAGTCAAATATAAAATACATTTGCCCTTTGACCCAGAAACTACACTTCTAGAAATTTATCATACGGAAACCCTCCTTCAAGAGAGACAAGATATATGGCTAAGTAGGTTCACTTAGCATTAATTGTTATAGAAAAACACTGCAAATAACCCTTCAGGGTAAGAGAGGTTAGATAAATTGTGGAATATCCATACAATGGAAAACTACTAAGAAGAATAAGGCTGATCTATGTTGTACAGATTTGGAGTAATGTCCACAACAAGTTATTAGTTAAAGGAAAAAACAAATTGAAAATTATTACATAAAGTACGAATCCATTTTTAAAATAGTTAAAAAGTAAAAGAATAGTTTAAAATTTAAGCTATTACTGTAGAAATTTTCAAGCACATAAAAAGTAGAGTGTAGGGCTTCCCTGGTGGCGCAGTGGTTGAGAGTCTTCCTGCCGATGCAGGGGACGCGGGTTCGTGCCCCGGTCCGGGAAGATCCCACATGCCGCGGAGCGGCTGGGCCCGTGAGCCATGGCCGCTGAGCCTGCGCGTCCGGAACCTGTGCTCCGCAGCGGGAGAGGCCACAACAGTGAGAGACCCGCGTATCGCAAAAAAAAAAAAAAGTAGAGTGTAATGAACCCCTCTAGTCCCAAAGCATTGTTGCAACCATTTTCAACTCTTGGTTATTCTTTTTCCATCCCATTCACTTGCCTCCCCAACCCGTGGGTTATTTGAAGCAAATCCCAAATATCCTATCACTGTATCCATAAGTATTGGGTGGGCCAAAAAGTTCGTTCGGGTTTAAACCCGAACGAAATTTTTGGTCCACCCAGTACATCACGTCCACGTTCACATTCAAAGGATGGTGCAGGCAGGGAAGAAAGGAGACACACTAACTTGATGTCAGTGGTCATCCTTGAGGAGTAGGCTTCATGGGGGTGGATTTTTATTTTTAACATTTCAGTAGTGTGTAATTTGTTTTTACATTATTATGGTAAAAGAAATCTCAGTAAAGATTTTTAAGAGAGTAAGAGAGAAACCTCAACCATCCTTTTTATCTCTACAAAACCCCCTTATAAAAGTTAAAAAAGCAACTGAAATCATTGTTACTTGATTTAAAAGAGCCACCTCCAATCTTTGATGGAATGGTTTGGGATTAATACATCAATAAAGATATTATAATTGGAATACATAATTAATACTTATTACTATCAGAATATCCAGTTTAGGTCAAATTTTTGATAGTTGAGTTATAGCCTTTAAGTGCTGCATGAACTGTATGTATATTATAATTTAGCGAAGCTCTTATAAAAATCAAGGTTGCTGGGACTTTCCTGGTGGCGCAGTGGTTAAGAATCTGCCTGCCAATGCAGGGGACATGGGTTCAAGCCCTGGCCGGGGAAGATCGGGGAAGATCCCACATGCCGCAGAGCAACCTAGCCCATGTGCTGAAACTACTGAGCCTGTGCTCTAGAGCCCGTGTGCCACAACTACTGAAGCACATGTGCTTACAGCCCATACTCCACAACAAAGAGAAGCCACTGCAATGAGAAGGCCACGCACCGCAACAAAGAGTAGCCCCCGCTTACCTCAACTAGAGAAATCCTGCGTGCATCAATGAAGACCCAACGCAGCCAAAAAAAAAAAAAAAAAAAAAAAAAAAAAATCAAGGTTGCTATAGACTGAAAAAAGTTTGTGTCCCCCCAGATTCATCCGGTGAAATCCTAATCCCCAAAATGGTGCTATTTGGAGACAGGAAGTTTGGGAGGTGACTAGGTCATAACGGTAGAGACCTCCTGGATGGGATTAGTACCCTCATAAAAGAGACCCCAGAGAGCGCCCTTGCCCCTTCTGCCATGTGAGGCAGAAGATGGCAGTGAACCAGGAAGCGGGTCTCACCGGACACCAAATCTACCAACACCTTGATCTTGGACTTCCCAGCCTCTAGAACTGTGAGAAATAAGTTTCTGTTGTTTATAAGCCACCGGTCTATGGTGTTCCGTTATAGTGCTCAAAGGGAGGGAGACAGATGTATACATGTATAACCATTTTATGGAACTGAAGAGGTCCAATTGTAAAATTTCCAGCGGGAGACTGTGATTGGCCCACGTTGGGTCAGCTGTCCCCTCGTGGCCCAATCAGCTGTAACTAGGAGGGTGGAGCTGTACATGCCAGGGTGGGTGGGCTGAGCAGACATCTCATCTCCACTCAGCCAGCTTTTCTATTTCTCCTCCAAGTTTCTTTCCCTTGCGTTTCTTGACCTAACTGCCTTGTGCAGCCCGCAAGTGTGTGGAGAGGGGAGCATGGTGGAGACATAGAATAAGGGGCTTTGAAGGCAGACAGTCTGGGTTTGGATGGACAAACTGTGATTCTGAGTAAAACCCTCTTCTCTGAGGCTGGCTCCTCACTTTAGTTAAGGGTTGTGAAGGAGAAAATGCCTCATGGATGAAGAGGACCAGGTCCATACCTGGCACGCCTTCCACGCCCCTTTATCATGAAGCATTGTGAGCTTGGGCTTCTCATTCAAGAACCCTCCCCTGGAACATTCTGGAGTGGGGCTTGGAGATGCTGCAGCACAGCCCCTGTCACTGCAGAGTCATCGCAGGGGCCTCCCCAGCTGGGCCGACAGAGCCAGGCACAGCTCCAGCCCACGAAGCACTGTTTTCACAACCAGGGGCCCCTCCCCTCTTCCCCTTGACCTTGGAGTGCAGCCCCCAGGGCATCTCCTCACAGGCCCAGTCTTCCCACCGAGGCCCATCTCTCCTCACCGCAGGCCTCTCCGCACACCCACTCGGATATGCGCTAATGCCATTATCTTCCCGAAATTAAAATCAAGCCTCAACCTATAATGTTTCGTGGAGAGGGAATTGGGGTTATATATTCCTGCGTCGAGCGATATTCTATTTCAGTCATAGCATTTAATTATGATTGGTATGTTAGTGCCCACCGGAGCATAACAAATTGTCATTATGTTATTCTGCTGAGTCTAATTTAATTGGCAAGTTGTCACAAAAGCAATTATCCATCGTTTATTTTGTTGCCATAACCACATCTAGAAGAGCACCTGCTGTCTGCGAGGGGAAATGCGCCACCGTCTCTCAGCCCTGGATCCAGGCCACTCATCTGACACAAAGGCATTGCTTCCCCTTCTGATTTAAAAATATGTTCCTCATTTCCTGCTGCGGTCTCATGAATCCTCCTGGGGAAGCCTCAAAGTGCCAGAGGAAATTCATAGCCTGGGAAGTGGCCTGGGGCCCACCTGAGGCTGGAGATCGGCCGCTCTGTTGGGGTGCCGGTTGGGGGCAGTGGGAGGAAGCGGCCCCGGGGAGGGTCTGGGACCCCGGGCTTTGCTCTGTCCGCTGTTTCAGCAGCCACTTCAGTGATGGATTTATAAACATTTGTTGCTCTTTCCTCCCAGGGCGTGTGCTTGCTCCCTGGGAAGCAGGATCATCTGGCCATTTCACAGAGAGGCAACCTGAGGCCCAAAGTCACGAGGGGAGTCTGGGGAGGGGCCGAGACTACAACGGAGATCTCCAGACTCCAAAGGTTTTTCCCATTCTCTGGATCAAGCACATGCAGGCAAAACCAAGGTACTTTGGGGCCTGACACAGTCCCAGGCTGTGGCTCTGGTGCAGTTGGACAGTCATCTGCCCTCCAGGCTTCAAGGGCCCTATTTCACATGGACACACCAGAGATAGCAGCCGAGTGGGGTGTAAAGAGCAGAGGGCGAACAGAAGAGGGAGGGGAGAGCCACCAGAGCCTGAGACAGGGACGGCCCCCTTCCCGGGCGCCTCTGATTCTAAACTCTCTAGGGGGCCTTGGTGGCCCCACCCCTCCCTGGTGGCCTCCCCAGGCTTGAATGCTATCCCCACACCCAAGCCCAGGAAGACTTTTGTGGGTGAGGAAGCAGAGGCAAGTAAAGTTTGGTCTACGGGATGTTTTTTCTTCCCTAAAGCTGGGAGATAGTCATTCCTAAAGGAAGATGCAGCCTGCAGGTCTGTCCCTGTCCTGTGGATGGAAGTGGGTGGAAAAATGACTAAGCTTGTTCTTGCTTCCGCAATGCTTTTATTAGCATAGTCAACAAAAGACTTGTTAAAAACAAAAGCAAACCCCAAACACAACACCCGGTAGGTTGCAAAGGGGAAAAAAGAACCAGACCTTTAAATCAACTAGCTTCTCCCTCTGGGTCAGTCAGCTGCAATTCCCAGGCTACCTATTTGGGGACATTGGAAAATTACCAGCTTTCCAAACACAGGCAGATCATTCTTGTAACTCTTAAAAAAATCTTTTGTTGTCATTGCTGACTAAAAATAAGCTAAGGATGTGTCCAGTTCCTCCCTCCTGGACCAGCATTATCCCTAAGGAGTGTTTCTCATGCTTCTGAGAAGTCACTCTTGCCACCGTAGCAAAATGGCCAAGATCTCTGCTCAGTGTGGGAGGCCCCCTTGAGTCTCTGGGGCAAGAACTTATACAGTTGATATCAGAGCAGGAACAAGTTTAACATGCAGGTAGGAGGCTGTGCATGAGGGCCCCGCTGGGTCCAGTTGTGGTAGAGGGTGGTGTTTAATTACAATTGGACGTGTAAATTAGCTCGAACTCTCTGGAAATTAAGTTGGTTAAAAATGGGTCAGGAGCCATAAAAAATGTCCATCATCTGACTCAGGAATTCTGCTTAGGATAAGCAAATTATTTCAAAACAGAAGAGAGATGTTTGCTCTGGTGTTATTTATAATAGCAAAAACAAAATCTGTGCTGAGGAACAAATGGACTTAGAGCAAGTGGCTGTGAGCCCAGGGGTGTTGTTGATAGAGTTTGCTTTGTGTTTTCTGGGAGGGACAGAAGTCAGGCGTCAGGAGGAATTCTTTATGCAGTTGCATTAAGTAAGTATTTTTGGGGCACCACAGAAAACAGAGCCAGGTTATGTGTGTATGTAAATACAGATAAGACATGGTCCCTCTCGAGTTGGTTTCCTATTGCTGCTGCAACAAATTATCTCCAACTTAGTGGCTTAAGCAATACGTATTTTTTATCTTACAGTTCTGGAGCGGGAAGTCTGGGATGGGTCTCACTGAGTAGAATCAAGATGTCGGTAGGGCTGCGTTTTTTTCTGGGAGCGCTAGGGAGTGTTGGTTTCCTTTCCTTTTCCACCTTAGGGAGCCTGCCCTCCTTCCTCCACCCTCAAAGCCGGCAACAGTGGGCTGAATCCTTCTCACCTGGTGTCTCTCTGACCTTCTTCCGTGGTCCCAGCTCCTTCTGACCCTCCTCTCCTGCCTCCCTGGACCTCTTCTAAGGACTCCTGTGATAATCCAGGCTGTTCTCCCTGTTTCAAGGTCAGCGGATGAGCAGCCTTAATTCCATCGGCCGCCTCAATTCGCCTTTGCCGGGTGATGCACCATATTCATAGGTTTGGGGTCTAGGACAGGGACATCTTTTGGTGGGGGGGCCATTATTCTGCAAACCACGGTCCAAACCAGGAGCTTACCGTTTAGTGAGAGAGACACGTGACCACATCTTTAGAGTACATGGCAGAGAGCCATGTACAGCCAGCAAGACTCGGGGAGGCGGCATGCGTATTCATGATAATCCAGAAATTCCTTTCTGGGAAGCTAGATACTATCCTACTTGTCTTCCTCCTCCTCCCAGCACAAACTCTCTGCCCTGGCCACTTTAGCGTCTGCACTGTTTCATAATCACCAAGTGCACTTTCCCAGTTTGCACCTTTGCCCATTGCTGCCCCTACCTGGTGGCCCTTGTTTCTTCTTACTCCCTACCCCAATCACCCCAACCCGTCAAAATCCAGAAAAGTGCCAGGTCCTCCCTGACTCTTCCCTGCACCCTCTCATCCCAGCCCAGGGCTTCTAAAACACTTATAGTCTCAATGACACAATGTTCCACCTAAGTGTGATCACTTTCATGTGCTATTATCTCAATTTTAGTGCGTTCTTATGTCTCAGCCAGATTTCAGTCACTCTGAGATCAGGGATCATGTGTTATAATTCTTCTGTCACTCGCATAGCACCTGGAATGGTGGTAGCGAAGAAAATTTGCTAAATTTGTTCAAGCCATTCTTTGAACAAATGGAGCACTCACAAAGGTACCAGACCCTGGGGATAGACATGAGCTCCAAGGGGAGTCCTGCTCTAAAGGGGCAGTCAGTCTAGAGGGGGAGATTGACGGGTCATGAGGTGGTCCGACAAGAGCTGGAACAGAATCACACATAGGAGGGGCTTCTGGGTCAGCTTGTGGGTGGATCAAGGAAGGCTTTTCAGAGGAGGTGATGTCTGGGTGGAGTTTTGAAGGATGAGTAGGAGTGAGCTAGATAAAGGGATCTGGAAAAAGGGTCCTATTCTAAGAGAAGGAGGAATATTTAAAGCAGAACAGAAATTGATTGAATTCTGGAAAAACTACTCATCTCTCTGTCTCTACCAGATGTGAGTATTATAGATGCTAAATGTTGTCCAGCTTGGTTTCCCCAGCCTCCCAGCACAGGCTCACCGCTCTGGTCACTTGAGTCTCCTATCTGGTCTGTAGTCATGACATGCTTTTTCCTAGTCCCACACCTTTGCCCGTGAGCTTGGAAAAAATGGTAAAAGCTGACATTCACAAGTGAAACTGACAAGGAAGGAACAAAAATAATCGTCTCACTAAGTCAAAAGGCTAATAATAATACCTATGACAGACAATAAATAATATCCTTAATACATACCTGATAAGGTAAAGACAAAACTTAAAAAAAATGGACAAAGGACGGGAGCAAGCATTTTACAGATGAGAGAACACCAATGGCTGATAAACATTGAAAATATGCTCCACTTGTAGTTGGGGAAATGTACAAGATTGTTACTATATTTATAGTAACAAAACCTGGATAAAATCAGAATTGTCCACCAATAGGTGAATGTTGAATAAATTATAGTATTATAGAAAATTATAGGACAGACTAGTATAGAATATTATGGAGGTAGTGAAGAATGAATTAGATCCATATATTTGACCTGGAGGAATCCCCATGATACCGTGATATAAGGTTAAGCGGCAGGAACAGTGAGTGTTACAGCCTGTGGGGGAGTTGGGAGACAATGGGGAATGGCTGTGTCTGTTTAAATCATCTCCAGGAAAGGTATGGAAGCCTCCTTACAACGAGCACATACTCTTTTCGTAATTGCAAATATTAATAACATTTTTTTTTTAAGTACTGAGGAGAGAGTTCAGCAGGGTCTCTGTTAAGGGGGTGAGGAATGATTCATGCAGGCAGGTTCCTGAGTGCGGGCCTGTTTGTTCCTCCTTGGCTTCTCTTCTATTCAAATGAGCTAATTTAACAAAAGCGAGATAGCTTTCATTTCCTTGGTTAAGTGCGTTTAGATCCTGGGATTAAAAACAGCATCATTTACATATGTAGTGACCGTCTCTTTGTACCAGTGAACTCCAATGATAAATTAATTAGAACCATTCAGTCCCAGCCCCGCTTCCCTGAGGATGCCTTCCTTTGAGTGCACACATCTGTCTGAAGTAGGCTCTGGACAATGTGTATTGCTAACTCGTCTACCCCTGGGTAGCAGGGTGAGCCCAGCGTCAGCTCAGGTACCTCTGAAGTTGTTTGAGCACTTTCCTCAGGTCTCCAAGGCTAAACTCGTTAAATCTCCGTCCCAATTGATCAAGGAGAATGCCATTTGCATCTCAGCTCCCTGCTTCTTAGTAAAGCCGGCAGAAGCCCTTTCTTGTGAATCTGAGCTACTCCGGAGGTCACTGGCCTACAGTCACCATGGCAACTCCCTTCAGTGTACCAGGGAGAGGGTTAAGGAAAAGAGTCAGAAACTTACCAGGGGGCCCCAGGAGAAAGCCACTTTCACTGAGAGGGATTTCAGTCTCAATTATTGGGTTGCTACACCGGGCACTGCTTTATATAGGATATATTTTTTCCCTAAAAGTTGCTCTAGGTCAATTTTTTGGTAAAATTTTGTAATTTATTTTAAACACACAAGTGGAATTCCCTATATTTAGAACTCCACTGTGAATTCTTCTATAAAGGGAATAAAACCCCCTACGATTCTTTTAGTACAAGCATAGCTGTCAGATGTCAAGTTGTTTTGAAGTTCAGCACACCAGTTTTTTGGGTTTTGTAAGGTGGGGGTTAGTAGTGTGGGTGAGAGCTGGTTGGGGGGAACTTACTTCGAGTAATGCTTTGGGTGGCATTTGCATGCTGTCTTCGGTTGGGTTCTACCAGAAGAAGACCCTGAGCCACAGATTTGGATGCAAGTGATTTATAAAGGGACTGCTCTCAGGAGAAATCTGTAGGGGAACAGGAGAAGCAGAATAGGAAAGGGGAGGAAACCAAGTGAAAGTCAGATTTCGGGTCCCAAACTCAGCCTGATCCCATGGGGAACTCAGAGCTTACCACCTTGAATCAAAAGAGCGAGCTTTTATTTATTTTTTAATTTTTTTTTTAAATTTATGTATTTAATTGGGCTTCCCTGGTGGCGCAGTGGTTGAGAGTCCGCCTGCCGATGCAGGGGACACGGGTTCGTGCCCTGGTCCGGGAGGATCCCACATGCCGCGGAGCGGCTAGGCCTGTGAGCCATGACCACTGAGCCTGCACGTCCGGAGCCTGTGCTCCGCAACGGGAGAGGCCACAACAGTGAGAGGCCCGCGTACCGCAAAAAAAAAAAAAAAAAATTATGTATTTAATTTATTTATTTTTGGCTGCATTGGGTCTTCGTGGCTGTGCGTGGGCTTTTCTCTAGTTGCGGCGAGCAGGGGCTACTCTTTGTTGAGGTGCACAGGCTTCTCATTGCAGTGGCTTCTCTTGTTGTGGAGCACAGGCTCTAGGCACACAGGCTTCGGTAGCTGTGGCACGTGGGTTCAGTAGTTGTGGCTTGTGGGCTGTAGAGCACAGGCTCAGTAGTTGTGGTGCACGGGCTTAGTTGCTCCGTGGCGTATGGGATCTTCCTGGAGCAGGGCTTGAACCCGTTGTCCCCTCCATTGGCAGGCAGATTCTTAACCACTGCGCCACCAGGGAAGCCCAAGAGCTGGACTTTTATGTTCTCTGATCAGTTAGCTATTGGCTAGAGGCTGCCCAGGGGAAAATGTAAAATTCCCAGAATGAAGTTGCTTTAGTGCCCAAGGTCAATCTTCTGAAATTCATCAGTGCAAGCCGTTTGCAGCAAAGTACACAGAGGGGGCTGTGGGCATGCAGACCTGGTGAAAGGTATCGGTTTCAATGGAGTCCGTAACAGATGCCAACAAGTATGGTTCGCAAATGGCTCTCTCAGGGCACAACCTTAACAAAAAATCAGTGAAATGAATTAGCTTCCCACAACAAGGTATTTAGAATGGTGTTGGAGAAACAAGGTGATAGTATACTTGGGTGGGCGCAGTGTTGGTTGAAGAAACATTTCAGAAGAGTATGGAATGAATGGCTGTTAGTTGGAGGACTAGCTCTAGGGGCAGACCGCAGGGCTCCACCTGGAGCCTGTGTTGTGAAACATATCTACATTTTAGAGGCAAATGGTGAGCTTATCCAAGTAAATCTGTGGGTTACCCTAAACTGAAAGGAAAGGCAATAGAACAAAGGGAAAAGAGTTGGAAAGGACATTCCAATGAATGGATAGCTATAAGATTAAAATCAAAGAGATTAATGTAAATGTAATGTGAAGTAAATTTCATTATGGTCATCCATATGGAATATTATACAGCTGCTAAAAATAACATTGAAGAATAATAATGATGTAGAAAAATGTTCATGATTATTTGGTTATAAAAAGATATCATCATATTCATGGAAAATGTATTGAAAAATGTTCTAAAATGATCATGTTGCTTTATCTCTCAAGATGTGGGGTTATGCTTGATTTTGATTCTTCTCTGTTTTTACTCAGTTCTATGACTATTTATTTAAAAATTGGAATTTATGAAAATGTGACAACTATTTTTGGTTATTGTTTTTTGCTTTAGCTGTATGGGGAAAACATAGTTTAAAAACAGAAGACATTAACAATTCGAAATCTGAAGGCATCTAATAACAGTTTCAAAATATACGAACCAACGACTTACAGAACTAATAATTAGTAATGATAAGTAGTTGATAGAAAAAATAGAAGATCAGTAACGCTCTAGAAACTTAAGCAACACTGCCAACCACTGTCAATTCATATTTATAGAACACTGTCCTGAACAATGGCAGAATGGATCATCTTTTCAGGTGCACAGGGATCTTCACCAAGATAGACCATATACTGGGCCATAAATAAGAATCAATAACCTTAAAGGGATTGACATGATGTAGAATGTGTTCTCTGACCACAGTGGAATTAAAACAGATTTCAATAATACAGAGATATCTAAAATATCACCCCAATATTTGATAATTAAACAATAACTAGATAATTTTTAGGTCAAAGAAGAAATCACATATATTTTGAAGTGAATGATAATGAAAGCAATGTAGAATATCTGGAATGCAATTGTAACAAAGCTTAGAGAAAAACTTAGAGTTTTAAAGACCTATATTAGAAAAGAGGAAAGGTTTAAAATGAATGATTTAAGTCTCCACTTTAAGAAGAAGAAAAAGAAAAGCAAAATAAACTCAAAATAAGTGGAAGGAAGAAATTATAAAGATGAGTGCAGAAATATGCAATAGAAAATAAATGGTAGAGAAAATGAATGGAAATAAAAGCTATTTCAAAAAATAATGAATAAAAGTGGTAAACCTCTAGCTAGAATGATCAAGAAAAAAACTGAGAAGACGCAAGTTACTGATACCAAGAATGAAAGAGGGGACATCACTATACAGCCTAGAGACAGTAAAGGATAAAAAGGAAATAATATAAACAGATTTACACCAAGAAATTCAACAACAAAAGAGAGATTTACAAGCTTCTTTAAAGACGCAAATTACCAAAACTGACTCAAAAAGAAGTAGAAAATCCAAATAACCTTATTTCTATTAAAGAAATTTAAGTTATAATTTGAGAAACCTTTCTATAAAGAAAACTCAAGGCCCACATGGCTTAATTGGTGAATTATATCAAACAGTAGGGAAGAAATAATACCAATGTTATACAATTTTCCCCCAAAATAGAGAAGACTTCATAACTCATCTTATAAAGATAGCACCTGATACCCAAACCAAAGACATTACAAGGAAAGAAAACTATAGAACAGTATCCCTCATGAATATTGACGCAAAAATTCTTAACAAAACAAAAACGTTAAGAAATCAAATCCAGAAACATATAAAAAGGATAATACGTCACGACCTACTGGGGTTTATCCCAGGGACTCATGGTTGGTTTAACATTTTAAAATCAATTAATGTAATTAACCTTATTAACAGAGTAAAGGAGAAAAACTATACAATCATCTCAATAGAAAAATGCATTTGACAAAAATTCCCCATTTATGATAGATATTCTTAAGAAGCTATGAATAGGCAGGAGGGATAAATTAGAGTTTGGGATTAACAAATACACGCTGCTGTATATAAAATAAAAAGGACCTACTGTATAGCACAGGGAACTATATTCAATATCTTGTAATAACTTATAATGGAAAAGAAACTGAAAAAGAATACACACATACACAGTTTATATATATATATATATATATATATATATATATATATATATATATATATATATATATGAATCACTTTGCTGCACACCTGAAACTAACACAACATTGTAAATCATCTATACTTCAATTTAAAAAAAAAAGTCTAGAACAAGCCAAGGCCTGTCTAGATTAGCCAACAGGAAACTACTCCCAAGTGTGTGAATAAGCTTCACTGAGACCAGCAGGGTTGCCTAGCTGGCCTCCATCTGACCCCACACAGGTGAGCAATGAGCATCGTTGTATATCACTGAGGTTCTGTGGTTCCTTGTTACACAGCATTATTGTAGCAATAAACAATTGATACCGTTAAAAGAAAAAGAAAGAAAAAAAAAGAAACTATGAACAGAAGGAAACTTCCTCAACCTGGT